>NC_143019.1:19494993-20694993 GCF_055824585.1 Amblyomma mixtum
ACGACATCTTTGAGCTGAGTCACACCAGCCATCGAACAACGACAGCATACCATCCCCAAACAAATGGGCTCACAGAACGCCTGAATAAAACACTGGCCGACATGATTTCCATGTACGTGGATGTGGAACACAGAACCTGGGACCAAATACTCCCGTACATCACATTCGCGTACAACACTGCGACTCAAGAAACAACCCGCTTTACACCATTCCGTCTAGTCTACGGCAGAGAAGTGCGGATGATGCTGGACGCCATGCTTCCGTGCGTGGATGATGACTTGACACCAGATGCGGGCTCCTTTGTCGAACAAGCCGAGCAAGCTCGCCAGCTTGCTCGTTTGCACATCACAGCTCAACAAGACACTGACTCCAGACGTTACAACCGGCGCCACAGGGAGGTTACCTACAACATCGGTGACCGTGTGTGGGTGTGGACCCCTGTCCGCCAAAAGGGATTGTCCGAAAAACTGCTGCACCGATATTTCGGACCTTATGAGGTGCTCCGTCGTGTTGGAAACGTGGATTATGAGGTTGTTCCACGTGGAACTGTGTCTACCGGTCGTCGGCAACCACGGACTGACATTGTGCATGTAATGCGACTTAAGCCATACTTCTCGCGTGAGAGCGATGACACTCCACTTTAAACTGTGTTCGTGTTCTGCGTTTTAATTTATTTCTTTTTGTTGTTGTTTTTTTACATTGTCTTCCTGCTTTTCCTGTTCGTTTTCTGCTTTGTACACACCCTCGCATCGGGACGATGCTCTTCTTTTTCGGGGGACTAATGCCACGGACCTGGCTCGAGCTACCTGCGCGCTAAGCCGTGACGAGGACGAAGTGGTCGCGTTCGCGTGAGGCGCGCTCGAGCTGGCTCTGTTCTGGGCGATTAAAACCCTCGGCCGTTCTGCGGTCCCCCTTTACGTCTACGACTGTTCTCCGTCTGGCCTGTGACAATATAAAGTAGGGTTGCAAAATAAGACTAGAAATAATTTCATAGCTAAAGCTTTTGTGCACGACTACAACAATTCTGAAAATTTTTTTAATACTATTCCTAACAAAAAAAATATAAACTGGTATTACACGCAAGGCGAATGTTACTCTTTAGCGGTTCCTTCTTCTTCGAGTGTCAGCAATCGTTACATATGCCAGCGGGAGTATATGTCGCTATTCGGTTGTTTCAGAAGGGTTAGCACGAGCCCCGAGCTAAGTATAGGGCCCGTTCTGTTAGGCTGTCATAACTACTACTGCGTTTAGGCCACGAATCTCCGCCTTATCAGCTATAGTCGAATGCCACTTGATAATGAAGCAACGATTGCCCCTCAAATTGGCTCCTCTGACAACTGGCTCCGACACAGTCTGCCGCTTGACCGATTTTTACTTTTGACCGATGCCCTTGATCGTGCTAGGGTGAAATAGCAGCGGGTGGCACATTCAAGGAGAAAAGCAATGTCTTAATCGAATTAACCATGGTGTAATGAAAATCGGTCGACTCCGTTGGCTGCAGGGCCTCCTTCGAGGGGAATATTCCGCTTCTTGAATGGTATACGACTTGAGTGCTATAAAAAGCCCCTGCTAAATCTGGCGTTGTTTAACTTTTCTTAATGTACACTATTACCGAGGTGAACGAATCATACACTCCTCAAAATTTTGCGGGACAGGGAGTGGAAGAAAATAAACAGGAATCACTACTCCATCACTGAACTGAGCTTTCGTGTGGATTTCTGAAGAACCCACAGGAAAGTTTTCCTCTGTATTCTAGTCACTCCTAAGGAATAATGGATACAGTACGGTAGAGAGCTGGGCCAGTTGGCATATAGTTCTTAAAGAAAAAACCAGCAGAAGGACGCAGACACAAGACGCAGGGATACAGGACAACCTGTGTCCCTGCGTCTTGTGTCCCTTTTTGTGTGCCTCTCTGTGTCTGCGTCCTATGTCCCTCTCTGTGTCTGTGTCCTTCCGCTAGTTTTTTTTTTCTTTAAGAATAATGGATGCATTGCGAGAAGTAAAACACGGGGAAAGGCTGCCAGGGGAAAGCCTCAGTTGTGTTCCTTAATAAGGGAGTAAATACTCATTGACATCACCCAAGCGTAGCCATACGGCTCGGCTCAAATAAAAGGCATACAGCTGCCACAAAAACTTTTTTTTTCTTTGGGTACGAAGTATCTGTTGAAGCTGTATAGATTTGCTTTGTAACCGAATGGCATCGCTTGAGTGGATGTGTATAAGTAATTGTTCGCTTACTACAAATTTACTCCACCTTGGGGGATACCTTTTCCTTAACATTTCGAAAATTCCTTCATCCTATTTTATACTGGTTTCTTCATCAACGATGTACCAACTGACTCAGCTCTTAACTCTTCTGTTTTTGCCTGAACGTAATCGTGGCATTCTCATTACGCCAGAAAAATGAAATAATCAGATTACATGGGAATGAGGTCTACAAAGAGAAATATTTTATTAGCTCCTTCACCGCAACCAGGCAAATTAGGAAATTATTTTCATCGAAATATTTGAAAAGCTTGTTTCCTTCGACCAAGAGCATGAGGTGTAGGCTGCAACTGTCTCAAGTCAGCCTTGAATTGCTGTGATCTGTAATAAAAAAATACTCATTTCTATATAGATACGTAATGCAGAAATTCTCCTATCGGTGGAGTAAAAACAGATGTTGGAACAGCGGATGCCAAAATATCAAACCACAATAATGGAAAAAAAAACATGCAATGGTGGAATTTATCACAATGATGCGAACGTTCAGTGTTTATGTTGGCCACTAGTAACTGCACTCCGAATGACTGCGCCTCTTAAGTTAAAATCATATGCACTACCAGCATCTCTGTGCAGTGTGTGTTATTCAGAATATGTTCAGAAACTCGCACATCAAGAAATAATACACAGAGCAATCTATAGCCAAATCGTTCGAGAAATACAAAGAAGAACAATTTTATGCTGCCACTAACATAAGCAAAGAAATGACGGACCGCGAATATCACTAAAGCGACGCAACTATTAATATAAAGCGTGGTTTGATGTCCAGAAGTCTCTGCAAGTTTAAAGAAATGAGTGCGAAAGAAAAGTATGAAAGAATAAACGTCATTTTCTATAAATTGGCTTGAGTGATTACGAACTCTTGCGGGGAATAAATGTGCAAACATTTTATTTTTCAAGGAGAAGGGCTCAGTGCTCCCGGAAGAAGTCTTAAAGGAAAAGACCGAAGTCAAAACAAGACAACTTTGGCAGTTTCACGCAATGGCCCAAAATTTTGTACTTGAATTTAATAAAGATGCCTACCGTCCAGCTTGGCACAAATGAGAACACATACGTATAAGTAAAACTTATACGTATTAAAGTTTAAAAACCAACAAAGCGCAAGTTTTCAAAGAATATAAACTATTACGCTCAGCACAGGAACGATAGTGTAGATGAAGTGGAGACGACAGCTTATTATCTGACTGTATGGAAAAAGAAAAACACGAGTTGCATGTTATGTTACATTGCAAAAGGATAGCCTTCACGTGCGGCTGAAAATGGCAGCCTGTTTCGTTCTCTCTGCTGTTTTGCTTCTCTGTCTTTTTCTGTCTCTATTCGATGTTTCGCTCAATATGTGTTTCCAAGTATGGTTGCAGGCCCCTTTTTTCATCGAGCTTCTTATCTGGTGATCCTGGGTGAAACAGATTATTTCCCCTCCCCAGTATGCTAGTGAAGCGCCTCTATGGATTCTCTGAAAAACTCTAGAGCTATACTGTGCAAGTCTCAGCGCTCTTCATTCGATGCCTTAACTTACGCGCAAAGCAAACTCTTAAGAAAACAGGTAATTAAGCGTAGTTAAAGTCATTTATGAACACAACCCCGCAGATAAACCACTGAAACTTCGTCCAAACAAGGAGATAGTTTTATCTGCTAAGCAGAATTCAATAATCATATTTTCAGTAATATAGAAAAACACCCATCATGATCACAGATTATAGAAGGTTGCCTTACGCTATCCTAGACACCTCTTGAATAATTTACAGGCAGCGTTAGAGCACTGAATATTAAGTTTAATTCAAAGCCTCTTCATCAACAGAACCGTTCCCAATAAACCACTGTGTTGGGAGACGTTGGCTGTTGTAGTACACCATAACTTTCGCAAAAAAAAAAATTCAGTACGAACTAACATGTCTGCACGTTGCGTCCATGGTGCATAGAACAGCGATGAAGAATGCCTATGACAAGAAACTTCGATGGTCGTGCGCGGTAGCCCTTTGTAGTCAATTCGCACTGCAAGAGGCAAGCTTAGGCGCCAGCACATGTGCAGTTTACAGACGGAGGCAAAGTATCGTCAAAGCATCGTTCCATTGTTGTTCGCAAATTTTTGCACTGATTACGTAGCGTTTCAAGACAGTCATCAGGAAGCCATCTTTTTTCCACGGCATTACCGATTACACTTATTGTCACCTTAAAATTTGTAAACTGTTTTCGGTAGGAAAGAATGATGCGCCCAACATCCGTCTTTTCTTCGTGCAGATTGCTCGCACTAACGCATTTACAAACAGCGTCTTCACTTGTTCTCTACGGGTGAAACGTATTCACCTCAATTACAAGTTTAATTTCGATAAACATATTTTTATCGAGTATCGTATTTAGGCTGCTATGGTGAATATTTTCTTCTCTCTGGCTACTGTGTTAAGGTTCAGATGTACTTTCTGCAGCGCAACAGTACCTTTGGCACAGCCTTGCTGAGCCTGTAGGATATAAAAACTGACGATTACAATAGACAATTTGAACGTCTTTGGCACAGTGGCTGCATCAAAAAACGTCGTACCAGTAACTTTGCTTTGCTTCGAGAGGAAAACCAGACTTCAGTGACAGCAATGGCAACTAAACCATTGATTTAAATATACTAGCCGTTCTACTAGATTATATTTTAATGCAGTAATTTTTCTTTAAATAAACGCTGAAGCTAACGGCTCCAGCTCTTTTTCGAAAATTTTCAGTATTCATAACACGAAATTTTCCCACCTGACCCGTTAGACTGTTTACAATAGACTGAACCTAATTTTCTGTCTTTTTTTCTCTTTGTGAATAAGAAATACCTGTCAAAAGTCGCATTATATATTTCAGAAGTTTCACAGCAGTCAGGTAGGATAACAATTTCACCAGCGTTACTCATCTGAATGTTATTTTGCAACCAACCTTCTTCTTCAGCATCCTGTATGTCTCACATACTTCAGCTCTTTATTGATAGCAAATATCTGATTTGGCTTCAATCTTGCTCCGAAATGCTCTTAGATTCCATCTTTTCCATTTCCACCATATAATTTATCGAAAGAGCTTTTACGAGGAAATCATATCCGTTAACTCTGGCCTTTAGAGACCGGTACTTCGGAAGACTTTGCATCAAACTGAGACTTCCAGGCAGAGTAATAAGTACTGTTAATGTTTTGTTGGGTTTTGTAACAGATAGGCAGCTCAGGCTATCATGCGGGAAGCTCATGTGATGTACTTGTTAAGCAATTATTTTCCTTACCTGCTAGGTTTCTCCTCGCGACTAGCTCGGAACCACTACGTGTATTGAGTCAACACGAGGATGTCCCTTTTTAGGCGTTAGGTACTCGCCGCACAAATCTGCTGTAGTAAAAAACAACCAGTTTAATAAGCACATTGATGGTTTATCTGATAGTAGGCCTAAAACACTGGTCTATGATATTGATTTATTCATTGGTACTTTCAATACACAAAGCACAGTATTTGTGTGCTGTTTTTCGCACAACACACGTTTTGTTGCACGCAAAAAAAATGCGCCGAAAATGGTTTGTTTGTAACGTTCAATTTTAATTACCCAAACGGACTCTCCAGCATGTATTAATAGGCATTCCGCGGTTCAACAATAATCTCATTTTAGCTGCTACATTGATGCTCAGTGAAATCTTGAATTCATGCGATTTAAAAGTCGCTCTCAGCCCCTAACTCAGACCTTCTGGCCCCTCCTGCAACAGCCTCGAAGTGACTAATTTTCACATGCTTTTAATGCATGGTACATACAAAAAATGTACCTATCATAAAAAATGTGACATAATTATTCGGTCTTTCCTTTGTTATGCACGAACTATAAGTTATACCTCTCACAATATTTTTATAACCTTGTTATAGGGTTCTTAAAATATGAAGTTATTCGAACACGAATTCAAGCTATGAAAATTGAATCAGTAATTGAGTAATCAAGCGGAAAAGCCCATTGCCATTAGTTCAATTTCCTCGATGTGCTCGATGATTTAGCGTTTATGAAGATTCCGTAATGCTAGTATTAGTTCCCAATCAGCAAGACGTCAGGTTGAATCCAATGTCCTGTGTGACCACGCTTCTTTATCTCATCTCAACTTTTAAGCCGGCTCATTGCAGGCTTCAAACCAGTGCAATAGTGGCTACTCAGGTGATGTAAATATTCTGTTTAGGTTTGTAGGCACTGACTCAATTAGTTTTTTAGAACAAGTGACGCATTTTATAATCATATCCAGAATTCAAGAATCAGCACCAACTGGCCCAGATGCTTTCGGTAATACAGAAATTCTGGACAATGTGATCGCACTGCGACAGCCTTGACCGCTACAGAGATCAGTTCCGCTGTGACGCAATTTTTCACATATCATAGGCTTGCGCCATAACAAGCAATGTATACGCGAATCCCCCGTCGGGGCGCAGTTTCCTTGTAAATATTTATTGCCAAAAGCCAACCCCCTTGGTCTTCTACGTAAATGAAAACTGGGTGCGTGTGTAGGACAAATATTGAAAGCAAGATTTTGCTACACCATAAAAGTAATGCTCAAGAAAGCTGCCCTTAGTCATTTTCCGCTGCCGCTTGTGATGTCAGTGAAGATAGCCGTTATCCTTATTACACAGCAGTAGATAGTTATCGAACGCGTAGTTGAGTAATGGCAGAGAGAAAAAGTGGAAAGAAAATTAACTATTAGAGAATACCGGTCCCGTTTCACCGCCGTCATCTGCACAACTTGAGAAAGATACTGATGGCGATTATCCATGTCTTCTCCTTCCTTGGGGGATGTCCTGGGGCGTATCAGTGCGCTCGATGCTACAACTGTACCGTTCACTATTCCTGGGCTACCTGCGGTGCAGCTTTCCAATATTCAGTAACATTGGAAGGACAAACGCTCCGAACTGCTCAAGTATGTTCTGTATGCTTCGAAGCTCTCCGCATCTGCCTTGGACTGCCTAAATGTGCCTCTACAGCACCAACTATTGTCGTCGCCCAGGGCATGCATTGCTGTTGACACCATGAGAGCACATATTCGGCACCTCACACGGGTGCCCTGTCATCATCTCGCAAATGTTACGATAATTAGGCGACGTACTGCCCTCGTCAAAGTCAGTGATGGTCATTGCTCCTATCTTCCATCACAACTCATCCCTGCTTCAAGAATGTGCTCGCCCTTATGGAGTTTACAAAAACCACGGGTGCACCTTAGTGTTCCTTGAGTTAAGAATAAAGCTGGTGTATCATTGGGCGAAATTCTAGAGGCCCGTGCGTGTCAGTGCACGGTAAAGAACCCCGCAGGTGGTCGAAATTTCCGCAGCCCTTCACTACGGCGTCCCTCATACCCTGAGCCGCTTTTAAACCCCATAAACCAAACCAAATCAAAGAGATCAGGTTCCAACATCAGCGTTATAACCACAGCCCCCCATTCATGTCTACAGAGATGGCTCAGTCAATTCAACCAGTTCCCCGGGGTCTGTGGGGATTCCGGTAAGGTCCATCTCCACGAAGCTGAAGACGACCTATCACACTTCCTCAACTGGTGCAGAACTAGCTGCCCTTCGGGCTGTAGTTTAATTCATCAGCCAAGAACCTCCGAGGAATGATCAGTTTTCATTGTATCCAAAGCAGCCCTTCAAGGCTACAAGCTACTCTACTCTGCGGGTCGCATAAACGACTGGTTGCAGAGATTCGCTACGTGTACCACCGAGCCATATTGAAAGGTCATGACATAATTTTTCAATGGCTTCCAGGACGCTGTAGTACCGAAGGAAACCACCACGCAAACGAGGCTGCCCGATCTGCCCACAGTGACGGACTTCAAGTTTGTGTTATTCCTATATAAAGAGTTCCTTCACTACGGCGTCCCTCATAGCCTGAGTTGCTTCGGGACGTTAAAACCCCAATAAACCAAACCTATATAAAGAGTTGACGCAGCGTGTGAACTCCGCATGCTGGTGCTGGAGCAGAAATTTTTTTTGTGTGCAACACTGGCCAGTTTTCATTGGTCGCCTCAGGGTATTTGACCCTGGACTGAGCCTTCGCATTCGCCATAATTTACTGCGTCACGAAGCAACATTGCTTTGCCGCCTATGGCTCTGTGTTGCATTTACAAGGCAATGCACGTTCCTGACGGGGATGGCCGACAGCCCTGCTTGCGAAAGATATGGCTGCGAGGAGACAACTGTACTATCAGCGTCAATTGAAACGCGAACAGCACAACTCGCAGATATTATACTAGGGAGGCAAAATACATGAGCAGTTGATTTTCCCATCGAAGCCGAAAAGACCACTCTTCTGAAATGTTAATAGGCCACGCCTGTATTTCACCTCCAACCTTTAATATGCTTGATTTTTTGCGCTCGCGTTTCAGGTGTCTTGTTCACGGTTCATTTGACGCTGATAGTACATCTCCTGTGTTAGTTCCCTGCTTTTGCGGTCTAAAGACGTACGCTGCGTTGTGCCCTGGACCGCCTCCATTCTCGCCCTTTAAAACGTGGATTAGATCCTGGGATCGGGGCCACAACAATCAAATTCCGTCAAGGCCTACAAGGCACAGTTTTGCTTCCTGAGAGCGACTGGTTTGAGGGATAACTTGTGATTGTGCCTCTCACCCCTTCTTTCTCACTTCTCAATCCCCTCATCCCCTTCCCCAATGCCGGGTAGCCAACCAGAACGCCCTTCGATTGACGTCCCTGCCTTCCCTTTTCGTCTTTCTCTCTCTCTCTGTAGATCTATTGAGCTGCCGCGAGAACACATTTACCGTCCACTGGAGTAGGAAAAAAAAAGCGATACCGTCAGGCCTATTCAAGATGCCTTCACCATAATTTAAGCCAGCGATAATTGTGAAAGGCAATTAAATACGGATAGAATGAAATGGTAGGAAACAACTGGAAGAAAAACTCGTACCAACAAAATATTTCAAAACATGCGCTCAGCATTTCAAAGAACGCTGAGAATTCAAGCAACTTATATCTATCAGGTCTTAAGCGAAGCCCGCCACTAATTTTGGAAAATATACCGTTTGACGCACAACAATGCCATCTGTGGCATAATGTTAGTAATTTTGGCGGACATCAGAAAATAGGTAAATAATACTAGGTTGACAGCAGGGTAACTAATTACGTATAGCTACCTTAGGTATAAAATTTTATTGGCTTGAAACTGCGGGTTTGTGTCCGGACAATAGTGATGGAATGGAAGTTTTTAAAGTTCAAACTCGCATTACCCTTGGCAACAGCCTCAATAAATTTCGGCGATCTTGAGCGCACTTCGAAAACAGCGCTCACCTGAACACCTACAAAATCAGGAGACTCCGAGGCATACGTACAACGTTATTTTCTCTGTACCCCGCGATACGCTACGGCACTCGTCAGTGCTCACTGCTCCAGTAGAGGAAGAAGGGATTTGTGCACCGCGGTGTGGAAGTTCAAGGGTAAAAGCAGTGCGGCTCAGAAAAGGCTCGCAGGGTAGCCACAATTTAAGCCACAACGCTGAGGGTAACAGCGCTTTTGAACTTCTCAAAGCTGATAATATCCCTATTGCTCCCTGCGAACAACGGATCTCTAGATTTCATAGCCGCTTAAATATAACAGGTAAAAAATTAGCCACGAGAATTAGCTTCGCAACCACAATAGGGAACAATGCCCACCCTTTTCAACGCGATGTGTTCAGGGTCCTGTTCTGCATAAACTCCGGCGTCGCCGTCGTAGTCGGCGGCCTTGAGGAAAAAATCAACCAGTCCAGGGGGCCTAGCTGGGAGAAGAGATGAGGCTTGGGCATGTTGGTATGACATACTTAAGGGAAATAAATAGCGCACAAGAGAAGACGGGACAAGCGAGGAGACACAGACAAGCGCTGTGTCTGGCACCCCGTAGCTGGCACCCCGTATTCACCCAAGGTGGCCACGCTTTGGCTTACCTGGCACCAAAATTCTGCTCACCCTCGCGCAACTTGTCATAGTCAAAAAATGGACCCGTTACGTGACCTTGTCATATCGTCCTCAGTCACATGACCTTGTGTCGTCATCACAACGTGCCCACTGGATAGTGAGCAAACGGCCGCGTGCCAGGTGGCAACCCCATCGGTGGAAACACATGTTAACACAAGGCAGTGTGGCACCGTTTAACCACTGCACCACTGCGCCAGGGCTAGTAGGAGAAATCCCAGGGATCTAGGAATGTTTCTTAGAGTGTGACGAATTCCGTATATATGGGCATTAGCTGCTTAATAACATCGCTTCATTTCATTAAGATGAGCTTAAGTGTCTTGTCGAATTTTTCTGTTCTGCCACTGCAATAATTATGCCGCAGAAGCCATCATTATATCGGGTGTTTCGCCTATGACTATCGGCAATTTTTTAATGCGACATTGATTGCCTCAGTGCATAAAATGATATGTGATGATAGATGAGTATGCCTAAATAAATGAGAAAAGGTTCACTGATCTTATGAAATCGAGCAGTGAGCGATGATGAGGTCCTTGTGTCCAAGCGGTGTATGAAGCACTATTGTCGGGCGAAAGACCCGCTGCCGCCAGGTGCCGAATTCTTGTCGGCTTCAACGCCGGGCAAACCCACAGCAAGTGGTGTATATCGGCCTCAAGATTTCGGTTCTTGCAGACTGGACACCCAGGAAGGGGATATATACACCTTCCAATTGCGGCCACTTTCGTGTAACGGCCGGAGTTAGGGCAACCCCGACCCGGATCCTCGGAAGCGCAACCTCCTCTGCACGGGTTAGACCACGGGGGAGGGTTACCGCACACGGAGGGATTAGAGCACGTGTGCGGCGCCGGAGGTGTTCCTTTTTTGTTAAAAGGAGGGTGGTCTCATCCAGAGTGAGGACTCGATGCGAAGTTGGGGTCACAAGGCGGGTCACAGAATCTGCACGGCTTTGCGAACTCAGGAGGTCTCATGGGACCCACTCAATTCGGATTGGCTGCGGGATGCGTGCCGCGACACGATGGATGTCCTGACAAATGCCTGGGGTGCGACTGACGCGTCGTAGTAGGCGTATGACGTGAAGGGCGTCGGTGCGGATGACAATGCGAGCCGTAGGTAGTAGGGGAACGGCGGCCACTGAGCACAGTGCCTCTTGAACGGCAAGCATCTCCACACAGAAGGAGGAAGGAGGTTCTGGGAAGCGAAACCTGGACGTTCTGTTCAGGGCGGGCTTGCTAGGGCAGTAAATTGCAGTAGTGGTTTCGCAAGCCTGGATGCCTGCGTCAACGAATAAAACGATGGAGCCATGCGGCAGATGGGCGTCTTGTTGTGTAATTCGTTCATGAAACTACGCCACTGCGAGAGTAGATGATGGCCGACGTAGATCAGTTGGTTTGTTATCGCTTAGCTGCACAAAATTCCAGGGAGGGAGAACTGGCGGAGGCGGCTGTAGCAAGGAGTACGAGGAAGCATACGCCCTGAGTGCACATGTTGCGTATGTAAGGTTAGACTTAAGCCGGCGAGCATCACGTCTTTGCTGCACCAGCTCATCTGGAGTATTCAGCTCTGCATATTCTTGGAGCGCCACGATCGGGGTGATGCGGGGAAGGCAAGTGATGACCCTCATTGCCTCTCGTTTAACGGATTCAAGGCGATCCCACTGAGCCCTCGTCAAATGCTGAAACTGGGCTTGGTACACGAGGCGCGGTTGCACAACCGCCCGCACCAACTGCCTTGCAACATGAGAGCGGGCGCCGCCTGTTTTAGGAGCATTGCGTCTAATCGTACCTAACGCCTGAATCGCTTGCTTTTTAGCGTGAGAAAGCCAAGCAGTCCCTGTTCCTGACTCGTGTATTGTAAAGTCCATTATTTTGACAGTCGAACTTTCTTGCAGTGGAGTTCCGGATATAAAAATAGGCGTTTTGAGTTAGAAACGCGCACTCCTCGGCATGGCATTGTCAGTGCTGGTGTGTATCAGAATACAGCTAAGACGTGTTAACTAGCAGGCTGGTTAGCCAATATGGAATCGTTAAGTCAATCAATAAAATTCCAATAAGGAAAGGTCTCAGGCAGGGAGACACGATCTGGCCAGTGCTATTCACCCCCTGTTTACAGGAGGTATTCCAGGAAGGCCCAGTCCGGGCCGCCAAAATTTGTGCAGTCCGGGAACCCGACGAGGCCACCGGTCCTGAAAGCCGAGGATTTCCCGCCTCTGGTACCGCGCCAAAATCAGGTGAGCAGTTGGAGTGGGTTAGTCTCTGGGCCCACCCCCCCCCCCTCCCTCCCCCACCGAATCCGCCCTACAGTGGCAGGTAGAGGAGCTCAGATGCCAAAATCAAATTCTCGCCCGTAAAATTCAAGAATTAGAAGCTAAGCAGGCCGGGCAGACCGAGCCCATGCAGAACGCTGAGCCCGAGGATAGCGATGACGGATCCTCAGTATCATCTTGCCTAACTAGCGTCTCGCGGCAAACCGCGGACACGGTGGTCGATTCGGCCCCTGCGGACGCTGGCCGCTTCGAGGCCCTGGAGCGTAAAGCCGAGCAGTTGGAGGAGCGGGTGGCAGCGCTCCCGAACCAAATTATGATTGCGGTCCGCGAGTCCTTTCAGGACATGTTCAGGTCCGCATTTGCTGCAATGCTTCCCGACATTGCGGCCCAGGTGACTGACTCTGTCCTTAAGGCGGTGCAGCCCTGGGTCAGCTCCCAAATTAAAAATTCTCTCTCCTGCGACTCCCCGCAGCTAAAACGTAAAATAGCTCCTCGACAGGCAGCGGAAGAAAGCGGTTCCGGCCCGATAGCCGCGGCGTTGATGCAGCCCTTCCCTGGGGCTGCGTCGGCCCCCGAACCGAGTGGCTACCCAGCACCGTAAAATAAAAACATCAATATGGCTGGCAAACCTTCTCAGAAAGCTAAAAAATTAGACCAATTTGAAATCATTCAATGGAACTGCAGGGGTTTTAGAGCCTACAAAAAACGATCACATCTCCAGCTCTACCTGCAGTCCCTTGGTGACATGCCGGTGCTTCTTGCTTTGCAAGAGCCCGGCAATGATGCTAAATTCTCTGGGTATAGCTCGTTTCAAGGGGGCTCCTCGACCTGCATCCTGGTGCATAAAGCATACACCGCGATTCAGGTCGATCTTGATCTAGAGACTGAGCAGGAATACACCATGGTGAGGGTTCTGCCTCTCAGGCGCCGCGACCCGTCAATACATGTACTTAATGTGTATTGCCCCCCACATAAGCCACGTGTTACTTTCTGCGAAATTTTCTATCGTGCTTTCAAATCGGCTAACAATGAACCCCAGGTGATCATTGGGGATTTCAATGCACCCAATCTACACTGGGGCTATCACTTCGAGAAAGCCAGGGGACGCAAGCTGGCGGAGCTCATCTCCACCCTTCGTCTTACGTTGCTCACTGATCCGTCTTGCCCCACACGTGTGGGCAACTCGGTCACCCGTGACACGTGTCCTGACTTATCTCTGGTTAGGAACACTACAAACGCCACATGCGAGAACCTGGGGGATACCCTGGGCAGCGACCACTGCCTTCTCCGCATCACGCTTTTGGCGAAGGCAGCCCGTAAAAAAGGGGGACAGGCGAAAATAACCAATTGGCAGCAATTTCGAACTCAGGACATCCCTCCCGTACTATTCTCCGACGGCTATGCGGAGTGGGAAACACACGTCACCAACATACAGAAACAACACACGCAAACACTTCACACCACCGACGAGATCCCCGCAGTGGATAATCACCTCCTGCATCTGTGGGAGGCGCGCCGGAGCTTAACAAAACGATGGAAGAAACACAAGACGAATCGCAAGCTTAGAGCTCGCATTACACAACTTACGGAGCAAGCTGCGGCATATGCCGCCCAGCTCACAGACACCAATTGGATAGAACGCTGCAACTCGGCAGCGCGTCAGATGAGCTCGAAGGGGACTTGGCGTCTCTTACGCAGCCTCATCGACCCTTCTCAAACGAAAGGGGAGACGCAAAAACAGCTCCGGCGGGCTCTGCACGGGTAGCAAGGTACGACGGCGCAACTTGCGGACACTTTGTGCGACAGGTATCTCTGCCGCACAAATGACCCGGTTGGGCCCGAGTACACGTACTCCGGCAAGCCAAATCAGGATTTAGACGCCCCTTTTGAGTTGCATGACCTTAAGGCGGCCCTGGCTAAAATGCGTCGAGGTGGGGCACCGGGTCGGGATCGCATAACAGTGAAACTGTTGGCGAACCTCTCCGACTCTGCATACCTCCACTTGCTACAATACATAAATCAGATCTGGGATGGGTGTCCACTCCCACCCGAATGGAAAACATCGCTTGTAACGTTCATCCCGAAAGCAGGTAAAGCCGTGACTACGGACAACTTAAGACCCATCTCATTGACCTCGTGTGTGGGAAAACTCATGGAGACGATGGTTCGGGATCGCCTCTCTCCATACATGGAGGGTAAGGGCCTCTTTGCAGACACTATGTTCGGGTTCCGCCCGCACATGTCTGCACAGGATGTCCTACTCCAACTACACAGGGACATAATACGACCCACAGCCATGCAACAAAACGACAAGGCCATTCTCGCCCTCGATCTTAAGGGGGCGTTTGACAATGTTAAACATGCCACCATACTCTCTAACTTGAACACCACTAACTGCGGGGCGAAGGCCTTCGCCTATGTCAGAGACTTCCTCTCTGCGCGTCAGGCACTCCTCCGGATCGAGGACGAGGAATACGGCCCGTACTCTATGGGTACACGAGGTACACCACAGGGGGCGTTGTTATCACCGCTCCTTTTCAACATCGCCATGATGCACCTGCCCGGCCTACTGGCTCAGGTGGAGGGCATAAAACACGCACTCAACGCAGACGATATTACAATCTGGACCACCGAGGGGAGCCTTGGGGAGATGGAGGACCGCCTTCAGGAGGCCGCCTCCATAGTCGATGCATATGCTACCGACTGTGGTCTCCAATGTGCTCCCGCCAAATCAGAGCTTCTACACGTCAGGACAAACCACAAGGACAACACGTCTCTACACATATCTCTGTCGGGCGGTCCCATCAGAGAAGTGGCAGAGCTCCGGATCCTGGGTCTTTTCATCAATAACAAACTTAAAGGGACACTGAGGAGAGCACTATTAATATTTTTTTTTATAGCAAAATCCGATAGTTCGGCATTTCATGGCTTTGTTGCCACTTGGCCGGCAGCGAAAGATGCATTTATTTCTAAGAAATTTGGATTCGAAGTTGAAATAGTTTTTCGCGCCGCTCTGATTCAAACTTGGGATTCTGCTATGACGACACAGAACTAAGTGACGTGAAACATGACATTCACATGACGTAACGCAGACTCCGTGATTTCTGGCGGCCAGCAGTGCGGCCCAGCAGCAGCCGAAAAGAAAGCTACCGCCGGCCGCACGTTGAAGGCATCTATCGGCTATTGCGGCCGTCGCTTCGTTTACATTTGCACCGGCGTTTTGCCAGCGTTACAATGGGATCCCGTTCACGAAGTTGTCAACGAAGTTCTCGCAAATAGACGCCTTTAGCATACCGTACGTGTACCTTGTTACCGTTAGCAGAATACCGGGAGCCCCCATACCGCTGAGAGCAAGCGCTGATTGGTCCCGGCGCTGCAGGAGCGCGCGTAGCTATCGGGTACGTGGCGCCATCTGGCGACGTCAAGGAGATTTGCGCATGCATTTGCTGCGCCTCAGTGATTCGTAGCTTCTCGTGTCCTAGTGTTGCTAGAACTATTGGTTCTAGCAACACTGTTTTGTGCTATGACGCCATGAAGCTTGTACTTGCGAGTTTGGCCTGTGGCGGCGATACCTGTATTTTGGTTCTTGCTCTTTTCTATGTTACAGGAGCTTTGTTGTCAGTATGAATGGCGTTTTTGTAATCAGGAGCTGGTATTCTGTCGATGCAAGTCAACTTCAATTTCTCCTCAGTGGCCCTTTAAGCCGGACTCTACTATAGCAAAACTCAAGAGCATAGGTGAACAGGTAGGGCGCATGATCCACCGTGTTTCCAACAAGCGGGGTGGTCTGCGGGGCAGGGACGCGCTTCGGCTCGCCCATGCCTTCGTGACCAGCCGGATCCTCTACGCCGTGCCGTACATACGCACCACCAAACAACAAGACGAGCGCATTGACGCCATCATCAGGAAGGCAACAAAGCGAGCATTGGACCTCCCAGTGGCTACCTCCAACGCCAAACTGAAGGCGCTGGGAGTGGTAAACTCCTATCAGGAGTTGCGGGAGGCCCACCTCGTGAACCAATATACGCGGCTATCGCAGACGGTTCCTGGGCGCCGCCTGCTAAACCCCTTACACATCCAACACACATGCATACCAGAGGGGACGGAGAACATTCCCGGTGCTGTGGCGCCACATGCTCTTGGTCGCTCCGCTCCCTCGTAACATGAACATGGCTTCACATGAAGGCAGACGACAAGCGCGGGTTCGCACGCTTGAGAGGCAGTATGGATATAAAGAGGGCGTTTACTACGTGGACATCACAGGGCCGTCGCCCACGGGATTCTTCACGGCTGCCGTAGTCCACCGGGGAATGAATGTCGATGGCCTATCTTTTCGGGCCCCAAATTCAACGCGAGCGGAGGAAGTCGCAATAGCTCTCGCTGCCGCCGATCCAAAATCGAGAACAGTTATCACGGACTCTCGCCGGGCCTGTGAACATTATCTTGCAGGCGAAATATCCCCTCTTGGCTCCCAAATTCTAAGACGCGCTCCCGCCGATCCAACTCGCACAAAAGTGATCTGGGCTCCTGGCCACCAGGGTCTACGAGGCAATGAGGCCGCTGATGCGGCCGCCCGAGCGCTCACACACCGGGCTCCTCATCCTAGCTCTCCTGGCTCAGAAGCTCATAAACCGCTTCTGCGGTTCCGCGAAATCCTAATTCATTATTGTGACAGCCACCGTCTCTACCCAGTACCTGCCAAGGGGCTGAGTAAGGCGGAGGAGCGAACTCTGCGGCGCCTGCAGACAGGAACTCTTCTCTGTCCTGCCATAGCAAAACACTTCGATCCGAACACAGATGGGCGCTGCCCGCACTGTGGAGAGATCTGCGATATCTTTCACATGGTGTGGGCATGTACTCGGAATCCTCACCTTCCCCCTTCCCCCACCCCCACCCGAGAGGCATGGGAGACTGCCCTCCTCAACTGCTCCACACTGGAGTCTCAAAGGGCTCTAGTAAAGCGGGCGCGAGACGGGGCCTCGTCATGCGGTGTCCCGGACTAAGGATACCGACCATGTAGCAGGGTTTCTTGACCCTCAAACTCTCTTTGTAAATAAAAGTTTTTCACCACCACCACCACCAGGGTCTTAAATGGGAACAGCTGGGGGCAAAAGTTAATGGAGAATACCTAAGTAACTTGCGATTCGCTGATGACATTGCTTTGCTAAGTCACTCAGGACATGAACTGCAAACCATGATCAATTAGACAGGTAGAGCGGAACGGTGGGGCTAAAAGCTAACATGCAGACAACCAAAGTGCTGTTCAACTGTCTAGCAAGGGAACAGAAGTTCACAGCTGGTAGCGAGGTGCAGGGAGTAGTGAAATAATATGTCTATTTAGGGCAGGTAGTGACCGCTGATCCGGATCATGTGAGGGAAATAACTAGAAGAATAATAATGGGGTGGAGCGAATATGGCAAGTTCTCTCAGATCATGAATGGCAGTTTGCCAATATCCCTCAAGAGAAAAGTATACAACAAACGCCTGTATCTGACCGGTACTCACCTGTGGGGCAGAAACGTGGAGGATAATAAAAAGGGTTCAGCTTAAGTTAAGGGCAACGCAGCGAGCTATGGAAAGAAAAATGATAGGTGTAACGTTAAGAGATCGCAATAAATGCGGGTTAATGACACCCTAGACGAAATCAAGAGGAAGAAATGGGCTTGTGCAGGGCATGTCATGCGAAGGCAAGATAACCGCTGGTCCTTAAATAAAACAGAGAGTTGAGCTAGTTGGTACATGTTTCTTGGAAAAAACAGCGCTAAGACGAAGGACAACGAAAAAGAGTACAACAGGACTGGCGCTGAGTACAGCAGGACCGGTCCTTAAGGGTATCAGAGTGGATTCCAAGAAAAGGCAAGCGTAGCAGGGGGCGGCAGAATGCTAGGTGGGCGGATGAGATTAAGAAGTTTGCGGGGATGTGGTGGCCGCAAATGGCAAAAAACAGGGTTAATTGGAGAAACATGGGAGAGGCCTTTGTTCTGCAGTGGGCGTAGCCAGGCTGATGATGATGATTATGATGATGAACTCTTCAACTATTATAGTTAGGCTCCTCGTTTTTCAAAAGACCAGCAGCCCGTCATATTCATATCCATGTCAGGTTATCGATTTTCGAAGGTGCCATCCTCGTCGCCGTTGCAGCGAAAGGAAATGTTGGGGTGACGCGCACCAACGAGTGCGCGTCACATCGCGGCGAAAGTGTCACGTGCTCTGTGCGCACACCCTGCTCTCAGCCGGGTGCTGTGAAAGGAGCCTGCGACACCCGCACCGCTGCTTGACGACCGCCTGTAGGCGTTTACTGCTTTTTCTAGCCACACGGTTCCGATTTCGCCTCTGTGCGGCTTCAAAGTTCATTGTAGTGCAGTAGAAAAAAAAAGCAGCGGGAGAATTCGCGCAAGCATTCTCGGCTGGTAATTTCAGGCTTTAAGTTCTTCTTTACGTAGCTAATTTCCCTCATGGGTATGTACCAGTCATCGAGGGCACAAAAACAGCAACATTTCCAACGCTGGCGGGGCGTCCCAGCAGAGCACCTGGCCCCACTTCTGCGAGGAATTTGGCAGCGCGGTGAGCAATGGTATAATCATCTAGTAAGATCTGGAACGACCCGGGGAGAGAGACGAAGCTTATCTCGGGCTGGCAAAGCTACCAAAGTGACCATGCAATGCCTGGGATGTTTCGCGAGGGCTCTTTACATTTCTTTCTCCGTACCGCGTCAGAGCGGATCACCAGCTCACGGGAGTTTGTGCGCGCACCACGACGAGAGGCGCACGCCTATAAAAGTGCGGGGTGTGTGTGTTTCCCCTTTCCCCGCGCCAACAGTTGTACACCCGCGTTACCGACTTGCAACCATCTAGTGAAATTTTGCCATTCTTCCACAATTTGTTTCCCGAGACGGTGCTTTGGAGATCAAATGAAGGTTTTTCAGGGTTTAACGTCCAAAAGGGAGTAAGGCTATAAGAAACGCCGTAGCAGAGGGCGCTGGATAATTTCGACCATCTGGAGTTTTTTGACGCGCACTGACATCGCACTGTTAAGGAGCCTCTAAAATATCGCCTCCATCGAAATTCGGCCGCCGCGGCCGGGATCGAACCCGCGTCTTTCGGGACAGGAGCCGAGCGCCATAACCACTGAGCCACCGCGGCAGTCTCAGATGAAGGACTCATTGAGTACC
Organism: Amblyomma mixtum; assembly: GCF_055824585.1. Taxonomy (NCBI): domain Eukaryota; kingdom Metazoa; phylum Arthropoda; class Arachnida; order Ixodida; family Ixodidae; genus Amblyomma; species Amblyomma mixtum. The sequence continues at coordinate 19,514,621 of NC_143019.1, forward strand.
GCCCTATGTTAGGATAAGTAACCTGCATACTGATTTCCTTTAGTACACGGAAGGATCACCAGCAATTGCAAAACGCGGCCGTCACTGGGTTAATATCAATCGTTGGCAATAAAATTTAGACCCGCTGGTAGGCAATTAAGGTTACAAATATTAGGTATATTTTCTTGCTGGATATTATTATGGTGCCATTTCATGACTTTCGAGATCATGAAAATAAAATACACTCAACCTTAATCTTACGCTTCAATCCAAATTAGGCCGCCGCGGTGGCTCAGTGACTATGGCGCTCAGCTGCTGACTCGATAGACGCGGGTTCGATGGCGGCGAAATTATAGATGCCCGTGTACTGTGCAATATCAGTGCACGTTAAAGAACCCCAGGTGGTCGAAATTTCCCTACCTCTTCACTATGGCGTCCCTCATACCTGAGTAGCTTAGGGACGTTGAGCCCCATGAACTAAACCAAACCAATTCAATTCATTCTTATCGTTTCAGTCTGCAGGTGGTGGTTACCATTCATTCATCAATATTTACCAAATGTAAATCCTCGCTGCTTTTTGCAAATTACTTTTATTTTCAAAAACTGCTCAAGGTAAGCAAAAAAAGAAAACTGGCTTTTGAGCAAAGGAAATGGCGCAGTAATTCTCCCACATCTGGATAGGCACCCGAATCGCGCTGCAAGGGAAGAGGGTAAGGTGGGACTGAAAAATGAAAGATGGTTTGGTTTGGTTTGGTTTTGTGGGGTTTAACGTCCCAAAGCGACTAAGGCTATGAGAGACGCCGTAGTGGAGGGCTCCGGAAATTTCGACCACCTGGGGTTCTTTAACGTGCACTGACATCGCACAGTACACGGGCCTCTAGAATTTCTCCTCCAAAGAAATTCTAGCCGCCGCGGCCGGGATCGAACCCGCGTCTTTTGGGTCAGCAGCCGAGCACCATAGCCACTGAGCCATCGCGGCGGCTTGAAAAATGAAAGAGAAACAGGGGATGTACTGATGGGATCCGGGATAATTTCGACTCCCTAGCCCTGTTATGTTTTGGGTGTTTAAGCCCTAAACCCCGACTCAAGTTTCAGCATGGCAGTGTCAACACTAAATCCTCTCACACCTCTAAATAGAGGAGCAGGCGCACCAAATGTTTGCTTGCTTGCATGGTTTTATTTTTCAAATGATGCCTAAGAAATAGGTACACACGGGTTGCCGCGTGGAATTATCCTCTGCCTGATGAGTGTAATTCATTTCCTTTCCTTGTATTTATTCACTTTTCCTTCTACTTCCATGAGCAGAATAGTGGCTTCGACGTCAAAAATAATTTGAGGTCCAGTGAGGCTTAAAAATACGGCAATATCATAGCTTATTAATCCACGAGTTCACATCAAACCTCGCACCGGTCTGTACCAAGAGCTTCAATGAAGGGCATGAAACACAAGCTTTTATATCGCACTTTTTGTATCCCAGACGTGACCTCAACTTCACTCTTTCGTCGCAGGCACCGTTTGACTTCGCTTTTCTGGCCACCCCGCAACGTATAATGCTATTCGATCTTGCTCAGTTTGAAGTGCGCAGACACCTCTTCTATCAGAACAATCAACGGCAAGAACCAAAAAGATGTCCTGCATATTCAGGACTGTGAATTATTCAAGCCTTGTGGGCCCGTTCGCGCTACTATCACCGACAAATGTGTCTACATGTACAGGAACGCAAGCCCAACAGACAGGCTTTGCATAGCAAGACGCAGGAACAGGAACTGCTCCACACTGGAGTCTCAAAGGGCTCTAGTAAAGCGGGCGTGAGACGGGGCCTCGTCATGCGGTGTCCCGGACTAAGGATACCGACAATGTAGCAGGGTTTCTTGACCCTCAAACTCTCTTTGTAAATAAAAGTTTTTCACCACCACCACCACCAGGGTCTTAAATGGGAACAGCTGGGGGCAAGAGTTAATGGAGAATACCTAAGTAACTTGCGGTTCGGCTGCATTTGGCGAACACGCGTCCGGGCAGCTCACAAGGCCTACGTTCTATTCAGTTTTGCGGCGTGCATCTAGTTTCGAGTGCAATGAATTTCTTGCCCATCAGAATTTCTTTCCCAGCGCAGCACAGAGAAGGGCGAACCCATATGATGGCAATTATGCATGTAGTTGCTGCTGGAGCTTCCTCAGAAGAGTAGTAAGAGCTACCAGCAAGGGAAAGCTAAATATGATATCGAAGCTGCTGCTTACTAGGTGCTGGCAACAATCACCTGAGTTCTCACTCAAGTGAAGTAATCAATTTCCCCTCAATGCTATGTAAACATGATCAGTTTTGTATCAATTGTGGTTAAAATAAATTTCGTTCGGTATTTACTGCGTTTTCATTTAGCATATGGATTGTAATCAAATCGTTGGCCTCCTGGAGTGTTTTCATGACGTGTGGGCCAGTGGGCAGTTCCTAATTCATTGCATTCGTTTCACATGATGTCCAAATTCGTGGTGTTGACCCTGGCTTCGGGGGCCGTAATTTGATGGAGGCCAAATTCACAAACGTTATTGTTCTACGTTTTGTCAGCAGCTGTTAAAGAACTCCGGGTGGTCTAAATAAGTCCGGAGTACTCCACTGCGGCATCCCTCAAAGCACATTGGTCACCTACGGACGTTGAACTCCACTTGTCAGGGCCAATTTTATATATTTGCAAAACATATATGTATGAATAGAATGAATTTTATATAACTTTAATAACAAGGTAAAATAAATGTTTACTTACTGCTGCAGTTACCCATACAGGAATTGCATGAATCAAATTTATTTCCTTGAGATAGGCACCTTCTTTTAGTGTTCCTATTACAGCCTCCAATATGGGGGTCGAAGAACCAAAGCCAATCGTCATCATTGCAACTATCAGATGGTGGCAGCCTCGAACAGGACTTTATATTCTGGTTGTCAGCTATTGCGGGAAAAATACAAGCATAAATATTTTTAGACTTGAGGAAGCTGCCAGAGAACAACCAAACACAAGGTCGACAGGGTGCCCGTTGCACGCTGTCTAGCGGCACCCAGATTGCTTGAGTAGCTCATTGCTCGTTTCGGTATTAGTTATCGCAGGGTTGCGGCCGTAACAACGTTATAAAATAAGTTGAAATGTGGTTATCATTGCGTGACATTTTTTTCAGCGCTGGTGCGGCATGAAACACAGGACTGGCTCGACCCCGCTTTTACGGCATGGTCTTCGTTGGCGTCCGCAACACACCCACCTAACGAATAGTCAGCGCTTACTAAAGTCACAATAAGGCGACATGCCAAAGAGAGGGAAACGATGTAATATAGGAAGAAGACCTACCGCGCCCTCTCTAGCACTCTTTCTACTTTTCCCATTCACTATCGAAACAATGGATTCAAACACCCAACCCCGCACAAATCTCTCAACAAAACAGAGCAGGTTGCCTAGCTAGCACTTGAAACGGGTACATTCTTAAATACATATTGTAACGTAACGTTACAAAGAAGTCTCCTGCGCCGAGGAACACCGCCAGCCAGTCAGGTCAGCACGAGACGGAGCAGAGTCACTTCGTCTTTTTCCCCAATGGCCCGTTGCGCTCTTCCTCATCTTCTAAGGAAGGCATGTGTCATTGCCCCCCTTGTTTGCAGCATCGCCTCGATGCGGCCGACTTGGAGCATACTGGTGAGCTACGGGCTGACAGATAGTGGGCTAGGTTGGTACAGGAGGAGCACAACACAAAACGGGGCACTATCAGTCTCCAGATCGGGCAATGATGCGGTGCTATCAGTCTCTATGATGCGGTGCTTGGCGACAGGAGTACGACCGACCTTGGAGCCAGTGGCGAAGCAGTCTGCGAAATCAGTCAGAAGAGCCGAAAGAAGATTCCTTTGATCGGGCGTCAAGTCCGGGCTAATTTTAACGGTTTGAAGGAGACGGCAAGATGTAGCCTCCTCTTGAGGGTTGGCCCCGGCGGTGCATAAACGAGGCGAGGCAGTAACGTCGTGAAGGAAGGCAACAGCCGTTTCCTTGGCGAGGTGCCGCATCTCCTTAGCAAAATTCGTCAGGAGGACAGTAGCACAACCGTTATGGAGTTGAACGAGTCCTCGAGCAACGGCTATCTCCTTCTCGAGAAGTAGCGGGAGGTGCCCATCCGCGATGCACTCGTAGTCGTGAAACAAGTCATGACGCACAAGAACAAGCACACTATACCGTGCTGGCACCCTCACGTCATCGTCGACAATACGCAGAACGTTGAGTTCCGGATCCTCGATTTCAATGCGCTCCGCGGCCCGTTTCGTCGAGAACGTCACACGCGCTTCTTTCAGGTCAATAACAGCGCCGTTAGTCTGCAGGAAGTCTAGGCCAAGGATCAAGTCTTTCGAACACTCGCGAAGTACGAAGAATTATCCGACATACACAAAACCCCGGATGCCGACACGCGCTGTGCACTTGCCTACAGGGGCAATCAAGTGACTCCCCGCCGTGCGAATTTTCGGGCCGGACCAGTGCGTCAAAACTTTCTTCAATTCGCGGGCGAGGCCGTGGCTCATTACCGAGTAATCAACACCGGTGTCTAGTAACGCCGTTACATCGGCTCCATCAATCTTTACGCGCAAATCGGAGGTAGTGTGTCGGATGCTGTCGCCACCTGTCCCAAGCGGAATGTCGTCGTACCGGTCGAAGGTAGCCCGTCGGATGCTGTTGCTACCTGACCCCAGCGAAATCTCGTCGAGTCAGCGTGACGAGGACGGAGGATCTTCACATTTCGCGACATCAGCGACCCTGCCTCCGAAGGCCGCTGACATTAGTTTCCCCGGCGAGGGCTGGGAGAGCGTCGGCGTCGGGGATAGCTCGGACTTGAGGAACGGTAGCTTGTCGGGGACGTAGACCGACGCTCTTGGTAGCCGGACGTAACAGGATGCTGTTGCGCAGCAAGGTGGCTTGCGATTTCAGTAGGCCGCTCGCCATTTTGAGGGCAGGGGTCGTCCGGTGCGAAACCCCGCAGGCCGACGCGGCGGCACGGGCACGCCCGGTAGAGGTGGCCTGCTTCACCGCAATGGAAGCAGAGGGGCCGACGGTCGCGGGCCCGCCATACTTGACTCTTACGGGGTCGCTGATAGGTTGGCGGAGGGGTGTAGCGAGGAGGACCCTGCGGCTCCATTGCTGGAGCTGCGGTGTTGATACTGTGGTCCTGCGTGGGAGCCCTACGTAGGACGGACGCGTAGGTGGGTCTCGCGTCGAGCTGGTAGGAAACGTCAGGAACTCGCTCAGCTGCCATACGCACTTCGTCCCGGACGACTTCAGCTAGTTATGGAAAGGACGGCGTGTTACAAGGCATCTGGAGTGCTTGCAGTTCTTCTCGCACGACAGAACGGACGAGGTTGCGTAGTGCATACATATCGCTACCGCCCGGCATAGGTAGTGCGTCGGTCCCAATTACGTTCACGTCGCGATTGTATTGACGAGCCCGGTGTTGCAGCGTCGTCTCCATGGTGGTAGCCTCACTGAGGAACTCCGCAACAGTGCGCGGTGGGCTGCGCACTAGTCCTGCGAAAAGTTCTTGCTTCACGCCCCGCATCAGGTGGCGCAGCTTCTTGTCTTCTGGCATCTGTGGGTCTGCGCGCTTGAAAAGACTCGTCATGTCCTCATAAAGCATGCGCACGCTCTCGTTTTGGCGCTGGTTGCGCGAGTGCAGCGCAGCTTCTGCTCGCTCCCGGCGGTCGGCGCTTGGAAAAGTGGCCTTCAAGTCATGACAGAAGGCTTCCCAGGATGGAAAGGAAGCCTCATGGTTTTCAAACCATGTCCGCGCCGACTCTTCAAGAGCAAAGTAGACGTTGTGGAGCTTACGCTCATCGGTCCACCCGTTATAACGTGCCACACGCTCGAAGGCCTCAAGCCAGTCCTCGGCGTCCTCGAACACGTCTCCATGAAAAGACGGTGGTGTTCGCGGCTGATGGCAGAGGATGTTTACGGGAAGCCTACTCTCAGATGTCATTGCCGCAGGTGTCACAGGGGCCCGAGGCTGCGTCGTCCTGGTAGCGGCCGGAAGGGGTCCAAATTCCGGGGGCTCTCCACGTAGGCGGCGGCCGAGACGCTGATGTACCGGAGTAAGCTCCGTAGTGAGAGGTAGATTATGCGCTGGAAGCGTACCCGGCACTGCCTCCACCAGATTTGTAACGTAACGTTACAATGAAGTCGTCTGCACCGAGGAACACCGGCAGCCAGTCAGGTCAGCACGAGACGGAGCAGAGTCACTTCGTCTTTTTCCCCAATGGCCCGTTGCGCTCTTCCTCATCTTCTAAGGAAGGCATGTGTCAATATATATACACTCCCTTATGTATCCAGCGGAATGCGACTCCCGTTGCAATTTCTGCAGTCGCTCTAAAGCAAGCCTTAATCACATCCTATTCGAGTGCCCAGAGGATCAGCCCCCTCTAAGTCTCAAGATCTGAAACCAAAGTGTTTGGAGAGTACGTTCCTCAGCTCTAAGTTGGAGGTGCAACTCCGGGTAGTGGGTTGCGCCCTGAAGATCGCCAAAAAGCATGAACTTCAAGCCACCTAGCGCAGTCGAGAGGGCCCACGCGCTTAAATCTCATCCCTAACCCCGACCCTATATGTCCCGTGACAGATAAAAGTTTGTTCCTTCTCCTCCTCTACTTTTCCCAAGCTAAACCCCACTTAGTAAAATTCTTCCATTCCCGCCGCCGGCTAAAGTTGATCATTGGCGCTTCTGACCTGTAACTGTGCAGTGAAGGTTTCTCCGCAGGACATCTTATTTTCTTGCGCCGTTTTATGGGGAGCCTCACTTATACGAAGCATTACAAATGTTCGTTTTTTTTTAATTTACTCTTAATTTTTGGAACCAGTTATGTGTAACGCATAAGAAAACAAAAGAGAAAAATAAAACCGGAGTGAACCAACAAACGATGAACGCCCGTAACTTGTACCACTGAGAGCGCTTTTGCGGCTGAGTGCCTCTGAATAAATTAATCATTTTTTATGGAAACGTATCAGTGGTACCCACTAGCAGAATGAAATGAGTATTGATCCCAACCTTCTCAACCGAAAAATCGCCTAATATTTTGGCAGCTATGGGTATTGTAATTCGGGAAAGCTAACCTCAAGGTTTTCTTTCGACCCTGCATTCGGATGTCTAAAATTACTCAGCACTCCTTCACTGCCGCGGCAAACGTCACGGCTAGCTGTTTCTTCTATCACTCCCTTTTCTTCCCTTCCCGTTTTCCCCGTGTGGAGTAGCATGTCAGAGTCACTAACGTCGGCCGACCTTTCCTCTCACGAAACTTTACTTCTTCTCTTTACCCATATACTCATAACATTCTGCTTAACTACACATTTTAAACAACCTTTTAGCGCTGACATTCACCACATGAGTGGGTGAGCGTCGTGTAATCTTCACATTTCCTTCGGTGGCAAATTTCAGGGATCAGGCTTCGCACTTCCGCGAAGCGTCCCAAGCACGAGCTTCTACGCGATGCCGGTACGCGTAGATGATGTCTCTGGACGATCCGTTCATATGGCTGCTCTCTGTGTCACTAATTGATCAGCAGCATTGCTGCGCTGATAGCGTCCCTCGAAAACCTTTATGCGGTGGCGCTCTCCACGCCTTCGCCGTTCGTGTGAATGCAGGCACTAGTGCCATGCCGATGATGGAGTCATGTTATGGTTCCCGTTGTTCTGCCTCTCCGGCGCCGATCTTGTGCTCTCCTCTACATATTCTCCTCCTCCTCTTCTACATTCTGCTCTCCTTCTTCTACTCTTATGAGAGGTGCTTCTTTCCCTCCCACCTTTCCTTTCCTCAAAAATCACTGAGTGAGTGAAAAACATTTATTGCTCCAAAAATCAGGTTTTAGCGGTGGGCCGATATCGTCATGTCTTCGGCCTCTTCACAAGGTCGGCGCCCCTATTCCAGGGCACCGCTGAGTCTTGCTGCTTCGCAGGCGTGCTGCACCAGTGCCCTTTGGGACGTGAGCTCGCTGCTGGTCAGCAGGCCCTCCCATTGTTCCGCATTCGGGTCATTTAGCTCGTGAAATGCTCTGTTACGTTCGCATTCCCGTGTGATGTGATATAGCGTGGGGGTTGCTCCGCACCACGGACATGTGTCCCTGTATTGTGTAGGGAACATCTTATGTAGTATGTATAAATTGCGGAAAGTCCCTGCTTGCAGTCTCCGCCAGCAGACCGCCTCGTGCTGTGTTAATGATGTGTGGGGTGGTGGGTATTTGAATCTCCGCCCTCTGTAGTAGTTTAATATTTCTGCATACGTTGGTTCCACCGTCATGGGGTCCTCCAGGGCTTCTGACTGCCCTGCTCGGCTCGTGATCTCGCGAACTAGGCTGTCTACCCTCGAGTTACCCTCTATCCCGGTGTGGGACGGTATCCAGAAAATCCTGTGTCTTAAGGTCTTATTTGGAAGCTTTGCTTCGAGGAGGATGCTCAGCGCTTCCTTGCTTATTTTGCCCTGTATGTAGTTCCTGCATGCTGCTTTGGAGTCTGTTAGGATTATCAAAGACTAATTCCTCCCATGCAGTTGCACACATGGGCGCGGTGAGGACGCCGACATAAACGACGCGAATCAGACAAACGAACTAGCGCTGTAAAATGAATAAGAATGGTCTCTACTCACCAAAATCTTCCGTATGATAGTCCATTTTACGTGGCAGTAAGTGGGCCGATCCTGTGCGAATAAAAGAGGAGACACTTCTTGCAGCCCTCTTCTACGCTTAATAAAATTATACGTCTGTTTTCACTCCGAAGTATAATAAAGGGCGCTTAGAATGATGCACGAAAATTCAACGCTTACATTCCTCGCTCTCAGTGCACGGTTGCCATTTCAGTTTAGCTAAGATTGTGCGGTTAGACTTGAGCCTCGTGAAAGGTTGTTGTTATCTAAGCTGGCAGCTAGGCCAGCTCATCCCAGTAGGACGAGCACTCCAGAACGACAAAATTGCTGTGTCATAAACGTACGTACTTATGTACGATTGCTAGCAATTTCGAAGTCACATTTGAGGAATGAAATTGCATCAGAATGTTCGAATTAAATTTTACTGATAGAATTTGCGTGTCTTTTTCCCGTCGTAATTTTGAATAAATTTTGCCCTGGCTTCACGCCTCCCCTGATTATACTCCCAATTTATATTTTTGGGGAGCGGCTTGACGGTAAAAGTATTTTTCCATGCCTCCGCGATGTCGACTCTCCGTTCAGTGGTGGAGAGCAGCGCGAGACTGAGGTCCCAAAGGACTTGCCTGCCGGCGCTGGTCACCGGCAGCCTGGCAGTTTGGCTTGTTGTGTGGGCCTCAATCAGCTCCTTCACCGAGTTGTGGACACCAAGTTGGAGCAGGCGCTCAGCAGACGCTTTGGCGGCCGCCGCCCGAATCATCGCGTCGAGGCTCCCGCGGTCTCTCTTTCTCAGCTTGAGGTAGGGCGCCACATACACCACGCAGCTGACGATGAACGCCTGAACCAGGCCAACGGTTTCTCTTTCAAGAAGTCCACTATGCTTGCCAGATATCCTGCCAATCATCCTGCTAATTTGTATGCAGGTGGGCTTTATTTTTTGCAAGGCTTCGCATGTTACCCCGGTTATTAATTTGTAATCCCAATACCCGAAGCGTCTCCACCACTGGTATCTGGGCGTCGTTAACGTACATTTGCGTGTTCTCGCCTAGATTTCTATTATTTCTATTGTGTAGGAGTCTGATTTGTTAGACGCGGATTCCAGGCACACCCCCGAGCGTAATCTTGCACTACCGATGCGTCCTCTTAGAGGGACCCCTCTATCTGCCCCACGCTGCCCCGGGGCGACCAGATAGTAATGTCGTCTGCGTAGATGGCGTGGTGTACGCCATTCACAGCGTTGAGCCTCTTGGGGGGCCCATGAGTGCAACATTAAAAAGCAGCGGGGAGATAACTGTTCCTTGAGGCGTGCCTCGGGCTCCATCTTGATGGGCCCGAATTTTTCATTGCCAAGACTGATGTCAGCTTTCCTATTTTCTAACAAGTTTTTCTGTGTGAACATCTTTTCGCTGCAATTGGTGGACTTCAAGTTCTCCATAATTTTACCATGTTTACTGTTGTCAAAAGCCCCATTCAGGTCCAGGGCCAAAATAGCCCTGTCAGCCAGATTTCTGAAAGGGGGGAGGGGGGGGGGGGAGTCGATGACTTCCTTATTGATTTGGAGCAGCACGTCCTGCGCTGATAAATGTGGCCTGAAGCCGAACATGGAGGGCGGCACAAGCTCGTGCTGTTCCAAATAATTCTACAGCCTTTGCCTCACTGCCGTCTCCTTGAGTCAATGCTCATGAGTATGCCACGCGCCAGGGAGACTAAAGTAGTTGTCGAATGGTACTCGTTCCGCGCTTCAGAGGCAACAACTCGGCTTGGTTGCCGCGTCCCACCCCGTTTAGCTTTCAGGCTACCCAGTCTTCGTTTTCCTACAAGGACATTCTTAGAACCTGCTGCCCAGGAGGGTGTAGGGTGACACTCCAAAGTGGCCGACTGAGCAAAGTGCGCCTGTCGGGACGCCGTCGCGGAGACTGCTTTTCGCTGAATTGGGCGTGTTAAGCAATAGTTCAGCCTATGTATTTTTTGATGTCGAGAATATCAGTATCCAGGTACATTGATGCAACGGCCGACTGCGTTCATGACGGTAAGACGCCGCACAGTAGAAGAAAGAATGGCTCTTGCAGATTACACCGAGGCATATTCATGGCCTGAAGTGCAGCAATACCCCTGACAATGTCGACGTCTCAATGACAACGACAATGAGCGTTACCTTCCGACCTTCCCGAAAATCTGTTCCGAACAAGAAAGAAGCCGACATTCCTGAAATCCCTGTTCAGTACCTTAAAGAAAACATTTAAACAGCTCCTAACTGGCACAGAAGGACACGAATACCCTGTAGTTTCAACTTTCCTTCGAGAGCAACAAATCTCATCAGCCTCAACTAAAATTCAACAACAGTAATGAAATCCACGGGAAACAGCTCATCAGAAGATAGCCCTCGAGGAACTCTTACCCGTAAACAGCGCCAGTGAAAATATAAATATCTTCAGCATCATGCTGCCTGAGCTTTAATGCGATGAGTCCGGAGCTTCAATTTCGTAGCGCTGATCCCACTACAACACCTTTTATAGCTGAACAGCCTGCAAAAGAATTTGTGGCCCAGAGCAGCAAATATATTATAACTCAATTTTTTGCTCCTGTGTCTTTTGCGTACTGCTTTAAGTTCACAGATAAATTACCATAAACGGGGCTTTGTCATATGAACAATTTTCTGCGTTTTAAAAACGGAGGCAACTGCAGATTAGGAACGACATTTTAATACTATTCGGTGCGAAGAAGAGGATTCTAGGCACTGCGTGTTTAGTGATAGAAAGAAATTTTTTTTATTCCCTTGAAGGTCTACCCCTTTCGTTCTCGAAAGCTGCCATTGAACAGCTAGTTTCTTTACTCTTGTGCTTTCATAATAGCACCGAGAAAAAAATTATGGCTTCCTATTGCAAACTCGAACGCGCCTCTGTTGCAAAGCGCTCAGTATATTCATCTGTAGCTGATGCGCAGGCAATCGCTATTTTTCTATGGAGCGTTGATCATATCCGCAATTCCGTTAAGTAGCGTGCACTGGATATTAATGAGGTATCGCGTCAGATTAAATGCCTCGGTCCATCCTCTTGATTTCCGCTTCTTCCTCAAGTCCAGGCATGAAAAACTCTCGAGCTCGGCATCCGTAACCCATTGCTTACGAGATTCGTTCATTCTTCAGCAGTGCCTATAGTAATCGCTACACTATTTCCTGCTACACTTTATATAAAAATTATAGCCTTCTGCATGAAAGAAAACTTTACTGCAATGGTATTTTGATAGGGATCGAAGATTTATTTGCGAAGAAACTTGAAAACGTGCCACATAAAACTTGCAATAGGAAGCCGCAGTCTGTATAGAAATTTCGCCGCAGTTGTGCTTAATTCTGTATTATATCTCTGGGTTTCCTATTTCTATGCCTGTAACAACGCTCGCACCTGCAGTGACGTTCTGTTCACTTTTGCAGCCGAGGTAGCCGAGGCGCCTCTGTTCCCCTGGAACACGCCGAGGCAAGGCGGCGAAAATGTCGACCTCCCACGTGGAGGGTGGGAGTGAAAGGTCACTCAAGGTCATTCTGTCTCCTCCTCATATTGTCGCCTGGCCGTAGGCGCTTGTCCAAAGTCACGCAATCTGAAGTGGCCTCACACGCGGTTCAACGGTCCCTGCCGTTTCAAGGAACGATGTGTTCCGAGTTGAACGCCACGGCACACTCCACGTACGCTCCTCGTTAGGACGGGGGCAACCTTTCGCCTTCCTTCTCGGTTTCTTCGTGTTTCGTTTCTTCCTTTCGACATAGCGTCTCGTTTGCGCGCGATGCTTGAAGAGAGGATTTGTTTGCCATGAGGACGTGGCGGCAGTAAAAACGCCACCCGAACAGTTGGCTTGGAGAAATCGGCGCGTGTGGATGTGCGTGAGCTCAGCCAGGGAAGTGGTCAGCAAGAGAGCCTTGGCCGGAGTCTGACGTGTAGACAGCGATGACGGCGGCCCCGAACACGCGTAGCCCAGTATCACCTGTATCCGAGAAACCATATCGGCCGCGCATCGAGCATCAGCAGCCCGAGGCTCCATGCGACGGAACCTTGCCGCTACGCAGCTAAGCTACCATTTCTCTCTACTCTCTCGAAATATTTTTATTTGTCTCATCGCCCGCTATGTTTCTTGCCTTATTCTTTTGTAAACCTGCCACGGTTGCGGGTTCTAAAGTGGAGAAGGGGAATTCCCCCTCCTCTCCATAGTCAGGGGACCGGAGGACGAGGCAACAAGGTGGCTGCTATGGGAGGAACCTAGAAGGCGGCAACCATGCACGCGGGAGCTTCTGTCGAGGCAGAGGAGTGCACAACTTGAGGTTGGCTGCCATGGGAGCAATCGACCTGGTAGCTACAGATGAGCTGGAGGCCTAGTCATGCACTGCAAGTCAGCGGTCGCTGACTGATGCGCTAGAGTTCTTGCTCTATGTAAGAAGACATAATTCTAGCGGATCGCCATCGAATAATAATATCTAAGCGTCCTTGTAATATACTTTACAACACTGTGAATGAGTTGACCGCGGAATTTTTAATTGCATAGCAAGTATGCTGTCGTCATGCAGTTTACTGTTTCTCAGTAACGAAATTCCCCGCTTGGTAAATTCTCTGATAACGTCATCAGCGTCGCCTATCCCCAGTCTGCCAATCAGAGTGCACTGCCAATTTCGAAATTCCCCAACGAGTTTTCTGATTGGTCGAGAGAGGTCACGGGACCTTGTGGTGTCATCACAACCTGCTTATAGTGGGAGGTGACAACCTGCCCTCCTGACTGTGAGCAAATAATTCCGGCACCTTTATCATGGGGGCGGCTCCAGGCAGTAGATGGTCAGCAATAGGGTATTGGGTGATGAATAGTGGCTGGCTATGGCCGCCTCACCTAAGAAGCGCCAAAACGCTTCCAGTGTCTCTGTACGCCACCCGCGCGGCCGAATTCAGGCTTCATATGTCAATATCCATGTTGGACGGTGCTGCCTATGGCTACTGTCCAGGCTAGGCAGCCTAACACGAGGTGACGTATCGTCAGGGTCTCTTCCTGCCTGCATTCGAAGCATCTGACTGGTGGCGATGCTTCAGGAGGGGTGTCGCTGTCGTGTTCCGAGAGTTGGGCTGTTTTGTATCCACGGCGATGCCAACGGGTGACGACGTCGTCTGTGCTAGCAAACCCGAAGCGCGCCCGGTTGAGAAACACCTCAGTACCTCGAGGAAGACCGGGGGCATGGGGTCATCACATTTACTACTCTTGAGGAGAAGCTCATTTCGTCTTTATTGGCGGCGGCGTCGTCGCACTGCATCGAGATTTTTTGGGAGCATGATCAGCGCCGTCAAGTCGCTCTGCTGGGAGCTGTGTGGAGAAGCCTCGCTCGCCAGCTCGTGGGCCCGTTAGTCGCCAGATGCCCCTCATGCATTGCGATCCAGCGTTTGTTCCGGTGGCACTGGAATCTCTCTAAAGCCAGGCATGTCTGCTTAACGTCGTGTGCGGTGTTGTGACTTCTCTTTGTACTGATGCACCAGAGTGATTCGGTGCAGTCTCTCAGTATGTGATTTGCTGTGAATTGCGAATTATGTATCTGAATTGTGTGTACCTGAATTAACCTTATGGAAGCTCAGTAAGAGCCACCTGAGTCTTGAAAGCCCCACCAGTGGCTGTGTTTGAAAGAGCCACCTTCCGAGGCCGTGGCACATCCTTAACTGCTACAATGCGTCATAATATGCAATGCATAAGTACAGAAGTGAGCTTTTAGGAAAAAAATTAATAGAAACGCTGTTTTTCGAACCAACATAAATCAACTTCGTTGAAATTGTTTTTGTCACCGATGGATATCTCCCTTTGTATATGGAGCACATGTCGCAACCAATCTGGCATCGTCGTCGCTGTCGACTGTGAGCGAAAAATCTACGAGAAAGACCCGAAGAAGCAACTTAGGAGGCAGGTGGGCCACCTACAGGTCACGTGACCATGTGGCGTCATCACAACCTGCACACCGGATTCTGAGCAAGCTCTTCACCGTGGCAGGTGACAGCTATATTATTGTTTGGTGGTTAGAGGTGGCTCGGGAAGATCAACCTTGGTCGCATAAGACCCACCTGTGGCAGCACCTGCTGTCGCAGGGCAGTGACGCGTCGCTTAACCGCTGTACCACTACATCAGGAGTAGTATGAGGACTCCCAGAGGTCTATGAATGTTGAGAATGATGAATTTCGCATATATGGGCATTGGGCATATCAGCTGTTGCTGCCTTGCGCTGACAATGATTACAAATTCATGTTAACTGCTGGCATAGATTATATCGTGCTTTTTGGGGTTGGTAGAGGGGCTATTGCTCAATATCATCCACCTGAGTCTTTCCCAATGGCTGTGAGCCGTAGTAGTATAGGTGCGCTAAGATTTATGATAGTGACAATTACCCGTTATTTAGTTTTATCTTTGCGGATGTCCTATTCTGGAGGTATCCAACTGCATTAAGTGAATGAAATGACGTTTTGCAATTTTAGGGCAGCTATGCTAAGAAGAAAGTACGATAGTGTTTCATTAAGTGACTATCAGATATACTGTGCGCCGTAAAGTGCATTGATATCGATCTGACAGTTACAGTTGGCCAGACTAAAGCGATATACAGAATTTTTTCTAGCTGAATCATTAGTGCCTTAACAGGTACGCAGCGCGAACGAAATAAGCGCAGAATATCGACAAGTAGTTTCTCTAAAGACCTGCACATTTGCAGTATGCCTCGTACCAACCTAGGACAGCTTTTGTTTAACAGTCTGTAGTTGGGCTGGTTGGCAGGCATGACACAATGAGTGCTGCTTTGCGGCTGCGTGTATGTAGTTAGTATAACTTGTTTGTGAATATTTTAAAAACTTGTTCTTAATCTTGTTCTCTGCTCCTTGCGCTTCTCTCGAATGCGGACAGATGACGCCCTACGATGGGACTTGGAAAAAAAATAATAAAGAAAGAAAAGCTGAGCATGGTGGCAATTGCCACCACCCGGTTTCAAAGAGGGCGCTCCTATCCACCCATCCATCCATCGTCTAGTCGTCGAACTGCGGCGGCCGTGATGCAGGTATTGCGCGATCGTTGGCTGCCGCGGTGTATACGCGCGCTTTGTTAAGTTCGGCAAGGCTCAGAAGGATAGAAACTGTTCTCGACACCGAATAATTTTGGGCTACTTCGTGTTTTACTTCATGGGACTCCACGATTGGGTGGAACAGGAGAGAGGACGCTGCCCTGCGATCCTTCCGAGCTCGTTATCGAACTGCGTTCACTGCAGTTTTCTTTCCGCACAAATGCTGATAGCATAGTTAACTATGCCGACTCTTAAATGTAAAAGGTCGGCCGCACCGCGCATCCTCCCACATTTAGGCCAAAGAGCCTACGCGTACATTCGGGCATTGCTTGAGCAGTGTAATGCGCCTGCGCTGTGAGATGATGCCCGCCGTGTAGAGAACATGGTTAACCTCGGGCCAACTGGGGTTCTTTAATTTGGAAAGAAACCTCAAGTGCGTTTCCGCATTTCACCTGCGTCAAAATTATTGCCTCCGCAGCGAGGAATTGAACCCGCGCTCTTGTCATGCGTTGCGGAACGCCTCCACTGCTGTACAAACGAGCACAGGGATCGAAAGGTCACAAGTGTGCGTCTGCGTCATTTAAACGCTAGTTCAGTGCACTTTTAACCACGCGACGCGAAAATGTTAAGTGAAAATTGCCCTGGAATTTCAGCTGTCAAGCTTATCTTTTATGCCGACATAGACGATGCTGAGCCGCTGTCTCCCTCAATAGAAGACAGGCGTACACGCGCAGAGTTAAAATACTTACGCGACTCTAAACTGGGATAGACGGATGTAAGTTGAGAATAATTGTAGTTGGCATGGTAAAGCGACTTGCCGACTTCAGTGATGTTGGGCCACGAAATTCTCCACTGAGCGTTCTAGGCTCCGGCAAATTATGCAGCTCCATATTTGTTATAAATGTTACCGGCATGACTTACCATGTTTTGCGGCACCAAACTGCACAGCGGGCGGAAGCTGTCCACGAGATCACCGACCAAAATTAACTGTCATGGCGTGTACAGGGAATGCTGAGCACCTAGAATGTTAAGTACCTGAACCAGTGCACAAGAGAACAAACCTTAGCACCATGAATGCCGATGAAGACGGAGCTTGCACTTCAAGAGGCGCTTCCAAGTTTCGGGGTGGAAGAATGGCACGTTCCCTGATCAGCTGACACGCATGATGTAGTCCAGCCACCTGTTCGCGGCTAGGTTGTGGTTGCGGATCGCTTGCTTGTCTGCTTAGCACGCGTGGCTGCAGACTGTCGTTTTCTAGCAGGCTTTCTTCAACTTGCCTGTTTTGTCAGATATCTGGAACATACAGGAAAAATACCAAGCACAGCATTCGCCAACAGCACCGGTTTCTTGGATGCATTTAAAAGTATGTTGCCATTGAACTCGGCGTAGTACGAGTTTGTGTCCTATGCCCGGGAAAATGGTTCGAGCAGACGTGGTCGCTGGGACGCAATATCCAATTTGATGTGGGGATTGCCTGGCGCCAAACGTCTAGGCTAGAAGTCTCCTATGCAGCTTTAAAGAGTGGCACTTGTTCCGAACAATGCTGCTAGCCCGATCTGCAGGTGGGTGCGAAGCATAATCTCGTCTATTCTGCTTCTGGACACGGCTGGACCCCTCGGGTGTGCCACAGCAACAACCAGCACATCCCAGCCATTATGTACACAGGCCGCGACGACCGTCCACACAGCAACAACCAACACATCACCGCCACTATGTGCAGCCATGGACAAAAGATTGCGGGATGCGGATTCGCGGAAAAAAATTGATTGCAGGTAAGTCAAGCATAGCAGATCACGGAACTGCATGAGAACATGAGGAGACATGCGTGCTCCATCTGCTACAACAATACAATCTGCCTGTCTGCCGAGACAGCGCAGAAATAATTTTTTCCCTCAAATCCTCATCCCGCAAACTTTTGTCCATGACTGTACATATGCCGCGACGACCGTCCACATAGCAACAACCAGTACATCACAGCCACTATGTACAGTCTTTGTCAAAAGTAACCAGGCTGCATGGTTCGCTTCTAGCTGGTATAGCCCTTGTGACTTTCCTAAAGACCAAAAGTTTTTGGAAGGTAAGAATACCCCCAGTCCTTACCTTTAACGACCATTTCAGCTTCATGGAAGCTGTAAGGGATCCACTGCACCAGCTAGAAGCAAACCATGCAGCCTGGTTACTTTTGACAAAGACTGCACATAGGCAGCGACGACCATCCAGGGCGTCGGCCCACGCCACCACGTCCGTTTGCACAGCAATCAGTGCAGCTGATCCCAAACCGCGACACAAAGGGCTAGTTCAAGCAGACTTCATTTGTGCACGGCGCGTACCACAACGTGGAAGCCGAGAACCTAACGTCCGCACCTTGTGATGCACTTTGGCAGCGCCAAGCACCGCCAAACACAGCCTAAAACACACCAAAAGGCATGCACGCCGCTTAGCCACGTACGCCGCTCCGCAAGCGAATGGATGGATGGATGGATGGATGGATGGATGGATGGATGGATGGATGGATGGATGGATGGATGGATGGATGGATGGATGGATGGATGGATGGATGGATGGATGGATGGATGGATGGATGGATGGATGGATGGATGGATGGATGGATGGATGGATGGATGGATGGATGGATGGATGGATGGATGGATGGATGGATGGATGGATGGATGGATGGATGGATGGATGGATGGATGGATGGATGGATGGATGGATGGATGGATGGATGGATGGATGGATGGATGGATGGATGGATGGATGGATGGATGGATGGATGGATGGATGGATGGATGGATGGATGGATGGATGGATGGATGGATGGATGGATGGATGGATGGATGGATGGATGGATGGATGGATGGATGGATGGATGGATGGATGGATGGATGGATGGATGGATGGATGGATGGATGGATGGATGGATGGATGGATGGATGGATGGATGGATGGATGGATGGATGGATGGATGGATGGATGGATGGATGGATGGATGGATGGATGGATGGATGGATGGATGGATGGATGGATGGACGGACGGACGGACGGACGGACGGACGGACGGACGGACGGACGGACGGACGGACGGACGGACGGACGGACGGACGGACGGACGGACGGACGGACGGACGGACGGACGGACGGACGGACGGACGGACGGACGGACGGACGGACGGACGGACGGACGGACGGACGGACGGACGGACGGACGGACGGACGGACGGACGGAGGGACGGACGGACGGAGGGACGGACGGACGGAGGGACGGACGGACGGAGGGACGGACGGACGGAGGGAGGGACGGACGGACGGACGGAGGGACGGACGGACGGACGGACGGACGGACGGACGGAGGGACGGACGGAGGGACGGAGGGACGGAGGGACGGATGGACGGAGGGACGGAGGGACGGATGGACGGGTGGACGGAGGGACGGACGGACGGAGAAGCGTTTTTCTCTTATATTAACCGCAGTAATGAATGCATTCGAAGGCTTTGTTTTTTTTTAATTTAAATCAGTTGGATGAAATGAAAGTGTCGATTCTAGTGCAAAGTTAAAATACTTCGCCCGGGGTCGTTGCTCTAACGACAGTGTACGCCGAACATAGTTAAGCCTAGCATCAAGAAATCCTTAAATTTACCTCATAAACTATTAATATTTCACATCTATATTGTTACGGAGGGATCAGAATGCACCAAATAAAAGCGAATACGACCGTTTAGAGCTAGCTATTACGTCGAAAAATGCAGCGACGACGCAGTATTCGGTCCGAAGCGGGCGGGCTGGGCGTCGCCATGTGAATGTTAACCACGCAAGGCTGGTAGCCAGAGTGAGTTTTATTTTTTTCCAATTTTATTTGGCATTTTTATATACATAAATGAACGACCGCAGAATAATACGGACGCGGAAATATTACAGTGCTTGTGACGCTTTTGAAATCGTGTTTTTCGGTGTATATTCTCACCAAGTCTCTGGTGTCGAGATTAGTGCACTGCACGGGCTCGGGCCGGCCCGAAAGCCCGGGCCCGGCCCGGCCCGCGGGCCGGGTCGGGCCGGGACATGATTAGTTTTGCCGGGCCTGGGCCGGGCTCGGGCCTGAAGTTGCGGGCTCGGGCTTAAAGCTGCGGGCCAGAGCTGGGCTTAGGTCCGTACAGAAACGGCTGGTGTCCGACTTTTCATTCACTATTGCAGAGTGAAGTACACAACTGCGGCATTGAAGCAGCGACACGGATGAACTATGAGTTATAGCACGCGCTGAGAAAAAAACTAAGCTTTATTCATTGACTTATTTATTTTCTTATTTCCACACCGCGTTGCAGTAAGAGTAAAATTCAATCGGCCTTAATTGGCCATTGATCGTTCGTCATCCCAAAACATACCTATACACTATTAGAAATGCATTCGGGAAGAACATATATTAATTTAGGACGCTTATAGTCTTCAAACACATACCGTGAAATACTCAAGCCTTTTAGCTTGTCGTTTCTCCTGAACGGCTTCCAGTTCGACTGTGAGCTCAACCTGTGTGATCGCGCTCACTAAAAAAATGTCATCCTACAGCTTGCTAGGCAGTTTTAATATTTATACATCGCGGGCGACGGAATATAACTGATTGAAATCATGGGGGAACGCAAAGTGGACTACTACGCGTGTATGCGGCCCTTTTTATTTAGCACTCGGAACTTCCGAGTTTATCGTTGCCCACCTGCACGAGATCATTGTCCAAAAGACGGGCCTGGTGAGCACTACTCTTAATCACTTCCTTCTGGGTTAAAAAGAACCAACTTTCTGGAAGCCAAACTGCGGTTTCAGAACCTTTGTCGGCCAGTTCCTTATCGGTGTAGTAGCACAGAGTGAGCAGTATACCTCAAGCGTTACTGTGAAACGGGCCAGGCCCGGGCTGGACTTCACTTCGGGATTCACGGGCCGGGCCGGGCTCGCTAGAACAATAATTTAGCGGGCCCGGGACGGGCCCGGGCTTAAAGCCGAGGGCCTGGGCCGGGCGCGGGCTTGAGGTCATGGGCCCAGGCCGGGCTCGGGCCTCATATTGAGGCCCGTGCAGTGCTCTAGTCGAGATAACACATTAGCTCGGAGATCGCTGGGTAATGAGTTCTGTAAACTCATTCGATACCTAATGTCGTTTTCATCGAATGACATTATATTTTCTCGTGTGGCAGCACAGTAATGTCATTTTGAACGAACGTCATTCGATTGGAATGGCATTAAATTTGCCGTGTGGCAGGGGTAACAAATGTCATTCGATGATAATGACATTAAATTTTCCGTGTGGCAGGGGTTTAAAATTTAAAATGACGTCCAAGCTCCAACCATAGTTGCATGCCTGCTGGTTAACAGCCCTTCTATGTAGATAACAAAACGATCGTTGGCGCTGGTCTTGTCGTGTATGTTTCCCTTTTTTTCCGGTATTTCGCCCCGTTTTCTTTGAGAAGGATGAACCAACTAGCCCAACTAGAGTTATTCTCGAAAAGGATCGTGTTTTTACGAAATCGCTACCCTTTCTTTAGAGTGTTTTAGAAAATTCGTGGTGGTAAACAGCAACAAAGTCTATCAGGGTTCCGCAATGTGTCAGTGTCAGGAGGGGAGATAAGTGCCCGGTAAATCCTTTTTCAAACCGCAAACATAATTTAAAGCCTTAAATTCTCTTTAGGCTGGTTTTCAACTCAATGAAGACGACTCAATGGGCTTCTTCGACATTTTTCGCATCGACCTCACTGCGTCGGTATCAGCGAGAGGTCGCTACTGATCAACCGTGTGTGTGTGTGTGTGTGTGTGTGTGTGTGTGTGTGTGTGTGTGTGTGTGTGTGTGTGTGTGTGTGTGTGTGTGTGTGTGTGTGTGTGTGTGTGTGTGTGTGTGTGTGTGTGTGTGTGTGTGTGTGTGTGTGTGTGTGTGTGTGTGTGTGTGTGTGTGTGTGTGTGTGCGTGTGTGTGTGTGTGCGCGCGAGCGCGTGCGTGTGTGTGTGTGTGTGTGTGTGTGTGTGTGTGTGTGTGTGTGTGTGTGCGTGTGTGCGTGTGTGCGTGTGTGCGTGTGTGTGTTTGTGGAGAATGCATCAACCTCAGGTGCCAGGGCAGAAAAATGCGGACACAGATTTTTAAGGCCTAATAACCTCAGATTACTTCAAGAAGGGCAATCGATCCTGGTAGTGCAGAAACATTCTATAGTAGAGGACGAATATGATTTTTAAATGTCACAAATTTAGTACAAATGCCTGTACGGCTCCGTGTGCGCCTGGCTACAAGTTTGTTTCATGCTCTCTGGTTGTGTGTGGTCTCCACGACTGCTTATGTGCTACGAAAGATTAAGGAGCAGAAAAATAGATAAAATAAAGATGGCCAAACAGGAGCGAGTAGCTAGGATCAGTGCGAATGGTTGGGCGGATGGTGTCATGAGTTTGCGTCTCTCGTCAATCCAACTAAGCCTAAGCTACCGAACGTCTAGAGGCCTTAAGAAACAGGCTGTTTATACAGGCAAAGATCAGTGTGCAGCAGGTCATAATGAAGGCTGGGACCAATTCGGAGGCAGGCGATACGTGCGTGACACTGACTGAAATTCACATAGATTTGTTACGAATAGGTACTAAGAAGCAGCACAGCATGAAATGAATAACGTGCAGGTACGGCAAGTGACGGAAATAAAATACCCTCACGCAGCCTTCCAGTCCCCCGCCTATCCTTTCCCCCCACCCCCACCGTGGCCCATCTGGCTCGGCTCCCTGGATCTGAGACTGCAACGTGCCCTCGTCACCTTGGCCCAGGACGTACTGAACGCCTAATAGAAAGGATGTTCTAATAAAAGTGACACACCACCACGACTATGCCCTTTATACGAATTGAGGACGGCAGTCAAGTGACTGGTCAAGATACCAGCTGTCATAAGGGTGAACCCAATGGGTGGCGCATCACACCGCTTCTCATGAATTAAAGCTAACTTCTTTATGCCTCTTTCCAGTGATAACTGTTAGAGCCTACTCCTCAACTTTCTGATGTAGGGTATACACTGTCAGTAGAATTCTGGCGCGAGCACACATTCCTTCCAGTGCATGCGGTTCTACTTTACTGGCACCGAAACTCGAATTTATTTTATTTTTATTGGATTACACCTGGCAGCGGTGGCAGCGACAGAGGGACGTGGCCTGATTCCTCGTCTGTTTCTACCTTTTTACAGTTTACACCAGCCGCTGATTTTCTTTGGCCCTGCGTAGCCTCCTGCCTGGATTTCTGCTACCTTTTGCGGTCTTCAGCCTGACGCACCGATAGGCGTATCAAGTTTATCCGTACGACTGCACCGAAATCCAGCGCCCCTCGGTGTTATCGACGGAATCACCTGAAAGCGAACTTTTCGACTGGTGTCGTGCCGCGGAACATTTCATTTCTGGCAGCGGTGGCAGCGATAGAGGGACGTGGCCTGATTCCTCGTCTGTTTCTACCTTTTTACAGGTTGGTGGTATTGTTTTTGGCACATTGCGAGCAGTTCTCGCTTTTCTTTTTATCCCCTCTGCTGCAAATCCGCTGCCAGTGTGTTTTTACTTTTTGCTGTTGACTTGTCGAACTCCGTTTTGAAAGTGATCATTTCATTATGCCAACTGACAATGATGAAGTATGCCTGGCCTGCAATGTACTACTCCCAGAGACTGGGTTCCCAAAATGTACGGAGTGTAATCATGGGTACCACACAGGAAAATGTTCTGGAGTGACCGAGGCGATGTTCAAATCAAAGAAAGGTTCCCTTAATGATCCATGGAAGTGCCCTACTTGTAGTACTGCAAGACTGCGTGGTGGCAGCACAAAGAAATTATGCCACGAGCTTGATGTTCAAACCGCACTTGCCAACATTATTACTAAGCTTGAGTCACTTGGGCCCCTGTAGCAGAAGGTTGACAACATTGAATCTTCTATTGCCCTGATGTCTTCGAAATACGATGAAATTCTCGCAACCATGGCGAGGCAGGACCAGGACCTTAAGCAACTTAACAAACGAGTTGAACAAATTGAGCGGAAGAGCAGTACGGCAGATATTGCTGATCTCCGTGCAACTGTTGACGAGCTGGAAAGGCGAGGAAGGTGCACGAACCTAGAGATTCATGGGATCCCTAAAACTGATGGTGAGAATGAGGACTTAATGAGTAAGGTAAATGAAGTTGCTAAGGTGATTAATGTGCCTGAACTGACTGCTACTCGTATAGGGGCCCTGCACTGGTTTCCTACGAAGGAAGGCAAGGAGGCGGGTGTTATCATTCGTTTTTTGAATCAGTCAGAGCGTGATAACTGGCTTTCCAAACGAAAGATTCTCGCGGAAAACGAGCCTTCCGTGTTCATGGCCGAGAACTTATCGCATGCAACCAAGAAGCTACTCTTTGCAACCAAACAGTGGGCAAAACAAAATGGTTATAAGTACGCCTGGTGTAGAAATGGCAAGGTTTTCATTCGTGAAACGGATGGGTGCTCTGTTCATGTGGTCAAACACCTGGACGACCTTGCTAGTCTGGTATAATATTTTTTTCCTTGCAAGTGTTTATTTTTTCAGTCATGGACAATTTTTCTGTTTCCCCATCGGGATATAATCTACTAGTTAATCAATTGCCTGTGTCGCCTCTTACATTTCTGCATTTGAACATGCAGTCAGCGCAGAGAAAATGCGATGAATTTTGTGTTTTTCTAGAAAACGTGCCTAGTGCATTCACAGCTATCATGTTGACAGAGACATGGTTTGCAAAGGACGAGGACGTGTTTCATTTCGAGGGATATAGCAATATTTTTTTTAACAGGAAAACAAAAAGAGGTGGTGGTGTTTGCTTATATTTGAAAGAAGGGATAAGTTACGAATACATTGAAGAATTTTCTCATTCCGAGCCTGATTCAGAAATGGTTTGTGCGAAGTCAGGGAGCTTTATTCTTGTTGTCCTTTACAGACCCCCTGATGGTTCTGTTGAAAGGTTTTTACTGCTGTTAGATGAACTTTTTTCATTTGTCTTAACCCATACCTATACATTAGTGCTTGGCGGTGACATAAATATTGATATGCTGCAGAAAACTTCCAGTCAAATCGAACTGTCCACGCTTCTTGATTCATATCTCATAACAAATGTGCTCACTGTTCCTACGCGCGTAACTTCGAACACTGCTTCACTTATTGATGTTTTTCTAACAAATATGCCACAAGAAAGTGTGCGTGCAGGTACAATTGAAGTATCTATCAGTGACCATTTGCCAATTTATCTAATTGCAGAGAAGCAAAAAGGACTTGGTTGTAAATCGATACAATCAACTTTTGTTCAGGACATAAACACAGTCACTTTGGGTCGGTTTAGGCACGAAGTTAGCCAAACGAATTGGGACAACGTATTCTCATCTTCTTCCGCGGAAACCGCGTTTAATACCTTTATTGGTGTATTTAGCACCCTGTACAAAAAGAATTTTCCATACAAGAAGGTTATAAAACCGAGACGAGCACGTAAACCGTGGATGACGCCGCACTTGTTGAAAATGATAAATGAAAAGAATAAACTGTACAACGCATTTCTGAAAAACCACGATGTTGATACATTACAGGCATTTAAAAATACAGAAATCAACTAAACAAAAAACTTCGGAATGCAAAAAGCAACTACTTGTCTAACATGTTTGATGGTATCAAGGACACTAAACATCTATGGCAGCAGCTTTCTTCGGTTATCTTTTCTCGTAACCAGACTTCTGATTTGAAAGAGTTAACTATAAATAACACAAAACTAAAGGAAGAAAAGTTAGCAAATGTTTTCAACGAATATTTCACATCTCTTCCTCAGAGTTCCCACAATCCTGTTATACATAATTATTTGAGACTTCCTTCTCAATCATCATTATTTTTAACTCCAACAGACACCAACGAGGTCTTTAATGCATTTATTGCACTTAGGAAAACCAAATGTGAAGATATTGATGGTATTAAACTGCAACCAGCCATTTTCGTGCTAGACATTATCGCTCCATGCATAACGCATATTTACAATCTAGATTTATGTACCGGAATATTTGCTCAGAAAATGAAAATAGCAAAAGTAATTGTCTTGTTCAAGAGCGGTGACAAAAATAATTTAGGTAACTATAGGCCTATATCCATTTTGCCGTTGTTTTCGAAACCGTTAGAAAAAATTATTCACTCTAGGCTCCTCACTTTCCTCGATAGGCATTCCCTTATTACTTCAGCTCAGTATGGTTTCAGACAAGGTTTATCAACGGAGGTAGCTTTGTTACTCCAAAAGGAATTAATACTACGCAAGATTGAGAATAAACTGCTAACACTAAGTATTTTTATCAATTTCTCGAAAGCCTTCGACCGAATAAATCCCACTACTATGTTAGAAAAGCTGTTTTGTTATGGAATTCTAGGTATAACAGCTGATTTGTTAAGGAGCTATTTATCAGGAAGGTATCAATCCGTTTGCGTTGACCGAGAATTATCAACTGCCCGCGATATTAAATGTGGCGTTCCCCAAGGCAGTATCCTGGGGCTGCTTTTGTTCATTATATACATAAACGATCTAGTAAACATTGAAAACTCCGTTAATTATATTATGTATGCAGATGACACAAGTATCTTTTTAACAGGAACAGATGCTAATGACCTAATAAAGCGTGGAAATCTTATTCTGAGTAAACTTAGTGCATGGTCTCTCGGGAATCAATTACTCATAAATTCTTCTAAAACAAAAGCTGTCTTATTCCGTCCAAAATCTGTCCCACGAACCTTTCATGAGATGCTAAAGTTAAATGACTTTTTTATTGAAATCTCTCCTGATGCTGAATCCTTGGGAGTAATATTTATAGAATTTATGCTTTGGGACCATCACACTGACTACCTGCGCACTAAACTCTCGAAGGCTTTAGGTATCCTAAGGAAGTGTATGTTTTTTCTCTCAATCCAACAAAACCGTCTAATATATGTAGCCTTGTTCGAATCACATTTGCGCTACTGCCATTTAGTCTGGGGAAACGGCACCATGAAGGCAATGTATAACCTAATAATAGTTCAAAAAAAAGCTCTACGAGTGATTTCAAAGCAGCCTTATGATGCCCACACATCTCCATTATTCACTAAACTCAAAATCGTGAAATTACAAAACCTGTATGACTAAGCTACTGTCAACACTTAAATCTGAAATACGTAAAGGCACACATACTCTCACAACATTGAGAAATTTGAAAAGAAACACATCTTTACGCTTAATGAGGCACACAGAACTGTGGCATGTTCTAAGATCTCGCACGAATTATGGATTTCAGATGGTTCAGTCTAGCATTCCAATCATTTTAAATAAATACCACCTCACAACAGAAAAATAGCGCGCACTTTCTAAACTTGACTTGTATTCACTTTTTGTATAATGCTTGCTAATACTTCACTGTTCATTCCAATTCCTTATGTAATAGAGTTGTTTGAATTTGATCTCTATTGTTTGCAAACTAACTTTGTAGTCGTAATATTTGTTGCGTGAATCTGTGCTACTAACCTTTGTCAAAGCGTCCGCTGTCATTTATTGGAGGTGGGGCTAGTCAAGCTGCTAATGTGTAGCTTTTTTCCCACCTTCCCTACCACATCTCATGTATCAAGTTTTTGCTTTGTGGTAAATAAACTTCAAACTTCAAACACCTCAAAGGCCCCAGGTACGGCGCATTACACGAGGGATAGCAGTATTACATCAAAATATTACACTAGGCACACATGAGTAAATATTTTTTCGTTGAATCTCGTAAAATGTGGCGGATTGAAGTGGAGCCCGAAATCAGCGGGAAGATGATTTCCAGTCTTTTGCAGTCAGGACAAAGCTGAAAACAGATGCGCTCTAGTATTGGCAGGCAGCAGGTAAACAGTTGTGGTGAGGCTGAGAAGTTGCAAAGTCTGGCGTGAGGACAGGATGACGGAGTTGCATAGCTATGAATGATAAAATTTATGAAAAGACAAAGTACCGAAGTGTTACGCACTGTTAAGAACGAAAGCTTCATCCGTGTGTTCTGTGTTTGTTCTATGTGTGAACATGTTTCATCTCTGCAGTTATTTATATTGAAATTGAAGGTTTATTTCTCCACACACATTACAGGGGAAAAAGGGGACACTGGGCAAAAAGCTGCGTAATGCTGCTTGGGTACTAGCACCCACTGCCCCATGAACACGTCGACAACAGTGTGTTTCGCGAACATCAGGCTTAAGGTAAGCTTAATGTCCCCATCAATGCAAAGAAACAAAAAGGAAAACAACAGTATAACACGAATCGCGTACACCACAAGAGAAATGCACATAAATAATAGGAACAGCTAACATTACAATACACCAAACCTATTTACAATGATGCCACAATAAGCTCGAAAATGCACATGGCCGATAATAACTGGTTCTTTGAGATGTATTGTATACATATATTATTTGCTGCCAAAATGTTAAGGTAATTTCCTAGGTTATAGGATAATGACTGTTTATGATATGAGGTACGGCAAAAGGATAAAAGCCAGGGTAAAAGACGTCATGTATTGTACACTGGTGTGTATTCATGTATATTAAAGGCTCCAGGCAACAAACTGCATTTTTGTATGCACAGAAAAATTTTAACGGGCGTAATATATCAACAGACAAAATACCTTATTGCTTAAAGTAAGGAAACGCATGGGAATGCCATAGTACGTTTGCAATCAATCTGACAGCACATTCTGTGCAACTGATCTTGTGTTTGTTATGTTTTGTTGTGGTAACCCAGACACTTATGCAGTAGGTAATGAAAGGAAGTAAGTATGAATTATGGATAAGAATCCTTATCTTTCTTGGAAGGGTGTACCTACGTCGACACAGGACACCATTGACTCAGTTCATTTTCTTGCGGCTAGTGTTTATATGTTTGTCCCATCTGAGGGTTTCCGTGAGCACCACACCAAGGCATTTTATAGCGTCTACAACTTCAGTTCTAGTGTCACCCAGCATGGGATCGAAATTCGCGAAAATAAGCTTGTTATTTGGACGGAAGATAATTGCATTAGTTTTCCTAGCATTTACTATTAAAGAACTCTTTCCCAACCATTCGCGCAAATATTCTAAAAATTGGTTTCCGTACAAGAATAGATCTCTTTCTTTAACACCGGCAGAAAGCATTGTGGGATCGTCGGCGTAAGCTGTTAAGCTCACAGGTAAGGGCATGTAAAATATATCATTAGTGTAGATATTGAAGAGTAAGGGGCCTGAAATGCTGCCCTGGGGTACTCCAGAAAAAAAAATAAGTTTTAATGTTGACGATGTGCGGTCATTGACAACCATTTTCATGCGGTTTTCTAGAAGCATTCGATTAAGAATAAACCTTTTCCTCTGATTCCATAATGGAGTAGCTTATTCAGTAGCAGACGATGGCGGACTAAGTCAAATAACTTTGTAAAATCTATAGTTGCTTCCGGACGTTAAACCCCAATAAGCCAATAAACCAACCAAACCAATAAATTCCAACAACAATTTTTCGGTCCTCAAAAGAATCTATGATCAGTTTCTTTTCTTTATTAAGGACGATTTCTCTTGACCTGTTTTGCCTTAATCCGTATTGACAGTCAAAAAGCACTGAGTATTTTCTTAAAAATTTGGTTAGACTGGTATAAATAATTTTTCTAAGCCCTTGGACAGGGCAGGAAGAACTGAAATCGGTCTATAATTGGACAGTTATGTTTTTGCACCGCCCTTATATATAGCCACAATCTTTGCGATTTTCGTGAGCAGGATTGTAAATGCCTACCAGTACCGGTGCGAGTAAGTTAATCACAAACTTAAAAGGCCTGATTTCAAAGCAGTCTTTGTCCTCTGCTTTAGTAGTTTTTAGTTTTGTGAATAGAGTTATTATTTCATGCTCTGTTGCAGGCTCAGAATACATCCAATCAGGAACACTTGGCGTTTGATAATCATACCCTGTGGTACCAGTCAAAGAGCCGCAAAGGTCCTTTGTGAAATTCATAAAAAAAACTGTTTAGTTCATTTCAAAGCTCTTCGCCCTTAGTAGGTTTACCATCCCATATGACACTATCAGTTGTAGTCTTTGTATTAGAATTCTAAATTTTATTCAGATGATCCCATAGTTTAAAAGTTTCACTGGGCTTTCTAGAAAACTTTTTAGTAAAGTATGGAAGCTTTGTGTTGCGTAGCTAATTAGGTGGCTGCGGAATTTTTTATACTGTTTCAGTTTTTCGAGATTCCTAGACTTCAGAAACTGCCCGTACAATATTTGCTTTTTTTTTTTCATTTTGCGCAGTAACTCTTCGGTGACCCATGGTTTCTTTGCTCTACACTTATGTTACTAGTATGTAGATACTAGTTCGAAACACTTATCGAAAACTGCCTTTAATGTATTTAACAGAGTATACTACGCATTGTTAACTTCCTTGAGACATTCAATATCCTCCCAAGTTATCTCACTAACGTCTGTATCGAAACGCTCAAGAGTGCTGTTGTCTATTCTTTTATAGTTGGCGCAATCATTTCTGGTATCGGAAAAGAATTGCGGTCTGTAATGAAAGCAAACACGGGAAGGTGGTCGCTGATGTCGGACAGAATTGTTCCAGCATGTGCGTTTGTTTTATCAACGATAGCGATGATAAGGTTAATTGACGCTGCAGTCGAACAGGTGATACGCGTTGACACATCAATAAAATTGCAAAGACCGTAACAGTCCAGCGCTTCAAGATGTTCTTCCTACGACGCAGAAGCAGTTATCATATCAACATTGATATCACCACCGAGAAATAGCGTGGTCTCATTCAACGATACATGGTCCAAAAGAATTTCTAAGACACGTACCAATGCATCGAAATTTCCATTGGGTGGACAATACAGCACATTACACATGATATAAGAATGCGACCAACTAGCCCAAAAGCTCGTTTTAGTCAGTGTCTCGTACTGTATGTTCTCATCGGCCTTAAGCTTTTGATAGGGGTAACTTTTATCCGCTCATTCAGCGCTTACTAATTATCGAGGGGTAGTACTGCTGCTGCCATAGCGGCAAAAAAGAACCAATTAGTCAAGAGAGAGAAAGGCTTGCATGTGTCGCCAACATTACATTTCTATCGCCGCACATGGATACAAGAAGGCGACCAAGGCACCAAACGTGTTCTTAATGCCGGAAGAAAGCCATAGAATCCGTCTTAAAGCCGGAAGAATCCGTAGCTATCACTGCTGCGCGTCAAAAGGCCACGGACGCCGACAGTGCTGCCCAGCACGGAAAACTTAAGCGGCGGAAGGCGGCCTCACGTAAAGCAGCGAAAGCAGTGAAGCACTCTGAGCACGCGCTGTACAGCTGGGAGAGAAGCGGCTCAAGCCGGCGCCTCCTCAAGCTGCGAAAGAAGCCAGGAAGACAAGCGCACTGCCCAGCACGAAGAACATAAAAGTGAGAGGATGGCGACACGTCCGGCCGCCAATGGCTCTGGCGGGTACTTTACGGGGTTTCTGCCATCTATGAGCTGTCTTAGAAAGCGCAGAGCCTTTCTTGCAATTCCTTTAATGCTTACACCTCTTCTCTTGAAGGTGAGATGGCAAGAAGTATGTAATGCGTGTGACTCGCACACACTGAGGACCAATTCTAATCACTGTGATAATAATCCCAATAAACAATAATAATTACGTTGATGTGTCACAAAGCATTTTGTTTACAGTCCGTAGCAATTTTCACTCGCACAACGGCTACTTTGAATTTTGTTCCGCAGAATAATTTATAAAACGACTTAAATATACGCAGTACCCCTTAAGGGCTTGGAATCTAAGCGTTTCTGATAAATATCAGGGAACTTCTAATAAGGGTCTATTTTTTGTCTCGAAGAGAAAAATTTAATATGTATTTGATTAACCCCAAGTAAAATCATTGAACGTATGATGCCCCTGCGCTTAAAATTCTAGTAGAAGCGCTCTGGAATAGAGGCCTTTAAGCGAAGGTACCGAGCTCGAATGCGATTATCACCGACAAGTGATTCTTCTTTCTTCAATAGGTATTGGCTATCCTATTCGTTATTTTTTCTCCTCATCGGCTATGTGAAGTTATGAAGTAATCACTGGGATTTTAAACAGAGGACATCTACAAAAAAGGAAAAAGATCGAAAAAGAAGTCCAGATTTCTTTCACATCACGTTATATCCTTTATTGTAAGGCAACTGTGTAATATTGTAAGATACCGTTACAAACTTTTTAATGGAAATGGTCCAATCCACCCATGCCTAGGAAAACTTTGTTTTTAAACTTTGCCCAGCGGTCGTACCAAGTAGTTAAACTGGCCTGTAAAACCAATCGCATGCGTTCTTTACAATAAGTGGCAGGAAAATTCCAGTGTCTCGAGAAGGGTTCTGCAGATATTTTGATTATTATGGGGCAATGTTGCGATACGCGAAAAAAATGCGTTGACAAATAATTTATCGTTTAATGCGCTTGTGCAGAATTCCTGGGTATGGATGTATTCAACGGAGTATTGCTGCTTGGATGAGAAGACGCCTCTTTCAGGAGACTGATATCTATTGCCCAGAATACGCGCAAGGAATTTCTGCCCTTTCTGGTGCTCTTCGGTGCAATAACAAGCGTTACATTCTATTTACTTTGACATAAGCGAAAAACTGGTTGAGTAGGTTGCTATTTATGACTTGAAAAGCAGCGCAAAGCTGCGCTCGTCTGGGTACTTTCGTGTCCATCGTATTATCGCGTACTCTTCAGTATGCAAAGAACTTCTCTTCTCAACACCACTTACAAACTGTAATCCCGTTTGCGTGAGAGCGCGAAATGTTTAACTCTGAATAATACTACCACTTAAATTATCGTTCTTCAGTTGTTTTCAAAATTTGCCACTATTCTCTTGCAAGTAAACTTAAATTCTTTTCCTTCTACTCCAAAAGATATTATCATTACTTTTTAAAGCAATAAGAGCTTTTTCCGTTTCCACGTTCATAGAAAGCGTTGTGGCCCGCGGACAAAATTGCGAGTACACTTTGGCAACTTAAGTTTTGAGAGGTGGAAGCCGAGGACACTATGCCATGACGACTTCCGGTGGATGTGACGCCACACCTTTCCCGCGGATATATCGATACCCAAATTACACATCTTTCGGGTATCTTAAATTTTAATTAAGCTTAATTACACATTCCTCCATCTAATTTGTTACAAATCCCACGTTTTTCCGACCATTCTGTGGCAATTTTTACTATGCCATGACGACTTCCTGTGGATGTGACGTCACACCGTTCCCGTGGGTATATCGACACCCGCGCTATTTCGACGCAATTTTGACATTTGTGACTGTAACTGATTGACTAATTAATCTACAGTCATTAAACGTGGCTTCTAGGTTCATTTTTTCCTCCTATATCTGAAAGAACTATTGGTTTTCTCCTATATTTTCCAGTTCCCGAGTTAACACGATTTAAACGCTGCCAAATGTGTGACACTCTCAGTATGCTAACGGGTGACAGTATGAGCCATTAAAGACTTTCGCCTTAATACAAAGAAAACGCCGCCGCTTACCACAAGTACCAATGCGCGTATCTTTTTACTACCTGTATTCTGTACATACAGGGCCGAGGGCTATGGTATGGTGCAACTGCAGAATTATTTTAAGAAAGCGCTTGTACTCCCTACTAAAACTCTAGTGCGCTCTCGCTCAAGGCGACCGTCACGCTGTCCTTATTAAGCGTTGCAGCAGCACTAGCAGCGAAAGGGCTCCCATTGCCAAATGCGGTTGCAGAAAACCCGCGGCAGAAGGCAGTTTACTGAGACCCTGTGACGATTCCTTGCAACCTCTGAGAACTGCCATAGCGTCGTAGGCCCTGATGAAAGCAGCCTTGGCGCGTTCCGGTGGTAACTGGCACGACGAGTTGAATGTTTGCTCGTAGCACTTGATTTCTGTTTCGTATTCACTGCAACAACAATAAAGAAAGAAAGAAAGAAAGAAAGGAAGGAAGGAAGAAGGAAAGAAAGAAAGGAAGAAAGAAAGGAAGAAGGAAAGAAAGAAAGAAAGAAAGAAAGAAAGAAAGAAAGAAAGAAAGAAAGAAAGAAAGAAAGAAAGAAGGAAAGAAAGAAAGAAAGGAAGGAAGAAAAAAGAAAGAAAGGAAGAAAAAAGAAAGAGAGAAAGAAAGAAGGAAAGAAAGAAGGAAGGAAAGAAAGAAAGAAAGAAAGAAAGAAAGAGAAAGAAAGAAAGAAAGAAAGAAAGAAAGAAAGAAAGAAAGAAAGAAAGAAAGAAAGAAAGAAAGAAAGAAAGAAAGAACGAAAGAAAGAAAGTCATAACGGTTTATTTAACACGCATATGGGAGGCATGTTTCGGTACCTAATAATCTTTTATAATCTTTTCATTTTTCCTTTTTATTCAATGTTTGCATCAAAAGTTTGTAGTACTATTTTTGTTATTGTGATACTGTTGCACAATATGTATTCTTTGTTCCCCTGATGCCTTTGTATATGTAGGGGCCGAGGGCTCGTCAAGCCTTGCTGGCTTTTTTCCTCGGCCCTTTTCATCGTTGTGATGAATAAATCTCTATTATTATTATTATTATTACCTGGTCTAGACAAGCAATCTGTGCTTCCCTGCCTAGAATCGCGTCGCAAAGTGCGCAGGTTAAAAATGCTGCTCAATGTAATATATAATACACAAAACTGAAGTTTGATAGCTACACGCAATATAGCAGAACGCGCCAAACCCGAAACAGACATCAGAGGACAATTTTGATGTTAAAATGCAAGACTAAAGCCTATTCATTTTGATTCTTTCCATGCACCATTTCGGAATGGAACCGCCTGCCATGTGTCATTACCGACATTTTATCGTAGGAATCTCTTTTGTCCGCTCTTTCTTCGAATCTGTCGCGTTAGTGTGTCTAGTATGCAGTGTACTTTGCTTGCTCTCGTTCTCCTCACCTACTTAATATTGATCATTCCATTGTATTCACTTTGCTCCCACACTATTTGTTCATGGTAAACAGCTGTATCACATCGCCTTTCCCCCTCCCCTCTTTTCTCCCTTGTCATATTTTGTCCTTTCATACCTTCTATCACTCCTGCCATGACTACCAAAGGGCAGCTAGTCGGCAGTATTCATGAAATAAATAAATAAATAAATAAAAATAAGCGCTGCAGTCAACTTCAGGGACGTGAAGTTATTTAATATTTCTAACGGGTGACAAAAAAACTCAGACTTAAATCATTACTTTGATTGCTACTTGCCACAGTGGGTGGGTTGTGATGATGCAACAAGGACACGTGGTGTTTCTCGACCAATCAGCGGTTTTTGTCTCGGACGTCGCGCGGAACTTTGATATTACTATAACTGTAATATGCTATTGTATTATAAAAAAATCGCTCTAGAGGAAGAAAACGTTATGTCGTGATGCGTTAAACGTAACTGAAGCCTCGCTGAAAGCGGTAAAAGAAAACGGGAAACGTGAACGAAAATTGTGCGGCTAATTTGGTCTTGAAACACTTCTGACTTACGTTTCTTGTGACTTTGCCATTTTTCTTGTCTTGATGACTTATTTCACGTCACTACAATATTAACTTAGAGCCTTATGGGCGGAAATGATCCTCCGCTGACTGGTGTTCACCGTGGGTAAGGCTGAAATTCCCACCTCTACGTACCGCAGAAATTGAGCAAGTTTTGTCGAAAGTAATTTTTATGTCTTACGGCATTAAGAGCATGCTAGGATGCTTCCATTGGAATCTAAATAAGGATAATTCAGCAATCTTAACTCTTTTGAAAGCATTTTATGCTTTCAAGCTTCTAAAAATCGTCCCGATGCTTACTGAAATCCTGTGGAGACCAGAGTCCACGTTATCGCCATGTTTTTGGTGACGACATCTTATGAAAATCCAGAGGCTGAATCATAGCCACGCGAAAATATGTTGCGACTTCGAATCCAAGTTTCTCAGCAATTAAAGCGTGTTTTGCTGCCAGGCAAACGATAACACATGCCAGGAATGTTCAACTATCGAATTTTGCTAGCAACAAAGATTGGATAGAGCTGTCCTCAGTGTTCTTTTCATGCACGATCGGCATTATTTCGTGGTTGTTGGTTTAGCAGAAAGAAGCAGAAAAGTTCGTGGAAACATGAAAGCAAAACTTACTCGCAGAATGCATGCAATAGAGGGTCCTGTCCTCGACGAACTGGTATATAGCGTTGCATCATGCAGAGAAAAAAATCTTGTTGCTTCATACACTGGTAGGCGACTCTGAAATCTGCGGAAAGAACGATGGCTTAGAACACGAAAACCGAAAGACTGACGTGCCTCGTGCAATTCACCAGTGTTTGCCGCTAACCGGTTCCGCTCCGAGGCGAGTTCCCGCTTCATTGCATATGCATATTTTACAACACTGAGCACTTATTCCCGTTTCTATTTCGGAAAAGTAATATTCACATAATGATTTGCCAGTTTGTCATATTTTAGGGATAAATCAAGGTGGCTTTCCTGAATGTGCCCACTAGACAGACTGCATGGGTGTATGCTTCCATTCGATAGATGAAGAGGCATTTGCCCTGCTATAGGAGTAGTCAAGTTGTTGATGATGATCGTGATTATTGGCGCATGCGCGATCCTTCTCGTTAGAGTAGCCATCTTGAGTCAGGTAGTATGAAGCAGCGCTTTGGAAGGGAACTGTGACTACTGTAAGAAAAATATAGACGCAGTATTGCTAACGGCTAGGACCTTACTTTGCTTTTTAATCGCCGGTAATTTACATGCAGTTATCAAAAAAGGGTACTGCGCACACAGAAACTATGATCAGAAGGGTACAGATCAAGCGCTTTTTGTGTATACTTGTCGTCCTTGTTTTTGTGTGCGCAGCTCACTTCGTTAATAATTTAGAAGTACTTTAATTAGGGCTAGATGGTGCATAGTACTTGAGAAAAGAAACTAAAGCGACAACAAAGACAAACACAGCGGACATTAGAACTTGCCCCACGTCGTTCTACCGCTGTGTTTGTCTTTGTTGGTGCTTATGTTCCCTTTCTCAAGTTTGTTAATATTGACTGACCGTTATACAGTTGTCTCGTGAATAAGAGTGAATTTTAAGATCTTTTTTTTTCTTCAGTGCACTGAGATGAAAGGAAATGACATTAAAAATTGCTACCAAGAGCAGACTGTATCGGTCGCAAAATTAACGCTTACAGAAAGGAAGCAGCATATTTCCGTCGTGTAGCATTGTAGAGGCTAGGTAGTGCTTGACTGAAACAACGCCTACATACCCATCGTTAGGCACAAAACTGTACACCACACGTGTTGGAAACAAGTGAAATATAAGCTGACGGAAGAGGCGAACAGATATTAATTATCAGCGATTAGTACAGGACGCAGCAAAAGCATTCCAAGTGCTTTTGACACTGAATGCGGTCGGAATTACGGTTTAGGGCATACTAGGGTCGCCTCTTTCGTGTCTGTTTATTAAAGCGTCTGCAGGCAGGAGAATAATACCACAGGGTCAGTTTCTCACCGGCAGCACGATACAACAATTTGGAAGTGAAAATTCGGTTACCCACATTGAACACAACAACCAGAAGTTGCTAACATGCAAGTCACCTCCCCCCCCCCCCCCCCTTCCTCTGGAGATCTAACTCCCCAGCAGTCATTCTTGTCTTTTAGAAACCCACATTCAAACCAGTTTAGCAACTGTGAAGCATATACCGGGTGTCCCAGCTAAATGTAACCAAACTTTTAAAAAGGCGAAGTGTCTTAGTCCAGTGAAACCAACTCAGGGTTGTTCATAGTCGCGTGGCCTAGTCTTGAGCATTTTTTTCGCTCTTCAACGTTTATTCATTAGTTAAGTTTAATTAGCTTTTTAATTATTGAGTTCAGGAAGAAAGCATCAATGCAAAAGTTTTAGATCACCTCGAGAAACCGCTAGTAGTGCTATTTCCGTCAAGTTACGATTTACGTAGCTTCCTTTATTGGCCTTAAAAGAAAGTTGCCACGCGACCAGCTGCTCGCTCACTTCTCTGCCCCAGTGTGCACCCAAAGTCTCATCGAGGAGAGGACTTCAGAAAAAACGGGTTTTATTCTTTAAGGCGCGTCTTGGGATGTTGAAGTGGCACAGTTGTCATGTGGAAGCTTTTTCTTATTGTGTGGGTTGTGGCTAAAGGCTGGTAAACAAACTACTTTACGTAAACATTACTTTGCTGCAAATGTCTCAGTAAGCTGTTTCTCAAAGCGATCTACAACTTTTCCATTGACACTTTGTTCCTCAAGTCAACAATTAAAAAGTTAGTTAATTAAGCTTGACTAATTAGTCAACCTTGAAGAACGAAAAAAATACTGCAGACTAGGTCACGCGACTCTAAACAACCCTCATTTGGTTTCAGATGGCTAGGACACCCCGTGTTTTTTAAAAGCTTGGTTACATTTAGCAGGGACACCTGGAATAATTATAATATATTCAAGATGTCTTTTGAAACAGTTTTGAAAACGACGAACCTCGCGGTAGTATTTAATTAGTTCGTAGTTGGTATGTTCGTTTCGGTCAGTCGGATTTGAAATTCAGTCACCGCGGCCGGGCATCGGAAGGGAGAATTCATTCGCACCCCCCTCCCCCCTCCACGGGTTCGGAAACAAATGGTGGGTTTGTTTAGAGAGACATGAAATAATTGCAGTATGTATGCTTTATCACTTGAACCTCAACGTCAATGCTCGTGTTCCTCACCTCTGAAGGGAGTCCCCTCGCAAACAATGTCCCGCACCGCTTCGTAGCCACTTTCTCGATGTCTGAAGCTCGACCTCACTTTTTCGGGACAATTGGCGAGCTCCCGGTGACAGCGCTCCTTCGCCTTTACCATGCTAAGTAAAAAGTCGAAAGAACCTATAAGCTTTCGTGACACAAACGTTTCCAATAGTTGGTACTGGTCGTACATGTTCTGAGCCGAAACGGCAAGAACTGTGGAAACAAAACCAACAAAGGCGCTGCTGCTCAACACTGAATTCTTTATTCAAAGAATTTGAATTTACTGCAAAAAGGAAGCAGTCATCGCACCGCTTTCGGCTAGTACTTTTGCTACACAGAAAGACGCGTCAACAAGCGCCTCAGGTAACACTTCAGATCGTTGAAGAATACGCCGTCTTCTAATCTCATGCTAGATTGCAGAAACGTAAAGGTAGTTCTCGGACGCTTGATCGGGCAGCAGTCTTTTTCAGGATCGTCATCGAGTGCGCTAATAGTTGGTGGAAGCTTTCCTGATCACAGAATGTGAGGGAATTCATCGTGGGGGGTACAACGCGAACAAGACGAGGGACGAAGCAAGAAGACTACACAGACGAGCGCTAACGACGAGTCCTTTGTCTTGTCCGTGCTGTACCCTCCCCCCCCCCCCCCCCCCCCCGATGAATTATTACAAACTCGCCCAACTATCCATCCTTCTTCAATGTAAGGGAATATGCGCGGCTAAGCCTTCGTTGTCACTGCATGCAAGGCAGTGAATGGGCGTTTTTGTACATGCACTTCTTAGAATCTTGACACGCTCGTGCAACTGTGAATACAGATGAGCGCCTGAGTGGGTGATTTTTTAGTTTTATCCATCGTGTTATATTTTCTTCGCAGTATAAATACACGCGTTCGAACAATAAAGGTTTTGGTATTGAGTAATGGCGCCTGTGTCTTGCTTCCTACCGCGGTAATTGTATCTTTGCGCTCAGAACATGTACTTTTATTGCGGATTCCCAGATTCATTATCTTAGAAAAGGTAGCATTGTTAACAAAGAAACTAGAAACTTCTTTCTAAGCAAGCAATGCTTATTTTGAAACACGCTCTTGAGTGCAGGTATAAGTACTTCAGATGCCTGCATTATCTTTCATTATTGGCCATGCTCGAACTAATATCTTGTTTACACATGAAAATCTTGCTGACACAAGCGTACTTACCTACAAATACGCTCAAGTGCGTGCTCATCAAATTTTCCCTCAGCGTTCGGAAGGAAATGCGGATTCAATAGTATTTCGCTGTAGCGGTCGTAGCAGTCATCCACATCCTGTGGTGTGCAGTAGTTGAGGTCTAGAAGAATAGCAACAGTTGCGGTTAGAACCCGCCAAGAGACTGAAGAGTTCCCAGGGTGTGTCTAGACTGTTCCACATCGATGCGTGGTAGCACGATTTCACATACTATTTTTCAGATATCAGGTATTCATTGTCGGTGTTTGAATAGAGTATTACATTTATGACATCTGACTGCGGCTATTTTTTTCAGTATAAACGTTGTCGCGTCACCGTCGTAATATGCCATGAGTGGAAACTTCTCGGGTGTAACCAACGGAAAGAGTATAGTAACATACAGACTGTAACAGCAGTATCTCTCTCTTGAGCAGTCACTAAATTCCTTAAACATCGGCATAGCCATCACCCCGCGGGAAAATACGCCTATGATCATTCCACGGCGTTTTTCCATGTTCAACAAATTATTCAAAAGCAGTCTTTTATAATGCTTTAAAACTGATCTGCTTCGTGCATACTGTAGTGGCAATAGCGGCGTGTACAGAACCACTTGACACGGAATACTAAGAACGTCCTGCTTATTTCCTCTTCGTTGCTCTCTACTATTCGAAGTGGTCTCAAGATAAACATTGAAAGTGGGGGAGCTATTAATAACACCCATGACATACTTCAACTATGTGCCGCACAGTATCAGTGCCATTTTGACTCCATTTGAGTTAAATGTGCAGCTCATTTCGACCTATTGAGAATAGCCAAGTTCGCAAGCAGGTCAGTAGCAAGCTGACGTTATTTTTTCATGTCTCAGTCAGTATTTCACCGATTACTTCCCGATTTTGGAAGATCCAAAAAGTAAACTTTCCGTATTCCGGCGCTTCAATAGCGGAAGCCAAAAATTAATGTCGGGTTATGCGGTAAGAGTCATCATGTAAGCCAGTGACGTGTTGGAGGTCTTTGTTGAGATGAAGCAAATTTTACATTAAAGAGAGATTGTAAAGCGCCCAAAGAATCACTCGACGAGACGCAAAGGCCACAAGCAATCGACAGGGCTAGACACTAGTACTTAAGGGAAAGGTATGACGACAAACAGAAAGTTCCACTTTGACCTGACGATACTGGGTACAAAGTCTGGAACTGGACAATCGAAAAAAAAAGAAGCAACCCGCGGGGTTATACATTATGGCGTGTAAAACTACAGAAAACAAAACTGGCCGCAATGTTTGTTACCAAGTAATTACCGGACACCTGCTGATGATCCGATCGAGAAATCCTATGCCCTTTTCTACAATCAGCTACTAGGAGGACAATTTAGTGGGAACATAAATCCAAGTCGCACAGCCCAGCATCAAAAAAGGTCCATCTGCTTACAATGACAGACGCAAATGAAATGAAAATGAAACTATTTGCTATCTTTGAGCACGACAGTGTTGTGCTTCTGAACGCTGCTTTATTCAGCATGCCCAAAGCTGCGCATGATCTAGCAATACTGGGATTCTCAAACAAATGGGATTCTCCGAAATGAAGCAGTGTTATAAAAGTAACATGTATTTTTCACTACGTGAATGTCATTCGTTTGTGATTTAAAGGGCCAGGTTAGTTAAAATCTCGGGTATCTTTTCTCATCCTTTAATATTCAGCAGTTGCCAAATAAGCCAAATTTAATAATTCTGTAATTATTTCTTCTTTGAGAATGATCTAAATTTTCTACATTATTGCTATGAAGGATTCATTTGAAATAAAACTTCGGACGTTGGTAACTTTTTTCCAGCATTTGAATACCTGGCCGTTGCAGAAATAAGTAATCGAGGGGCAAACACTTCCGAGAAGTGTAGAGGCAAATGCAAGAAACGGGAGAATAAGACAAATGTCATTGCAGAAATAGTCGAAACGTGCTTAAGCGTTTCAAGCAATAACAAATTATGAAAAAACTATTGACAGTACGTACTCTTAAGATGGCAAAAAAGAAACAGAGTTGACCGATATTATACAGGCACATGAAAGATCTCAATTTACCATGATAGGTGTAACGTTAAGAGATCGGAAGCGGGTGGAGTGGATGAGAGAACAAACGCGGGTTAATGAGATCTTAGTCGAAATGAAGAGGAAGAAATGGGCTTGAGCAGGGCATGTAATGCGAAGGCAAGATAACCGCTGGTCCTTAATGGTAACGGAATGGGTTCCAAGAGAAGGCAAGCGTATAGCAGGGGGCGGCAGAAAGTTAGATTGGCGCATGAGATTAAGAAATTCGCGGGAATACGGTGGCCGCAAGTGGCGAAGGACAGGGTTAATTGGAGAGACATGGGAGAGGCCTTTGTTCTGCACTGGGCGTAGTCAGGCTGATAATGATGTTGCAACAAAACGTGAATCTGTTGCTTGTGTAGGCTGTGCAAATGAGTGCACTCATGTCCACTGGTTTTGAAGGACGTGTTACAATTATTTATCTCGCTTTTGCGCCAAGAGTACCAGAAAAAAGAAGAAAACGCTGAGGCAGCGTATGAGTATCGAGCGTTAGCAATATCGTACGAATAATGCGTCATTAGACTTCTTCGCTGTATCAGGTACAAATTTTTCTTTATATCCGGATATCGACTTTTTTGATGCGAACGTATACAGCGCGAGAAGACAAATCACTTGACACCACTTCGAATGTCCTACGTCAATTAGTTTGGCCGTAATGGACGTTTGAAGTTTCAGGAACTCATGGTTTGTGGAACCAAAGGTCATCGGCGCGAATCCCTGTGATACGCTACGCTTTAAGTCGACTATAAAACTGATGATCCGTCAGCGCTGAATCGTTTGATACTACTGCGAACATTCTGCGCCAATTAGGTGGTCCACAATCTGTGTACCAATGGTACCACCAACTGGTCCCACTTGAATGACCGTGCGTTTCGTACTAACTCGACCTTGAGTAATGGGAGTATTAGAGCTAAAGCTCTAAAAACTGCTCAAGAGTATTGTTGTTTTGCTACAGGAAAAACTGCGCTCTTTTTGGACACATCCAGATTCCGTTGGATGTACTCACCTTGTTCTGATGCAGCGACTAGCATGCCCCCAAGCAGTAGCGCCATTATCGGGGTCTTGGCCGGCATCTTCGGAAAAAAAAAAAGAAAAACACTGCCCGAAACACAGCGCTTCCACTTCTGCCCGAAGCGACGATTAACACGCGTCTGTGCATCTCTTATAAGAGCTACGGAATTCTTGACAACTGACGCATGTATGGACGTGTCGCAGGAAACCTTACTGATAGCAGCACTCAATGTTATCGGTTTTCCGGCTGCACTCTCTGGGGTCTAGGCCTTTGGCCCCTTGCGTGTGCTTACTGGCAATTCAATATCCGCGCACCTAATCGGCTGAGAAGCCGAGCAACGATTACCGTGGGCATCAGAAAGAGAGTGCCATTGTTCGTATAAAAAAACATCCTATGTCTTCTACTCCTATCTTTATCCTGAAGCAGGTTTTCTATTTTGTGGTGTTTTTTTTACAAAAGTAAGACTAGCGCTTAAAAAGTGGGCAAAGAAGAGATATTTTTAAATCGCCAGAAAAAACACACATACTCAAGGGGTGGGAGACGCGCGCAACACCGGATAAACCGTCAAAACCAAGCACATCATTAATATGCACGTGGTGGACTCTTTTCAAGATATAAAACTTGTATTTACGACAAGGCCAGAGGCGGTTTGCTGACACACTTTGCTCCTTCCTTTCGAATCTAGAAGGCCTCGAATACCTCACGCTGTAGCCTCGTGCCTTGTCGCAAAAAGAAATGTTTTTTTATCTGAAAAACCGTCTGACACGTCTGTAAAAATGATGTCTTGGTTTTCGAGGTTTTTTTCTCGGTGTTACGCGTGCATCTCCCACCCCGTAAGTATGTGTATTTTTTCTGACGAATTAAAAATTCAGTTGATGTTTAGCGCCAATCCTGTCCGATAGTTTTCTTTGTCCACGTTTTAAGCGCTAGTCTTATTTTTATATCGAATCACAACCAACTGGCCCAGATTTTTGCTTTGACGATATTTTTTACGATCATGCGCCAAGAAAAGTTATAGAGAAAGGTAACGCCACCGTATTTTTAATGCAATAGAATTAGGAGGGTGATGAAGGTGAAAATTGTCCGACAGGAGCGTCGATGGCTGCGG
This sequence comes from Amblyomma mixtum, assembly GCF_055824585.1. Lineage (NCBI taxonomy): Eukaryota > Metazoa > Arthropoda > Arachnida > Ixodida > Ixodidae > Amblyomma > Amblyomma mixtum. The sequence goes on from NC_143019.1 coordinate 19,558,366, forward strand.
CGTAGGCGTCTGTGTGCGACCTCCGCCTGTGAACCATGGCAGGTGGCTCTATTATATTGTTATGTGAGTGAAACAAGCAGGGTCCATGAAATATACATATATATATATATATATATATATATATATATATATAGGTTGCGAAAGCGTGAAGTACTAGACTGCTTATAAGAATATATAGCGAAGTATACGCTTCCTTAAGGAAGCCGATTATACCGATCTTCTTCCGATCGAAAGCGTATACTTCGCTATATATATATATATATATATATATATATATATATATATATATATATATCCCCTTCGCACAACGGAAGCGCACGTATGTCACAGCATAAACGATGCTTAAAGCACTTTGCAGTAGTTGGCGAAGTCTTTATTGGGAAGATTTTTTTAAGCAAATAGACATAAAAGCCACCCATTATAAGATAATAATTAAATATCTTTGCTGGGATTTGATGGCAAAAATTAAGACCGCTTCAGCTCGATCAATGTAATAAGTTAATCAGTTTAGTTTAGTTTGTGGGGGTTTAACGTCCCAAAGCGACTCAGGCTATGAGGGACAGAATTTTCTAAATAGGACCAAAGAGCTGTTTGAAATGAGGATGTTTCAGCGATAGTCGCAATGCTAGAAGGAAGCGAATTCCACTCTTCGATAGACAAGACCAATGGTGAGTATTTGTATCGTTCTGTCCGAGCGAAAATAGGTTTAATCTTCTGCATGTGATCTACACGAGCCGATGTGTGCGGTGCCGGGAGAAGATGAGAGCTTGAAAATGGTGTGTTGCTGTGGTAGATAGTATGGAAAAGGGATAAACGGCTGAATTTTCTGCGCATGACCAGAGGCGAGAGATGGAGCGATAGTTTCAGTGCTGTTACACTTTGACACCGAGAGTAACGGGAAAGGATGAAACGAGCAGCTTTGTTTTGAATAGATTCCAACATGTTGATAAGATAGACGTGATGAGGGTTCCAGATCACCGACGCGTATTCTATCGCAGGCCTGATCAGCATGTTGAATGCGTGTAGTTTTGTGTCCTGGTTGGCTTGGTGCAGTCGGCGTTTAAGAAGACCAAGTTTTTTTAAGGCTTTGTTAGTGATTTGTCGAATATGAGTGCTCCAGGATAAATTAGAGTTAAAATTTACACCGAGGTATTTTACCAACGCTGCAGTTTCAATGGTAGTATTATTAACTGAGTAGGCATTAGGGCTCATGTTGGCAACGGAAGTAAACTTGAGGTGTTTAGTTTTATCGGCGTTAATTACCATTTGCCACCTGCCGCACCAATTAGTTAGCTCATCAAGATGACTTTGATAACGCTTGCTGAAGGCTCTATAGAGATCATGTACATACAGCTTTATATCACTACAAGAAATAGTGTGTTTAAAAAAATCCCATAGCCTTGTCGTACTAGATTGGTCTAACGCTATATCGCGGTGATAAAGAGGTTCTCAGATGGGAGCTTCTTTTCCGCCATCTATTTTTTCCTTATACTGGAAAAGAAATATAGCCGTTAGTTTTTTTTGTCCCTCGTCAGGTGGTGGCAAATGAGGAGGACTTGCCCATGCTCCCAATGCTTAGTAACGGTGCAGCAATTCTTCTAGGGGGTCCTTGATGACGTGAACAGCGCCACCATTTTAAATCGGAAAACAACAATCGGTGTGCGCTAGTTGCGGCGTGATTTAGGAATAAGTGTTCAGGTTCGCTGAACGACAAGGGCGTAATAAAATGCGCAAACATAATTCAATTGATACCAACAGCGCTATGTGGCGCTTTGCGCATCGCATGTGTGTGTTTTCAAGGTTTCAATGTTTTTATTTCAGACATGTTTCTCACATGGCTGAGCAGAAGTGAAAGAAAAAGCCGCAGTATAGGGGCTTGACACTGCTTCCTAGCCCTGAGCTAAATCGGTGCATAGATAACAAAGAGCTGTTAGATTAAAAAAAAACACTTCTATAATTTATCATTAGAACAACGAGTGAATGAATATTATCATAGAACACCGATATCTATGAAAAGAGTACATGAACCGTCACAGAAACATGATGCAGATTACATACACTGTCATACTTTATCATTCATACATTGCATACACCGTCACAGTCACTCACAAAAAAAAAAGCTTTTATTTGTTTGCGTGAGAGAAAACGATCCCAATAATTGGGCAGGTCGAACCAGCTATGCAGGGTAGGCAAAGCACAATTTAATGTTTAAAACCCGTAGTTGGTGTGAGGACGTGACACATACCATTGTTCATGATGACGAGTCAGGTGAGTGTCTACTTTTCTTCACTTCGGAACACTTATTCTTTAAAGATAACTCCACCAAAAAACCTTCCGACAGCCGAGACTGCTTCCCGCGTTTTCCTGTGGGACGTATGGGCGCTTTTTCACGCAATACCCACTAATGGCGACGCGCTCTGGGCAGTGGTGTGCGCCAGTCTCTCCGAGCCAACAACGCAAGCACCTCACTCTATTCTCTATGTCCGGTGTGATTCGCGTACCTTTGAGATGCTCTTAAAAATCTAATGAAGATCCGATAACGAGAGATACTGGCTGGAACTTGGCTAAAAGAGAACAGCGGGCCTCTTTTTTTAATGATGGTGGTTACGAACTTTTAGGACAAAAGGGCAGCTTTAGCAAAGAGCGCCATGTCAGAAGGTGTTTCGCTGTATTCAAGGTGGGGTCAAGGACCCATTTTCCAAGCATTTTACGTCAGATAAGCCTACGGCCTGTCCATGTGCAGCTTGTACCCATTATATCACCGCTGGGTAGCCGACGGAACTGGGGACTGAACTTCGCACCTTCCGCACCTTGCGAGGCGGATGGTAAAACGACTGTGCCACAGCGGAGGTTGAGCCTCTTTTTTTTTATATCAAGGCTTCCAGAGGCTCGTACATTGGTGATAAGATAGAAAGAGGAGGAGAAGGAAAGGTATGGAGGCTAACCGGGGATAAGTAGCTTGCAGGCTGTAGCACAAGGTTTGGTTTGGTTTATGGGGTTTAACGTCCCAAAGCGACTGAGGCTATGAGAGGCGCCGTAGTGGAGGGCTCCGGAAATTTCGACCACCTGGGGTTCTTTAACGTGCACTGACATCGCACGAATTTGCTACCCTGCACTGGGGGAGAGATAAAGCGGAAGACGAAAAGGGAGGCCAGTATAAAAAAGTGGTACGGTTTTAACGTAGATGAACCGAGCAGACATGCGAAAGCATGTGTTTTGCCTGGTTGGCTCATGGGTTTGCTTTACTAGGTTTTCGGCATGTCTGGCGACGATATTAGACTCAGGTTAAGTTCTGATGCGCTTTAGCTAATCTGATCTGTTCGCGCCGCTAATTGTAGGGATGAAGACGACAATGGGCAATGAACAGCGCGAGAGTGCGTTGCATTTTAACACGAGCGGTGAGTGGCTGCGGCGATAGCATAGTTCTCTCGTGCAGTTGTTTTACTTCTTGACCTTCAAGGTCAAGGAGACCACAAGATTCCTGGTTGGGTTTGACCCCGTGAAGTAGTGCTTTCGCACCAAAAAGCAAGAAAGGATTCTGAGTTCGCCATAATAATAATCAGCTGTGCATAGACATCGCCCTCCGGAAATGGAGCAATGCCTAATGAGCAGCTTCGAAGCCGAATACTGCTGTGGCCGCAATCCCATACTCCTTATCTCCATTAGCTGACGCGGATCAATGTTGTCAAGTGGACGACAGTCACTGCCATTCTACACGAAATTCAGGCCACGAGCGCAATATGTCATCTACCTTCTCTTCACACCTGCGGCTAGCGCAATCAGGACTGTCAGCGTTGCCGATAACTTAATATGAATGAGTGATCGCTGTAGCCGCCACCGGTCTGCGCACTCTTATGCCGCAGGGCATATTTGCGCAACCAATAATAATAATAATAACGTATTATTCGATAGAAGCTCACGGTCCAGGGAATGCTGACGGTAGAGGGGGGGAGGGGGGGGGGGGGGGGGGCAGGTGGAATTTCATTACTGCAGGGTGTGCTGTTCCATAGAGGTTTATGCGACTCAGGCTATGGGGGACGCCGTAGTGAAGGGCTCCGGAAATTTAGATCACCTGGGCTTCTTTCACGTGCACTGACATCGCACAGTACACGGGCCTCTGCCGCCGCAGCCGGGTTCGATCCCGCTTCTTTCGGGTCAGCGGCCGAGCACCATAACGACTGAGCCAACGCTCTATTCCATAGAGGCATGTGCTTGAGGAAACACTGCGCACCAGAACTAAATCTATGTGTGATATATTTTAGTGTCACTCCGTGTAAGAACAAACGGCCCAGTTGGCAAAAGTTATCTAGATAAAAAGTGCGTAACAATAGTGTTTGTAGGTTGTGTCGTTCAAACTGACATCATTACCTTAGTGTCCTATAATAGCAGGGAGCGGAAAAGAACCAATAGCGACGTTCTTAAGACAAATTTGAAATTTCTTTGCTTGCTTTCACTTGGCACTGTCTACGAACCTTAACAGCATATTAATTATGGGCGGTGGGATAGCAGACCGCATAGTTAGGCCATTATGATGACTGTCAATAGCGGGTCATCGTTTCAATTATGGGTCCATATAAATCATTTAAGCGTATTGCGCCGTCGACAACAGGTCTAATCCACGCAACGATTTTAGGTACAAAACAAAGAATGTATTCAGTTTTTTCATTCTACTCTTTTTTTCATTTTCATCTTGAAAAGCACGACTGGTGGCAAGTCCTATTACTGTCGGAAGAAGGCCATTTTTCCACATCTACGTTTCAGAAACAGAGCATTCGGCACGTGAACTCTAAAGCGATTATTCTATTTTGATGACATTCAAATCGCGCAACCAAAAAAAAATATTTTTTGATTGATTTTGAACAAGTAATTAAAACCCAATAAAGCTACCTCGCCGGCTTGCTTACGACCATTGCCATCCTCGGCGGAATGTGCACTATCATGCCTACTTACATCAATAGCACGCACTATAAACTTCGCAGAAGCGGATGCCCAGAAGAATCAATTTTTAGGTCGAAGGAAGGAGCATTTCTGGCAACTATTAGCAACGGAAGATCTTACATAACTTAACCTGATCCAGTCCAGTTATTGCCTGCTACGGATTAAGTTCAGCCGCGGCTACAAGACGTTTATCCTCATTTCTTTCAGCTTATCTGCTGCAGACGAAGTTGCGTGTATGTGAAGAGGTAATCAGGTTGTTCAAAATGTGCTGTGAAATCACTCATGCTCTTTTTATCGCACAGTATATTCGCTTCTGCAGATCAATCCATAGAAAATAATGTTTTCTTTGTTCTGTTCTATTTGGTACTTTCACCCAGATGACAGATGCGTTTGACTGGCGCTCGAGCGATTTACAGTGCCTGTGGTTAGAAGTACACAGAGATGAAACTGCCTGCTAGTGCTCAACAGAAACCAAAAGCCTGAACCCGGCGCTGGACTCTAATCTCCCCCCCCCCTTTTTTTGTTACACTTGATTAATTACCTTTCAGGTCAATGAGACTTCTAAACCGTAATCACATTCACAATTCCACGCATACCATAACCCGCCGCCAGTGTCCAATAGCCAGTCTCAAATAGCTCGCCTTCGACTAGCCACTGCCGTGATCTAATCACCGTGATCTAATCCGTGATCTAATCCGTGATCTCATCAGCCGCCGCGGTGGCTCAGCGGTTATGGTGCTCGGCTGCTGACCCAAAAGACGCGGGTTCGATCCCGGCCGCGGCGGCTAGAATTTCTTTGGAGGAGAAATTCTGGAGGCCCGTGTACTGTGCGATGTCAGTGCACGTTAAAGAACACCAGGTGGTCGAAATTTCCGGAGCCCTCCACTACGGCGTCTCTCATAGCCTTAGTCGCTTTGGGACGTTAAACCCCATAAACCAAACCAAACCTAATCACTTATCGTCGCAGTTCATTGCCTTTGTTTTGCCGTACGAAGCATGCTGTACAGTGGCGATCAATATGAAGGTGATCGCTCGAGCGGCGACCGAGGCAAGGAGCAGCGCCACGTTACGTCATCACCTTCCGTGGTGAGGGGAGCATCAGACTAGATTCCCTCTCTCTTTTCGCTGTTCCTTGAGCTGCTGTCACTCCCTTCAAGCAAGTCCCAAAATGCGTTTTTTTTACGCGTCAGCAGACAGATACGCACGTGTCGTAATCTTGTTTATACTGTTAGACCGGACGCAATCAATTGGAAGTTAATCGTGCGAGCGTCAACCTATGCTAGAAAAAGCCGTCTTGCGCGGCATTTTCATTGCCGTGCTTCAGTGCTTCATTGAACAGCCAAAGGGCGAAGGAAGCTGTCATAATTCTGCATTTGTGTGGTAAAAATGTACCACGTTTAAAGATTCGTCGCCCTTCGTGAGATAACCTTCAAATTCATTCCGATCATATTATCGGCCACGATATGTGGAAACGGCGCGGACACATGGTTTCCATGAAAAAGAACAAGCACAGAAAGAAGGTGGCGAGGTAGTCACAGGGGTGACGGTTGTAGCCCGGAAGAGCCTACGAGGGAAAGAAGGCAACGCAATCTTTACCGTCACAGTTCCGATATCGGCCGTTATGCAGCTTGAAAGGCCCGCCGGTCGATGCTCGCGCGATCACCTTCAAATTGATCGCGACTTTACCATCTTTTTTAGGTAACGAAGGTGCGTTACGATTCGCTTATCGCAGGCAACACCGGCCCAATTCACCCTTTGGCATCCCTCACGAATTATCAGACTCACTCAATGAATCACGTTGCTCAGGATCAAATATGGATAAAATGAGAAAAGGTAAACGGCCGCATAATATTTCATTGGGAGCTTGACCTTTTTTGTAAGTAGCATTTTCCTGATGGAAGCTCGCAATGTACAGAAGGATAACGAAAATTTTGCAATTGTGCTTTTCAGGAGGAAAACAATTTATTTTGTTTTATTTTATTCATCATGCGTTAGTACCCGGCAAATTTCAGACATCATTTCTGGCGCATGCAAACTTTGTTGCGAAAGCAACACTACGCGAGTCGCCGAGCCATTTCGCGGAGCTGACGAAAGGCCATACTGCGCATGCGCGAGGAGCAGTGACGTCACACGGCGCACAGCTGGCGCGCCGCCGCCGTCGCTGCGCGGGTGACTCAGAGGTGCCGCTGCAGCGCTCGCCAGTTGCGCATGCGCAGTAGCGGCGCACATCTAGCGTGCCGGGGCCGCCGCCGCTGCCGTGCGCTCTCCATCGCCTCTCTCTCTCTCCTCGTTGCTTTCGCAATCCTCCAGGTTTAACCAAAGCTAAACCACTGGCAATTTTTTATATTATACTTCCGCGTTTGTAGTTTTGGGCACAATCTTTCACACATACTGCCTTTTGATTCCAAACGATTTTCTGTTGTTTTATTTTTATAGCCGCACCGCATTGCCATAAAAATGCAAAAAGTTGTATGATGCAGTACTCCTACTGGCTTCGTCATACAAATGTCATACAATTTGTATGTCGTATGAAATTTCTATGAGAAAATTGTATAATTTTGAAAAAATGAATGACATTTTTATGATAGCTGTATGACATCTCTAAGACAAAGTGTAGGGGGTTATTGCATCATATTGATTTTTTCACTAGGGCGACGGCTTTCATTAGCCATTTTTTTTATTTTGCAGTAGTCTTCGAGCTCGTTCGAGCCCCCTTAAACACGGGTGTTTATACACAAAGGCAGATAATTTGCAAAGATCTTTCAATTAACTTTTTAATGATGCACTTTGCAGTGCAAGTTTGATGACAAAATTTTGGCCACATCGCGCCAAAATGCATGCGCTTTCAAGAAGCTTGCAGACAAAGCAACTCCTCCAATGCACGCAACTCATGGAAATAACCAAAATCTGTCTCTTGCTGTGCATCGGTACAAAGCCAGGCATAGCATTTTCTGTTTATATGGCCGTAGGATAAAAAACTGGATGAGTCGGAAAATATTCATGGTGTAAAAAGCAGCACGAAACAGAGCTCACCTCTGCGTTTTCTTGTCCTCATCTCGTTTTTTGGTGTTTTGCACAATGTGCATTTTCCTTTTTTATATACATTTGTAAACCTTGACTCCATTTGCGTCAACAAGCAAAATGTTGGAATGCGAAAAGTTTCTAGCGTCACTTTATTTTTTACCCCATCCGTTTTCATATCTGAAAAACCTGTACCAAGTGCTTTTCTGCTGCGAAAGCTCCTTTCTAAAGCAGCATGGCAACGAATTTTATTCGCTTGCAAAAAATATCCGCAAGTGTTCACGAATATTTCTTTCTATTGTTATCAGAGCAGAAACCGTTGCGTCAAGCGCACAATGCAGAAAAAACGCTGCCGATCAAGACATGGGCACATGTGCGTATGCTTTCACCCATATATGCCGAAAGTTTAGAAATTGGAAAAAAAAATAAATATTTGTTATATAAGAGATTTATTTCACTAGAGGATTCAGAGCCATTCCTTTATTAATGGCAACAATTTTCTCAACACCTGCCTTCCGAAAGCAGTCTTACAATGTAGGATACTAGGCAACTTTTTAACCTGTTGTGTGGGGTAAATAAAGCTTAAAACATTTCACATGCACTTCAAAATCACATTTCAAATCATGCGCGGTGCTTTTCTTGTGACATTCCCGAAAATTATTTGTCTTTCTTGCAGACTGGCAATGCAGTCCGTAAGGTCGTATCTGAAAATGACGTCCTGAGAAGCCTGGCCGATCTTTCTGAACGCACACAACGCCTAAATCATAACTTTTGAACATGAAAAGTTTACAGCCTTTTGAACCTACGCCAGCAGGCGCAAGCTTTTACTCGATACACTTTTAGAGATATTGCGCAAGAAAGCGGTGTCTTGAATGTAGGACTCTAGGTATATCTATGGAGTAACTCTCAACATTCTCGACAGATCTCGACAGCGGGAGTATAATTTCGAGAGTGGTTGCACTCCCGACTTAGCCCTTGAAGTGTTGTCACGCCAAGCGTCCATCACGATGTCGTGAAGCGCTGCAGCATCACCAGCAGTGAAAGAACTGCCACTGAAAACTCTGGCTGAAGAAAAGTTGCGGCCGAGGGCGGGTTCTTCTTGCTTGGTTCTTCTGGCGACTCCTTGCAACCTCTGAGTAGTGCCATGGCGTCGTAGGCCCTCACGAAAGCAGCCTTGGCGCGTCCTGCAGATATTTTACACGACGAGTTGAATGCTGCCTCGTAGCACTCGATATCTCCTTGGTAGTGACTGAAATGAAGAGAACAGCGCCGCAATTAAAATCACGAACGCAGTATTCCCTGATTTTCTGCGCTAAAAATAGACAAAAATGTGTCCGGGGGCAAAAGTGTTATGTTACTTACGGAGTTCTATGTAACACAGTCGCGTTCAAAGCAAAGTCCATAACCGAGAACGTATCCCTAAGTTTAACTTCAAACACATCCGACGTCCCTTTTCTGTACCTTAGCCATTCTTCGGATACCTCTAGTCTATTTCACGTCTCTTTAAAACTAGGCCACGAGCTGAATGGCAGAAATGATGGGCCGCTACTTCGTTTTGGTCGTGTTCCCGCCGGCCTTATGTTAATATTAAATTATTTTAATGATGAATCGAATACCTTTCTATTCTAGTCAGTGAGGAAGTGCCGCAAATGACCTTGCCTTGTGCACGGCCCATGCCACGTGCGCCATGTAGTTTTCGTTGTAATCGGGCTAGATGGTCCCAAAGGCCTAAAAGCGCTTCTGGGACGTTCTGCGTGTCTATGCCGACTGATTCGAAGTATTTTATTTTCGTGCCGGGCAGTGCCCTCTGCGGGCGTCGCTGCTTTAGTGACGCGTTCCATCGGCCTTTCTCTCTCAGGCTATGAGGGACGCCGTAGTGGAGGACTCCGCAAATTTCAACTACCTGGGGTTCTTTAACGTGCACTGACATCGCATAGCACACGGGCCTCTAGAATTTCTCCTCCATCGAAATTCAGCCACCGCGACCGGGATCGAACCCGCGTCTTTCGGGTCAGCAGCCCAGCGCCATAACTACTGAGCCACCGCGGCGGCCTGGTATGGTATGGTATGGTATGGCATGGTATGGTATGGCATGGTATGGTATGGTATGGTATGGTATGGTATGGTATGGTATGGTATGGTATGGTATGGTATGGTATGGTATGGTATGGTATGGTATGGTATGGTATGGTATGATACGTATATGTTATGGTTATGGTGTGGTATATCGTACAGTGTGGTGTGGTGTGGTGTCGTGTCATGTGGTAAGCGGGGTTTAACGCCCTTAAGCTGTGCATTGGCTGCGATTCACTTCGACCCTATGGTGTTGTGCTAGTTCATTCGCTGTCGTATCACATGTCGGTCATAAAGCTGTCAATCTGACTCAATGTCGCATTACCTTAGTGAAGATTAGTATTGCGACTTTTCACAGGTATACCAGTAACTAACTTCATAAGCTACAAGACCGTACCCCAGCACTGTTCGTTTGCGGTTTTCCTCCGCTAGCCTCGAGCGGATTCAGATTTTGGTGGTAGTATTCGATTGGTATTCGATTCGGTTGTTAATTACGCTATTTTCGTTCTACTCGGTACCAAAGCAGCACTATCCGTATCCAATTCGATTTATACCCTTCGCACACCCGCAGTTCTCACGTGTTCTTATCTTCAAATGATTGCGCGAATACTGGAAGTTTAGATACATGCAATTATTTTTGTGCCATTTAAGCTTGTCAGAGCTTGCTGCATTTACCTCCGTTCGAATCGAAATCGAATCGATCGAAAGCAATGGTAGCTTTGTATCCACCTTACTTACGTATAAGCATTTAGACAGTTAACATCGGAATCAGTTTCAAAGGAAGAAATATCAGAAACGCGCAAAATTAACGACAGTGAATAATGATTTGTCAGCGCTTTTTAGTTTATTTGGTTCAACTAAAACAAGCTGCAAATCCTGGCAAATGCATGGAAGTAGGACTTACTCGCAGAAAGGGTGAATTGAAGGAGGTGGCCGCGTTTCACCCTCAGGTGGTGGTGGATGGTGTTGCTCTAAACAATGGTCCAACTTTTCGGGCTCCGTACACAGGATGGCCGCTGAGAAATCTGTGTGAAGCATGGTGGTTTGGAACACGAAACTAAAGATCCTACATGCCGAGCAGTCCTAAGCAACTACCACATCAAAACCTTTACGCTAGTTGATGATTGCTTCCATGGCGAGACGAGTGCACGCATTATTACATATGGCCCTCTTAAAGCCGAGCGCACTAATTCACATTTCTTTGTTTCTCGCCGGCTGCATCCCTCAGCAAGTTCAAGATGATTCAAAGATGAATCAGCCAGTTCAAGGTGGTGCTCAATCAGCACAGAGTTAAAATACAAAAATTATGCCGCAACCCTCTTCAGTTCCGTGTATCTCAATTGTTGTTCACGTGCAACAGGTTCGAATCTGTGTCACAAAACGCAAAGTTGGAATCAAACCTCGTGTGACATGTGTTTGAAGAAACAAGATGCCACAGTTTTGTTTCTCAGGAAGCGCCATAGATAAGGAATTCATGGGTGCATGCGCGATCAATCTTTTTCCATCATCAGCCACGTAACAGGAAGCAAGAATTTAGAAGGAAATGGTGAATATTACAAGGAAATTACAGAAGCAGCATTGCTAGTTTTCTGCGACGATGATTCGTTCGTTCTTTGGTTTTTAATAACCGGTAATATATATTCAGTTGCTTTGAGTATTAAGCAGACTTTGAAATCTCTTTTTTACTTTAATGAAAGGAAAGGGAGTGATGTTAAAAACTGATGCGATAGGAATCCTAAGGAGGTCGCTGAATTAATGTTTATGCAAAGTGAGCAGTATTTTATCGATGCTTCACCGTGGACAGCGTTTGCAGAGTTTTACTGAAACAAATAAGACTCCCTTAAACATTCTCAAGCCCGCAAGAAAAACACGGCATATATGAGAAAAAAACAAGAAAGATGAGCTGCTTAGACACGCAAACATGATGAGGACAAAGAGTAACTGCGCAAAAAGGACGGGACAAGAGAGAAGAAGAACCACACGGGACAAACGCAGACTAACCATGTTTAACCAACTGTGTGGTAAATAAGAATTTGAGATGTTCAAACTATACTTTCAAATCGCCTTAAAAAAGAAACAAAAAATTCAGGGGGGAAATTTGTTGACGTAAAGTGCGGTGAGGCGAAAGCCTTTAGCGCAGTGTTGCTGCTTGTGTCACTGAGGTGTGGCTAAGATGTTAAGCACGCAATTGTTTGGGAATCTTAAATGCTGGAGACACTGAAGGGCGTTTGGGAGGCATCTGTCAGATTTGATGCCTTTCTGCAGACACTCTCCAGCATCCTAAACAAGGAGAACTGTACATATGCGTTGGCAGGAAGTAGAGTAGCCATTAGCACGCTCGGCTGCGGAACAGAAAGACGGTGGTTCGAATCCCATCTTGCACAGAGATGTTTTTTCTGGTCTGACTAGAAAAAGCGTGAGACCTCTGCGACAACCTTCTGTCGGCAACGATGAGGCATTAAAGGCTTTCGCCTTAAAATTCTAGGCAGAATTTACTTGTCTTATATCGGTCACACTGCTTAAATATTTTAGTTACCGATGTTAATGTCAACGCTCCTCACCTTTCAAGGGAGTACGCTCGCATATGATGTTCCGCACCGCTTCGTATCCTTTTTCTCGGTGCCTGAAGTCAGACCACACTTCCTCGGGACAATATGCGAGTTCCAGGTGACAAGGAGCCTTCTGCTTTACTTCACTAAGTAAAAAAAAAAGTCAAAATGAGTGTTAGGTGCTTTTCATTGCGTAAGCAATACTGCGCCAGGTTTCGAGCCGTCGCGTAGCTCCCGGCGGTGGTCACCGTTGACCTCCAGCCGCAGCGAAGTCAAACAGATGGAGCGCTGTTGCCATAGCAACCGTTTCAGCCGCGCTCCACCAGGCGGCAGCACCGTCGCTGCGCCGCCACCGTGCGCCTAGTCGCGCGCTCTCGACGCATGTGTCGGAATGTGGATAAAGGAGAGAGGAAGGGAAACAAGGAATAAATACGTGCGTTCGCCTCAACCTGTTCTCGCTTCGGCGAGCGCGGCTTCGGCCGCTTATCTGTTTTTTTGAGCAGCGTCCGCTCCGGCGGACGCAGTTGTTGCTGCGACGCGCGTCTTTCCTTTACTCTCTCTCCTTCCTCTGATATTTTAACTCTCCTCTATCTGCACGTGGCAGCGGTAGTGGCTTGGCTCGAGCCAGTAGCAGGCCCGTGCAATTTCCTTTTCATCCTTCTCTCAGTCACAACTACTACTACTCGGGTAAAACAGTTGCTGCTTGCTTACGCAACTTGCCCAGTTTAACCAGAGCTAAACTTCAGCAAATTTTTTAGGGAGTTCCTTGAAAGGGGGTCTCCTCTACTTCACTAAGTAAAAAAAAATGTCAAACTAAGTTTTAGACGCTTTTTAGAGAGCTCCTTGAAAGCGGTCTCGTTTACTTCGCCAAGCAAAAAAAAGAAAGTCAAAATGAACGTTAGACGTTTTTTATGGAGTTCCTTGAAAGGCGGTAGTATGGGTGACAAAGAAACTCCTTTTGATAGCGCACAGCATTATATGTGCATCACGGTCCATGTACAGGCAACGGTGTTTCGTGTTCATTTGCTTTTTTCATATTGCGCACGCTCTAAAGTAATATATTCTTCATGAATGAATATCTTGCTTAAAAAGGCGTCCTTACCTGCAAGCTTTCTCAAATGCCTCATCATTATATTTGCCTTCATGATTTGGACGGAATTCCGCATGCCATAGTAAGCTACCGTAGAGGTCGTAGCATCGGTCCACATCTCGCGGTGTGCAGCTCGTCAGATCTGGAAAAAGAATTGCGAGGACACTTTTTCAACTAAAGTGTTGAGAGGCGAAAGCCGAGGACACTATGCCGTGACGACTTCCAGTGGATGTGACGTCACACCGTTCCCGTGGCTATATCGATACCCAAATTGTACATCTTTCGGGGATCTTAAGGGTTAATTACACTTAATTATACATTTTTCCATCTAATTTGACACAAATCCGACGTTTTTCCGATAATTCTGTGACAATTTTCACTATGCCGTGACGACAACCGGTGGATGTGACGTCACACCATTCCCGCGGCTATATCGAAGTCGGCGCTATTTCAACGCAGTTTAGACATTTTTGTCTATAATTAATTAACTAACTGCTCTACAGTCATCAAACATAACTTATAAGTTCATTTTTTCCTCTTCTATCTGAAGCAACTATTGTTTTTCTTCTATATTCTATAGTTCCTGACTTTAACGCCTGTGACACGCTTTGTTAACGGACGGACGACAGTATGAGCCATTAAAAACTGTCGCCTTAATATAGCAGGAGGTTGTTTTATAAAGCACGAAGATGAGGAAGCGTTCCCAGAGAGTCTGTGGTCTTCGACACCTTTTTCTTACGGTGTCGCAAACTTCAACACATTGTTTGTGACATTCCAGATTATGTTCATTTGAACATTAATGCAATTTGTAGCATATTTTGTTTTCAGTGATTTAAGAATGAAACTACGCCATTAACGGGAACTTCCCAGCCACTCGAGCTGCATGTAGGAGCGGATATGCAAGGTGTTTCACCTACGAGTTTGCACAATTTTTAAAAACAGGCTTTTTGATTTAAAGAAGTGCTTATGTATTACATAAGAATACAGCTAAGATGTGCTAACTAGCAGGCTGGCCAACTAATACTGAATAACTAACTTTTTACCTATTACCGTTGGGCTCATTAATCCTTGAATGGCGTCCAGCTCGTTGTAAGTAATATCCATATCAGTTTTTAGCACTTCGAATACGCGGTTACCTCGGCGCAGTGGCCAAACAAATTTTGGATGCATCGCTCCATAATACATGCGCTTTCGAGAAGCTTACAGGCAAGGCAGCCCCTCCAGTGCACGTAGCTCGTTGTAATAGCCAAAATTTGCTGGGCCACATTGCCGAGGGTAACTGCGTGTTAGCTGCATTTTGATGTATTACACCGCCGACAATGATATGCCAAAAAAAAGCCGATCTTTTAACTCAAAGAGAATATTTTTAAAAATTGCGCCAATTCTTAGGTGAAACACCCTATACATATCAAAACAGCATCTGACTGTTAGAAGTCTGCATCTCTTAAAGGATCGGTACTTATGTCACCATTCCGTGAATAAGCATATTCGTGAGAGGTCTTTTCATGGTCTTTCATCTATTCTGCATATGGTAAAAGTGCATTTCATAGTGTTTTTAAATTGATCTGCCTCATGGACACTGTAGTGACAACGGCGACATTTACAGACAAGTTTGACATGGAGTACCCAGTAACATCCTTCTAAATGCTAGATGTCGCCACATGCTGACCGCAGTAGTCTAAAAGCTGAAGCAGTTAAAGCGAGTCAAATACTATTGATCTTGCGCATGCTACTTTAACAGAGTACCGCTTCATATCCGTTTTACTCTGACGGCCTTCAAAGTCATTACATTGTTTACTCTGACACCTTTAGGACTACCAAATTCATAACTGCCCACTCAGATGTTGACGAGAATCGCTCATATCACAACAGCAGTGGCAACAACTTCTAGCTTTATTTTTTTGGGTGGGATGTAAACCAAACTTCGAGTATTCCGGCACTTCAACAGCGGACGCCAGAAAAAAAGAAAGACGTTGGCCATGTACATACGAATCCTCAAAAGTAGCAAATGTAAGTGCATGCTGTGAGCACTGAGGAACGAGCAATTATACGATAAAGTTGGATGTGAAAAATGCCGAAACCATAGATGAACAAGATACAATGGCTACAAGCAATGGCTAGGTGTCAAATACTGCAAGAAAGAATGTGAAAGTTAGCAGAAAGTTCAGCTTTGACCAGGAGGAGCTGGATACAGAGCTGTGTAGTGGGACGAAAAACCAACTCACAGAGATACGCATAGCAACTAGGGCCTCGTACTAAGCACAGACAATAATGTCCATAGAAAGAAAGCTCCAAAAAATTTATGGGATCCGATAAGGCAAGCAGTATCCGTTTTGTGCAAAAAGCGAAAGAAAGAAGAATTTATTCGGAAAGAAATCAATATAAGTGAAGAAAAGACACAAAAATACAAATTTAAAATTTATTTTTCATGTAGAGATAAATACGTCAAAGGGCGGCGGAAAAAAACTCCCAATAGGCAACTTTACTGTTCCCCTAACGCAGTTGTTCTGACAGGATAGTAAGGATAGTACATAGTAAGGATAGTACATAGAATAATCACTCAAAAGGTAGCGTGCAAAACATATGACCAATAAATGAGCAAACAAAATTTCTCGGATACACGTTACGCATTCACGAATACATTAGTTTAATGTCAGGATAAAAGCAGTCGTATGCCCCGCCGCGGTGGCTCAGTGGTTACGGCGCTCGGCTGCTGACCCGAAATACGCGGGTTCGATCCCGGCCGCGGCGGCTGAATTTCGATGAAGGCGAAATTCTAGAGGCCCGTGTACTGTGCTATGTCAGTGCACGTTAAAGAACCCCAGGTGGTCGAAATTTCCGGAGCCCTTCACTACGGCGTTCCTCATAGCCTCAGTCGCTTTGGGACGTTAAACCCCAATAAACCAAACAACCAAAAGCAGTCGTATATACATTATTCGTCTTACAATAATTTAGTTCTGAGCGCAGCATATTACACGACCGTTGTTTACCAAAACTGAGGTTAGTGGCAGGAGCGTCGATTGCTCCGGGGAAGCAATTGTTCCTTGCATACAGCTCCGCGCCCAAGAGCCGCGCATATCCGCTCTCCTCCCAAGCAGCGGGCGTGGCACACCAATCGAGAATACGCCAATATGGGAGTAAAAATGGAGCAAGCTGTCATCTAGCGCACACCTTTTTATAAAAATTGGCTGCGGTTTAGCTCTGGTTAATCCTAGCTGAATTGCGAAAGCAATTGAGCGCGTTGTCTCTTCCTCGCTTCGTTCTTTCGTTATTCCCTCTCTTTCGCGCTTTCCATAACGACTAGAATCCACTAAGGCGAAGCGCATATATATATATATATATATATATATATATATATATATATATATATATATATATATATATATATATATATATATACCCCGCCGCGAGGCGGCTCCCTCTACCCCAGCGGAGCACATCTGGTGAAGCGAGCGCCGACGGCGGCGCCATCTGTTGGAGCGCGGCTGCGGCGTTGCTAGGCAACGGCGGCCCAAGGTCGTTCGTGGGCCACGGCATACGGCTGAAGTGCGACCACACGACGAGCCGAGCTGGCTGGCGTAGTGTTGCTTTCGCAACAAAAGGGAGTGCGCTAGAGGACTGTTTGCTCTCTTTTTACTCATTTCTGTTTAGCGTGGGCCTCGGCGACTCACGTGTACGAGTCGGGGTACTTGTCTGCTTGGCGGAAGAGGGTGCAGAGGTATACATAAGGGAGCATATAAAAGGTATATTATAAGGAGTATACATCGTAAATATGCGACTTTCAATAAAGTCCTTATCTCTCTCACTCTATTAGTATACGGCACCCAGGTAGCACTCGCTTTGCTAATAGCTTGTTGCAGCTAAAGGCGACTGCGCATGCTAGACTAGGGCGTAGTGGCATGTGCACTCATTCCGACGGCGTATGATGGGTGCGTTACAAGTATCTCCGTCACTTTAAGCCTTAGGGGTACGGAAACGGTCGATTAATCGTAATTTTTCACAAAAAAATCTTTTCTTCGTAGTGACATCGAAGTGTTCTTGAAAACTTCAAATTTTTCCGTACAGATATTTTCTTAAAAAGCCGTGAAAGGTACTTCGGTGTGGGGTCCGAAGTTTGTTTTTAAGCGATGGCGGACAATACTTATGTGACAGCATGCATTGGAAAGACTAATAATTAAATAAAACTAATTCATTACCTTTTAATGTATAATTCAGGGCGCGAGGTTATAATGCGAAATTGAAGGCCGCCAAAAACGAAGACGAGCACCGTTGTCAAATTTCAGAATCGGCATCACGCTTCGAGATACAGAACATGACAAAAAAAAAACCTTTTGAGATTTCTTCAAGTTGACTTTCCCACGTTGCATATTGATCAAATGGACGTTCTTAGAATCAAATTCAGACTCAGTTTACGTCTTTTAGGACGTAGACGACGTTAACGTGTTTCCCGTAACGATACCACGTGCAGCGACGTCATTTTATCAAGACGTAACACGGCGAAGACAACCTAACGAGCTTCAAAATGCGTATTTTTCAAGCACGATATCTCGAAGCTCAATGCTGATTCTAAGAGTTTCATATTCTGGGTTCGCATTCTATGTCGAATGTCTTCAATTTATCGGGATAACCTTGCTTCCTAAAACCAAAAATTAAAAAGTTGGTCGCTATTTTTTTAGTTAATTACTGGTCTTCTCGTAGTACTCTGTTACCTAATGAATATCCGACATGCCGTATAATCAACCTGCACAGACCGCACAGACGTATCTTTGGCGGCTTTGCAAGGAAAAATCTGAATTGAATAAGTTGAAACACCTTGTATATACTGACCTTGTTCTGAAGCGGTGACCAGAAAAGCACCAAGTAGCAGCGTCATCGCGGTGGTTTTCCCGGCCATCTTGACGAGGAATTACGTGCTATTCCACGGGTGGAGGAGCTCGGTCTGACACCACGCTTAAAGTGCTCGTACGCGTCACTAGAGAGCGTTAGGAAATCCCAGATAAGCGACTCTTCTACGGATGTGTTGTAACAAAGCGTAACTGATAACCGCACTAACGTTGGCATTATCCTGTCCTACTTTCTGTCGCCCCTGACCTTTACCCACAAACGTATGGCATCGGGCAATACTTATCGGCAACAGCTCGCCTGCATGACTGAGAACCCCACCAATGGCTACACTTGTCCTCAAAAGCAGAATCCGCTTGCCTGTGTGAAAGAACGCCTCACGACGTTTAGTCTAGCGCTACAAATAAATATGCTTGCCATTTGCGTGTTATATGTAAGGATACTTTTTTCTTTCGCGCCTAAATTATCTTGATCTTGATCACCTGTTATTTATCGACCATAACGCCCAGTCACCAATCTCGCTTTGCTCGCCTTGGACGCGCCCCTATTATATCTTAATCAGTTACTGCTGCTCATACCATCATCAATAATCGCCGAGTTAATGAACGTTGGATTTCGCATATCAGTGACAATACCTCCCAGAGTCAGCCTTTGCCTTTCTTCACTGACTGATCGTTTTATGGTATAATTCGCGTTCTTGGGAATCAAAAACGAACAAGCAAAGAGAAAAGATAGTAGACATTTTATTCCGTCGGATTCTTGTCCTTTTTTTCTGACTAGCTTGTCCTTGTAGCTAGTGCCTGATTGCCAAGAACACTGACGAAAATATTTACTGCCGGGCTTTCAGGACGCAAACATTGTACATTTTTTTATTTTGTAGAAGACGCGTGCGCTCGCGACAAACTTTAAGCTTAATTTGTGCCAATACGCGAACTGTTTCATGTTGAAAATCATTTCTGCCGGAGTATAGCTTTCGCCACATCCTTTCGGAAGTTTTGCTGCACTTTTCTCTAAATATTATTTTTCCAAGTTTCTTTTTAAATAATAAGTGGCTTTACTGTCAGATAAAGCACAAACGGAAGATAAAAGATTTCTGCGAGCCCCAACATTTGTTATGACTAGAAGCACCTGAGGCGGGGCCAGCGGGAACAAAGGGAAAGCGAGTTGATAGGAGAGAACAAAGAGGTGAGGGACAGGAAGAAAGATAGATATATACAACGCGGTGTTTCCACCACACTTTTCAAACCGCGTTGACGGCTTTCTACTCTGTTAGAATTAATTGCTGCCCTTTCGCTTTATCGTTCTCCTTCCTGGGGCGGCGTATCTTATCAGCCTCTTAAAATTGGTGTTCTTTTTTTGCCTCCCTGAGTGATTCCCAAGTACATCTCTCTGGATACCCTCCCCCCCACTAGGCCTCTCGACGAGCTTACCTGTTCAGAGGCACCTGTGGACAAAAGAGCGGCCTCCCAGCTGGCAGGTTTTGGGAAGAGTGTTGCGGGTACGGTTACCGGGAAGGGTCAGTTTTAGGGATTTCGCCGCATTTGTTGTAGTAAGATGGGTAGTGTGTGGGGCGAAAGATGTGAACGAATTGAGTAGGATGAAATGACTGCGTCAATAGTAGTCGCCAGTCAGCGGCTTCGGATCAGTTTAGTGGGATTAGAAAGGGGTTGAATGGCGGAGATTTATATTTCGATGTCCTTTAGCAGCCTGCAATTCCTTTGTAGCCCAAGGTGGCAGGAATTGTACTGTAGCGAGGAGGGTGAGTCAACCGCCCGCGTCCGGTCTCTTGGGTAGCCGGCAAGAGCTTTAATGCTGTTAGTTCCGGGCATGTCAAGATATGGATGGGATGTACTACTAAAAGAATAATTTAGGATATTTCCCGTGAGAGTGGTATCAACGCAGAAATTCGGGCTTGTCGGTTCATACTTCGGAGCAATAGCGCAAACAGGACAAAGGACCAAGAATGAGTAGACACACACAGCGCTAAGTTAGCGCTGTGTGTGTCTACTCGTTCTTGGTCAAGTGGTATCAACTTTCCCTTTCTCATGCTGCACAACTTGCCCACTTGCTCTGTCCGACGTGATGGCTTAGTTAGCATTAAAAGTATGGCGCATGGAGTCCGCAAAGCTATCACTCGTACGAGACGATGCTCAATTACCCTTGGTAATCCACATGGCAAACTGAAAACTAAATTGTTTTGTTGCTTTGCCCTATGATTTCACAGCACAGATTAATCGAGATTGTCTATGAAGTGCGTTCAAATGATTACACTGCAGAGGGTTATCATCGCCTCTATTCACAAATTTTTAATGTTTATTGTTGTTTGGGAGAGATATACGACAAAAGAAAGTATTAGTGTCATGTTATGCACGATTAGCTGATGTCGAAGCTGTCATCAAGATGTAATGTGACAGCATTCCGTTAGTGTTTTCCACAACATTCCTCCAGTTGCTCAAAGCTGAGCGGGACTCCATGGATGGTCGCGTTGAATCAAATTAGCCCCTGCATGAAAGCCTAATATTGTGAGAGCTGCTTACCACTCGAAACGGTAAAATCTACGACCGTTAATCACATTGTTTTCGCATTGACTCAGATATCAACTGCGAAATATTTTCATTATGTAAAACTTGGTGTACTGGAACTTCTGAAATACAATAACTTAGGTTGTGTTTCACGTGCTTCGTTATCAATGGTCTTGATTGAGCTCCACAGACGCTTGGCAGAAAAAGTTTGAAGGTTTCCTTTTCACGCTTCAGCACGCAGGCATTGACATATGCTAATACAGTGGTTTCCTCAAAAAGCCGGACTAATGCGCATTCATCATCATCATCATCATTTATTTTCCCTTAAGGACCCCTAGGTGGGGCATTACATAAGGGGGGAGCAAAAAAACGAAATCGCATACAATAGGGACATTTGAAATATAACAGTGAAGAAGGCAAAACAATTGTTAAAAGAGCATTGCAAAATGAAAAAGGGAACAATCACAGGTACACTGTGGCCATCACGCTATATATATACAGAAGGAAAACGGGAACACTGATTAGCAGACAAGGGTTCGACAATGTAACATGTGCAGAGGGGGTACTGAATCGGGCATTACACTGTAGGTGCGCTAAGGAAAAAGATGAGATAAAAGCAGGGTTTTGAATTTAATTGGGTCGCGCTCAGTTTTGTATAACTGCCTCAGACAGCTCATTCCGCTGTTCAATGACGGATGGCAGGAAGGATTTTTGAAAGGCATTTGTGGAACCATGTAGACGCTGTAGGCTCAGACTGTTAAAAAGACGACGAGATGTTCTATTGGAAGGGAGTAGAAGTGTGCAGTGCAATTGAGGAAAACTGTAGTATAACTTGTGGAAAAGGCAGAGTTGGGAAATTTTACGGCGAAAAGACAGTGGCGGTATGTCAAGCGATGATTTTATGCCAGAAACACTGGTTCTGCGATCGTAACATAAAGTAATAAATCTGGCTGCATGACTTTGTACTGATTCTAATGCTTTAATTAGGTATGACTGGTGCGGATTCCAAATGGGTGAGGCCTATTCTAGTTTAGTACGAATGAATGTTTATGCATAACGTTTTAACACATAAACTAAACATACCCTGCACTGCAATTCTCAAACAATTGTCACGCCGAACACACCATTCACGAATTCATTTGCTGGAACCCATTTTTGCAAAGACTGACTCATTCAAAAAAAGTTTTTTTCCACGGACTGTTTCCGACTGGAACTCTCTTCCCGAGGCCATTTTCCAGTCCTCAAATTTTAGTAAAGCTCTTGAGAAGCATTTTCTCGAGTGAAGGAGCGTTGTATTTCGTTATTCTGCTCATTGTTTGTAACCCCATGTATTTTCTTAGTATTTGTCATTTTCAATGCCTTGTATAGCCCCTCCTGCATGGACCAATCTATTGGCCTGCAGTATTATGAAATAAATAAATAAATAAACCATTCGGTAGTATTCGGAGCGTAACCCAATACAATTCAAAGCATATCCGATGGATTCCCTGAAGAATAAGCGTGTATTGAGGAAACTATATAGGGGGGCGCCAAATGTGTGGACTCTATATGCCCAGCGTGGTGGCGATGGTGTGTCCCGCGACTGGGGCCTGGGGCGCCTGGGCGGCCGCTGCGGCAGCGGACTCTGTGGCCTCCTTGCGCGTCACGCTCCGGAAGATCTGCTCCAGAGATGTGTCCGAGATGAAGAAGTCCAGGAGCTTGAAGCGCTTCTTGATCTTCGCCATCTTGGTGAACATCTCGCTCCACTGCATCCGCACACCGGCCATGCGAAACTCCAGCACTCCCTGAAAAGGACGAGCGAGATAAAGAAACTGGAAGCAGAGGCGATACGCTTGCATAATCCAAGAAAGTTCTTAACATGGAGTTGGGCGCTGTGCTGAATATTAACTGAAAGACGAGGAGCTTAAGGCTCTCCGGCGCACATTCCAAGTTACACAATCCATTCCCCAACTTTGCACAACATACCCCTCTCCTGTACGTATGCATTGGATTAGCGGCCATGCCCAGGATCCCCATAATATTCATGTGGATCCAATGACACACCTTGATACATCAAACTAACCGCCACCTTCCCCTCTTCCCCCAGATCCGTTCCTGTCCCATGTTTCCGAGAAACATGCTTTGCGTCAGCGAACACGCGCTCTAATTCCTCCGTTGACCAAATGTTTAGGGGAATCCCCCAAGGTGGAGTAGATTTGTAATAAGGGAGTAATTACTCATTGACGTCCACCCCAGCGCAGCCATACGGCTAGCGGTGGTCCCGGGTTCGATCCCCGGACCAGGACGAATTTTTCTTTAACTACGAATTTTCTAAGAAAGCTGTGTAGCTTTCCTTTGTATCCGTCTGGCTGCGCTCGGGTGGACGTCAATGAGTAATTACTCCCTTATTCTAATTCCTCCGTGTTCGCACCCCCTCCTCCGCAGTTTACTCGGGAGCAGGAGGTATCTGTGCACCGGATTCGGGCAGGAGCGGCTCTGACTCCTCCTGTGCGTCATCGGTGGCGTGACAAACGTTTCTAAGTGACTGACAAGTGCCCCATTGTGGTGCTGCGCCAGATCAGTGTGACGAGAAACACTTGCTGCGGACTTGCCCGGCTTCAGCTTCCGTGAGACGACGCTTCCTAAAAAAGGTACGCCTGCGATGGGACGTTGCAGGCGACTATCGCAAGTGGACTCATGATAATCGCTTTATCGAGAACTTTTGTCACTTTTTAAGCGAGGCTTGTTTACACTCCTTCTTATAACTTACTTTCCCCTTTTTCATTACGCCTAATCGCTAACATCTCGAGTAAAAAAAATGTGAAAGTGCCAAAACCCGATGTGCCACGCCTGGCACACAGGGGTTCAACTTAGGGCATCAACACATTGAATTCGTCTCATGTGACGGCGTTCGTCATGATCAGCACGGTATTTCGATCAGTACTTAGTGCAGGTACAGACCATCGGATCTATATCGCGCATGCACATGCAGCCTGGATTTTTGCAACGCTGTTTTATTATGCAATCAACTCAAAAGCAAAATCATGGAAGCGCTCCACTTAGGGGACAATACTGAGCTCAGAGTCAACGATTCTTTAGTCCTTAATAGACGATGTGAATAGGACTATAAAAACAGTATAGGAAAGCTTACTGAAATTCTGTACACTTAAAGCGGATGTCCCTTCAACTTTTTTGTTCGTTGTTATTGTTCTCCAATCTATTCTCAACAATACCTGCATTTCACTTATGCCAGTTAAGAATTTTGTGACAGTTCTGCGCTTCCTTATACTTCTTTATACATACATATACATATATACATATATGCGCTCCTCCTCAGTTCATCACACCAACTCTACCATCTTTTTGTACTGTGCAAACAATTACGGAGCTCCCTAAAGCGGAACAGTTCAGTCAACATACCGTATGGGAAAGAGGACTCTCATACAAATTATGCAACCAAACGTGCGGAATGAAATATATAAATGTGGCAAATAAAAAAAAGCTCACAACTACATAATATTCATACGCTATGCTTGCCGGCGCTATGCAAGCATGAAAGTCGAAGTGCCACTATGCGATCGAGTGCATGTGTTCTGTCTGCGTTCTGTGCCTCATATTACCCATATAAAAATGGTCTACAGACAGTCTGTAGACTTCTTATAGGCTATATAGCATTCATATAGATATTTTGTCGATTAATAGTCTATAAACTGTCTACAGACAAAAGTCTAGTTTTTTATTGTGTATACACTAGTCTATAGGATTCACCCTTCGCCGCACCATAAAAGAGGTCTACCTCGAGCTCCGCCTCGACAAACGCCTTTACCCTCCCCCTCATCCATCACTCACGGTGCCGGAGGCTTGCCTTCTTCGGCACATCCAAATGAATGCAGTCATCACCCCGTCTCGCCTCTTTCTCTATCGCTATCGATCGGACCCTTCCAGTCCCAACTGCCCCTGTATCTAAGCGCACCTGGCCCATTGCCTCTTCTATTGCCGGCTGCTCAGCAGTCGGGTTCCTACCCCCCACCTTCTCTATCCATCACCACCTGGCTCGACTGGCTTGGCGCTGAAGGGGAGGAAGAACAGCGACTTCTGGTCGCCCAGGCGGTCGACATGCTCGGTCTGTAAATTATGGCCGAATAAATGTCTTCTACTACTACTACTACTATTGTGTATAGAAGCTATACAGACTTAATAGACAAAAGTCTATGGGCAGGCTATAGACTGTCTAAAGAAATTTTCGCGTGGGCGGTACCAAATATTAGTTCGAGCACCATCGTTGAGGCTCACGCACTTCGTAAGTGTACACCAGCTCAGCTTGCTTGAAGTTCTTGACGACTTCGCGAGCCACGTCACGCTGGTAGAGCATGTCCTGCTTCCTGTCCGGGAAGGTCTTCACCGTGATGGCGTAACCCTTTCCGAACTTCTCCTTCAGCTGCATCAGCGTTCCAAGGCACTGCAGCCTGCCCTCGTTCAGGATGGCGATGCGATTGCAGAGAAACTCGACGTCCGAGAGGCTACGAAAATGAGGTGAAACTTTTGGTTCTCCAGTTGAAGCCCAAGTCTAAAACAATTCCAGAACTAATTGCGAGTTCAGCATTCTTGGAAAAAATTTCGAGCATAGGAATATTTTAAGGTACTGTTGTTGAAATATTGAATACAGTCGTCTATTCTTTCAGCGCGTAGCAAAATCTTTCTTTTGAAGTTTTTCCATCGTTCACGTCGAGTAGGTAAGACTGCCTAAAAAATTAATGGGAAACGCTTTTGACGACAGAAAAAACGTGAATAGCAAAAAATTCAGCCTGCCGAAGGGACATCTGCGGCTATATCGAACGGTATAGTGAAATCATACAATATATGAAAATGCGTTCATAAACGCCCTCCCGTCGAAAGTTCTTTTGGCCAGAATTGCTGGATATGGGAAAGCAATGGCCATAGTTGCACAGCGAGATTTAAAACTTCCTGGGGAATGCACGACCGGACGGTATTCCACTACGTACTATTTCCATGGCACCTTCAAACATTTTGGGGCTCACGAAATATGTCCGCGTAGCTAGACATTTGAGTATCACTTTGGGTTTAATTTAACAACTTACGCTGTAACCTATAGACATCAGCTCTGAAGTTATACCTGACACAAAACTAATGCTGGATAGGGATTGTCTTTATTCTAACTCTGTGCAGTTTGGCTTGTGGAACCATGTATAACTTGAGTTTGAAGCCTTTAGTACCTTTTAACATGTTTAGCATGGCTGTATCAATTTAAAAACATATTTCGGTAAAATCATACAATCATGTCGATGATACAAACATGGAAAAAAGTTTTTAAGATTCTGTCAGGTAGTTCTTGCTAGCCCCAAAAAGAAAAATGTAATAGATATGCTCCGCATATTTTTTTCACTGCTCTTTACAACCTTCTTGTAGACCTAACTGCACTGTGTTAATTAAGTTACATATAATATATTCATTCCCCTTTACCTCAATTTCTCATCACACTGTATTCCGTTTTGCGTTCATAATACTGAATGCACATTCGTGTATACGAGGGGGTACCCAAAAGAAACCGAACTTATTTTTGTTTGAACTTATTTGTTCACATTTTAAGCACAGACCTTCAATCTTCTTCAAAGTATTCCCCACTTGCAATGATGCGCTTGTCGAATCTTTCATTCCATTTTTCAAAACATTGTTTAAATTCATCTTTTGTGATGCTTGACTGTGCCTCCGTCGTTTTTTTCTTCACCTCAACAACATCAGCGAAACGCATTCCATTCACCTATTTTTTTCATTCTAGGAAACAAAGAAAGTAGCACGGGGAAAGGTAGGGAGAGTATGAGGGTTGAGGAATAGGGGTCATGCCATTTTTGGTGCAAAATTGTCGTAGAGACAGGGCTGTGTGAGCAGGCGCATTGCCATGATGGAAAAACCAGTCACCCGACCGCCACAAATCTGGCCGCTTCCACCACATACTGTTGCCCAATCTTTTCAAAACATCCAAGTAGAAAGCCTGGCTAACCGTCTGTCCCTGCGGAACAAATTCTCAATGGACGACTCCTCTCACGTCGAAAAACAAATCAGCATTGTTTTGAGGTTTGGTTTCACCTGACGAGCTTTCTTGAAGCGAGGTGAATTTGAAGTTTTCCATTGGCATGATTGTTGCTTTGATTCAGGATTCGATTCAGGAACACTTTAGTTGTCCCCATGGCATCGTCCTTGTACGTCTTAACATTTCAAGAGTTTCCATTCAACATTTACCGAGCAAAAATCTGAATTTCACCGGCGCAAGCTGTTCACGAAAATCAGCCATTGCAAAAACGACATTCAGACAAAACAGTCGTCACTCTAAAACGCTGCCTAAGCTAGTCTGACCTCCTTCAACGACGGCACTCGGCTTACTGACTCTGGAATGTTCGTTCTATGCGCCCCTAGTGGCAAAACGCGGTACCACAGAAGCTTTAGCGACGAAAAATTTAGTCCGGTTTCTTTTGGGTACCCCCTCGTACGTTATGTTTAGGCCATTGGTCATTCACTACCTTTTTTTCTTCCCCTGCTCTTCTCGCCAAAACGTTTCAGTCTGTATGACCGTACTCGACAAATTATGAAAACGTCGACGAAGTCTCCTGCTAAAGACGACGCAGGGAAAATATTTGGACACCTGCACGCTCTTTCTGGTTGCGGGAAACAGCTTCGCAGGGCTACAGTATTGCCTTCTGCCAGCAGCGTGGCTAAGCGGTCCAATACCGGAAATGTATTGGGAAAAGCCCGTCCTGCAATGGACCAGAGTGAAGCCATCCATTTGGAATATTGGGCCGATTACCTGTGCTGATTGGGTCAGGAGCATGTTCATACTTAGGACGGAGGAATTTCAGTCTTTTCAAGCGATTAAGTCACTCTTTCAGCGCAAAAATTGCAGCGCCGAAAAATTACGCTGCTCTATCCGTGACAGGGAAGTGAGCTCTTTCTACGCTTTGAGCTTCGCGTGATGAATCGATAACCGAGACGCACCTGTGTGAGGTGAGAATAATGGAGATCTTGGAGATGCGCTGCAGCTCGCTGACGTAGTTGACGATGCGTTTGCGCGCGGTGGAGCCGACGCCAGCGTAGGGTTCGTCCAGGAGAACCACGTTCGGCATTCCCAGCATGGACACGCACAGGGAAAGCTTCCGACGGTTGCCGGCGCTGGAGGTCAAATAAATGGCACACACTCTGGCGAGAATGCAAGGCAAGCAAAACGAACATTTGTATATATTGTGCAATGGCACCTTGGAGGAAACATTTCAGCCAAATGTGTTTCAAGATGATCTGCCACTTCTGTATTGGCATTTTAGTCGTGAAGTCTATATTAAAACAGTTAGCTAATTAGTCTTCACGAACTAACTTTGAAGAAAGAATAATAGAGTGCAGACTAGATCATGTGACTCAATAGCTCTCTGTTGATTTCGATGGGCTAGTATTCTGCCTTTTTGTGAAGATCGGTTATCTTTAGCTACAACACTTGGCATACGGTGTTGAAGGTATTAAACGCCGAAAACACCTATAACAAAATTGAAGCAAATTAGGCGTTTCCTGTTTCGAAGCACTTAGCGGTGTCTTCGGATGTATTTTATTGCACCCGAATAGGCCTCTGACGTCGAGTTAATTATTTTCTTTGCAATGACAAAACAGGGCCGTAAGCCAAAACGAGGCAAATGTTTCTTACTGCAAAATAATCTTAAAACTCATCTGTAATGCTTTGAGGACTGTGATCGGGTTCTCACTCTAAAAATTCACGAAATTATGACCATGAAGTACCGGTCCTTGTGCAAAGCATGGTTTCTCGGAGTGGACACGTCAGATGCCGATCATAACATTGATTTCTCTGCGCAGCTGCTGCGCATTGAATAAGCAGGCAGGCAGGCACCCCTACCGATTTCGTGTTTCTACATGGGGCGTTGTGATCTATGAACAATCATTAATACTCGTGGCGGCTCCATTTACACTCTCCAAACGGATCTTTGGGTGTCTTGACCGGAAAAGTACAGCCTTCCATATATCCTACTTATCTCTGTGGCGCTCAGTTCAGAGATTGCCGTACCTGTACTTTCCCACTTGTTGCTCGGCTATCTCCTCAAGGCGGAAGATCTCGAGAATCGCCGCCATATACTCCGGCGTCATCGCAATGCCTCGTAAGCGGGTGAACAGCGCGAGCGTCTCAACGCCCGTCAGCATATCTAGCAGGCCGTCCCGCTGTGGGCAGTAACCGAGGTTCCGCTGGAACTGAACGGTAAAAAAAAAAAAAAGAAAAAGACATTTCTTGATCCGTTCTAACGTCCGCAACCGCACTCCGTGGAAATTGGACTGGCACTGTAACTAAATCATCCCTCGTCCGGAGGCGGTCGTTATTTCTTATGCGTAAGTTAGTGACGTCTCTTGCTAGTGACGTCTTTGGTACTTCAATAAAGCGGACGATTTAACGTTCGCGTGCACCATTAAGAATGACTCATATTTAATGCGCCTACTCGTTTATTGCGTTTAGCGAAAGACTTTTGCTCCAAACGTGACTACCAGAGCCTGCCCCGACTTCCTTTCCATTTTTTCTGAGACTGAGAGGCTGAAAGGCTAAGGCTCAATAGTCTCTGATTTGGCTACTCTGAGGCTAATGGCATTTCCAAACGCTTCAAGCGCATTTGAAAAGCGAGATTGTATATGAGAGTACACAGTGTGACACGGTATCTGATGTGAAAATCACGGGAGTACTGGGCTGTGTGCTATGCAAAGGGGTTTGGTGAGGGGAGATAAGTGCTCCAAAGAAGATTCCCAAAGTGAACAAGGAATCATCACTCTGTTGCCTGTATTCTAGACAGCAAAAGAGAATTAAAGTGTTATGTGCTGGCATAACAACAGACGCTTATAAGGCTACGAGCGTCCAGTTCCATGTTCTGGGGAGTAGTGAACACTTGCATCTCTTCTGGTATTTTAATGGGCAAAACGTACACCAACAAAGACACTTAGGCTTCTATCGAAAATTATATTTCACGAGAGCATATTTCATGTCCTGGCGTTAAGCAACAGACATTAAGATACGCGAATTCAGTCACCGGAATAATAGTTACTCTAATAATCACAGCTCATCGTAACTTACAGAAGAACACGATATGGGTTGACGGTCCACGGGACATGCGGGCTCACCTCTTCAGTATCATTGACGAGTGACAAAGGCCCAATGTAGGCGTCCCCTGCGTGCGGCAGCATTTCCCCGTCCAGAATCCGGAATGTTGTAGTCTTTCCGGCCCCGTTGGCGCCTAGCAGACCAATGCACTCGCCCTTCCGCACAGTGAATGTGAGGCCCTGTTATGACCGAGCATAAAAGGGAATGCGAGTGATGTTAAACAGAGACAGAGCTCTACACCACACCACCTTTACATCTTTTCAACAGAAATAACGTTCGCAACGAGGTAGCGATTACATCTAAGCCCGCACCCTAACGCAGCCATACGATCATAATCAAAAGCTATCCAGCAATTTCAAAACGTAGGTGTTCAAAAATGATCCCTGGCTTGGGTTTCAATCCCGAGCGTATATCCCATCTGCAAGGCATTCTGACTACCTCAGGTAAATGAGGGACGATCCCTGACAAGTAGCGATCTCTCGTTCGAGCCCCGGTCCAAGAGCTGTTCTAGGTCGATATCACTGAGAAACCTATCCAGCATTATTTTGTAACTTTGTAAGTATAGTGTTTCAAGAGCTATTACTGTTTCTTTTCAACCTACTCCAGCATGTTGGATTGCCCTCAACTAATTGACTAAATAGCTTTTATTACGACAGTCACGTGTCAAACAGTGTGCGAATGGTGAGCGCGGCACTTAGCTAAGGAATTCATTTAGAGGGCGTCCGCGCAGTAAGTTCTCTTTCCATTGGCGCTTAGAATATCTAAAGCCAGCACGGTGATTGCAAACATTGCACGTTCAATGAATGCCTGTAAAAAATTCAGAGGGACACTTTGTTGACCTAAAGTGCGGTTAGGCGAAAGCCTTTAGCGCGGTGTTGCTGCTTGTGTCACTGATGTGTGGTTACGGTGTTAATTGAGTACACAATTGTTTGTGAATCTTAAATGCTGGAGACACTGGAGGGCGTTTGGGAGGCATCCGTCTGATTCGACGCCCTTCTGCAAACTCTCCCCAGCGTCCTAGACAAGGAGAACTAGATGTGCGTTTACAGGAAGTAGCGTAGCCATTAGCACGCTCGGCTGCGTAACGGAAGGATCGTGGTTCGAATCCCATCGTGCACAAGGTTTTTTTTTTTTCTGGTCTGACTAGAAAAGCGCGACACCTCTGCTGACAACCTTCTGTCGACAATGATGAGTCATTAAAGGCTTTCGCCTTAAAATAGTGCACTACACAGTTTTCGATCGCATACGCCTACGCATCCACTCGCCTGTAGAACGGGGTTCGGCTCCAAGTACCCGTATGTCTTGTGCAAGCCGTTGACTAGCATGAAAGGCCGCGTCTCCGGCGCCAACTGCCCGCGCACTAATGCTGCCACGAGCGCGCCTTCCATCATAACTTCCGTGTCCTCAGGCTTGCTGACCTGCAAAAAAGAAACGGCCATTTTGAAGTTAGTGAAAGAGCGACCATACGTTTAAGTTAAGGACCACGCAGCGAGCTACAGAAGGTGGTATGGTAGGTCTAACGTTGAGACCGGAAGTGGGCAGAATAGGTGGGCGAACAAACGCTGGTTAATGACATCCTAGTCAAAATCAAGAGGACGAAATGGGCTTGGGCAGGGCATGTAATGCGAAGGCGAGGTAACCGCTGGTCCTTAAGGATAACGATGTGGAATCCAAGAGAAGGCAAGCTTAGCACGGGGCGGCAGAAAGTTAAGTGGACGGATGAGATTAAGAAGTTTGTGGGAATACGGTGGCCGCAACTGGCAAAGGACAGGGTTAATTGGAGAGACATGGGAGAGGCCTTTGCCCTGCAGTGGGCGTAGTCAGGCTGCTGCTGCCGCTGATGATGATGATGACGTTTTTCCATATGGCACCTTGTCCGAAAGGTAACGAGTAAAGAGGAAAGCAGAGACAAAATAAAAGTAGGTGAAATTTGTATCCTGAATTAGCCTCTTCTATGTCCCTTCTGGAGTACGTTGCACTACAAAACATGTAAATGACTGTAAAAAAACAGCAACTAATCAGTACGCATAATAAGGTTTTTCTTGGAACGTAGGGAGTACCATGGGAGTACCGACGTATTCAGAGGGCAGGATACGTTTTTCTGCACCATGACAAGGAAACATGGGCGAAAATAAAGTTAAGACTTATTACTAATAGAAAGTATAAATACAAAATACTGCGGGCCAGTCGGAGCCTATAAGGGCTTACACGACTAGGACCGACAACACCAGAAACTTGCTGGCACATTGGCTAGGTGGTTCAGAATTGTACCCAAGCATTTACTACAAAATCTATTTTCGTGTCAACGCTATACTGCGTACTCTCAGAATCTTATCAAATTAATGAACATAAGACGTCATTCTCATACAAAGTACAATAATATTTATTATATTTACGCAATATGCTTAAATATGCGACCTGAGAAAGACATTACTCGCGTAGCCTGCAAAATTCTTAGTCAGTGTAGCACTTCAGCTCAACGGAAGGAATTAATATGGGTACCAGGTCACCAGGGAGTTGAAGGAAACGAGCGCGCACACGCTTCGGCCCGAGCTTTTCTTCCCCAGCATCCTTCTACGTCCTCCCTTCCTGATTCAGGCTCCCCCTCTTCGCTATCGACATATTCAGAAATATTGCAACA
Source organism: Amblyomma mixtum (assembly GCF_055824585.1). Taxonomy (NCBI): domain Eukaryota; kingdom Metazoa; phylum Arthropoda; class Arachnida; order Ixodida; family Ixodidae; genus Amblyomma; species Amblyomma mixtum. Next base: position 19,591,172 of record NC_143019.1, read on the forward strand.
TTTGCGCCTTGAAAGGCAGACACTCCCGAGGCCCGCTAAGGGTCTCAGTAAATCAGAGCAATGTCACCTTCGCAGGCTACAAACTATGTCTTTCAATAACCCAGCTACGCTTCACGTCATTGAGCCCGAGTCCTTTTCGGCACAGTGCAAATTTTGTGGCCAGAAGGCAAACTTGTACCATATGGTATGGGCTTGTCACAAAAATGACAGCATTGACATAATAAATCAGCCAACGCGGGAGGGCTGGGAGGCGGCCCTGTCCAGCTCGGACCTCGAGGAACAACGAGCCCTCGTCGCCAGAGCACGGGTAGCGGCTTTCACCAACGGCGTCCCGGACTAGGGACCCGATCAGCCTTCCCTTCAACTAAGGCATTGTGGCTTTAATAAACGTTTTCATCATCATCATCGCGTAACCTCCCTCGCCTATGGTATCCTCCTCACCGTTTCACTGTAGCTCCATCCGCACGCGCCTGCGCTATAGTGCCTAGAATAGTATATTCTAGGCACTATACCCGCGCTCCTACGGTCCAAACCGATGCGAGCGCCTGCAGCGCCATCTATGTAGCGAATTGCTAAAGGCTGAACTCCATGTACGCGAAAACTCACGCGAACGCGACAGCGGCAAGCGACGAGCGACGCCGTCGCGAGAAGCGAAATGCCCGTGTCGCTTGTGTCGCTCGAATCCGCACTCACAGAAAATTTCACTCGTCGCCCGGAAGTTTCTTACGCGATTAGCCAATAGCAGCTGATCTGGCAGAGTACGTCACTACTGATCCTCTTGCTGGCTCTGGCCGGGCCTCTTGCTTCACCACCGATTCGTCGTTGTCGCTACGCTGTGCCCCACGTTCACGGCAAACTAAATGCGCACGAAGCTTTCGCTCTGTCTGAACTTGCCTCAACAACAAAATTTTAGCGATAAAACACCCCAGATTTTCAGATTGCTTCTGTGTTCGCAGTGCTGCTAGGCTTAGCAAGTATTCGTCGTTTGACGTCAGAAAGCGCGCGAGGTTAAAACAGGTGTGCGCCCCACGTTCAGGCAACATGGCGGCGCCCGTGACTATGACATGCAATGACAAAGCTGTAAACGCATTTTATTTGGCATTTTTCTGCCCAAAATTTTAATCCTTGCAAATAATGTGACTCTTCTTAAAGGCGCGAACAGCTTTGCGGTGTATTATGCCAGCAACACTGATCGTCGTCTCCATTTCGCGTTGTCGCAACGCATGGAGCTTGGCCGGTGGGCGACGGAGCGACAGCCAGCCGTCGTCGCCGCGCCGCCTCGTCGCGTCGCTTACTTTTTCGCCTACATGGAACTCAGTCTTAAAGGGACACTGAGGAGAAATTGAAGTTGGCTTGTATCGACAGAATACCAGCTCCTGATTACAAAAACGCCACTCATACTGACAACAAAGCTCTTGTAACGTAGAAAAGAGCAAGAACCAAAATACAGGTATCGCCGCCACTGGCCAAACTCGCAAGTACACGCGTGATGAGATCATAGAACAAAACAGTGTTGCTAGAACGAATGGTTCTAGCAACACCAGGAACCGAGAGACTATGCATCACTGGGCTTCTTCGATTATCCGCCTCTGGCAGCCCGCGGGTTGCTTGCGGGCTGCCCGAGCGCGCTCGATTTTCTCGGGTTGCTCCGCCCACTTCCGGTGGCTGCCCGGAACGCGTTCGTTTTTCTCTGGCTGGGCGGTTTCGGGCTGCCAGCCGGCGGCCAGACTCGCCAGGACGATTTTGTGCTGGCAGCGCTCGGGCAGCTAGCAGACGACAGAGAGGTGTTTGGTAGCGGGAAGCTCGCGCGGCCATTTTTATAAGGACTAGAAGGACCGCGGTTCTTCATGCGATGTTTTGCGCGATGCAGGCGCTTGTTTCGACTAGGCCACGGTGCATATCGACTGTGTCGCCTGCAATGACACCTTTTGCGGTAGTTCTCGCTGTTTATTGATATGTTTTGCGTGCGTATGCGCGATCATATTTCGATCGTCTCACCACCTCGAAAGCACAACTGCTCGCTTCATATTACGATCGCATACTTCTGATTCACAAAATATTTCGGCTGTTAATTTCGTGCGCCCGGCGGATATTGCGATGGTGTTCGAGGCCTTTCACGAGAGCAGCCGGATTCCAGTTCCGAGTACGCGTTCAGACGCGCGCATAGATGCATGTGCTGACCGTGTTTTACGAAGTGTTGGTTGAGCGCGATACGGGAGCGCATGGTCTTCATTGCGTTTGGCGCAGTGCAAAAGTGGATATGCTTTGAAAAACGCTTGACTGAAACATGCCCTTTATTAAAAGCCCTAACAAGCACATTGCTCGAGACATCTCTGCGGGCATATGGCCACACAGAATTGTCGCGCCGACCATTCTGTTGTCACCAACTGTTGAACAGCTTCATGCTCGGGCCTTCTGCCACATATGCTCAAAATATCTGAGAAGTACCGCAGGCATGCACCTCCTCGCGTTTGGCCCATTAAAAAAAATAGATAAAAATGAGCTCTAGCGCTGATCGTCATGCAAACACACGCGGAACGTGAGGAGCCAACACGCAGGGCTTTATTGTAGCGCCTTTCATTTCAGTGCCAGTTCTCTGCTATAAAGCTGTATTATTACAAAAACGATACGCAGCTAAATTTATACAGTGCACCCGCTTGTTCTAGGTGGACGTCCAACAAGCTGATATGCGCAAATTTTGCCGCTTGTTCTAGGTGGACGTCCAACAAGCTGATATGCGCAAATTTTGCCGACATTAGGCGTTCCTTGCCCGCAGCAAAAGCCGGCGGCCGACAGACTACAGTTGAACGAACGTATCCCGATTCTTTTCTGCTTACAGCTTACAGGAAGCAGGTTACGAGCGTAGAAATCGCAACGACCACAGCAGAGTACACCAGCTGGGTCGATCGTCGGCGGTCATACCAGTCATATATACTTACTGCGTAGTAAGCAAACACGCAATAATCCGAGAGTACGGCTTGTCGTTTGATAAACAACGCACGGGCAGTTTTTCCGTTCTATGTGGTGTCGACTGAAACACATTAGATTGCGATTGCTCATCGCAATTTCTTGAAGCTTACACAGTGCACCGACGGCACACGCTCGCGTTGTCGTTGCCGATGTATACGAGTGCGAGCTTGATCAGGAGCATGTTCTGCAGTCTGCGGCACGCAGCCCTCAATAACTGCAAGTCGTTGTTTTCGATACCAAGCAGCCTATTTCTACCGTACGCGTGAATGAGACGCAGAACGCGAAGCTAGAGAGAGCATCTGCCCTCCGTGATCCGCGACTTGCTTGCCGCCGAGATTGCCAACCGTCTGGTTCCGGTGGCCGCCAGCCCACGTGACCATGATGCGTTTTCCTGTCAGAGACAAACTTGCGGGCCGCCAGCGGGCTGCCCGAGCCCGGTTAATCGAAGAAGCCCACTGAGGCGCAGCCAATGCATGCGCAAATCTCTTTGACGTCGCCAGATGGCGCCACGTGCCCGGCTGCTACGCGCGCTCCTGAAGCATCGGGACAAATCAGCGCCTGTTTTCCGGCGGTAGGCGGGCTCCCGGTATTCCGCTAGCGGTAACAAGGTACACGATATGCTAAAGGTGTCTATTTGCGAGAACTTCGTTGACGACTTCGAGAACGATATCCATCGTAACGCTGGCAAAACGCCAGTGCAAACGTAATCGAAGCGACTGTAGCGACGGCCGCAATAGCCGATAGATGCCTTCAACATGCGGCCGGCGGTAGCTTTCTTTTCGGCTGCTGCTGGGCCGCACTGCTGGCAGCCCGAAATCACGGAGTCTGCGTTACGTCATGCGCACGTCATGTTTCACGTCTCTTAGTCCTCTGTCGTCATAGACGAATCCCAAGTTTGAATCAGAGCGGCGGGAAAAACTGTTTCAACTTCGAATCCAAATTTCTTAGAAATAAATGCATCTTTCGCTGCCGGCCAAGTGGCAACAAAGCCATGACATGCCGAACTATCGGATTTTACTATAAAAAAATATTAATAGTGCTCTCCTCAGTGTCCCTTTAACTCGCGTAGATTCCAATGACACTAGACTCGTGCAGCGCTTATCACTCCTGGTGAGCGCCGTGCATAATATGTGCACGAGGTCACGCGTGATCGCTTGCTGAAGGCCTCAAATAGGCAGTTTTCGCTAATAAAAAAGAGAATTCGCGTAGAAACACACCTTTTTGGCGCCCCGGATGTCTCGTAGCAAGACAGGTACCGGCTTTGCGAACGCCTGCCCCATGTCTTCTCCGTAGGCCTCCGGCTCGAGCGAGGTAAGCGCCTGGTCGACCTTACGAATCCATCGCTCTATGAACAGCAGCACTGCGAACAGCACGGCGCCTTCGACGGACAAGGTGACCAGCTCGTAGAACGCAGAGTATGGGTGCACGTCGAACGGGTTGATGACGTAATCCATCCGGTCTGGGCTGCCAATGTCTGGAAATTGTAGTAGATACCAATGAATGATTAAGCGAGCACAGCCGCTATGAAAACACACCTTCAGACTAGATTTCGGGCCCAGATTAACTGGCTGATGCTCAGTAATAACACTTTGTATCTTCATCGCTCTTCCCTGCTAGTGGAACGCTGAAAAAGAATTGCAAGCCTACAGCAATTGCAAGCCTACAGCAATTACAGCTGTAGGGCAAGCCTACAGCAGTTCAAAATTTGTAGCGAGGTGCTAGAAGTGGTAACGGGATACGTCCACTTAGGGCAGTAGTGGCCGCTGATACGGACCATGCGAGGGAAATAACTAGAATAAGAATGGGGTGGAGCACATATAGCAGGTGGTGGTGGTGAAAAACTTTAATATGCAAAGAGAGTTTGAGGGTCAAAAAACCCTGCTACATGGTCGGTATCCTTAGTCCGGGACACCGCACGACGAGGCCCCGTCTCGCGCCCGCTTTACTAGAGCCCTTTGAGACTCCAGTGTGGAGCAGTTGAGGAGGGCAGTCTCCCATGCCTCTCGGGTGGGGGTGGGGGAAAGGGGAAGGTGAGGATTCTGAGTACATGCCCCCACCATGTGAAAGATATCGCAGATCTCTCCAAAATGCGGGCAGCGCCCATCTCTGTTCGGATCGAAGTGTTTTGCTATGGCAGGACAGAGAAGAGTTCCTGTCTGCAGGCGCCGCAGAGTTCGCTCCTCCGCCTTACTCAGCCCCTTGGCAGGTACTGAGTAGAGACGGTGGCTGTCGCAATAAAGAATTAGGATTTCGCGGAACCGCAGAAGCGGTTTATGAGCTTCTGAGCTAGGATGAGGAGCCCGGTGTGTGAGCGCTCGGGCGGCCGCATCAGCGGCCTCATTGCCTCGTAGACCCTGGTGGCCAGGAGCCCAGATCACTTTTGTGCGAGTTGGATCGGCGGGAGCGCGTCTTAGAATTTGGGAGGCAAGAGGGGATATTTCGCCTGCAAGATAATGTTCACAGGCCCGGCGAGAGTCTGTGATAACTGTTCTCGATTTTGGATCGGCGGCAGCGAGAGCTATTGCGACTTCCTCCGCTCGTGTTGAATTTGGGCCCCGAAAAGATAGCCCATCGACATTCATTCCCCGGTGGACTACGGCAGCCGTGAAGAATCCCGTGGGCGACGGCCCTGTGATGTCCACGTAGTAGACGCCCTCTTTATATCCATACTGCCTCTCAAGCGTGCGAACCCGCGCTTGTCGTCTGCCTTCATGTGAAGCCATGTCCATGTTACGAGGGAGCGGAGCGACCAAGAGCATGTGGCGCCACAGCACCGGGATGTTCTCCGTGCCCTCTGGTATGCATGTGTGTTGGATGTGTAAGCGGTTTAGCAGGCGGCGCCCAGGAACCGTCTGCGATAGCCGCGTATATTGGTTCACGAGGTGGGCCTCCCGCAACTCCTGATAGGAGTTTACCGCTCCCAACGCCTTCAGTTTGGCGTTGGAGGTAGCCACCGGGAGGTCCAATGCTCGCTTTGTTGCCTTCCTGATGATGGCGTCAATGCGCTCGTCTTGTTGTTTGGTGGTGCGTAGGTACGGCACGGCGTAGAGGATCCGGCTGGTCACGAAGGCATGGGCGAGCCGTAGCGCGTCCCTGCCCCACAGACCACCCCGCTTGTTGGAAACACGGTGGATCATGCGCCCTACCTGTTCACCTATGCTCTTGAGTTTCGCTATAGTAGAGTCCGGCTTAAGTTTGTTATTGATGAACAGACCCAGGATCCGGAGCTCTGCCACTTCTCTGATGGGGCCGCCCGACAGAGATATGTGTAGAGACGTGTTGTCCTTGTGGTTTGTCCTGACGTGTAGAAGCTCTGATTTGGCGGGAGCACATTGAAGACCGCAGTCGGCAGCATATGCATCGACTATGGAGGCGGCCTGCTGAAGGCGGTCCTCCATCTCCCCAAGGCTCCCCTCATCTGGACCACCGAGGCCGCCTCCATGCAGGCCGCCTCCAACGTGCTCTCTACTGGTGTAAAGAATGCCGTTGCAGCCGGTGCCGGAGCAGCAGTTATGCATTCTGCATTAACCTCGCCTACAACCAAATATATCATTGCAGCCACAGCAATTCTCGCATCGCTACTAGTTGTACACAGAATAACGAGGTAATATCACTGCATAACCACAAGTCCAACCACAAGCACCACCACCAGCAACACTACCAGCTGAACTAAGCGTAGCTATGGTATTGTTTTCGCAATCACCAGGCTTAACCAAGCTAAGCCTACAGCCAATTTTTTTTTTTTGAAGAACATCGGACATTCATTCTACGTTTTCGCATGCTATGTAAACTGGGTAGCATTATCATATCATACGGCACACCCTCATCATTCTCGACTGACAAAAAAAGAATTCCATGGAGATCAAAGGAAAAAGCACCAAAGTTCGCCGTAAAACATCTCAAAAACGCCATCCCAGCAATCTATAGATGCATGTTCAACAGTGGACAGCTGAACGCGAGTACTCAAGCCTGCATCCATTTGCTAAAGCGTTCCTGACTCACGGTCACAGCAGCGCTGAAGAGACAGCTTCGCCTGGGCGACCTTGCTGGTGCACTGGCTCTCGAGTTCGGCGCCCCCGATCTCGCACACGCCGTTCTCGGCGGCCAGCTGCAGGATCTTGGTCATGCCCCGCGCGTAGGAGCACGAGGGCAGCAGCCGTACCACCTGCCTCGCAGTGCCGATGACCGCCGAGACGAACACGCTGTTCACCTCGCTGGCGTAGTGCTCCATGAACACCTCGCCCAGACATCCAATGGAGGCTGCGCGAGAAAACGTGGGAAAGCGCACGTGAAGCGCGTCACCGTAATTAAAATATTCCTACCACTGTTCGCCAACAGTGCTCCGAAGCATCATCATCATCATCAGCCTGACTACACCCACTGCAGCGCAAAGGCCTCTCCACCCTATCCTTTGCCAGCTGCGGCCACTGTATCCCCACAAACTTCTTAATCTCATCCGCCCACCTAACTTTCTGCCGTCCTCTGCTACGTTTGCCTTCTCTTGGAATCCACGCCGTTACCCTTAAGGACCAGCGGTTATCCTGCCTTCGAATTACATGCCCTGCCCAAGCCCATTTCTTCCTCTTGATTTCAACTAAGATGTCATTAACCCGCGTTTGTTCCCTCGCCCACTCTGCCCTCTTCCGATCTCTTAACGTTACATCTATCATTCGATGCAGGGAAACCTACCTTCGATGCAGGGAAACAAATGTATGCCGAGAATGTGAAGCTGTGTTCGATTTGAAGAAAGCCTTGATTTTGGCTTAGTTTTGGATGCACTATCTGCTACTTCGTGTCAGCAAAGTACCCGCAATACCGCGTTCCGTGTATGCATCAAATTTTGTGGGTGGTGACCTGACTTAACAAAATGAACAAGCTGGCAAGCACTGACGACGATGAAACAAAACTGATCAACGAAAAACAGTTCCAGAGAGATTTAAGGTTATTGCTAGAATATCTTAACGGCAAATTATGGTGGGCAAATTCGGCACCTTTCTAAATATTACACACATTCCAGATGACACTGAAAAGGAGCCACTGAAAGGCCCAATATATATGTTGTAGACACTTATCGCACAACGAAACTACGTCTTTCATGAAAACGCTTCCCGATTTCATGTGCTACACGGGCGGAATAGATAGTTTTCTTTGCACTACCCGTCTCTTACGTGTTGTTCAAGTCATCGTCAAATTGAGCAACAAATTTTCTCCACATACAATCGATATTCTTTTACGTGGTTGAGCCGTTCGTCCGTTGTCACATTCGAGATGCGTTACAATGCAACACTCAGAAAATAGTACTCAGTCTGTGCGACAAGTTCATGCCGCTGAGGACACGGACTCGGGGCCATTTTCACGAGACATCGTTTTTCATTTGCCCGGAGTTTTGGTCCTTTGCGTAATCTTTCCTACATAACCCCAAAAAGTAGCTATGCACCTCCTCGGCATTACGTCATGAACTACAGAGGCAGGCTGCTCTGCCTCAGGTGCCCTAAATCCGAGCCTTGCAAAACCAACTATCCCGATTTTTCTTTTAAGAAGAGAACTTGCATTGGGGCCCCATCGAATTCTACTTAACCTTCATAACAAAATTCAGCAGCACAGAAGGTAAATATTATTTAGCGTTGCTTGCATTGTGCAGATGTGCTGGAGTCTTTCAGAAATCTTGTCGGCAAAGATGTCAAAAAGTGCTAAGCAGTTAGTCTGACGAATTCAGTGTCTCTTGAATGCATACCAAACCTCACAACGTCCCGCTCTTACCTGGCGCTCATTTTGCAAACTTTTGCACCTATTTTGTTGAAATATAAGAACGTTTGTTACAGTCTCAATATCATATTTTTAACCTTCCGGCCCATCAGATCACAAAATGTGGTTGAAAAAGCGCCAAAGACGGAGGACGAAAGGAGAGACGAAGTAACGGTAACGACGGCAACGAAACCTATCGGCTCACGTATGCGATATTTGAGCAGCACACATCAGTACATTGTGAAGCACCACTTACAGATAACGAACATCAATATTGAGAGCGTCGTGAAGCCATATCCGGGATTGTCGAAGAGGAAAGAGGCGATGTAAATAAAGGGCAGGGCCGCATATCCATGAAGGAGGTTGAGCACGAATATGAGGCCTGTGTCAAGAAGGAAATGAAAGAATAACTAATATGCTGAGAACAGGTTGCGGTCAAGGTTGCCAATCACTGATGAAATATTTTTGCTTCCCGTTTGGTTTGCAATAGTGAAATTCGCTCCGGGGAGAATCTTACGATTTTAAAACATGTTCTAGTAAATGTTCAAAATCGAATACCTTATGTTCGAAAAAAATTGTTCATGTTCCTGCGCCAAAGCTTCGCGGAACAGCAAAACTATGCAAAGCAAAAACACCGCATTTTTTTTTCCCTTCAAGACGAGTACTACCGACGAATGAAAGCAGCTGACGTAGCAGAACCCGTGTACTTTGCTGCTTTCTTTCGTGTGTAGTCCTTGGGTTGATGCTTTCGTAGGCTTTGAGAAAACGAGCAGCTGAAACCACATTTCCACCGAATTTCTTTATTCCTTGTAATACGACAGGGCACAACCACGACGCGCTGGATTGGATTAGACTTGTTTGTGGCCGAGAACACCGTTTCAAGGCCTATTGATAAGTGTGAACAGTTGGAGCGAGTAGGTACGGATCGTATGTGAAAAAAAAAAAATTAGGGAGAGATTTATCATCGCCTGTGATAATGCGATTGCATAGCGCCTCCGTGCGACTGTTACTGCACTGTCTAATTACTACACGATACATCAAAGCAAAGGCTCAGCTTCTGGCCTCGTGCGAACGGAGAACTTGGCACGACCACACATGGTCGAGGGTAGCTGCCGACTCTCCCGCCCCAAGCATCCGATGATAGCGTGGCGATTGACGTCACGCCCTTCTCAGCCAATGGGCATTAAGTGAAAGAGGACTTTTATTTTTTGTTTGCTGATAGTCTTCTATTGCTATCACAATAATATGCAAAAAAAAAACAAAAGGCACGAATCAAGCTGTAGGCACGATACTTCCATTAGACACGTAGTTTATAGTTTATTGGTTTATGGGGGTTTGACGTCCCAAATCGACTCAGGCTATGAGGGACGCCGTAGTGAAGGACTCCGGAAATTTAGACCAACTAGGGTTTTTTTACGTGCACTGACATCGCACAGTTCACGGGCCTCTAGAATTTCGCCTCCGTAGTCGTTAGTAATAAGACTGAATCCTGCGAGGAACGCAGCTCTTTATTATGATCACGGCACAAGGTGACAATTCGCCCACATTGTCCATTATCTACCACTTTTCTCCATCCATTAACCATCCATTGTCCATTACCTCCACTCATCCTTTATCTCCCAGTTCGGTGAATTCGCAGGTCAATAGCTTCATTATGTACTTTCACAAAATTTATCATAATCCTTATCTCAAAGGGAAGTTATTAAAAAGACCACCCTATATTTCAGCACTCATTGATCACCGTCACAAAGTTTGGATCCCTCCTTGTCGTACAAGATGTTTTCACGATTCATTCATACCCTGAACTTGTATCAGCTGGAATCACCTTCCCCACAATATTGCTGTAATTACTGATACTGCTGCATTTCGTAACGCTGTTATTAATTTTATATTAGTATATGTCTATAACTTTGTTAATTTATTAGCTGCGGTTTTCTTTTGTGTTTTGTTTTGTGAAATGCTGCCTTTTGTTAATTTTGTTTTTTATACCAGTGTGTGCTGTAACTATATATATTCAATTTTTCTAGCTGCTGTTTTGTTTTTTGTAGTTGCATGTTATTCCCACTCCCCTCTCTAACGCCTAACAGCCCTGAGGAGAATTAAATAAATAAATAAATACGCCCTGAGTGGGATGCGGCAGACATTTGAGTGGCAGGACTCACGGAAGTCTGTGCCCGAAAGCGCCTCGAAGTATGTCAGCGGTGGCAACACCATCAGCGCTGTGCCCATGTAGAAGAGGAAGTCAAAGATGAAGTTGAGCGTCCAGTAGAGCGCAATACTCATGCCTGTCAACAGGTGCAATTGTTTCACCTGCGTGAACGCAGAATAGCTTCGATGAGAGCAAGTCAAGTGTTCGACATTTCCAAAACTAAAAAACAACATTTCGTATTGCTACGTAGCTGTAGCCAATAGTATGTAGCGGGTGGATGTTGTGTGCGTGTACCAAAGACAGAATACATTCCAAACTTGAAGTCACTGGCACCGGAAAGCACTGGGGGTATCATAAAAACTATCAGCCTAAGTTGGCATACTTCAAAGTGCGATGGTTTTAAGCCTCTCCATCTATGCAAATGTTCCTTTTACGTGCTGTCAAGTCCTGCTGAAGATTGTTGGTAAATGCACGACCACCTGCCAAGAAAATCAGTGACACAGATGAATTAACAAAAATCCATAGATGTAACAACCCGACAGATAATCGAGAGGTAAAAGCCAAAAAAAAACGCTTCGCAGAAGACAGTGTCGACATATGGAACCAGCTAGATGGGGGCGCATCCGTAAAGTGGCTGCTGGGTCTAGTCACTTTTTGAAGCAAAGTTTTCCCAATTGGTATGATCTAAGAGATCTGGCCACTACCAGCGTGACGTCACCTTGTACGCCGTATATATACGTATATGGGAGCAGCGATGAATGGCGATTCAGTATCGGGTTCAACAACCAAACGATGGCTGTGACGTCAAAGTGTGGTTATATGTCACGTAAGGCGTAGAAAACTGATATAAAATTGCTGCTTCATCGTTTTAATCCTCTACAGTGCTGATGCCAGCGTTCCTCAAGCGTCGTAAAGATGACGTAGAAGCAGCAATTTTATTGACGTTTTTTAATGCCTCAGGTGGCCTATAGCAACACACTGACGTCACAGTAATCATTCGGCTGTTGAAACCGAAACAGCATGAGAAAGAAATTTGATTATACATTATATAGGTGTCTTAGGAGAACACCACGCAGTAGTTCATATATAATAATGTTTTACGCATCATTAGAAAGAGGAAAAAGTTAGGCAGTGGTTCAACTCTGCCTAGCCGAGTTTCACGTAGCGACAGCTATACGTAATGAAGCGATGTCTGCCGGATGGTCCGAAGCGGCTTGCCGCATTGTTCGAAGATGTAGTTCACTATACGTGCGCTCTTCAGCGCGCTCTCCTTCCTCCATAGCGTTTAAGTCAAGCGCATAGCTCTGGTTATATATGTCCCATACCTGACGTCACAACTAAGAACCGAATCACGTGACAACGTGTTACCACGTGGCTTTCTTTCTGCGTCTTCCCGCAACTTGCAAGGTAAAATTTAATATCACAGCTCAATATCAAAATGCAAGGTCAAAAGTTGAGGTCAAAGTTCAAGGTCAAAGGCGTGGACCGCACGTTGTTAGGTATATGCGCATATGAACATTAGCCATGACTTATCTTAAGGTAATGTCACAGCTCAATATCAAAGTTCAAGGTCAAATGTCAAGGTCAAAGGTTGGGGTCAAAGTTCAAGGTCAAAGGCGTGGACCGCACGTTGTTAGGTATATGCGCATAGGAACATTAGTCATGACTTATCTTAAGGTAATGTCACAGCTCAATATCAAAGTTCAAGGTCAAAGGCGTGGACCGCACGTTGTTAGGTATATGCTCATAGGAACATTAGTCATGACTTATCTTAAGGTAATGTCACAGCTCAATATCAAAGTTCAAGGTCAAAGGTTGGGGTCAAAGTTCAAGGTCAAAGGCGTGGACCACACGTTTTTAGGTGTATGCGCATAGCAACATTAGCCATGACTTATCTCAAGGTCGTTTCAAGGTCATTCGGAGGCTCACGGCGAAATGCGTCCCAGCTATAATAGCGTAGTTTTCGCGACAAAAACGCACCCAAAAGTTAGGGGCCTATGCTCATTTAACTGCAGCATTGGCTCTCACCTGCAGCGCCCTCTCAGCGATGGGGAAGAGGACGAAGTTGCTGCACATGAAGCTCGAGACGAGCGGGAAGAACACGGAGCGCAGAACCTTGGGCAGGAGCACCCGGTACGTGTTCTGGCTCCGGATGTCCCTCTCGTCCTCGGTCTCCGCCCCGGTTGCCTGGGCGACGCGGCGAACTTTCGCCCGCGGCGGCGCCACGACGTCGAAGGCGAACTTCGCGTCTCCCACTCCGGTGACATTGCGCAGCCGGGCGTCGTTGTACATGCTCATTGTGAGCAGCGCAGTGTGCTGGATCTGGCCGTTGTACCACAGCACATTGCTGCGACAGAGAGCGGGTCGCTGTATTAAGGCGAAAGCCTTCAATGCCTCGTATACTGTCGTTAGCAACCGTGTCGGAAGATGTTGGTTTGGTTTGGTTTATGGGGTTTAACGTCCCAAAGCGACTCAGGCTGTGAGAGACACCGTAGTGGAGGGCTCCGGAAATTTCGATCACCTGGGGTTCTTTAACGTGCACTGAGATCGCACAGCACACGGGCCTCTAGAATTTCGCCTCCAAAGAAATTCAACCGCCGCGGCCGGGATGCGTATTCGCCAACTGCAGCCTGTACAGCCACAAGGCTTGAAACCACGGTGAATTGATCACGGTGACTGAAGAATGTCACAACGGCTTACCTAAAAGGGATAATAAATCCCTAAATAATGCTTAAAAGTCTATACCAACCTATTGTTACTAACTATGTAATATTTAGTTTAAATTCAAAACTGATATTCCAGCGCTTTGAATAATCTGTGTTAAAGTATGCAGAAAATCTTTTTTTTAATCTTAAACGGTGTTATATGCCACTAAGCATCACGATTTGCGACCTAAAAGGGGGAGAAAATAAAAAATGAAATAAAAAAAACTGTACTGTAATTTTTAAAATAAAAATTACAATACAGAGAGCGGAGTCGAACGGCCGACCTTCCATACACAACACGTGCCTCTAATCCACTGCGCCATAGCGGCGATGTCAAGCCGCCGTTTTGAATGAATATTTATAACCAGCCTTAATTGTGGCTGCTACCTGCCGGTGGGCGGCGCTGTCATCGCTGGCTGTACCCAGCGATGACAGCGCCGACAGCGATGACAGCACCAATCCTCCAATCGCAAAAAGCGATTGGAGGATTGGTGGCTGAAAAGCAGAGATGTGGCATAAGGTTAGAATAGTAGGAAACCGTAGGCAAAGTTGATGGAGAATCTTAATGAGAATTGCCAACACAGTAAACAAAAAGAAAATAATAAATAAAGAAAAGCTGAGCATGGTGGCAATTGCCACCACCCCGTTTCAAAGGGGGCGCTCCTATCCATCCATCCATCCATCGTACCGGCTGCATTTGGCGAACACGCGGCCGGGATCGCACCCCCGCCTTTCCGGTAAGCAGCCGAGCACCATAACCACTGAGCCACCACGACGGCTCTCAACCCTCCAATGGTTTTTGCTGATAGTTAACTAATTATACTATGTCAAAAAGCATTTTTTTTCGATTAAGTGCCACTCATCCAATAGGCTTCAATTCATTTTAGACTTTATTTTCCCTCTTTTGCCTATTTTTTTCACTATTTTGCCGTCCCCGGCTGTTTTCCCGTCCACTCACTTTATCGACTTCTGCCCTATTTTGACGTTTTTTTCGACATTTTTGGCTCTATCATCCAATTGACATTGCTTTTTTTTTGCGCAGCATCCTCACATCATCATCTCTTGATAACACCCGCTCGTTTGATGCTACCTCTTCTGAGAACGTCACAACTGCTGCGGACACGTTTTGTTGACACGGCCCCGCCGGTGTAGCGTAGAAATACTTTCGCATTAAACGCGACCCACTTTATTTCAAAACAAGCCCTGCAACCGACAGAATCGACGTGGTATAATGACGTCCAAGTCAGCCACCTTCGTCCTGCCAGCATCCTCACTTAAGTATACTCCACTTTATTTTTTTTTTAATTGGGATGTGCCTAAACACGCCATCTTTCTGGTCAGGAGAATATAGCACCTGCTTGCACTTACTAATTTTCTCCTAAAACGTCGTTTAATACCAATATTCATTATTTAAAGACATACCTTTAAGACAACTGCCAGCTTTCAACGTTCGAAAGCAAAGGAAACAATAAACAGATTTCTCGATTGCAGCTAATATAATAGGCATGTCTGGTTACAAGAAGCTTTCATAGATGGCGCCAGCTATGCCTGTGATGGGGAAGATGGTCATGAGGCCAGGCGCACCATCGTGCGGCCGTAGTATTTGGCAGAATGACATAGTAACGGACTCTGCACCCCTGTACACTTGCTTTCACTGTCAATAACAACTGGTGTAGAAGGTTCAGAGTGATTGACCCTACGTCATCGGCTATCCTACTCTTGGGGAGCAGGGGCGGCCGTTCTATGTCTGTGGGGTTCAGTCGGTCACACGAAGGACGCGAAATCGAAACCTAGTCGTTGCGGCTGCATTTCGATGATGACAGTACAAAAATATCCCGTGTGTTTGGCATTCGCGTAGTACGTAAACGGATTCCATGTAGATGTAATTAAAGCAGGGCATTTCACAGCAGTGTCTTTTATAATCCCACTGTAGACTCCAGATAGTTAAGAAATCTGCTGGTTCCTGGCAATTGGGATAATTGAAATTTTATGTCACAGACCAAAATTAGATGCTGTCAAGCATAAATAATTCGACCTCCTACGATTCCTTATCAACAACAAAATCTCAGTTGAAGGGTTTTTCCGCATTTCACCTTGATAAAAATGAAACTGCCTCGAACGCCAGTTTCTCTGCATACTCGTGATCAGCAGACTGACTGCGTCACCCCTGACACAGCCCGGCTAAATCGATAGCGTCTAGGCTATCAAAGCCCAAAGGCTAGAACCAAATGTTTGCAACTTGGTATCTATATAAGGACTCCATTGGCAACTGAATACTTGTAAAATTAATACTACGTTACACCACTATGCCAATATTGTGTCCATGCTCTGGCTGACGCCTTTCAATCATCTGGATCTCGGAGTGGTGTCCCCATCAACCAATTAAGAACGACGTCTAGACATGCGCCGTCGGAGTTCGTGAACTGAGAGCAGATTCTGCCCAGCGCGTAGGCTGGTCACGGTATTTAAGAGCCACATTTCTTCTGTGATAGAAAACAAAGCTGCAGATTCAACTATGACGAAACCGATTCTCTACCAAGACATAGGAGAAGAGCTGTGGACAGAGAAACTTTCTAAATGCCAAATTAAGACCTTATATATACTCTTCCGCCAAGTCGACAAGTGTCAACTGGTTGAAGCGAGTCGCCGTAGCCAGCCGCCCTCACCACTGTGAGGAAAAGGCCTGGGTAGTGTGGGGTAAGGATGGCTGCGGTGCAAGCGAAAAGATTAGTTCCGCGTTAGCGTGGAAGTAGAGGTAATTTTGGCAGGAGGGGTAGCGCTTGGCAACAAGTCAAGGGTTCATTGCCAGCAAGTCAAGGGTCTTGAAGATCACTGCTTCGATCTGTAGCTTGGACGTTTAAAATGGACTAGACAATACAACTTTTCATATTTATCCCCTGTCGGTGCAGCAGCACTTGCTTTGTAGTCTTTTGAGAATGCAGTCATAAAGCTTCGGTATGGAAGCTTTTCTCCATACTTCAAGAAAATAATATCGGGAAGAACGGAAACTCATTTCCAACCGAATATCCGTGGTTGCAACCACAAGATATTATTTCTCAGTGGCAAAACGCATGCACTAAGAAAAATCGATGTACCCGGCTTCCTTTGTCATCTGGAATCCGAAGTGGGAGTTGAAGACATATTTGAAGAGGTCTTGTTTAGCATATTCCAGAAGAGATTCTCCGACACTGTCTGCCTTCCAGATGGGCCTCAAGTAGTATTGGCGGGTATTGCTGAACATCGGGAACAGGTAGCGTTCCCGAAACGCTTCTTCGGTGTCGCCCTGTTCGAAGCCCTGCAGAAATAAATGGAACGCATTTGCGTAGCTTTTATTTCCTTTTTATATCAATGGCCGCAGTTCTGGGGAGCGCCAATTAGAGACATGCAACTGACGTTGATATTCTTTTGTAGCAGCAATAGCGCGTTAATTCCCTGACTACACAAGCGGCCCGACCTTATCGGTAAAAACCGCATATAAGGACTTCAGCTTGTGTCGCCGCCGTTCGAATCCTTGGACGGGCTCGAACAAGGGATGCCCCTTGTACCTTTACTGTTTTCCGCGTTATCTACCGACATACCCTCTCAATTTTTCTAGCAAGTGTTACTAATTGTCAAGATGGCATTCTTGAAAACTGAAAATGAGCAATGGGTGCAAAGGAAGCCGCAGTACCCTAGCCAACGTTCCCACAACATGACTTGTCGCCCAGACAAAAATATAGTCCACTTGCCGAAACGTTTGCCAGAGGACCCTGTCTTCTTTCCCGCCTCACGTTCGTTTTGTGTTTCTCAATCTTCTGCTGTGTTGTTAAACATTTCTTTCGCAAAGATTGTTTACCATACATACGTCTCCACCATTGCCTCACGCAATCGAAAGAAAAAACAGGTGATTTTCTGCCGTTACAGCAGATATTCTGCAGCGTTTTTGCCCGTGAACTTCTGTAACGTTAGAACAAATTTTTGTGGCAACAGAATTTTGTTGCTACTGAAAAGCACTACAGAGTTACAAACAGATAATGGTATAGAGAGGAAGGCAGATGGTTTCTTGACTCAAAAAGTGAAAAATGGAGGGGAAGCCTCAGGGTGCCTGTCAACGTTTCGACAAGAGGACTTGTAGACAAGTCATCGAGAAGACAAATCCTCTCTTCGAAACAATGGCAAGTATCCTCAGGCCTTCCCCTCCTTGTTAACTTAAACTACAGGCAAGCTCTACAGAAAACTACAGTACTACTGAAAAATGCTTGAAAAATAAAAGAAAATGTCCCGTTACGACAAAACGACAAAACATTGTCGTAATTCTGGCACAGTTCTTTAGTTTTGGGCTATGGGCATCTTGCACAGCTTGGCGTACTGTTCCTCCCGACAGCGAGCACATATAATCAAAGTTGACTGCTCCGCTTCTTCGAGGCATATACAGGGTGTTTCATCTAAAATTTTCCACAATTTTGAAAATAAGCTTTTTGAGTAAGAAGTGCGCTGTTTTGCCATAACATTATCCGTTGTGTAGTACATCAGAATACAGTTAAGACGCGCTAACTAGCAGGCTGGTTAACTAGTATTGGATAGTTAACTTTTTAACTATTGCTGTTAGATTTCTTAATTATTGAGAGGCGTGTATCCCAACGTAAGTAATGGTTTGGTTTGGGGTTTAACGTCCCAAAGCGACTAAGGCTATGAGAGACGCCGTAGTGGAGGGCTCCGGAAATTTCGACCACCTGGGGTTCTAAATTTCCGGAACCCTCCACTACGGCGTCTCTCATAGCCCCTTAGTCGCCGTAGTGGAGGGCTCCGGAAATTTAGAACCCCAGGTGGTCGAATATCCATATCAGTTTTTAGAATTTCGAAAAAGCGATTACCCTCGGCGCAGTGGCCCATAAAATTCTGGGTGCGTCGCGTAAAAATACATGCGCCTTCGAGAAGCTTCCAGGCAAAGCAACCTCTCCAGTGCACGCAACCCATCAGAGCAGCCAAAGTTTGTTATGCCACAGCGCCGACGGTAACCGCGTTTTCGAAATTCTAAAAACTAATACGGATATTACCTGAAGTAATAGTTGAAAAGTTAACTATACAATGTTAGTTAGCCAGCCTCCTAGTTAGCGCGTCTTAGCTGTATTATGATGTGCATCACCGCTGACAGTGCTGTGCCGAAGAGAACACTCATCTAACTCAAACGTTCTGTTTTTAAAAACTGTGTAAAATCTTAAGTGAAACACCCTGCATGCATAGACCCGATGTCGCAAGGTGCGCGTGCTTTGATCCCTGGGCACTCACCACGGCGTACTCCAGCACTTCGGGGAAGGTGTACACGAGCCTGTCCCCGACGTTCTGCACCTCCCGGGTGCTGCCACGCAGGCCCCAGAACTCGAGAATGAAGAGCAGCGACAGGAGGCAGGGCGGCAGTATCCAGCTGAAGAGAGGCATCCGCCGCTCACGATACGCGTGGATGGTGCGCTTGATGAAGACAGCGCGCACGCGGTCAACGAGAGAGGCTTCCGAGACCGGGGTGGTTGCCACCATCTCCACCAGGGGCGCTGCGTATTTTTAAGGAGAAAGCCTCTAATGGCTCATACTGTCGTCCGTTAACAGAGCGTGTCACACGCCACACGCGTTTAACTCGGGGAACTAAAAAACCAATGGTTGCTTCAGATAGATGAGGAAAAAATTAACCTAAAAGCCAAGTTTGATGACTGTAGGTTAATTAATTAATTATAGGCAAAATGTCGAAATTGCGTTAAAATATCGCGGACGTCGATAGAGCCACGGTAACGGTGTGACGACGCATCCACCGGAAGTCGTCACGACGTAGTGACAATTGTCACAGAATGGTCGGAAAAACGTCGGATTTGTGTAATATTAGATGGGGAAATGTGTAATTGAGCGTAATTAACACTGAAGATCCCCGAAAGATGTACAATTTGGGTATCGATACAGCCACGGGAACGGTGTGACGTCACATCCACAGGAAGTCGTCACGGCATAGTGTCCTTGGCTTTCGCCTCTCGACACTTTAGTTGCCGCCAAAGTGTACACGCAATTTTTGGCAGCCGCGGTGACGACTGTGCCTTCAAACCACAGGTTACCACAATGGCCTTATAGGCTTAAAAATTAGGCGCCATCCTATGTGGAATGTTCAGTATTGGAACAAGTCTGAAACACTCCACGTGGCCTATTGCGTGGAACGTGCTACTACATCAAAGTAGGGGTCGCATGTTTGGTTTATTGGTTTATTGGGATTTTCCCAAAGCGACTCAGGCTATGAGGGACGCCTTAGTGAAGGACTCCGGAAATTTCGACCACCTGGGGTTCTTTAACGTGCACTGACATCGCACAGTACACGGGCCTCTAGAATTTGGCCTCCATGGAAACTGGATGCGAATGAGTAATTACTTCGTTAACTAAAATCTGCTGCACCTTGGGGGATACCCTTGAACAATGGAAGAATACCGTTCTCACATTCACTGGCCATGCTCATTAGCTAAGTTAATAAAGCTATTTCCCAGGTGAGGCGGCGGTCCAGGGTTCGAACCATGAACAAGGAAGAAAGAATTTTTCTCGGCGGCTGGCCGACAGATCCTGCGGGAATTAGGCTACAACATTGACAATTAGAGCCACTTTCGCCCGCTGGCCCAACTGATCGACTTAGTAGATGGTATGCCATTACCAAAGAATATGAGTTCGGCTAATCCTCAAAGGCGCAAAGCTGCCGCCAAACGACACGAGAAGACAACACACAAGCTAGTCCAGGAAGGAGCCATCCAACTGTACACAGACGCCGCTCAGTTTCATCACTGCGCCGCTATAGCTTGTCACGACTCTGTCAGATACCTCTGTAGTTCAACGGCTTTCCGAGGAACACACCGTCATCAATCTCGAACTCATTGCCATACGACTTGCCATTACTCGAATAGTAGAAAGACAAGATCCGGCTCCTTGCACCTATTATGTTTACACAGACTCACAAGCAGCGTACACCGCCTGCCGCGCAGGGGGAGCTGACTATGCCGTTCTTAACACTATTCGAACAGAAGCCCGTCGCCTGCGAGAGGAGGGCTACACTTTAATTATCAAATGGATTCGTGCACACGAAGGAATCACTGGAAACGAAAAGGCACACCAGGCAGCGCGCTCAGCAGCTCTTTCCGCACCTTTGCCTGGATCCAAATTCGTTTCCGCTTCTTGGCCTCCTGATGACGTTGTGCACCCGTTATCGCCCCATATGGATAAGGCGGAGACATGGCATCGCGCACAACGCTATCGTCGCAACATACTCTAGCACTTGGCCAACCCTGAGCAACTCTATTGCCGTCCACATAGCACATTCCGGAGAGCGGAGGCAGTGCTCCTTCGCCTGGCCCAGACCGGCCAGCTTCTATCACCAGCGAAGTTGCACATCATAAACCCGCGCTCATACCCGACTCCTCAGTGCCAGACGTGCCCCTGCCAGAGGCACGGCCGAACATCTCCTGTGGAGCTGCCCTACCTTTGACGCAGTACGGGAGAGAGCACTCAAGTCCCTGGGCGGGCTTCGACCTGGAACCCTGCAGGAATGGGTCGATCCGATATCGCACATCGGGCCATCAGACGCACTCCGGCTCTGGCGAACTTTTCTTTCTTACTTCAAGGAAGATGAAGGGCCAGGCCATCACTTCGCGGAGCCGACCTCAGGACGACACTACCTCGAGGAAGAAACGGACACCGGTCCCCCATCCGCATACCGACCTTCACCCCCACCCCCACCCTCACCATCACCCTTAACCACTCCCCCACCCCAACCTCCATGCAGCACCTCAGTTCTGCCGCAAGGTGTCGGCCTACTAAATGCAGAAATAAAGACGTTTAAAAAATAAAGAATTTTTCTTCTACACAGATTTTGTGGAAGCTTGGTCGTTTTTCTTTGTACCCGTATGGCTGCGCTTGGGCGGATGCTGTTGAGTAATTTCTCCCTTATTACATATCTACTCTACGGGGGGGGGGTTTGAATGAATGGACCTAAAATGTTCCTCCGACATTACATTCTCTCACTTCTTGCAGCCAGGGAGGGTCCAGGAGAGGGGGAGAGAATTTCTTTGTCTGAGGTGGCTCACCCTTTGCCTCCATAAGCGTGGCGTCATCCTGGACCTCCTCCGGAACCTTGCGCTGCTGGCGGTGCACGTGCTGATCTTCTCCCACACGTATCAGGACGTCTTCCAGCGAGGTGACCGTCACGCCCACCGATTCGATGCCCAGTTCTTCGGTGCGCTTTTCGATATCCTGCGTACCGCAAGGCGGGAAAAGGCGATCACTCAGTGTTATTCTTCCCACTGTATTGATCTTTCCAAAAGAATTTCAACACTGGAGGAGGGAAGCACCGGCAACAGCTTGCAATCTATAACTAATAGTTAATAAAGAGACTCGTTGAACATTCCTTCTCAAGAACACCCTTAAGTCGATATCGACATGGCGGTCACGTAGAGGAATACCGAGAGCACAAAACGTTAGCCTCTAAACCTCGTGAATCGCCTTACAGAATATGAATCCGAAGGTAAGGTGCATGGATACCGAAACTAAGGGCAGAATGGGTTCGAACGAGCACTAATGCTTCTTGACATACAGTAGGTTATAAAACACCTTAGTACACATAGTCCAGAAACGTAAGATCTACTTAAATTCACGTCTGTAGGTATTCTCAAAAAGAAGTTAACACTGCAGCTAAGCTTCTGCAGTGCATCAAGTATTAGGATACCATGAAGCTCCTATGATACATCACACCAGCGTCACTTGCAGGGCCGTTAAAAGTTGTGTGTCGTGCTGAAATGGGCCCACACCTCGTGCTAAAGTAGCCAGACCATCGAAATGTTCCACAAAAGTGTCCCACAAAGAAACCTCTATAGAGGTAGTCTAAAGTACGATGGAACACCGTCTGGTCAGGATGATGAATTATAACAAGACGAGAACTGGAATCACTGACCAAATCAAAAACAAACGAAAACGACGTTTCGGGTCTCATACGGAACTTTTGTTCTTCAAAAGAAGACTTGTGAATAAAAATGACGGACGTTTTAGCGTGGTTGGGCCAAATGCGCATCAGTTTTTACTCCGGCTTCGGTTGGAGTCTCAGTTTTCATGGTGCAGTGGTTAAGCGTTGTGCCACTGTCCTGGCAGGTGCTACCCCTGTGCTGCGATGACAGGTGCTGCGCCCGCTTGTCAGACCCAGGTTGCTCTCCCTGATCAAGTTCTCGCGGCCGTTCATTAACTGCTACCTGCCACGATAGTCACTGTGCTCACAATCCGGTGGGCACGTTGTGATGACGCCACAAAGTCACGTGACCTAAGTGGCCCTCCTAAGTTGCTTCTCCGGGTATTTTTCGTTCACAACGCCGACGACACGGACGACGCCGGATTTCCAGCAGAACGCGAGGCTTAACGCTGTCAAGCCAAAAAACTTGAACACAGGCACGCAGCACACCATTCCAGTAGATCGAAAGATTAAGAGTACCGAGATTCTTACTGTGCCTCAGGTTAGTGAAACCCTTTCCCGTATCTTGAGAGAGCACGGAACGCGCATAAGGGCCAACAAGTATTCCTCGATCCGAAGTTAAGGCCCGCTGCGGTGGCTCAGTGTTTACTGCGCTCGGCTGCTGACCCGAAAGACGCGGGTTCGATCCCGGCCGCGGCGGCTGAATTTCGATTGAGGCGAAATTCCAGAGGCCCGTGTGCTGTGCGATCCCCAGGTGGTCGAAATTTCCGGAGCCCTTCACTACGGCGTCCCTCATAGCCTTAGTCGCTTTGGGACGTTAAACCCCAATAAACCAAACCAAACCAAACTGAAGTTGCCAATGCGAAAGACCCCCTGCCAGGTGTGGTTTATCGAACTCCATGCAACTGCTAGCCCTCCGTCTATGTCGGGGAAACAGGGAACTTCTGGCAAAGCATGCAAAGCATCACGGCGATTTTAAGAATCCGCGCATCAAAAAAGGCGATTGCGGAAAATTTGCAGACCCCCGGCCCGAAGATAGGCTGTGATGAAGCGGCAGTCACGGCTACAAACACTTTAACAAGACTACAGCCCAACCGCAGCAGTGGCCTAGTGGTTTGAGTATCCGTCTCGCATGCAGGAGGTGCCAGGTTTGAATTCTCCAATGCCTCTGGGTACTCATCAGTGATGCAACGGGTGCAAGCTTTCATCTAGCCAGGAGCTTGAGTAGACGAAAACTTCTTACGTTTGGCGCTGTTTGTCCATGGGTCCTCTTGCGCCATAAACATTGTTCATACCACCACCATCAACACCTAGATTCCTTAATCATGCAGGTGGTTTGATTTGGTTTGGTTTGGTTTTAGTTTATGGGGTTTAACGTCCCAAAGCGACTAAGGTTATGAGAGACGCCGTAGTGGAGGGCTCCGGAAATTTCGGCCACCTGGGGTTCTTTAACGTGCACTGGATCCCGACGCATTAATTAAGGCAAGCTTCATCACAACTATGGGAAATGGTTTCAGAGGATCCTGTGAGCAATATAAGCATCCCCCTCCCCCTCTTTTTTCCACAACAGTATTATTATGAACAAAGGTTCCCGAAATGTCATTTTAACGTAAGAGCGTTGAAGGCCCCGTTCTGCAGAAAATCCCGTATCGGCGTTGGCGTGGGAGCGAAAAATGAGCATGGCATCGGCAGGTGGCCCCCAGAAAGCAACCTAGAAGACAAGGGGGGCCACCTAGGTCACGTGACCTTGCGGGGTCATCACAACCTGTCCACCTTGGCAGGTGATTAAATTAATGATTGGTCGCCCGGGAAAAGCAACCTGGACCGCACAAGGCCCACCGCTGGGAGCACCTGCCTTCGCAGGGCAGAGGCGCATTGCTTAACCACTGCACCACAGCGCCAGGAGGTGTATGAGGACTCCCAGGGATCTATGAATGCAAAGTGAAAGATGACCGTGTCCATGTATGGGAATTAAAATATTACGCTATCGCGCCATAGCCTTAATGTGGAGCTTAAGCGTCCCCTGTAATTTTATGTTTGTTTTTGACTTGGTAAGATTCAATCTTCACCTTGTTATAAATGTCTGTTGAGTACGTACCTTGAACATGTCTATGATGACCTTGGTGGCGATGATCTGGCCTAGGAGGAAGACCGCCTCATTCACCGAGTCGCTCTGTACGCGCGCTTTCGAGGCGTACTTGCGCAGCAGCTTCTCGATTGCCTGTACGTTGCAGTTTGGCATCTTGTTGATCTGCATGCGGTAGCCGGTGCTGAAGCGCTGCTTGAGGAACGTCGGCGACCCGCAGCACCTGCAAGCAACATTTCCCGCTCCATAAGCATCGTCGCATCAACTACTTTAAGTGATGGCGATTCACAGAAATTTTGATCATGATTACCTTCGGCGCTTGAAAATCGAAGATCAGGAATCCCATTTGGAGAAATCCCAGAGCGCTCGTCTGTGTGGTCTCCTGATTCCGTCTTTCTTCTGTTTCGCGCTGTACCACCCCCAATGACTATTACTGACACGCCCAGCTATCCATTGACCTCATTACTTAAATTATCATCATCATCAGATTAACTATACCCATTCCAGGGCAAAGGCCTCTCCCCTGTCTCTCCTATTAACCCTGTCCTTCGCCAGTTGTGGCCCCCGTATTCCCACAAACTTCTTAATCTCATCCGCCCACCTAACTTTCTGCCACCCCTGCTACGCTTGCCTTCTCTTGGAATCTACTCCGTTACCCTTAAGAACCAGCGGTTATCTGGCCTTCGCATTACATGCTCTGCCCAAGCCCACTTCTTGATTTCGACTATAGATGTCATTAACTTAATAGTTAAGCATTACTTTAATAGTTCCCCTTAACGTTCTTGAGGAGGACGAAACCAAAATGCGAAGCTTAACTGTTCCTCTCAGATGTTAAGCTCCTTTCATTCAGTGCTCAGAGAAGCATACTTAAGTTTGCCTCTTCGATACAAACCAGCTTGCTCAGTGGCGGCGACAATGAGAGGATGGGAAAACAAAACTTCCGCTTCTGAGTCCAGTATTCAGTTCCCCAGTTACTTTACCTCAACCACAAAACCCTACCTGACCCCCAGATGATACCTTATGCCTCCATTGGCCAGGATGGCGATCCGGTCACCCAGCACGTCCGCTTCGTCTAGGTGTTGGGTCGTAAGGAAGACGCATGTGGTCCGGCGCAGCTTAAGCAGCAGCTCCCACAGCTCGTGGCGTCCGTCAGTGTCCATGCTGGTAGTCGGCTCGTCCAGGATCACCACCTGAATAAATGCGCATCACCGCACACCCGGTCATATATTTTTTGTTATTTGTTTTTGTCCCAGGCTATTATTTAGGCGATAAAGTATTCTACGCGTGTCAGAACAGGAGCCCCGGAAATGAAATAACGGCCATGATACTCGGAGCAGTTTCGTGTAAACTTTTCGTGTGGCAGTCAAGCTGCAAGTACGGCTCACCACTGGGATCACACGTTCTCAAAAGTGTGAACCGTCGTTCTTTTCGGCCTTTTCATTCCTCCTGCTATAAGTGAATAGACAGGTTATCTGCCGTCGTTCTAGAAGCTGGGAGCTCGTCAGCGCGCCAGCGTGTATAGCGAATTTTGCTGAAAACGACTGACTGAATGCACTGACAACTGATAAAAACGACGGATAGGCTCAGCAGCCAATCCGTTGGACTGAAATATTAAATATTTAAGTCCAGCGAGTGCCCGTGGAAACAATTAGCTATTTATGCAAGTTCATGCCACTGGAGTGAAATGGAATGGCCATGACTTATACCCACTACTTCTGGACAAAAGAATCTGAGCCGGAAACCTTTTATGAACACAATTTTTTTTCGTATAATGTAAGACTTCACTATAACAATAAATACATTCGCATATCACGCGACGGCAGTCTTGCATTTTGTTCTCTATTAACGTTTTTGCTATCGTCAAAAGCGTTCACCGTTGGTTTTCTCTGGCAGTCTTAACTTTTCGATGCGATTGGTGGAAACACTTTGAAAGAAATATTTTGCTACATAGAAGATATGATCACTACCTTCAATATATTCATAATAACATCTTGGTCAAATGTCTAGGGGAATCCCCCAAGGTGGAGTAGATTCGTAATAAGGGAGTAATCACTCATTGACATCCACCCGAGCGCAGCCAACGGCTACAAAGGAAAGCTATACAGCTTTCTCAGAAACTTCGTAGTTATAGAAAAATTCGTCCTGGTCCGGGGTTCAAACCCGGGACCACCGCTTCACCGGAGCAGTCGCTCTACTAATTGAGCTAACCGGGACGGCAAGCTTATGGTAGGTTTGGTTTGGTTTATTGGGGTTTAACGTCCGAAAGCAACTCAGGCTATGAGGGACGCCGTAATGAAGGGCTCTGGAAATTTCGACCACCTGGGGTTCTTTAACGTGCACTGACATCGCACAGTACACGGGCCTCTAGAATTTCGCGCGACTTCATCGAAATTCAGCCGAGAGCGAATTGATCAATAACTCGAAGTGAGAACTATGTTGGTCAAATGTTTAGGGGGAATCCCCCAAGGTGGAGTAGATTTGTGGAGATAATATCTTACAATTTTTCAATTTTCAAAATTTTTTCCGGCAATGTTGGACATGGTAAGTCCTGCTGAAATCTACTTGCGGCTGGTTCGCTAGTCTGGAACTGTGCTCTGTTTCCTGAGTGGAGCTCGAATTCAAGTTCCTGGCTTGTGCGAGAATTCTTCATTTCTCGCACACGCTGAGGAGAGAGTTGGAAGTCAGTTGGCCGATGTCCTCCCACCTTGGGTGTGCCCACGATGGCAAGGGCGGTGCACAGTCGGCGCTGGAGGCCAGGCGAAAGGTCAACGGCCAGCATAGTGCGGCACTCCGTCAGACTGGCATCGTTCAAGAGCGTCCAGACTTCGTCCCTCGCCTTGTCCCAGCGCACACCCTTGATCTGCAACGGCGTGTTCTTTATAAAGGCGCCTCCAGTCCCGGAGCCTCAAAGGTTATTGAAAACAGTGGTCAATGACACAGCAACTTCTGAGAAAGCCCAAGTCTCAAGTACTCTTAAGTGTGGGATTGCTAACCTGTGGGTTGGCTTCACCGCTGCACTTTGCGGAGCTGCCTGTTGCTGCAAACACATTGTTCTGCGTAGTTCTCCCATGCTGTCCGATTCTTACGGACGCAGAGTGAGCTATAAGGCCAAGAGTAGAAAGGTATCTACATCTCTTTGCCTGGGTTTCGATTACAAAAGATACAACACGAAAGTCATTTCATAAAAGAATTTATTTCCGTTTAGCTTGAAATATGTGTATTGATAGCCGAGCACATCAGTTTAGGCTGTTTTGCATTATCGTCGTTGAACGTTTATGGCTCATCTTGGCCTGCACCAAATAAAGTGAGCGGAATTGAGAACTTCAATACCTCGTCTGTGTTACCTCCCAATTCAGGCCACAGTGGTACAGACCTCCTAAGTAACTTAGCCCAGCTCCCTGCTGCATCGTTGAACGGCTTTCGTGGGAATGTATCCTCCAGTACGTTCCCCTGCGCTGCATCGTCCTTTTGCGTTTAACTTCCTTACTATGACCCTTCACTAAAAAAGTTAGGTGTAAAGTAAACAGCTTTTAATAAAGGCTGCCACAATAGATAGTACAATGCTTTTAGTAGAAGTAATAGTGTGACTGAAAAACCGACTTTTCCACCTGCGGATTCGTTTTGTCGGCTGAACGTATCGCATTCCAGATTAGTATATATTTCGAAGCGTTAAGCACTTGGGTTGGATTAGGTAGATCGCCACTTAGAGTTGCCTGAATGCTCTTTTTACACCAGCACCAGAGTGTTGCAGTGAGTTGCATCAGTTAGAATGAAGCGCGAACAAATTAGTAAGAAAAAAAAGCAATGGGCACACGAGTGCCCTTCTTTCGTCCTCGTCTGTTTGCGCTTAATTCTAATTAGGAAGCCATTCCAGCTAGCCCAGTTCAGCCTCATCATCCTATATTATGAATTGCAATACTGAGCTATCTTCATAGTATGCCGCAAGGGAGTTCCTCTTCGGGCTGTTGCTTGCATTAGTGAGCCGGAGTCAGACCTCCACGCCGCTATCAGCGCTCTAAAGTTAACGAAAGTAAGGCGTGCAGCAGTTTGTGCTTTGATCGTTCCTCTTTAATCTTTACGCTCCTGAACCATGTGTGGTCGTTTTATTTCATGTGGCACCGCGTCACCCTAACCACAAATAAACTCAGAAATGTTGATAGTGCGTACGATGGCGAAAAACATCACGTGCTCCTCGACGGTGAGGTCATCGAAGAAGACGTTGTACTGGGCGCAATAGCCCATGCTGCGCCGGGCGTCACGTGTGCAGGTATCGATGTTGTAGCCGCCGACCAGCACGCGTCCAGAGCTGGCGGGCACGAAACCTGGATGAGAGAGGTGTTATTGCGAGCAGCTGAGGCTCTCAGCGTCATTAGAGGAAGGAACAATGGAGGAAGTAATTTTAGTTGAGCACCCATCTCGACACCCTACACGCTCTTACCATAAGAAAGTTGCCGCGTTTTCATGTAAAACCAGTGTTGTCGGTAACGCGTTACAAGTAACGGCGTTACCGGTAACGCGTTACTTTTTTCGGTAACTTAGTAACGTACTCGTTACCATTTCGTAACTGTAACGGGTAACGTACTTGCGTTAAGATTTTCCGGTAACGTGAGGTGTCACGTTACTAGTTACTTTTTAGTTCAGTTGTCCCCCTCCACCTCTTTTTCAGAAAAAAAAAACGCCGAAAGTGATGTTGCAAATAAACAAAACCTACGGGTGCTCTCGACGACCCTTGTTGCGGCTCGCATGCATGCCAGAAAGCACCTGCCCTTGACGACGCACTCAATTAAAAACAAAAAGCACGAACACGCATTCACACACTTGTCTTCACCCCAAACCACTCACACGCTTGAGGGATATGAAAGATATGAACCACGCTTGAAGGATATGAGCGTGTCGTCAGGGTTTGAGATCTTTTGGTTGGAAAACAAGCCTTGCAAAGTAGTCGAGTTACCAGTTACAGTTTGTAGGGTCTGCTCGCGGGCAAGTCAAATCCCGCGCCGCTCACCGCGGGTAGTCTGGAACCCTTCTTCCCGAGTGGTGGGGCGGGGGGAGAGAGGCGAGGAGAAAGCCTTTATAAGGCGAGACAGGAGAGGCTCGCGGGCTCTTGCTCTCGGACCAGCCCTGCGAACGGACCACCTGACCCAGCTGCCACGACGACGACCGGCCCCCCTGATGTGAGAATAAACCCTTTGTACAAAGTCCTGCCTCGAGTGACTGCCTGTGCGTCCCCGCGCAGAGGAATTGCCCACAAATAATGGCGCCCAGCGTGCGGCTTTAATTAACACCTTGTGGACGATTTCTCTGCCGATTTTGGGACGTGCAGCCAGACTCGTGGCAGGCCCTCTTTGTTCAGGGCCACGCCGGACCGATAGGGTTAAGGAGCGGGTCAGGCGGAATGTTCGCGGGGTAGCGACTTATGTAGTTTTCGGGCGTTTTGTGTTGTGTATTTCCGCGTGTTTGTAGATAGATTGTTGTGTATGTGAATGTTCTTGTTGCCATGAGCAGTTAGCCGGTGCGGCCGGACAGTTAGCGCGAACTATGCCTCCCAGAAAGGATGTTTCAGCCACGGCTTTGGATGGCGGGGCAGCCGGTAGTGAGATGGCCGACGCGGCGGCCGTAATAGGGGAGGTGACTGAGATGTTTGCCGCATTAGCCCGTCAGCTCGGTTCGGTGGCTGGCGCCAACCAGGCCGCAGCATCGGTAGCATCGGCGACAGCATCGCGCCCGCGGATAAATATGGAGGTCCCCTCCTTTTCCGGGTACACGGACGCGAAATCAGTCCACGAGTTTTTACAACAACTCGAGGACTACCAGACGGCTCTGGGCGCCCCAGATGACGTAGTGCTAGGGCAGGTCCTGCCTGTAGCACTCGTCGAGAGCGCGGCGAGATGGAGGCGGTGCCAGCCGACTTTCCAGTCGATGGCGGACTTCAAAGATCGTTTCCGCGCCGAGTTCTTGCCGCCTGATTATGAGCGCCGGATGCTGGATGAGCTCGCGTTGCGCACCCAACACCCAGAGGAAAGCCTCCTCGAATACGTACGCGCAATGCAGGAGCTGTACAAGAGGGCAGATCCGATGGCAACCGACCGAGATCAGGTTGCGCGTGTGATCAGGCAGTGCCATCCACGCTTCAAGCCGTATCTGCGGGGCCGCAGTTTTACAAACCTCGAGGCCCTAGCGCAGGAGGCCAAGACCGTGCAGGCGGATTTACTCGCCGAACTGCGCTACCGGCCGCCCCCCAGGCCGGCCGAATCGCTAGAACCGGGATGCGCATGGGATGGAGGCCGAGAATGCGCGATGAGGGCTCGGCGCGCCGAGGTAATGGCCGTGGAAAATCAGGCGGAACCCCCTGTTGTCCCTCGTGCGCTTGACCCGTACGCATTCGAGCAGCGGCGTCGTGCCGGTCTCACAGGCCACGCGCGGAGCGAGCGTCAGGAATGCGCGGAGAAAGGGGAGAGCCGTCCCCAACCGCTTCGTGGAACGAGGGGTCCTCCGTCTACGCGGCGGGTGAATGACCGGCTTTGCTGGAATTGCAACCAGCCCGGCCACGTGGCACGCGAATGCCAAGCTAGGCGTATGCAGGGAAACGCCAGGCGCTGGCGGTGATGTCTGGTGGCAGCGGCCTTTCACCGTCAGCGGGAGAATTTCATGGTTGTCAAGGCGCTAGTCAGGAAAAGAACTCCCGCGCCGGCGACGGGGAGGCCTTTGTCCCGCTCGCCTGTAGAGCTCAGGGAGTCGTTCCGCGCTCAAGCCCTTTTATGCTAGTGCAGTTAGCGGGTCGATGCTACTCTGCACTCGTAGACACGGGCTCAACGCTGTCACTGGTCGGTGACGAGGTGTACGAGGCCTGCCGGATAGGTAACATCCGTGTCAGACCGGCCGAAACCCCGTTAAGCTTAGCAGCTGGGGCGGCAAAGGCAAAGGGAGCAGTGCGTCTTACGATGCGTTTTGACGGCAGAAAGCGGAGACATCGCTTCGTCTATCTGCCTGGCTTGTCAATACCAGTAATTCTGGGAAGGGATTTTCTCTCGAGCGAAGGCATTGTGCTCGACATGGGGGAGAATGGCTATCGTTACAGCCAGCTCGCCCCCCTCATTCCCTTCGAAAGCGCATCCTTGCCCGGCTGTCCTGCACAAAAGGTGGTTGTCCACACCTGTGCGACAGAAAGGCAGGTGAGCTCCCTCGAGACGCTGAGAGACGGTGGCCCGTTAGAAGCGATTATTGCGTCTTTCTCAGGACCCAGTAGTCAGCGCCGAAGGCTCGCGGAAACTTTACTCCCGTTTTCGGATTGCTTCACGGAGAAACCGGGCAGAACCGACCTGCTTCAGCACGAGATTCAGACGGGTGATACGCGCCCTTTCAGGTGTAACCCGAGGCCGTTAAGTGCGCATAAGAGGCAGCTTCTCGACTGTGCCCTTGACGAGATGATTGATACCGGTGCGGTGAGACCCTCACAAAGTCCCTGGGCGTCACCAGTGGTTCTAGCGCCGAAGAAAGATGGATCGGTCAGGCTGTGTGTTGATTATCGTAAGCTCAACTCACTGACGCCTACGGTTGCGTACCCTTTTCAGTCGATCGAGGCTGTGATGTATGCGTTAGGGAACGCGAGGTTCTTCACAGTCCTAGATGCAAGCAGAGGGTACCTGCAGATTGAGGTGGCCGAAGGTGACATTGAGAAAACCGCATTCACCTGCCACCGCGGGCTCTTCGAATTTACTCGACTCCCGTTTGGTTTGTCTAACGCCCCGAGCACGTTCATGCGACTGATGGACATCGTGCTGGGCGATGCAAGGTTCAACTACGCTATGGCGTACCTCGACGACGTTGTGATATTCTCACAGTCGTTCGAGGAGCACCTCATTCACCTGAATTCCGTTCTCGATAGAATGAGACGTGCCGGTCTAACCATAAATCCAAAGAAAGTGCAGTTGGCATCGAAGAGAGTGAACCTCTTGGGCTTTGTCGTGGATGATGGCACACTGAGACCGAATGATGACAAACTGCAGGCAATTCTGAACTACCCCTGCCCCATGGATGTGAAAAGCTTGCAGAGGTTTTTGGGGATGGTTGCGTTCTACAGGCAATTCATCCCGCGCTGTTCGGAGCTTGCAAGGCCGCTGAACCTGCTGTTGCGTAAAGGCTCGAAGTGGGTCTGGGGCAAGGAACAGAGTGACGCATTTGTTGCCTTGGCTCGCGCGATAGCGAATACCGCTAGTCTGCGCCTCCCCGACCTGAACAAGCAGTTTGTCTTGCAGACAGACGCTAGTGACTACGGTGTTGGAGCTGTTTTGTTGCAGGAACACGAGGGCAAACTGCGCCCTGTCGCGTTCGCTAGTCGCACGCTCACATCGGCGGAGCGGAATTACTCCGTGACCGAAAAGGAATGCCTGGCGATCATGTTCGCATTGTCGAAGTTCGACATGTACCTAGACGGAGCGGTCTTCACCGTGCAGACAGACCATCAGGCATTGTCTTGGTTAAAGAGGCTCAAGAACCCCGCAGGCAGACTCGCGAGATGGGCGCTGACGTTGCAACGTTACGCGTACGCCATCGAGTACCGCCGGGGCAGCTTGAACAAGGTGGCCGATGCTTTATCGCGCGCACCATGGAATGCTGGCGGAAGCGCTTCAGAGGCGCAGCCCAGCTTTGTAAAAAGCGGCGTCACCGCTGTTGGAGAGGAAGAGAGGGCGGACGGGAGTGTCGCGCCCTGTTTGGAGAGAGAGGAGACGGACAAAGGTCCCGCACGGTGCTGTGACGGAAGGGAAACACAGCAGCTCGTGGCGGCGACCGCTCGCCTGCCTAGGAGCGAGGCAGAAAGAAATCTGTCTTGGGGAGTAGCGGTCAGTAGAGAAGAGCTGATCGAGGCCCAGAAAGCAGACGGTCTTTGCCAGCGGGTGCTGAAGGAGCTTGCGAGCAGCGCAGCTTGCACCGGGAACGCTGAGGGCAAGTACGACGCGTATCTGCTGGGCGATGATGGCTTGCTGCTCCGCTACATCCCCCAACTTGACGAGGAAGCGGCGATAGCATCCCCTTTCCGAGTCGTGGTCCCGAGAAGGTTGCGGAAACGGTTCCTGCAGTACTTCCATGACTCAGCGCTGGCAGGCCATGGCAGCGGCAGTAAGACTTACGACAAGTTATGCCGTGTCGCGACCTGGCCAGGCATGAGAAAGGATGTGCTGGGATACGCCCGTACCTGCCCGGTATGCCAGGTAGCCAAGCCTCGGGCGGGCAAGCCCGCTGGCATGATGAAGGCGGTAGTTAGCAACTACCCGTGGCAAGTGGTCGCGTGCGATATCATGGGACCCCTCCCTCGGTCCGCACGCGGAAACCAATTCATCCTGGTAATAACGGACCACTATTCCAAGTGGGTTGAGGTTTTCCCCCTTAGGAAGCTAGTGTCGGAACGAATTTGGGAAAAACTGTTGGAGACTTTCACTCGTTTCGGTTTCCCTTCCGACCTGATTACAGACAATGCTTCGTATTTCACAAGCAAAGTCTTTGTAGACTCCTGTCGGGCGCTTCAAATCGGCCACAGGAGAACGAGTCCCTACCACGCTCAGAGCAACATAACCGAGCGGGTGAATCGAAATCTGAAGAGCATGCTGGTCGCGACGACCGAGCAGCACAGAGATTGGGACGCGCGGCTGTCCGAACTGGCGTTCGCTACAAGGACAACCGTGAACAGGTCAGTGGGTATTACACCCGCTTACTTGAATTTTGGGAGAGAGATCGCTTTTCCGCAAGAGAATGCCCTACTCGACGCGGCGGGGCCTGCGCCCCCTCCGCTTTCGCAGTACGCGGCAAGGCTCCGGGAGCGCCTGGAGGCAGCGCAGCGAGCAGCCCGCGAAAACCTCGATGTGGCGCGCATGGAGCAGGCGGATCAGTACAACAAAGGTCGCCGTCACGTCGTTTTCAACACGGGCGACCTAGTACTCAAGAGAACGCACCCACTTAGTAACGCAGCGCGCGGTTTCGCCGCGTCGCTAGCGCACAAGTGGGCTGGGCCGTACGAAGTTACGGCACGGACTACGCCGCTCACCTACTGCAGTTGCGGTTGTTGACAAACGGTGAAACCGCCGGTCCGGTGCATGTCGCTGATTTGAAGGCTTTCCACCTTCGCAAGGACGATGGCTGCGAAGCGGTGGAAAATCAGCGCGATGCGGCGATCTCACCCCCGGGAGGACGAGCAGGTAGCGGTGCGGTTTGCAACCGACGCTACAACCTGAGGACCAGGTAGCACCCGTGTCTCTCGATCAATTATCACTCGCAGTGCTCTCGCCCTCTCAGTATGTCTTCTAGGAAGCTCCAGCGGACCGACGCCCGTGGCTCGGACTCCAGAAGGCAAGGCAGACCACCGTCGAACGGTGGCCGCCATCAAGGCGCGCCACCCGGCTGGCGGCAGGAGCCGCGCGAGTGGCGCAGGTTCCACGGCCGCGGTGGCCCCCACCGCCCGCCAAACCACATGCCTAACCACTGGAGAGCACCTCCCAGTGGTGCAGGCCAACGCAAGAGGGCCAGTGACGACCAGGCGCAGGGCCCCCCTCAGCACCCAGCCGGCGCTTCGGCCGCCGAGCAGCCGCAACCCAAGCGGCCCAGGGTCCTGCGGCACGTGGCCACCTGGACCACGGTCGCCAACGGAGCGGCCATCTCTTACTGCGCGCGGTCCAGGTGGCGGGACCAGGCGCAGCCCCTTCGCGGCGGAAAAGCGCTTGGCGGCTGCAGCGCCTTCCCCCGCTGCGCCACTGCAGAGGGGCGCCCGGAGGAGGCGGCCCTCCGCATCCTCCAGTCCAGCCGCCCAGACCTGCTGTCCCCGGCGGCCGAGGAGCTTTGGAGGGCGCTGCCGGCAGGGCCCCCAGCGGAGCCAGGCGCCTCGCTCCCCCAGGCGGCTCGTGAGGAGCCCGTCCAGCCAGCGGTGAGCGGCCCCCCCGGCGAGCACCCCTCCCCCCTGCGACGACTCTATGGACCCGGACCCGGAGGTCGTCGAATGCCTACTGGCGGACCCCGGGACGGACGTTTGAGGGGGGGGGGAGATGTAGGGTCTGCTCGCGGGCAAGTCAAATCCCGCGCCGCTCACCGCGGGTAGTCTGGAACCCTTCTTCCCGAGTGGTGGGGCGGGGGGAGAGAGGCGAGGAGAAAGCCTTTATAAGGCGAGACAGGAGAGGCTCGCGGGCTCTTGCTCTCGGACCAGCCCTGCGAACGGACCACCTGACCCAGCTGCCACGACGACGACCGGCCCCCCTGATGTGAGAATAAACCCTTTGTACAAAGTCCTGCCTCGAGTGACTGCCTGTGCGTCCCCGCGCAGAGGAATTGCCCACAAGTTACAGCGAAGACGCACTGATTAAAAGTTATGGTCACGGAGTAACGGCAAAGTAACGTGTGATACTTTTTTTCGGTAACGGTAACGGTAACGCGTTACCTTTTTTTGTAGGTAACGTAGGGCGGTAACGCGTTCTTTTTTTCTTAGCGTAACGAGTAACGTATTTAGTTACTTTTTTTCGGTAACACCTACAATACTGTGTAAAACAAATTTTTTCAGTACTCGTTCTTTCCCCATACTATCCCTAAGTGGAATGGTTTGCCTGCTGACGTTGTCAATTGAGAATCGGTAAATTTATTTTTACAAGCTCTGAATGAAGTATAGGACTCTTATGTATCCTTGTTTTGAGCCAAGTCCGATGCCTTCGTTTGCTGCCAGGTTCGATATCATTACATGTTCTCTGGCTTTGTAATCGGTTTTATGTTGTACGTTCTGGTTTTTGCTCTGTTCGCTATCTGCTTCTTTTGCAATGTACTTGTCATTTTTATCAATATGTTTGTACCCCACTCCTGCCTAAGGCCTGTAACACAGGTCGGCAGTTTTTGCTAAATAAAGTAAATAAATTCGAAGAGCAAGCATTCCACGAGGTGTGCAAATCTAAAAGATCCAAAGCAGGCTACAGCGTTGTCCAAGTTTTTTTTCTTTTTTGTAAGCAGACACAAGCCAAGAATGTGTGGGCAAGAAAGCGGAGAGCAGCGGAAGTTTCTGGTGAATCAGAAAAGATTGGAGGGATTTGCAGGCGGGGGGGGGGGGGGTGATGATCGCAGAGAGAACTTTTTTCCCTTCAGAGGACATAGCCTGCCTTATAGCGTCAGTAACGATGAGAATACAACAATAACTTGGCTTAAATTTAGTTATCTACGTCGCCAAAGCTAGCAACTAATTCCCGTCTCGTCCGCAGTGGGAGGGACAGTTGGTCACCAACTACACTTTGGTACAGTGAGTTAAGTGAATGGAGCTTCCGCGATAACATAACAGAGCCGATCGTATGTGCATATATGTACAAAGGTGTAACAATGCGCTGTTGTTAACCTGCGAGGACACATGTGGCAGTAGAAGAAGCATGCCATCGTTAACCGGTGGTCTATAGTAAAACCCACTGCTAATTACTCTTGTATTCGAAAAATAACGCCTCGCACCCGGAGCATAACTTTTTTTCATTTAGCCAAATTTCCGGCGAGGCGCTAGCAAAAATTTCCAACTGTGAATTCCGAACGCAACCGTAAAGCTACAGGCATGGGCATTACAGATGTATAGGAAAGGGCTTTGGTGTCTTAGTAGTGTTTCTATGAGGAAATAGGGAAAATTTCTACACTGTAGCTAGGTATACCAAGGGCACGCACCTAATCTGAGATTTCAACAGACCGTGTACTCTAAGCACTAATACGCGTATACGGGCATAAAAAGGGAGCAATATGTCCTCTGGCGCGCCCCCTTTTATAAAAGGGTGTGCGCTAAGTCCTTTCTGTTTAGAGTGTGGTCTATGAGAAGCCAAAGCACGGACTCCTAGCTCACAAATAGCAAGCAAAACAGCCCAGGAGCATCTAAGGGCTTTCACGGAACGTCTGAGCGAACGGTTTAAAAGTGCTCTATAACTACAAAACATTTGTCTGGTGCAATTTTCAAGAGTTAACTTGCTACGGGCTCAGCTGGCAACTACTTCAAATAACGGTTTATGGTTTATGGGGTTTATCGTCCCAAAGCGACTCAGGCTATGAGAGACGCCGTAGTGAAGTTTTCTGGAAATTTCGACCACCTGGGGCTCTTTAACTACTACACTCGTATTTCACGGGTAACAATTATTAAAGACACATTATAACTACAACCATTGCCCCTACGGAGAAAAATATCCCGATTATCTTTTTTTTACTAATTTACTAATTTACTTTAAAATTTTACTAATTTTACTAAAGCCACTTATCACGCCAACGGCACGTCTAATCGCGTGCCGATAACCCTTGTAGAATAGCAACAGCTCGTTTTCGAACTGCTGGTTGGTTGGTTTATGAGGTTTAACGTCCCAAAGCTACTAAGGCTGTGAGAGACGCCGTAGTGAAGGACTCCGGAAATTTCGACCACCTGGGGTTCTTTAACATGCACTGACATCGCACAATACACGGGCCTCTAGAATTTCTCCTCCATAGAAATTTCACCGCCGCGGTCGGGATCGAACCCGCGTCTTTCGGGTCAGCAGCCGAGCACCATAACCACTGAGCCACCGCGGCGGCACTTCAAATAACGGGATACCTACTACACACATGCCCGAGCATCATGTTCAGTGCTTGTCGTCGGCTCACCCGTGATCATGTTGAGAAGCGTCGTTTTTCCCGCTCCGTTGTGTCCCAAGAGCACCGTGATCTGGTTGTCGAATATGCGCAGGTTGACGTCATCAACAGCCACCACGCCGTCATAGTCCTGCAGAAAGACTCACGCTTGGCACTCAGAGGTCAACAGTTTCAAGCTCTGGTCTACCTCACGTGATTATGAAAGTACTTTCGATTTCCTAGCCCATTCGCTAAACATTGTTTTGCGGTTCCTGCCACCGTTTGGCTTTACTTTTTGTACTTGAAAAAAAGACAGCGCAAGACCATGTAGACTTCATACCGGAATCCAATTATTGCATTCCTTCAGGCTTTTTTCTTGGGGGAAAAACACAGCGCACTCCTAAGACACGGACGAAGAAAGACAAGACGATACAGCGCTGACTTCCACTGATTATTTTATTGTGGAGCAACATATACATACGTTCGAAAAGTGGGCGGGAAGACATGGGTGACAGCTTCCGAGTTTGCACGCGACCGAAAGATAAACTAAAATTGAAAAGACACATGAGGGCAAGGGTGACCCTTGGAGGAAACAGGGGCGATTTTAAAATTTTTTTTTTATTTTTAATGGTCTTTTTGGCCTTTTAGTGCATTTTGTTCACTTGTTGACATCTCCTAATGTTCTTTCTCGTGTACTGCCTGTTCGCGTCATCCTTTTAAGCGTCATCCTTTTAATCGCCCCTCCACTTGTCTTTTTATACTGTTTAGTTTTCATTTGTTTCCTCCAAGGGTCACCCTTGCCCTCATGTGTCTTTTCAATTTTAGTTTCTTATCTTTCGGTCACGTGCACACAGCAGCTGTTACCCATGTCTTCCTGCCCACTTTTCGAACGTATGTATTTGTTGCTCCACAATAAAATAATCAGTTGAAGTCAGCGCTGTATCGTCTTGTCTTTCTTCGCCCGTGTCTTAGAAGTGCGATGTTTGGTTTGGTTTGGTTTATGGGGTTTAACGTCCCAAAGCGACTAAGGCTATGAGAGACGCCGTAGTGAAGGGCTCCGGAAATTTCGACCATGTGTTTTTCCCCCAAGATGAACTACCAACTAGCCCGCTCTTCCACCCTTGCAGGCTTTTTTCACGCTTCACTGAGGAAGGTACTAAAGCACGTTTCATACTTTCATACTTAGCACGCTAGGATGCCAAAGTCAGCATGCCTATTTTACCTGGCTTAATTTAGGCCCCAAACAACTAGGCCGTCATCATTGCCATTAGCGAAGAAAGAACTGCGTTAAGAGGCAGCAATAACTGAACGCTTCCGTACCTTGGCAAACAAGTGTCTTTCGGAGTGACAGTGTGCAAGTTTCTTAATGTGCAACGACTAGCAATTCGTGTGATACTTTATTTTTTTCCTTCCTTCTTTGACCGTGGCTTCTGTTCGTGATGAAAGTGGAGTGATGTGCTTTTGCGTATCCATGTCGTACACACACTTTATTGGAATATTCATTTTTCGGCGGCATGTGAAGACGGGAAAACCCTTGTTACTACATATTACAACGCTGACCAGTTCCGCCACTTGCATTTGCCATTTACGTTTTGTCCACCTCGCTCTCAATGCAAACGTATCTATGTACCTGTCACGATACAAGGATTTCTTAAAGAAC
This sequence comes from Amblyomma mixtum, assembly GCF_055824585.1. Taxonomy (NCBI): domain Eukaryota; kingdom Metazoa; phylum Arthropoda; class Arachnida; order Ixodida; family Ixodidae; genus Amblyomma; species Amblyomma mixtum. The sequence continues at coordinate 19,631,024 of NC_143019.1, forward strand.
TACATACAATTTATTTGCTTGCTTTCTTTTTCAAATGACTAGTTAAACGTTAGATATCATGGACAACCACGTGGTATTCGCTTACGACGGCTAAGTAATTTACAACTGAATTTCTTATGCTGTATCGGTTTCGGATTTATCAACCGAACGACGGCTGTCACGTTTAGTTGGTATTTAGATCGCGTGAGGCACAAAAACCTGCAATATAAGCACCGATACATAGATTTAATTCACTATACTACATTTGAAACAGCCGGCTTCAGGAGATGAAATTACAACAAACGACGGAACAGTAGTTATATTGCAGTTTGTTTTTTTGCGCCTCACGTGACCTGAAATTCACACATAGTTTGGTCGCCGAAACCAGAACAGTGTCAAGAAGAAATTCAGTTATGAATTATATAGAAGTCGGACGCGGATGTCACACAGTGACCCATGCGCATTAATCCCTAACGCATCGATTGAAAGAACACGCAAGCAAGAATTTGGTGTCTATAGTCATTTAACACTAAAAGCTCCTAACCGCCAAAGAATTTAAAACGAGTGTTAGCCTTCCTGCCTACGTAGCTTGTTTACTGTACCTTGCTGGCATGGACAAGGTCGATAGTGACGGGTTGATCCCTGGGCTCCTCTTCAAAGTTGAAGATTTCATTCGGCCTTCGCGACGGCGCAGGAGCAAACGTCATACTTGGAACCCAATAGTTGGCCTAATGAGAAACGCGCAACACAAAAACATTCTGTAAAATTTCTTTGGCTGCATAGCCATCCGAGTAGGCGAAAGACATTTGATTAACTGTGTGCCAGTTACTTCAAAACAGCTCAATAATATAACGCGCAAATTGAACAAACAGGCATCAGCGCTAGTTCTAGCAAGAGCGTTTAATAAGATATACAATTTTTACTTTTTTCCCCGAATCGCTAACCCAGAAAGTTATCTGCAACTTTTAGATGTATCATGTATGCTTCCACACAAACATTTACAGGGACACCTAACTACATTATGTTTTGGCAATGCGATCGCATCAGAAGCTGTTGATGCCTTTACCGGAAATGGCGTCACTTCCGACGCCACTTCCTTCCAGCCAATTGGCGAATTTCGCAACCGACGAAAATTTTTTTTCCCCCTGATAAGGCTTTCAATGCTCTCCCATTAATATTCATTACATGTAGGAAACTAAGGTTACAGCGGATTCTCTGTCCCATGCATACTGAATAATTTTGTTGGGAGCTCACTTTGAAGGGATAAAGGAAGGACTTAGGTACTCCTGGTCCCATGGAAAGCACATTGTCGAGGTACCAAATGGCGACGGCCAAGAAGCAGTCGAACGTGAAGCCGATGAAGACGATCTCCGCGAGCGTCACATTATCCGGGGTGGCGGCACGGTCGTAGAAGTTGACCCAATTGGCTCCGTGCTGGACTGCAATCCAAGAGACGTGTGCGGAATAAGGTTATATGCAACTTTTTAAATAAGAATTTGTATTTGCACGTAAAGGTTGCCGTTCTTAAAGTACACAGGTCTGAATGCCAACAGACCTTGCACATGTACCGGTGATGTAATTTTAGTACTTTAAGATCTTGGAAACTGAGAGCAGTCGATCTCAAAACCTCCGGAGCTTTGGAGAGCAAGCGGTTTTCTAGAAACCCGTGTATGTGAATGAACGGTGAAGCTGTGGGTCACTGGAACTTCTTAGGCAGACTACACACTGATGACAAAAGTGGAAGCATAGCAGCTTCTATGGTCAGTACGGACTGCAGAGTCAGCTAAATGATGTTTCAGTAAACGTGCAAACCTGCAGACAGAAGTCAGTGAAGGCTCACATTGTCTTCCGGAGTAAAGAAAGTATTAGTGTTATCAGTGGTGAAATTCGTTGTTGGTCCTAAGACATGCCTAGCCACCTAGAAACAAAAATAACAAAATGCATCAGAAGCGCACACCAGTTAATAATTGCTCTAGGCAGCTAAGCACCTGGTTCGGAGCATTGCCTTTTGAAGGCTGGAAACATGACATAAGGGCATCATCGCCGCTGAATGACAATGTGTAATTAGCTGCATGAGGCTAATTTGCCGTCATTTGCAAGGAAAAACATGCAGAGCAAAATCTGAGCACTTTCACGATAACGGAGGAGGAGGAGAGGTTCTTGATGATGATGTAGGAAGAGGGGTGGAGGCGCGTTCAACTGTCTCCTCTAAGTGAGGGAATCACCGCCGTTGCGCCTCGTTGGGGAGAAGGGATATACAGGATAGTGATGTAAAGGGTCCGGGTGAAAGGCAAGTGATGCACGGCCAAGGGCAGAACAAGACGCGAGACCAGGGGAACACGGGTCTCAGGTAGGGAGAGCGAATCAGACGCTGTCCGGGATGAGTACGGCCAGGGCCTGTAGGCGCCGCGGTGGTGGTGGGTGGTGGTGAAAACATTTATTAAATCATAGGGAGAGGTGTTGGGGGTCGTGACCTGAAGGGTCACGCCCTTACAACCACTAGGTGGGATGCCTAGACAGGTACCCCATTGGCGTTTGCCGCAGCCCGGGCGCGCTGCGTTAAGGCCCTTTGGGCCTCGAGGGTGCAGCAACCGGACAGGGTCGCCTCCCAGTCCTCTCGGGTGGGGTTTGGGATAGGGGGTAGGGATGGGTTCTGCTGGCAGGCCCACACCATGTGGTAAGTGTCAGACACCTCCCCACAGTGTGAGCACCGCCCGTCGAATTGAGGATCGAAATATTGCAGAGTTGCCGGGCACAACATCGTGTTGGTGAGCAGGCGCAGGAGTACCCGCTCGTTGACCTTCCCCAGTCCTTTGCACGGGGTGGGAAGAGTTTGGTGCGTGGATTTGTAATAATCACATATTTCTTTAAAAGTATAAATCGGATTGAAATCAGCGTCCTGGTCGGCGTCGGGTCCCGTGGGAAATGCCCAGAGAGAGAGCGCGCGGGCGGCGGCGTCGGCTGCCTCATTTCCGTGGACGCCTTGGTGACCTGGAGCCCAAACGAGAGATCGGTGCGCGGGATCCGAGTCTCGGCTACAATTTTGGTAAATGCGATAAGCTAGGGGAGTAACCCACCCTTGCGTGACGTTACGGCAAGCCCCTCGCGAGTCGGTGATTATGTATTTGGAGGAGGTGTGAGAGGCTGCCAAAGCGATGGCAACCTCTTCTGCGTGAATTGCTGACTGGGCCTTGAAAGTAAGGGCGTCTACTGTTTTACCCTTGTGGACAACTGCGGCCGTGTACCATCCCCTGGGGTCCGGGCCGGACGCGTCCACGTAGAAGACTCCGCGGTGGAAGCGGGGTGCGTGGTCGACGAGACGAGCGAGCGGCCGAACCGGCCGAATGCTTGGACATTAGCGCGCGAGCGGCGCGAACTTGATTACTTTTGTATTTTGTAAATAGTGTACAAAGCTCTCCCCTGTCCTTTCTTGCTGTCGCTCCCGTCTATACTTCTCCTCACTATCCTCTCCCTTTCCCTTTCGTTTCCGCCGGCTGCAGCTCGGGTGCTTAAGATATTAGATAGCAATTGCCGCGGCCGGCAACACTCTTTTTGCTTCACTTTTTCATTTTTTTTTTAAGTAACCCACTACCACCACCACCACCGGCCGCGTCGCGCGCCGAGAGAGAAATGCCAGGAGAGGGGGCGGGGCCTCCTGAGAGGCGCGGCCTCTCATTGGAGGAGAGATTGGACGAATCCCATGCGAGCGGAGACGCGCGCAGAAGCCGCGGAAGCGGCGCGCCGAGGCGATGGCCTGGCGAGTGAGAGCGGGCAGGAATGCGCGCTGTGAAAATAATTTCAGAGTCGTGCTCGTAAGCACGTCTGGTCAAAAAATGTGAGGACCAGTTTGAATGCGCGACGAATTTTGTCGCGATAACAGAGACGAATAATGATCAATGCCTTTTATGGTAGCTGCAATAATTTCAGAGCGCGTGGATGATAACAGTCCAGGACAGCTTTCAGAAAAACTAGGGCTATGTTATCAGTGGACGCACGGTCTTCTCCGGCGTGCTTTAAATCTTGCTTCAAAATCCGTAGAGAAGCGACAGAGCCATCGCTCATCTATAACCAAACTGCAGTGCGCAGTAACGAGGTTTGCGTTTGCATGCGTCACGCGGAGCCTCACCGAATTTCTCGAAGCGCTCCAACACCCGGAAGCTCCAGTGCAGACTCATGCCTGGGAAGATGGCGGTGAGCAGCTTGTCTTCGCGGGCTATGTAGTAATAGCCCTGCCCGCCAGCGTGCTCCAGAAAAAGGAATGGCATCACGCAGCTGAAGGTCCAGTAGAGCATGGCCCCAGCCACGGCGGAGTGCGCTGCGAAACGATCACATCGCACACGCGAAAAGCATAGTGAGCGACTACGTATACATGAAGGTGTAACATTTAATAAGACAAACGCATGGCAGGACCTGGGAGAAATCGATGGTTAAACCCTAGTGTATTCTCCAGTAAAGGAATATTAAGGGTTTTACTGGGGAAAAGAATATACTGCGGCCACTTAACGCTACCAAAGCTCATTATTTCTGGAACGCATTGCAGGACTTAGGAGAAATTGGTGGTTAAATCCTATTGCATTGTACGGTAGCTAAATATTAAGGCGAAAGCCTTTAATGGCTCATTCCCCCGTCCGTCCGCCCGTACGTCCGGTGTTACATCCAGCGCCTGGGGTGACTCAACGACGAGCGCAGCTGCCAAAAGGTGACGTCATCTTCGTCGACAGGTGGAGCTGTCGGCGCGGCTGCGTCGAGCGCTGCTCCGTCGTCAGTGAGCGGCAGCTAATGGGGGAGGATGGCTCCCAAGCGGTGCAGCCGTAACAAACATAAGTAGTCATTGGCAGTCGAAGTAGCGCGACAAAGGCTTTCGCCTGGCGCACTTTAGGCTACCAATGTGCCCCCAGTTTTTTTAAGGATCTTATTGAGCAAAAGAATGTACTGCGGCCACTTAACGCTGTCGAAGCTCATTACTCGTGCCAACGCGTCTCACTATGTACCGTGAACATCATCTCAGTTCCGACAACACTTGCGTGAAGCGATGTTGAATGTTGTTAACCTGTGAGTGCCCGCGGTGTCTGCAAACATATTGTTTATGTATGTGTGTACGGGTTGCTCTTGCTGATTCTGATATATATGTACAGTATTTTCCAAAAGTAACCAGGCTGCACGGTTTGCTTCTCAGTCGTATATTAAAGCTATTATGTCAGCCTTCAAGGTCTAAATCTCTGTACGGTAAGTAGTACCCCTCTCCTCACTTTCAAAAGACTTTTCGATCTTAACGGAAGCCGTAAGGGCTCTACTGTGCGGATGAGAAGCAAACCCTGCAGCCTGGCTACTTTTGGCACAGACTGTACATCTCTCACCATGTATATTCTTCAATAATGCTCATCCGAGCGCTGCAGGTATTGTAAATAAATAAACATATCCCCTGAAAGGTGCATCAAGAGGCAGGTTACATCTGCTGCTATAGATACGCAATAGGCAGTGCACCCATGAACCACAGATGAGGAACTCACGGTTGGCGAAGAATAGCGAGAGGCACATGCCGTGGACCATGCACTGGCTGCAGAAGAACATGAGTATGACAAAGAGGAGCGCGGGGTCGCTGAACTGGATGAAGGCTCGCCCCTCGTCGTTGCGCTTCACGCACAGGAAGAGAAGCATGAGCGTCACGATGATGAGGTGCACGAAGAAGGCGCTCAGATAGTGGCTGACCCAGTACACCCAGTCGTTCACTCCCGCCACTCGCAGCATCTCTTTTACGCCTGCGCCGACCGCGCGCCGAGGAAGAGTCAGCACGCCTAAGACAGAAAACAACTTTATCTAAAGGAATAGCTTCAGTTTTGGGAGACAGCGTAGAACCCACACCAATGCAAAAACTCAGCGCCGCTCGGCGTTGTGCAGTAAAATCCTGATTGGCTGGAGAGCCATGACGTCACCTGATTAGAGAAATCCCACTGGCTGGAAAGATGTGACGTCAGCAGACCAGAAAATGCCATTGGTTGGAGAGAAATGACGTTACCAGACTGGCAGTTATGTCACCATACCAGGTTCGTATGTGTGGTCTCCGGAATGATTTCGACCGCCTGGGGATCTTTAACGTGCACTGACATCGCACAGTGCACGTTAAAGATCCCCAGGTGGTCGAAATTATTCCGGAGCCCTCCGCTACGGTACCTCTTTCTCTCTTTCTTCCACTCCTACCTTCCTCCTTTCCCTTACAGCGTGGCTCAGGTGTCCACCGAGGTATGTGAGAAAGATACTGCGCCGTTTTTTTACCTCAAAAACCAAATTACCAATTTACTAACCTCGACGTGTGTATATGTGTGATTATACGAGTTCAAAACCTAATTCTATTCTATTATTTTATTTCACAATATGTCAGGTGGAGCCAAGTGTATACGCCTAACGTGTTACGCCGGCGTATGCCAGGTATATTTCTCCGACGAGGCTTTTATGCTCTCGCATCAAACAATGGAATCGGAATAGAATCCTTTTTTATACCACCAAATAAAGCTCTCAGGATGGTTTGATTATTGCAGTCTTATGAGCAAAGCAGAGCATAGAGTCTAGAAAACATTACCGTCACATGGGTCAACACCACGGTGTTAGAAGGTAACACATACGCAGCGGAAAACAGTGCAATTGCAACCGAAGCTCAGTCACACTCACCGGTAGCCTTCTCGTCCGTAAGCCTGGCGACGAACAGGGAGAAGGGGATGAGCATGCCAATGCAGAAGCGGCTAAGGACCAGGGCGTAGTTCTTCTGGTCGTGGTGCTGGATATACGTGGGAAAAGGGAACCTCTGCAGGCGGACTTTCTCCAGCGGGTGGGGGTAGCGGAAGCGCTCGGCCTGCAGCTCCAGGTGGCGCTGCTGTAGCGCCCCCATGATGGGCAGCAGGGTGTGCATCTCGGGGAAGCGCTCCTCCGCCACGGGTCCCTCGGGCTGAGAGATCAAGCGCTGCCGGAAGTTCACCTGGGCATAACACACGTTGGGTTAATTGAATGGTGGTCAGCCATGTCACGTGGTCTCATTGCATCAAACGCCCCGTCCACCAATGAGAGCTCGGTCGTATCACGTGGCTTCACGACGTCACACACCCTGTCGACCAATCAGTGAATCTTACGGAGACTACGCCGAAAGATTCCGCGTTTTTTCTCCGGAGGAGGAGAAAAGCATTTATTTAGTAATGTACAGAGAGGTGCTCGTGGAGAGGCCCCTAGTGGGTCTCACCCCTTACAATACTAGTCGGAGTCCCTCATTCCGGGATCCCGTTGGTCGAGACCGCTACACAAGTCCGCCGAACCAGGGCCTGCTGGGTCGATAGTTCCTGGCAGCTGAGCAGGGCCGCCTCCCAGTCCTCTCGGGTAGGGGAAGGGGTGATTGGGGGGAGAGAAGGATTTTTTCTGCATGCCCAAACCATGTGGAAGGTGTCGGCCACCTCCCCACAGAATGAGCAGCGGCCGTCAAAAGAAGGATTAAAGTGCTTGAGAACCGCCGGGCACAGCAGGGTGTTTGTAAAGAGCCTGAGGAGAATTCGTTCGCCAGCTTTACCCAGTCCTTTCATAGGAACTGGGTATCGCCGGTGTTCGGCACGATAGTGCTCAGTAATTTCTGGGAGGATTTTGATGCTATTGCGCTAAAGGTAGCGGCAGGTAAGGCAAATGACGGTGCTTTCCCAAAGCTGCAGGGCCATTAGCAAGCGCGGCCATAGGAGCCGGGCCAGACGCCGCGTCTTACCTGTACATCGAAGGGGAGGCTTCCAGCGAAGAACGAGACGTGGAGGCTGACAGGCTGCGTGTCAGTGTCGTTGGCGCCGATGTACTTGTAGAGCATGGCCACTGCGTGCGTCGGTCTCGTGCCGTTGGCGGAGTGGTGGATGATCTTGCCCTGGATCTGGGACAGCTGCTGCAGCGTGGGCACCTCCACGACTTTCGTCACGCGCAGTGTTTTCAAGGCGTCGTGCGTCAGTCGGCTCAGGTATCGGTTGCTCGCAGGGTAGTAGAACACCTGGGCATACGCGATCAGCAAACGATGCGGCGTTGCAGATTGGTCCAGTACTGCGTGACATTGATGACGTACCGTGCGGAAACTTTTAAGCAAAACTTGGCCTCTCATCTGAGCACTTCCTAAAAAGTAGTTCTAGAGCGAGAGCTCTGCTCCTCGGGGTACAACTAACCGATCTCGATGTGTACGAGACAATGACCTTCAATGCCTCACAAGGTCAAACCGAACTTAACTGCGTGGTGGTATGGCCCAAACTATGGTAGTATGACCACATGACATATGACTATGGCCACTGGTTACCTCACCTTGACCTTTGACCTCGACACTTGATTTGATACAGTGGAGACCACGCTTAACAGAGCTTTCGCTCGTATAATTACGTTCAAGCAGCGTTGAACCCCAGTCATTTTTTTTTCTCGACAAGTTGAAATCATATGCGACGCCTAAGTTCGCTAAAGCTTGTGATCTTGTAAGCCAATTTTTAAATTTTGAACCACTAATAATTTGTTTTTGGACCAGTCTGGCTACAGTAGAACCGCGTATCGTAATGCCGTTGCGCAGTTCGTTCCGCTGCTCGCAGGCGTTCACTTTCTGAGCCATTTTTACGCTGCGTACGATGGAGTTACTTAAGAAAAACCAGCCAAAAAGACGGGGACAAAGGAAAGACGAGGAACGTAGTGTGTGCCTCGTCTCTCCTTTGTCCCCGTCTTTTTGGCTGGTTTTTCTTAAGTATGTACCAACTAACCCAGATTTCAGCTCTTCTGCAATACGATTGAGTCCGTCACGCGCATATAATTCGTGCTCACTGTGCGTTTCTTGCCATGTTGGTAGAATTCACCAAAGCTACAGGGCAGAAAACGAGAAATTAACACAGGCATGAACGGCAGCGGATACGTTTCTTCAAGTGACTCTACAAGAATCACTCGCTCCTTACATAGTATTCCTCGAGATGTCAGACTATTAGGATCGGGGTAATAGTAATTCGAGGGCACCTAAGTTCCGCCTCCAAGGTATGACGCGGCAGCCTTGACAGGTCACTTAAGTGGCCTGGGGGTCCTCTTCGCTGCCACCTTTAACGCTGTTCTTAATTTATTTTATTTTTATTTATCCTTTTTGTTTGATCTGTTTTTGCACAAATGAGGAATTGTGTAGTGACGCCATTAATGCTGTGCTGTGTGTACGTGTTTGAATCGCCCGCGCGAGGTCATGTGGGTTGTGACGTCACGACCTTTTCAACCAATCTTGATTTTTCGACACGCCAACGCCAACAACTCCGACGGTTGCTCCGCTGAACGGGACCCTTAACGCTAAAGCATTAAAGTATTCTTCCAACGATTCTATTTCATCCTTAACTACAACGACCACCGACAGATGCTTGAGAACACGACGTGGCACGTTGGTCATACATGTGACAAAATTTGATCAGTACGAAAACTAGTCGGATACAACTTAAGTGTGCAGTGAAGCTCCACCTACATTCAGGACCTCCGCACAGAATTCTGCCACGACAACCTGAAATCTGAAAGTAATCTGAAAGTCAAAAATGTTCGGGGGTTTGGTTAATTGGGCCAAATTTAGGGAGGGGGGTGGGTCAATGTTGGTAACGACAAGAGCCAAATTTTGGGACGCCATTGCATTGGCCATATGGAATCGCTTGGTAACGACCAGGGACAAATTTGGGGACACCATTACATTTTCCATATGGAATCGCTTGGTAACGACCAGGGCCAAATTTGGGGACACCATCACATTGGCCATATGGAATCGCTTGGTAACGACCAGGGCCAAATCTGGGGACACCATCACACTGGCCATATGGAATCGCTTGGTAACGGCCAGGGACAAATTTGGGGACACCATCGCATTGGCCGTAGTCACAGTATACTTCGGCATCCGACTTAAGCGCTGTTGCTATGAAATCGCCAAGTCCGAAGGTCATTTCGTTGTCAGATGAACAACCGAACTCGAACTCGAGATTCGCTCTCAGTAGAGCTGTCGCTCTAAATGTGTGGACCAGGAGGCTCGGCGCATGCGCAGGATTGGGCAAGTGTCCGCAGCTAAACGCGTACCTGTCGGATGGTGGCCATATCCGGCTGGCTGTTCCAGAAGGCGTCTGTGTGGATGGGCAGGAAGAAAGTGTCCCCCCGGCGTATCAGGGGCTCCCTGACCACCGAGTCTTCTTGGATGCCCAGCAACAGCGCCGTGATGAGGGCGATCTCGATCAGCGTGCTGAAGTAGTGGCGGCACAGCCTTTTGACGTACACGTTCTTCCACAGCATGATGTACAGCTGCTTGGCCGAAAGGAACGCGTCGCTCAAGCGTGCGCGGGCCACGTCCGCGGGATCGGGTTCTGGAAGAGGCCAGAACGCGTGAACTAAGCATTGCAGCGACATGATGCAGCCTTCAAACAGAAGTGTATACAGTCGTCCACAGACATGGAGGAAGGAAAACTCAGGAGAGGCTACGTCACGCGTCACGCGCTTTCGCAAGGACTGCTGGGAGTCTTTGGCCGACGGCGCAGCCAATGGTAACGCGGGGCGCAGCGGCGTCGTCTGCTACATTGTCTGCTGCGCATGCGCAAGCGCACCGAGATGGCGGCCAAGCAGGGGGGGGGGGGGGGGGGGAGCGGCTTCAAAAAATGTGACGTAACCGCCTCTCCTGAGTTCTTTCCTTCCTCCATGTACACAGACTTGTCTAGAGCAGCGCTCCAACTCCGCGCCGTCCGCGCTCCGCAGCGCTCGAGATAGCGCATGTCTGATGCTCAGACGATACTGAAAGATGCGCTGTCTCGAGCCAGGTGCCGCCGCTAGACGTCGCTCTGCGCGTTGCGGAGCGCAGACGGCGCGGAGTTCGAGCGCTGCTCTAGACAGCTCCGTGGACGACTGTACAAAAATACACACAATAAAAGAGATGTGCACATTAGAAGCACTTAGGTGGCAAATGAAAGAACCATGAATTGCTACTTAATTATCAACGCGTAGCGATCTTTCCGGTGAAAATCAAAGCGCGAAAGAGTATGAAGCATGTGAGATCTCAGAGCAAAGTTTGATCAGAGATGCCCCAAACTGAAGTCAGCAAGACTGCGCTCGTGCGGGTAGTGCTAAAAAACAACGTGAAAGAGTTGTGACTGAAGATTTCAAAAATGAACTGTGATCGGTACGTCTAGAAAGCACGATAAGCGTGTAAGTGGGAGCCAGTATTAGTAGTGCCAGCTGGTGACCGAAATTTCCGGAGCCCTTCACTACGGCATCCCTCATAGCCTCAGTCGCTTTGGGACGTTAAACCCGCATAAACTAAACTAAATTGAATGTCACACCGTCGTCAATGTTTTCACAGGTTTCGAAAAACCAGCGGTGAAATGAAACATGCGTTAAACGGTCTGTAAAGTATTGTAGACAAATGGTAGGGTTTTTGCGCAGTCAACATAATAGGACGTGCGAAAGCACATGAGGCAACACCGCCTCAAGATCTTATCGTCGGCCGCTATCGGCAGCCGCTCGCGGGGAGGTGAGGGGGGTGTGCCAGGTCCGCGCGTTGAGGGAGCAGCTGTGCAAGGCCTCCGCCGCTGGTGTTCCGTCTAAGGTCAAAGGTTGAGGCTTCGCACATACCTCGGGTTTTTCAGCTTTGCTAGAGAAGTAGCGTTTTCGCGCAAAAACAAAATGTGGAATGTGTCGGCAGATAAAAGTTGTGAATGAGGCACAGAACCTCACACGGGCTTTCGACAATAATCTGGCTCGTAACTCGTTCAGAAGTGCAGGGCTTAGCAATACTGTGCAGCATTTACGTAAATTCCTTAGTCCCAGATAAAGCACACAAACGCTTCGGGTGAAATACACTCGTGAAACACACTGCTTAAAGCGAATAAGCAGTTGAAGCTCACAAAGGGACGTTAGCCCACAGGCATTTTCGCTGGCTGTACACAACGCTGAAGCAGACTGATGCGCGCCGAGGGTAAGGGACCGTCGGTTCAAGAGGTATAACGACCGAAGATAAGGCCTAGCTTACAGTCCCTACATAAGCTTTGCAAAGCTGATCTGGAGACTTTAGCCTACCAATCTCGCAACGCTGCGCAGCTCGAGCAATCACGAATGATTTTTTATGATTCGTCGAATCCACTTCGCAGTGGGAAGTACAACGCGATGGAGATTCGCCTGACAACTTCGAGGCCTAATGATTTCATCTTGATGCAGCTGCAAGTCCACTGTGCGTACCTCGCTAAGGTTTGGAACGTTAAGCCCTTGAGTAGCCAGGCGGGCTACGCCAAAGGAGTAGTCGAGTCACTTGCCTGGCTCCATGTCAGAAGGAGAAGTAGCTGCTCAAAAGCGCTGGCAAAGAACGTCCGAGGAGGGCAGTACGAGCTTACAGCGTCTTCTCGGTCGGCCCTCCGCGTGCTTCTTGAGCGCACGGACGAGGCTCGAGGCAAGGAGCGCAGCGGGTTCTTCTTTTTCCTCTCTTAACAAGTGGGCATGTGCCATCTTTATTTGAGGCCAACCAACCAACAAGATACACCCCACTACATACATGCCCGCACGCCCATGGTGCGGAGAGACAGCCACACTATACTGCACCATATACACAATGCCACGCCGGAGCAGTGAGAGGCAGCGCTGTCGAGCTGGGAACTTCGCGATCAGCTTTCACTGGTCGAACGGGCCCAAGCTGCCGCGGCCGCCGCAGGAGTCTTAGACTAGGGACACCACCCATGAAGACTCCAAAGAGGCTATGAGCAATGTAGAAACGTTTTGACTCTCTATCTTTCTTTTTCTCTCTATATCTCTCTCTCTCTCTGCAAATCGCGTCCTCCTAAGTACTTTGTGAAGCATGTCGGCAGTCCAGAGCAGCAGAAGTTCTGCATTACGGTCGTCGGAGCATATGTATTATACACCGCAAATTCCAGTATACGGTCCGCCTACTATACATGTTTAAATCCTAAAATTGCAGGCTGTAAGAACTATCTACAGCCGCGAACTAAAAAGTTTTGTTGGCAAAACCGCATATTATAACGTTCTTTGCCCAATGCAGTTCTCACTGTCTCGAGGTTCCTTGCAGTCATACCTGCGCTGTGTTCATAGGCGTCATGGCATTGCCCGGTTTACTAGCTGTATTTGTGGTTACTGGATATTTCAGCTAACTATATATTTAGAGAATATCGCGCGTCTTCTGCCCACAGTCCGCATTGAAAATAAAGCATCAATTGACTTATAATTGACTACTGACACCATGAGGCATTCGTGTAACCTCGTTCGTATCACGAGCGGTCAGGGCTATAATGTTGTGCTGTGTGTTCTATTCCTCAGGGAGGAAGGTTGGCAAGTCAGTGCTACAGAAGTCTGCTGTAAAAAAAAAAATATCTTAGTGAAGAAGGCAGCGAAGACGAGTGTTTGTTCGATATATAAGTCATAGGCTTTCATTGCTCTAACAGCTGGGTTAAACATATTCTGGTCAGGAGTTGTGTGAGTATTTTTTTTTTTAGCGACTGAAAAAAGATGAACATCCCCTTTGATCCATTAATTTTCCAGAGGAGTCGCCCACAAGATAAACATATGCGACGTGGTTTAGGTGGACCAGAGTGAACGATTGAGACAGCTGCCCCGCCCTAACTTTCTTCATAACCTTCCTCTCCCATGCGAGCTACGCGCGTTTATTAAAGACTGCTAAAGGTACGTCGTACGGACCCGGTACAATTTTTCTTTTTTTTTTTCGAGGCATGTCGGACAGATCCAACCATTGTTTTTCGAAGTCCGACGTAGCTCACAAAATAGGTTTCTTGTAGGCTTCGTATCACGGGTACGACGATTTATTTCCGTCCTCTATTGGTCGTAACAGTGGGCAAATTCAAGGGGTCATTCTATGCCGAGAACGCCAGACTTTACCCTCGACCCTCCCCTGTTTCTTCTAAAAAAAACTGATGGCTCTTTGTCGCACAGTCAAGAGTAATTTCCTACAGTATTTCTGTGCAAAAAAAAAAATTATCCGGTGATGTGAGAACGCTTACAATTTTTTCAGGAGAGAGCAAAACTAGGACTCATAAAATATTTCAAAAAATAATTCCTCTGTTTTCTACGCTCAGAATTTTTCTTGTGCTGTGTAGAATGATTGTATGGCATCAGTCCAGAATAAATGTCAAGCAGAAAATTTTTATATACTTTTCGTTCTTTGTTTTAGCTGGAAAAGCACTATTTTTAGTTTTTTTTTTCTTTTCAGAAAAAAGGCGTTAGTGAGCAATGCAATACGTTTCATCGGCTACCTGGGACATGTAATACTTAGTAAAAACATTTGAACTCAAATAGAAGAGAACAAAAAAAATTCCTAAAATTCCGAAGTTGGATAAAAAATACGATCCAAACAAAACTACAAAAGGCGGCAAAATGAACATTCTATTTGTTCTGTGTGCCGGTAAAGAAGAGCCAGCATAGCTTTTCGTACGGATTACCTCTTATTGCCGACGGGTGCTCTGCACGCTAGGATGCTTGTGTGCCGGGGTACGGCCTCTTGATTGGTCGGTGCAGAAACGTAGGCGGCGCAAAATGCAGATTATCTTTGCTTAAATTTCAAGCAGGTCGAGGTGACATATTTCGACACTTAAGTGCATGGAGGAAGGAAAAAGAGAGGAGAGGCCGTCACGTGACATTTTGTGAAGCCGGAAACCAGCTCGGCGCCATCTTGTCCGGGCTGACGTCATCGCATAAGTCCCGCCCTCGACTACTGCGCGCGCGTTTCAAAGCCAACGAAGGAGCGTGTTACCGCAGGGGCACAGATCCCCGCACTGGTGGCGCTTGGCTGCTTACCGGCCGGTTTAGGGCGCCCTATGCCGGTGTTCGTCAGCGGAAAAGTTAATAAAGCGGAAATACCCGTGTGAGACAGGCGGCTACTTTCAGTTACTGCTTCGTACTGCGTCGTCTCCGCGCCGTCTCCAACTGCTCGGCCCTGGTCACAATTAGTAGCAGCCGAGAAAAATACTTATCTCAGCTCTTACAAGCGCGGGAAGTGACCTTCGCTTTCAATTACTGCGGTGGCCCATCTTGCGGTGGTTATCTGCGGTGGCCCCCCTTTGGCAACGCCCGTCCTTGGGACTCTGAAGTTGAAGGCTGCATTCGATGAAACTAGTATACTTGCTTGTTTAGCTCAGCGCTCGAAATTAGCCTTCACCGGGTGAGGTGAAGGACACGCGAGAAACGTGGGCCTCTCGTCGCGCGAAACCACACGACGGCCACCGATGCCCGGGAAGGGCATTCGTCCGGTATCGAAAATCTCCTCCCTGTTCCTCAACTCTTGTAAGCACGGGAAGTGACCGTCGCTTTCAATTACTGCGGTGGGCGAAGGACAACTAAGCAAACGCGAGAAACGCGGGCCCCTAGCCGCGCGAATTCCACACGAGCAGTGGTGTAGCCAGAAATTTTGTTTGAGGGGGGCACATGTTTTATTTATTTATTGGAAACGACAATAATGCAAACGAAAATAAATGTGGAAACGAAATGTGGAAACGAAAATAAGAGTGCTCATTTATTCTTCACCGTCGCACGGCGTATGGCACCCCTTTTAATTCTAGGCACAGTTCACCCCATTATTAACAGACCTTTTTACGTCAGTTTACTTTTTAATCCTTTGCATTCTCCTCAAATGAAGGTATCGCGAAAATAAAAAGTGCTTTTTTTTTTTTAAAGGACCTGCAGCCGAGCGCAGGTTTGCGTATGGGGTTGAAGTTTTGACAAATGCCATTTGTTTGCAGTTGATGACTTTGTTATAGAGCAGAAGCTTTTGTGTTGTTGTATATGATGTGAAGATATTGTAAATAGCCACGTTTTTTCGTGCGAGTTGTTTTTTGTGAGAAAACAAATGTTTTTTACAAATGAAGTTCTCGGCATCCTGTGCGCATTCGTATCTTTATGTAGATATTGCAGTGAACAAAACTAACCCTTCGCCTTTAAAAAATCTCTAAGGTATTGTTTAAGCGCAGGGTCTCTTTCTTTTCATTTTTACCGGCGGCGTATAACAGGGGCGTGCAAGCATGCAAAGCGAGCGCAGCGGCTTCCTTTGAAATATCGCCCTCCACCGATGTCATGGCCCCCGCTGCTCACACAAGCGCAATCGCGAAAAACGAAAATAGTTACACTAAGACCAGTGACGATCACTAGAGCGTTGCAAGAGCACGCCTAATAGCAACGAGGTTTCACTGCCGATGGAAACGGGAGCGCGAATGGCACACGCACACTGCACGCACAGGACGCGAAACGTCCGCGCAATACGCCGACGACCTCTCTAGCGCACGGCGTATTGAATCACTGGTAAACGAACAGCGCGAGTGCTCCTCAGTAAGCAGCGGCGGTCTCCCGACGGCTCCGAGCAGTGACGCAGTTGACGAAATGCCCGTGCGATCGTGGTCGAGCACGTTGAAATCAATGCACGCAACAACGAGAGTTTTGCAGCGAATTCCGCCTGAGATATGAGTGAACGGCGCCAACGTCAGCCTGTGAGCACGATCAAAAACAAACTGGAGCAGTTGAGAAAAGTACGCCGCACCGCAACTGCTACGCCGCGGTCGTCTGCTACCGCCCGGCTTGCAAGCAGCAACTACGACGCCGTTGCTAAGCTGCCCGGACTAGGTGGCCTCCCGATCGCGAAAAAAACCACGTGATTTCCTCCACATTTTTCTCCCATGGTGTTGTGTGGAAAGGGCCTCTCCTCTCTTTTTCCTTCCTCCATGCTTAAGTGCGAAGAGAAGACACCGTATGCCACCGCCTCCTCCAGAGGGGGCTATAAATATGCATCTCTCTACATGCTAGCGCACGTGGCGTCACCTGCCGCCGTCGCTTGAATGCAACCTTGTGCAAGCGTGGCCTCCGCGATTGGCTTCGGCAACGCTGTGTTTGATGTTGGAGGCCACAGTGCGAGCGACAGCGGCGGTCGCCGCGCGCAGCCGCAACCGGGCGTGAAGACATGATATGCATGAAGACGGCGATCTTTGCCATTTGTGGGAGTGCGGAGACGGATGATGGGGCAAACTTCTCTCTGCACCTCTTAGAAAATCGCGAATGCAGCGTGTAGCCTGCATACGCTTTACGAGGAAGAGTGCATAGGAAGCAGCGTGAGTGGCATACGTTGGCAGTGACTTTCGGCCATGGTTTACAGCGACGTCAGTCTTATCTTTTAAGATGTCCTGCAATACTATGAAATAAAGTTATTGCGTGCCTGTGACGGTAATCGTCGCCACTCTGCGAACATCCTCCAGAAAGAATTTATTTAATGCGTTCGGTTCAATTCCAACGTCTTCGCGCTTTTCTAACGGCTTCCGTTACTTTCTGCAAGCTCAAATGTCGGCTCTCCTCCCTCCGCTGCCTCTCATTCCACCGCCGGGCTGTCGACGCGCGCGGGAATTCCCCGGGAGGTGGAGCCTCCTGACGCGCCGGCGCGACACGCTAGACTAGCCTAGCCACGGCAGCTGTGTCTGAAGAAATCCAACCAATAGCAATTCATTGATACGTACGCGCGGACATCATAGGGGCTCACGACCGTCCTTCATGACCATTCTTGATGCATTTAACGACTTCGGTTTCGGCGGAGGAGGAGGAGAAAAGCATTTATTTAGTAATGTACAGAGAGGTGCTCGGGGAGAGGCCCCTAGTGGGTCTCACCCCTTACAATACTAGTCGGAGTCCCTCATTCCGGGATCCCGTTGGTCGAGACCGCTACACAAGTCCGCCGAACCAGGGCCTGCTGGGCCGATAGTTCCTGGCAGCTGAGTAGGGCCGCCTCCCAGTCCTCTCGGGTAGGGGAAGGGGTGATTGGGGGGAGAGAAGGATTTTTTCTGCATGCCCAAACCATGTGGAAGGTGTCGGCCACCTCCCCACAGAATGAGCAGCGGCCGTCAAAAGAAGGATTAAAGTGCTTGAGAACCGCCGGGCACAGCAGGGTGTTTGTAAAGAGCCCGAGGAGAATTCGTTCGCCAGCTTTACCCAGTCCTTTCATAGGAACTGGGTATCCCTGGTGTTCGGCACGATAGTGCTCAGTAATTTCTTTAAAAGAAAGGAGAGGGCTGTGATCTGGGTTAAGCTCCTCCCAAGGGACGCCTGGTGCCCGGTGAGTGAGTGCGCGGGCTGCCTCATGGGCGGCTTCGTTACCTGGCATGCCTTGGTGGCCGGGGACCCATATGATTGAGCGATGAGTTGGATCGCCGTCGCGAGTACTGCGGTGTAAAATTTGGTGAGCGAGTGGAGTGATCCAACCGAACTCATAGTTACGACAGGCTCCGCGAGAGTCTGTGAGGATGAATTTAGAGTCGGGATGGGAGGCTGCGAGGGCGATCGCCACCTCCTCCGCATGCGTTGAGTTGGGCGCTCTGAACGAGAGGCCGTCCACCTGTTTTCCCTCGTGTATGACTGCAGCCGTGTACCATTCCCCCCTGGAGCGGTAGGGTCCTGCAATGTCGACGTAGAAGACGTGTTTCTTTGAGCCATAGTGGCGGTGCAGGGCATTCGCCCGCGCCTGGCGCCGGCCATTATGGTCCTCCTTGTTCATCTTAGTCGGAAGGGGTCGAACGTAGAGGGCGCTTCTCCACAGTTCTGGCACTCGAACCCGTTCCATGGTATGGTGATCATGTCTGATATGTAACCGGTCCAAGAGGCGGCGACCGGACACGGTCTGGGCGAGACGCGTGTATTGGTTAACGAGATGCGCCTCGCGGAGTTCTCGATAGGTGTTCACCACCCCCAACGCGAGAAGTCACGCGTTGGAAGTGGATATCGGGAGGTCGAGGGCTCTCTTGAAAATTTTGCGGAGTACAATCTCCAAGTGATCTTCGTCATGTTTCCGTAAGCGGAGGTAAGGAGTCGAGTACAGTACTCGACTTGTTACGAAGGCATGCGCGAGCCGCATCGCATCCTTACTTCGCAACCCTCCTCGCTTGTTGGAAACGCGGCGAACCATTCGGCCCACCTGGTCGCCGACTTTGCGGAGTTTGGCAAGAGTTGTGTCTGCGTTACGATGTTGATTAATGAAGAGACCGAGTATTCGTAGCTCCTTCGCTTCACGGATGGGGCCGCTTGCGAGAGAAAGCTGAACGGAGATTTTGCATTTCGGAGAAGATCGAATATGCACAAATTCAGACTTGGACGGGGAGCACTGGAGGCCGCAGTACGTGGCATAGTGGTCAACTATGCTCGCCGCTGCTTGCAGGCATTCCTCCATCTCTCCTATATTTCCCGTAGTGGCCCAGATGGTGATGTCATCGGCGTACAGCGCATGCTGAACACCGCCGACAGCCGCCAGCTGTGCCGGGAGATACATCATAGCAATGTTAAAGAGAAGCGGGGACAACACAGCGCCTTGTGGTGTGCCCCGCGTTCCCATCTCAAACGGGCCGTACTCGGTCTCTTGTATACGTATATAGGCCAAGCGGTCTGTTAAGAAATCTTTGATGTAATTGAATGTACGAGGACCACAGTTAATCTCGCTAAGGTGTTTTAGTATGACGCCGTGTTTAACATTGTCAAACGCACCCTTGAGATCGAGTGCTAGGACTATTTTGTCGTTGTGTGGGTGTTCTATGGGTTCGAGAACCTCGTGATGAAGCTGTAAAAGGATGTCTTGTGCGGACTTACTGGGTCGGAAACCGAACATGGTGTCGGCAAACGAGTTCTTGCTCTCGAGATATTCTGAGAGGCGGTCACGGACCATCGTTTCCATCAGTTTTCCTACGCATGAAGTGAGGGAGATGGGCCGGAGGTTGTCTGTGTTTACCGGTTTCCCCGCCTTTGGGATAAAGGTTACCAATGATGTCTTCCAATCCGGTGGCAACGAAGTGTCCCCGGTCCAAATGGCGTTAATATATTCGAGTAGGGTTTCGTATGCCCGATCAGGAAGGTTCGCCAATAATTTGACTGTGACCTTATCCCTCCCGGGCGCCGTCCCCCTGCGCATTTTGGCAAGAGCCGCGCGAAGGTCGTGAAGCTGGAAAAGTTGATCCAGTTCCGGATTATCGCAGCCTGCATACGAATAATCCTGCCCACGCGGGTCTTGATCCTGATTGAGGTATTGTGAGCGCAAGGTGTTCGCTAGCTGCTTCGTGTTTCCTTGAAAGTTGTGTATCGCGCGATTGATGTGTTTCTGTGTTTCCGAGCGTGTTTGTGTGGGGTCTATGAGAGTCCTGAAGAACCGCCAAGTGTTGCGGCTGGACATATGTCTTGCTGCGCTGTTGCATCGATCTACCCAGTTAGTGTCTGCGAGTTGGGCAGCATACTCGGCAGCTTGCTGGGTGAGGTCACAGATGCGAGCGCGGAGTTTACGGTTGTGTTTCTGCCGCCGCCATCGCTTAGTGAGGCTGCGGCGAGCTTCCCAGAGGTGCATCAGGTGGTTATCCACGTCAGGTGCACGCTCCGTAAGCTGGATATGGTTTTCGTGCGAACGGAGTGTTTGCATGAGTCCTTGTGCCCAAGTGGAGTAGTCCTGTTCCATGAGAGAAGTTACTGGGAGGGCCTGGCGGAAAGCGTTCCAGTCGGGAAGTTTGGCTTGCGCAAGGGGGCGACGTAAGGGCCGAGTGTAAATGACAGTGTTCAGTATAAAGTGGTCGCTACCGAGGGTGTCCTCGGTGTTGATCCACACTGCGTGTTGGATGTGTTTCACGAGGGTAAGGTCGGGGCAAGTGTCCCGAGTGACGGAGTTCCCTACACGTGTTGGGTGGACCGGGTCGGTTAGAAGAGTGATGCCCAGCGTAGATATAAGTTCCGCCAACTTACGACCACGCGTCTCTTCCTTGCAATAGCCCCACATGAGACAGGGCGCGTTAAAATCGCCCACTATCATGAGGGGGTCGCGACCCGCGATCCTTAGCGCTGCGCTAAAGATGTTAGAAAAAGTGATGTTTTTGAGTTTCGGGGGGCAGTAGATATTAAGTATGTGTGCGGGGCTATCTGTTCGCCGCAGGGGGAGGACAGAGACCATCACGTACGAATATTCCAAATTTAGATCGAGATCAACCTCCTGCGCTGTGTAACCCTTATGGACTAGGATGCAGGTGAACGGGTCTCGTTGAAAAGCGTTATAGCCAGTGAGCTTAACCGCATCTCCGGTTTCTTGCAACGCAAGGACTGCGGCGGGGTGTTCAAGGTTGTCAATGGGCGTCCTGTTTTTGAAACCCCGACAATTCCATTGCACAAGGGAAAAAACTTGCTGTCTTTGCGGGGGGCGGCGCCCTTTAGGGTGTTGGTTGGGAGGGGACGCAGCCATGTTGATTTGAAGGGAGACTGCCTTGGAGAGCCGGCACAGGTTCCGTCACCTGCGGCTGGATCGGTTCCGGCTCTTCCTTGAGTTCGGTTAGATCGATGGGGCGGTTGAATACTGATGGGCGGTTTGCGTCTTTGAGGGGCCCCATTCGGCGTAGAAGCCTGGGGTTTGACTCCAGCCACGTCTTAATATTGGCCGTCGCGGTGGCCGTAACCGTGGCCGTGACTGACTTGAACAGGTTTTCTTGAATTTGGCCGAAATTTGACATCTGAGTCGCTAATGCGGCAAGGGCGTTTTCGAGGGCGGTGAAACGCGCGTCAGAGCTAGATGATGTCGGGTCTACCGGCACTTGTTGCATCGGTTCCGGAGCTACCTGGGCAATAGGCGGGGAGGACCGAGCCGTTTCTAGCGCATGAATTTTGGCCTGGAGTTGAGCATTTTGAGCCCGGAGAGTCTCGAGCTCACGGCGGAGGTCCGCAACCTCAGAGTTAAGGGGGGGGGGGGGGGGGGAGGAGGAAGGGTTGGTGGGGAAGAAGGTAGGGGAATGCGGGGGGACGGAGGAGGCCCGTCTCGGCTGCCTACCTTTGGCTGTGATGTCTTCTTTGGTGTGCCAAGCGGACGGCCCTCGAGAGGCGGAAAATCTCCGTTCTGGAATACGGGTGCGCCTGGACCACGTGACGACTTTTGGCTTGTTGATGGAGGGGACTTGGAGACACGCCCGGGCAACGCGCCCGCCGGTGGCGCTGGTCCGGATGTGCCTTGCACCAGCTTGTTGCCAGGCGGGGGAACTTTTGGAGTGGTGTCAGCTCCTGGGAGCACTGCACACTGACGCTGCTTTCGTTGACCGGTTGGGTTTCCCGGTCGTTGCAGCCTCCGGAATTTCGCTTTGCAGTCTTGCGAGCCCGTAAGGTGGCCGCCACCGCAGACGATGCAGGAAGGGGTGCACTCGTGGGTCTCCAAGTTGCCGTCTTCGAGGACTGCGACCGTTTGGCCGCAGTGTCCGCAGCGATTGCGTTGAGGATCCGGGCATAAGTCCACACGGTGGCCGATGGTGCCGCATCGGAAACACGCGGGAATAGTCCGCTTGTATTCGCGTACCAAGGTCACCACACTGTTATAGTGCACGTAACGTGGCACTTTATGCCCCACGAAGGTGAGCAGGGCAATCGTCGACTTCCCCAGCTTGCGGATGAAGGCTATCTCTCCTCCGCGCCACTGGACTTTCGATTTCAGGGTGGTAGAAGTTTCCTGCTCATGGACGGTAATGATCCCCCTGCAGACTTCACCGTTGACTTTGGCGTGACCGACCATCGGGATGGAGCCTTTGGAAGCTTTCAGAGTAAATTCACGAGCGAGCGCGTTCGCCGCATTCACGTCTTGAGTGGTGGCGATAACGATATTCTCGTCCCAGATGGGTCAGATACTAAGAGTGTCCACCGAGGAGGCATTAACATAGGCGGAGAGCAAAGCACCAAGCTCACCGTTCTGCAGAACCGTCTTCAGGGAGACCGTCATTCTGGGCTTGATGACGATCGTGAAGTCTTCTTTGCGGAGTCGAGGCATAGCGTAGGCCGCCATTTCGTCGATCCAGCTGTTTGCGAGAGCTGATGGTTTGAACTTGAAGTGTTTTGATGCACAGAAGCAGGGGCACTCACGGAGGGTCCGTCCACTGCCGAGGTGTTCAGGCGCTGCTGGCGTTTGCGAAGTGCCACCAACGAGAAGAGGCCTTCATCCACGATCTCCTGCGTCGGAGTGGAGGTTTCAGGAGAAGACGGGGCTTCTGCGACGACTTCAGTCCATGCCATCGTCTCGGGATCGTACCCGCGGCGAGCGGAGGCCGCCATGGCGTCCACGGAGAACGCTGGAGACAGGCTGCTTGGCTTTAGGCCTGGCTAGGGCTCCCACGGGATGAAGACATAAATGGGCCTAAAAGGCCCAAAAATTGGCCCACCCGGTCGAGAGCGATGTTTTCGGGTGCCGGGTGATGTTAACCGTCGAGCACAAGCAAAATTTTCGCGGTCGTAGGGAATTTTTCGGTAATCCGGACGAAAATTGTCGGAGCCGAAATGAGGCGCGTCCGCTCCTTTCGGCCGGCTCTGCCTGTAGATTGAGAGTTCCCTCAATGGCCACTCAGTTTAGTTGTCTACGCCTTATGGAGAGACTGCTCGTCATCAGGTCTGCCGTGGAGTTCCACAGGAAGGACTCCTCAGCCCAACCTTATTTAACGTTGCGTTGATTTGTATGGTGAGTGAACTACGAGCTAACTGCCACGTCAGTGCATATGCTGATGACATCTGCATCTGAGCTTCTGGTTTCGACACCCCTACGAATGCGTACGAGATTGCAACAAGCTGTACATCGAGGTACCTCGGGCTCTAGGTTTGCTCATAGCAGAAAAGAGTGCTGTGATCGCATTCATACGCAAATCTGTCTTCCGCTACCCGATAACACTACACCGAACTGAGATACCTGATGTCTCTCACCACAGATTCTTGGGCATTACATTAACCGCGGTCTGTCATGGTCGAGGCACATCAATATGCTAACGAAAAGAGTCATTTTTGCCACGTACTTCGCTTCGTGGCACGCTTGAAATGGGGTCCAATGTAGCGCTCCTTACTAGGACTTTACCAGACGTGTTCGTAGACTACATTCGATACAGCCTTCCTGTACTCCCCAATATGAGCATTTCCTGCTTGCGGTCTTTTCGCCCAAGGCATGCCTTGGATTGCCACGGTGCACCTCTAACAAAGGCACGATTGAGGAAGCGTGTTCCTTCCCAATAGTGATATACTTGTCACACGAACAACTTCATGGGTATTTACGCTTCCTACACCAGTGTCACCCACTGACGATGATTTTAAATGAGCGGCCGGACAGCAGTTTTTCAAGTGCGGTCCGCTGCCATCAATCTCAAATACCATGTGCCCTTCCATATCCCGCCAAGCTACCGTGGGTGATCGCGCAGCCTTCGGTATACCTGCATGTTCCGGGAATACTAAAGAAATCCATGCTACCAGTTAGCGCACTGAAGCAACTTGCTCTGGCGTACATCTAGTCAGAATATAAGAACTACGTTCATGTATACCTTGGAGCTGCCTTGGAGGAAGGAAAATATATTTTTCCTTCCTCCATGATGTATACATTGACGAATCTATATTTCCAATGGCATCGACAGCAGCTGTGGTGATCTTCGCTCGGCAGATCATTCTCAAATTCGTTCTAGGACACATTTCAACATCAACCGCTGCTGGGCTTCTGGCCTTTCTGGAAGCGATTCGGCACATCTGTGAGGAACCACCTCAAGAATGGTGTATATTTACAGACTCAAAACCTGCGCTAAAAATTTTAGGACGTTTTTTTACGCCCCACAGCCTACCAGTCTATTTCACTTGCTCAAGAATAAAGTCACCGTATAGTATTTCAATGGATCCCTGGACACTGCGGGTTCGATGGAAAGGAGAATGCCGATGCTGAAGCAAACAGCGCTCTCGGCAATGGTCTGCGTACAGTTGTATCTCTCTCAAGACCGGACACCATTTGCCTTCTTTCGGACATTATGATATTGCCACGTATCATTGTAGTGTTTGTTCGTTCACGCTCAAGGCTGCAGGAAAGGGCTGTTATCATTTTTGTTCCTGACGCGAGAAGCGACCGGACTAATCTCGATTGTTCACAGCCATGAACAGCTTCGCCTACGTGTTTCTAGATTACTCTAGATGATTTCGACCTGTTATCTCGAAGTTTCCTAGCCGGCTTTAAATTGAACGATGCCACGAGCAGCGGGCATTCGTAGTTCGACGATTGACGAGCACGCTTGTTGCTTACGCCGCCACCGAGTGATTAAGTTATTTTGCGGGCGAAAGTCAGCCCAAATAAAGAGCTTCGTTTGCAATTCTTTCTGGTGTCTTCCTGACCGCTGGACTGCCGTCACTACAACGTGACATCTGGTGGAGGTGCTGGGTAGCCTTCCAGGTACCGGACAACCCCTGCAAGTCGTGACGCCAGCCCTTTGAGTTATTCACCGGAGGATCTGACTCCAGTCTACCACGCAGCCTCTGGAGCCTCCAGACATGACTTACGCCGCAGCAGTGCGCCGTCCTGTACCTCGACGACGGGACCCAAGCCCCTATCGCCCTTAGCCAGCTGCGCTGGAGCGCCGCCTACTCGGCCCAACTCGCCCGTCCTACGAGCGTCGCACCCGGCCGAGGAAATGCGACGAGTGGAGAACTCCCGACCAGCGCCGTCCACTATGCTTCCACTGTGGCGAAGCCGGTCACGTCCTCCGGCACTGCCCATACAGAAGACTGGGCATCCGAGGGTTCCCTTACGACGCTCCACGACCCCGACCCGGCCAGCGACCAGCCGAAATCGAGGAGTTTTTACGTCGGGAAGAATACTCATCGCCGAGCCGCCTATCACGTTCCCCATCGCCATCGTCCCCGCGCTTTGTATCCCCTAGCCGAGGTTACGCCGTG
Organism: Amblyomma mixtum; assembly: GCF_055824585.1. NCBI lineage: Eukaryota > Metazoa > Arthropoda > Arachnida > Ixodida > Ixodidae > Amblyomma > Amblyomma mixtum. The sequence continues at coordinate 19,656,701 of NC_143019.1, forward strand.
CGTGGACGCTCCCCCAGCCCCCGAAGGTTAAACTAAATAAAGCAGCCTCTGGAGGTGAGGTTGCTTCTAAGCGCAATGACAAAGATCCTCCATCGACGAGTACTCAAGACCATGCCTCAACTACGACGACAACACCGACGACGACGACACCGAGGACGACGACACCGACGACGACGACACCGACGACGACGACGCGGCCAGACTTGAAGCTTTTACCGCTGCCCAGTGAAGTAACGTCGCAGTACGCCCACCGCAGCCTCACTACTCGACGAAGCCGAGATCGGACACCGAAGACAACGTACAATACGAGAACGCGAACAAGTGACCTTGAAGTTACGGTCGACGGTCACGCGGTTACTGCCTTGGTGGACACGGGAGCTGACTACTCTGTCATGAGTGGCCCACTCGCTGTCCGACTCAGAAAGGTAACAACAACCTGGGATGGCCCGCTGATCCGCACCGCAGGTGGCAACCTGATTACGCCGTCAGGACGCTGCACCGCGAGAGTTGCTGTAAATGGGAGAACCTATGCGACAACCTTCCTGATCCTACAGCAGTGCTCGAGAGACGTGATTTTGGGAATGGACTTCCTGAACGAACATCGGGCGATCATCGACCTTCGATCTTAGTCGATCAAGCTTTCCACGGAAAAAGCCATACCTGTTGCGACGGGCGCGACTCATCACATTGCCTTAAACGTCCTCGATGAAGCATTGAGCGTGCCGCCCCGATCAAGTGTTCTCGTCGGCATAGGTACTGGAGACATCGAAAATGCCGAAGGCGTTATCGAGGGGAACACACAGTTACTCCTGGATCGAGGATTGGGCGTCGCGAGGGGAGTCGCCGAAATCCGAAATGGCCAAGCCCAGGTGTTGCTAACCAACTTCACGGAAGAATACCGGCATCTAAACAAAGGTACGACGATCGCTTTCCTCGACGAGCTGGCAGACATCAGAGACGTATTTGCCCTACCCGACCAACCCGCAGAACCATCTGACCAAGGCCATCAACCCACGTTCGACATCAACCCGGCATTACCGCGGAGCAGACAAGACCAAATACGCAGTCTTCTTCAAAGGTACACCGATTGCTTCTCATCAGCATCGAATGTGCGACGAACCCGGCTTGCCAAGCACCGCATTGTCACAGACGAACACGCGCGACCACTGCGACAGAGCCCCTACCGCATATCGCCGCTAGAACGCCAAGCTATCCGCAAGCAAGTTGAGGAAATGCTTCGTGACGACGTCATACAGCCATCGAGGAGCCCCTGGGCAGCACCGGTCGTCCTAGTGAAAAAGAAAGACGGCAGCCTTCGCTTTTGCGTCGATTACCGCCGCCTGAACAACATTACGAAGAAGGATGTCTACCCCCTCCCCCGCATCGACGATACACTGGACCGGCTGTGCAACGCTAAGTACTTCTCATCGATGGACCTGAAGAGCGGCTACTGGCAAATTGAAGTCGACGAAAGAGATCGCGAGAAGACTGCGTTCATCACGCCAGACGGACTCTTCGAGTTCAAGGTGATGCCATTCGGCCTCTGCTCTGCCCCAGCGACGTTCCAGCGAGTATTGGATACGGTGCTCGCAGGCTTGAAGTGGCAGATTTGCCTAGTCTACTTAGATGACGTTGTTGTCTTCTCCTCAAGCTTTGAAGACCACCTCAGAAGGCTTCGGATAGTGCTCGAAACGATCAAGTCTTCAGGCCTGACACTGAAACCAGAGAAATGCCACTTCGCCTACGAGGAGCTGCTGTTCCTTGGTCACGTCGTAAGCAAGGATGGAGTTCGCCCAGACCCCCAGAAGACGGCTGCGATCGCAGAGTTTCCACAGCCTAATGACAAGAAGGCTATACGCAGATTTCTTGGATTGTGCGCTTATTACCGACGATTCGTCAAGAACTTTTCGCGCATCGCTGAACCTTTGACTCAACTTACCAAGGCTGACGTGCCTTTTAAATGGGAAAGGCCACAAGAGGAAGCTTTCAACGAGCTGAAGCGCCGCTTACAGTCCCCTCCTGTGCTCGGGCACTTTGATGAAAACGCCGAAACCGAAGTTCATACCGATGCAAGCGGGGTGGGCTTAGGAGCGATCCTCGTTCAGAAAAATGGCATACAGGAGAAAGTTATCGCGTACGCTAGCCGTTCACTGTCGAGAGCCGAAGCCAACTATTCGACGACAGAGAAAGAATGTCTCGCCATTATTTGGGCCACATCCAAATTTCGCCCCTACCTATACGGACGACCATTCAAGGTTGTGAGCGATCACCATGCTCTGTGCTGGCTGGCCAATTTGAAAGATCCCTCCGGCCGCCTTGCTCGTTGGAGCCTGCGTCTTCAAGAATTCGACATAACTGTAGTCTACAAATCTGGCCGCAAGCATTCCGATGCAGACTGCTTGTCACGAGCTCCTGTCGACGCAGCACCCGAAGAGGAAGACGACGACGCTCTCTTAGGACCGGTAAGCGCCAGCAGTTTCGCGCAGCAGCAGCACTCGGATCCTGACTTGCAAAGCCTAGTTGATTATCTGAAAGGCAAGACCGCATCGCCTCCCCGAGGGTTCAAGCGGCAACTGTCGTCCTTCGTCCTTCACAATAATGTCCTCCTGAAAAAGAACTTCGCGCCGAACAGGACAGTGCATCTTCTTGTCGTGCCCAAAAATCTCAGGCAAGAAATTATGCAGGCATGTCATGATGAGCCGACTGCAGGACATCTCGGGATTGCTCGCACGTTGCACCGCATCCAGGAGAAGTACTATTGGCCGCGGCTAGCTACCGACGTTTCCCATTACGTGAAAACGTGCCGTGAGTGTCAGCGACGCAAAACGCCTCCGACTAGACCAGCCGGACTCCTGAACCCCATACCACCGCCAACTAAGCCCTTTCAGCAAATAGGGATGGACCTCCTCGGCCCCTTTCCGACCTCTTCATCAGGAAACAAGTGGATCATCGTGGCCACCGACTACATGACCCGCTACGCCGAAGCAAAAGCATTGCCTAGTGGTACCGCAACAGAAGTCGCAAAATTTTTTGTCGAACAAATTCTCCTGCGACACGGCGCCCCGGAAGTGCTCATCACAGACAGAGGAACGGCGTTTACAGCGGAGCTGACGCAAGCCATTTTAAACTACAGCCAGACAAGCCATCGGAGGACCACTGCCTATCATCCACAAACCAACGGACTCACAGAGCGTCTGAACAAGACCATCGCAGACATGCTCTCCATGTACATCGACGCCGAACACAAGACGTGGGACTCCATTCTGCCCTACGTGATCTTCGCTTATAATACTGCCGTCCAGGAGACAACCAGGTTTACCCCATTCCAGCTGGTATACGGCAGGAAGCCCACGACAACACTTGACGCAATGCTCCCGCACGTTTCCGACGAAGACAACCTCGACGTCGCCGCCTACCTTCATCGCGCCGAGGAAGCCCGAAGACTTGCGCGGCTTCGCATTCAAGACCAGCAGCACACCGACGCTACAATCTGCGCCGACGAGACACGCATTACAAGCCAGGTGATCGGGTTTGGATATGGACGCCAGTTCGCCGCCGTGGATTGAGCGAAAAGTTGCTGCGACGCTACTTTGGCCCGTACAGGGTTCTCCGTCGGATCGGTGACCTTGACTATGAAGTCATACCCGACGCCACGACAGCATCTCAGCGACGCCGCCCACGCCCTGAAGTCGTACATGTCGTACGCCTGAAGCCATATTATGAACGCTAAAGGACTCGAAGTTTCATTTTCCGTGTTTATTTTCATTTTAAAGCATCGAGACGATGCTTCTTTGGAAGGGGGGTAATGCCACGTATCATTGTAGTGTTTGTTCGTTCACGCTCAAGGCTGCAGGAAAGGGCTGTTATCATTTTTGTTCCTGACGCGAGAAGCGACCGGACTAATCTCGATTGTTCACAGCCATGAACAGCTTCGCCTACGTGTTTCTAGATTACTCTAGATGATCTCGACCTGTTATCTCGAAGTTTCCTAGCCGGCTTTAAATTGAACGATGCCACGAGCAGCGGGCATTCGTAGTTCGACGATTGACGAGCACGCTTGTTGCTTACGCCGCCACCGAGTGATTAAGTTCTTTTGCGGGCGCAAGTCAGCCCAAATAAAAAGCTTCGTTTGCAATTCTTTCTGGTGTCTTCCTGACCGCTGGACTGCCGTCACTACAACGTGACAATATGAAGAGTGCGACGGCGAGATACTGGGCCCAGCAAGGCGCTCGGAACGTCTGCCTAAGGGACTAGATCCGACAATGAATTTTTTTGTTCGGCGGGGAATTCAAAAGTATCTTCTGGCGGGCTAGTTGGTCTGAATCGTTCATATTTAAAACTGCGCGAACAAAACAAGGACCGAGCAAGAACACAGTAACACACACAAACGCAGTATGTGCGCTTGTGTGTGTTACTGTGTTCTTGCTCGGTCGTTGTTTTGTTCGCGCAGTTTTAAATATGAACGTGGAATTCCGCGCCCTCATGCATGTTTAGTGCATAGACTCCGTTTAGACATCGCTTCCACGAGAAAGTATACTTGTATTTAATGGGACTAGAGGACTCCCGGGACTGTTCCGCTTATGGCATACCAGAGACTGTGGATCATGTCCAGTATATGCGCTCCAGAGACTAACTTTGGCGGCTTCCTTGAAGCGTTTGTACAGCAGGCCATTCTCGGAGGACATGCTGCCAGGCGCTTGACCGCAGAATAGTAAAGCAGTCAGAGCAATGCGGACGTTTTCACGTTTCTTTAGCGATACGGGCCTCGGTTCACGGTTGTGATGCAATCAAATGTGTGTGTGCATATCCTCATCTCTCTTCCTACCACATCGTCACTCATCACGACCCTCTTTCTTCTCCTCCTCCCCTTCCCCAGTGCAGAGTAGTAGGCCGGATATCCCTATTTCCGGCCAAGCTCTTTGCCCTTCTAATCATTACGCTTATCTCTCTCTCTCTCTCTCGTATCTCCCACGTCGATGTCACCGCCAGTCGAGGAGATCACAACGATATGTTCTGAAAAAAAAAAATTACGAGGAACTTCAGCGGCTAAAGTGGTGAAAGGCGAAAGCCTGAGTGCTGCATTCTGTTACGCGATTGTTCACTTCACGTTCTGTTGGTGCATTAACTGCCAATTAGGATGGATGGAAACAACTTTATTACACACAAAAAAAAAATCTTCCAGGGTGGTCCCCTACTGGTCCAGGAGTCCACGGGCTTGTGCTTCACGTAAAGCCCGATCCACCAGCCATTTCTGGCCGGCGGGCTGAGCGGTCCGTACAGCAGCCTCCCAGGAAGAATGAGTGGGATTGGGGATGGGGGGTACTGCCTTTGGGGAAGGACATTCCCAAAGGTAGTGGAAAAGTGTGGATCTGGGCACGCCACAGGTGGTACAGTCAGGAGGAAAGGTAGGGTGAAATCATGAGAGACGGTGGGGGGAAATAAAACAGCCTGTCTGTAATGACGCTTAATCGCTGCCTTTAGGAGTGGAACGCGACAGCATGTTGTAGCGCTGCCAGGGAGCCCACCGAACGCCACCACCCGTTCGGCGCGATGCGTTGCCCTTTGAACGCAACGCTTCTTGAGGAAAGGAAATGGTGCTGTACTTCTCTATCATCTCGGTGGACACCTGAACCGCACCGTACAGGAAAGGAAATGGGTGAAAGAAGAAAGAGAAAAAGGGGCCGTAATGAATAAAATGAAAATTGTAATTGAGGAAAGGAAATTACGCAGTAACCTACTGAAAAAAGTTTTATGAGGCAATAAACTCATTCAGTTTATCATACAAATGTCATAGACTTATCATACAAATCACATAAAATTATCATTCAAATGTCATTCATTTCTGTGAAATCATACATTCATCATAGAGATATCATAGAATATCATACAATCTATGCAATTCGTATGATATTCTGATATCTCAATGATGACTGTATGATTTCACAGAAATGAATGACATTTGAATGATAATTTTATGTGATTTGTATGAGAACTCTATGAGATTTGTATGATAAACTGTATGAGTTTATTGCCTCATAAAACTTTTTTCAGTAGGGAGCTGTCTCGCATATTTCGGTGGACACCCGTCAAAATTCGCCCGCAGTGATGTCACGACCATTTCGACCAATCTGAAACGCGGACAAATTTGCTAACATGTCTTGTCACGACAGTATGAGCCATTAAAGGCTTTCGCCTTAATATTCCGAACATTAGTGATGTAAATCAACGTTGTTTGTCGGCGCGCAACGTATGCACAGAGAAGCAACGCAACATCTGCTAAGACGTTTCACCCAGCTAACGGTTTCCTCCCGACAGAGGAAATACAGTGCACTGAGTTTTTTCTCCACAGCTTCTATCCTCAACAAAACAGACAGCACATGTGTGGAGCATGCTTGCTTAGTGCTCGCCATGAAGCGAGCAAATACGAGATTCCTTTATCACAACTGTCTTTTATTTCGAGGCTATCACGCACTGACCATGAACTACAACCGCTAAGACATCCGCTAATTTCCTTTTCCAGTCCCTTGGCTGCCTACAAAGTCAGACAACGACTGCGTCTACACTTTTGGCCGCCAATTGCTAAAGCAATGACGGGAACGAACGCTCGCTTAATCTTATCAAGTGTAACGGAAGAGGCATTAGGCAGATTGAAACCTCACGCCTGTTTCACATGCAAGCAAGATACTATAGCGAAAGGCCTGCGTCATTCAGTGAAATGACGCAGGCCTGCAAAGCCGAGCGTCGACTCTACCCCCCACCCCATCCCTCCCTCGACAATTACCATCAGACAATTTGGAGGCGACTCCAAACACGCACTTTACCCTCCCCTTATATACGCTCGTGCTATCACCAAGTCCACACAAACCCTTCCTGTACCCTCTGCCACCATCCCAAAGCCACTCTAGACCATATCATTTTCCTCTGCCCGGCGGATCCTTCCCACGCGGGGCCTGGAGCACCTTACCACTTGGGAGGCCTGGGAGACCCTACTGCGCTCCGAGGACCCGGCCAAGCAAACCATCGCCACATGCCGGGCTGCCAGCGTCATGAGCCTCCGGGACATGAACGTTTGAGTGCAGTGGGGCCGTGCGGGGGCCCAAGGACCGACGTGTCCAAAACTCCCTTGTTCCAAATAAAGTTTTCATCATCATCATCCTGCCGCCGCGGAAAAAAAATTGGTTTTGAGGAAAGGAAATGACGTGTCAGCATTCACATTTCTTACGAGCCACGCGGTCCCAACACGCCAGCACAGGACATTTAACGCTCCTGCTCAGCGACCACGAGGCGCCCCGCATCCTAACTTTCTCCTACGAGCGTCCCCCTTGACAAGCCACGATGCTGCGCCTTACGGCAGCGGAGTCGTAAGGAGAAGCATCTTCAAGCAACACGCCTGGACTTGTCGCAAGAGGCCAGACAGCGAGGCGCCATTTCCTCCTCTCCCGGACGCCACCGCGCGCGGCAAAATTTGAAGCGGTTGGCCGCGCGGTCGCTGGTTCGTCCTTTCGGACTGCCGTCGAGTGCTGCCTTTGGATTGGCCAGTACTGAGGGGCCACCGTTCCTCAGGCTATAAAAGCCCCACCGCTGCAGCTTGGGAAGAGAGATGACCGAGAGGCGCCGACGATACCAGACGCGTCGGCGAGGCCCTCCCAACTCTGCAGATCCGCCGAACCTCCTACGTATCAGTAATCCAGTTATCTCATTCTTGTATCCTTAAGTCTTAAAATAAACCTGTTTTCTTAATTCGAAAAGAATCCGGCCACTTCTTGCTAACATGGCGCAGTCGACAGGATCTGCAGAGGCGTCAACCCTGAACGAAGACCGAGTCGACAACGTGGAGCCCAGCAGAACGCCGACGGTGAGCTTGGAGTCCCCGCTCATTCTGTCCCTTCTGGCATCGGCAGCACGCAACGCACTGACCACCTTGAAGAAACGGCAACTGGTGGAAGAGCTCCGATGCCGAGGACTTTCGTGCAGCGGCCGCAAGGACGACATCGTGACGCGGATCATGGACGACAACGCTCGCCGCCAAGCCCAGAAGGCGGAATTCGAGAGACTGCTGGCCGAGAGAGATCATCTGCGGAGGCTTCTTGCTCAACGACAAGTGCCACACGATACGAGTGACAGCACAGACCAGCAGCCACTGTCGACACGGGCCGGCAACGAAACGGGCTCCCAACGACACGAAGGGCCACTCGTCCCTGCTGTGGACTCCACGGTGCGACTCGACGGACGCCGCGCCCCCGCCACGGACACTACGGTGCAGCACACGGTGCCGCCGCAAGCGGGCCACGAAAAGGGCTCCCAACGACACGACGGACCCCGCGCCCCTGCCACGGACACTACGGTGCAGCAGCCGGTGTCACCGCAAGCAGATAACGAAACGGGCTCCCAACGACACGACGGACCCCGCGCCCCTGCCACGGACACTACGGTGCAGCAGCCGGTGTCACCGCAAGCAGATAACGAAAAGGGCTCCCAACGACACGACGGACCCCGCGCCCCTGCCACGGACACTACGGTGCAGCACACGGTGCCGCCGCAAGCGGGCCACGAAAAGGGTTCCCAACGACACGACGGACCCCGCCCCCCTGCCACGGACACTTCGGTGCAGCAGCCGGTGTCACCGCAAACAGATAACGAAACGGGCTCCCAACGACACGACGGACCCCGCGCCCCTGCCACCGGCACTACGGTGCAGCACGAGGTGCCGCCGCAAGCGAGCCACGAAAAGGGCTCCCAACGACACGACGGACCCCGCGCCCCTGCCACGGACACTACGGTGCAGCACACGGTGCCGCCGCAAGCGGGCCACGAAAAGTGCTCCCAACGACACGACGGACCCCGCGCCCCTGCCACGGACACTACGGTGCAGCACACGGTGCCGCCGCAAGCAGGCCACGAAAAGGGCTCCCAACGACACGACGGACCCCGCGCCCCTGCCACGGACACTACGGTGCAGCACACGGTGCCGCCGCAAGCGGGCCACGAAAAGTGCTCCCAACGACACGACGGACCCCGCGCCCCTGCCACGGACACTACGGTGCAGCACACGGTGCCGCCGCAAGCGGGCCACGAAAAGGGCTCCCAACGACACGACGGACCCCGCGCCCCTGCCACGGACACTACGGTGCAGCACACGGTGCCGCCGCAAGCGGGCCACGAAAAGGGCTCCCAACGACACGACGGACCCCGCGCCCCTGCCACGGACACTACGGTGCAGCACACGGTGCCGTAGCAAGCGGACCACGAAAAGGGCTCCCAACGACACGACGGACCATGCGCCCCTGCCACGGACACTACGGTGCCGCCGCAAGCGGGCCACGAAAAGGGCTCCCAACGACACGACGGACCCCGCGCCCCTGCCACGGACACTTCGGTGCAGCAGCCGGTGTCACCGCAAGCAGATAACGAAACGGGCTCCCAACGACACGACGGACCCCGCGCCCCTGCCACGGACACTACGGTGCAGCACACGGTGCCGCCGCAAGCGGGCCACGAAAAGGGTTCCCAACGACACGACGAACGCCGCGCCCCTGCCACGGACACTACGGTGCAGCAGCCGGTGTCACCGAGATCGAGCCACGCAACGGGCTCCCCACGATACGACGGACCCCGCGCCCCTGCCACGGATATTACGGTGGTGCAGCCACTACCGACACGAGTTGGCCACGAGACGTGCCTCCAACGACACGGCGCACCTTTCGCATCTGCTACAGTTACTACAATGCAGAAGCCATTGCCAAGACGAGCTGGCTCATCCATAAAGCCAGCGCCGCGACGAATGCACGGCAGGATGCAGAATGATCAAACAAGTCCGACTCCCTGGACCACGAAACGTTACGAACGAGACAAACACGGCAGTCCGCATAAGTCGCATCAGGTCCCCAGGTGGAAACGACGACGCCGTCGTATCGGTGAGCATCACGGTACAAGCCCGACTCCCTGGACCAAGAAACGAAACGAACAAGACAAACACGGCACTTCGCACAAGTCGCATCGTCTCCCCAGATGGAAGCGAAGGCGTATTCGAACGAGCTGGACGCAAGCCACAAGATACGCGGGGAAGAACGCCCAGCACGCCAAAGAATTGCTGTCGACAACGTGCGCCTGAGGACAGGCGCAAATTTTGGAAAGGCCGTGTCAGCATTCACATTTCTTACGAGCCACGCGGTCCCAACACGCCAGCACAGGACATTTAACGCTCCTGCTCAGCGACCACGAGGCGCCCCGTATCCTAACTTTCTCCTACGAGCGTCCCCCTTGACAAGCCACGATGCTGCGCCTTACGGCAGCGGAGTCGTAAGGAGAAGCATCTTCAAGCAACACGCCTGGACTTGTCGCAAGAGGCCAGACAGCGAGGCGCCATTTCCTCCTCTCCCGGACGCCACCGCGCGCGGCAAAATTTGAAGCGGTTGGCCGCGCGGTCGCTGGTTCGTCCTTTCGGACTGCCGTCGAGTGCTGCCTTTGGATTGGCCAGTACTGAGGGGCCACCGTTCCTCAGGCTATAAAAGCCCCACCGCTGCAGCTTGGGAAGAGAGATGACCGGGAGGCGCCGACGATACGAGACGCGTCGGCGAGGCCCTCCCAACTCTGCAGATCCGCCGAACCTCCTACGTATCAGTAATCCAGTTATCTCATTCTTGTATCCTTAAGTCTTAAAATAAACCTGTTTTCTTAATTCGAAAAGAATCCGGCCACTTCTTGCTAACAGACGCAGTAACTTTCTCACATATCTCGGTGGACACCCAAACCGCGCCGTAAGGGAAGGGATAAAGGAATGCGCAAAAACCTGTTTTGAGTCGTCGCGGCGGCTCGAGCGGCGATGGTGGTGAAAAACGTCTTTAATACTCAGAGAGAGTTTGGGAATCAGACGACCCCGCTACATGGTCGGTATCCTTAGTCCGGGGACGCGTGTTTATTTTTCAGCGCAAGCCCAGCCAGGCCACTGCTCATTGGCTCGCTGTACTGTGCACGTCACTTCCGCTCCAATTAGTACGCAAGCATTAAAAGTAAATGGCTGTTCTAAAGAACTATCTACACAAACGTTTCATATGCACACAAAATATAATGAATCTTTGAGAAACTAGATTTGAACGTTTAGTTTGGTCACGTGACTAGATTGCAATCACGTGACATGACGTGACTTTTGTCAACAGTCAAAATGGCCGCTTCAAAGGTCGTCGCGGCAAGTCACGGTAGAGTGCCATGGTTACAGGTTCTAGAGCACTGTATCACGGCGTTTTCGGGCAGTTGTACGCAAGTGGTTCCAAGACCAGTGCAAGCTGCCTAGCTGGATCCAGGATACTTGCCTCTGAATGGTTAAAGTGCGCCGATTCCAAGGTGCTTTGCAAGCCGCGCGGTTGGATGCTAGATATGCGTATTGCATTCGTAGGACGTACGCGGTGGCGATGTAACGAAGCGTTTGTGGCCGTGTTGCAAGCGTTCATAATTCCTGTGAGGATCACCACGGACAGCGCCGAGTAACAGCTGCTCACCTTGGAGAATGGAGGCTGCTCATGGTGAATTTCCTTTGCGTGCAGCATAAGCTACACAGCACAGTGACAGTGTCCGAGAAGTGAAAGTGGTTGCGGTCGGAGCAAGTGCTTCTCCGCCGAGGCAGAGAAGTGCGCACGTGCGAAGGCTCACTACGCATGCAGTGTGTTCCGAATGCTGAAATGAATTTGGCGTTGTGCAGCTAGTCGTACTGGTTGCAGTGATCGCGACCGAAGCGACCGTTGTTATACGCATATCTCTTTTGCAATAACTGTCTGCAGGGAGGAAGCCTGTTTACATATTACAGTGACAACTACTGTGCACTGCTAGGGAAACGCTCGTCCCATCCTGTCTCTTCTCTCGTGATCGTCCTTTTTTGCGCCTTCCCCTGGCCAATTTTTTTTCTATCACAAATGTAAAACCACTGCTGTGTGCTATTTTGAATAACTCACTAATAATTTAAAATATATAACCTTAGCTATTTGAAAAATGTGATTTAGTAATTATGACGGTTGTTAGCAGCTTGTACTGCAGCCTGGCTTGTTCCACTCAGTGTGTTCGGCCCGATAGAGGATTCGTGTGCACAGTGCGCAAGTTAGCCTGAATGCAACTACTGTGCGCATATATTTATTTATTTGGAACACTGCCAGCCTCTGGTTAAAACTTTAGCAGAGGGGCATTACATGTATCATAGTAAAGGATAACATTTCTAAAAGCAGCTGTGCAAAGGACATATTTATATGCCGTGATATTACCTGAAATAGAGGAAAGTTCTCGATGACCACATTATGCATAATAGAGCATTTTATTCGTTTGCCCGAGTGAACGAGTCAGTAGGCACTTTATTAGATCAATTTATTTTAATATTTATTATACCTCAACGGTCCTAAGTGGCAATACCTGAATGGTGAACTTTGACATGGTGAGGCAAGTAGGAGCTTGATGAGTTTGCAATGTAGTAATAAGGGAATAAATACTCATTAGCATCCAAGCGCAGCCATACAGCTGCAAAGAAAAGCTTTGTAGCTCTTTTTGTAGCCGTATGGTCGTGCTTGGGTGGATGCCAATGAGTAATGACTGCCTTATTAGAAATCATTTCAACCTTGAGGGATTCGTCTAAAATATTGGACCAACACCGCTCCCATTTCGAGCTCGCCCCATCATATGCTAGCCATCCCGGTTCGCGCACTTGGTAGGGCAACTGCCCCGGTGAGGCAGTAGTCCCGGGTTCGAACCCCAGACTAGGGTAACTTTTCCTCTAACTACAAAGTTTCTGTGGAACCTGAGTAGCTTTCTTTTGTAGCCGTATGGCTACGCTTGGGTGGGTGATAATGAATTACTCCCTTATTACAAACGTTCTCCACACTGGGGGATTCCTCAAAAATATTGGACTTGCATTGTCATTAACTGCATGGATTTCTACAGTGACCAGTTCGAAGGACAAGAGGTTAGCAAGCATAGCCTTGCGAGATGGAAGACCATTCTAGCCTTTCGTGGCAAAAACAAAATTGAATCTTGAAATGCAATGGCATAAGCTAAGGAAGGGACAGTGCTTGTGCAGCTAGTGCAGAAGGAACCATGAGCAGGAAAAGATTAGTTGGTTATGTTACAGTAAAGAGCAAAAAAAAACCTGCAGTTTCTACATGAGATGAAGAAATTAGAAGATTCATCTTTAGTGCTGTGACGCTGGAGCTTCTACAATAGTCTGAGAGAATAAAACAAGCAGCTCAGTTCTGAATTCATCCCAGGATCTGAGAAGAATTAGATTTATGCCATGTGGCATAACAATATTCTGCTGATGCCGCACAGGAGTTTTGAATGCAAGCAACATGGAAGACGGTGATAAGGACATGCTATGGTGTAAATATCCTGGGCTGTGGGTAGTTGTATAAGTTGTATAAGGTAGTTGTATCAGGAATTGCTCCAAAGCGACCTAAACAGGATTGAAAGCCGGTGTTCCACATGGCTAATGACGCTCAATGTAACAAAATGCAAATACATGCAGGTATCACGCAAGTGCACTAATATCGACTACACGTATTCACTCAGTTCAACCATCCTCACTAAAGCCGAATCATACTGGTATCTTGGAATCCATATCACGAGCAACCTCACTTGGTCCGAGCACATCACGAAGATTGCTGCTGATGCATCGAAAACACTCGGCTTTATCAGACGTCACCTCAGTTTCTCCCCTTCTTCCATTCGCAGCCAAGCCTACAAAACTTTCATCCGTAGCAAACTTGAATTTGCATCCCCAATATGGAACCTACATCAAGCCTACTTAATAGCCAGCCTAGAAGCCGTCCAAAACCGTGCAGCCCGCTTTATTTCCTCCAACTATGACACCCGCTCTAGCATTACCAAAATAAAATTATCTGCCAACATCGAGCCTCTCGCGCATAGGCGTAAAATTGGCCGTTTATCATTATTGCATAAATTGTACTATTGTTTTCCCTCACTTCGAGACTCCGTTCTGCTCCCTCCCCTCCGAACATCACGCCGTCTTTTCAACTCCATGAGCATCCTAAGACTCCATGGCTCCTCAAACGCATTTAACAAGTCATTTCTGCCTCTTGCCATTGAAGAATGGAATTCACTACTCGAATGTATTGTCACTGAACGCGATGCTCTTAAATTCCACCAATTGCTGTCATTTCACTTGAAATGTGGGTAACTGTTGCCTTTGCGTTTTATTTTGATGTTATGATTGTTTGATCTACTACTGCACCTGTCTGCCTGATTTATAAACGTGTATTTCTTTTTTTCTCTTCCCCAAGCAACGAATGTTTCACTGTATTCTTTTTATCACTGTTTTTTTTACTGTTTCACTGTATATTTTTTTTGACCTAATAATGTCATTACTTGTTTCGATGTTGCCCCCCCCCCCCCTATGTTATACCCCTCCAGGGGTCTTTAAGGGTCAATAAATGATGATGATGATGATGAAGGATTGTTAGGTGAGACCATGTTACATTGTCAGCCAGTTCGGGTATCCACCGAGATATGTGACAGTTACTACGTCATTTCCTTTCCTCAAAAACCAATTTTTTTTTTCAGTATGCAGTGAATATGCCTTTCTCAGTAAGGCCTTAAGTAGGCAAGATGTAGTTATCCTGAAAGTAAAAAAACGTTAGTGCATTCTTAATAACATTAGCAGACAGGCTAGTCGAGAGCATCCGAAATATTGTTCTGAGAACTGAAATACTGTTATTGATTGCAGAGGGCAGACTCCATAGTCGTCAATGAAGGCACGTTAGGAAACACTGAAAGGAAGCTCATATTGTATTTAATAAAACCTCGGGCCCAAGGGCAATGCCTTGGGGACACCCGAGATTACAGGAAAAAAGCAGGACGCGCAAGAATTAGTATGGGAATTCTGTTGACGGCTGGCTGTTAAAGCTTGGAATCAGTTTATAGCAACTGGATTCAAGTTATAGCATGAGAAATTACGCCTAATTTATATAAATGAGGGATTTTATCATACGCTCTTTCAAAGCCCAGAAAAAAAGGCATTAAGGGGGATGTTGCCGTTGAGGGAGAATGAGAGCAAGTTGGCTATCGCAGGAATGCTTTCTAAAGCCTTGCCAATTTGGATGAAACAACTTAATTGGCCATAACATTATAGCACCACAAGAGTATAAATTATGTTTACAATTGGGCGCACATGCCAACGGCACAAATTGGGTCATAGGTGCCGGGTGATGATTGGCAAGACACATACAGGGGCTAAGCTATGATGAGACAGGAGGCTATCTTCATGGCATGCACAAGATATATGTGCACACTGTGTCCTGTCCAGCTGTTGCATTCTCCAAGATTCACAGGGCTTAAGTGTGCTGTCGGGTAAACTGCTGGAAAGACGGCATGTCGACGATGTACTAAGGATGAGAATGACAGAACAAGAATGGCTACTGGGTGCGGTGGTGGTGATGTTCTTTCCTGTCGTCTTTGTTCTTTGTAGTTTCACTAGCTCCACAGGCCTTGTTTTCCTATCCGCTGTTTCAAAGTGGTGTCAGGTAAAGCCAATTGTTACTCTACAACCACCAAACTGCTGTGCCATACTTTAATCAGCTTTCATAATTTGCAATGACAAATTTACTTCATAAGTCGTCTAGGCAAATAACACAGCTGAATAACTTGTGTCATCATCAGGACTAAAAATAACTATAATTTCATTTATACAGTCATGCCTCGTTAATACAGACCCCATTATGGATTCAAATTATGGACAGTATTTCTGGGGGCAAAACTTTTTCAATGCACTCACACCTCAATAACATGAAAACTCGCTCATAACACAGTGGACAGAGTGAAAATAAATACAGTTCTTTGTCGCATAATTGTGCAGAGTGCAAAGACTGTTAAGACTTCTTGAATTTGAGTAGATAAGTCAAGCACAGCCTGAATCATATGCTTTTTTTACACACCGTAATTGCCATCATACTGCTTGTCGCACTGTGTGCAGAGAGTTTTGTGTTAACCCATGAACTGCCAGGCCCAGCGACTCCTCCTGCTCAAACACTTTCTGGATGCCAAAGCACTTCTTTTTCTGGTGTCAAAAGCATTGTCAGTGCTCGGCGACTCACATCCTGGCTCAGATTACTCATTGCACAAAATAAATTAAGCTGCTTAACAATAAAGAACAGAGTCGCAAGCTTACATTATAGGCTCACAGATGCCTCTCCGCAGCCCACAATGCTATATCCGCAGCCCACAATGCTATAGCACTTTTTAAACGGAGTGCACCATGTCACAACCTAAACCGAGAACTACTCCTCTGGCTCAGCCCACCATCATGCAGATAAGTTTGTGTTGTCACCAATTCTTCATGCAAATATTTTTGCAGACATAGGTCCACACAGCAGGCAGGAAATAAAAAAAAAATGACGCTCCACAAGAGACCACTGCACTACACACCGATGTTTTCGCACGTCGTAACCCGAGCATCCATAATCACAAAATGTACTGTATGAAGCAGCAACACGCCGAAGAATGGCGACGCTGTTGTTGTCGCGGAAGAAAACAGTTCGACGGCCGCGCAGCCAGGATCGCGTCACGTCGCACACACAGCAGTTTCGAAGCACAGTACCTACACGAAGCGCGATCAAAATCGGTGATGGATACGTAACAGAAACAACGTCGTATAACAACGCTCGCTTCGGTTGCAATCACTGCAACCAGTACGACTAGCTGCAGAACGCCAAGTTCATTTCAGCATTCGGAAAACACTGCATGCGTAGTGAGCCTTCGCACGTGCGCACTTCTCTGCCTCGGCGGAGAAGCACTAGCTCCGACCGCAATCACTTTCACTTCTCGGACACTGTCACTGTGCTGTGTAGCTTATGCACGCACAGGAAAATCACTATGAGCAGCCTCCTTTCTCCAAGGTGAGCAGCTGTTACTCGTCGCTGTCCGTGGTGATACTCACAGGAATTAGAAACGCTTGCAACACGGCCACAAACGCTTCGTGACATCGCCACTGCGTAGGTCCTACGTCGGTTTGAAGATACGCATATCTAGCATCTAACCGCGCGGCTTACATAGCACTTGGGAATCGACGCACTTTAACCATTCAGAGGCAAGTATCCTGGATTCAACTAGGCGGCTTGCACTAGCCTTGGAACTACTTGCTTACAACCATAGCCTCCTCTATTTTTCTGTGCCTGGTCAAAGGCTGCTGAAGCGCCGTCTGACTCCGCCGTGTTTCTCCGCGGGGCGGCGCTGCCAGCCCAGGCGTGCGCGTAGTTGCGGCCGGCTGCATGGGCTTCGGCGGCCGCGGAATAAATGTGGCCTTTGCCTACTCCACAAATGACCAACTCGTCCCTAAGACATTACCAAAAGTATATAAAAGCAAACATTCGGCAACACAAAAACGACGTCCACAACTATGCAAGAAAGCGCGCAGTCCTCTAACCGAACATTCATAAGATACACAATCAACATCGACGAAACCAGCACACTCAGAGCCGGAACAAGTTAGCAAAAACGCGCCTAATCCTTGTGCACTGAAATGCGCAGCAACCCGGAATAAAGCGGCGCTAAAAACAGATTTCGAATTAGCTGAATGAAGCCCGGCCGGCGACAGAAGCAGACGGCCTGCATAAGGCGCCGAAGAAAAACAACAACACAAGCGCTTGTGATGACGACAAAATCAAACGTTGAATGCGTCAAATACCTCATTGCTAAAGAGGGGTTCAAGTTTGTTCTGACCAGAAAGTTTTCTTCGGACCCCATAGAGTCGTTTTTTGGCTGGTTAAGGCGGTCTGCAGGAAGCAATGATCAGACAGATGCTAGAGCGGTACTCGCTGGCGTAGAGAAGGCCTTAAGAACTGGGTTTGTGTCTGCTTCCCAACACAGCAACGTAATAGAAATGGAAAGGCAAGCACTTGGAGCACTGAACAGTGCACAGAAACTTGCAGTCACCCAGCGCGCTGACGACTTTCCACCGGAGGCGAAAAGTCTCCTTGAAGACCTTCTCAGGACACAGAAAACGTTGCTGCCAGCGCCAGACACTGCAGCACTTGCGATGTTAGGAGGTTATTTGGCTCGCGTCGTTCAAGAAAAAATTGATTGCAGCAGCTGCAATGCTCTTCTCACGCGACCAGCCTCATCTGCGCCCAGTGACAGTTTGATCCGTCTTCAGGACAGAGGAGGCCTCCTTTATCCTTCAACGCAGTTTTTGTATGTTCTGTACGCCCTCAAGAGCTACGTGGAAGTGTTGCTCAACAAAAGACGGTTCTTATCAAAACCCCTGCAAGCTGCAGTCAACAATGCAGTTGAGGCTCTTGCAGAACATGGAGCACTGAAATGTGAGCTTGCGTCCAATGACCACCACAGCCAGCTTCTGAAACTCATCTGCGGAAAGTTTTTCCGCCCTGTTTTTGCGAACTATGCCTTATCGGTGACGGACAGGAACGATGTAGTGAAACCGCTGACATCAAAGCCTCTATCTAGAAAGATTTTGAAGTTGTGAAAACATTTTTGCATGTATGTTTTATTCTATATACGACAGTAAAATTTTTTCCATTCACTCATCGCTCACAAAAATGCTTCTGGTCAGATACGACCTATGCTAAGAATACGTGTTTTGTACAAAAAGGCACAGTAACAATTACCGTCGATATAGCTGTAAACTTAGGCATTCATCTCGGTACTGGAGCAGCGTTCGATATGTATGCCCGGCCGCCAATTTCATATTTTCCTTGATGAGCAGCTTTTACTAAAGTACATGTGCACATGGCTTAACAAAAGCAATTTAGCACTTTAACGATCGTGTCCGCACATCAATCTTACTAAACGGAGAGTAGTATACACAGTAGCAGAATTGCGCGCCGTCTTTTACGCTGCGTGCAACTCCTGCCGCGTCGTCTGCTCCATCCTGGGCTGCGCGCGCCACTCGTCGGCAGCTTCGCGTACTAGCACGAACGGCGCCTAACAACGGCGTTTCCCGCGATTGAGCGGGCATGAAAAAAATAGAGGAGGCTATGTTACAACTGCCCGAAAACCACGCCGAAAACACCGAGCGGCCATTTCGACTGTTGACAAAAAGTGACGTAATATCACGTGATCGCACTCTTGGGCGTCGTCTGCTCGTGTGCGCCTAGTCACGTGACCAAACTAAACGTTGCAATCTAGTTTCTCAAAGATTTATTATATTTTGTATGCATACGAAACGTTTGTGTAGATAGTTTTGTAGAACAGCCATTTACTTTTAATGCTTGCGTACTGATCGGAGCGGAAGTGACGTGCACAGTACAGCGAGCCAATGAGCAGTGGCCTGGCTGGGCTTGCGCTGAAAAATAAACACGCGTCCGGGACACCGCACGACGAGGCCCCGTCTCGCGCCCGCTACTACTGGAGTCCTTTGGGACTCCAGTGTGGAGCAGTTGAGGAGGGCAGTCTCCCATGCCTCTCGGGTGGGGAGGGGGGGGGGGGGGAAGGGGGAAGGTGAGGATTCTGAGTACATGCCCACACCATGTGAAAGATATCGCAGATCTCTCCACAGTGCGGACAGCGCCACCAGAGAGGACTGGGAGGCGGCCCTGCTCGGCTGTCAGGACCTAAAGACCCAAAAGGCCTTGGTTCACCGGACGCGGCCGGCGTTGCTTGCCAATGGGGCCCCGGAATAGGGGCTTCACCTAGTATTGTTAGGGGAAAGGGCCAATAGGGCCTACCCCAATCACCTCTCTGTAAATATTTATTGCATTATAAATGTTTTTCACCGCCACCTATCTGCGTTCGGATCGAAGTGTTTTGCTATGGCAGGGCAGAGAAGAGTTCCTGTCTGCAGGCGCCCCTCAACTGGATAGCGAAGCGGTCAAGCTTCGCCATGCCTGACGGAACGTCTGTAACTGCATCATATCTCTCGAGAGCAATGCAACCTGATGCCAATTAACGGCCCGGCCATGGTTGGTTCACATGGCTGGTTTACATGCAAGCGACTGAGCGAATTGAGCGGCTGAGCGGCGCGTCGCAGCTAAAAATTTTCAACTTGCTGGAACCTCGCCGCTCGAATGAATTCAACTCACTCGAGCAGCGAGGTTTCAGTAAGTTGAAAATTTTTAGCTGCGACGCACCGCTCAACCGCTCAGTCGCTTGCATGTGAACCAGACATGTGAACCAACCATGGACGGGCCGTTAATTGGCATCAGGTTGCATTGCTCTCGAGAGATGTGATGCAGTTACAGACCTTCCGTCAGGCATGGCGAAGCTTGACCGCTTCGCTATCCAGTTGAGGGGAATAACGCGCTACACACGAACTCATCAGCAATCCAACACTTCAAGCCGGGGCCATTTTCAACTCATACGACCGCAGAGTAAAACTCCTAAAGCATATCCGAGACTGCTGCCATCCATATGTCGCTCCTGCATCATAAATGGTATTAAAAATATGTAATCGGCACTAAGCAGCACCCTTAATCCTGCCACTTGATCCAGAAATCCAATTTTCGCTCTCTCTGCCCCATGCTCTGTGATGAATGAATGAATGAATGAATGAATGAATGAATGAATGAATGAATGAATGAATGAATGAACTTTATTTCCGTCATCATTGGGCCTCACCGTCGGGGCGCAGCAATTAGGAGGGGGCGCCTCCCAGCCGGCTCTCAGCACCGGAGACCGCGGAGAGAGTCTTGTGGTAAGCTGTCTCCTCCTGACGGATGATGAGTCTTTGCTTATCCGGGTCATGGCTTCGGATCAGCGCATCCCAGGTGGCAAGGTCTGGGATTATTTTGATTTAGCCCCAGGAGAATCCTGACACTCCCAAATTAAGTGATTTTGTGAAGTGATTTTGTGACAGCTACTGCAGAGCTCAGGCTCCCCAGTGTCTTCATCGTGTAGTATAAAGTAGGGAAAGAATCTGTTGACCTGAAGCCTCCTCCAGGCCCTGCACTCCTTTGGAGTGAGTGACCTATCCGGACGCCTCCAGGTTCTCCTATCCAGTCTTGGTGTTTCAGTTATTTCTTTATACGTTATGAGAGGGTCTTTATTCCCACTCCGGGGCACTTTCAGAGCAGCTCGGATATATAATTCTCGAGCGAGGCTGTGAGCAGCCTCATTCCCCGGAATGCCCTCATGAGCAGGAACCCATATGAGGGAGACCTCTCTGCTTAAAGGGGTACCTTCTTAGTAATTTAGTGGCTTGACTGGAGACCACCCCCTTACAAAAGTTGTGAACAGCTGACACGATGATCTTGGCTTTGGTAGTGACTTTTCTACGTTGGTCCTTTGATATACTATAGCAAGTTCCTTCCAAATATGGCTGACGCATGCAAGGGCAATAGCAGCCTCCTCTGCCACTAATGCACTCCTTGTATTAATCGATGCTGCAGTCACTTTCTCCCCATTCCCATCAACGACGGCAATGACGGAGGCGCCATCGCGCATGCTCTGATTGATTGTAAAACATTTTATTCGCCGGGAAGAGCTTGGCAAGAGGTCGCGTTAAGTGGTCGAGAGTACATAGCCATCGACGACTTTGTCAGCCCACTCGACCGCCAAAACTTGCGTTCTGGGGTCTGGACGCATGCTCTGTCATTATTTCAAATCAGCATGTTCAAACTCCCCGCCCGCAGCCACCCTTGTGCGGCAAGGTGGATGTAGAATGGTGGCGAAGGCTGGGCCCAAAAACGGTCTAGCGCGACTGCAGCACAGCCACTTTGGGCGGCCGAAACACTTATATAATGAAATTCAAAAGCACAAATAAAAATGCTATAAAACAACAAAAACAAATGAATATTTTAATGCCACGTTTTATAAAATAGATAAACTATTTCAGCAAAACATATTAAGCCGAATTTTGTAATTTTTTGCAGCGCTCTTGTTGCGCCCTCTGTGCATTTCCAGCGCGATTTTGCAGGCCTTGTTTCGGTACCCGGCCCCCCTTGACCACAGTGGCTGCGGGAGCTTACGAAGCGATTTCTTATCTCCAGCTGCCTGCTATGGCGCGCCTTGGAAAGCGTGCAAATTAAGCTCGCCGGTCTCGAAATGGCACCTTTAAGAAGTTTTTGTCGTCCTTGCCCGTCGCTTCTCTGTCACCGTTTGGCAAGCTCTGCACCCCGCTGCACCGCTGCAGCGTTTCCTTCGGTGTACGGCCAGTGCGAAACCTTTTCCCGAGGCTTCGCGCTCATCGTTTCAAGCGCTTAGCTCTGCATTTCAAGATGAGGTTGCGGCATGTGAAGAAACCTTGCTCCGTGGCACATTGTGACAGCGTGGGTTGTACCGTGGGTGTCTTACCAAGCCTGCACCGCTTCCCTCTGGACTTTCGCAGGTGAGCTATTGCCGTTTTCGTCTGCTCTAGATATGCTTTTGTCGGGCTTACCGCGCCCATTCGTAGCTGTAACCGTTTCATACGCACTTGGCTTCATGTTATCGGGATGTTTTAGTAAATTGACTTGCCGCATGTTCAATTTAAAACCAACTGCGTTGCCTAACAGCTCTGAGCATGACATTAATGGGTTTTGCAGCACCGTGAAGCCAATTTGAGGATCCCCTCGCAACTGACAGTATCGAAACTCAACCATGTATATGTGCGCCGCATTGACTGTGCCTTAACTGAATTCGCCCAGCAGTAGTTATTGCCGTTCTACGTATACATGACCGTCAATGTAGTTTTAGACTCATTTTGCTGCATCGCTCTCGTCACTCTTTGAGCATAGAAAAGTAGCTAGCCGTGTGGTATCAGGCGAGCTTAACCGCACTCTGAGGCGCGGAGGCTTGGCGCGAGCATTTTCTGCCATAGTTATAACGTACTGCATTTAGGTGAAAGGAATCTTGGCGTATTGACGTTTGGAGTATATGGTATTCATTTGGGTGCAGTTGTATAACGTGTATGCTGCTTCATGTCCAGGTGCAAAACGTGGGTGGAGCTCTGCCGCAACCTCAGCCTGGAGAAGACGCCGTGCCAGCTGCGAGACCTGAGGGTTTCTTCCAAGCACTTCGAACTGTTTGTGTATCTGCGGCCAGGATGGCTGCGTCTCGATGCTGTGCCTACTCGAGGAAGGAGTGGCTGTATTGAATATCCCTGCACTTCACTTTAACTGCACTTCATGTATATTTTGGCTTGATTAGAATTGCTTCAAATTACTTCGGTTAGCGACAAGGAGCTGTTGAGGTTGTGCGCAGGCCCTATGTATGGTGTAATGCTCTAGCGTTGAGCAGATTTGTTGATGCTAAAACTTGTTAATACTGTCATGCAGGTGTGAACATAGCTGCTGTATTCTTTCAGTTGAAGAAATGAAATGTGAAGAGTAATCCCTGTGTGCTGCATGGTGTATGTGTTGATGCGCGTACTATGTCATGTCACGTTTGCCTCAATGGAAGCTGTCGTAGCATTGTTTTCTATACTTTTCAATTTCCTACCTGGCAACGTTCGTGGAACTTAAGGGCTTTTTCCTAACCGCACTGTGACCATTGAGATGAATAGCCAGCTTAAAAAAACTACTGCTTGAGCTGCCTGTGACGCGCATTTTTTGTTGGTGTGCTTTATCGCTGTATTTGTTTGGTTGCTGTAATAAACCATGAATATGAAAACCATACTTGCCGTGCACTGTATTGCAAACTGTGCACTTGAGCCTGTGCTTTGTGCATCATACTTTGATATACTCAAAAGTACTAGCACCAGCATTTCCACCAAGGTTTCCACTACGAATCATGCATTCTTACCCAGCGTCTGCAAGTGTTGCTGCCTTTCTGTGCTGCCTTCTTTGCCAGTCACTTTCATTGGGTTCCCAATTGCACATTAACAAGGCCATAACTAGCAGGAACTCGAGCACATTCGACTGGCAAATGTTGGTGCGCACTGAAAGGCAACCTTAAAGCGATACCGGCTCGAAAATGCGGGTTCTATAAAAAGACCACTTCATAATTCGCGCCAAAAGCGTAGGTATGCGTGACGTCATTCAACGTCACTCATACGTAGTTTGCCCCCCAAATTAGTGGCGCTGGGGTGCCCCCATGAGCCGCCATGTTTTAGACCAATGGGCGTCTATGGAGCCTTCGCTACCATGGTATATCTACCTTGTGTGCGGTAGCAAGCGGTGGCGCTGCAGATGCTACAGATGCCTCCCTTTGGCTTGCGCCGTCTGTGCTATCTCTCTAGACGGATGCATAAAGTAATTATGGGCGCATGCGCATATCGTGGCGATACGCGTCAGCTCTCATATGACTGCCGCTCGGTGACCAGCGGCGGTCGGCGGTAGTCACGCCTGTATTCAGCCTGTCATCATGCGTACAAGGTCGCCGTGAGAACATCAGCGACTGAACGAGAACCATGGCGGCCGAGACCGCCGAAGGAGCGGCACCACCCGTCGCCACCGAAGACGTCGAGCTCGCTGACGTTAGTTTACTCGTCAAGTACCTCCGTCGCGTGGTGCCAGTGCTTCTGGAGGAGGATGAAATCGTCCAGCCGTCGCTCGAGACTGCTCTCAGCGACAAGGCTAACCTGGAAGTACTGCGCAAGTTCATCGCTGATTCTCAGGTCAAGACGTTGCTGGTGCAGCGATCATCCAGCAAAGGTGCGCTGACCGCTCCCTTACCTTGGCTGGGCTAAGCCTAAGAGAGCTGGCGCCGCCGTAATCATTACTCGCGATTGTTCACGTCCCATTCATTTTCCCGGCGACAGGTTTAGGAATCGGTGTTCGGAGATGTCAGGTGTTGTGGGGCACAAGTGCCACCACCTGTCGCCCCCACTTTTCATTCATTGTCTTTAGTTCATTTTCGTTTCTTTCGGTGCCGTTGCGGTAGGCGTGCCTGTCAAAAGATGCCGGGATCCTTCTTTCCAGAACCGGTTGCTGCGAGGCGAATGAATGAGAATCTCCTCGTCTCGCCGATCGGATGCTTTCTTTAGCTTTTCCTGCCGTCGCCGAGGGTCGTCTGTGTGAAGGCGGCCTACGTAGATGCGTCAGGCCATGTTCAGGGGCGGGAGTCACTCTTTGGGAGGGGATCAGTGCCCTTTTTTCAACTGTTTTCTCCGTCTAAAAGTTTGAATTTTTCCATGGTTTCCATAGAAAGTTTCTCACTTAGGACAACCCCCCCCCCCCCCCCCCCCCCCCCTCTTACAAATTCGCCTGTGCCCAATGTGTGCGCGCGCACATGCCCATATGGTGCATTGCAGTGAAGACCCTCAGAGGACACAAGTTGAGCAGGCCACGTTCTGTTGAAGGCGCAAGTTTTCACATGCAGGTGTCTGCAGTGAAGAGCAGCTGAGAATTAAAAGGCTAAAAGTGTCTTCGTTTTTTTTTTTTTTTGTAAACTTACTTGACCGATCATGGCTGTATGTAAAAGCTTTACGCAAACGTGCCTGTTATGTAATTGTCCCAGCAGTGTTCTGCGCGGCTCTTGCACATAAACAAGTGCCTATAAATAAAACCTGTTAATGGAGTACAGCACCAAATTTTTCCTTGCATGTTTTATTCTTTCAAATTATGTGGCATTAGTATATATGGATCACCCCGTCATATGCCCCTGTGACCACTAAATAATTTATAATTGAATTTCTTCTTAACGCTGTTTCGGTTCCAATTTCAACAGCCGGATGATGGCTGTGGCATGAAAGGTGTGTTTAGGTTACATGAGGCATGAAAAAAACTCCAGTATAATAAATGATACTAAGCTTAAATTCTTTGCAACACGTAAGCCAGTCTACTTCAATAGCTGGAGTGACAACAAATAATGTATTAGGGGTTGTACTGCAGTTTTTTTATGCTTCACTTGATCTAAACACATCTTCCACATCACAGCCATCATTCGGTTGATAAAACTGAGATCTAAACAGCATGAGAGAAGATATTCGATAATAAATAATGCAAAGATCATAGGCACATACAATTTGATGATCAGTACATTCTAATATCTGAAGGGAAAAAAACAAAACAAAATTAGGTGTCTATAGTCCTTTAGTTGAAGCACTGGTTGAAGCTAGGCCATTGCGTTACTGCAGAAGTCATTTTTCCTGTGTGGTTCGCCATTAGGGTAGTGTAATTTATGCTTGGTAGTTGCTGAGCTAGCTTTGTGCTTCCTGTTGACTACAAACTTCTCATAGCTGCCGCGTAGCCTAGTGGTTACGGTACATAGTTGCCAACCTGAAAGACATGGGTTCGATCTCGGTCACAACAGTCAAATATTGATGGAGGCGAAATTCTAGAGGCCCGTGTACTGTGCGATGTCAGTGCACGATAAAAAACCCCAGATGGTCGAAATCATCTGGAGCCCTCCACATCTAAACTAGCAGCATGATATCTTTATGAACAAACCCATCCAAAGCAACAAAAGTATAGAAAGGCATAGTTTTCACTGCACCTGCGCAAATGTTTTCTTCATGCTTTATCAGAAATAAAAAATCATTGTCTGAACAAACTTGTTACGCTAACTCTCCTTCAAGCCTCTGAAATGGTACCTTTAATTCATTACTAAGTGTGTGCATAGCAAACACCATACAAATGTCTGCTGATCAAACAAACAAACAAACATCTTTTCTCATTCCGGCATGTTTCTTGCTGTTTTTATGTTCATGACCATGTATTGTGTAAGAATCTTCATTTGAACTCTCTCACTTAGATTACTTCAACCATACATACTGTGTGTGTGTCAGGCAGTGACCTATAAGTTATGTATGCTGTTATTGCACACAGTTACAGCATAGTCTTGCTAATTGAATAGTTTCATGTCATTGGCTTCTACAATGCTCAGCATGTATAGACTTACCTGCCAGGTTTGCTCAGCAGTTATAATGTACAGCTGCTGAGCATGAAGTCGCATGTTTGAGTCGTGGCTGCAGGAGTCTCATTTCTGTGGAGGCAAAATGCAAGGGAACTGCATATTGAACTTTTGGTTATGTAGGAAGAGCCCGGGATTGTTGCAGCTGTTTTGGAGCACTGCTTGTTAGCTTGCATGATTTGTGGGTGGGTGGGGGAAAAATTTAGCGACCAGTGCACTGTGGCACGAACAACCTAACACTTCTTTCACTTGACATCTTATTTTCTTTTTTCTCTCTCTCCAGATGAAGAACTCGTTGGTGAAGGTGGTGGTGACGTGGAAGATGAGACCGTCACCTACACAATTTCCAGCGAAGTTCACTTCACAAATCCCAAGATTAACAGGTGAGTGGATCTGAATGTTCAGTGTTTTCCCTTCGACCCTTCACGTTGGATTTGTTAAGCATTCACATCTGTAAATGCCATCTCTAATGTACATCAGACACCACAAATTCATTGGCCTAGTGTTCGAAACACTGGGTCGTTTGCCTTTCGCCAGATTAGCGGTTCTGTGGTTATGTTACAGCGTAGCATAAATTGTTAGCTTTGTAGCAGCAGGATGTCGTCAGGACATAATTGAAAGGACGTGAATTTGTCAGTGCAGTGGTGTCAGTCCTGACGAACTAAACCTAGCCCTAATTGTTGCTTTCGCTCCCATGAGCTGGCTGATGTGTCTGTATTTTTGGCTCTACATACATAATTAGCTTTGTGAGGAGTTTGTTAAATGAACGAGTAATGTAAGCATGCTACCATTGAGAACAGTCTTAATAAATATTTTAGTTTTTATATATGCAACTTAAAATGCACAAGCTACGTTCGTAAACTTGAGATGAGTTTCTAGGTAGCATCAGAGAAAGTATAACTCTCTGCAACCAGAAACTAAATTATAATCGCTATCGTCACCAGGAGTTGTGTGGATGCCGTGGATTTGTAATCTAGCCTTGGTTGTGGCAAACAGCCACCTTGAGCATAGAGCAAGTGCAGATGCAAATTATTGTGTAGGTCCCTCATAACGTGGGATATAGTTAGTACTACCATTGAAATAATATCAGTGATGGCAGTGTAATTTATACTTTTATAATCACCACAGTGCTGTCGGTGAGCATTGCAGGCAGGCTGAGAGACAGGTGTAAATTGGTCGCATTTTAGTGTTCTAATAACCGGTGACATAGTGGATAAATATTTTTACAGCTTTGAGGAGTCGAAAGCAGTGTGCTTTGCCGAAAATGGTAACGGATTAAGTTGGGACATAGTTTTATACGTTTTCTTATTCACTCTAACTGATCTCTAATGTCAATAAATCCGCGATAACGTCTTTAGTTCACATTGTGTTGATTTTGGGGATTTAGGCTAAAAGCTTGACAGGCATTGTGTATTGCGGGTGGCCAGCAAGCCCTGGGGAAGAATCGCTTATTGTGAGAGGTGGGGGTCACAAAATTTGATTTTTGCCTGTCCCTATGCAGCCTGGTCGTCATCAAGAAGTATGCGGTCATCGAGGCTGACAAGAAGGTTCCCGCACAGCTACGGGTGATGAACCTAAATGATGCCTCGCCTTACGAGACACTCCACTCTTACGTCAGCAGCGCTGTCGCACCCTACTTCAAGTCGTACGTCAAGGAGACGGGACGAGCTGAAAGGTGCGTGCCCACTGTGCATATTTTGGGCGGGCATGACGTCAGCTGCGATGTGTGGGGTTTGCTTCACTCTACTTATCTGCAGGGTTTGGTTGTTTTTCGTGTAAGTGAAAATGTGTGTCCTTTGAGGCAGTGCGAGCATGTTGGAGCTGTTTTTGGAAATGTCTGTAACTACTAGCTTTTAGCATCGTTGTGTCCCTGCTTGAAAAAAGTGCGCTGTATACTTTAATGCTTTGTTAGGATACTGTGGGTTAAATCCCTACTGTGAGGGAATTTTGCGCATGATGAAGAAAAAAATGCGGCAATGCGGATTTTGTTGCCGTGAAAGCATGGGAACAAAAAATGCATTGAAGACCTCTTTGTGTTGCAACAGGCAGCACTGTTGCCACTGTGGTTGTTGTCTTGCTCTCACAAGCCTGAGCACAGCTTTATCGATGTTTATAGTAGATTACAACTTAAAAAAACACAAGTTGATAACAATGGGCCATGTTCTGGGAGGTCCTGTATTACACTGTTGACCAATCACAACAGTAAACAAAATCAGAATAAAACAGCCCAGAGGCATCAAAATTCTTGACCTTCTAATTCCATCTCGTGGTTAGATCCTTTTTTTTTATGGAACAAGAAAACCTTCAACAACGGTCTACTTTTCTGTCACGGAAGTATGTATTCTGTGCGGTAGTCCTGAATATGGGCGGGGCTTCACTGCAGTGTTAAGTTCTATCCGACAGTAGTTGCACAAGAAGCTGAGGTATTCTGGTTCATGAAAGCTTCATTGAAGTGAACGATATGCAAAAACCTCTACATCATAGGAGGAATTCGAGGAGCAACTTTTGTTAGTATTAGGATGGTTGGCAGAGAAGTTTAAAACCTTGCATAGCCTAAATGCATAAGAAGAATTCTCTTATACAGCATACCTTGCACAGAAATACTCAAAAAGTTCTGCATTTCTTTGTGACAGGGATGGAGACAAGATGGCTCCCACAGTGGAGAAGAAAATAGCAGAGCTGGAGATGGGCCTGCTGCACTTGCAACAAAACATTGACATTCCCGAGATCACGCTGGCCGTGCACCCAGTTGTGGCAGCCACCATCAAGCGCTGTGCCGAGGAGGGACGGCGCGCCACTGCCGCAGACTTTGGGGACCGCACAGAGGATTCCAGCTTCCTCAACCAGCTGCAGAATGGCGTCAACCGCTGGATACGAGAGATCCAGAAGGTGCGCAGGGGAACGATCTTCTTGCTGGTGGTTGAAAGTGGGCATGAAGACTGTTCAATTGTTATATCACTTGTTTCATGCTCATTTTCATTTCAGCTTTGCATTGAAATACACTCTAGCTTTTCATCAGAACCTGCTTTGAAATTCTTGTCTACACCATGCTGGCTTTCAGTCCAGCCCTGATGTAGTTATTTCATGTGTGTCATGGACAAAACTGTCCAGTTGTAAGAAGGGAGTAATTACTCATTGGCATCCACCCGAGCGCAGCCATACGGCTACAAAGGAAAGCTATACAGCTTTCTCAGAAACTTTGTAGTTAAAGAAAAATTCGTCCTGGTCCGGGGTTCGAACCCGGGAAAAGAAAAATTCGTCCTGGTCCGGGGTTCGAACCCGGGACCACCACTTCACCGGAGCAGTCGCTCTACCACTTGAGCTAACCGGGACGGCAAGCTTATGATAGGGTGAGAGCGAATTGATCAATAACTCGAAGTGGGAACTGTGTTGGTCAAGTGGACTTGTTGGTCAAGTGGGACCAACTGTCCAGTTAGTGCTGGTGAATTGGTGCTGGTGTTCAGAGTTTAACACATTGGTTTCTTGGAAATCTGACTCACTTGTGTTGGGCAGCTTAGTAGTACTTCTAGCACCTGTAGCCGCTGCCAAAGTGCAACAGATATATCATGGATCTCTTCTCTCTTTCTCTGCACGTTGTTGCAGGTGACCAAGCTGGACCGGGATCCGTCATCCGGCACGGCCCTGCAGGAGATCAGCTTCTGGTTGAACCTGGAGCGGGCTCTGCTTCGCATCCAGGAGAAGCGTGAGAGCCTCGAGGTGGCCCTGACGCTGGACCTGCTCAAGAAGGGCAAGCGCTTCCACGCCACGGTCAGCTTTGACACGGACACGGGCCTCAAGCAGGCACTGGCCACAGTCAACGACTACAACCCCCTCATGAAGGACTTCCCCCTGAATGACCTGCTGTCCGCCACCGAGCTGGACCGCATCCGGCTTGCCCTGCACGGCATCTTCTCGCACCTGCGCAAGATCCGCTCCACCAAGTACCCCATCCAGCGAGCGCTGCGGCTTGTCGAGGCCATCTCCCGAGACCTGATGGCACAGATGCTCAAGGTGCGTCTTTGCCTTCTTGTGGCCAGTTGCAAAGCTGACAGTCACGTTGAGGCCCTTCACTTTTCATAAGAAATATCTTGCTGAGGTCTTTGCGGTGCATGTGTATGGTTCTGCCTCGCTTTTAGTCAATGCGGTTGTGCCTTAGCCAGAGCAAGTCACCTTGTTGGAGCTCAGAAAAACTGTACAATTTAGTAGGCAGTGGAAAAACACATCACTTGCTGTGTGCTTCTGTCTTTTTGTTCTAGTGTTCATTATGCTGCCATCTGAATTAGGACTCTCTCAAGTGTGCAGAGGAGTGGAAAGTATACAGAACCATATGCAGCATAGAATAGTTTTGCAGCAACTGCTGATAGAAGAAATTTTACTGGCAATCAGGATTAACTTCTCTTTTGCTGTTTCAGAGAGTCTCACTTGCCTATATTATTAAGAAGGGTTGTACCTGTAGTATGAAGCTCTAGTTGGCATCAGCAGACTCTGAGGTGGCTACTTAATCTGACATGTGTTTTCATGGAAGCTTTTGCAGAGGTTGGAGAGAGAAGTGTTTATTGAACGTCAATATACCCAGTATTTGGGGCATTCATTAAAAAGGATTAAGAGATTGGTAGGTTAGGAGAAACGTCCGCTCCCTTAGCTTCGATTAGT
This sequence comes from Amblyomma mixtum, assembly GCF_055824585.1. NCBI lineage: Eukaryota > Metazoa > Arthropoda > Arachnida > Ixodida > Ixodidae > Amblyomma > Amblyomma mixtum. The sequence continues at coordinate 19,688,066 of NC_143019.1, forward strand.
CTTAATATGTGTAGCCATTGTGTTGAAGAATCAGTCCACCCAGACTTCCAGGGGATACAGGTGCGTTCAGAAGCTATGCTTCCTACCTGCCTGGCGAGACAGTAGGCAGAGTTTTCACGTTCGTTCTTCCGCAGGTTCTGGGCACCCGACGCCTGATGCACGCGCCCTTCGACCACTTTGAGTCGGTGATGGGTGCCTGCCTGGAGGTGTTCAACGCCTGGGACGAGGAGTACGACAAGCTGCAGTCGCTGCTGCGGGACATTGTCAAGAAGAAGCGTGACGAGCACATCAAGACTGTGTGGCGCGTCACACCTGCCCACAAGCGCCTCCAGGCACGCATGGAGCAGATGCGCAAGTGCGTGGGCCTCTCTCCCCCTCTTTCTTTCTTTCTCGTTTAATTTTCTCTTCACTCTGTTTTCATTTATTATTCTTGGAACCAGGAAAAAATCATAACTGGTCAGACTCGTTTTAGGAGTGATTCCCAGTTGATTCCAGTTGGATACCAGTGATTCCAGTTGGATTCCAGTTGGTGGCCAGTTGACTGCAACTGGAAATCAGCTGGGAGCCAACTGGAAACCAACTGGAATCAACAGGGAATTGTTCCTTAGACCAGTTACGAATTAATTACATTTAAGTGCCTCAGGCATTGCACGCACAGGAATGCACCTTATAGTACAGAGCTGGACAAGGCGCAAACTTGTCCTTTGAAGACTTGTTACAAAACATTGTGGAGCAATCCGTCTAGTTTTACATGGCAGTGAGGTTTTCAGATTTGCTGCATTTTGGCAGTAGCATAAGGTGGGGGATCCCGTCAACTTTCTTTCTTTGAAAAATGTAATTCTTGATTTGCGTTGCAAATGGAGTTTGTTGAGGAGAGCTTGTTGCTGGAGCACCTCTGTGTCTCGCGCGCAGGTTCCGTCGGCAGCATGAGCAGCTGCGCACGGTCATTGTGCGTGTGCTCCGGCCAGTGGCTGCACCACGCACGGTGCAGGGCAGTGCCACCACCACGCCGGACACTGACCAGCCAGAGCTGCCCGAGGCAGCTGTGCTGGACTCCGCCGACAGCAATGCCATCGAGGTGAGGGGGCAAAGGGATCTCATGGGGCACAGAATATGCACTTGCATAGAGGAGCCAGAAATGCCCTTATTTTTCATGTTGAGGCCTAGTGTTCAGCACGAAAAGGGTTGCTTAACAAGAAATGATAAGTCAGGTTGAGGCTTCCAGTTGACCTATTTGTCGTATGTCGGGTACTATCGTCCGCCAAATTTGATAGGGCTGTACATGGCAGGTCCAGAGATCCAGGTACAGTTCAGAGCCATTTTTAAAAATTGTGCGGCCAAAGTATAGTGGACTCTTCTGATGGTTTAAACCCTTAATCTTATTTGTGGCATTCACATGAGACTTGGTTACGAGTCTGATTCAGGTAATCCTGAAAAAGTATTTTATTTGGGCCCGGGCATAAAGGAATTTGTTTCAATCTGCATGTCATTGCAAGCCTTTGTGATCCCATCTATGGCATGGTGGTGCATTTCTTCTTCCTCTTGAACTGTATAAGCACATTGTAGATTGCACTAATGAGCAGGTAGGTGGGCCTCTGCCATTTGCAGTCCGTTGCACTGTTTGGTTGCAGGCTAGTTACATGGGTCTTCTTGTTAACAACTGAGTGCTAACAACAGCAAGTTGTGGTTTTTCTTCTTGTTTGTAACTAGTCTGTGTTGTAAATTATAGGGTTTAACTTCCTGAAGCAACACATGGGCTTGAGGCTGCTGGCCGTGGCCTAACCACTGAGCCACCATGGCAGGTTCTGTTCGTGTCATCATTTTCTTGAAAGATGACTCCTTTTTTTTTTTTCCCAATGCAGGAGGTCAACTTGGCCTATGAGAACGTCAAAGAAGTTGATGGCCTGGACATCTCCAAGGAAGGCACCGAAGCCTGGGATGCTGCTGTCAAAAGGTGCTAGTTTCGGCTGTCCTGCTGTGCTTCTTCGCCATTGCACGTTTTCGAAACAGTGCAACGAAGACAAGATGACATTGCAGCACCATCTTGTCATCCCATCTTGTCGTTGTCTTCGTTGCACTGTTTCTAATGATGGTTTGACGCCTCCAGTTGGTTTTAATGGTGCCATACACCTGTACTGGCTTCAGAGCCGTTACACTTCGGTCTTAGCTGCACACTTTGTTTAGAATGTCATAGTCTGGTTCATGCGTTCCCTCAGGTACGAGGAGCGCATCGACCGGGTGGAGGCCCGCATCACGGGCCGCCTCCGGGACCAGCTGGGCACGGCCAAGAACGCCAACGAGATGTTCCGCATCTTCTCGCGCTTCAATGCCCTGTTCGTGCGGCCGCACATCCGGGGCGCCATCCGGGAGTACCAGACGCAGCTCATGCAGCGCGTCAAGGACGACATCGAGGCCCTGCACGAGAAGTTCAAGGTGCAGTACACCCAGAGCAAGGCCTGCGTCATGAGCAAGGAGCGCGACCTGCCTCCCGTCGCCGGCTCCATCATCTGGGCCAAGCAGGTTGGTGTCTAGTTGGGAGTGCTGTGGAGGAGCTGTTCTAGAGAGTTTGAAGGGACGGCCCTCTGAAGGTGCGGTACGCTGGTGCAGATTGACCGGCAGCTGTCGGTGTACATGAAGCGGGTGGAGGACGTGCTGGGCAAGGGCTGGGAGAACCACGTGGAAGGGCAGAAGCTGAAGAGTGACGCGGACAGCTTCCGGGCCAAGCTGTCGACGCAGCCCATCTTCGACGAGTGGTCGCGCCTGGTGCAGCAGCGGCAGCTGGGCGTCACGGGCCGCATCTTCGCCATCGACAACCAGCGCTCGCGCACAGGCAATCTGCTCCGCCTCAAGGTCAACTTCCTGCCTGAGATCATCACCCTGGCCAAGGAGGTGAGGTGGATGATCAACGCTTCCGCTGCTTGTTGCCTTCTTTTTCTTCTTTTTGAGCCTTATATGTTGACATAGAGAAATGGAATGCAGGTTGTACCTTAGAGTTCATTGAGCAATGCTGGCAAAAAATTTGCTTGCAAATAAACGGGTGCTAAAGTTTCTTCAACATCTGCAATGTCCTTTGAGTTGGCAGCTGTATACTTGACCTGTCATGTGCATTCCTCTCTTGCTGTTCTTCTGTTTAGGTGCGTAACCTCAAGTGGATGGGCTTCCGCGTGCCACTGGCCATTGTCAACAAGGCCCACCAGGCCAACCAGCTCTACCCGTTTGCCATCTCGCTCATCGAGAGTGTCCGCACCTACGAGCGCACCTGCGAGAAGGTGCGGGAAAGGGATCATCCTTGCGCTTTGCCTCCCTCTGGTTCTTTGTTCTGCACACTTTGGGCATTTACTGTTCAAGCTGATCGTTGAGGGATCCGATGGGGAAGAGTTCATGGTTTAATGCAACTTTCCATTGGCTTTGGGGTCATGACATGGGGGCTGACAGAGTCTGGACTGTGCTTTCTTTCTGAGACTCCTACTACAGTAGCCAACAGATTTTTCAGACTCCAATAATTCAGACTCCAATGCTGGTTGCACGATAGTTCGGACTTCACTGAAGAGCTCCTCTTAGGAACCTGTACATTTTCACGACCGATATTTCAAACATTGTGGAGTTCAAAAGTAAAATATTTCGGACTAAAACAGACACCAGCAACACTGTGGAGATCGGTTTTCAACCGAAAGTTCATGTTGGTGGCCTAATGTAGACGCGAGCGATTTAAGTTAGAGTGCTAACGGTGGCATTGTTTTAGTCAAATGTCCAAACGTGAACATATAGTTCACAGAAGGGAGGCCACTAACTCTCTTGAAAAGCGCCTTTGCCACATCAGGTTTTGCTCTCACGTCTAGCTGATACACACTGGAAGTGTTTCCACAGTAATAATCGTTCTCAGGTCTAGCCCTCCACATAATATCGCATTTAAAATGGTAACAAGCAAACTACAAAGCTTCCCTTAATCTCATGCACTTTATTTTTGATCTGCTCAAGCTGTCTGTCTGTGAAACTGGGCTGCTGTTTGTCAACTCATGTTGTTCGAAAGTTGGTTCTTTTTTCTTAGTGCAAAGTGAAAAGCATTATTAACTGCCTAGTTTTAGATGGTGAGTTCTCTTGTCATTTCATACATTCTACAAATTTGGCAATTATGGGTGCGACCTCGAGGGTGTGGTCGCAGCTTGCGCATTCGTATTATCCATAGGGGCGCGGGAGAACGTTTGGAACATCCGAAATTCTGCTCGTTGTACGCATTGCACTTCGGCTAGGGAGTTTTACACATTTGAATCATCCTGAAATTTGTATGAACCACGATCGTGTCATCGAGGGTCTTCTGTAGCAGCTTGTTTTTGTGCCTGTTTGTAGTTGCTCATTATTGCTTGCTTGTCATCATTGCTTCTTGCAGATAGCACTCTCTCTTGTAAGTAAACATCGCCTTGGGGCAGTTCCTCATTCGTCGCAAAGCGTTTTTGTTTTCTTGCATGTTGTAGTAATGTTCTCCGTCTCTGCTGTCTCTGTCAGGTGGAAGAACGTCCCTCCATCACTCTGCTGATTGCCGGCCAGAAGCGAGAAGTGCAGAACCTCATTGCAGAGGTGAGTGACTGGGGAATGAAGGGTTAAATTTCTCAGTGTCTGCTTCATCATTTAATGAGCCTGCCAGGGTACCATATTTGCGCGAATGCGAGTTTTTCTCCTCAGTTTGTCGGCTTTAGAATGCATCTGGCATTATATTCCGAACCAACTTACAAATAAAGCACCCTTCTTTTTTGTGGGGGCTCCTCAAGATAGCTACAGCGAGCTTCACCGTCAGACACTCAAGCTGTGAGGTGAAGCCAGCTTCGCGATGGCTTTGGGTTTGTGGCGTGTACAGGGGAGGAAACAAGGTGGCCCAGGCCATTGAGAAAGAGAAAGCACTAAAACTGTTGATTGGAGTATGAATGGAAAGAAGGCTGAACGGGCGCAGGAATGGACATCGCGAAACCCGAAGCAGCAGTGGCACGTCTGTTGCTTTTATTAGGCTATTTTGGGCTAGCAGAAGTCAGGTTTAGTAGTAGAGTGTAATTCATCAGGCATTCTCTTAAACAAAATGTCCTGACTGATGCCAGATTTGACGCTGTATAGGTGCATTCTGTGGAACATTATGATCTGAACTTGCATCATACTGGATCAATACCTGGTGTCAAAGGCTTGTTTTCGTACGGGGCATTCAAGGAAGGTTTTTAGATGCGTAGAGCAGTCTACTAGCTGCAGGTTTTTCTCCACTTTTAGTTTGGCTTTTGTCTTCGCTTCTGAGACGATCAAATGCTAGGGGCAGACAGACTAGAATTTGTGTCTCTGTTTTGCGTTTCAGGCATTCTGGGGAAAGCGTGTAAGTTGTAACGGTTTGCTGAAGCGTTGAAGAGCTGTGTTTATGGGTGCTGCCGAATTTTCCTGACTGTGTATTTCATTATTTTTTTTCCTTTTCCCGACATTCCAGGGCATTGGACTTGTCTGGGAGTCCTACAAACTCGACCCCTATGTCCAGAAGCTTGCAGAGACAGTCTTCAACTTCCAAGAGAAGGTAAGAAAAAGAAAATTCCCTGTTTGTCGTGTTGCATGGTGGTAGGATCAAGGATGTGTCTGTGAGGCTATTTTGGCATGAGAGAGAGCTGCAGGGAAATTGAGCTATCTGCGGAAAGGAGCCGAGACCGCACTAAGAAAACATTGCGGAGCCAAGATCTAGGAAGAGGCTTATGCAGCACGGCGGCTTCTGTAGTGTCAGTTGCTTCTACTCATCGTGTTTTCTTCTTCAAGGTGCCGCAGCTTAGAAATCGCAAAAATTGCCCACAAGTTCAATTTGCCATAAGTAAGGTATCCGCTGACACGACTTGTTTTCGTGCTGTTTGGAAGTTCTTTTGCTGTAATCTACAAGGAGACACTCTAAAATGAATGTTTTATTGACCGTGGTGGTGCTATACGTCTTTAAGTAGTCATAATCCCAATTTTTTTTTACCTCGGTGTCTATGCGGTGCCACAACTGAGTGCCACTATATTAAGTCTCAGAGAAAAGCGTGTTTCTTCATCTTCAAATCTGGTGCTTGTGCTTAATTCCACATGCGGAAGAAAACATGCAAAAACCAAGTGGCATGGTCTACAGTCGCCGACTGATTTTTCGGACTCCAAAAATTCGGACATGCTCGATTATTCAGACTGCTTCGTGGCACCGCCACTCTCCCCATAGACCGTAATGTATAACAACTGCCGAAAGTTCGGACATCTTGCAGCCCCTCGTTTGATTTTTCGGACACTCCTTGAGCCAACTCGACCGGCAGCACTTGCCGCACCGACGCTCACCGACGCGCGGTTCACTTCGCTCAACGCCATTTTTGTTTTGAACTGAGCCTCCTTGCTGCCCCGCGAGGTGGCGCTACTGCAAATTCCCGCTCATCGTCATCGTTTCCACGTGGTTCGGTAGCGCGCCGCATGGTGGCGCGCCACACCAGTTCCGGCTAAAGTTCCAGTGACTTTAGTTCCGGCCGCAGCTTAGTAAGCCATCTCAAGGCAATCCAGGAGCCGCTTTGTTTGTTTATCCGGCAGCAAGCCCGCGAGAGCGCCGTGGTAGCACGCAGCGCTGGAGATGCGATATTAGCCTAGTGCGGCTTACAGCCGGCGTTTTGTCATCGAAAGGGGTCTGTTGAACCCCGAGTAGCAGTATCAAGACGTTTCGTTGAAGCGCGCGTGAGCATTGACTTATGCAACGCCAGGCCGGCGGCAGCAAGCCCGCGTGAGCGCCGTGGTAGCACGCAGCGGTGCAGATGCGATGAGGCCCGACGGCTCTCGAAACGATGTGGGGGAGGAGGCAAGTAGAGGAGGTGGTGAAAGAAGGAACGGAGAAGAGGAGGAGGAGAGGCGGCGTTGGGCGAGCAGACATATGCAACGCCAGCCCGGGATCAGCCAGTGCATGTAAATAAACGATTTCTTTCTCTTTTTTTTCTGAATTTGTTTTTTCGGACACCTGTTTATTCGGACATTTCCGCGGTCCCCATGAGGTCCGAATAAACGGTCGGCGACTGTAGTCATATGACTGCCACACCTGAGCATTGATTTCTTATATTTCTGCCCCCTAGCTACCAGCAGAAGAGGAAACAGAGCAAAACAGAATTGGAGAAGGCAAGAGAATCTGTTGAGTCAACAGAACAGTTTTTCTTGCTGGAAGCATAACTTACGAGTACGGGAATGACCCTTAGTGATGTAGGCCTCAGTCCCAGTGTTCTTTTGTGCTTTTTTTTTTTTTGCTTGTTCCTGTATTGCCCTGCTTCTGATGATTCTGGTCTCCTGATTGGCATGCAGGTTGATGACTTGATGGCCATTGAGGAGCAGATTGACATTGACGTGCGCTCCCTGGAGACGTGTGCCTACAGTGCCTCCACGTTTGCCGAAATCCTCAACAAGATCCAGCGTGCCGTCGACGACCTCAGCCTGCACCAGTATTCCAACCTGCACCTCTGGGTCAGCAAGCTCGACGAGCAGGTGGGTGTTGGGTGTTATGCCGCTGCTGGCTGTTTAAAGTTGGTGGTCTTAGGTACACTTGAAAGGCTTCTTTTACTTAAGAGCGGGTGCAAGGACAAGTACTTCTGTGGCAGCACCAGACAGCACTGTCGTAGCAAAGATCCCGTATTCAACTTTTCCTGCTGTTCCCTGCTGTGCTATAGATTTTCAAATGGCTGTTGCAGCTGCTATTCAGATTGCAGCTTGAATTCTTTTTACAGTAGACTCCCGTTAAGACGAACTCGCTTAAGATGAACCCTTGGTTAAGATGAACAGTGGTGGTCATTTGTTTGGTTTCCCATAGAGTCAATGCAAAAAAAAATCTGCTTAAAATGTACACTGCACACATGCTAATTGGTTAAGATGAACTTTCACGACCAGCCATGCCCAAGCCATGCAGCTTTACTCGACCATTCGAGCAGTATTTCAGCGGAAGGAAAGAAAAAAAAAAGCTAAAAAATTGAAAGCTTTTTTGCACCGCCGACGATCCATGCGACGCGGGGAGGCACAGAGACCTAGCCACATCTCCGTTTAAAGGGCGATTCTGTGAAAGCAGAACTGTCGCTGCTCCTCCCCTGTGAGGGCACTGAAGGATATCTTGGAAGGTTAAGTGATATGCCTACGCTTGTAGCAAGCAGACAATTTTCTCGACAGACACAAAAAAAAATAGACTGGGCAACACTCAACAGTGCCTGATGCACTGCACTAGTAGTGCAATAAATGCTTATGTTGCAATTATTTTTTTCCTAAAAGACTATTTCATGACTTTGTACGCATATACGAAGTATTTAAACACACACTGCATGCTCGAACATCATTTTAAAAAGCACTCCTAATTAGATGAACTTCTGATAAGATGAACAGTTTTCATGGTCCCTCGGAGTTCGTCTTAAAGGGAGTCTACTGTATATATACTGTGCATATACTGTGCTTCCTTTGGAACTTTGTGTTGCTACAGCCTTGTGATTATCCATGTGTGGCCCACTGATGAATAAAAGTGGTGATCCCCCAACTGGCTCAGCGGCATTGGCATTTGGCTGCTGATCGTTTATGTCGCATGATCAAATCATAGCTATGGAAGCAGCATTTCAGTGGAGGCGAAAGTGTGCTGTGCAATGTCAGTGCATGTTAAAGGACTCCAGGCTGTCTAATAATTTAAAAGTTATTTTGTATTTTATTTTAGTTTATTTCAAAAGCTGCGCGAGATTCCTGTTTTGCGTATTCCAGCGCTAAATACCTTAGAAGTGTGACCTTGCTAAAGTCAAGGCTTGCTCTTTTTCTCCATTAATGCTCGGAAGGGTAGACATTTTCAGTTGAGCAATTTCATCGGCCAGTGTTTAGCTGCTAGGTGGGCATCGAAGGCTCACTTGCAGTCAACAGATATTCCTTTCACCTTTTTTTCTTTTGTAATGTAATATCATTTAACATTTTCCTTCAGTCATACCTGCCAACTCTCCCGAATTGGCCGGGAGTCTCCCGAATTTTGATTACATCTCTCGATTGTACGGACGCGACCTCAAATCTCCCGAAAAGTGGCCGCCACAGCCCAGCGTTTTTTTTTCCAATTCTATAACGTCCTATAATATGACCATGCCGGAAAGCAGCGCAGGAGCACTCAGTCACCAGCATGCACATTGAATCGAGGTAGCAGTCACCGGCACCACCACGAACGCGAGCAACCGACGGGCGTTGCCATATTGGATTATCCGGATTGGATCGTCTCAGGCTGGCTCGTAGATTTAGCAAGCCAAGAAGTACTTGCAAGTATTTCGGAAATCGTACGCGACTGAGTTTCCGTGCCTTGTCAGTGTGCGAAAAGGTGAAAAGTATGGATTCTGTACCATGTGCGCCTGTGATGTGAGCGTTTCGAACGGTGGCAAGAACGACATCAAGGTACACATCGCTTATGTTCGTGCTGCAGAAGTGCAGGGCACCATCGGCAGTTTCTTTCAAAACAACGGCGAAGACAGTGTGCTCCGTGCAGAGTGCCTTTTCACAGGATTTCTTGTGGAACACAACCTGCCGCTAAGCGTGAGTGATCGCGCGGGACCGCTATTTCGGAAAATGTTCCCGAGTGACGACTCGAAGTGCTACGGATGCGGACGTACCAAAGCATCCCCTTTCCACCCGCCCCACCGCGGCGGTCTCCCGAATTTTCATGTTGCTAGGTTGGCAGGTATGCATTTTCCTTCAGTGCATGCTGTTTGTGATTTCTGCTTTGGGGGAGTAATTAAATATGCAAGATCATAGCCACAGAGATGTGTTCAGGCAGCACTTTTCGTTTTCTTTCAGCGCTTGCTCTTTCAGATTCGTGTAATGGGGTTTAACAGTGTGTGTTTGTGTGTGTGTGTGTGTGTGTGTGTGTGTGTGTGTGTGTGTGTGTGTGTGTGTGTGTGTGTGTGTGTGTACATGCGAGATCATAGCCAGAGGTGTGTTCAAGCTCCACTTTTCATTCAAATGTAGGTGGAGGCCAAGCTGGCTGGTCGCCTGGAGGCCGGAATCCGGGCCTGGACGCTGGCCCTGGAAGGCAAGAAGGGTGCCGCCGAGTCGGAGGCGGACGCCTCGACCACCACGCCTGGTGAGAAGGAGGGTGCCGCCGGCACAGTCCACCACCCGCCGGGGGGCGAGCCCCAGGTGCAGACCCTGGTGCACGAGGTGCGCATCACCAACCAGGTGATGTACCTGAGCCCAAGCCTGGAGGAGTCGCGCTTCAGCCTGCTCCAGCAGCTCTTCGCCTGGCAGAACATCGTGCTCTCCCAGACACGCATCCAGAGCACCCGGTACCAGGTGGGGATCTCTTGGTCACCCTGACATTCTTTTTCTCTTTCTTGTTTGACAGGCATGTGGGGAGGGCTCTTTTTTAACTTCTTTAAGGGGGGACGCTACCTTTGAAAACCGGAAAATCGCGAAAAAGTCGATTTTTGCAAAAGTATATATTCCGTTTGTATATGTTATAAACTACCTTTTCTGTAATTATCAATGCCTAATTCGCCGTAAAAATATTGAAAATTAGAAATATAACAAGCCACGGCGGCCCCTGAGCCGCGAGCAAGCGCCGAAAATGCCCCAACTTCGCGCGCGAGCCATTCCTCCCACGCTGAACCGAGCGCCGCCATTTTGGTCTTGTTTTGTTTGTGAATTCTTGCGCTTTTCTTTGCTGCTTCCGGCGGCGATGGCGGCAGCGTGCTCGAGGCGTGGCTAGCTTTTGATTGGGGGCCTCGCGGCTGCTTTCGAGTTTCCCGCGTCCGAAATCCGAGGCTACGATTGGACCAAGCGCGTGCTCCTCGAGAACGCGGGGGAACGGGCGGCTGCTATTGGCTGCTGCGCGCGCTGACGCGATGGTCTCCGCCGGCTGCTCCCTGCGCGTCGTCTGCTCCGGCTGCTCGCTCTCCTTTGTGCGGTGTGTTCGCTCTTTCGCCATTTTTGCGATCGCCGTCTTTACAGTCTGTCGCCGTGCCCTTTGAACAGTGTCGTGTAGCTTGTTGACCGTTGCGCGGTCGGTCACGATGCGTACAACGAAATTCAAGACGCGACACGCGTTCGGTGCACGGACGCATTCTATGAGGTCCATCCGCATGGCGAAGCGCGCTGCCGACGACTGCATCAAATGCGTCCAGCGTCCTAGATATGTGCGGGTCGGTCAGCGGCGGCAAAAAAAAGAAAGCACGGAGACAGCTCCAGCTATTCAGCGGGATCGTTTTAGACCTGGAAATTTTTCAACTTTTGAGGGTCATTTTCTCTGAATTTTTTATTTTTTTCCTTGTATGGCTGCTCACCCCAGCATATCTCAGAAACCACTCATCGGATATCTGTGTGGTCTTTTTACCCTATACATAAATAAATTTTGGGGGGCAAGAAAAGCCAATTTATTGAAGATATTGTGTTTGGAATTGTTGATAAATAAAATTTGGTTAATTAGTGCATGTCTAAGTAGTAATTAAATTCAGTGATGTGCTAAAATTTTTTACCAAAGAATTTTCGAAGGGCCTTGTTGTTGCCTGAGGTGCCTATCCAGGAATTATAATAAATTAACTTCATAGTGCCAACATTTTCTGCATATTCTCCTGGCCTGTCCCAAAGAACCCTTGTAAACCACCTCGATATACTCCTGTAACTTCAGAACCAGAGAGCACAACTCTGTGAAACTTAGTGATTCTTCAGGTGTTTATGCTGTGAGCCCACCCTGAAAATTTCATCTAGATATCTCAAGAAACAAAAAAGTTGGTGTTCTTTCAATCTTCTAAGGCCATTTTCTCAGAATCAATATTTTGCCTGGCGTGGCTGCTAGGGAAAGCCATATCTTGGGAACCACTTACCAGAATTTCATGGGGTTTCTTTTGCACCATACCAGAATAAATTTCTGAGGACAAGACAAGCCCATTTTTTTAAGATATTGTCTCTGGAATTTGTAATAAACAATTAAAATTTGGTTAATGAAGTTCTAATAAGTAACACTAAATTCAGGGCTGTGCTAAAATTTTTCAGCAATGAAATTTACAAAAAGGGCCTTGTCTTGCCCTGGGGTACCTATCCAGGAATGACTGTGCTGAATTTCAAAGTGCCAGCACATTTTGCAGATTCTCCAGGCATGTCCCAAGGAACCCATGTAAACTACCTTGATATACTCCTATAACTTGAGAACCAGAGGACACAGCTCCATGAAACTTGGTAGTTCTTCAAATGTTTGTGCTACAAGCTTACCCTGAAAATTTCATCCAGATATCTCAGGAAATAAAAAAGTTGATGCTCAAGGGTAGCCTCCCCCCTTAAGGTGTAACATTAAGAGATCAGAAGCGGGCGGAGTGGGTGAGAAAACAGACGCGCGTTAATGATATCCTAGTTGAAATCAAGAGGAAGAAGTGGGCTTGGGCAGGGCATGTAATGCGAAGGCAAGATAACCGCTGGTCCTTAAGGGTAACGGAGTGGATTCCAAGAGAAGGCAAGCGTAGCAGGGGGACGCAGAAAATTAGGTGGGCAGATGAGATTAAGAAATTTGCGGGAATACGGTGGCCGCGGCTGGCGAAGGACAGGGTTAATTGGAGAGACATGGGAGAGGCCTTTTCCTTGCAGTGGGCATAGTCGGGCTGATGATGATGATAATGATGATGATGAAGGCTTCACAAACGTCAAGTGCTAGTTGCTGGTGTACTTTCAGCTTCATCTGAAGTTTCTTTAAAATTTCTATCAAGTGCAGCACTGAAACTCTGAGATTTGAGCTAGTTGGTTCATGTTCAAAACTTTTACCAGTGCCGCAACAGGGGACAGTCAACTAGAAAAGACGGAAGGACAAGCACTTGTCCTTCTTTCTCTTCTTGTTGACTGTCCCCGGTTGCAGCACTGGTAAAAGTTTCGAGCACTGAAACTCTCTTTAAGCCCACTGGTTTGTGCCAAGCCAGCCAAGTGAGGAGGAGTGCTAATCAAAAAGGAATGCCTTCATATGCAAATGGCTTGCTGTTGTACTTGGCAAACTTCAGCTGACTTTTATCTAAAGGCAAGCTTACCTCTGGTTGATTGCTTATCTTTTACTCTCCACATTCAAGTCCTCTATTTGTCACTTTATTATTGACAAATGAATATTTGAGCTGCCATATTGCATTGACCATTAAAACACTGCACTTCAGTGAAATTCAAAAACAGGGTTAGATGGCTGCTTTAAGGAGCGGAAGTATTTTTCTAGTCTCCATTCAGAATGCTGCACACTGTACACTGTCCTACTGTTCAAAACGTTGTTGTGTCTGTCCTCTCTTCCACCAGGTGGGGCTGGAGAGGCCGGCGGCGCAGACGTACCGCAGCGTGCTGAGAGTGATGCTGGACGGCACCAACGTGCTGGAGAAGTGCTACGGCTGCATCGAGACCTTCATGAAGCAGGTGGACACGTACGTGAGCGAGTGGCTCCGCTACCAGGCCCTGTGGGACCTGCAGCAGGACATGCTGTACGCCCGGCTGGGCGACGACATCGGCCTCTGGATGAACACCCTCGTCGAGATCAAGTGAGCAGCCACACGGCTTCCTTCGCTCTACAGCAGGAAAGTGGTAACGAAGTGGTTGTACCAAGAATAGAGGTTGGAAAAGAAAAGGCTTTAGACGGATCAACAACGTGTTGGATGTCATGCATGACACATCTCTTTAATCTAAAATTTGGTCCTTTTACCACTGTCGTGGGGATGTTGTTTTTCTGTTTTCCACGTTGCTGGTGTCCTTGCATAGTATACTAGTTCTTTCCGTACTCTTTCTTTTCTCCCTCTCACTTCTAGACTTGGGAAGCTTCCCTATTCTGGCAGCTACTGTTTCTTTCGCCCTTTCCATTATTGTGGGTGCTGTATTTGCATTATAAAACAAGATGAGAATAATAATCACGTTAATCACTGTTTATATATTGGTTTCCCAGCAGTATCTTCAGGGCCAAGGCACTTGAACAATTGGTGTTTATAGGTAAACTGCAAGGGGCTCTTTTGCCAACATGCCACATCGAGAGTGCATCTATATGAAGTGTTCAGAAGCATTTGTTTGAGGGATGAGATTTATTCTTACGTGCAGCATAAGAATTGAGACTTTCATCAGAGTATGAGGCAGTGCTTGCAAGTAGGTCGAAAGAAGTTTGCTTCTTGGTGCTTTTCGTTCACTCCTCTGTGTGTTGGAAGTTTGAACTTCATGACTGTATTTTTTTTCTTTGAGCATATCCTCTGTGCACAGTGTTCATATACTTGGCAGTTGAGATTTATCAGGATCATTCATTAAATTAGTGCATTTGCCTGTGTCACAGGAAGTCTCGTACCACCTTTGACACAACCGATGTCCGGAAGAAGATTGGCCCGATCATCATTGACTATGCTAAGGTATGTCTCGTTTGCTGTGAATTTCCTATCAGAATCATCTAGTTGCCAGAAGGAAAGTCCCTGATGAGGGCTTCTCCACTCGTGTGGCTTTGAAGCCACCGTGAAGAAAGCGCGAGGGCTGAAAGCTTTAGTCTGCAGTACATAGTAACTCACTTCACATAGGTTCGAAAAAGGCATACAACACTGGGCCTCTTCGATTAACCACGCTCGGGCAGCCCGCTGGCGGCCCGCAAGTTCGTCTCTGACAGGAAAACGCATCATGGTCACGTGGGCTGGCGGCCACCGGAACCAGCCAGCCGGCAATCACGGTGGCAAGCAAGTCGCGGATCACGGAGGGCAGATGCTCTCTCTCTAGTTTCGCGTTCTGCTGCGTCTCATTGCTACGCACGCGAACGGCAGAAATAGGCTGCTTGGTATCGAAAACAACGACTTGCAGTTATTGAGGGCTGCGTGCCGCAGACTGCAGAGCAAGCAGCTGATCAAGCTCGCACTCATATACATCGGCAACGACAACGCGAGCGTGTGCCTTCGGTGCACTGTGTAAGCTTCAAGAAATCCTCAAAAGCATGCGATGAGCAATCGCAATCTAACGTGTTTCAGTCGACACCACATAGGACGGAAAAACTGCCCGTGCGTTGTTTATCAAACGGCAAGCCGTACTCTCGGATTATTGCATGTTTGCTTACTACGCAGTAAGCTGACTGGTATGACCGCCGACGATCGACCCTGGTGGACTCTGCCGTGGTCGTTGCGATTTCTACGCTCGTAACCTGCTTCCTGTAAGCTGTAAGCAGAATAGAATTGGGATACGTTTCGTTCAACTCTGTCGGCCGCCGGCTTTTGCTGCGGGCAAGGAACGCCTAATCTCGGCAAAAGCGCATATCAGCTTGTTGAACGTCCACCTATAGAACAAGCGGGTGCACTGTATAAATTTAGCTGCGTATCGTTTCTGTAATAATACAGCTTTATATCAGAGAACTGGCACTGGAATGAAAGGCGCTACAATAAAGCCCTGCGTGTCGTCGCCTCACGTTCTGCGTTTGTTTGCACGACGATCAGCGCTAGAGCTCATTTTTATATCTTTTTTTTAAATGAGCCAAACGCGAGGAGGTGCATGCCTGCGGTACTTCTCAGATATTTTGAGCATATGTGGCAGAAGGCCCGAGCATGAAGCTGTACAACAATTGGCGACGACAGAATCGGCACTTGGTCGGCGCGCGACAACTGTGTGGCCACATATATGCTCGCAGAGATGTCTCGAGCAATGTGCTCGTGAGGGCTTTTAATAAAGGACATATGTTTCAGTCAAGCGTTTTTCAAAGCATATCTACTTTTGCACTGCGCCAAACGCAATGAAGACCATACGCTCCCGTATCGCGCTCAACCAACACTTCGTAAAACACGTTCAGCACATGCATATATGCGCGCGTCTGAACGCGTACTCGAAAATGGAATCCGGCTGCTCTCGTGAAAGG
The DNA here is from genome assembly GCF_055824585.1 of Amblyomma mixtum. Classification (NCBI taxonomy): domain Eukaryota; kingdom Metazoa; phylum Arthropoda; class Arachnida; order Ixodida; family Ixodidae; genus Amblyomma; species Amblyomma mixtum. The sequence goes on from NC_143019.1 coordinate 19,703,886, forward strand.
CCTCGAACACCATCGCAATATCCGCCGGGCGCACGAAATTAACAGCCGAAATATTTTGTGAATCAGAAGTATGCGATCGTAATCGTAATATGAAGCGAGCAATTGTGCTTGCGAGGTGGTGAGACGATCGAAATATGATCGCGCATACGCACGCAAAACATATCAATTAACAGCGAGAACTACCGCAAAAGCTGCCATTGCAGGCGACACAGTCGATATGCACCGTGGCCTAGTCGAAACAAGCGCCTCCATCGCGCAAAACATCGCATGAAGAACCGCGGTCCTTCTAGTCCACATAAAAATGGCTGCGCGAGCTTCCCGCTACCGTACACCTCTTTGTCGTCTGCTAGCTGCCCGAGCGCTGCCAGCACAAAATCGTCCTGGCGAGTCTGGCCGCCGGCTGGCAGCCCGAAACCGCCCAGCCAGAGAAAAACGAACGCGTTCCGGGCAGCCACCGGAAGTGGGCGGAACAACCCGAGAAAATCGAGCGCGCTCGGGCAGCCCGCAAGCAACCCGCGGGCTGCCAGAGGCGGATAATCGAAGAAGCCCACTTATTCATCTTGCTTCTACCGTATGTGGAGTTTTTTTGCCAAGATGCAACGAAGCCACGCCAAATTGCCAGGAGTTTGAGCATGGTTGCAATGGTGCACGGATAGGCTCTCTCCACCATTCGAAAACACCAACTCTGAAAAGTTTTATTCTTAACCTAACATTGGCATGCATACGATGGGGAAATTTGTATTGGTGCTTTGTAGTGTAAAATATGGGAGGAACACATAATTGCGTGCTCTCGCAGTGTATACACCCAGCCAATTCTTTAGCAGTGCCACCCGAATGTTAAACAAGCGGTCGCACAATGCTCTGTGACAAGGCGGAGCATAAATACAGGCTGAAAACTGCAAGCACTTCGCACAATATGCTTATTCTTGGACATTTAGCGACCTCTCTTCATCAGAAGCCGACACTCGGTTGGCATTGTTAAATAATTGGCCAGGTGTACATCACGAGTTCCCAAGTGTTGGCATAGAAATCTTAGCGCCTATCATAAGAAGCATGCAACTCTTCCTTTTCAGTACTTGTCCAATGCTTGCCAGTGCTTTTGTAGTGTCTGACGACATTTCTGGCTTGGCTGTCACTCTAGGTCCAGTCCAAGGTGACCCTGAAGTACGACTCGTGGCACAAGGAGGTGCTGGGCAAGTTTGGCCAGCTCCTGGGCAACGACATGGCCCAGTTCCACACCACCGTCTCCAAGGTGAGAAACCTGTACATCCCTCCTTGAGATCCTACTGAACCTGTCTCAAGTTTGCCTTTACACTATGTCATCATTGTTATTCCTGAGCTAGCACCTTTCGTCTTTCTCAGTCAGTTTTCTTTAGCTTCTTTCTACTTCAGCTCAGTGCTGAGTTGTCTTGGGTGGAATGTAAAAAAAATTCTTGTCATTTGCCAAAGCTGCAGTAGCAAAGAGACATCACATTGGTATCTCATGGCCTGAACCCATTTCACTGTATTGACTGAGCGCTGGTTAGAAAGTTCAGTGTCAGTCAGAGCTCTGATGGTAATCCTTGTTGAGGGGTTGTGCTTACGTTGTAATCTCTTTGGCTCCCCGTAGTCTCGAAGCGAGCTGGAGCAGCAGTCTATTGACACCGCAAGCACATCGGACGCAGTGTCCTTCATCACCTACGTCCAGTCGCTGAAACGCAAGATGAAGACCTGGGAGCAGCAGGTGGAGGTGAGTCGGCAACCAAGTTCAAACCATCATTGGCTGCCACAAGTTGGGCACAGCACAAGGGCGAGGGTGCGAACAGTACCAGTGGTTGTAAACTGTAACTTTACAGGTCACAAGCGGCCACAATGTGCAGACAGTAAAGTCTCGTTTTTGTGAATTCTGCGGTCTGGTTTTAAGGTGACTTCGATCTAAGTGTGCTTACTGTATCACTTCAACTGTTCAGTTACTGCCTTCTTTGGGACTATTGATACCGTCTTTGTGCTTCAATGTAGTTTCTGGCAGTCCCGCAGTTGAAATGTTCCTAACCGTTGCCTTCCGCTCCCTTTGCCTCACCCCCCCTCTTCTTGCTGCCCTGCACCCACTGTGACCCTGCAGCTGTACAAAGAGGGCCAGCGCATCCTGGAGCGGCAGCGCTTCCAGTTCCCCCACTGGTGGCTGCATGTGGACAACGTGGAGGGCGAGTGGTCGGCCTTCACAGAGATGATGCGCCGCAAGGACACAGCCATCTCGTCCCAGGTGGCCTCCCTCCAGATGAAGGTGGTGGCTGAGGACCGGGCGGTCGAGGCCCGCACGGCCGACTTCCTGGCCGACTGGGAGAAGAGCAAGCCCGTCCAGGGCTCTCTGCGCCCCAGCGAGGCCACCAGCCAGCTGGCCATCTTCGAGTCCAAGTTCAGCCGCCTGAAGGAGGACCGCGAGAACCTCGTCAAGGCCAAGGAGGCCCTCGAGCTGCAGGAGCCAGGTACGTTTGTGCTCGAAGTGCAAGGTGCCTCAAGTTGGTGTTCTGCTAGTTTCAAAGAGCAGACCTGGCAGTAGAGCTCAGAAGTCTGTCCTTGGCTGCTGCTGTCAGAGTTACACTGAAGAGCATCCTGAGTGGCAGTATTTACCAGCTGCTTGCAGAGTGTAAACTCAGCATCTCAGATTGTCGGACCATTGAAGAACATAATGGCAGGAACTGCAGTAAGGATGCTGTGATCGCTTTGTGTATAGCATACCTAAGTTCTTCAGGTGCTTCCAAGCTGTGCACAGATAATAAGAGCAAGGTAGACAATCAGTATTTATGGAGGAGAGCCGAGCTCTTATGAGGCATGCAAGAAGGGAGGGGAAGTAGTTCTGTTAGGAAAGGCGGAGTAGAAGCTTTTTTTGGGACCTGAGGGGAGATGTCGCTGGAAGAGAGTCCTGATTCCAGTTTAGAAACGGTTTCAGAGCTGCTATTGTGAAAACGTTCATGCCTAACTTGCATATTCTCCGCTGCTGTGCAGTATGTACCGTATTTACTCGCATAATAGGCGCACTTTTTAAAAAAAAAAAATCCGGCTCAAAGTTTGGATGTGTCAGTTTGCAATCATGTAAATACAGTATTGATCACAGTGCCAAGGTCAGGGTGCGCCTACTATGCGCGAAATAAAAAAATCTGGTTCTTCGCAACCAAACTAGGGGTGCGCCTATTATGCGAGTAAATACGGTGAGTATTCATGCATTGGTTCATACCAAGATGTAGCTTTATACATGCCTCTTCTCCTAGAGTATGCTTTTTCTGCTTTAGCAGTCATTGATGCCCTCTGTCCCTTCCCTCTCAGGTGTCATCTCTCCGGGTGACGAGCGGCTGCACGTCGCCCTGGAAGAACTGCAGGACCTCAAAGGGGTCTGGTCAGAGCTGGCCAAGATCTGGGACCAGATCGACCAGATGAAGGAGCAGCCCTGGCTGTCAGTGCAGGCTCGCAAGGTGGGGAACTTTCTGAGAATTTTAACTTAGTTGCAGATTTAGCAGTGTGTGCTTTGCCCTCTCTGTGTGGAAAGGGCTCGGCACGTGTAGGGCATTTACTTTACTGCGACCACAGTTTAGGGCACGTTTGCTGGCTCTTTGGCCTCAGCATCTTTGGTGTAACTCTAATAAAGAAAGAGGAGTGAACATGAGCAGTGCTTCGCTGAGTGCCGCTTTACAGATCTGGAACGCCCTACGCAGCGCGAACTACCACTTTCACTGAGCATTGCCTCACTGATTAGTGGCGCCCTCTGTGCACAATGGCGCAAACTAGTGCTCATGCTGTTCACTGTGTCAGATTTTTTTTATTTCTTTTGCTCTTTGACAATAATGTTTGGCTTGTGCTGAAGCTGTTCCGCATCGGCACACATTTTTAGTGCTGCGGAATGTTTGTACCTCATCGGCCCTGGCAAGCAGTGTGGCTGACGGTGTCTCTTTGGGCTGGGCACTATTGAGAGCAGTACTGTACCATGTGCTGGCTGCTCTTCTTGGCCTCAAAGTGTAGCCTGCCACTGTTCTGCAAAAGCTTCTGTCGTCATGTTCGTAGAGGAAACTGAAAAAGTAAAAATGGGGAGCAAAGTGGCAGTAGAAGCTGTTTGCAACTTCCGGCATCATCAGATTGAATATAGACTACTGCTGCTAGCCAGGCAAACTTGTAGGTTAGCCTTTCAAATTGTGAACTCCTGCTTGTCATTGTACCTATTGAATGTCACCGTTAGCCGAGTTGGATGAGCATCCGCTGCATTAGCCCGACAGGAATTCATGAGTTAAAGGTGCACTGAAGAGGAATCTGAACTCGTCTTTTTGCCGCGGGAACTCAATCTACACATTCCCAGCATTCTTAGAAACTGCGAACTATTGCCCTGTGTGGCCGATTTCCCTAATTAAATCGAATTAACGCCCGGCTCCCGCCTTTTTTTTTTAATTCTGCCTCGTACGGTGGGCGGAGTCGACCAACGCGGGGAGTGCCTTTCAGCTAGTTCCGTGGAGGCTTTGCTTTCGCTTCATTTTGTTTTTTAGGTTTCCGTGAATAAATAGTTTCATTTGCAGATAATATAACCGCAAAATAAGCCCGCAGAAATAAAAATACGTGCAGACTATTTGCTTCTACGGACTACTACGTATTACTCCGCCGATGGCAGAGCGGCAAGCCGCCACGGGACTGGGTGAAAGGCACTCCCCGCGTTGGTCGACTCCGCCCACCGTACGAGGCAGAATTAAAAAAAAAAGGCAGGAGCCGGGCGTTAATTTGATTTAATTGCGGTAATCGGCCACAAAGGGCAATAATTCCAAGTTTCTAAGAATGCTCGGAACGTGTAGATTGAGTTCCCGCGGCAAAAAGACGAGTTCAGATTCCTCTTCAGTGCACCTTTAACACTGCAGAGGAGCACACCATTCTGAGTGAGGAGCGCCAGCAAGTCATTTTTTCGGCAGGATGGAAAAATAAGCTCATGTGAACATTCTTAACGTAATAGTTTATCCGTTTAGTTGAATGCTGCTTCCAGGTCCTGGGGCGCTTGTGTGCTATGGGTTATGTTTTGTTGGCACAATTGGGGCAGCGTTCAGAGATGTTTTGCTTTGGGTAAACGTTTTGCACCTGCATTTTCGTTCCTCAGCTGCGCCAACAACTGGATGGCCTGCTGAACCAGCTGAAGGAGCTGCCAGCACGTCTGCGGCAGTACGCCTCGTACGAGTACGTCAAGAAGGTGCTCATGGGCTACACAAAGGTTAGTGGCACTGATCTAAGCTGATCTCAACTCTTTTTTTTTTTTTGTTCTCTTGTAACTACTGATTCTTTGAATCGTGCATGTACTCTTGACTGATGCACCAAATAAGAACACACAGTTTGAGTGGAGGACTGCTTACATTGTGCAGCTGTTGGACCTCAAAGTGTGGTTAATGGCAGAGGAGTTGAACTCGAACCAGAGAACTTGCTTGTATACTTTGACCTTCAGTCGTAGCCTTTTCACCATCATCATCATCACTAGCCTGCACGACAAATTCCACTCCCATATCTCTCCAATTAAACCTGTCCTTTGCCAACTGCAGCCACCATAACCCCGCAAACTTCTTAGTCTCATCCGCTCACCTAACTTTCTTCTGCCCCCTGCTATACTTGGAATCCAGTTCGTTACCCTTAGGGGCCAGCGGTTATCCTGCCTTCGCACTACACAATAACACAATTTGGCGGGCTAGTTGGTGAGAATCTATACGATTTCAGCAGCGCGAACACGTTTAGGAAAAGACAGAAGATGGACAGGACAGATGGGCTTGTGCAGGGCATGTAGTGCGAAGCCATACGATTTCAGCAGCGCTAACACGTTTAGGAAAAGACAGAAGGCGGACAGGACAGAGCGCTGTCCTGTCCGCCTTCTGTCTTTTCCTAAACGTGTTAGCGCTGCTGAAATCGTATGGCTTCGCACTACATGCCCTGCACAAGCCCATTTTTTCCTCTTGATCTCGGCTAGGATGTCATGAACCCAAGTTTGATTCCTGACCCATTCTGCCCTCTTCCCAGTTGCACAGTTATCTTGCAAGTCCTTCACCTCCAAGTCTGTTTTAGGCGTAGACCCTTAGCCTCTTAGTTCCACGGGATGCAGCTTTAAATGAAAGGTGCTGAGTTTGCAAGTCCTTTGAGATATGCACTTAAGAGTAGCCTATTTGGTGACGGTCCACGTGTGAAGCCTGGTTAAGGGGCTGTGTGACATGTGCAGGTGAACGTGACGATTGTGGAGCTCAAGTCGGACGCCCTGAAGGAGCGCCACTGGAAGCAGCTGATGCGGCAGCTGCGTGTCAACTGGATCCTGTCTGAGCTCACCCTGGGCCTGGTGTGGGACATCGACCTGCAGCGCAACGAGGCCATCGTCAAGGACGTCATCCTGGTCGCCCAGGGGGAGATGGCCCTCGAGGAGTTCCTCAAGCAGGTGCGTTGGCTTCGCTTTCCCCCACCTGTCGCCGTCGCCACGGCTGGCTCAAAGCTCAGAACGAAGAAACCGAAACTATATTGTCAGACAGTTGTCAGAAACGGGACCATCCATTTTTCGTCATGCCTGCCATTGTGCACATGTCACGGGTGTGTGGGGGACTCTGCAGCATGAAATTTAGGTTTCAGAAGAGCTGTTTTGACGACCGCTTGCCGTGCCAGTCATTCGTAGACCTCCTTTTGGGAGCCCATTCGGTGTAAGACCTGTAGCGTCCGAATTGGCAAGCAACCTATGTCATAGATATACTTAAGCACTGGCCAGGGCCAAGCCGACAGTTCAAATCATCCACATTTCTGAATTAGCGGGGTCAAATTAAAAAGCATTTACTATATATGTTTAGGTTTGTTATGTACACAGATAAAGTTGGGGATTTCTGATTTACTGAAAGTACGCTTGCTGGGAGGTCTGGTTCGTGGGGAGTGCAGACTGGTAGTGCGTGTCACCTTGCATAGGTGCGGGAAGCCTGGCAGAACTATGAGCTGGACCTGGTGAACTACCAGAACAAGTGCCGCCTCATTCGTGGCTGGGACGACCTCTTCAACAAGGTCAAGGAGCACATTAACTCAGTCGCCGCCATGAAGCTCTCTCCCTACTACAAGGTAAGGCTTCCACATTGCTGTCCATTGTTGTTGGAAGCCTTTTCATTCCTTTGATGCCGTGTGTATGTCACAAGGTCATTTTGATGGCCTTCAAACCGATAGTCTTAGCCAATCGCTCCAGTGACCATTGAGTCAATAGTAGTCTATCGAGTCAGCAGAGCAGTACGGGACTCTGTTGAGATTTCGAGGGCCTTCGAGCAACAGCTGCTTGTACTCTTGGACGCGGAGCGTTCGCAGCAACTTGCTGGGGAATAAGATCAGAGCAGTATTATCTCTAAAAAACTTAGAAATTCCAAATATAAAACTTAATTTGCAGAAAAAATGATAGGCTAGGCAACAAAACACTTCAATGAAAGACTCATAGTCGCAATGTTGCCAGTCATACAAAAACAACCAACACCAGCTTTCCCATAAGTCATAAGTACATGAATGCTACTGCAGCTTGTCCATGACGACGAAGTTCATTTCAAGAGTGATTAATATTGCTGTAACAAATGAACATTTTCTTCTTCTGTTCCGTTTCAACGTGTTGCTAGCCTCCTAGTATGCCTGCGAAATTATTGCCGGCGACAGTGGTGTTTAAAGACAGTGCCGAAGTAACTTTGCTGACTTGCCTTTGCTAGTTCTCTTCAGCACACTGTTAACCCTTTGAGGGTCGAATTATTTTGAAGAAAACTTTCCCCAGTGGTCAAATTACTTTATTGCGGATCTTGAATGTACAAAATGTATATAATCGAGAATAAATAGTAAAAAAAAATTAGGAACAGTACTTTGGTGACAGCATCACTCACAACTGGAAAATGTTCAATAGAATAGAATAGCAACGGTGATAAGCAAGCTAAGGGCAGCACCAATAAAGATAGAAATCAACTTCCGCCGCCTCTGCAAAACAGTGCCCACAAAGAGAAAACACGTTTCGCGCAACTCCGTTGCGATCCCGTGGCGGAATCGAAACCGCGTAGGCGCGTTGCTACAGAGGGCGAGCATACCTCGCGAGCAACGGTGATAAGCAAGCTAAGAGCAGCGCCAATAAAGATAGAAATCAACTTCGGCAGCCCCTGCAAGATAGTGCTGACAAAAAGAAAACTCAAATTTCGCGCGACTCCGTTGCGATCACGCGGCGAAACCAAAACTACAAAAGGGGTGTTGCCGCAGTCTGTGCCGCCGCGCTAAAGCTAGACATAAGTTCTGCTTATCTCCGTAAGAATGCAGCACAAAATTCAAACACTTCTTGTAAGTCCTAAGAGGTGGCAGCACCCCCCAGTGAGCACACATTGTTCTTTTGGCGCAAAATTTCAAACGGAAGATCGAAACCGTACCCGTACGGCAAAGACCTTGCGGGACAGAAAACCGCCGCCGTACATACAGTCAAGCCCACTTATAACAATATTCAAGTGCCATGGAAATACCATTGTTATAACCAATAATTTTTATAACAGGGTTGTGCCGAAAAAAAAGAAAGGATGACAAACTTCAGAGCATTTATTGACAGTAAATACCCAGAGGGGTTTGATTGTTCTAATGCCTGTAAAAGCTCGTTAAATCGAACTTCAGGGAACCGGAACAATGTTCACCATTCACCGATGACCAAAGCACCGCCATCACTGCGCCACTGGGAGCTTTGCGCACCTCCACATCACAAGAATCAAGCCGGCTTTTTGGAAGCTATTCTTATGGAAAATTCAAGAAGCATGCAGAACCGAGGGTGCGGTGACAGCTGACAAGAGAAAAACTGCGCTGGCTGCATGTACGCGCGCTGCACTGACTGATTAGGGGTACGCATGGCGTGCGTAGCCAATGCAGCAGCTTTCCTGACGCGATGACGTCTGCCTCTTTTGCTTTCGTGGCGTTGCTGCGCCAGCTTAGTCCATTGGTCGGCCGCACACATGCACGCTTTTGTGTTGTAAGCATGGCTTTGCTGGTGTGGTTGTAGCATTTCTTTTCTTTTTCTGTAATGGTTGACACTCAATTACCAGATTTAATTGTTATAACCAATAATGTGCCTTGACAGCATTGCTATAAGCAGTTTATTTTACCATAGAACACATGGCAAAGCTGATGGTGCCATGACCGACCATTGTTATATCCGATATATTGTTATAAACAGTATTGTTATAAGTGGACTTGACTGTATACGGCAAAAACCTTAAAAGGGTTAATGATTAGAACCTTCACAAGGCACCCTAGACTGTTGAGTGCTGCGGTTTCTGCTGCTACGCTAGCTGTGAATAGTTGCAAGGACTACTTACCAGCATTTGTCCAAGTTGGTCTTTATCCTGCATTACCACTGTTGCTACTTTTTGGGCTTTGCAAGAGTCCTTTTTCAGCCTTTTCTCTCTCTCTCTCTCTTTTTGGACAATGACTGATGGGTTTTGCTTTGGTTACCCCCTCAGGAGTTTGAAGAGGATGCCCTGGCATGGGAGGAGAAGCTGAACCGCATCAACGCCCTGTTCGACGTGTGGATCGACGTGCAGCGGCGCTGGGTCTACCTGGAGGGCATCTTCTCTGGCAGCGCTGACATCCAGACCCTGCTGCCCATGGAGACCTCTCGCTTCACGAGGTACGCGTTAGTACTCTGGGCACTCTCTTCAGCCGGCATCAGTGCATGTGAAAGACTTGCCTGCTCAGTGAAATGTGTGTCATGTGCCAGACGCAACCTGCCTTTCAGACATGCGGGCTTCTACGGTGAAGGGACGCGGGAGGCAGTGTGGCCTGTCTGTTGAGCAGTGTACGGATGTTGTTTACACATTCTAGGGCTGTGATTCTCTGTTGAAAGCTGTTGAGTGGTTCTATGAGGGCAATAGGGCTTCAGTCATGCGGATTCTTGGCTGCATCACATGACCCTTGGTGGCTTGTAGCAGCCAAGGCCATGGAGCGGTATGTGGAATCATTTGTCACGGGACTGCTAGGCAGCCAACAGGTTCAGTTCAGGCATATACAGTCAAGTCCACTTATAACAATACTGGTTATAACAATATATTGGATATAACAATGGTCGGTCATGGCACCATCAGCTTTGCCATATGTTCTATGGTAAAATAAACTGCTTATAGCAATGCTGTTAGGGCACATTATTGGTTATAACAATTAAATCTGGTAATTGAGTGTCAACCATTACAGAAAAAGAAAAATGCTACAACCACACCAGCAAAACCATGCTTACAACACAAAAGCGTGCATGTGTGGGGCCGACCAATGGACTAAGCTGGCGCAGCAACGCCACGAAAGCAAAAGAGGCAGGCGTCATCGCGTCACGAGAGCTGCTGCATTGCTGCATTGGCTACGCACGCCATGCGTACCCCTAATCAGTCAGTACAGCACGCGTGCATGCAGCCAGCCCGGTTTTTCTCTTGTCAGCTGTCACCGCACCCTTGGTTCTGCATGCATCTTGAATTTCCCATAAGAATAGCTTCCAAAAAGCCGGCTTGATTCCTGTGACGTGGAGGTGCACAAAGCTCCCGGTGGCGCAGTGATGGCGGTGCTTTGGTCATGGGTGAACGGTGAACATTGTTCCGGTTCCCTGAAGTTCGATTTAACGAGCTTTTACAGGCATTAGAACAATCAAACCCACCCGGGTATTCACTGTCAATAAATGCTCTGAAGTTTGTCATCTTTTCTTTTTTTTCGGCGCAACCCTGTTATAACAATTATTGGTTATAACAATGGTATTTCCATGGCACTTGAATATTGTTATAAGTGGGCTTGACTGTATATATGAAATGAACATGTGCACAGTACATATGGTTGCATGTGTAGGTAGAGCTTGTCGTAGCTGGTGTCTTATTTTGTTGTGGCTGACAAAGTATGCATCAAGAACTGTGAATGCAGTGGTAGAGCTTGGAAGCTTGTGCTTGAATGTGCGATGTTCTTTCAGCTATTATCTTGTGATTGGTGGGCATTGCTTGACCAGGACAGTGGGAACTGTTGCATCAGTTTGCTTTTAGTGAATAAAGCACAGATGCTCTCCATCTCCACTCGTTTTCCATTATGATAGCTAAGTGAAGCACGCCAGTGTTTCGGTAGTCTTTTTTTATGTAGACTAAAGGTGCAGTATAATAAATAAAAGATTATGCATTTCAGTGGAATAAGTTATGGAAAGGGCCAAAGCCATTTATGAGTTAACGGAAGCAACATTGAAGCCACCATTCATGGTCACTGGTCCCATATGCAGGTGAAACACTGTCACCTTTAGTGCTACTTTGGCCACATCAACTAGCTACATCCATCTTTGATAGAGCAATTGTTTTTCTAAAGGCAGCATGCCTTCACGATCATGGGACAATCTCTCCACAACCTTGAAGGGCATGGAGCTAGCCATTGAGTTGTGTCAGGGGCATCTTTGCTTCTGAATTGTATGGCTGCTGCTTTGATAGTCATTCAAGAGAGTTCTCACAACTGATTATTCTCACAAAGGTTGAAACCGGAGTACTATTAGTTAGTTGCCTTCTTATGCCTACATTTCAAGGTCTTTTCTTGTGAATGGCAAAACTGTTGGTGTGTTATCATATTTTGCAGTACATTGCTGCACATGTAAACTCTACAGAGCAAGTGGTGCTTGAGTTTGGAAGGATCGTCAGGCTCAGGTTTCTTTAGCGGTCGGAAATGACTGAATAATGAAGCAGGAAGTTCTCAATCTTTTCTATCCCAGTGGCCTTCAGCCAGTGCTGAAGAACTCCGCGTGTCGTGGCTTGTGTCCCTTCCTGCCTGACATGCATGGAAAATAAAGAGCATGCATGTGCATATCCCCTCAAAAAGTGCCCAGATCCCATGCAATAATGACAGGTCGCATAGCAAAACATTCCGCGAGCAACTGTAACATGATCAGTCTCATAATTAGGTCGGTGGTGGAAAGTTGGCGGTGGAGGCATGCATAGATTCACATGCTTGGGGAACCCAAAAGGCATTCCAAGGAACCCAAGGGTTCTATGAAACCCAGTTTGAGAACTTCCTGCCCTATTGCGTTGCCTTGCAGCCAGCAGCTTTAACTTATAGGCAAGACGTCTCACTCAAGCACTTGCACCTGCTGGCGGCTATGGCGGGTAAAAGGCGATTGATAGGCCATGACAGCAGGTCAAAGCTATTGGCTACGGAGGCTCCTTTGGTGCTCACTTATCTCTTCATTTTTGAGTTGCTCTGGTTGTTTCCTTTTCGTTGATGACCTATGTGCCTCACTCCTTCTACTCTGTGTTCCCTGTGCAGCATCAGCTCGGAGTTCCTCACCCTGATGAAGAAGGTGAGCAAGAGTCCCCTGGTGCTGGACGTGCTCAACATCCAGGGGGTGCAGCGCTCCCTGGAGCGTCTTGCTGACTTGCTGGGCAAGATCCAGAAGGCCCTCGGAGAGTACCTGGAGCGGGAGCGCTCTTCGTTCCCCAGGTGAGGACGGATAAGGCATCGCATTTATCTGTAAAAATCGTATTGCCCAGAAGGGGTGCTCATCGGTGGTCGTCCATCATTAGTCACTTGTGTGCAATGCTAAGGTTACGCCTGCTTAGTCGGCGTTTTCCTGCCAAGTGGTTGTACTGTTCCCATGTGACCCCCCTGGTTCCGATCCCTTGCCTGCAGGTTCTACTTTGTGGGCGATGAAGACTTGCTGGAGATAATCGGCAACAGCAAGAACATCCCCCGGTTGCAGAAGCACTTCAAGAAGATGTTCGCCGGTGTGTCCTCCATCATCCTCAACGAGGACAACACCCTGGTCACTGGACTCTCCTCCAAGGAAGGAGAAGAGGTACGTGCATGCATGCTTGCACACTTGCAGTCGCACCTCGGCTTTCATGCCAAAGCGCTTCATTCTGAGCTAGCAGCAGTTCGTACAGACCACCCGAGAACATAATTGAGTCTATACGATGGTAAAAAGACTAGCAAACCGTCACATGTTTAATGTTGGAATTATTAAAGATGCGACATGTGTGTAGTGTGTTTAGAGCTGGTTATCTTTGTGGCCACTAGATGCCATGAGGATTCAAGTAGCACGATGTGCTAGAAGTGTTCGTGACATCATTGTACCACCGAGATGAAGTTTTTTTTTTCTCCATAATTCGAATTCTGTGCCCACAAAGCACCTTCGGGTCTTTTGCTTTGTTTAGTGTTCAGTTTTCAGCCAATTTTCACCACAGCTAGCATTTTGTTAGGGCAATGTTATCCTTTGTGGCCACTTGTAATGGGAGTCCTTCAACCATTTAAAAGATTAGAATTTTATGCAATTGATGTGCAGTTCCAACTTGCCTGAATAACCTGCCATGCTAAAATGCCAAAGTCCTTGCCCTTATCCCTTCTTGCTGGACAGGCACAGTCTAGTGTGGTGTTCCATGGAACATCCAGCTATTGTCATTAAGCTGAAGTTGTCTTTTCTTTTGCATCTAACGGAGTGCATTGAAAGAGGAATGGATTAAACATGCGGTTGTGTTGTGTCCCACATAATGGCGTGTTCCGTGTAAAGTTGGTCCCATTCCAGTTTCCGTCCCAAGCATGTCCCATGCATGGGTGATCTGTACGTGAATAAGAAATTATTATTTAGACCCTTTGTTTTGTTTTTTGTGTATGTGTGCAGAATTGCAAGCAAAGAATCCGCTTCTGCACTAAAACTGGCCCAACACAGGCATTGATATAATTTTGGACTGTCAGAAGTACTTCAGGCTCAACTTGGCAACCAACAGTTGTAACCAAGACGTGTGACCGGGAAGCTGGTTGCAGTAATCATGTCGGCTTCTGCCGGAACATGTTCAGTGGTGCTGACAAGACCCTCCTCTCACCACCTTGTGGGGTGGGTGCACGTGCAGATGGTGTTCAGCACTCCCGTCTCCATCGCCGAGAACCCCAAGATCAACGAGTGGCTGTCACTGGTGGAGAAGGAGATGCGAGTGACCCTAGCCAAGCGGCTGGCCTCGGCGGTGGCCGAGAGCGCCCCCTTCAAGCGGGGCACCATCGACCAGCAGGAGTACATGGCCTGGACTGACCGCTACCAGGTGCGTGCACTTAAATGGACGTGCAGACAGTCTAAGACTGAGCATTGTCACACCTCAGGTTTAGCTGGGTCAGTATCGCGAGAAGCAGGACATCAACTTTAGCATCAACTGTGTGGCACTACCTGAAGTGCGCAAGTGTTCAGTCAGAATCAGCGTGAATCGTGGCCATAACTTCACCCTTAATGTAATTAGATAAAGCATTATACTGTAGTTTGTTCTTGCAGGGAGGCCAGAAAAATAGGACTATAGCTGGTTCCTTGGCTTCCCTGTTCGCCCCGCCACGGTGGCTCAGTGGTTACGGCGCTCGGCTGCTGACCCGAAACATGCGGATTCGATCCCGGCCGTGGCGGCTGAATTTCGATGGAGGCGAAATTCTAGAGGCCAGTGTGCTGTGCGATGTCAGTGCACGTTAAAGAACCCCAGGCGGTCGAAATTTCCGGAGCCCTTCACTATAGCGTTCCTCATAGCCTGAGTCGCTTTGGGGCGTTTAACCCCAATAAACCAAATCAACCAAACCAAACCTTGGCTTCCCTGTTCTTGGCAGTCGCTTCTAGTAAAGAGCTAGTAATGGTCTTGCCTGTAAATATTCATTTTTCATGTTTGGCTGCTGCAGAAGCGATCACCTTCATATTGGCTCCGACTGTATACTCTGTTGGTAAATGTAACATTGTCACCCTCTAATGGCACTCACGTGATAGTCCTGTTGTGTTCCACAGCAACGCCACGGTGGATGTGTTCAAAGACGAGCACTGCGCCCTTCTTAATTCTAGCAAAGATGGGAACTCGCAACGTTTTTGTTCATCTTTCCCCTTGCAGAGCCAGATTGTCGTCCTGGCAGCCCAGATCTCCTGGTCGGAGGATGTGGAAGCGGCCCTGCAAGCGATGGAGAAGGCTGGCCCAGATGCCAACAGCCAGCCCCTGGAGGAAGTGCTCCAGTCGGTGGAGCAGACGCTCAACGTGCTCGCTGACTCTGTGCTCCAGGAGCAGCCGCCACTGCGGCGCAAGAAACTCGAGCACCTGGTAGGTGGCTTGTTGGCGCGGTTGGGTGAAATGTGTGGCTTGGGATCCCAGGACTACAGATAACAAAACATTGCTACACTTTGCTGTAAGATATGTGAAGCAATGCTTAATTAGTGTGCAAGGAAAAACCCTGTCACTTAGGCAAATTTCACAAGTTCTGTAACCACCTGGTGCTTCATTTTGCTGACTGGGAGTGACTAGTCGGTGGTAATTTTTTGAGAGCTGTATAGCTGAATGGGAGAAATTGTTGCCGTGATACACTTTGAGTTAAGTTTTGCTTTTTTTTGCTTTGTTTGCAAGAAAGGAGTGTCCTTTTTTCGCACACAGTTCTCTCTCAGTTGGCTTGATCGGAAATCAGTTAGGCAAAGTACCAAACCTCCCTGCCTTGCTCTTTCACCCAATGTTTGATCTCTTGGAAGTTTGAATACTGCACTGCAAGGCTTTGTCTGTTGTAAGTTGGGAAGCATTGTTTTGAGATCACCAGTGGTCAGTTTGCGCTAGAACATAGGTGCATCACATTTCTTCATCATTGTGGTACAGGTTATAAGAGCTGTGTGTTGCTTTTATCGTAATGTCTTGCATTCCTCTGTTTCATAACCTGGATCCTCTCTTTTCTCTCCGACTCCTCCTCTCCTGCGCAGATCACAGAGTTTGTGCACAAGAGGGACGTGACCCGGTCTCTGCTCAAGAGTGGCGTCCGGGGACCCCGGGACTTCCAGTGGCTGAGCCAGATGCGCTTCTACTTCGACCCGCGCCAGGCCGAGGTGCTGCGCCAGCTCTCCATCCACATGGCCAACGCCCGGTTCAGCTACGGCTTCGAGTACCTGGGCGTGCAGGACAAGCTGGTGCAGACACCGCTCACCGACCGCTGCTACCTGACCATGACACAGGCCCTGGAGGCACGGCTCGGAGGGTCACCCTTCGGTGAGGAGAAAACCACTTGGTGTTTGCCTCTGCTATTGATGTTCAAATGATTTGAACTGGAAGTTCGAACTATGGAAAGTTTAAATTTAGGAAAGTAAAATGTGGTTTCTGCATGAGGCTCAACAAGGATGATCTGGAGCATGCTGTGCTTCGTGGCTAGAAGTGCATTCTTTTTAAGACGAAAGGCTTTAAGCGCTCATACTCGCGGCCATGACTCTGTCCGTCTGTCCGTTACATCTTAAGTGAAAGTCATAATTAGTCATTACTAGTCACAAGTCGTGACTTACTAGTCGGAAGTCGTGACTAACTAGTCACTAACCAGTCATGACTAACTAGTCATTATCCAGTCGTGACTAACTAGTCATTAACCTGTCGTGACTAGTTAGCCATCAACTAATTAGTTATGACTAGCCATTAACCAATCATGACTAGTCATTGGCTAATTAGTCAGGACTAACTAGTCATTAACTAATTAGTGATTAACCAATGACTAGTCAATCTTTAACCAATCATGACCAGTTAGTTGTTCATGGGTAATTAGCTATGACTAGCCAATCCAAGTTGCCCCATAGCCGCCTCGTGTGTGCCTACAGCCGTTGTCTTGTTGGTGGCAAGGCTTTCACCTTGTGCACTTTAGATTGTCAAAGGGCCGCCTGAAATTTTTATTGTGCACTTCACCGTGGTCTCTGTGCAGGGCCGGCCGGCACGGGCAAGACGGAGTCCGTGAAGGCCCTGGGACACCAGCTGGGCCGCTTTGTGCTGGTGTTCAACTGTGACGAGACGTTTGACTTCCAGGCCATGGGCCGCATCTTTGTGGGCCTGTGCCAGGTGGGCGCGTGGGGCTGCTTCGACGAGTTCAACCGGCTGGAGGAGCGCATGCTCTCGGCCGTCTCGCAGCAGATCCAGATGATCCAGGAGACCCTGCGCAGCCGCGAAGGTGGAAAAGGTGGGTGACTGGCACATTCTGGGTTGTGCTTCTCGGAAGCACATTGTCCAAGTTTGATGATGACACCTGGATAGTTATGTTGGCAAAGGGCGCATAACTGATAGTCCATTGGCGTAAAGGATGGAAGAGAGCTAGGTGGACAGATGAGGCTGCGAAGGAGGAAAGGGTGGGTGACTGACACATTATGCTTCTCGGAAGCACATTGTCCAAGTTTGATGGTGACACCAGTATGGTTATTTTGGCAAAGGGCACCTAACTGATAGTCCATTGGCGTAAAGGATGGAAGAGAGCTAGGTGGACAGATGAAGTAAGGAGGTCTGAAGAGGTCTGAAGCTGCAAGGTCACACAGTGCAATGTTAATGCTTCTGGTTATGCTTCCAATTTATCTATAATATGAAAATCAGCTAACCTACGTTGTCTCGTAGTCTCTCATAACTGTAATTATGGCCACCGCGATGGCTCAGTGGTTATGGTGCTCGGCTGCTGACCCGAAAGACGCGGGTTTGAACCTGACCGCAGCGGTCAAATTTCGATGGAGGTGAAATTCTAGAGGCCCATGTACTGTGTGGTGTCAGTGCACGTCAAAGAACCCCAGGGGGTCTAAATTTTCGGAGCCCTCCACTACGGTATCCCTCATAGCCTGATTTGCTTTGGGACAGTGAAACCCCATAAACCACTGATATTAAGGAAATGGGTGGTTTCTATTTCTTTTTATTACCATTGTAATCTTTCTGTCGCCACACCCCCCCACCATTCTCTCGAAATGCAGAGCAACTCTCCGTGGAACTGATTGGGAAGCAGGTGCGGGTGAACCCGGACATGGCCATCTTCATCACAATGAACCCGGGCTATGCGGGCCGCTCCAACCTGCCCGACAACCTCAAGAAGCTGTTCCGCTCGCTGGCCATGACCAGCCCCGACCGGCAGCTCATTGCCCAGGTCATGCTCTTCTCGCAGGGCTTCCGCTCGGCCGAGAAGCTGGCCTCCAAGATTGTCCCCTTCTTCAAGTGAGCACCTGCTTTCTCTTCACCTCTGTATTTAAATTCAGTTTCCCAACTTTTCCCTAGTTTAAGAAAGTTGCAGCAGCTTACACTAGGAAAGTGATGAGGGCTTCTTTTTTGCACAAAATGCACTTGATTGCTTCAGCCTTTATCCACAAGAAAGTTCTGTTGAGAAACTTTTCCAGTGGGAATTTTTTGTTTTGTTTGTTTAAGCTTGGGCTTGTAGCAAACTGAGATCTCTGGTCTTGTCCTCCCTTTTTGCAGGCTGTGCAATGAGCAGCTCTCCAACCAGTCGCACTACGACTTTGGTCTACGTGCACTGAAGAGTGTGCTCGTGAGTGCTGGCAACATCAAGCGTGACCGCATCCAGCGGATCCGCGATGAGCTGCGCGAGAAGGGCGAGAATGCCGTTGAGGAGAACTCCATCGCGGAGCACCTACCCGAACAGGAGGTGCGTGCCAGCAATTGTACACGTGGCATGAAGTGTACCTATTTACTCGCATAAGGATTGTACCCCCAAATTTTGTTGGCAAAATTCAATTTTTTTTATTCCCCGCGTAATGATCGCACCCCGAATTTGTCATGTGCCAAGTCTAGCCGATGATGATCGTGCTTGCCGTCTGTCTGACAGATGGCACATGCAGATGACCATCTTGCTCTGTCAGCTCTGCTGCGGCAGCCGCCTGTTGGTTGACCTGCAGTGACACGGGCAGTCTAAACGCGGTTGTGCTTAACCGCGGATGCCAAACTTAAGTGCGGTTATCTCGAATCACGGTTCGCTGTTGTCACAAGGCTTGCCACCGTTCTGGGTTGTGGTGCAACAACCGAAGTGGCGCATTGATCCGGAGCGAAGCGACATTTGCAAATATCATGAAGGGCAGTTGGCGCAGTGTCGAGAGTGCCGTCCGACGGCGCAGCCCGGTTGCCGCACTGCCTCCACAGCCAAATGCATTGCATAATATGCCCTGGGATAAAGTAATGTCAAAAATGAATCCTCCTTGAGGACCGCTGACCTGTGCCGAGTTACTGGTAGGAGTAATAACTGCAATACAAGCTAGTTTAATGTTCGCAGCCGTGTAGTAGCTGCCGCCATTGCAGCGCGACTGACCCGCGAGCACGCCAGCTCCGCTCCTAAGGCATTGCTGAAATCGATTGTATATAATTCTTTTAATATGAAACAATGAGGTTGTCTGTAAGGCAGCGCCATAATTAGACCATTTAGTATAGCGTTGGTCAATTCAAAAGCGCCGTCCACTGTGGCTTCGATACGAAACAAGTTAGGCCTAGGGACGACTAGGGAGGAGCACACTAGAGTGCCGTCGTCCACCGCGCTCGCGGACGGCACCATTGCGTTGAACACACGGAATCTGGTGCTGTGAGCATTGCGTGCGTGTCAATTTAACGCTGCGGCAGGGACCGGACATTTTTCGGCGTAACGGCAGTAAAATCCGTATCTTGAGCGTTGGGACGTTGCTGCAGTACGCTGTTGCTGCGCCTCCAGACGAGATCGAAGGCTGCATAAAAGCGCCGTCGCGCGGCACCATGCACACTGCCCATTATGATGTGTTGCTCTTGGAACATGATTTAGTGTGAAAAAAGCATGTCCTTGAAGTGGGACAGCTCATGCGCTTTTCGCACTCTACCTTTTCGGTTAACGGCGTAAGTCGAGGTCGCCAAGCTCGATTCACGATAACTGCGTTTAGTGGCATAACCGCGGGCAGCACGCCCATGTGACAAGGGTAGTTTGACCTGCAACTTGTTTGCGTTTTCGGTGCTCAAAAATTTTTTGCAGAAAATTTACCCCGTGCATTGATCGCACCCCTAAATTTGCGTCAATTTTTTGGAAAAAAAGGTGCAATCATTATGAGGGTAAATATGGTATATTCGTGTTTTTCTGGTGCAAACAAATGCTTACCCTCTATGCACACCGTGAAGCTGACTTATGTCGCTATATCAGGGTGTCTTGGAATTGTTGTTAGGGATACCATAAAGGCGTCGCAAAAGGGCTAGCATATTAGAGCTCTGTTGCTATGTTTTGAAGCTGTTTGAAAGAAACTTATGAACCAGGAATATCATCCTATTTATTAGTAACTGCTCAGATCGTTAAAGGATTTGCCAAAGGCAACTTTCATGACATCGTTGCCTGGTTGCAAATATGTTAAAGGGACAGTGAGGAGAGCACTATTAATATTTTTTTTATAGCAAAATCCGATAGTTCGGCATGTCATGGCTTTGTTGCCACTTGGCCGGCAGCGAAAGATGCGTTTATTTCTAAGAAATTTGGATTCGAAGTTGCAAAAGTTTTTCCCGCCGCTCTGATTCAAACTTGGGATTCTCCTATGACGATACAGGACTAAGTGATGTGAAACATGACGTAACGCAGACTCCGTGATTTCTGGCGGCCAGCAGTGCGGCCTAGCAGCAGCCGAAAAGAAAGCTACCGCTGGCCGCACGTTGAAGGCATCTATCGGCTATTGCAGCCGTCGCTACAGTCGCTTCGCTTACGTTAGCACTGGCGTTTTGCCAGCGTTACGATGGATCTCGTTCTCGAAGTCGTCAAAGAAGTTCTTGCAAATAGACACCTTTAGCATACCGTGTACCTTAATTGTTACCGCTAGCGGAATACCGGGAGCTCGCCTAACACCGGTGAGCAGGCGCTGATTGGTCCCGATGCTTCAGGCACGTGCCTAGCTGCCGGGCACGTGGCGCCATCTGGCGACGTCAAGGACATTTGCGCTTGCATTGGCTGCGCCTCAGTGATTTGTGGCTTCTCGGGTCCTAGAGTTGCTAGAACCAAAAAGTTCTAGCAACACTGCTTTGTCTTATGACGTCATCACGCTTGTACTTGCGAGTTTGGCCTGTGGTGGCGATACCTGTATTTTGGTTCTTGCTCTTTTCTACGTTACAAGAGCTTTGTTGTCAGTATGAGTGGCGTTCTTGTAATCAGGAGCTGGTATTCTGTCGATACAAGCCAACTTCAATTTTTCCTCAGTGTCCCTTTAAGGAGTGACAAAGGTTACTTGTCTTCCTTGTTCAGGATATGTACTGATGCCACCCTTGTCCCCCCCGATCCCCTCAGATCCTGATCCAGAGTGTGTGTGAGACCATGGTGCCCAAGCTGGTGGCTGAGGACATCCCCCTGCTGTTCTCGCTGCTGTCGGACGTGTTCCCCGGTGTGTCCTACACCCGGGCCGAGATGCGCAGCCTCAAGGAGCACATCGTCAAGGTCTGCCAAGAGATGTTCCTGGTGGCGGGCGAGGGCGAGGAGCAGGGCGGAGCCTGGATGGAGAAGGTGGGGGGGCCCCTCTACTTTTCCTCCTTTCTTGCAGCAGCCACGAGCTTTTCGCTAGAAAATGTGGTTAAGGGAGTGGTTGGCTACTCGATTATATGACAGGCTCTCTTTATTGGGAAATGGTTGTCTAGTTGTGTGTAGCTGTCCTCAAGGAATGAGAAGTTGTCTAATTGGAAATGCCCTTAGTAGTGGAGAAGAACCAGAAAGGCTGAAATCTTTGCTTGGTGACTGTTGTCTCAAGTCCCTTGCCTGATGCCAAAAGCAAAATGGTACTGCCTAGCTCAAACAATATTGTTATTGTTAAATGGCGGCCAGCCGAAGAATGAGACGTGGTGACAAAGAGACAATTTTAATTGCCCACAGCCTAGCGCGAGCGCTTCATCCTGCTCCACTGCCAGCTTCGTCTTCTTCGTGACAATACATAGAACAGGCATTGAGCTAGATGATCTTCGCAGGCTAAAGTGGCATTTCACACTGCCCTAGAAAAAGCAGGTGCTAAGGAAAACTGGCATATGCGCTTCCTCTGTTACTAATACGATTGATTTTTGCATGTGTTGCAGGTTCTGCAGCTGTACCAGATCTCCCAGCTGAACCACGGCCTCATGATGGTGGGCCCCAGCGGCAGTGGCAAGTCGACCGCCTGGAAGGTGCTGCTCAAGGCACTCGAGCGCCTCGAGGGCATCGAGGGTGTGGCCCATGTCATCGACCCCAAGGTGAGGGAGTCTCCTCTCCCTGCCCAGCCTTTCAGCTTTGTGTTCAGAAGTGGGCTGCGAATGAAAGAAGAGCACTAGAGGTCAAGGAAATAACAGGCAACAGTGGTGGCTTGTTGTTTCCTCTATTTTCCTTTTGCTATCCGTAGTCGTCAGTCAACCTGACTCGCTATCTTTCTGTTCACGTTATTGTATATTTGTTGTCCTGTTGTCAGTGTCACTGGAAGCATCTAAATGTAATTGCGAGGTGTGACCTGATTTTGCATAGTTATGTTGTTCCTCTTTTCATTCTTCTTGTGGCTGTAGAAAGCACTGTGCACATGTATGATTGTAGTGAATGTATTCTTTTACTGTGCTAGCAGCAGTAGTGTCATTTCTGAAAAGCCTGGCATCGGCATTGGTGGTGTTGGTGTGAAGCCCCAGAGAAAAGTGTAGAGGGGGAAAGTGGAGTAGTCATTCTTAGCTGTCAAAGAGTAGTCGAGTGGAGAGGGAGGAAATTGGAGATGGGTGCTAATATGTAATGGCACTCCTAGTGCAGATCCTGCTTTAACCATCGGAATAATCGGCTGTAAATTTTTTTCATTGCTTTTTCAAGATTAGCAGTAACCTATTGCAGTGGCCTTGAGACTGTTCAGCTGGTTGTTTTTATGGACTTCGCTTATCAGAGCCGATAGCCCTTATCCTTGGCCTGATGCTCACTCTGTGCACTCGTCCTTGCAGGCCATCTCCAAGGAGGCACTCTACGGAGTGCTGGATCCAAACACCCGTGAGTGGACGGACGGACTCTTCACCCACATCCTGAGAAAGTGAGCAGTGGTTCGCTTGTTTGGCTGTTGCAGTTCTAGCTAGCATGTGCACAGAGTGAAGTCCAAGAGGTTTCTTGTTAACATCATGGGAGTTGCTTGGTCTTGTGTAGGCAGTAAGTGGTGTGGTAATTTTGTCGGAGTCTGCAAAGCTCTGTAAGCTCTGTTAGTGGCAACTTGGTGCACTAGCTTTGTCGTGTGCAGGATGGCAGACCAAGCGTACAACCTTACAGGCATTGAAGATTTCATGGTTAAGCGATGAAATGCAAAGACACTTGTGTAGTGGAATTTCGCTGCACGAATAGTACAAAAAGGATATAGCCGCCACAGTGGCTCAGCGGTTATGGTGCTCGGCTGCTAACCCGAAAGACACGGGTTTCATTCCAGCTGCAGGTGTTTCATTTCGATGGAGGTGAAATGCTGGAGGCCCGTGTGCTGTGCGATGTCAGTGCACGGTAAAGAACCCCAGGTGGCCGAAATTATCCAGTCTTCTGCTATAGCGTCCATCAAAGCCTGAGTCACTTTGGGACTTTAAGCTTCATAAATCATAAATCACAAATTGGATGTTAATTTATGATAATTTAATAGCTGACGTTAAAGAATCCTGAGGATCTTTCTGTGACCAGCACCGCTGTTGAATGCAGTTGCAGCTATTAGATGACTTTTGGTTAGTACCATCCTTTTCATAGCAACCTTTCCTGTCTTTAGGTTTTATAGAAGTGCACTTGACTGTTGTGGATGTCATTAGGAGCTGTGAGAAACAGCATAACACACTTGCTGTGTAGCATGAGTTGTCCACATTTTTAAAGGTCGAAGAGAAGGGCATAAGTGAGCATTGAGCAGTGTATGGAGTACTTTTGCAAATATGCACCATCACCACTCTATCTGTACTTCTTACTGCTCCCTCTCAGGATCATTGACAATGTGCGTGGGGAGATCAACAAGCGCCAGTGGATCATCTTTGACGGGGACGTGGACCCCGAGTGGGTGGAGAACCTCAACAGTGTCCTGGACGACAACAAGCTGCTGACGCTGCCCAACGGCGAGCGGCTGAGCCTGCCGCCCAACGTGCGGGTGATGTTCGAGGTGCAGGACCTGCGCTTCGCCACGCTGGCCACGGTGTCCCGCTGCGGCATGATCTGGTTCAGCGAGGACGTGCTCAGCACCGAGATGGTCTTCGAGCACTTCCTGCTGCGGCTGCGGCACATCCCGCTCGAGGAGGCCGAGGAAGAGCACGCCTACCGCGGCAAGAAGGACGCCAAGGAGGACGCCCTCTCCCCGACTCTGCAGACCCAGCGGGACGTGGCGCTCATCCTGCAGCCCTACTTCGGCAGCGAGGGCCTGGTGGTCCGTGCGCTGGAGTGGGCCTCAAGGCAGGAGCACGTGATGGACTTCACCCGCTTCCGGGCCCTGGGCTCCCTCTTCTCCATGCTCAACCAGGCCACGCACAATGTGCTCGCCTACAACCATTCGCACCCCGACTTCATGATGCAGGTGGGTCTCACTGCTGGTGGATGATGGACAGTGGCGTGGCTCTCTAGTGCTAAGGAGTACTGTGCTAAGAGTACTAAGGAGTACTAAGAATACTAAGTACTACGGAGTGCTAAGGAGTACTAAGTACTGTGGAGTTTGCGAAACTACATGTTTCATCCTCGACTAAAGATGAGTGGCCTCATACAAGTGCAGCAAGGTCGCTCTGTCCTTGCACTTGTCGAACTGTCTTCTTTCCTCTTGCATGAGAGATTTCCTGCGTGCTTAGTGATATCAATCCTTTTGTCACTCCTGCTTTTGGAGGTGTGAAAGTATGAAGATTAGTACTTAGATCAGCTTCTGCGGTGTTTGGGCTGATGGGAGCAGTAATGAGTCCAACCTCGGTTAGTTGTTTTTTTAATCATGATGCAGGTCAAGAACACTCGCTTACAGGTCTGCTTTTATGCTGTGAAATTGAACTTGGTATTGACAAATCATTTTGGCATTATACTACTGGGTGTCTGTCCGTGGTGGCACGTGCGCTGCCATGTGAAGTCAGTGATGCATTTAACGATTGAGGCACTTCTATAAGCTGGACTTCTAATAAGCTGAGCATACCTACAAGCTCCACCAAACTTGTGTGCAACAGATTAGGTGGTAGCTGGAAGTCCGCGTGATGGAAATCTGTGTGTAGACTAGATACAGCTGAACTGTGTTACAGAAGTCCACACTTTACCAAAGATATTATCGTGATCTTCTAAGTGGCTGGAGCTGACATACTGACAGAGTTTCCTTTGCCCTGCAGCAAGACCAGCTGGAGAAGTACATTCCCAAGTGCCTGGTGTACGCCCTGCTGTGGTCGTTCGCCGGTGACGGCCGGCTGAAGGTGCGCTCCGAGCTGGGCGACTTCATCCGCAGTGTGGCCACCGTGCCCCTGCCGGCCAACATGGGGCTGCCCATCATTGACTACGAGGCAAGCAGTGGGCCCCAAGGAAGGCCTGATTTCTGTATCTCCTTTTTTTTTTCTCTTTGCTTACTTTGTGCTTTGTAGACATCTTTCACTGTTTTTCCGAAGTATGGAAGAATTTTTCAGAATTTAGTGCCACTCATTTAACTGATTTTATACACCGATGATTCTGAGTCTTGTGGACCGAGGCTGACCTAAAGTGATGTTTCATGAGTGTGAGCAATATGCACGGGGTACAAGGCCTTGCTGCTTCCTCACAGTTTTTCATTAGTCAGCTGTAACACAGTTGTTGCAAGACAGTGTTTCTTTTGAGTTTAGCTCAAATGGTTGCTGTTAACAGTGAGCAGCTATACTCTGAGGAGCAATCATTGAAGGGTATTGCCGTAGCTTTGGTGAATGCCAATATACACGCATGTCTCAAGTCCAGATGTCTCGGTTTGCACTTAATTTATGTTTTTGATGTGTAAATTATGGCAAAGGGTGCATGTACAATGGCATTGACCTTCGCTTTGCTCTCAGTAGTCTTGCCAGGGAACAGCAAGTAAGGAATGTTCGTCCATAGCAAATTGTCCGCCCTTCGTCTTCCTCAGGTGTCGCTGTCGACGGGCGAGTGGGTCCCCTGGCAGAGCAAGGTGCCCCAGGTGGAGGTGGAGACCCACAAGGTGGCCGCGCCAGACGTGGTGGTGCCCACGGTGGACACCGTGCGCCACGAGGCCCTGCTCTACACCTGGCTGGCGGAGCACCGGCCCCTGGTGCTGTGCGGACCACCCGGCTCAGGAAAAACCATGACCCTCTTCTCAGCCCTACGCTCCCTGCCCGACATGGAGGTGGGTGTCAATCTCTCTCCCATGCACTAAACACATAGCATTTATAGTGGTGCAACACCTTTTAAGAGCGTTAGCTCTTACTCATCACGTTCTGAGATTTCGTGGGGTCTGCTACCACCCTGAGATCACAGCGCCATCTGTGGCAGCAACTAGAAAACAGCACATCTCTCATTGAGAGCACCAGCTACAATAGCATCATAGAAACAACCTCCTGCTGCTTGCCAATGGTGACGTCACGGTTCAATATGGTGGATAGAGGTGGAATTATAACACTCGTTACTTCAAGGTGTTTCAGACGGTGGCAGCCTTTTTTTTTTTTAATGCATGTGTGGCCCACTTTCTTAACTGGTTAGTAGGTGTGCCCCCTAGATTAGGTGGTGACATCTTTCCCATAGATGGAATGTAACAACTGTCTCCTTTTTGCCATAAATTGACACCTCTAAGCACGTTTCGCGCTGCTGTGCAATTAAGTAGATGGGAAGTGTAGTTGCTGTTGGAAACAAAATAGCACAGCACAACTCCAGGTGCTGTCAAAAGTTGAGGTGTAAAGAAGTAAACGCTGCAAACAAAATTTGAGGACATTTTAGTTTTAAGCAGGCCAGTCAGGGCAAGGGTGGCAAACTGCACCAGAGCATGCCAGTGTACTCTTGAGTCCCTCGTTTCTTGTTTTCTGATGTCCCCCTGGCCCATGTTCCCCACAGGTGGTGGGCCTGAACTTCTCGAGTGCGACCACCCCCGAGCTGCTGCTGAAGACCTTCGACCACTACTGCGAGTACCGGCGCACACCCAACGGCGTGGTGCTCTCCCCGATCCAGTTGGGCAAGTGGCTGGTGCTCTTCTGCGACGAGATCAACCTGCCCGACATGGACAAGTACGGTACGTGCTTTCACCTTTTTCAACCACGGCCTTGGTGAGCGAAAGGCTTTGCTAGAATGAACTGTACAGCATTTGTAGCTGTGGATATACCGGCACCCGTTTTTTTATTATTCTATATTTTTTAAGTTTTTCACGCTTTATTAAATTTTAGGCTTGTTCCTCTGATAGTGCAGCACTGATGAGTATATATCACTGGCCTTGTGCACTGAATTTACTTGTTGGCAGTTTTCTTGGGTTTTGCCAACCACTGGATTCAGGTGTTGTCATTTGTCACTTGTGTCTGAAGTTCAGCTTGGAGCAAAAAAAATATAGTGTTGTCATGCATGTCAGCTGTAACTGCGGATAAAAATGTACAGTCTCGGTCCAAAGTCTTCAAACCACATTTTTTTGCTTGTCAGCCTAGTAATAGGGAGCTTATGGCAGCTGTGAAGCTCTATATCTTGAGGGAGCCGCCGCGGTGGCTCAGTGGCTATGGTGCTCGGCTGCTGACCTGAAAGACGCGGGTTCGATCCCGGCCGCGGCGGTTGAATTTCTTTGGAGGAGAAATTCTAGAGGCCCGTGTACTGTGCGATGTCAGTGCACGTTAAAGAACCCCAGGTGGTCGAAATTTCCGGAGCCCCTCACTACGGCGTCTCTCATAGCCTGAGTCGCTTTGGGACGCTAAACCCCATAAACCAACCAACCAAAATTCTAGAGGCCCGTGTACTGTGTGATATCAGTGCACGTTAAAGAACCCCCAGGTGGTTGAAATTCCCAGGGTCCTTCACTACGGCATCCCTCATAGCTTTGGTCACTTTGGGATGACAAACCCCATCAACCAAGCCAAACCAACTAAGTCTTGAGGATGAGGAAAATGTTCATCCTCATTTTTTAAGACTTGTTGGTCCCTAGTGGTGTCACGAGGGCACCACTGTAGGGCTTAAAAGTGAACCGTGGGGCCTGAAGACTTTTGACCAAGGCTGTATGCGGAACTGTTATGATTCCTGGCCTTGAAGTGCCTTAGGTTGCATTCGTGCGTTCAAGTACAGGTCTGCTTTGGTGGCTGGCTGTCACTGTCATGCCGCGATTCACTCGTCTTCCGTCTTCTCAGGGACGCAGCGAGTGATCTCCTTCCTGCGTCAGCTGGTGGAGCACGGAGGCTTCTATCGGACCACGGACCACACCTGGGTCCGGCTGGAGCGCATTCAGTTCGTGGGCGCCTGCAACCCACCAACAGACCCTGGCCGAAAGCCACTCTCACACAGGTGAGTAGTGGCGGGGAGAACAGAACCGCTTCGAGCATTCAAATATTTGCTGAATGCCGTAGAATAGTTTTACGAATGTGAATGAATTAGTGTCCGGAGACAGGGCTTTAGCTCTTGTTCAAGCATATTAAGAGCAGTTTTTTCTCCTTGGGCTCTCTTCTTACTCCCCCTTGTTAACATGGTGTTAAACACAAGTGATGTTCTTTCGTGTAAGATGAGATGTGAAATTGTTACCTGAGGCAGCACATTTTTTGTTGTTGTTGTTGTTGTTGTTGTTGTTGTTGTTGTTGTTCCAAGAGTATTCTTTGCAGTGAGCTGCACCTTGAAGATCTTGACCTTGGGGAAGTGGACTAGGGATCAGATTCTTGTCGACAGGGGCCATTAACAACTATATTGTCTTTTGTTCTTCGCTGCATTGTAAATGCTTCTGATGTCTCCAACTGAAGGCATTGCACAGGCATGATTGCTGGTTGGCTGCATCAGATTCTTGTCGACAGGGGCCATTAACAACTATATTGTCTTTTGTTCTTCGCTGCATTGTAAATGCTTCTGATGTCTCCAACTGAAGGCATTGCACAGGCATGATTGCTGGTTGGCTGCATCTAGTTCACAGTACAGTCACCTCGATACAGCGAACAGGAATATAACTATTGCTTGTATCGAGCTGTTCCTAAATATTTTTAGCAAACACATACAGTTCTTACTTTGTATATCCAGTGTGGTTTGTCATAAAATGGATATCTCAAACAGATGTCTTCTTGGGTGGCAGGTGGCAGGTTCTGCCTCACTACATGAATGACTAGTGGTGGTGCAGCAAGCGTTTGCGCCATGGTTCATGCTCTATCTCACATTTGCCAACTGCGCCACAGCAAATGCAGGGGCATGAACAGTTGGTAGCCAGGCAGTCAGTACCTGTTTACACATCTTGCACTCCGGCGCCATGGTTGGTTGTAGATTTCCGATAGCCAGCCTATGCTTTAGTTGACTGTCATTTAGCAGAGGTGGTATAAACTCGATAGCTTTCGTTCTTGCGTCCAGTTTTTCATGCGACACTGCTGTAATGTGTGGAAGACACCCTAGATGGTGTTTATTAACCTTCTGCGGCTGTGGCTGCGATGCTGTGTGGGAAAGCCAACCTAACTGTAGTTTGGCACTCGGTTTTTTATGGCCTCTGCAATCGCCTGCAGCAGCTTTGAAACTCTTAAAATTTAGGGAAAGGTGACTAAATTTCACTTTTCTGTCATGAGCTTTTGACAAAATTTTTCAAGTTTGGCTATATAGAACTATTTTACATTTTTTTTTACTTGTTTACTATAGAGGCTTCACTGAGTTCTACTAGATTGCTTGTGGGTCACATTTGCTTCATGAGCCCTCCTTTATCGGGGCCTACACAAACGTGGCCTGGGCTGTGGGTGACCATTTTACGTGGCAGGTCCGTTGATTGAAGGACAGATGAAGGGCAACACATGGAACAAGCTGGTGCAATGCGTGCATTAATTGGCCCGTTGCAGCAGTGTTTTGCTTGATGATGGGAACGAAGCTTCAAGTTTGCAGTCTTGAAGTCAAATCCAACCAGCTGTTCGCTGTGTGAGATGGGAAGTGTCAGTTCTGCTGATGATCCAGTGGTTGCTGTTCAGTGGTGGAAAACAATTTTTTTTTTACAGGTCATTCTGATCCTTACTCAATAGCTGGCAATCAAATATTTTGCATGTACACCTGCAGTGGCGCGGTGCTCTTTGCCGTGCGTCTTTTTGGATCTAAGTGCGTGGAGTTCTCAAATTGGTGTCTTTTTCACAAAACCAGGTTCCTGAGACACGTGCCAGTGGTCTACGTTGACTACCCGGGTGAGACATCCCTCAAGCAGATCTACGGCACCTTCAACCGTGCCATGTTGCGGATGGTGCCTTCACTGAGAGCCTACGCCGAGCCGCTGACTGCAGCCATGGTGGAGTTCTACCTCATGTCCCAGGTGGGAGCCGCGCTGATTCGCCCTGTGTGGAACTGTTGTCTCTGCAGTGACTGAACAAGCTTAAGCATATACAGCATGTGACACATGGGAGCTGCAGGTGGAAAAATGCGTACATTTGTTCGGCATTTACCGTATTTACTCGCATAATAGGCGCACTTTTTTTTCAGAAAATCGGGCTCAAAGTTAGGGGTGCGCCGATTACGCGGGGTAAAATTTCCGAAAATTTTCGACTCGCATTCTCGAGCTTAAAAATTAAACATATGATAAGAACATGACTACCCTCACATTTACCAATAAATCCAGCATAAAAGTA
The DNA here is from genome assembly GCF_055824585.1 of Amblyomma mixtum. NCBI lineage: Eukaryota > Metazoa > Arthropoda > Arachnida > Ixodida > Ixodidae > Amblyomma > Amblyomma mixtum. The sequence continues at coordinate 19,734,284 of NC_143019.1, forward strand.
AAACTGAAAGCCACCTACTTACCTTGCTTTGAACATGCGAGAGACTTCGACTTCACACACAAAAATTTATTTACAGACATGTCATGGTGCCCCCCCCCCCTCCCCTCCCCCTATTCGGAGTCCGAGAGCACAGACTCGTCACTGCTGAGTGGGGACTCATTTTCCTTGTCCGAACTCCATAGCATGTCGTCTTCGCTCGCATCTAGTGCGTTTGAGATGCCTGTCTTCTTAAAGCTTTTCCTGATGGTTTCGTCGGAAATCTCTCGCCAGGCTTCGTCGACCCATGCACACAACATTTCTACAGACGGCCTCTTAATTTTGCCACCTGGAGTCAGCTGATGCTGCCCTCCAGCCATCCAATTAGTGTACAGCCTTCGGACGTTGTCCTTAAAAGGCTTGTTTAAGGACACGTCCAAAGGCTGCAGTACCGACGTAAGGCCGCCCGGAATCACGGCAATATCCGTGCGCAGCTCCCTTAATTTACGCCGTACACCTTCCACGAGGTGCCCGCGAAAGCTGTCTAAAACGAGCATGGCTGGGTACAAAAGACCACCCGGCCGCCGGCCCCAGACAGTCTTGATCCAGTCCAGCATCAATTCCTCATTCATCCAGCCTTTTTCCTGGACCCTGACGTGGATGCCGCGAGGAAAAGTGCCCTTCGGAAGCGTCTTACGCTTAAAAATAACGTAAGGCGGCAGTTTGCGCCCGTCCGCAGTCACTGCTAACATTACTGTGCACCTTAGCTTTTCAGCGCCAGACGTTCTGATAAGCACACTTCGCGCACCTTTCTCTTCGACAGTTGTGGACCTCGGCATGTCGAAGCAGAGGGGGGTTTGGTCCGCATTTCCTATCTGCGATAAAATAAAGTTCTTTTCCTGCCGCAGCCGTATAATGAAACGGTGGAAATCCACCACCTTGTCCTCATATGCCGAGGGCAAGCGCTGGCACAACGTTGTCCGCCTTCTGAGAGAGAGTCCGTGTCGACGCATGAAGCGCGTTGTCCACCCTGAACTTGCTTGGAAGTCTTTCACTTCGATGCCCTGCGCTCGGGCAATTCTGCGTGCCTCGGTCTGCACGATGTCGAGGGACACGGCACAGCAGTCACGTCGGAGGTTCCGTATGTGCTGTGCGAGTTGCTCCTCCACTTGTGGGTACTTCCCAGACTTAGCACCTCGGAAGGCCCGTCGTGACTTCGTGGTGGCTTCAAGCTTTTCTTGTTGATCGCGCCAGTAGCGAATGCTCGTTTCCCCAACACCGAAATTTCTGGCTGCAGCGCGATTCCCATGCTCCAGGGCATACTGCAGAGCTTTCAGCTTAAATGCCGCAGTGTAGCTCGCGTACTTCCCCATCGTCAAACACACGACCACACACACCGCACGCCGCTTGCAAAATGGCGAAATGTGGCGCTGCTGATGGCGATGGTGATAACGCGTAGGCCGCGGGGCTTACCGAGCAGCTAAGCAAAAATAAAAAAAAAACACGAAAAACAAAACGAGATAAACAAAAACAGACTGTCAGTTCACAGCACCTAGCTAAAAGATTATTATCACAGCCGCCGCACAGATAGCGATGGCACGGTTGCTTGTGTCGAGCCGCCTCCGACGAGCCGCCTCCGAGAGTCCCGCCGCTTTCCGAGCTGACAAAGGTAGCGAAAAGCGTGCATTCTCGGTGCGGCGGTTCGGGGGGGTATCGGTAGTTGACGGAAGGGCTGTTCGCCCGTTAATGCTTTTTTTTTTCGACGGCCGCGTGTTGTTTTTTTTATAGTTGGTTCATCGTCAAGAGTGTTCCGGGCGCAAACTTTCGCCGTTCATTCGCAGCGGGGTTGATAAGACGCTTAGCTGTTCGCCTCTCAACGTTTCGTGCGGCAGTTGCGACTGCGGCGGGCGTAAATTTTTGTACGTGACTCCAAGCGCCGAAGTTTTTGCGGGCCGAAGCCGGGAAGGTTTCCGGCTGAAGATGAACCTTTCCAAACAGACGTGTAAATGAGCGTCCCTGAAAACTGTGTGCGGCTGTTCCACGCGATGTTGTACCTGCTGTGCGTCCGCAGCAGCAGCGACGGCAGCAGCACAAGTGAGGACTACTAGTCAGTTCAGCAAAGACTTTGTTAAAGTGAAATAAGCTTGGATTGTGGAATGTGCGTGCCTGTTTTTTTTTTTTTTCACCTGAGAAGGTACGGTAGCGGGTAGTCGTCGGCTTGTGTGTAAGTGCAGTATTGATCACAGTGTCAAGTTCGGGGTGCGCCTATTATGCGCGGAAATAAAAAAATCCGATTTTTCGCGACCAAACTGGGGGTGCGCCTATTATGCGAGTGCGCCGATTATGCGAGTAAATACGGTACATTTGTGGCCTCAAGTCGCTATGAGGGAGTTTTACGCAAAGTGTGTGAAGGAATGTACGAAAGCCTCTTCATTTTATTAAATGTATAAAATGTAGACAGTGCATAGCAGCGTCTATATCTATTCCAAGCACTAAGGGGCCGGAAAGTTCATAACTGAAGTGGGACATAGAGGATAATTGTAGGTGAGTAAAGCCCCAGTGCTTTATGCAAAATCTCAACTGTTGTGAGCAGTGTAAACAAAAGTCAAATAGGCATCTAGCACGGTGAAACTATCACTAATGCAGGGCTCATTGCAGCATGTATTGTCTGCCATAATGCACAAACACCAAGAAAAAAAGTGTTATAGTGGCTGTACATGCATTGTCCAATATTGTGGAGTGCATACTGCTTTCTTTTTGACAGCACTGTTGTGAACTTAGCGTTGCTTTTGGGATAGACGCTTGGGAACTTCATTATTGAATTGGGACATTTGTAAATATGACTAGATTTCTGAAAAGAGACTGCTAACTTGCATTGCGAAAGCCCAGAGTTAATGCTGCGAGTGTTCCTAAAGTGTGTCTGCGTGCACCCCGTTTCCCGTCTGCAGGAGCGCTTCACGCAAGACATGCAGCCGCACTATGTGTACAGCCCTCGGGAGCTGACGCGCTGGGTGCGGGGCATCTGCGAGGCGTTGCGGCCACTGGAAACGCTTCCCGTTGAGGGCCTGGTGCGCATCTGGGCCCACGAGGGCCTCCGACTCTTCCAGGACAGGTGCGCAAGCTGTTCGGGATTGTCTTGCTTGCGCATCTGACTCTTTCTTAGTGGCGTTCTCAAAATGACCAGCTGCCTGTTCTGTCTTCAGTCAGTTCATCTCAAAACTTCCATCGTGACAGTAGCAAACTTTTATGAGCTGTTGTATCCTGTGATACTCGAAATTTTTTAAGAGTTTGGTACTTTGCCTGTCAGGCTAAATCTCTAAAGGAGGCATTATTGTATCAATGAGTTGGTCCTTCATCTTCAACGACCCCCTCTCTTTCCCCCTCTGCATGCAGGCTGGTTGAGGACGAAGAGCGCACCTGGACGGACGAGAACGTGGACGTGGTGGCACTGAAGCACTTCCCCAACATCAACCAGGACGAGGCCCTGGGACGGCCCATCCTGTACAGCAACTGGCTCTCCAAGGACTACGTGCCCGTCAAGCGGGACGAGCTCCGCAACTACGTCAAGGCCAGGCTCAAGGTCTGTGACCCCCCTCCACTCTTTGTCTTTTTCCCCCCAACGGCAACTATTAGCTTGAGTGGTGAAAGTGCAAGGCACGCTAAGAATTTGACAGAGAAAGTGCAACAGCCCCTTCACTTTTAGCATGCACTACCAGTCCCCCGAGAAGGAATAAGCTAAGCATTTGCAGCATCTTTTAAGAGTTTCTGTTGCTCTTCTTAAACTGATTTACGATTCATTCATTATTTGTGCATCAACTTCCATTTAACAACCTTTCAGATCTTCTACGAAGAGGAGCTGGATGTGCAGCTGGTCCTGTTCAACGAGGTCCTCGACCATGTGCTCCGCATTGACCGAATCTTCCGGCAGCCACAGGTGACGGAGGGATTACTTAGCATGGACCTCCTTTGCATTAAGGGTCACCACTTGTTTCTTGTCATCTGTTTTCTGTTCTCTGTGGTCTTTACTGCGAATCAACAAGTGACTCCTCGAGCCTTCCATTCTTCTCTAGTTGCCCGTGGTCGTGATTGGTTGACCCGTCCGCCTCCCCTCTCCGCAGGGCCACCTCCTGCTGATTGGCGTGAGTGGCGCTGGCAAGACGACCCTCTCCCGCTTCGTGGCCTGGATGAACGGCCTCAAGGTCTTCCAGATCAAGGTCCACAACAAGTACACCGCAGCGGACTTTGACGAAGACCTGCGGGCGGTGCTGCGGCGCTCTGGCTGCAAGGGCGAGAAGATCTGCTTCATCCTGGACGAGGGCAACGTGCTGGACTCCTCCTTCCTGGAGCGCATGAACACCCTCCTGGCCAACGGGGAGGTGCCGGGCCTCTTCGAGGGGGATGAGTACGCGGCCCTCATGACCCAGTGCAAGGAGGGCTCGCAGCGCGAGGGACTCATGCTGGACTCCAGCGAGGAGCTCTACAAGTGGTTCACGGGTCAGGTGATGCGCAACCTGCACGTCGTGTTCACTATGAACCCGTCCTCGGAGGGACTCAAGGACAGGGCGGCCACATCTCCAGCACTCTTCAACAGGTGGGTGCCCGCAACTCGCAAGTTGCTGCAAGCAGGGCGTAATTTGGCTCCTTACTCGTTATCGAGCCAGTGGCACCTGATAATGCCCCTTGCCTGTGTATGTAAAAGCTGACGAGTTTTTATTGTCTTCGCGTTCAGGTGTGTTCTGAACTGGTTTGGCGACTGGTCAGATGACGCCCTCTTCCAAGTGGGCAAGGAGTTCACCTCCAAGTTGGACATTGACCGCACCAGCGTGAGTGCCTCAAACGAGTTTCTGTATTCAGTATTGTTTGGTGTTTAAAAGCTGTATACATACAGCAGGGTTCCTCTGACAGGCTTTTAGAAGCTAGAAATGAGGAGAGGTTCGTAGCACAGACCTATAGAGTTGCATAATTTGGGCCAGCCACGCACAGTACTAAGGATTGTTCCACTGAAGCCTGTTTCATATTTTGATAGCTTTACACGTGACGGGCTTAGGGGACAGGAAATCAACCTTGCATTGTTCTCACATGTGTGCTGATCAGCACTTTATATTAATGTGATTCCCCTTTGATCTTTTGCTTGCCTTAGTACACGTTGACTTCTTCTGTCGTTGTTTGTTCACATGATCACACATGTGATTGGTGTCTTCTTCCCCCTCTGCAGTACATTGTGCCTGCGGAGCACTTCCCGGTGGCCGTGCCAGGCCTGAGGCTGCCTCCCGACCACCGGAACGCCATCGTCAATGCGTTTGTGTATGTGCACCAGACGCTGCACCGCGCGAGCAGCCGGCTCGCCAAGCGTGGCGCCCGGTCCATCACCATCACGCCCCGCCACTACCTCGACTTCATCAACCACTACGTAAGTGGCCTCGGTGCACACTAGCTTGTGCTATTTTGGGAGACAGTGTACTGGTCACCAGCTGTGTGCAAACCTGTCTTATTGGCAGCTTGCCTCCTTCTGTGAACTACGGGGGGATGGCAGAAATGTGGGACTGATTTTTGCCTTCTCATTGTTCGACTTCTGCTGTGTTTTGAGTGGTGCCACCTGATTACAAACATGGTAGTCATTGCACATGAGATGTGGAGGTCATGGGCTTAGTTTCCTGCCAAATTTCGTGTTCTACTTTCCATTTTTTTCTCATTTTATATGGCTGTGCTCACTGTTGGCCGCTTTGCAGTATGCACTGCTTCCATGTACCTATTCTCATCGTGATCTTGCCAATAACGGTCTGTATGAACAGTCATTGCAATGTTTATATGAGCTGTGAACGCTGTGTTTATTTATTTATTACTACCTCAAATTCCCACTACGGGCATTACATGAGGGGTGGGCTGACATATCATTTAATTAAATCAGTGATGAATGATTTGAAGGATTCCAGGCCAGGATCAATAAAAGCTTCAGCGGGCAGGTCGTTCCAGTCTCTTGCAGTCTGGGCGGAGAATGATTTCAGGTACGCAGAAGTGGATGCTCGAGGTGTATGAACAGCTTTCAGATGACTGATGCGAAGTGAAAAGCGGTGTGCAGGGGTGATAACAGAATGACTGAAAGGCGAATGATAAGACCTGTAAAACCTTGCATAATGAACGAAGATCCTATTTTGTTTGTCAGAATATGAATTTCTTTCCAAGTTTTTGTCAATTTTTTTCAAGGAAAAAAGTGCATTCAGGGTGCAAGTTATCACCATCACAGTGCTAATGGGATAATGCAAACTTTCTGCGTTTGTCGTTCGCCCCGTCTCTCCTCCCTCCCAGGTGAAGTTGTTCAACGAGAAGCGCTCCGAGCTGGAGGAGCAGCAGCTCCACCTCAACGTGGGCCTGCAGAAGATCCGCGAGACGGTCGAGCAGGTTGAGGAGCTGCAGAAGTCGCTGGCACTCAAGTCGCGTGAGCTGGAGGCCAAGAACCAGGCTGCCAATGCCAAGCTCAAGGAGATGGTCAGTTTCACAAGGGGCCTTGTGCTTTTGGTGGTGTCATGCACGTTACTTTGCATCGTCACCATATTGTAGTTAGATTGACAGGTTTTTTTTAAGGGGGGACACTGGTCTTGAAAAGAAAATTTTATTAATTTAGTCACAGTCAAGAAATCTTCAGGGGATATGTATTTTTGTGTGCCCATTCTAAGCACGTCATTTAATTTCATGTAAAACAACTCCTTGAGCACTTATGCAATTTTTATGCTAGTATTTTGCGGAGAGTTCTGAAGAAAGTTTGCTGCAGGAAACTCACTGAAATGTGTGCCATTGGGTTCTCTTGACACCAAGGAATACAATAAGGGTACAATTATTATCCTGGCTCTCATAGAACTTGAGTAATAGGGTACTGAAGCTGCCACTTCATAAACAGGAATACACACTTTTCTTCTCATTTCTAAAGCGACAAGTTCAAAACTCTATAACTTAAGTTCTATGATAGGCAGGAAGACAATTTCACCCTTATTGTATTCCTTGGTGTCAAGAGAACCCAATGGCACACATTTCAGCGAGTTTCCCGCAGCAAATTTCCTTCAAAACTCTCCGTAAAATACTAGCATAAAAGGTGCATAAGTGCTCAAGGAATTATTTTACATGAAATTAAATGACATATTTAGAATCAGTACACAATAATGTATATTCCCTGAAGATTTCATAACTGTGACTTCATTAATAAATTTTTTTTTTCAAGACCAGTGTCCCCCCTTAAGTCGAGCTGATGTGAGGATGTTTGTGGTGTTGACTGTTCGGATGGGTAGAAAAATGTGCTCAGATCAAGAAGCATATGGGCAGATGTGTTTTTGCATGCGTGACACGTCATTAGACATGCACGATTTGAGTGTTCAAGGTGACCTCTAGTATTGACTGGTGGCACTTCTGACCGTGTAATGCAGCTGAAAGACCAGCAAGAGGCTGAAAAGAAGAAGATGCAGTCTCACGAGATCCAGGCACAGCTGAGGGTGAGTGGTGTTTTACAGTCACTTTGTGCAGTTGTGCACAAATGCCACTTCGTTGGTTAAAAGTCGCTTGTTGGCTTGGTCATCACTAAGGCTCCTAGTTTCTCGTGATTCCACGAAAAGTCGCCGATTTAAACGCTTTTTTACGAAAACGTTATTTGATTTTTTTTATGCTATTGTTGTTGCGGACATCAGTAGAAAAGACAGCACAAATCAAAAGAGACTATTTTACCTTATTTGCATGAATATACTATAATAGAGAGGGAGAACTCACTATCGCACTGGCCTTACTAGTAACTTCGCTTCACGTTCTCTAGACCCGGCTCGCTCATATGTAAGTGCACTGTTGTAGTTCTCAGTTGCTTTGTCCCTCGCCCTTAGGCTCTGTGACACAGCAGCTGCTTTTCTTTTCATTGTGCGTCCCCATAGGAAAGGCTGGCTCGTATGTTAGCGAAGTTTATTTTTGGATGCTGCTCCCCTTTGCACCCATGCAATGCAGAGAAAGCTCCTTGGCAGGAGACTGACGCTCAGTTTGGCTTTCGCGTGCACCTAGGTTTGACGAACTCATATGTCTGCACATGGGCAGTTGGTCGCTAAATGTATTATACGACCATAATTTGTTGAAATTTTCAAAGTAATAATTGGAGGAAAATTAGTGCAGCTCCGTGGCAAATTTTTATTGCCCACAATTTTTGAGTGTATGAACCAGGAAATCATATGAACTGGGAACTTATCAACGAGTTATTACTGCATTAGCTGTTAAGGGGGCGCACTGGTCTTTAGGACCAAAAATCACCAATCGATTTTCCAAAAATGACATTTGTGGAATCTACAGCTATTATTTTCCAACTGCACCAATCTTTTCCTTCGAGAAATCAACATTTTGACCATGACCTTACATTCAGATTATAGTATGACTAAATTTATGCAGGAGCAGACAATTTAATGGCACGAAAATTGTGGACATCTGGCTGTCTTAGTATGTCGATATCTCAATATCTAGGACAGATAGAGATGTCATATTGTTTGCTAGGGGAAGCTGAAGGCACAGTGTGTGCAATAATCGAAGCGGATCTGTTCAATCGCACTTCAAAAATTTATAATTTTGCAAAGTTTATCAATGCATTATATTCACGCCTTGAACAATGATATTCCAAGTGCTGTAAAATTACTAATGAGGGTAAAATGAAAAAATGGTTTTGATTATTGCACTCTTTGCTCACCATACTATGTAGCCATGGATTAAAAATGATTTTTTATTGAGCAGATTTTTTTGCACCGAGGTACTAGTGAATCACTAACTAAAATTAATAACCCTGGGAACCGACTAATTTATGAGAAAGGCAATTTCATTGTTGAAATAAGCATAAAAAACTGAGGAAGGTGGCACAGTTTCATTAGGATTGGACTAAAGATAAGGAAAATAGGTCTAAGACCAGTGTCCCCCCTTAAGAGAAGAAATACAAGCAGCGTCCATTAACACATCTAAAGAATGCCGTTCGGCAGATGTGAAAACCAACTGTGCTGGCATTCAGTGTCCGTCAACTAAGGTCTTATTTTCCTGGTTGCATTTCATTTGTCTTGTTTGTGTTTCATTTGGCACTTGCAGTACACATCTTAAGCTCTTCAGGAGGTAGCTTCATTAGTACTGTGCATTTTGTTCTTTTAATTGCGCTGCTCTATTTTCTCATGCAGAAACAAGAAGAGATCATTGCTGAAAAGCGCTCCAGTGTCATGGCGGATCTGGCGCAAGTCGAACCAGCCGTCATCGAAGCCCAGCAAGGTGAGCCCACGTCTTTGGCTCTCAGCGTGGCTTCAAAATGTTTAGGTGTCTTCTCGTAGCTAGATCAGATTTTGTAGGAGCCGGCTAAATGTGTGTTTACTATATTGAATGCAAACAGTAGAGGATAAAAGTGGCAAGAGGTGTTACAATAGATGTAGGGTCTGTGCGTGACGAGGTGGTTCTGTGACGTGATGTGCACCCAGCGGTGAAGTCCATCAAGAAGCAGCACCTGGTGGAAGTTCGGTCGATGGGCAACCCGCCCTTCGCGGTCAAGCTGGCCCTCGAGTCTATATGCCTGCTGCTCGGAGAGTCGGCCGCCGACTGGAAGGCCATTCGCTCCGTCATCATCCGCGAGAACTTCATCAACACCATCGTCAACTTCAGCACTGATGACATCACGTACGTCGAAGCCAGTACAGGACAGGTGGAAGTGGCAGCAGTGGAAAATGGGGAAGGGGAAGAAAGCCATCGTCATTGTTGTGGGAGGAAGGGTGTGGATACGTGCAGGAGGCTTTCTTCTGCAATTTTTTTTTCTTTTTCTTGGTGTCTGGTTGTTGTCTCTCGTCGCACCCTGTCTGTTGTCGACACCTTCCTTGACACCCTTGTCCACTTGAAACACTGTCCTCTGTCGATACCCTCCTTGACGCTTCCCTCCACCTACCTGAAACCCCATGACTGACCCAGTGCTTCCAAATCTTGACACATTTTCTTTTCGCACATACAGTTTGATGTCGGGATTCAACATCTGCGCAGTCCATCCTGAGATCTAGAGCTACTGCCGTCCGGCCTTCCTTTTTTTTTTGTGTGTTTCTTCAAGCTTCAAGAAAGAGCCCCAGTGCAGAACACTGGTCAGCTTGTCAATTCTGGTGCACCCTTGTCTCCTTGGCCTACCTTTAAAGGCCTACTTGACCGAAATTTTTCAAACCGTAAAAAGGTTGTTTTTTCATAGTACACCCCCGTATTATGCTACCCACAAAACATTACTCTCCAGTTTCAAGCAGTTACGGTTAAAAAGGCACGCAAAAATCGGAGTTTTCAATACCGAAACTGAAAAAACGGGCGCCATTGCCGCCCGCCGGAAGTGACGCATGTTTGAGACTGTACTCCGGACGGGTTCGGAGCGTCTGCTCGTTGCGGCTCGAGCAAAGCGCTGGTAGCGGTAGCGCGTGCAGCACTTTGTGCGATAAATACTAGTTATATGTGAAAACACACATCTTGAAACGGATGAAATGCCCTAGAAAAAGTTTTAAACGTGTTTTATTTACTGTAGTAGACTAGAAAAGTCCTAGCTCATCCTCAGTGAAGATGATCGCGCCGCAATGCTTGTGAGCGCTGTTTGCCTGGCAGTATTCGATTACATGTAGCTTGTGCAAAGTTCGGATATAGCGGAGGAAGGAAGCATATTCAAATGGAGGCCAAGTAGAAGTGCTTGTATTATAAAGTCGGCTTTTTTGAGCGGGCACGCGCGTGCCAACAACACATGTGCGCTCTGCTGTGCGTGCAATATGGTTGTTATCTTGATTAAAAAGAAATGACCTGCCTTCTCCTTTTCCTTCTCATTTTTCTCCCCCGTCGAAAGGTATTCCTGCCTGCGCACAGAAATTTGGAATAGGTGCTGTGAACGCCAGTTAAATCAATAAAAACAGATTGATGTGTAAAAAGAGAGCTGAAGAGAATTAAGTGCTGCGTTAAGCGAAAGAATATGCCAGAAGCAAAATTTGTGTTGCAAAATAAATATATATTTTTCTCTTCGAGGACCGTGCCATCAGTGCGGTGCCGATGGTGGGCTGGTTCATCTTTGCGCGCCTCGGTCGGGCAAGCCACTGCGCGTTGCGAAATACATGTCGATTCAAATGAACAAAAACTTATGCGTTGCGTTATTTACAGTATTTACCTAGAACCACTTAAAGCCCGTGCACTGCAGGGACGGAAAGGTTTTTCTAATCTTTTCAAACCACACAGCTGGGCAGAACGACGTGGTTGCCGAACCCCAGTCGACCGTATACGCCCACCGCCGCGCAAATTACCGTAGGTGTCTCTAACCAAACATATAAATTTGATATTTATTTGTTATGGTATTTATATGTTATGGATCACCAACTAGCCCTCCCCTTACCCTGCTGAAAAAAATCAAAATTCTTTTAAAAGATTATCATTCAAATAACATGCGTGCAGTTCTCTGGGGTCTTGGAGACGCGTCTCGAATGGTAACGCTGAAGCTTCCTGTAATCGACCTCAAGTGTGAATGGCGTGAGGCAGTAAGAAAGTCGACGTTTTCAGTAACGCTTGTGTGGCCTTCCAGGATTCTCAGCCCGGCCTGCAAATCTTCGAGGCAGCAGATACACTCGGCGCACGACGGCATTATTGCGCATTGGGCAGAGCTGTACCTGCAATAAACGGGTGTGCATATGTTGATTCCTTTTCAGATGAAGCAGACCTCTCCTAGACTTCTGCCTGGTGTAAATAACGTGCCGTCAAAAGGGCGTTTGCTCGATGACCAAAGCCGTCCACTTTAACTTCTGGACCGGCTTAGCTAGCTTGTGACAAGCGGTTCCCCCCTCCTCTTTATTCTCCCGATTAGAGACGCCTCGAAGCCTTCGGTTCGTGGCATGCTTTGCCGATCGGGCCAGAAAGACGTAGGTGCTCTGATGCATGATGTAGACCGGGACAGGTCTATTGACAAAGCCCAACCCACAAAAGGGGTTAACGCGAGGCAGAAGGGTCAGTCACCCACCATTACCTTTTTTGAAGAAGACAGGGGAATTCACGTTAAAACTTGAGCTCCAGACAGCTGACACCAGCTTTCGAGATCGGGGGTGAAGGGCAGTGGCCGAGAGGTATACATGGTGCTTTCCGCATTCCTCGTATTCCCTTCCGCGGCCATGCACTTCGTCTACATGATGCCAGCAGTTTATTTTTCTCGGATACCATCGAGCTTCGCGGTGAAAACAGCCAGAAACGCGCCAGAAGAAGAGCTTACAAGGGGCGCGCACTCACTTCAGAACGCCTGAAACTGGCGAGCCGGCGATGCCGGTGTCTCAAATGTGCGTCATTTCCGGTCAGGTTTGTTAGTTGTTCAGCACACCGCTAGGGGTCTGCGTCGTCTGCTACAGAGGTTTTTGAACGCTTCTAACTGAAATTCTAGACGCTTCACAGCCCTAATATTAAATATAAATATTGTTAATAACATGCACACTATATCGAGCGCAAAATTAGCCGAAGTAAAATTTCGGTCAAGTAGGTCTTTAAGAAGACAGTTTTGAGCAAGTTTGTTTGCCGCGAGATGTCATCGCTGGATGAATCTGCCGAGTTTGGTTTGATAAGTTGTTTTCCTCGTATAAGTTATGCTGCAGCATGGAAGTCTCGGAGACTTTTGTTGCATTTGGAGCCGCAAGGCAGAGGTCCTGTAATGCAAGATATTTTTCCTTTTCATCAAAGTAGTTAGTTTTTCAGGTACAGATGATGAGTCTCACAAATAGATACAATTAGTGTGAAGAATGTTGACAGAAAGGCAAAGCTTATGCTACAGTTTCTTCCTTAGCTTGAACAAATTTAAGCCCTACATTTATTTATGATGGTAACAGTGGAAAGCTTCTGTAACCTAGCAAAAGTTTTCGAAAAAAGAAAATAGGTTTACTTCAGTAATGATTGTTTCGGATTAGTGGTTTATATTTTTGCTGTGATGCTGTCATTGTTGAATGAAACAAAGCTGTAGAAGAACCTAGTTAAAGTTGCTTAATAATAGTTGAATGAAGAACTGTGATGACAGTCGACAACACTCAAAACTCAAAGGTTGAAGGTAGTGCCATTGTAGCCAGAGTTTACCAATTAGTCATTTTGGAGAAGGTAAGCTTAGGTGAAAAAGAATGAGGTACTGTTTTCCCTAGCTTGTGTCGTTAGGGAAAATGGGTCCCTATCCTATTTATGCCTCGGTCGCCTATTTGCGGGAGATTCACTGCGCATATGCGTCCGGCCACGTAGCGGTGCAGGGCATTAAGCGCCAGCACCTGGTGGAGGTGCGGAGCATGGCGAATCCGCCGCTGCCGGTTAAGACCACGCTGGAGGCCATCTGCCTCCTGCTCGGGGAGCCCGCTCACGACTGGCGGGCCATCCGCTCCGTGCTCTTGGGCGACACGTTTGTCAACACTATTGTCAACTTCAGCACGGACAACATCACGTAAGCTGCGGTTATGCGAGGACAGGGATAGCACACACACACAGCCTCCTCTGTGCATGGGAGCTTCAGCACATCGGCAAGGTCAGGAACGCACCAGTCAGCCATAGCAACCAGCCAAACTTGTCTGTTAACCTTGCAATGCCCAGGCAAGTAAAGCATCGAAAGAAATGTTCTGCGCTTATAACTTTTCGTTATCACCGCCCCCTACAGGGAGCAATGTAAAAAAACTGGTAGATTTGTTAAGAGATAAGTTCTTATTGAGCAAATTTAATTTCTTTGGATCATCTGAAGACAACAATCTATGTATACGCACTCAGATTAAGTGTAGATCAGTAGCGGAATTTGCCTGCTTATGCAGCAGCAGACGTGTTGAGAGTTAAAGGGCCCCTGAAACGATTTTGATCGGCATATTCTAGTGCGACAAATCTGTGGAGGTGGTCTTTGCAGGTATACGGGTCAAATTTGAAAGCTCTGCAGGCGCCCTATAATTTAGAAATTTTAAAAATTTTCTGCTCGCAATAGCTCACCACTGATTAGAGCGACACCCTCCCCCCACTGACATCATCAGGGGGGTGGGGTGCAGCGGTGAGGTATTGCCCTAATCGTTTGCGAGCTATTGCGAGCAGGGATTTTTAAATTCTAAATTATAGGGTCCACGCAGAGCTTTCAAAGTTGACTCTAATACCTGCGAAGACCACCTCTGCAGATCTGTTGCTCTAGAATATGCCCATCGAAATCATTTCAGGATCCCTTTAAGCTTGCTTTACCACGAGGATTGCTCTGTGCCCTAGGTGATCTGTCATCATGGCTTTTGCAGTTTGTGGAATGCTGTGAAGATTTGACACTACTTTTCAAACAGGAGCAAAGAGCTGTCGAAATCCGTACAACCTTTGTTGTACATAATGTGCAGGGCATTGCAAGTTAAAGTGCTGAGTAAATGTTTTTAGGCACAATCGAGCACTGCATGGCAGTCTATCAGCCGTTACTGCTGGTGTTTAAAGCTCTGTGCTGCGTTAATTTAAAGCTTTCTAACAGCTTGTCACACAAGTTGTCAAACATCATATGTAGTCAATGAAGGAGGTTGCTGTGGGCTGATTTATTTGCTGCACTGCACACGGATCTTTGAGTACACAATGCACCACTTTTTTTTTTTTAACCACAGCTCTTGTCATTTTGAAGGCTGTGTTTGGAGTCTTTGTTTGCCTCTTCTTTTTTTTTTTTCTTGGCACTGATTGGCATTGGGGTCAATCAAACAGGCGCACTTGGGATTGTGACTTGCGGGTTGGTTGTTTTCCCCTTTTTTTTTTCCACTGCTGCTGTTTCCTCTTTTGCCTGTGTGACTGTGAATTTTAAAGGTTGGCATGCAGGGATTTGCACCACAAAATGATGTGGGGGGTTGCTAAATAGTGTGCTTTGTTGTTCGTGCCTTAGGGTGAAGTCTATTTAACGACCTGACTTTCATTGATGCTAACCTGGTTTGCCCAGCTGTTATGGAGTAAAACCAGCCATCATAGACACACCAACCTGGCTGTAAAATATCCGGTGGAGCTATCTGGCTAGACTGGTGCCTCTGTCTGGTAAAGAAATTAGCGTCAAATGTCGGCACTAGTCCAGCGTGTTTCCTGTATCAGCGGCCTTGTTTGTATATGTAGTAGCTGTCGTAGATTAGTTGCGGAATGATCGGGTGATTGTTCACAGTAATTACAATATTAATGCTATTAAGCATAATATACATCTATGTTATATGTGCTGTGTAAGATTATAGCACATGAAAGTGAAAGGCACATGCAAACCAATTAAAATATTGCTGCATGTAATGCAGAAGTCCCCATGTATGAGAAATGGCTTGTAAGAGCCAGGAAAAGCTAAAAGAAGAACAAGCCTTGATTTGAGCTGGTTATTTTTTGTCTTATTCTGTGCAGTTTTGATGTATAACTAATTTTTGTGATGGAACTGAGCTTAAAATGGGATTGAACAAACCATTTAATAAAATTTTTCAGGCAAGTTAAAACACTTTCACTTGTAAATCAGTTCACTACTTTTATCACTTTATTTGTGCGACATTTCTAGAGTTCTTCAGTAGAGCATTAGTGAAAATTTTGGAGAAAACTTTCTGCTTCTTGAGTAATTCCACAACCTTCAGATTGTAATCACTTCTGCTGGTGCTCTATTCAGTCTGCTTCTTAGAACAGTCTCTTTCAGATTTGTACTTTCTTGCTCACTGGTGTAAAAGCATGAGACTTGCACAAAATCTGGGAGAGTTATGCCTGTTTGGAACAGTGCTGCAACTTTATCTTAGCAATATTATTGTCTTCAGCTCTCTAGGTGGATACCTAATGAGGTGCCATAATTAGTATGCACAAATCGGGTCATAAGTGCTGTGAAAAAGTTGCTTTGTGTGCTTGACCGTACGCTGCCAGCTGTTAATTTTTGGTGGCCTGGACACTTCTTTTGACTACAAATCCCATGCTTCTGGCACGATGAAGCATGGCTCGCATTGCTTGGTTTTTAGTGATATTGGCTTGTCTTAGTCCTGAGGCAAGCGTGTCGTTGACCATTCAAGTTCTGTGCTGCTCTCACTGTAGTGACGAGATCCGCAACAAGATGAAGACCAAGTACCTCAACAACCCCGAGTTCAACTTCGAGAAAGTGAACAGGGCCAGCGTTGCCTGTGGACCCATGGTCAAGTGGGCCATTGCTCAGGTCAGTGCGTCGACTTTGTTGCTGGTTTGAAAACATTGTTGTCTTGTTGTACTGGCGTAAGTCGGCCTACAATCGTTTCATGCACTCAGCTTAGTTTTCCCCGCGATGTTTCGGTGGCTATGGCGTTCGGCTGCTGGTCTCAAGGTTGTGTGATTGACACTTGCACACCGCGGCCACATGCAAAGACGCTGGTTTGACGTAAGATGTCGGCACACATTAAAGAACACGAGGGGGTCTAAATTAATCCGGAGCCCTCCGACTAGGGCGTCCCTCGTAGGCCATGTGTTGCTTTGGGAGGTTGAAGCCCAAAGCTCGCAATCCATAGTTTGTTGGGTAATCTTAATATTATCAGGGTGTTTGACCTTTCGACATGTGGCATTGGCTTCAGTGTTCATCAACTTTGCTGAACTTGAGGAGGCTTTAACCAGTCAGTGCCGTCAGATGATATTAAACAAGTGAATGCCTCCCTTGCTGTTTCCTTCGCACAGATCAACTTTGCTGACATGTTGAAGCGTGTGGAGCCCCTGCGCAATGAACTGGCCAGCCTTGAGGCAGAGGCAGATAGCAACAAGCACAACGCCGAGGAGATCGACTCTGTCATCGTCCAGCTGGAGAAGAGCATCGCCTCCTACAAGGAGGAGTACGCCAACCTCGTCTCCCAGGCACAGGCCATCAAGACGGACCTGGCCAATGTCCAGGCGAAGGTGAGGCAGGCCATGCAGAGGAGTCTATGTTCTAGTCCCTGGTGAAGTTTTTGTTATGCTGTTCGATGTCATCACTTAGTACCACAAGCTTGGGCACTCGTCTATAGACACACTGTGTATAAGGGACTTCAAGGGACTGGTGATACAGTGTTGCCTTTATTGTTTGGTTGCAATGAACTCTCAGTCCTTTCCAGTCTTTGGCTGGAATCTGGCTAGCTTGGGCAGCTCGCATTGTATATCCACTAACACAGCAGCAGTTTTTTTAGTTTGAAAACACTCATACGCTCACCAACATCAACCAAGAATCTTGTCATCTGTGGATCTTATCTCATCTGTGGATCTAGCATCGGCGACAGCACGTTAGGTTAAAAAGGAAGTCAAATCAATATCCACAACCGGTAGTAAATCCTGCAGCTGCACGAAAAGATCAGCTTTGCAGGCCACTGCACGAGAGCACTTGGCTATTGTCACAACCGAGCATGCCTCGAGTTAAACTGCAACCCACTGTCACGCTGTGCATTGCACATGGTCCTCTTCATCCACTAATACTGCCCGTGCAGTATTAGTGGATGATTGGTATGACCAAGTTGATTGGTATGATTGGTATGACCAAGTTAAAACCCCGACACTTTTTTTTTCTCCATTTGTTTGAACAAGTGCTGTTGCTGATGTGCATATAAAGTTGCGTGGCTGAACTTGCACAGGTGGACCGCAGCATAGCGCTGCTGAGCAGCCTGAGCTCAGAGAAGCAGCGCTGGGAGGACACGAGCGAGACCTTCAAGAACCAGATGTCGACCATCTCGGGCGACGTGCTGCTCGGCTCGGCCTTCCTGGCGTACGCCGGGTACTTCGACCAGCAGTACCGGCAGAACCTGTTCAACAACTGGTGCAGCCACCTGCAGCAGGCGGGCATCCATTTCCGCCTCGACCTGGCGCGTACCGAGGTGGGCGCTCTTCAACGCTGTCTCCCCTCCCTCTGTGCTTGCTTTCCTTCCCCTCTTTTTGTCATGTGGGAATATGTTCTAACTGGCCGAGCTCTTCACTCTTCTGAGCATTACATGTGTTTGTGGTTGACTGTGGCAAATGTATTTGCTATAGTATGTTTACTTTTCTTTTCTTTTTCTTCTCAGTACCTTTCGACGGCGGATGAGCGCCTCAGGTGGCAAGCCAACGCGCTGCCCACGGATGACCTGTGCACAGAGAATGCCATCATGCTCAAGCGGTTCAACCGGTACCCGCTCATCATTGACCCGTCTGGGCAAGCTACCAAGTACATCCTCAACGAGTTCAGGGAGCGGAAGATCACAAAGACCAGGTAAGGAATGTCACTATGGTACCCAGAACTCCCCATTTTGTCTATTTCTTTTTTTTTTCTCAAACTGTAATGTGCTGGCCTTGTGCAGTTGGAGTTTGTGCACCTGTGTTTACATGCTTGAAAATCTTCTTTTTTTGTGTGTTATTACAGCTTCCTTGATGACTCGTTCCGCAAGAACCTGGAGAGTGCTCTACGTTTCGGAAACCCATTGCTTGTCCAGGTATGACTCCATGGCTTATTAATACACTATTTCTGTGGAGGCTTAGAATGAAAGCCGCATCTCGATGTCCCAGAAAGGTGTACTTGATCTGTTGCTAACTGTGATGTTTCCTGCCAGAACCCTCCAATTACATAAGCTGCGTCTTGTAGATAATTTCATTCACTGAGCATTGGTGAAGTGATTTTGGGATGCTTTTTTACTAAATTTAACAAAAGTCCTTAATACAACAAAGGTAGCTTCACATGGCAGTAATGCTAAAAAGCAGAATGTTTGAAGGATCTTCGAACACGGCTTCTTTATTTCACACAGTCCGCCTCGGTGGCTCAGTGGTTATGGCACTCGGCTGCTGACCTGAAAGACGCGGGTTCGATCTTGGCCGTGGCAGCTTAATTTCGATGAAGACGAAATTATAGAGGACCGTGTACTGTGCGATGTCAGTGCAATTTAAGGAACCCCAGGTGGTCGAAATTTCCGGAGCCCTTCACTACGGCGTCTCTCGTAGCCCGAGTCACTTTGGGACGTTAACCACCAATAAACTAAACCATCCTTTATTCCACAGGCCTCACATGCACTGGGAGGCGCATTTTCTTTCATGTGTTCTCTTGCTGAGTAATGGTTGCCCTGCCTTTCCAGGACGTGGAGAGCTACGACCCGATCCTGAATCCGGTGCTGAACCGAGAAGTGCGCAAGACAGGGGGCCGTGTCCTCATCACACTGGGAGACCAGGACATTGACTTATCACCCACATTCTGCATCTTCCTTTCCACTAGGGACCCAACGGTAGGTGCTATATTCACAGATTTCTTTTAGCAGTCTTCCTGAGGTTTTTGGACTAATCTACTTTCATTTTGGGAGTGGAAATTTTATCGAACAGGTGTAGCCGCCAGCTTGCCAGATGTGTCGGGAACCAGCTGTAATTGTTGTGCTATGTTTTACAGCATCTGCTCCTCAAACTTATCATTGCCGCCGCGGTGGCTCAGTAGTTATGGCGCTCGGCTGCTGACCCAAAAGACGCGGATTCGATCCCGGCAGCGGTGGCTGGAATTTCTTTGGAGGAGAAATTCTAGAGGCCAGTGTACTGTGCGATGTCAGTGCACATTAAAGAACCCCAGGTGGGCGAAATTTCCGGAGCCCTTCACTACGGCGTCTCTCATAGCCTTAGTCACTTTGGGACGTTAAACCCCATAAACCAAACCAAACCATCAAACTTATCATTCTTCATACAGTGCTCATTGCTGGTGCGAGACATCGCACCACTCATAAAATCTGCACCGCGTCTGCAGCTGTCTTTCCACAAGTCTCCCTTTTGACAGCCTCTGGTTGGAGCCTTTCAGTCTTTGCTGGGTTTTTACATTGCCATTTACCTTGTTCTGTACCTCTTCATGCCTGTGATGGTCATTCCCATGGTGTCTTCTTTTGTCCAGGTTGAGTTCCCGCCTGACCTCTGTTCAAGGGTGACCTTTGTCAACTTCACGGTGACCCGAAGCAGCTTGCAGAGCCAGTGCCTGAATCAGGTCAGTCAGTCACTCGGTCATTTCCAGAACGGAAAGCTGTAAAAATTACACATTTAAATTTCTCTCAGCGCAGAAAGCAAAGGCCAAATTACCATTCTGGCGACAGTAGCTTTGGCTAGTCTCACAATGCACTGTTTGCATTGTGCAGGTCTTGAAGGCGGAGAGAGAGGACATCGATGAGAAGCGCTCGGACCTCCTGAAGCTTCAGGGTGAGTTTGTGGACACCCTGCCGTCTCCTGTAATCTTTTGCTTTGTTTGCTTTCTCTTGGGGTGCACATTGACTGGGCGAGACGATGGTGACTGTTCCACATGTTCCTGGATTCCCCGTTCCACAGGAGAGTTCCACGTGCGGCTGCGGCAGCTGGAGAAATCTCTCCTCCAGGCCTTGAATGACTCGAAAGGGAGGATTCTGGATGACGACAGCGTGATCAGCACGCTGGAGAAGCTGAAGAACGAGGCGGCCGAGATCTCACGCAAGGTGGAGGAGACGGACAAGGTGATGGCCGAGGTGGAGACCGTGTCCCTGCAGTACCAGCCCCTGGCACAGGCCTGCTCCTCCATATTCTTCACCCTCGAGGGGCTGCACCAGGTGAGGGGGAGGGGGACCATGGTGTCCCAACTCGTCGCCTTTTGCATCAACGTCTTGCATTAGCATCTTACAGTGGAGTCGACAACTGTTTGTCTGTTGTAATGGCGCTCTACTGTGAAATGTGGTGTCCATTCTGTGTGCCCTAAAGGCTCTAGAAACGCGTTTGCACGTCTGTTGTCTTCCAGGCGCATTTCTTGTACCAGTATTCGCTGCACTTCTTCCTGGAGATCTACAACGACGTGCTCACCAACAACACGCACCTCACCGGGGTGGTGGACCACACCGCTCGCCTCGGCATCATCACCAAGGACCTGTTCCAGGTGGGGTCGATCATCATGGGTTGATAAGGGGTATCGTTCACTTTATGCCACAAACAGGAGAGATAGGCTGTTCAGCTTGCTGCCTTTAAAACGCTGAGGAGTCGGAACAAATTGAAGTTATCATGTATCGAAGATTACAGTGTCCTAACGGCAAGGATGCTACTATCACTGAAAAACAGAGCTTTTATAGGCTATAAAAGGCCTAAGGAAATGGAATATAGGTTTCATCACTAGTAGCCGATCGTGCACAACTAAGCTGCTGTGCATCAACATAGTTTTCTGACGCGAACTCCAGAGACATAGTGGTTACTGCATGCTCTTTGTACTGTTCTTACTGGGAACAAACACTAGAGCTGTTTCTAAGCATGTCAGTCATGCACCGTGCACCTTCTTTGCATTTGCTTTGTCTAATACACAGAAAACCACTTATGACTGTTCTCTCTTGCAAGATGTATCTGTCCAAGTTTCGCCGCAGTTTCAACACCAGCCATGCATGTTTTGCGCAGGTCGTGTACACCAGGGTGACCAGAGGCATGCTTCATGAAGACAAGCTGGCCTTTGCTCTGCTGCTCTGCCGAATCCACCTGAGGGGATTCTCACAGTTAGTGCTGCTTGTTATTGCCACATACACTTGTTATTGACCATGTACCGTTACAGCTGTCAAAGTTGTTCGTGTATCACATGAGCCTACTTTCTATACACTTCTGCATTGGTGAGGGTGATGTTGCAAATAACAGATCATCCCTGCCAATCTTCAGTGGTGCTGTTAACACTAACAGTTACATACACTGTTACTCTTCGTTTTCTAAGGATAAGGCTTCTTGGGGTTGTCTGCATGTTAATGAGCAAGCCGTCCACGCTTTGCAGTGTGTTGATCCAGTAATTATTTCATTTATATATCCATGTTCCCTGCGTCCTTTAAACCTATGTCAGATCTTTTCTCTACTACCGTGAAGTCTTCATCAAGCCTACAGCAAGCAAAACTTGGCTGATTGGTTCATAGAGCAGACATTCTGTATTTGACAGTATTGTAGTTCGGGTAAGCGGATGCTCTTGATGTTGCCTTCCTTATTTCAGCATCAGAGATTAGTGAATTCACAAAATGAT
Organism: Amblyomma mixtum; assembly: GCF_055824585.1. Classification (NCBI taxonomy): domain Eukaryota; kingdom Metazoa; phylum Arthropoda; class Arachnida; order Ixodida; family Ixodidae; genus Amblyomma; species Amblyomma mixtum. The sequence goes on from NC_143019.1 coordinate 19,756,170, forward strand.
GACTTGGCATCTTCACAAAACTTGGTGTGCACTGGTAGCACTGGGCTGGTTGGCTGTCTGAAAACATATGCCGCACGCGTGCTCCTTGCAGGGAAACCAACTTTGAGCACGAGCTGAACCACCTGCTGCGTGGCAAGGAAGGCATCTTGCCAGGCCAGCCGACCATCCACGTCGCTGGCCTCTCGCCAGACCAGCTCGAGGGTGCCACCGCGCTCTCTCGACTCCCAGCCTTCCGCAACCTCCAGCAGCGTTTGGACGAGCACCCTGTAAGCACCTCTGCCCAGTGACAATTGGGAATGACAAGTGACTTCGATATCTGATGCCATGACCACCATACTGCCATTGGCAGCAAACACACTTTGATACTTAGAAGAATGGAAAGCTGGGCAAGTTGGTTTATGTTATCCATTGTAAGCACTGCGATAAAGACCAATTACAGAACAAACACAGCAATACAAGCGCTGTATTGTCGTGCTTGGTCTGTCTTTTTCACGCTGTTTACAATGGATAGCACCTTGATGACAATCGCAAAAAAAAAGGGCCCTGAATTGCTGCTGTCGGCCGTATTTCATGTTTCCTTCATTCCTTTGTCATTTCATATGGCTCCTGTTATGGCAACATACGTTTCGTTGCCATGCATGCAGAATCATAAGAACGTTATGCATTGACATGTAATCTGGTGAGCAGATGACTGGCCGGATGTTGTGGTGACACAGGGTATTCCAAAGCAAACCAAATGTAACTGTGTAGCCAACAGAGGCAGGAGGATGGAGAAGTTTGTTTTGATAGTCTTCATCATTTATCTTGTACCAGAGGAGCATAAGATATCAGTTTTGTGTGGAAATTTATGGCCAGCTTTTACTTTACAAAGTCATGCTTGCTTTTCTGACGAGGTGTGCCATTGTTTTCACAGCGGTTGTGTCCGTCCCTTCTGATTTCAGGGCTTCCTGGGCTGGGTGGAGAGCAACGCCCCCGAGCGGGAGGTGCCCGTCCTGTGGGAGGAAGGGTCGCGGCCGCTCACCCCTGTCGGCCAGGCCATGCACCAGCTGCTGGTGGTCCAGGCCTTCCGACCCGACCGGGTGATCGCCCAGGGCCACCAGGTGGTGACCGCGGTGCTCGGTGACGACTTCACCACTGCCTCCGAGACGGAGCTCGACCTGGCTGCTGTCGTTGACAATGAGGTGAGTGTGCAGCAGTGACTGAATCAGTTGGCTTGCCTGCTTAGTGGAGGGCCTTGGCTCGACTTTGCCTGTGAATCGCCACATGAAGCTTCGAGCAATTTACAGTTTTCAAGTAAAATTTCAAAGAATTCTTGTGCATAGAAACCATCAAGCTTTGCTCTTTCAAAACTTCCTTTTGGGGACAACTAGCCGTAGTAGCTTGTGGCTGCGGCATTCAGGCTGTTGAGTCCGAAGTCACAGCATTGAATCTTGGTGGTGGCTGGATTTCGGATGACGGCGAAATGAAAACCCGCCCATGTTGTGCAACAGTGAGGTGTGCTGCCACATGTATTTCCCTCCACCTTCCTGGCAGCTGCTTCGCTTCTTCCGCATCAAACTTGATTGCTTACTTGCGTACACCTTGCACTATGCAGGTGAAGGCCAGCACCCCAATCCTGATGTGCTCAGTGCCCGGCTACGACGCCAGTGGCCGGGTGGACGACCTGGCAGCCGAGCTGGGCCGCAGCATCACTTCCTTGGCCATGGGGTCGGCCGAGGGTTTCAGCCAGGCCGAGAAGGCCATCAACGCTGCCTCCAAGAATGGGCGGTGCGTGTGCTGTGCTTTTATAAACTTACAAAGCCTATTATTCAACACGGGCACGAGAAGCAGTCAAAGAACGGAGCGGGTCGCAAAGACCTAGGTTATTATAAGACTGAAGGAGTGTACGATGGGGGGCTAGTTGGTAATCCATGAACTAAGAACGAAAACCACGCAAAGGACGATACACAGGGAAGAAGTAGACAGGACGAGCGCTCGTCCTGTCTACTTCTTCCCTGTGTATCGTCCTTTGCGTGGTTTTCGTTCTTAGTTTATTATAAGACGTTTGATATTGAGAGCCTTGCAGTAGGCATGTTCTTAGTGCAGGTCTGCACTTAAAGGGAAGATTAGGCAGTTTTTGAAAATTCGAGATTATTGAGAAACTTGAATCTATGAAGCTTTTAGGAAAAGCGTGCTGAGTAGTTTTGCGCTAGCATTTAAAATGGTGACGTAATCACCGATTAAAACCACAACGATGTTCAGGCTTCTCCTCATTGCGCTGGAGGAGTGCGGGGAAACTTGTGGTGACATAATTGTTGCCGAAATTTCAGATATCTACTGCCTTCTTCACCTGCATGCTTTCGTGCGTCATCCGATGCCACCAAACAATGCTTCGTGAGCTTCACCTTCAACTGCATTAGTTTATTTTTTTTTTCTTGAAACAACCATTCCTTCATTGGACACTGAGCGTCGCTTTACATGACGTCATCTGCAGAGAAGCCTGAACGCCAGGGCTGCTTTATTCGGCGATTACATCACCATTTCAAGTGCTAGCTCAAAAAGATTTTGCATGCTTTACTTGCAAGTTTCACGCAATCGGCCCTTTTAAACCCATCAAATTCTAGAACCTTTTCAGTTGCCCTTTAATGGCTGTGAGTGTCATTTTGTGACGGATATTATGAGGAGAGGAAAACCACAGTAGCATTCAGGAGCAAACTAGGTAACTTTTCGCGAGGAGGAGGAGTTTACAACTAGAGGAAAGGCACTGCACGTGTCCTGCAAACTGTGGATTCCTGCAGGAGTCTAGCGAGCATTTGCAGACTTAACTACATATTGGGTACTCTTCATTCCTTTATTCTTAACAAAATGGCAGTAAGGCTTATGCCTATTGCAGGGGGGGGAACTCTCAAGGATGTAAACGTGTGAAGCAACTCATATAGAGACAGATGGGAATGAGCCACCACGTCACTCTGGCCCTCTTGACCCTGGCTGTTGTCCCTTGCGCAGGTGGGTGATGCTGAAGAACGTGCACCTGGCCCCGCAGTGGCTGGTGCAGCTGGAGAAGAAGCTGCACGCCCTGCAGCCCCATCCGGCCTTCCGACTCTTCCTCACCCTCGAGGTGCACCCTAAGGTGCCCGTCAACCTGCTCCGCGCAGGCCGCGTCTTCCTCTTTGAGCCCCCGCCGGGCATCCGGGCCAACCTGCTGCGCACCTTCTCCACCGTGCCCGCACAGCGCATGATGAAGGTGCGTTCTCCTCATCCATCCATGGCAAATCGCTGGACCATTTTGTTGTGTGTGGCTGTTGCTGTGTGTCTTTGATGCGGGGCCAAGAAAGTACTGCTTAGATTACCGTAAAAACCGGAATATAGGTCAGACTGGCATATAGGTCGACCCCCCCCCCCCCCCCCCCCCCCAACTAACCAACTCTAAAAATAAAAAAAATCTTCTTCAATGGCAAAAGTTCAGAAAGACGTGCAGAAAGTGCAGTGCAAAAGTGCAGAAAGACCCTTACCTTGAAACAAATGTGACTCAACTGGTTGCACAATGGTGACAGTATTTATTTTCATTTAGATGCTGCTTGTATGTACATCCGGCCAATTCTTGAACACTATCGCGCGACGATCGACCCGCGTGCTTGTCAACGTCTTGTCAACGTCTTGTCAACGTCTTGTCAACGTCTTGTCAACGCCTTGTCAACGCCTTGTTAACGGCGCTGAGCAGCGAAACAAGCGAGATACGCTGATGTGTACACATGCGCTTACTCTCGCTTCTTTCGCTGCTCCGTGACAAGGGGCTGACAAACACGCGAGGCAATGGTCGCCCGATAATGTTCAAGAATTGGCGGGGTGTACAGTACAGGGAAGGGCACGAAGTGTGCAAGCGTTACTCCGAGTCATCAGAGACGTCCGAACTCGAGTCTGATGACAATTGCTTCTCGCTGCCCACGTCCCATGGAGCATCATCCTCTGTGCCGTCTAGTGCATTGCTTATGCTGCATTTTCTAAAAGACTTGCACACCATCTCTGTGGGGAGAGATTTCCACGCCAACAACACCCAGCCACAAACCAAAATAACTTTGCCACAACGTCGCCATACCACGCTGCTGCTGATGATGATGGAGGCTGTTGACTTCAGCCACCCATTGCTGCAAGACTTCCTTAGTTTTTCCGCCAACGACCGGTATATATGACAGGGGTCAACTTTTTGCCATGGTTTTTTGAAAAAAAGTTTGACCTATATTCTGGTTTTTATGATAGCTGTTACGAGCAGTCTGGGAGGTATTTATGCGGGACAGAGACAGGGCACAACATAGTGCTAAGTGGCTGCATTAAGTTGCATGAACATGCCTTGTGTGCAGTAGGGAACAAGAGTCTCAAGGATGTGTGAGCTGCAGACAGAACCGATAGCTAACTAGTATTGTTAGTTGCCGGATGGAGACCACATTTGTGGAGGTGGAAGTCAAGCTGACGTAGTTTAATCTGTGGTAGTGAAATGATGCAGTTGCTGGCAAGCATGGTGCCTATGGGTCTAAATTACTGTAAGAATACTCCTGATTCTAATGTGCAGCAGGTTTTTGTGTTCGCAAAAACGGAAAAACCGAAGTTTCGTCAATATTTTCTGCTTTCAGTAAGTGCTCGTTACTTTTGGGCAGTTATGTTTTCATACTATCTTTGTGACACATTATGTCACCCTGAATGTCTTTATACAAGCAACCCTGCAAATATGTTGTAGCCAATCTTGTTTCTAAAGAGCAGCAGGGATGTCCAATGTACTGGCGATGAATGATGGCAAGTGGATACGTCAGAAAGCACAGTTATGTAGGGTAGTTTGGTCACGGCGTCGCTAGCAAAAATTCCAAGTGCCAGTGCAAAGAAAGCATAACTGTTTTTTGTGGTAGCAATGACTTTGGGGTTGTTCCTAAATTGTTTTGGTTCTATGTCTGATTCGAGTATGCAAGCCATTTCGAGGCTCAGTTTTCGGGTGAGAAAGTGCACGTTTGAATCTTGATAGTTGCATGAATTCCTGGTGTTGAAAAGCAGCACAGAGAGAGCAACAACTCTATGCATCATTCTTTTGAATAGTTTAGAAGGCTTCACTTATTGCTCTTGTGCATTGGTTGACGTGGAAGTGAGTGACTGTAGCTTCATCATTGCTGTCTTGTCCCGTCTCGATTTTTCCGCCTTGTTGAACCCTTCTCTTTTACAAACTCTGCATTGGCATGTTGCTGCTAACCTGTGGGACTGACCCTGATAATTCTTGTAACCCATCGATGTCTCCGTGATTGGTTCTTAGTCCACCCAGCCGTCTTCCATGACCATCCATCAACCTTCTCTGTCGTGTCCTTGCAGGCCCCAGGAGAGCGGGCACGGCTCTACTTTTTGCTGGCCTGGTTCCATGCCATCGTCCAGGAGCGCCTCCGGTACGCTCCGCTCGGCTGGGCCAAGCACTACGAGTTCAACGAGTCGGACCTGCGGGTGGCCTGTGACACCCTGGACACCTGGATTGACACCATCGCCATGGTGGGTGTCCAAGCAGTTGTAATGTCTCCATCACTATTGAAAGGCTTGGTTTGGCTAAGCCTGTAGGACAGAAATTCTTATATATCTTTAGCTTCGGCTTTCATAAAGTGCTGAGGAATTTGCTGCATCTGGGCTTCCATCCCTTTTTGCCTGGCATCGATGGAAAAAAATGCATGCAGATTCCCCCCACCCCCCCACCTCAAATGTTTAAATTGAATTAATAATGGTAGGCTGTACAGTGAAGCAGTCTGCTATAAGCAGTTGTTGTACTAGGATTAATTCTAGAATAAGGTGTGTAAGAAAACATGGGGAGGGGAGAGAGGGTTGGAAAGGATTCATGGATTTTGGGTGCTTCAGGAAGCCAAAAGCATTCCAGGGAACCCAATAGTTCCATGCAGTCTATTTTTGAGAATATGGGCTCCGAGGTAGCAGTCTTGAGTGCACATTTATGTAGTGCATGGCATACACCCTGTTGTGAAACAGAAATGCTTGACGACGAAAAAAAGTGGGTTCAGTTTTCGCTGCATAAGAAGAGTGTAGATCTGTGCCTACAGATGTTACAGTAGAACCTCGCTGTTACGTTCCTCACTGCTGCGTTTTCCCGGCTGTTAGGTCGTTTTCTTCGGGTCCCGGCATAGCTTCCATAGGATCCAATGTATTGGGAACCCCGCTGTTACGTCGTAGCCGAGGAAACGATCCCGCATGATACGTCGCAACCGGGCTCCCCGAACCCGCCCGGGCAATGCGCGCCAACTGCCATTTTGATTTTTGACGAGTCTTGGCCAGGCTTGGCTACGGAACTGGCTGCAAGAAGCCGCACGCGAGTTGGAGAGGCCGCCACTAGATGGCTATCTGCCTCGCGAACGCCGAATTCCGCGATCTTTATCGTGAGAGGTGGTGACGAGGAGGCGCGTGGCTGCGGTCGCTTATCTGTTTTTCTCAGCCAGCGTCCGCTTCGGCGGACGCAGTTGTTGCGACGCGCGTCTTTTCTTTTCTTTCACTCTTTCTTTTTATCTTTTAACTCTCCTCTATCTGCAAGTGGCAGCGGTGGTGGCTCGGCTGGAGCCAGTTGGCAGGCCCGTGCAATTTCCTTTTCATCCTTCTCTCAGTTGCAACATCTTTATCGTGCTTTGATGGCGTGATAGCGTCGCGTAAGCGGAAGGCGCTTCCCCTTGAGGAAAAGCTGGACGTACTAAACGCAGTCGACAGGCAGCCAGGGCGGCCTACGCAGAGCAGCGCGGAGAAACGCGTTGTTCTTTCCAGCGAGCGAAAGAAACTGCAATCCACCATTCTCGATTTTTTAAGGTCCTAGGGTCACTTTGCGGAAATAAATTGTTTCAAGTCAAAGCTGCACTGTTTTCATTAATTTTCGGTGCTTTCCTCACTGTTGCGTTTTCCCGGCTGTTAAGTTTTTTTTCCCGGTCCGGTGAAAAACGTATGAACGGGGTTCTACTGTATTATTGTGGGTAGATGAGGAAGGTGACATGATGTAGCAGTAGGAAGCCCTCAGATGTAAACGATGATGTGGAACAATGCTTGATCTGGTGATGTCGCAGTTACAGAGCAATTCCACGTGCGTTTGCGTACACTTCTGATGTGAAGAAGGAGGCCTTTGTTTGTTCTTACTTGTTTTGCCTTCCGCATGCAGGGCCGCACCAACCTGCCGCCAGAGAAGGTTCCCTGGAATGCCCTGCGCATCCTCTTTGGCCAGTGCATCTACGGAGGCAAGATTGACAACGAGTTTGATCAGGTGGGCAGAAGCATGCTTTCTTGTGTCATGTCGCTGGCTTGTGTTTGTGCTGTTTGCGCAACTGCGTCTTTGCGTTCCATGGGATATCGTTCCACATGAAGTGTATGCAGTGTTTAAGTTGTGTACAGTTTCACCTGGAATTCAGACAGCCTGGTAGTGTGCTCTTGTTGCTTTCTTGTAGCTGTTTCCTTATCTCTGCACTCTTCTTCCACAGCGTTTGCTGAACTCGTTCCTGAGCAAACTGTTCACGGCCAAGAGCTTCGAGCCCGACTTCATGCTGATCGAACCCAGCTCGTCGGACAATCTGGAAAAGGGCATCGCCAGTCCAGAGGGAATACGGTATGCTGGATTTCTGCGTTTCACTTTTTTTTTTTGCTTTTCTACATGCAGAACTTTTCTCGGCCTCTCATCACCTGGCAACTGCTTCTTTCTGCTTTCATTTATCTTTTTCTGCTGGTGTGGTTCCTAAGTGTTGGATAGACCTTTCAATTTGTTTTTCTGATTGATTGAAAATTTTCGGTAAGCTTTCAAGAAATGCAGTACAAAAAAGTATTGATGACTGAAAAAGTGCACAGTATAAAATTTGTTCCAAGAGGTCGGTGTATGCAGAGGTCCTCGTCGCACATATTTTTGTTTTGCTGGAAACAATGGTTGACAAGCCTGCGGAGTGGTGATGAAGTTTAAAGGCTGGAACACAGCAGTAACCTGACATTTCTTGCAGTACCCTCATAAACTGCTGTGTTTTCATTCACCGCAGGCGGGACCAGTTCCTGCACTGGGTCGAGTCGCTGAGTGACCGCCAGACGCCATCGTGGCTTGGACTGCCAAACAACGCGGAAAAGGTGCTGCTCACAAACAGGGGTGAGGAACTCATAACCATACTTCATTTGCATGAAGAGCGTGAAAAGAAAAGAGATGCGAGATAAGGCCAAACACGTATCCTCTGTGACTGACACACACACCGGTCATGTGCTGTCGTTGCAGGCAGCGACCTGATTGCCAAGCTGCTCAAGATGCAGCTGCTGGAGGACGACGACGAGCCAGCGTACGCGGCGGAGGAGGGCGAGAGGGCTGTGCCGGGCGACGGCCGACCCGCCTGGATGGCGACGCTCCAGCAGTCGGGCTCCACCTGGCTGCGGCTGCTCCCGCCCAGTCTCAACGGCCTGCGGCGCACCAAGGACAACATCGGCGACCCACTCTACCGGTGCCTCGAGCGGGAGGTCAACCAGGGAGCCAAGTTGCTCAAGGTGAGCACAGCTGGCACATAATGCCAAACATTTAATAGTTGCATTAAGGCGAAAGCCTCTAATGGCTCATACTCACAGCCATGACTCTGTTAGTCTGTTACATCTGAAGTGAAAGTCAAATAGTCACCACTAGTCACAAGTCATGACTAATTAGTCATTAACCAGTAATGACTAGTTATTCATTATCCAGTCATGACTGGTTAGTCTTACGTCATGACTACTAACTAGTCATGATTGGTTAATGACTAAGCAGTCAATGACTCGACTGGCTAGTCATTCCAGTCATGACTAGTTAGTTATTAACCAGTCACCAACTAATTAGTCATGACTGAGTAGTCATTAACCAGTCATAAACTGATCAATCATGACTAGTTAGTCATTAATCAATTATGGACTAGTAAGTCATGACTAATTAGTCACATGCCATGACTTAACCCATGCCATGACTAATTAGTCCATGACTAGCCAATCCAAGTCGCCCCATAGCCGCCTCATGTGTGCCCACGGCCGTGCAGCCAAAGTTGCCTGGAAAGGCTTTCACTTTGCGCACTATAGATCATCAAAGTCCCCCTGAATTTTTTTTCTCCATTTCTCTCCAATGGGATGGTAACATCAGCTCTGCTAGAGAGCTGCTTACATACTGGAATGCAACCGCCCGCTTGCCGGTTCAGCGGCACTATTTGCATTCTCTTTATCTCTTTTTTTTTAAATGGCAAAATGCATGAATGCGTCCTCCTATCCTCTCTCTAGCAAGGCATCCAGGCAGTGGTGGCATATTAGAATCCCCATTAATGTGATGTCTGTCAGGCCATGAAGCGTATTTGTAATGGGACTTTCTGAATCATCCAGAAAGCAAGGGAATCTTACGCTTATTCCAAAACACTTTGATACCTGTTAATGCATAACCGAAGGACGAGATCTGCAGGTTCCAGGAGCACCTGATTGTATTGTATTTACTGGAGTCTAACAAACCCCCCCCGATTCTAAAGCGCACCTGATTTACATGGCCGAAAAAAGGAGAACTGCAAGGCGGTTTATACCTGAATCTAATGCGCATGCGATTTTGAGGCCTATTTTCCTTGACAAAAAAAAAAAAGGTACCCGTTGGAATTTGGTAAATATGGTATGTGCGTCCCCTTCCCATTTTCTTACCAAGCCTTTATCGGAGCATCACTGATCACGTATCACATACGGAAGAAAACAAGAGAAGTGCATGCGAGGTGTCTTGCGTTTAGTCAGCATAGTTCCCAGAGCCAAAAATTTCAGGTCTGGACGTTGATACATGCGGCTGTTTATCGGAGAACAAAAATTTAGTTGGGTTCAAGACAGAGTACTTGGTTCTCACAACTTATTTATTTATTACCTCAAAGGCCCCGGTTGTGGGGCATTACATGAGGGATGGGCGGATTACATGCAGATTATATAAAGATTACAGAGTACATAAAGATTACAGGATACATAAAGATTACTGATTACATAAGGATGGCCTCAATCTTTTTCTTGAAGTCGATGCAGTTGACGATGAGTACGGCTTCCGGCGGCAGATCGTTCCAGTCCCGAGATGATATGACAAAAAAAAGAACGGAAATGAGATGTAGTTCTTGCAGCGGGTGGGTATACGGTCTTGATGTGGTTGTTGCGGCTAGAAGGACGATGAGCTGTTGATATGATAGATGATCCTAAAGGTGAATGATAGAACTTGTGGAATAGGCATAGTCGAGATATTTTCCTTCTAGTTTCAAGGTTAGGCAAGGATGCTCTGGATTTTAAAGTGGACACGCTAGTATAGTAAGAGTAGTCACAATAAATAAAACGGATAGCGCGGTTTTGAACTTTTTCAAGGATTATAGAAAGGTTAGATTGATGAGGATCCCATACTGCTGATGCGAATTCTAGTTTAGGTCGGACGAATGTTTTATAAGCTAATAATTTGATAGAAGGGGTAGTAACTGCCGTCTTTTTGGCATTCAATGCAGGTGGTGCGCTCGGACTTGGAAGACATGGTGCGCATTTGTCGTGGTGAGCGACGCCAGACCAACTACCACAGGACCATGATCGCCGATCTTGCCAAAGGTAGGTTGTGGGTTCTTTGCAGAGTGTCCAGCACTTGCCGAGAAGCTTGGCAAGAAGACACACTGCTTTTCTTTGAAAAACGAGATTGCAGTTGTCTAGTTCTTGTACTGCGGTTAAATTTAGTGAAAAGGGTTCTAAGGACACCAAACAGTTTTATGGATTTATTCATGAAAGACTGTCAACTTCTTTTTCGTGTATTGCATGTAAGATATTTTAGATTTCATAAATGCATTGTGCAAAAGAATGTCATTGAGACCGAGGAAAGTGTAAGGGAATATTCCTTTTTTTTTATTGATGTTCATTAGAGTTGGAAATTAGTTACATAATAATATTACATAGGTGATAATCTTGCAGGAAGTAGAAGAAAGGATAACCACAGGTAACTACAAATGAAGGAAATTTTGTTGTGGTTGCTCTGTAAATAAAGGAGCAGGCACGACGCACGCTTGTTGTAACCTGTGCTTTCCAGCCATCTTTTGAAAGTGACAGGTTTACAGCTGAAACGCCTTTGAGTAGAGAAGACAGCGCACTAACCTCCTTTCCTGCAGGCATGCTGCCATCCCACTGGAAGAAGTACACGGTGTCCCCCGGTTGCACTGTCATCCAGTGGGTGACAGATTTCTCGGACCGCATCAAGCAGCTGCAGAGGGTCTCCCAGGCCTGCACCTCCGGAGGAGCAGCCGCCCTCAAGGTCAGTGGTGGCAACGGAAAACGGCAACCTTCCGTTCTGCTTATCTACGGCAAATTGTCCGTTCAGAGCTGCATTCTGTCCGTACTACGGAAGTAGCTTTAAAAGTTCAGTGAGGAAAAATTTAAGTTGGCCTGCGTAGACACACTACAGTGTTCTCCTTGTAAGCTACCGAAGGCTACAGAATGAAAACAGGGCCACCACTGGCTAATTTGTTGAGCTGCGGTGACCTCAAGACAGGTTGTGGCTTTCTCCTGCACGAGCTTGCCGAAATTTTGTTGAGAATTCTGTCTATATTGCGCTATGTTATGATTTTTTTACCTGTCGTGCTATAACGAGGTTTGGCTTGTATATGAAGTCTTCCTCTCTTCAGTGCTTGCTTTGACGGCTTCCCAATTTTCTCGGCACAGTCCCTGCACATCTGGCTGGGCGGCCTGTTCAACCCGGAGGCCTACATCACAGCCACTCGCCAGTACGTGGCCCAGGCCAATGGCTGGTCCCTGGAAGAACTCTCGCTTGAGGTCAGTGTCCACCAATCCACTCCCCTCTTATTTGTAGCGCAAGTTTGCCACCTTTTCTTCCTGCAGCCTGCAAATTGTCCTTGGTTTTTAATTGGGTACAGCTAAGCTGCTCAAGAATATAGCAGGTGCCTAGAGGCCCTCCACCGAATGGTGTCAACCTATTCCTATGACATCATGGTCGACAGCCTTGCACCCTCTAGCGTGGCATCTCAAGTCGCTGACAGGTACAAGGCGATTGACCGGAACGCCATAATAATAGATCAATACAATTAGTTGGAGGGCCTCCTTGGAGAGGCATTCGCTGCTTTGATTTGGTCGGGAGTACTTGCAGCCAACTATAGTTCACCAATCACAAGGAATCATGCTAAAAGTGCTCTGAGGTGCTCCGAAAAGCAGCTTTGAGATGAGAAGAATCTGCTGATCAAAGCGTCTGGTCCTAACTGCTCCGAAGAGCTGCTGTTTCAGGTTTAGGAATATGCTGCAAAGCTTTTGTAGCAAGTTGGCTTGGAAGCTGGCTTTTTCCTTCAAGTAGTCAACTCTCATGATAAAACATTGAGATGGGACTCCTCGTGATGGTCTTTTCTTTGCTTGGGTGGCTGAAAGTTGTTACACCAAGCAAATACTGCTGAGTTGTTTCAAAGATGGTGTTTCACCACAAAGCTGGTGTGGCTGCAAGGCATTTACGAACCACCTTTATTGTGTAGCAATGTAGTTTTCACGAGCAGTTCAGTATGCCGGTGGGTGATTGACATTCACAATGCAGAAATACTACGGTCTGATTAGAAACTTGTCTAAATAGCATTTTTATGCACACATTAGTCCAAAACCAACCTGTGCACTGTTTTTTTTTTTTAACTGACATTTTTGTTCCCATCATTATCAAGTTCATTGGAAAGGCTTCCCTTATTCGACTACAGATAATTAATAGTTTCATTTACTAAGTCGTCTTTACTCCCGTGCTATTATTAAGGCCAACTGGTTTCTGAACACTGAGGTTGCCAACACTCGCGCAAGCTGACTAGCAGTGCTGGTTTTTAACTTTGCGGTGCAAACGCATGCAGGTGCGGGTGTCTGACGCGGACGAGAAGCCCGGCCCTATGGACGAGTACAGCTTTGCCCTGGCCGGCCTGAAGCTGCAGGGGGCCAAGTGTGTCCAGAGCCGGCTGAGCCTGACCTCGACCATCTTCACCGAACTGCCCCTCACCACCATCCGGTGGGTCAAGTACCGCGAGGACGACACCGCTGGCCAGGCCATGGTGAGTACAGTGTGGGAATCAAGTCTGCTTCGTATTCAGCCCCCTTTAACAAAGATCTTGTTTTGCTGATAACATTTGACTTGTCTCATTCGTGTTTCATTTGATGCTCACAGTGCATGACAGAGGCTGCATGGCGGCAAAAAAAAGGCCGCCACCGTCTGGAAGATGTTAAAATAAGGATCGTTAGCTGTTTTATATACTATAATTGATATTGGACCTTGACATCATCATTGGCATGTAGCAGGTGGTTGTTTCTACAGTGCTATTGGGATGGCGCTACAAGTCTCAATGCGAGATGTGCTGTTTTCTAGTTGCTGCCACAGATGGCGCTGTGATCTCGGGTGGTAGCAGACCCCACGAAATCTCGAAACGTGATGAGTAGTTGCTGCCACAGGTGGCGCTGTGATCTCAGGGTGGCAGCACCCACGAGCAGCAGACCCCACGAAATCTTGAAACGTGATGAGTAGTTGCTACCACAGATGGCGCTGTGATCTCAGGGTGGTAGCAGACCCCACGAAATCTCAAAACGTGATGAATAAGAGCTCTTAAAAGGCGCATTGCACAAGTAGGAGATTGGCTGCACAGTCAGGGTGGCAGAGTGTCTAAGCTAGCTTTAACAACCGCAGTGACTTGGCAGTGACAGTAACAATGGCATTCGACCGCCAAGTATAAGTTTGTATGGTTGAATTCCATCCGTGATTGCCGCCTTCCAGTGAGGATGTTTGCTTTGAGACAAAAACACAAAGAACCCCAGATGATAGAAATTTACCAAGCGCCCTCCACTGTGGCACTATGGTGTCCCTCGTAGCTGATGTGCAATTTTGAGACATCAATCCCCGTGTAACTAAAGCTAGACACCAAAATTGCAAAATATGAACGAAGGAAAAATGAGGTTGCATATGCTTTGTGTTTGGTTGCAGTGGTTAACAGTTCTTGTGGTTGCATCCAACTCTAGGTGGAGAAGCTGTGCTGTGTCCAGGTGACGCGTGTAAACAAAAAAAGGCATTGTGAGTTTAGTTGTAATCTTCCACACAGCAATGCTAAAGATAGCTGCACTGTCTGGAGATTGATGCACTTAGGGGGCTACACTTACATTTTTAAGTAGTTTATTCCCCTGGGTACGCATAAAGGATAGTACTATTTCCTTTTTTCCTCAAGAAAAGGCCTGCTCAGCTTGTGGATGTCGATAAACTGTTTCAACTGGCACATGAACTACTAGAAACTCTGCAGGAAAAGTACCGCATGAACTCGTGCAGAGGCCGCACTTTTTTTTTAAATTAGGAAGTGAATTTTGTAGATGCGGCCCATACACGAATTAAAAAAAACCTTAACCGTATTTTTTTCTCAATTTTCTAGTTCAAAGCTGAGGGTACAGCCCTTACAGGAGATTATATGATAGCGGTGTGTTCGGCGTAGTAACGAGCTCTTCTCGGTGTCCACATGGAACACCACTGAGACACACCGTTTTACCCGCATCGCTTCCCTCGTCTTCCGCAGGTGACGCTTCCAGTGTACCTCAACTCCAGCCGCACAGAGTTGCTGTTCACAGTCGACCTTCCTGCGGCCGACGCGCGGGAATCTCACAGCTTCTACGAGCGGGGTGTGGCCTTGCTGTGCTCTACCACGCTTGGCTGAGAGTTTTAAGTTAGCTGGCGCACCTCTGCAGCGCGATACCAGCTTCTTGAAACTCGAGTGTCCAGCTAAGCGCCGCACAACTACTCGCACCACTCACAGCAATGCACTCCTACCCGTGACGGCTTAGCGCTGTTCGTTTCCTAGTTCTTGTCAAGGTGGTAGCTTTTATACGAGACTTTTGGATGGGCACTTTGTTTGAATGCGAGGGAGTGAGTGGTACCTCCGCATTTTTTGAGGTCCACTTGCCAGTCAACTGAGGCTGCATTGGAAGTTTGGGACAGGTCTCTCTCTCCTTTGGCAGCTTGTTCTCTCTTTTACTATTGTTTGTTGAGGATGTTGTATGTAATATGCGCCTGTGATTTTAAAGAAGGCTCTGCTGTCGCTTTTTCGTGAAATAAAAATGTTTATCGCACGAGTCACTGCAGAAGTTATTGTTCTCCCGAGTTTTTGGGGCTCATAAAGAGTGCGCAGCCATGGGCCAGACAAGTAAGGTATAGAGCAGACAACTGATGGTGTGTGCGTGCGAGTTTAACAAGAGCAGACTTAAAGGTAAAGGATGTGTATCCACTGGTGGCAGGATTGTCTAGCAAGGAGTGAAAAGGAAATTTGCTGTAATGCTGTGGATGGTATAATTGAAAGGTCGGTTCACGAGACCTTTGTCCTGCAGCAAACGTTTCCTCATGGCAAGTCTCTGCTCAATTTGAGCAGTGTTTTCTGATAGGTCGAGAATTTTTTATGCAAGGTCAGTTGAGGGGCATATCAATGGACGAAGTTGCAGTCCTTTGGTGCACACTGGCAACTCACATAGTGGCTGGTACTGCCACTAGATATGAAATGGGCAAGTTTCATAACCAGTAGTGCTGTCCTAAGCCCTTTCTGCGGCTAAGGGTAGGCTTTCTTATTTTCCTTGAAAGAGCAGCTGGTCGAGTACACCAGGGCCTGTATCCCAACGTGCCTTCTCTTTCCAAAGCGTCCCTTTCGGCGTCACCTGATTGGCTGAGACGCCGGAAGTAGATGTGGTGGTGTCGCCTAAACAGGTTTTCGAAAGGGTCTAATATGCGAATCTTTTCGAATAAGGCTTACCGTATTTTTCTTCCACGACTGTTTCAATAACTGCCACCATACACGTTGCATATCATGCTGCCACTGTCTGTATGTGTGGGGTGCTCACTGCTGCGGTGCGACCCATTCGTGTGGCGGTGTTCATAACTCTCATACATGGCCTTATATTGAACGATATGGCAGGGCCTAGGCGAGATCAGCAAACCCGGCCATTATGCTTGACCTCTGAGGCCATAGCTCATTTGGAGCTCTAGCCCATCTCATGCTGTGAGATGTGGTGCTAGTCGATTATCTTCTGATGACAACTACAAAAGATACTTTTCCTATGCGTACACTGACTTCGTGTTGTAACCCCCCAAATGGAGATCGTTGTTGCATCTTTTACCAGATAGAGCTGTAACTGCGAAAATAGCTTTGCTGTTTCTCACAATTACTCATCAAATATATGCACAGGCAGCAGCGAATATTAGTAAACGTGTTCAACCTGTCGCTAAACTATTTGTATTAGATTCAGTAGCAAAGCTTCGTATTCGATTCGGTTTGTAAAAATTGCCAGCAATCTTCATATCACTAGGTATCCATACCAGCTGCAGAACAGCCAGCATTTTGTCCTTAACAAGATCATAAATCATGGCGGTGGTCAAATCCTCTATCCATTTATCTCCTGCGGACATATTGCACACACTATGAAGGATGGCGTGTTGACGGTTTATTGCGCTTGCTTTAAAACTATTGAGCCGGAATTTCGAATTGGACCGCGGCTTTTGCGTTTGGAAGGACGCGAAAGGCACCAGGTGAGCTGTGCGATGTGGGGGCACATCAAAAATCCCGAGGTGGTCCAAATCATTCTACGGCACCTCTTTCAACCCCACCTTCCTATCATGGCGAGCCCAACTGTGCCATTTCCTTTCCTCAAAGACCGTCACCTTCTTTCTCTTCACTTCTATTCCCTCGCGGCGACCTTCTTTTCCTAAATTGGTTTTTGAGGAAAGGAAATGGAGCAGTATCTGTCGCACATATCTGGACGGACACCTGAACCGCGCCGTAAGGGAGGGGAGAAAGGTAGAAGTGAAAGAAAAAGGTGCCGTAGTTGAGGTCTCCGGAATAATTTCAACCACCTGGGGATCTTTAATGTGCACTGACATCGCACAGCACACGGGCGCCTCTTCTTTTCCTCAAAACCAATTTTCGGCTGCGTTTTCGATAGAGGCAAAACGCAAAAGGCGCCCGTGTGCTGTCGCATTTTTGAACTCTCCTCTGCACGTGGCAGCGATTGTGGCTCAGCTCGAGCCAGTGGGCAGGCCCATGCACTTTCCTTTTCATCCTTCCCTCAGTCGCAACAACAACCATTTCCTCAACGCCAATTCTCATTTTTTTCGACATTGGTAAATTGGTTTTTGAGGTAAGGAAATGGTGCAGTATCTGTCTCGCATATCTCGCTGGACACCTGAACAAAGAGGTGCCGTAGTGGTGGGCTGCGGAATCATTTCGACCACGTGGGGATCTTTAGCGTGATTTTGAACTCGCATTCTCGGCCTCAGCCACCACCACGTAGACTAACTCAAGTCCTCGGTGGTGGTGCCTCAGCAGGCGCCGAGGAGACAGGTTAGTGCGCAGCCGCAGCAGTGATGACAAAACCACTAGCAGCGCCGGTGGTGACGAAACGCGGCTACGGCCGCTTATCTGTTGTTTCAGCCAGCGTCCGCTTCGGCGGACGCGGTTGTTGCTGCGACGCGCGTCCTTTCTTTTTCTCTCTCCTCTGATCTCTTAACTCTCCTCTATCTGCACGTGGCAGCGGTGGTGGCTCGGCTTGAGCCAGTTGGCAGTCCCGTGCAATTTCCTTTTCATCCTTCTCTCAGTCGCAACAACAACAACAGACCAGTAGCCTTGCTGGAAGCCTATGAATGCAGCCGCGGCGGAGAGCCTTGCTCGGAAAGCTGCACGTATGCGGGAGGCCAGAACCACGAACGTGCGGCGGGTCGAACAGAGGACGAATGCTCTCAGAACGCTGCCTGCAAACGCGCTGAACGACAAGGTCTAGATTTTGAAGCCCATGCCCACACATTTTTTGTATGCCTCAGACATCGTGTTGAAGGTGTTACGTCCTTTATTGCTGGTGGCAGGGTACAGACTGGCGGGAAAGCCGCCAACACGTGACACATGGTAGCTCAGGGTTGCTTGGCCCTAAAGATTGTCCCGCTATAACACTCCTCCCCCCTACGTCACGAAGTCCTTCAGATACGCAGGGCGGCTGCGTTGGCGCTGTGGTCGCTGGACTTGAAGGGAAGCACTCGCTTCACGGTCCTCACCACAGGAAGCAGATTCGGTACTGGGCGCTGCAGCCTCCTCCAGTCTTTCTCCTTGGTCCCGTCTTCCAGGGTCCTCTAGGCTTGAAGGAATGCCAAGCCCGGAACACCCTGCCGGGGAAGCAACCAGCGGTTCCTCCTCTTCACACATCCCAGAAGCGAAACTGTCCAATGCGTAGCTGGCAGAACGACTTCTGAGTTGGTCAACATGACGTCTCCATCGACGACCGTCCTTGGTGACGACCAAGTACGACACTGGTCCTGTGACAGCATCCACAATGCCCGGCAACCACTTGGGCCCATAGAGATAGTTGCGCACAAACACTCGATCCCCCACATCAAACAGTCGCACTGCCTGGCTACGGCGCTGCATCACCTGCTCTTGTTTCTGCTGCACACTGGACTGCAGGTCAGGATGCAGATGCTCTAACACAGTTGAAAGTTTCCTGCCCATTAGCAATTCGGCCGGGCTCTTGCCTGTTGTAGCATGAGGCAGGATATGCTGGGTCATTAAAAACCTAGCCAGACGTGTGTCGATATCGCCTCCAACCATTCGCTTGAGTACTCCCTTGGTTTCGCGCACCATGCGTTCTGCTTGACCATTCGAAGAAGGGTGATATGGGGCAACGGTCACATGTCGGATTTGATTCCGGCACATGAAGTCTCTGAACTCCTCCGAACAAAAGGCAGTGCCATTATCAGAAACAACAGTTTCTGGAATGCCATGGGTAGCAAAAAGGAAACGAAGCTTCGCACAAACTGTAGCTGTCGACATGGAATTCATCCGGCACACTTCCAACCACTTTGAGTGAGAGTCCACCACAATGAGGAAAACTTTGCCTTGGAAGGGCCCAGCAAAATCGATGTGTAGTCTTGTCCAAGGACGCTTGGTGAATTCCCAAGGGTGAATCTTTGCAGCTGCTGGCGCAGACCTGGATTCCTGACAACGTGCACAGTCTCTCACCTTCTGCTCAACATCTCTGTCGATTCCTGGCCACCACACGGCTCCTCTGGCAAGCCCCTTCATCTTGACAATTCCTGGATGAGCTGTGTGAAGAATGTCCATGACATACGGTCGAGCTGGCTCTGGAATGACCACACGACTGCCCCACAGCAAACAACCTTGGTACACCGACAGTTCATGCTTGCGGCTCACAAACGCTGCAAACTCTTCTGGCAGCTTACCCTCTGGCCACCCATGCTGCACCCAATTGCAGACTCTAGCCAACAGCTTATCCCTTGACGTGAATCTTGCCACCTTCCTAGAGTTCCATGCTACTTCCGGCGCCATTTCCAGCATCCCTACTTCCCCAAGACGCTGCTCCTCTTCCTCTGCCCTACTGGCTCTCAGTGGTAAACGACTGAATGCATCAGCATTGGAAAGCTTCTCCGCTGGTCGATACTCAATTTCATAGTCATAAGCCGATAACATGAGGGTCCAACGCAGCATCCGTGGTGATAGCACCTGGGGAATGGGCTTGGCATGGTGCAACAGTCCTAAGAGGGGTTTGTGGTCTGTCACAATTTTGAAATGTCTCCCATATAGAAACTGATGATACTTCTTTATGCCAAAGCCGATGGCGAGCGCTTCTCGGTCTGTCTGGGCATAATTCCGTTCTGCCGCACTCATAGTTCTCGACGCATATGCAACCGGTCTCTCGCTGCCATCTTCGCACACATGACTCAACACAGCACCCAGTCCGTACGGGGATGCGTCACAGGCCAGCACTAGGGGTTTGTTGACATCATAGTGCACCAGAACATGTGATGACTGTAGCAGATCTTTCGCCTGGCGAAATGCTTCCGCCTCAGCTTCCATCCAACGCCACTCGCGACCCTTGTCCAACAGCCGGTACAGTGGCTCCAAGGCATGAGCTGCTCCTTTAAGAAACTTGTTGTAAAAGTTCAGAGCTCCTACAAAGGCTTGAAGTTCCTTTTTGCATGTCGGCTCTGGGGCCTTGTGAATAGCACGCACCTTGTCTTCTGTCGGCTGCACACCTGCAGAGTTCACACGGAATCCCAAGTAACACACTTCCTCAACACCAAATTGACATTTGTCAAACTTTAGTCGCAGACCGTCTTCATGAATTCTTTTGAGCACTTCTTGTAAACGAGCATTGTGCTGTACCTCATCCTTTCCACCGATCAAGATGTCATCCAAGAACACAAGAACACCATCAATTCCATGCAACAGTTCTTCCATGTACCTCTGAAAGATAGCCACTGCCACTGCCACGCCAAATTGAAGACGGGTTACGCGGAACAGTCCCCGATGTGTTGTAACCGTCAACAAGTCAGCTGTTTCTTCATCAACAGTCTTCTGTTGATACGCCTGTCCGAGGTCTAGCCTTGAAAACTTCGAGCAACCTGCCAGCCTGGCAAACAGCTGCTCCGGTGTCGGCAGGGGATACGTCTCCCACTGCACTACACGATTGACTGTGCTCTTGTAGTCCCCACAGATCCTTATCGATCCATCTTTTTTGACAACTGGAACGACAGGTGTTGCCCACTTCGAGTGCCGCACAGGCTGGAAAATGCCTTGGCTCACCAACTTGTCCAGTGCTTCGTCCACCTTCGGTCTCAATGCAAACGGTACTTGTCGTGGCTTCAGAAATCGCGGCGGAGCTGCCGGGTTCACCTCTATGCGTACAGGAGGCCCTTTACTTGTCCCAAGTCCAGGCTCAAAGACTGAAGAATACTTCTTGAGCAAGGCTGTTGTTCCCCTACTGCCAGTTCGACTCGGCTCGTACACACTGTGAACACCACTCAGACTTATTCCCAAAGACTTGAACCAATCCCGACCGAGAAGTCCGATACTAGCACCCTTAACCACCACCAATCGCAGGCGATGTTCCTGCCCCTTGAATTCCACCTTCACGGTCAGTTCACCCAACACTCGTAGTTCCTTGTTATTGTAAGCTCGGAGATGAAGAGTACTTGGGCGCAACGCCCTTTTCGATATTCGCAGCTTCTGCATAGTCCGGTCGTTGATGACTGAACACACTGCACCAGAGTCCACCTCCATCTCTAGGGGACTTCCGTTGACGCGCACTTCCACTCTCACGGCTGGCTCTTCACCAGACAGCACGAACACGTCGTAAACGTCCGACGCAGCATTCTTGTGACGGCCTCCACTGGCCCGTTTTTTGTTCTGAGAGTTGGGTTCAGCCGAAGCGCGAGCTGTCGCCTTCCTCCTGCATGCTCTCACTATGTGCCCTCGTTGCTTGCAGAAGTGGCACTGCATATTCATGAATGGGCAACTGCTTGGCGAATGCGCACCCTTGCAGCGGAAACATACGCTTGTGCTCCCAGGCGAACCAGCCTGCTTATGGGTACCCTCCTTGGCTGTCACTGGCGCAGAGACCTTCGCAACACACGGGTCGAAACGCTGCCCGCTCACGCTGCCAACTTCACACGATGCGGCACTGCCGCGAATTTGCTCGGTCTGTCGCTGCGCAGATTCCATTGCAATGGCTTTCTCCCGAGCTGTAGCAAACGTAAGCTCCGGCTCCGCCAGCAACCGACGCTGAAGGGTCTCGCTTCGCACCCCGCACACTAGCCGGTCGCGCAACATGTCATCGAGCGACGCACCGAAATCGCAGTGTTCCGAGAGACGTCGCAATTCTGCGATGTAGTCGGCAATTGACTCACCGGGCTGCTGTTGACGTGTGCCAAACTTGAAACGCTGTACTGTCACCGACGGTCGCGGCGAGAAGTGGTTTGAGAGACGCCTGACGATCTCATCGTAGGCCACGGCCGACGGCGCATCCGGAGAACAAAGGGAGCGAACGATGGCATACGTTGCTGGGCCGCAAACGCTGCAGAGCGTTGCTCGCTTCTTCTCGTTACCGTCGATGTCGTTTGCTTGAAAGAAAAATTCGAGGCGCTCCAAATACAAGGGCCAAGACGTCGCCTCTGTTGGAACGAATTCCCCAATCGTGCCCAGCGCAGTTGCCATTTTTACCTCGTCGCCAATTATATGTTACGTCCTTTATTGCTGGTGGCAGGGTACAGACTGGCGGGAAAGCCGCCAACACGTGACACATGGTAGCTCAGGGTTGCTTGGCCCTAAAGATTGTCCCGCTATAACAGAAGGAAATCTGAAGAAAGCGCCATTTGAAAAGCCTGCAAGGAAAGAAAATGAAAACGCAGGGGGAATGAAGAGAAATCTTTCGTGAAGGTGTTTACACTCGCATATAAGCCGCAACAAGAGTATTTTGAGCATATGAGCCCAACCGCTTGCTTTATTCATTTTGAGTAATAATTCGCTTTCTGATATTAAAAATGGTATGCTTTCTACTTCTATTTTATTAGTAGGATTTATTTTCAATAGGTGAGGTGCGTTTCCGCTGTCAACGCAAAGAGTCATGGGAAAATCGTCTGCTAGCTACTTCCGGTTCCAAATTTCTTAACTGATTGCATGCATCGCTCTATTCACCGCGTAAGTTGACATCGTTTATGCGATAAATAACTCGTGGTACTAGTCGCTGATTGCACTGAAGCATCGAAAGAGAAGCCCGTACAACGTATCTGCATGACCTGAGCGCACAAATGGACAATCAAGAGAGGTAAGCGTATTTTTTCATGGTTGATATATGCCGGCCGCCGTAGTCCATGTCTGTTGTGCATATGCGCTGAGGGTGATTTCGTGTGCGTTTCGACATGTTTAGCGCAAAAGTCATTATACAGCCGTTTTTTGCCGCACTTTGGTAAACTGCAATCTGTGCAGCTGATTAGACGATGCTCGTATTTTCCTGACAGCGTGTAGAGCCGCCAGTGTGCTAGCAGACGACCCTATATGCCACTGCGCGGCGCGCGTCTAGCACATCGCATGGTGCAGTAATAAATCGCCTTGTCGCCTTTTTGTTATTCCAGATGCAGTGAAGGTGGCATTTCATGTGAGAACACGCAGGAACACGCCGCAAGGAGAGTAGAGGCGTTAGATTATATATGCCACGCTGTGTTGTACGGAGCTGTGTGAATAAAATGAAATGGCTTGCCCGCGTGTTCAGGAGCAGAAATATTTTATCGAGTACTTGCTGCTTTTAGTGACCCGTTGGAAATACGTTGCATGAATTCAAGGTCACCGCGTTACTTCAATCGCATGTGTGATTAGCCCTGCGCTGCGCAACGTACCATAAGTGCGTTAGGTACCAGGCTGCTTTCGTCACCCTAAAATCAACTTACAGATTGCTCATGAGGCGAAGTTGAATTTCTCTTTCGATGCTTCAGTGCAATCAGTGACTAGTACCAAGAGTTATTTATCGCATAAACGATGTCAACTTACGCGGTGAATAGGGCGAAACATGCAATCAGTTGAACAATTTGGAACCGGAAGTAGCTATCAGACGATTTACCCATGACTCTTTGCGTTGACGGCGGAAACCATCCTTCCTCCATGGCGGAAACGCACCTCCTTTCTCTTCAGAGGCACACGTGACCTACAGGCGCGTGGCGCGCTCGTGCTTCTATTCGAGACTCTCTTCTGGTGGTAGCAATTTTCGGCGGCTGTAGCACAAGCAAGGGACGCAAGCGCTCTGGTTTTGTCACATTTTTGTGCAAAGCGCACGAATGAGCTGTTGAAATTCAACTGTTCATATCCATGTGCGCAGTGTGTTTCCTTATCGGCAACGTAGGTAAGTTTGTACAGAGAGAACAATGGGCCGCAGCTTCTAGCGTGATCCTGTGATGACTTACAGCGTTCGGTAACTGTTCACTGCAGTGTACAAGCGGGTGTGTCGACTTCATGCTCGGCACTTTCTAGTACAGCAATACTTATAAGGATAGAAAAGTATTTCGTGCTTAAAAGCGTGTTTTATTGTGTGGCGAAGTGCTCCGCGTGCTCTCACGCGATGCGATTTGCGGTAAGGGAAGGTGGGAGTAAAAGAGGAGAAATACGTGCCGTAGTGTAGGTCTCCGGAATAATTTCGACCACCTGCGGTCCTTTAACGTGCACTGACATCGCACAGCACACGGGCGCCTTTTGCGTTTCCCCTCCATCGAAACGCGGCCGCCGCGGTTGGGTTCGAGCCGGAGTACGTACCTGGGTTCGAACTCGACCGCGGCGGCTGCGTTTCGACGGAGGCGAAACGCAAAAGGCGCCCGTGTGCTGTGCGATGTCTAGTGCACGTTGAAGGTCCCCAGGTAGTCGAAATTATTCCAGGCGCCTCCCCTCCATCGAAACGCGGCCGCCGCGGTTGGGTTCGAGCCGGAGTGTACCCGGGTTCGAACCCGACCGCGGCGGCCGCGTTTCGACGGAGGCGAAACGCAAAAGGCGCCCGTGTGCTGTGCGATGTCTAGTGCACGTCAAAGATCCCCAGGTGGTCGAAATTATTCCGGAGACCTCCACTACGGCACGTATTTTTCTTCTTTCACCTCCACCTTCCTACGAATTCCCTTGCGCGGTTCAGGTGCCCGCCGAGATACGTGAGACAGATACTGCGCCATTTCCTTTCCTCGAAAACCAATTTACCAATTTAGTTCTTGGTGCGAATTACCGCAAATTATCTTCGCGCAGGTCCAGAGTTTTGTATTGGAATGATTGCTTAAACATTCCGCTAGCCCTCTGCTATAGTAATCCACAGTCATCACCCTACTACGCCTTTGGCAGCGGGATTTCGTTGTAATATTTGTGAGCACTGAGGCACGCAGTATTGAAGAAGCGTAGCTTGTTGGGCCAGTTGGTGCATGGTATGTAGAAAACCAGCGAAAAGGACGCATTCACTAGGAGGAGAAGTACACAGGACAACGCTGGAATCCAGCGTTGTCCTGTGTACTTCTCCTCCTTGTGAATGCGTCCTTTTCGCTGGTTTTCTACATGGCACGCAGTAGTGGCGAGCTCTGGATTTATTTTGGCCTCCTGGAGTTTTTTAACAGTCAGAAATCAAAGCACATAGCCATTGTTCAGTTTCGCCTCCACAGAAACCACATCCTTGTGTGCAGCAGTCGAAAGCCATGTAGTCACCCATCCGCCAGTGTTTTTTTGCTGAGATCCGTTTTGGAAGCCATCGATCGCGGCCAGAGTACTGCAGATTTCTCAGGAATGCGTTTCAAAACTCAGTGCCTCCGGAATGTATGCTTTTGGTTGAATAAACGCACCTGTTTCGGCCGTGTAGCATATTGAACGCATAAAATGGGTGGCTTTCGACTTGACAGTCGTGACAGTTGACGTCATATGATTCTTTTGGTGCTCAAAATTAAGATGACGTCACTGTTGATTACATAAGCCCAGAACATTTCCTACTTGGTGCCTTATAAGTATGCCGTATGAGGTACCTTCGTGTTCTGCATTTAAGTCACCATGCAGTGATGTCAACATATTATTGCCCCCGTTTTGTCACAGTTATATGCCTGTACCAGAGGTGTGCCCAGAAAATGAGTAGGAATCCATTCACCAACTGTCACTCACACATTCTTGCTTTGCTGTGATCTTTTGCTGAGCCAGTTGATGGGTTTCTGTAATGGTATGTTTAATACCAGAGAGTCATAGAGGTCTCATGATCATTTTTTCTTTGCAGTAAAATTTTTACACGGTTCTGCCAGTGTCAGCACAGAGGAATGAACCTGGGTTTTATAGGACTGCTGACGTATGATAAGAAAAAAAAAACATTACACCATTTGCAAGAGGTTGAAAACATCAATTCTGCTTTTGTGTAGAGTTTCAGGTAGGAATCTTTTCCAGTCAACATATGCAAACTTATTTTTGGGAAAGTTTCTGGATTTTGTTGCCCTTTTAATATTGGTGAAAAAAAGAATTGCAAACATTACTAAAGAAAATTTGCATACCAGTTTAGAGCACCATTGCGTGACTCTGCTTCATCTCACAAGTTGTTTGAAGTGGAGTAGAAGCTACAAGTGCTAAGGAACAGGCTTCTGGACTTGAGTTGTTGGCACGTGAGTGCATAAAAACAGCACACTTGTGGAAGCCATTAACTCACTCTCATAGTTTCTACTCCACTGCGAACAACTTGTGAGTTGGTGTATAGATACTTTGAGACCTTAAAGGAGTATAAACATCAGAATTATTACTCACTTGTTTTCATTTGATCATCCCATGGTATG
Organism: Amblyomma mixtum; assembly: GCF_055824585.1. Taxonomy (NCBI): domain Eukaryota; kingdom Metazoa; phylum Arthropoda; class Arachnida; order Ixodida; family Ixodidae; genus Amblyomma; species Amblyomma mixtum. The sequence goes on from NC_143019.1 coordinate 19,782,268, forward strand.
TGACTGCTAAATAATTTATAATTGAATTTCTTCTTGACGCTATTTTTGTTTCACCGAATGATAGCTGTTATGTGTAAGAAGTGTTTAGGTTATGTGAGGCACGAAATAACTGCATTGCTGATATGTAGTTTTAATTCACAACACTTAAGACAGTCTTCTTAAAAATCTGCAATGACAACAAACAGCTTATCACTGGTTATATTGCAGTTTTTTTTCATACCTCACATGACTTAAACACTTCTTACATGTCGCAGCCATCGTTAGGTTGATGTAACTGAAATCAAAACAGCATGAGAGAAGAAAATCAATTTGAAATTATTTAGCTGTCATAGATGAATGCTAGGTGGTGATCTGTGTATTCTAATGTGTCAAGCATAATTACAGAGAAGAAAGCTGACAACTAAAATGAGGTGTCTATAGCCTTTTAATGTTGAAAATTTTCGTGAGTATTCGTCAATGTTTTTCACAACTTTCTGGCTAAATTTTTAGCTTTAGAGAAGGTCTTCAAGTTCTGCTTTGAGACAATTCCACAGTTGAAGCATTTCAAGAAATGGCAATTTTGGAAGAGCGTTAAGAAAATTCACTGGTTCTAAGTAAGCCACAGTAGCTGGTAAATTTAAGACAAGAATGTTTTTCATCATGTTGTTGTGAAGCTTAAAAATGAACTTGCTGTATATTTTTTGTTACTAACTGATTTGTTGCCAAGAGTTAGATTTCACACTGACTACACGTGGTTCTATTGAGGTTCATACAATGTTCAACTTTCTGAACATACCTTGGAAGCCTATTGATGCTACGAGGCACAACTGAAATTTGGCATAGCACACCGTACAACCCGCCTATGTGGTGAGCACTTCACCCACAATGTGGTATCATGGCCACTTTCACTGTCCTTACCTGACCGCGGCCACATATATTTTTGTGAAGTTCTCTTGTGCTACTGCTCCCAGAGTTCCCAAGATTCCCAGGTGAAAATCTTTCCCAGCTCAACTGGTTTATGGAACAATTCCCAGTTGGTTCCAAATGGTTCCAAATGGAACCAACTGGAAATTGTTCCATAAACCATTTCATAAGCTTGCTTTGAAGTTGTCACACTAAATGTGTTTGAGCACTATTTAATTCCACAAAAATTATCGCAAGCTTGTTGCTCCTGTTAGGATACTGGAGTGCAAGTCCTGTGAGTGCCTAAATTACCACATTTACAAACAAATTATGGATTACAAAGTATGAAATACCTTATTCCCAACGCTTTAAACGAGAACGCGGTGTTAGCTGAAGCTATCAATTATCCTTCTATTAATACATTGAAAAGATTTTTGCGCGAAATTTTCATTGTGTGGTTGTAGTTGGGTTCACGGTTTTGGTGAATTTCTATAATGTGTACTTTCTTTTCGAGTGACTGCTTTTGAGTGGAATGGACTGTATTTGATTTATGTTTATCATACTTATTTGTTGTACATTATTGATTATAAGTGTCTCTCCTGATGGATTCTGTATTTTTCTGATGGTTTCTGCACAAGGTTTTGCTAAAACAGTTTTTATTTTGTTTAAATGTTGGCACGAGTGTTATGCACAATTTCAAATATCATGCTAAATTGTCTTCGCTCAAAGTGCTTTGTTCGTTTTTCTTCGTTAGTTTATGATTTGTTTATTCGGAGTGCATCGCTACCAACTTTGTTGTGGGGTCAGGGGACCCAGCCAGGTACAGGTATTGTACCTTTTGTCCCCGGCCCTTTTTCTGTACTGAGAACTAAAATGTTAATAAACTCAACTCAACTCAACTAATGCTCACAACAGTCAGTTGAGAACATGACGTCATCACCCACAGGTTCAGTGTTGCCCCTGTTCATAGCACTGTGGTGAAGAACTGCATCTTGTTTAGTTTATGTTGATGCACCACAAATGCAGGGTTTCATCAGCAAAGGAACACCAGTGCAGCATTATCACCCACTGCTTGTGTTTTTTGGTTATTGCGGCCTGTTTTGAGCTGTGCAACTTGAGTACCTTTCGGAGTGACTGAATGTCGGGCTTGCTACTGAACATTTGTCCTGGTGAAAAAGGGGTTTCGAATTTGCTTCTGATGCATGAGCTTTGGATTTTTACCTAGCATCTGCCTGCACAGATACACGATAAGCAACACTAGTGCAGCTTCCGCAGTATGTATGTGAAAGCTGATGTAGTAACAGCCGTGAAAAATAGCACACCGAGAAAGGGGAGTATAGCCATGGCAAATGCAAAACAAAGAAAATAGTTTGTTGCTGTGTGTACCTTACATGTCAGGCATTTAAATGCAAGGGATGAAGGACTATTCCTGAACATAAGTTGTAATTTTTTATTTTTTATTTGGTACCTGCATTGCCTTTCAGCATTACAGCAGGGGGGCACTTTCACATTCAAAAAACAAAAAAAAAATCAAGCACTTAACGCGTGAAAAAAGGCATCATTAGGTAGAACATTAACAATATGTGGCGGCAAAGCATTCCATTCACGAACTGTTCGCAGAAAAAATGAAATAACAGAGTACGTCACCTTTAAAAGGAAATTCATGAAGCTTTAAATTGTGGTTCCTTCGCTTCGAGACATAGAAAGGCGGCTTCAAATATTTTGATCCGTCTATGCCAGTCTTGGAATAGAAAATGTTATGCAAAAATTTTAATCTCAGATTTCTTCTTCGAGTTTTAAGTTCTGGCCACTGAAGATTCCTTTTGCTTTCTGAGATACTGAGTGTCCAGGAATAGTTTCCAAGTACAAAGCAGACTGCCCTATTTTGAATTTTTTCCAATTTGTCAATAAGTTCTTGTGCGTGCGGGTCCCAGCACACTGATGCATATTCGAGTACTGTGCGGACGCAAGTAAAATATAGCTGTTCTTTGAGATGCTGTGGAAGGTGGCTGAAATTTATTCTTAACAAACCTAATATACCAGCAGCTTTCTTTATGACGTAATTAACATGCTTTGACCACCTCTTTGAAAGGAAACAGCATCTTTGAAAGGACGTAATCTTTGAAAGGAAACAGCATCTTTAAAGTCCTCAGGCATTGGCTAATATGAAATTTGCTGTCACTCAACAGGAACGTGGCTGAAGACCAGAGGAATTGGTGCACCACTGTTGTGACTACACAACTCCCTCAGCCTACCATGGATGCCTTGCCAAGCTCATCGGATGCTGCTGTGGCAGAAAGCAGCTCAACAGGTACTGATGCTTCTGTATATTCTTGTAGGTTTTATGTTATTCATGCAGGTGGAGTCATTTCTTTCTGCCACACCATAGTGTGCTCCATCTTGATTGATAAGTCGTGTTGTGGAAAGAACAGTACAGTGACCTGTTTATTAATAAGGGAGTAATTACTCATTGACGTCCACCTGAGCGCAGCCATACGGCTACAAAGGAAAGCTATACAGCTTTCTCAGAAACTTCGTAGTTAAAGAAAAATTCGTCCTGGTCCGGGGTTTGAATCCAGGACCATCGCTTCACCGGAGCAGTCGCTCTACCAATTGAGCTAACCGGGATGGCAAGCTTATGGTAGGGCAAGAGCGAATTAATAACTCGAAGTGGAAACTGTGTTGGTCAAATGTTTAGGGGAATCCCCCAAGGTGGAGTAGATTTGTAATAAGGAAGTAATTACTCATTGACGTCCACCCGAGTGCAACCATACGGCTACAAAGGAAAGCTATACAGCTTTCTCAAAAACTTTGTAGCTAAAGGGAAAAAAAAAACGAATTTTTCTTTAACTACGATGTTTCTGAGAAAGCTGTATAGCTTTCCTTTGTAGCCGTGTGGTTGCGCTCGGGTGGACGTCAATGAGTAATTACTCCCTTATTACAAATCTACTCCACCTTGGGGGATTCCCCTTTGACCAACACAGTCCCCACTTCGTGCTATTGATTAATTCGCTCTCGCCCTACCATAAGCTTGCCTTCCCAGTTAGCTCAAATGGTAGAGCAACTGCTCCGGTGAAGTGTTGGTCCCGGGTTCGAACCCCGGACCAGGACGAATTTTTCTTTAACTAAGAAGTTTCTGAGAAAGCCGTATAGCTTTCCTTTGTAGCCGTATGGTTGCGCTCGGGTGGACGTCAAGGAGTAATTGCTTCCTTATTACAAATCTACTCCACCTTGGGGGATTCCCCTAAACATTTGACCTGACCTGTTTATTGCATTTCTTGCCCATTGCAGGAACTGCAGTGACCATCTTGGAAGAGAGCCATGAAGAAGTGCTCCAGCATGGCCTGTGCCCGATGTCTTCTACTGATCCAGAAAGCCTCACAGAGCGCTCTGGGACGCATGCCACCGAACAATCATTTGAGTGCGGTGTGTGTGGAGAGGTCGTACTATCCAGTGAGGATTTTGAAGCTCACGTCCACATGCATGCTCATGGAACGCGCCACGTGTGCCATGTCTGTCTAAAGACCTTTAAAAGGCCATGTCGCCTCAATGAACATTTGCTCATGCACACTGGTGAAAGACCTCTCATGTGCCCACTCTGCTCAATGACCTTCTATCGCAAAGATTCACTCACTAGGCATTTGCAGTCACACTTTGGTGAAAAGCGCCATACGTGTTCAGTCTGTTTAAAAGCCTTTACCTACCGTTCTTCCCTCAGCAGACATATGCATATACACAAGGGTGAGAAACGCTTTCAATGTTCCGTCTGTCACAAGGCCTTCTCTCAGAGTAGTAACCTCCGCAGGCATTCTCTTTCCCACACTGGCGAGAAGCCACACAAGTGCCACCTATGTCCCACGGCATTTGCTGCACGTCGGAGCCTTAAGAAGCACCTCAGTGCACACACTGAGAAGAAGCCGTAAGAATGTTCTGTTTGCCTCAAATGCTTTAATAATTCCTCTGTGCGTGCACTTCATATGTTGATTCACACAAATGAAAAGCCATTCAAGTGTGATCAGTGTGCGCAGACGTTCGTGCAGCTAGGTTATCTGTGAAAGCAAGCAGAAGTACACGCACAGGGGGGGAAACACTTTATGCGTGAGTTGTGTGGGAGAACAATCACTAGTCTAGGAAACATTGATAGGCATCGTCGTATATTTGCACGTGCATTGGTTGCTGAAGGCTGAGCTACAAGAAGAGAGTTCTGTGAGCTTATTTCCATAAGTTAAGGGGGGACATGGGTCTTAGATCATGTTTTTTATTTACAGACCAAATGCAATGAAACTGCACAGACTTATTCAGTTTTTTCTGCTGATTTCAAATATGCAATTTGTTTATTTCTAGGCCTGAGATATTCCTGAGATATTATATATATCATGCCATTGTCTGCTGAAACAATAGAAAAGAAATGGGCCACCAGAAATTTAATTTTAATGTGTGGGTAGATACTACAATGTGTGAGGAATGCAACGCTGGAAGCAGTTTTCAGTTTTTTGTCCATGTGGACAAATGGGCTTAATAGTTAGTTTCATGTATGTCTGGTCAACTCACTTGAAAACTAACTATTAAGCCCATTTGTCCACACAGACAAAAAACTGAAAACTGCTTCCAGCGTTGCATTCCTCACACATTGTAGTATCTACCCACACATTAAAATTAAATTTCTGGTGGCCCATTTCTTTTCTATTGTTTCAGCAGACAATGGCATGATATATATTAATATCTCAGGAACTAATTGGCCTAGAACTAAACAAATTGCATATTTGAAATCAGCAGAAAAAACTGAATAAGTCTGTGCAGTTTCATTGCATTTGGTCTGTAAAGAAAAACAATGCTCTAAGACCCATGTCCCCCCTTAAGACAGAGTTGGGTTGAGTTGCTTTTTAGGATCAGACTCTGCCTGTGGAGTATGTGGACAGATCAACAAGGCAGGAAAAGGCAGGTCAGGTAGACCTACTTTCATTGAGTACTACTTGATGTCTAGACCACCTAGAAGTGGTTGAGTGGTTGTTTCGCTACTTTAACACGACAGAGAGACAATGTAAAGGCAGTTGAAAAAGGTGGGAGGTATGGCAGCATATTGGAGCCACAATTTATAGTTTCTCCATCCTTGATGATAAAAATTCCAGTTGATTCAGAATAACGTATGATTTGTATCGCAGCGTTTCAAAATGATTTACACCTTGAGCAAGCCAAGGTCTTGCTCAAATATGATGGCACTACATAGGAGTAGTGCTACACAAAAAGCAAAACATACCTAGTCAAGTAAGATTAGTGAAGCATTTGAAAGTAAGACTGGGAAATCTAAGTGGCAGTTTCATAGTGTGCAAGAAAGCAAGTCATGTCAAGCATGGTAATCGCATGATTATTGAAAGAAGTTGTATTCATTTTTAAGGAGACACGAACAAATGTCTCAGTATTGATCAGTATTTTAGTGCTTTTTTTCATTTTTCTGAGTTTGGCAATACATATTCCATACAATACATATTCCATTCACAGCAAATAGTTGTGACTGATTATGATGATCTAGTTAGAGTAAGCTCAATGATCGAAGCTTCAGTCATAGCTTCTACCTAATTTTTATTGGTTTCCTCACCAGTATGCTCTTTTATTTTTGAAGCACTCTAAAACCAGTTAATCTAAATATCTGTGGCAAATTCAACCGCTCTGCTTCAGCACCTTTGCTCTTTCAGCGAAATGTTCCTCATAGAGGTCCCAAATTGCACAAGTATGTTGCATTATGAAAACTGTGTAGAAATTGAGTGTCTATTGTATTTTTTGTGAACCCTTTTATAAGATTATTTAAATAAAATAGTTTGTTTTTAATTCTTTGTTGTCTCTGATCTTTGTGGCTTATTTGTGAAGTTTGCCATTAGGTCAGTGCACCTAGTTAAAAGAACCTTTAACTTGCAGTAGGACAGTGGTTAGGAAATCCTCAGTTGTTTATTTGGAAACAGCTCGAAGCTTCATTTAGAACTTTCATTTCAAATGCCCTGATCAGTATATGTCTCATTTGGAAAGTGAAATGGGAAAATTTCTAAACGTTTGGAGACAGGTAGCAGCTTCAACTGGGCCACAGGAATGGGAATGAAGCGCTTTGATATAAGTCTTCAAAACGGTAACTAAACGTGGATCACCACATGAAATCTGCCTACTTGTGACGTCAAAATTTCCATTAACTTACTTGAACTACATGGAAGAAATTCATTTATGAATTTCTTAGTGCAGGTGAATCAGAGTAGTGGTCCATATGCTTAGTAATGTCTTGCACATTATTGCATTATTCCAAAGCCAAAACTCACTGTGGACAAAAAAATTACAATTACGATAGTCTGCAATACGAAATTTGAGCGCAGCTCTTCAGAAGAGTATTTTGCTTATCTAGTTGCCACCCTTCGGGATCTTCCCGTGGCAGCCACCTTCCGGTTGTCCATTCTTCCGCTTTCACCATGGGCGGTGACGTTTCACTCTGCTACTTACTACCTGTCAACACACTACCTGTCACACAGCTACACATTCCATCTGTCAGGTGGCAGGTTATGCTGACAACTATGGCTCGGCGTGAATGTCTGCGTTCAGTTTTTTTTTGCTTTCCCTTCTTACTTCGTCTTCCTTTGCATTCCAGGGTTGACCCTACCATGCTTCTTCCTCTGTTCCCAACTGTCACGTTCATTCAACGAGCCAAGCTAAGCCAAGCCAAGCAAGGCCAAACACTGTATGTGCATTGCTGGCTGGCAGTGGCCAGTGGTCCTACCGGTGATTGTCCATATGCCAGCCATTGCGCTGTTTTCTTTGTTCCAGTCTTTGTACCATGCGCAACCTGAGCTGTTTTTGCGGGTTACTCCCCGAACAACGCTTCACCACAGCCCCTGTAGTGGCCCGAGTGGCCCTTCTCCCTGCCGGGTGTCATTGTGCGGCTGCCCAATTCCACGGTGGCCATGATGGTTGACGCGGAATGCAGGAAAGAGCGCCTAAGAGCTGCGCTCTAAAATCAGGTGCATGCACGATAAAGGCACAGTAACATCAGGGAATAGAAGAGGTGGCACCGAAGTTATCAGTTTGTTCACAGACTATGCACTTTCTTTGAAATTCTGTATACTTCTTTTATGGGCACTCTCCGAAAGAGTATATAGACACCTAAATTTTGCGTGCATGCTTTCTTCTTTGTAATGATGTGTAAGGCATTATTACACCTGGATTACCACGTGGCATTCTCTTCCGGGTGCTAAATAATTTACAATAGAATTTTTTGCTCGTGCTGTTTCAGTTTCAACAGCCGAACGATGACTGCGACATCAAAGTATGGTCACGTGAGGCATGACAAAAACTGCAATATAATGTGCTTCTACATTCGTTGTCATTCCGGCTCTTGAGAAAGGCTGGCTTGAGCACTGTAGTGAATTAAAACAATGAAGCAGCGATTATACTGCAGTTTTGCCATGCCTCACATCACTTATAACCACACTTCGACGTCACAGCCATCTTTCAGCTGTTCGAATCGAAAATGAAACAGCTTTACAGAAAAATTCGATTGTATATTGCTTAGCGGTTGTAGGCGAATACCACATGGTGATTCATGCAAGTAGTGTCTTCCGCATCATTGTAGGGAGTGAAACATGTCACCAAAATTAGGTGTCTATGCTCCATTAATAGAGTTTTAGCATATCCGGACAGATGTGTGGAAAATGCGGGAACGCGTTGCCGTTGCTACGCCTTTAGCATACAGAGTACCGTGTTACCGTTACCGGAATATCGGGAGCCCACGCGCAGCCAATGCGCATGCGTAGATCGCCTTGACGCGTCGCCAGATGGCGCCAGGCATCCGGCTGTAGTAGAGTTACTGTATATGCTAGCATATACAGTAACTCTAGGCTGTAGCATATACAGTAACTCTAGGGTGCTGCGCGCGCGCCTGCAGCATCTGGACCAATCGGCGCATTCTCGCCTGCGGTGGGCGGGCTCTCGGTGATCCGGAACACAGTATGCTAAAGGTGTGTCTTCTTCCCAGGCTTACCTAGCCATGTTGGCAGTACAGTAGCAGTTACTGTGTTTACCGTACAGTGGTGAGTGAAACCGCTAAAGCTCGGCCTGCCGTGCTCCGCGGGTTTCTGCATCACTGACAAAAGGGCAGAATCCATCACAGGCGCCGGTTTAAATTTGCATCGTTTTCTGGACACATGTCCAACCGTTTCAGACGGAAGAGCTTAGTAGATGCTTTTAGCATAGCGCGTATCGCGCGCCGCCATTGCGCATGCGCAGATTGCCTTGAGGGCGCCAGATTCCCGTCAACTGCGCACCTGCCTGCCGCGTCGGGAGCAATCATCATGTGTGCAGTGGCCGGGCATGGTACGCGATAAGCAGTAGCGGTACGCGGTATGCTGAAAAGCATCTGATCTTTAGTATACCGTGTTACCGTTACCTGAGTACCGGGAGCCTGCCTACCGCCGCTGAGCACGCGCTGATTGGTCCCGATGCGATGCTCAGCGGGTTTAAAGGGGCTGTGAAAAGGGGTCTCAACAAAGATGCGGTATGCCCAATGGTTCTAGTAACATTGCGGTATGCCTATGATGCTAAAGGACGCAGCGTCACAAATATCCTCCAGCAAAATTTTTTGTGATGCGTTTTGTGGAAGTTGAGTTATCTATCGTTAAAATTTGAATTTTCTCGTCTTCGCGTCTGTCTACCTCCTCTCGTCACTTTTTGCGCGCTGAAATGTCGGTCCGCCTGCTCCACACACTCGGCTCCTCCGCGACGCGCGTGGGAATTCCCCGGGGGGCGGAGCCAACGCCTTCTAAACTGGTTTGACGTCGACGGCGCCAGCGCGGCGAACCAATGATGGCATTCCGCTGCTGACGTAAAGAGTGCTACATGACGCAATATGCACGGATTCGGGCGAAAGCTCGGCACCGCTGGTCGCTGCGAGGCGCGGAAGTTCTAAAAATTGTATTGTAATTATTGTATTGCAATTGTATTGTAAATTATCGGCTCGCTTTTGAGCGCTTGTACGCGACATGAACGCTCGGTAGCCTGCACTCTACATAATGCAAGCATTTTATAGCAAACCTCCAACACCCTTTTCAGGGACCCTTTAAAGGCATAATCAAAACAAGTACCTAGCTTTTTGGATATTTTAATACTACCGAACTCTTTTTTTTTATAGCCACAATGACAGAGAGCTCCGGTAATGATAACATTGTAGAAGAATGCGTCATCAGGCTCGCATTCACTCTACAATTACAGAAGTACGCTTTCACTGGGTCCCTGGGCACTGTGGCATTGTTTCTAATGAGAGGGATGATTTTTTACCGAAGTCTTCCCTTGGTGCACCTATTGTCCCGTTCGTCCCAAATACTGTCTACTTGACTATAGCACGCTTTCAGCGATTTCACCGTCTCCACTCCTTGAGCCATGAGCCTCTCCTTGCTGCAGCTGATTTTAAACACCTGGCATTTCCTTGGAGTGCGCGGATGTGCAGTTCTAGGCAATGTAGTATAGGTGTCCATGACCCTTCTACGCAGCAGAATAGCTCTGCTAAATCTTTATTTACGCCGGTCGGGGTTATCTATGACCAAACTTTGCGAGTCTTGTGGCAAAATTCAGTCCATAGATCACTTTTTCCTCTTCTGCCGGTGGTTCGCCGCTATCCGTAGAATTTACTTGGAGATCTCCCTCGCTCGACTAGGCCTTCCTCTATCTATTCCAATTCTCCTGTCCTTCGGGGCAAGCGCCAAGGGATACGCCCTGAAACCAGTGTGCGATTATATTCACGACTACATAATTACAACAGGTACATTCTTCTTTTAGAATGAGAATTCATTTCCTTTTCTTATTGCTTAGCTTTTTTTCATTTTTTGTACAAATGCTAAACTAAGACACAAAATTATCCAGATACTCTACTCCTTGTACATGAGTGCGTTTGTATCCGCTATGCACCCTGTCCAATCCCACGCTGTGGGTATATGCCACAAGGACATCATCATCATCATTCACTCTACTAACGCCATAATTCAGGCAACTGCGGGCAGGGCACGCGAGACACAAAGAAGAAGTTCTGACCTGGACGCTCGCTCGCTTCCATCCGTTCAGCAAGGCTCTCGCAAGATCTGCAGCCGAACACCATGGAACCGGATCCAACAAATCGTAAGCCACCTGTATCCGCTGCTAAACAAGTACCTCTACGGCAGTCAGCCGCGAAAGAGTCGGGGCATGCCACGACCACTGCGGCTACAAATGAGTCTCTCAAGCGGAAGACTGTTGAGGTGCCCGGTAGCCACATAGGCCCATTTGCACCTGAAGCTAAGCCGCCGTCAGCGCAGCCGCTGTCAAACGAAAAGAAAGAACCGGAAAAACCTAGGAAACACTCAACACCAGTCAATACTCCCGGACTTCAGATGATGCATCAGCCTATGTTGGCCAACGTAGAAAAGGATTCCCTTGCGTGTGCAAGCAAGGCCGATGCTGCGGAAGGACTGCAGGAGCTCCCACAACTCAAGGCAGCGGATGGAACAGAAGCTTCAACGCAGTACCGACCACCATCTCCAACACTTCACTGCCCGCAGAACTCACCGATGGCTCTCCTCAGGCCATCGCAACATATCGAAGGGAAGCCAACCGCGAAGGAGTCTGTGGAAGGTGATGGACGTGCCTTCGTTCACAAGGCACTGGGACGGTTGGACTATAAAACAAAACCGCCGGAGTACATAAATGTTCCCGTCGTTGTCCCTCAACGCGAGCCCCGCACACGCAAGTCCGACAACTGTGAGGCCGCGCAAGTCCTTCATTTACAAGGCGCTGATTTGCAGGCTACGCCGGTTAGAGAAGAGAACAACGCCGAAATGCTTCCGCATACACAGGTGTCGCCTTCAAACAAACCAGAGGATTTCGTCGGTTCCCCGGCTGTCTCCAGTGGAGTGCCTGGTCTGTCCGGACAACCCAAGAAATCTATTATTGTGTCCCGAGCCAGCCTGCCCACACTGCCAGACTCGCAGCAATCGGGTTCTAAGGGCTCCCTTTCCAGGAGAGTCTCCTTCCCGGAAAAAATCGCGCAACTGGTAACCCTGACCCCACGTGCGACGTCCATTTTCAACGCCGACGAAGGAGGCACACGCCATGGAACGCATATTGGCCGAGGACCTCATCTGCCAGAAGCAGATGACCTCGTCATGCCTGCCGACCGTCGACGATTCGAAGACGGGTCTCCCGAGCGGTTCGACCCTTTCAGACGAGCATCCATCTCTGTCGCCCCTGTTCCGTACGCCGGCATGTACGACGGCGCTTCGTGGATGACCAATGTCGACTCGCCTTCCCGTCTTGACGAAGCGCCAAGACGAGGCTCTAGCAACTTTCTGGACGGAGAGCAGACTGTAGCTCTGAAACGTACCGCGTGTCTGTGCGTCATGGTTTTGGCACTAACCACAGGCCTGTTTCTTGTCACCTACTTGGCGGGATACACTCAACTCAGGCAGCCCATTACTCTCGCTCCGGTGATTACCGAGCCTGACTACCATGACGTCAACCACTCCGAGGCCTTAATTCAGCCAAGCTTCGAGCAGGAAGAGTGGATGACACTGACCCCAGCTGACTACAGAGGCGTTGACACTTCTCATTTGCACGGATACGAAAGCGCAGTCACTGATTCCCTGCAAGAGAGCGAGATTATCACGGAAGGATGAAACTGCAGTTCACACTGTGCGCAGCTTATCATTTAGTTGGCGCCGTGAACTGGTGATATAAATAAATAAGTTGGTCGCTATTATAGGAGCAAATCTATACTTTAGCAGATGCAGTTTTCGTCACCAAACTTCGTACAATGCGTTAACGCCCGCTTGAAGTGACTGCTATGAAAAAGACTTGTTCTCAGCGGCAAGGTAAACGTAGTGGGGAAGTTTGTGACGTGTTGTGCGAGGTTCTTGGCTTCGGCGAAACTGTCCTCGTGAAATTGGACGCATACGATATGAAGCGGAGCTTTACTCTGTTTATGAAGTAAATCCTGACTTCCTTTTTGGGTTTAAGTATTTTTGGACGCAAAAACAAACAATGCAGCCTTCATGACACCGTAATTAACTGGTATTAGGCGGGGGTGGTATACAAACAAATACTGGACGAAACAATTCAGTCGCATTAGGCACAACATTAACTGCGACACGATACTGCAAGCGTTATACAAGAGCTGACTTCCCGCGGTAATTTGCAGGCGGAAAGAAATATCCAGTGAGAGGCTTCGAGCTGTAGGCGAGTACAGTATCAAGGTTGAGTAGTAAGTGCAGATTAAGAACAAAAAAGTGAGTACTGTGGTTGGCAGGTATACTATCAGACCATAAATTGGAACCTACTAATATACCTCAAGCCAAGCGGAAGGTATATAACCATGCACTATATCTTGGCTGTTCTTAGTCATAAATGTGGGAAAGAAACTTGGTAGTGTAAAGACTTGAAATTAAACTGATGAATGTGCACTAAGCTTAAATACAGCATAGAGTGTTTGAAAGACAGAATTAATTTATATTGTTCTAACTTAAATGAAGACGAGGACAGACATAGGTAGGGAAGGTAACACGGAGACCAGAAAAACAAGGTTCTTTTGGGTAGCGAAGTGATTTGTTTTGGAAGGAAACGCAGTAGCCAGAGGAAGCTGCAGAGATGAGCTTGGAAAACTTGCAAGGTTGTTATGGCCACAGCTGGCACAGAGCGGTGCTAAGCGAAGATCAACGGGGAAGGTGTTCGTTCCGTATTAGGCCTAATGGCTGATGATGATGATGATGATGTTATACGCACCCTCTTTGCCACCGAAGGCACTATTGGTTCATCGCACTTAGAATACATCTAAGGCATTTATAGAGAATTACGCTATTCAAAGAACCAATCGGTGTGGCTGAGCGTTCGTCCTCACTTCTTGGTAAGAGGGGGACGATGATGCCTAATAGTCTTTGAGCTTCCATTTATTACATTTTATTCTTCTATCCCCTGTTACTATTATTATTATTTTCATTCATTTATTTATTAATCAACTCCCTCTGCTAGAGATCTTGCTGAGTCCTGCTACTGCGTGCGTTATGCTTGTCCTGTTTCTTTTTGGTCTTTCTGCTTTCTCATAAAGATTCTCTTCCCCAGCATTCTGCTATTTCTATTTATTACTTAATTTATCTATATATTTTTCCCCAGAAAACAAAACCAAACAAACAAGGAAAAAATCTCAAAAACTCTCTATGCACCCCTTTTCTTGGCCGATCCCCCTCTGTGGGTATGCGCCATCCTATGAGGTGTACAACTACAAGGAAGGAAGGAAGGAAGGAAGGGAAAAAGTGACCTATAGTTGCCAGGTATGAAACTCTTGCTCGCCTATGTGCAGAACTACACGGACGCCCAAAGTAAGATATCCTGTCAATGTTAATTTCCTCTCCCTATATATGGAATCCTTTTTGTGCCCCTTTGAATATTGCAGCTAACCGCTTCCTGTTGCCGTACCGAAGGTATTGCTTTTGTTCATATACCTGAGAAATCGACTTCGAACCATTTTTATACTTCTTGCATCAGGGATATTGCTCTGCATTACAAGAGAACAAGGTCAGCACTAATTATCTATTGTGCGAGCGGGAAGCATCGCCATCGCTACAACCACTTTCACGTGAATTCATTCGAACGCGGCGCGCAACTCAGTCACGTAGGTGTCTCGTGCCCAGCACTCGTGCATGGCTGCCTCTCCCCGTAATTCAGCGTCTTGCCGTTTTAGGTACGTGTCTTTAAGCCATTCCCGCCCTGAATCGCGAATTTTCACCTATGGAAGACTACCAACGGCGTGCTAATTTTTCTACCTTCCGGACGCGACCTCAATGGTGGCGACTCTTCCCGAAGAACACCAAACGTCCTGAGGACGTTCTCAAATGGACAGAACGTCCTCATTCCGAACAGGACATTCTGAATACCTTTTGAATGCATCGATGGCTAAATTGTCACCTTTCACGGGACTCTGTATTCACGGCTGTCCGCCGCGATGGACAGTAGCACAGTATAGCTGTGGCGTCCGGGTACTGAGCTGAAGATAGCGGGATCGAATCCCGAGACCGGCGGCAGTGTACTGCGCAATGTCAGGTCAGATTAAAGAACACCATGTGGTCGAAAACAAGCCAGAGCCCCCTTCACAATGGCGTTACGCACAATACTGATGCCTCTTAGGGAGATCAACAGACCATGGCTTGTTATCTCTTCTTTAGTTCTACCTGTACCTGTGCGTATGCATGATAGCAATATTGAACACATCTTGAGAGCGGCGCTGATGCCCTTTTCTTACTTAGCACTATTGGTTCCGCCTTTGTTCCGTCACAACGAAAACAGTGCAAGCTTCACGAAGGACGCAGAAAGGGGAGACGAGACACAGGCGCTGGCAGCTTACCCTTCCACGTCTTCGCCTGCTCGTAGCGCAGAAACCACCCTCCAACAGAATCCGCCTCTGTGATTGCTAATCTCTTGCGTCTGTGGACGTGCTGACCTTGAGATGCTGCAAAGTACCCGCCACTTGAGGAAGCTTGTGGGAACTTGAGGGAACTTGTCGCGGACGCTTGCTGTCCGCGACTTGAGGGAACTTAAACTTTTGAGTGAAATGTGTGAGATTTGAGGGAACATTTTATGGAACGTTTCAACCGTTGGAGTGCCACTAAATGGAGTTTGAAAGTCTAGTGACCGACAGGTGACGGCCCAGTCAGGCCTAATTGTTTGCTTCATCACATTTTCCTTTTAATTTTTAAATGTTTCTGATATAGATTTTCCTGTATCTACAACGACGTCCCTTATAGCCTGAGTTGCTTTGGGACGTTAAACCCCAATAAACCAAACCAAACTTGATAACTGTTTGCTGTCCCCTACCGCACTGCTCACAGATTGTTGCAATGATAATTGGTACAAGCCTAATAATTTTATACGAGTGTTGCAAAGCACGCCTCAAAAACGGCTTTTAAGTTTCATTGTTTCGAGCCACTGCTGGGATGTTTTAATTGCGCTGTTTACGATGAAGCCGCAGTGTGTTCTCTGTGGGCATTCGCATTTGTATGTAATGTTACTGAGTGCGTTTGACGTTCAAGCACTTGAGCGGTTTGACACTTTTCTCACGCTCCTTTACTTCTGCCGAACATCCCGCTTTCTCAACCTATGCGAACGAACCAACTATGTAAAATAGAAGTCATTCCTTCCTATGTATTTTTTCGAATGTTCTGATGCGCCACAATAACTGCCACTGCGTCAACCAAGATAGGTGTCTTAATAGGGCGGCTTGCTTTCTCGCGAGAGCGCAGATAGCTACTGCTCAGCAACTTACTTTCTTGGGACGCGATCAAATGATGCAGGACAGTGACAAGTACCCGTCGAGGTAGCTTAGTGGCTTTGGCGTCGATCTGTTCATCTCAGGGTCGCAGGTTACAATGCTGTCGCGGCGGCCATATTTGAGGTGACATAGAAAAACGCCCATGCACTTCGCGATGTGAGCGCACGGTAAAGATCCCCATAATTCCGGAATCCTCCTTGTAGCAGGCTTAATTTTTTTACAGTACTCCTTTATCTCGTAAAAAATTTGAAAATCTTAACGCACCATTACTGTAATCTTGTGCTGGGTCCGGTAGCCTTCAACGCGGTAACAGCGCCGCGAGCAGACGGGACAATACGTGGCAGAATTTTAGGACTCCTTTAAATGTCTGGTATTTCTTTTTCATGCAAAACGAACCCAACTCTTTCTATGCTCACTGCATGCGCGAAGCTTAATTAGAAGGGCTATCATTTCTTCGATGCTACGGGCCGCATATAGTGCAGGCTGATTCAGCATCACTATCCCGTTACTTTGTCTACGTTCAACACTAATGAAACACGAGGATACTGAGCTTAAATCAAGACAACGCATTTGCGGAACCTGTACCGCACCCTCAGTGAAAACTCAAGGGCCTTCTTAACCGCATTCTTAAAGAAGAAGATGATATAGTGCTTAGTTTTCCTGCTTTAGTGTCTACAATGAGTGTCTAGTGTTGTTCTTGCGATTTTCCCGCCAAAACTCCGGTCGGAACCGGTTGCATTGCCCTTAGAGTGTATGCATGCGTCATAACCTTCTAGAATGTTCCAGTAACTTCGGTTGGATTATTATACGGAATTATACTGATGCGATCCACTAATCCACTTTAATCCATTTCCTAGGGTGGGCCTACTTCCAATGTTTTGGGGTTCCTTAAGAATTTTCGGGGATTGAGCCAACATCAAAATTTTGGGGGTCCTCACATTTTCAACTTTGGCAATGCCCTATGGTTGGTCCACTTGTGGTCACGCGGTGTTGACGTCACGACTCTCTTAATCGCATTCATACTATATCGCGGGGAGTCTCCATACACTTACTGGCGCAGTGGTGGAGCGGTTAAGCGACGCTTCACTGCCCCGGCAGGTGGCAGCTTCAAACACAGCCAATGGTGGGGCTTGCGAGACTCGGGCTGCTCTTCTCGAGCTCCCGTAAGGCTCATGCGTAACGTTAGGGTGGTCAGGAGGCAACTACATTGAATTTGGCAATGGTAGGCAGTTTGCTCACAATCCGATGAGAAAATGCCGCCTTGTACGCTTGGCAGGCTCGGATGAGGTTACAAGGTCATGTGAACTCTCTCAACCAATTATGGAATTTCGTGGGGAATTTCAAAGTTGGCGGTGCTCTCTGAGTGCTCAGTTGAAGTCACGGTACCCTGATGACGTGATCAGGGAATTGACCCTGCAGCAGGGTCTATATTGCCATTATCTTAATTAAGAATTCCCAGAGTCTTAAGACCACTATTGGTTTGGTTTAGTGGGGTTTAATGTCCCAAAGCAACTCAGGCTATGAGGGACGCCGTAGTGAAGGGCTCCGGAAATTTCGACCACCTGGAATTCTTTAACGTGCACTGACATCGCACAGTACACGGGTCTCTGGAATTTCGCCTTCATCGAAATTCAGCCGCCGCGGTCGGGATCGAACTCTCGTCTTTCGGGTCAGTAGCCGAATGCAGTAACCACTGAGTCACCGCGGCGGCCTTAAGACCAGTATTAATTAGTGAGTTAATTTAGTTGATCCTAATTACTTGAATTAAATGGAATGGCCGGCAGGTGACTAGGAGAGGAGGGGGAAAATTGAGGTTAATCGTTTAGGAGGAAGGAGGTAGAGGGAATGTGCGAGAGAGAAGGTGGAGGTTGCAAAGTGGCTGGGGTGGTTATAGGGTAAGCTGAGGAACAAGGTCAATTGAAATAGGTCGCGAAGCCGGAGCTCGAATGCGGTCCAGAACCAAGTGCTAGCGACATCAAATTAGGGGTGGAACTAAAGCGCCAAAATGAAATGAGTGGACAAACACGACTAGAAGAGGAAAATAATTAGGACATATTTTGTGTTTCAAAAGCATTCAAAAACAATTGCAGTGATTCCTTTTCAAAATGTTTTAGTTGTCTGCATTTTGTTCGAAAGTATAGCGCTTGCTTTGTAAAAATTTTATGACAGCGTTCGCTCAGAGCAGCGGCAATGGTAAGCGGGACGATGCACAAGGTTGACGGTGCTCTGATGTCATACCCTTGTCATATCTTTTGACCATTCTGCTTGCTTTTGTTTGAAACTCGATTCTGCTAGCCCTACTTTTTCCTCGTTGCTTGTTGCTTGAGTTCTTGGTGTGCATCGTTCGTGTACAGTTTCCGCTTTTCCCTTTTGCCGGCGCTTCTTTGTAGTTTCGTTCGGTTGGGGGCGGTTCTGTCGCGTTTGCCCCCAAAGGGCATCGTCTGTGGCCATGGGGCCCCGTACGCAAAAAAGAGGTGTGTGGTTGCACGATGTGCTAGCGATAACCTGTCTGGCGGCGTCACATTTCATCGCTTTCCCAAGGACGTGAGCGCGACACCTGAGGCGAGGACGAAGGAAAAAGGTACAACGAGAACTGACTACCTAAAAATAGCGTTGGTGGTCGGCACTCGTCGTGTCTTCTTTCTTCGTTCTCGTGTCGGGTGTCGCGCTGAAGCCGCGGCGTTCAGCAGTTTTTTTCCGCCAAGCAGCACGTGACGCTGACGTCACGAATATGACGTCACTAAAACACGTGACTTCGACGTCGCGTTTTTGTTTTATTTATGAGGTCACTTTTTAGTTGTCCACGCATTAAAGACGGCGCTGGCTGCGCACCACAAGCCGCCATGTTTTGAACGTATGGGCTTCTATGGAGCCTACGCTACCATTGTACATCTACCTTGTGAGGAATGCGAAACCGCAAAGTGGTTGCCACGGTGTGAACCCAGAGGAAGGCTACCGAGGAAAAGTTAACACAAATGGTTCCATGAAACAAGTTCTCGGTATCATTGCGCCTATCCCCTGAATGATTACTTGCCAGGATTCAGGATAGATGGACGAGAGGGACGCGGTTTTCGCACTTACCGACTGGGGAAGGAGTGGCAGTGGAGGCTCCCGCATGGCCGGCATATTTTTTTTTTCAAATTCTTCATGCTTATGGCAGGCTCTCACTCTTGCCAAGTAGTATACGTCACACTTTTTCCTCCGGCCAACAATGCGCAGAGGGTATCTTCGTCCCAGTTATACGTTTTTAGACATTTTCAAGACCACTTGTCACAGCAGGCAAGTAGACAGTTTTGTATTTATATTAGGTGACAGCGTACGGCTCCCATTGTGCAGAAAATCCGGTATCTGCGTTGTGTGCGAAAAATCCTAATTTTTAAAAAATGTGGCATCTAAACTGGGCCCAGAAGAGAGTTTAAGGGTATTTAGGTCGAAGGCTTACTTCAGTGCGAAACGGTTATGCTCTATCATTTACTCCTGAAAAAAAACAAAAAAACAACGCAGCCTTGAGTCTACCGGTGAGAACTCTTGAATGAAGAATTCAAGGAAGGCATTTCCCGTGATGCCGTATAAATGAGAAAGTCAGATTAAATTCATTACTGCTCGCAGTGCCGTAACGCTCAAGGGAAGATTAAAAGGTGGTCCCGTATACGGCACTGTTCTACTGGGACCCCTTCGTAATTGCAGTAGTATTTTTATTATTACTAGTGTATTTCGCGCATTTCACTGGCACAAAACTGAAAACACTCGGTAGGACGAGGTTATGGCAAGATAAGATTTTATTCCAATTATTCGAAAATTATTATTCTGTGGTGGAGAGGACACAAAGGTGCGCACCATAAATAGAAACGATGCGCAGCAAGCCTGAAAAAATGCAGTGTTAAGAGCATTGCACTTAGCAGTAACTTGTGCAGTTCACGCCAAATTATAATATGTTCGGAAAAAAATACTAAATTACCTACATTTGTTTAGAGAACAGTGTAAAGGGAAGCGCCCTTAAATGTCTGTACACCAGTGAAAACTCGCCTATTGCTCGCATAGGTTCGACTACACAAACAAATTTTGGCACCGCGCAGAGGCACTACCGCCCTATCTGAGGCGCCGCCAAACAAGCACTCTAATTACATCACGTTATTCGCAAATGCCTATATATGCCGGCTGCATTCCAACCTTATAACCTTATAGTTCCTTCGTCCACGCCATTGGCGAGCATTGGCAAGTAGGTATCTATACCGCTGACGCCGGGAAATCTCGCAAGTAGCTTTAAGAGGGACCTGAAGTGAAAGAACAGCTAGGAAGAACCATACAATTTGCATTAGAAAACAACGCAATCGCAATAATCAATGGAGAACAAGAACTTTCGTCACGAAGAAAAGTGCGAAAGGTAGAAGAGCCTCAGATAGGGCGACAGGGCCATAGCGTGGCCGTGTAGTCGAAGCTATGCGAACGATAGGCGACAGCTGCCATAAGTGTACAGATGTCAAGCACTAGCGAGCCAACAGTACAGATGTGGAAACTGTCGCTTACGACTGCTAGCTTCCAGACAACTGTCAACTATTTGTGAGACAGGGATGAAGACCACGCGCCGAAAGACCTCTTATTAATGCTCTTTGCCTTCCCACCAGCACCAGCCTTCTTTCCCCTTGGTGACCTTCAGTGTATATTGAACACCTCCTTTCCTTTGAGGAACTTCAGACGCGAGAAGGGGTCAGATGTGGCGGAGCAATTCTTGTCATAGGAGCCGAGGTGCACGTCGTTCACTAACCAGGGCATCTTCGGCCGAAGGTCCAAGTCGCTCTTCAAGGTGGAAAACTGCGAAGACCATGGATGAAACTCAGTCGAGGTTGCTCTGTTTGGTGGATCGTAAGACAGCGAGCAATGAGAAATTTGAGCATGGTTTGGGGGTTGCTGTTTTGTTTTATTAGAAATTTAGGGGTGCAGGGTGGTGGAAATACACATGCGGACGCGTTAATTAAGCTATCCAGTTTGGAAACTGTAAGCAACAGCGAATCAGAGTGAATAGAAATGTGTAAGCGGCTAAAATTGCGGATAAAAGCGATGGCATGTGCAATTAACTAACAAAAATGCTTCGTTGCACAAAATTTAAAACGAAGTTAAAAACAAAATGCGTGAACGGATCGATGCTCAGTGTTGAAGGTCAGGCAGCCTTCGGACAAAGATCGGCGAAATCGATGAATGGGGACGTTATTACTAACGCACTAAAACTATGGGGGACACTTATTCCCCGCTTGAAGGGTATGACGAGATGGAGTAAACGGGGTTAGTGCCATATATGCTGAATTGATCAACCTCTACTTGACATTCATAGATCCCCGGAGGTCCTAGTGGCACGGCACATACCCAAGTGGTGTACCCAAGCGATTCGCCACTGGGCTGCGATGGCAGGTGCTGCCACCGGTAGGGCTTTTGCGAAACAGGTCTCTCTTCCCGTGCAAACCACGTCGCCAGACACAGCAAACCAAAACGAAGGCTGGGCCGTGCAGAACAAAGCCGCCTGTTCCATTCATCGCTTTCACCTGTCAAGTTACACTCCCAAGTATCCGCCTCTTTCATTCTGTCGCCGCATTGCTCATCATCATTATCATCATCATTCCGTCACCCTTAAGGACTAGCGGTTATCTTGCCTTCGCATTACATGCCCTGCCCAAGCCCATTTCTTCCTCTGACGTTAACCTACCTTCCTTACCATAAGCTGAACCCTCTATGTTAGCCTCCACGTTTCTGCCCCATAGGTGGGTACCGGTAAGATACAGCTGTTGTATACTTTTCTCTTGAGATATATTGGTAAACTGCCACTCATGATGTGAGAGAACCCGCCATATGCGCTCCACCCCATTCTTATTCTTCTAGTTATTTCCCTCTCATGATCTAGATCAGCTGTCACTGCCTGCCCTAAGTAGACATATTCTCTTACTACTACCAGCACCCCGCCACCAATTGCGAACTGCTGTTCTGTGGCTAGACAGTTCAATATTACTTTGGTTTTCTGCATGTTAATTTTTAGCCCCACCGTTCTGCTCTGCCTGTCTAACTCATCGATCATGCTTTGCAGTTCTTGTCCCAAGGCAATGTCAACAGCGAATCGCAGATTACTTAGATATTCTTCATAAACTCTTACCCTAACTGTTCCTATTTCAGGCCCCGGAATAGCTCCTGTAAACAGGCGGTGAATAGCATAGGCGAGATCGTGTCTCCCTGCCGGACACCTTTCCTTATTGGAATTTTATTGCTGACTTTATGGAGAACTATGGTCGCTGTGCAATCGTTATAATGATCTTCTAATGTTTTCACATAACACTCTTCTACACCCTGCTTTCGCAGTGCCTGCATGACTGCTGAGGCTTCTACCGAGTCCAATGCTTTCTCGTAATCAATAAACGCTGTACACAGGGGCTGGATATATTGCTAGCTTGTGCCAATGTAGCAAATTTTAACCCTACAGCGTTGAGGCCCCATGTCGCAGAAAAACCAGCGAGTCTTCGGCGGCGTTGCCCATGAGCTAAGAATACAAAACAAAGAAAAATCCCCAGAGAAGCTACTTACGTGGCAGCTGAGCCACCTAGGTCAAATGATCTTATAACGTTACCACAATCTTAATGTGAATAAGCATGTGTACACAATGTGTACACGTGTTCTCCACGCGCAGTGCATTCTTCGCGGAAGCCCTGCAGCTGATGGTGCGAGTCCCTGCTCTCTCTCATTGAGCACTCTCTCAGCGTACCTGCTATCCTCTTGTCTATCCTACCCACTGTACTCCTCTACACTTAGAACTCTCTCACCCAGCTCCCACTTTTCACTGCCAGCACTTTACGCCTCTCCACACCCTGTACACACTTCTGACCGCGCCTCCACCACTCCACTTCTCCGACTGGACGCCGCGCCTGTTCGTCCCTCTCTCCTACTGTCTTCCCCCATTTTGCTCAGCGGCATCGCAGTACACCAGACGAACAGATTCTGCGACCACAGCAGCAGTAACGCGAAATCATTAAACGAGCATCGAAGAGGAATCTGAACACGTATTTTTACAGCTGGAGCTCGATCTACACGTCCCGAGCGTTTTCAGAAAGTTCGCATTTTTGTCCTGTGCGGCCGATTTTCCTAATTTAAATCCGATTAAACGTCCCGGCTCCCGCCTTTTTTTTTTAATTCCCCGCATACGGTGGAAGGAGTCAGCCACCCATCCAACCAGCCCCGTGGCGGCTTGCCGCTCTGTCATCGGCGGAGTGATACGTAGTGATCGGCGAAAGCAAAGAGTCCACGCGTATTTTTATTTCTGTGGGTCTAATATGCAGCTATGTAGTCTCTGACTATGTCTATTTATTCACAGAAACCTAAAAAACAAAATAAAAGCAAAAGCAAAGCCGCCACGCGACTGCCTGAAAGGCGCTCCATGGGTTGGTCGATTCCTCCCACTGTCTGCGGAGAATTAAAAAAAAAAGGTGGGAGCCGGATGATAATCCGATTTAAATTAGGGAAATCGGCTGCACAGGGCAGTAATTTGAAGTTTCTAAGAATGCTCTGAACGTGTAGATTTATGACTCTTTAAGCGGCCCGCCTTCAGCAAGCTCGCTCGCACAGTAAAAGAATGCTATAGCATGTCCCACGCAAGAAGCGCATTCAAGTATGGGTGTCATTGGAATGAATGATACAAAACTACACAAGTGACCAAGTTCATCCCAGAAAGCCCCACAGCTGCGCCCCCTAGAACTTCCCACCTGCAGAGAAGGACCAGTGTGAGAAGGCGCGTTTGGAGCACTGTTGTCTCTCATGTTCGTGAGAGCGTCACGTGCCCGTAAAAGGTGTGCTCGGCGAAAACTTGTTGTGCGCATATTTTTAAGGGCTCTGGCTGTTTTTTTTTACCAAAAACTTGAGAAACAGAACAACGGTGGCGTTAGGCGTACGGCTAGCACAAGAAGGTCGACCACCCAGAGACTTGAGTGAATCAGGTCTCCCAGGAAGTGACTGATGTGGTTTCAGTGTACGTCCTCGTCGTTATCAGGAAATATTCTTTGTTCTCTAAGCG
Organism: Amblyomma mixtum; assembly: GCF_055824585.1. Taxonomy (NCBI): domain Eukaryota; kingdom Metazoa; phylum Arthropoda; class Arachnida; order Ixodida; family Ixodidae; genus Amblyomma; species Amblyomma mixtum. The sequence continues at coordinate 19,806,507 of NC_143019.1, forward strand.
AACTACGCGCGCGAAAGCTGCGTCGTCGTGTGATTATTTGCGCGGTAGGTTTTCAATAAGCTTACAGCTTACCTTCGCCATTCTGCAAAGGACTTGTCGCGAGGGGTACATATCGCTTTTCCGTGTTTTAGCTCACGGCAAATATTTGCAGCGCAAGGTGTTAAAGCGAATGTTCCCAGGAAAGCGTACTTGTCATCGTCGTTTGAGAGAGTCCGTGCAAATGAGCATGCCTGCCCGGGTGGAGAGGGTGTACGCCTGGGCTGGGAGAGGCTAGGGAGCGGGTGGCACCGCGAAAGCGGTTGAACCTTATGGATGAGTGACGACGTCACCACGCCGTGCGCATGGTCGTGCCTTGAACGTGCACGCATGCCTTCACCACGTAGGAAGTGCATGTGCCGATACCTTGCTGACATCACTTCCATCATGCATCATGCCAAACCTTACTCAGACCTCTCCACTCCACTTTTCCGAGTGGCCGCCGAACCTCCTTGTCACTCCGGCCCACACTCCTCCCACATTCAGCTCACCAGCATCGTACAACGCCAGATGGACATGGCGGTAGTAGTGCTAACGCATTAATAGCTTCTGAATTAAGGGGTAGGGGGGGGGGAACATAAGTCAGTATCTACCACTAATGCTGCAGTTGGTTATTTCAACGCGGACATCGCAAAGCCCAAGCAGAATCTAAGAGAAGCCGAAAATGCAATCCTCCAAACTAACCCGACACATCCCAATACAGTTCTCAATACGTGCACTGTGTTCTCTCGCGGAGTACCCAAGAACGTCGCCATCAATCCCATAGCGACGCACGCATCAGGTCGCAAGGAGTGATTGTGACTCCGTAACGCAGCACTGGCTGTTGATGAATAAAAAACGATATGGTCGTTTGTCTGTGGTGCTTAAACAAAGACAAGGCAGTCAGAGTGTTAGGAAACTCTTGGCTGAATGGTCTGAAGCGATGAGCTATCATTTGCGCCAAAGCCTTGGGAAGAACGTGGAAAGCGAACACGCAGCACTGAACTGGTAAGGAGTATATATACCGGGTGTCCCAGCTAAATGTAACCAAAGTTTTAAAAAAGGCGAAGTGTCCTAGTCCAGTGAAACAAACTAAGGGTTGTTCATACTCGCGTGGCCTAGTCTTGAGTATTTTTTTCACTCTTCAAAGTTGATTCATTAGTTAAGTTTAATTAGCTAACTTTTTAATTATTGACTTCAGGAAGAAAGTGTGAAAGCAAAAGTTTTAGATCACATCGAAAAACCGCTAGTAGTGCTGTTTCCGTCAAGTTACGATTTACGTAGCTTCACTTTTTGGCCTTAAGAGAAAGTTGACACGTGACCAGCTGCTCGCTCACTTCTCTGCCCCAATGTGCACCCAATGTCTCATCGAGGAGAGGACTTCAGAAAAAATGAATTTTATTCTTTAAGGCGCGTCTTGGGACGTCGAAGTGGCAGATCTAGTTTTCATGTGGAAGCTTTTTCTTATTGTGCGGATTATGGTTAAAGGCCGGTAAAAAAACTACTTTACGTAAATATTACTTTGCTGCAAATATCTTAGTAAGCTGTTTCTCAAAGCGATCTACAACTTTTTCATTGAAACTTTGTTCCTGAAGTCAATAATTAAAAAGTTAGTTAATAAAGCTTAACTAATTAGTCCACCTTGAAGAACGAAAAAAATACTGCAGAGTAGGTCACGCTACTCTAAACAACCCTCATTTGGTTTCAGACGGCTAGGACACCCCGTGTTTTTTAAAAGCTTGGTTACATTTAGCTGGGACACCTGGTATATAAAGGAAGTGATGAAAATTGACTTTCGATAACTAACCTTGCTTTTCAGGGTTGACTGACCATCAATGACGTACACGTAGGCCTTGTTGTTAGGCACCTGTCCATAGAACGCGCCAGACTGCCATTTTAGCGGGTAATTCGGCCCGCAGGGCTGAAAAGAGAAGGCGATAAAGAATCAGTATTTTCTAATCTTTTCCTTATTCAAAGTGCTGAACAACATGCACGGAGTTCTAAAAACAGACTTGATAGTCCAGGGTCATGATTCCCCGGTGACACCATTAAAAAATTTAGCGTAATCGGGCATTCGAGCGGTGGCAGTCAGTGCCAGACGGAGCGCAGACGTTGTTGCTCCTGGCGAATCCCGCTGTGGTCAGCACTATTGTGCCGCTGATGTCATCGTAGAGCGGCCGCGATTGGTGGCAGCCTACGCGGTTTCCACGCAAGGGCAAGCCAGCCAAAGAAATATGACGGCCTTTATTTTTGTGGGAGTTGACATGAAAAAAACAACAACAATGTTTAAAAGTATGATACTTCTGTTTGCTGGTTTGTGAAAGTATGATACTTCTGTTTGCTGGTTTGTGATAAAAATCTATCACCCAGTTTCGTCATAAGTTTTTAATAAGGTACTGTGCTGAGGTTTCCGAGGTTTAGAACGTTGCGGAGTCCATTCCACATGTACTGCCTCGTTTGAGGCTTTGATAGTGCTAATTTGTCAACCGATCTCTAATATTTTTATCTAGGACTTAACAACTGGCCCTAAGCACATAAATACGTTCGCAGAAGTAAAGACCTGGGACCACTACCCATTTCCGAATACCCTTGCGGACCTAACCTCTCTTGTAGACCCATAATGCCCCTTCTTTCTTTCTTTCTTTCTTTCTTTCTTTCTTTCTTTCTTTCTTTCTTTCTTTCTTTCTTTCTTTCTTTCTTTCTTTCTTTCTTTCTTTCTTTCTTTCTTTCTTTCTTTCTTTCTTTCTTTCTTTCTTTCTTTCTTTCTTTCTTTCTTTCTTTCTTTCTTTCTTCTTTCTTTCTTTCTTTCTTTCTTTCATTCTCTTTCTTTTCTTTCCATCTTTCTTTCTTTCTTTCTTTCTTTCTTTCTTTCTTTCTTTTTCTTTCTTTTCTTTCCATCTTTCTTTCCTTCTTTCTTTCTTTCTTTCTTTTTTATTTCTTTCTTTCTCTCTTTCTTTCTTTCCTTTCTCCTTTCTTTCCTTCTCTCTTTTTTCATTATTCTTTCTTTTCCTTTCTTCCTTTCTTTCTTTCTTTCTTTCTCTTTCTCCGCACCCAAAATGGAGGTGCGAGGAACGGATTGCAGCAGCTGGGTCACGTGATTCCTTTGCAGCAGTCTCTGCTTGGCTCGCATCGCGTAGCAGTATTTTTAATCGCAAGCACACTCCTGCGCCCAACCCGAATTTCGGCATACACAACGACTGGCTCGCTAGATGAATGCATGGACGAGCTGGAATATTTTACGTATATGCGAAGGCACATGCATACAGGGTTTGTTCTGAAAGTAGTAGGACTGATTTTTTTAAATCAAATTTATTCATGAGATCAAACGATTAGAATTTTTCAAAGTAGCACCCTTCCGCACCTACACGCTGCTGGTAATGAGTTTTCCAGTTTTCGTACGCCTCCAGGAACGCCTGGACCGGAATGCTGTTTAGCTCCCTCGTCACGGCCTGTTGAACAGCCTCTACCGATCTGTAATCTTTCCCCTTGAGCGTCAATTTTATTCTCGGGAAAAGAAAAAAGTTTGGCGGGGCCCAGTCGGGGCTGTAGGGGGGCTGAGGCAGCGTTCCCGCCTTGTGCTGGGCAAAAAATCGGAGCCCTCATTCACATGATGAAGAAGATCCTGGCAGATCGCTTTCCGGTTGGCCTTTTGCTCCTCTGACAATACTCCCGGCACCAACTTTGCGCACACTTTCCTCGTGGCTAAGTTTTCTGTCACGATCTCAAGAACTTGGGTTTGAGGAATGCTCAAGTCATCAGCAATCATTCTGATACTCATCCTACAATCACTGTTCAGAAAATGTTTCACTCGCTACACATTTTCGTTGGTCTTGCTGGTCGAAGGGTGTCCGGAGCGGTCGTAGACTTCCACTCCTTCCTTACCCTCTCGAAGCAGCTTGCGCCACTCCAAAAACACCTGGTCTATCCATGGCAGCGTCACTGTAGGCCTCCTTAATCATGTCGTGAGTCTCTTTGCCCCCTTTACCAAGACTTAAACAAAATTAGATTGCGTATCGCTGATCCGGTAAACGCTCTATGATTCTACGTGACGAGACGTTTCGACCGGGGTTCACAGTACAAGCGACCTGCTCTCTTCAACGGCCGAGAGCCGACTGGCGATTTTCCCCAGCATTCTCAATATCCCCCTTCAACGATCTTGAACGCGCAGACCGCCTCTCGTCCGCCCGTTCGCCCAGGAAAAAATGAGTCCTACTACTTTCAGAACAGATCCTGTATATTAACGGCGTGCATAACTGAGAGAGTTTGTTTCAGCCAACTTCGAAGTTTTCAGCACTGTGTGTGTGTAAGCTTCTCGCTTTTCGGGTTTCGTATTTTACTCGGTACTTTCCAAGCCGAAATATGTAACCTGACGGGAGTGTGTTTCTGCTGTTGACAGTGCGGGATTATGATAGCTCCGCCATCGATTGCTGTCTTCAACTGACAACTGCGGGACGAAGTGAAGCGGCGTAGCCTTGTTTATGAGGGCCAACGTACGGGCGCCACATTTTAAAGCACGGCTTAATAATGACGTTGCGTAAACCCAGCAATTTGTTATTGATGATTTAAGCGAAGTCTTTGCCGAAGGTAAGTTTTTGTGTTACCATAGCGCGATGGTCTTGAGCTTCACTCGGCCAGTGTACTATGTAAAGCAAAGCTATAATACTTGTATTCTGCGTGAAAGTGAGCACCTGCAAGCCACTTTGATCAACTGCCTCTCAGGTAGATGCAGTGTGGCTTTGACGAGAAGCGAAGAGAATGGATATCTCCTGCGCACTGTGATTCCTTCCCAAGAAGGAGGTAATCGGCCCAATATAAGGATTAAGGACTCTGCTATTTCGAAAATGCAGTGAAGCAGAGCTACCCAATCAGTACAGGTAATCGGCCTAATATAAGGACTCTGCTATTCTGATAATGCAGTGAAGCACAGCTACCCAAGCAGTACAGGTAATCGGCCCAATATAAGGACTCTGCTATTCTGAAAATGCAGTGAAGCACAGCTACCCAATCAGTACAGGTAATCGGCCTAATATAAGGACTCTGCTATTCTGATAATGCAGTGAAGCACAGCTACAGCTAGAAGAAGAGCATCCATTCGCATCAGTGCTGTGGCGCACTGTAAATTACTGCAGGGGTTGGTGGATCTGCAAGCCAAGGGCTGGAATAACTAAAGGTGCGTCAGCGATAACCAATCTCTAGGAAATGGATACGTATCATGTCCGCCACCCGAACCCGTGCCCTATCGTGCAGTGTTCATTAGCGAGAACGCACGCAAATTATTGGTCCCTCTTTCCTTATAATCAGATTTCGGCAGCGCAGAAAGTTTCGAGAAGCTGCGAGGAGAACGTCACGTTGTCAGGGTAATCTTTGGGAGCGTGTCCTTGCGAGAAGGGCATTACAAGGTCGAAGGGCAACTGCCTCCTGTGCGATCAGTTTAACACTGGGACCACAAACAATGAAACCGGCCGCAAATCGATCACCACCAGTGTTGCCAGAATAAACGAATAAAGGACTCACCACATCCCTGTGTTCCATAGTGAAACGCACGCACTTGGCGAACGGCAGTTTGTCCTCTTTAAGGTCTGCGCTGGCCATCTTGTAGAAGAGAATGCCCAGCTCGAACGAGAGGCCCAGCCTGGTGTCCGGCTTGCTGTACGTGACGCTCCTCACCATCAAGCCGGCCATTTCCTTCTGCGCACCATTGGACGAAGCCGCGCAGGCAGATATGCGTTAGCGAAAGCAAATTTCTTTTTGTGTGCCAAGCTTCGTTTCTGTTCTGGGGACATTTCTAGTTTCCCGCGAGCTTACCCATCTTTATTTTGCACTGTCTGCCGCCACCTTCACGTCATAGTTTGAAGCTGATGCTCATGAGACGACTATTTACAGAGACTAGTGCTTAGAGGCAAGTATGCAAAGGCAACAACCAGGCATGGGTATGTCAAATGCGGCAGACTGTTTGCCCTTTTTGAACAGGGCTACGCAAAGGGTCTTTTATAAGCGCATCGTCTCCGCTGCCATGAAAACGAAGCCGTGGCTGAGCTGTTTCAAGAATGAAGCGGTAAGAAGAGGCATTGTATTGGTCTCTTGGGCCTCGTCAAGCTTTTGTGTAGCTTTTAGCCCAAGAGACCATCCAGTTGTCTTCTGGAAAATAAAGATGTATTGTATTGTATTGTATTGTATTTAAGCTCCAAGAATTGACCTGCCTGGTGGTAATTAACGAGGACACAAATTACGTGAAGAGCTGACCCCGTTTGCACCACACGTGTTTGGATCAGCCATAAGCTTTTTCGTCATCTTATGAAAGCAGACCGCGTACCACTGCAGACGCAGGAGTTAGAATAGAGACTGTTAGCTCCGAATCCAGCTTATGAGTTTCCTAGGTGGAAGACGTTTGTCAGAAACCGAATTTGGGTGTTCGGATGAGTCTGTAGCTCACCTGCTCACCTGAACCTACTGGCACTGGCTGTGTACTTCAAGACGAGATCTTAACAATGCATCCTCTATGCAGAGTGTTTGCATTGTATGAATTTTGTTACCGCACAAAAGATTTAATACGCTTAAGACAACTGAATACCATCACTAAATTCAATGACTTGGCCAAACGCAGGTCCTTTCAAAACGCCAATGCCAACACTGTGGTTATTCGTTCGTCGGTTTATGTCAGGCCTATAAATGTGCACTACGAAGGCCGAGTGGATTGCAGAGTGAGCCCCGTCGAAGACAACTGCGTTCGGCTAGCGAGCACGAGAACGCAGAAAAAATTCCGAGCCTCCGTGATGCGTTCAGCTGGCTCAGATGGGAACGAGGTGTCGTGATCATATGCTAAACGTGCGCTGCTTAGATTGACAAGGACGGAGCTAAAGGCAACACTAACAGTTGATCCCTATATTTAAGCACTTCTTAAGGTGATGTATTTTGCGAAATGCCACCCCTTCTACAGGCCTTTATATTGCATAAACATTGGCCAAATACAGAGAAGATAATGATAACGATCTCATCTTTCGCCTTGTGTTGTAGCTAGTGATGCAAAACTATCGGAAAATTGGCTATCGATAGTATCAATAGTTTTTTTGGAACTACGGATAGTGTACAAAACCAACGATAGTGCTACTATCGACAGACTATCGATAGTATTATCGATAGTCTACTATCGATCGTAATACTATCGACAGTGTTGATATCGATAGTATTACCATCGATAGTACCACTATCGATAGCAAGACTATCGATAACTGTCGATGGTAAGACTATTGATAGTAACAATATTGATATTAATCGTTGGTTGGCCAGCATAACCAAAGCATTTTCGATACCTGATTGGTTCCACGGTCTCATGAGGCTTAACATCCCAAAGAGACTCAAGCTATGAGGGATGCCATAGCGGAGGTCCCCGGGTAAATTTAGACCAGCTGTGGTTCTTTAACGTGCACTGGGACAGTTCGGAAAAATACCGAGAACTGCATCCGATGAAAGAACGAACAGCACAAGTTGTGCTGGCTTACACACTATCGTGCAGTGCAGACGTCGTCTTGCTGACATAACCGCTGCAGAAATGCTTTTCGCACAGACGCTTCGCAACCAGGACGGTCGCACGCTAACATTTTATCCAGCAACTTTAGGTAGGGAACGTCTGCAGAGCTCGGTGACGCGCAGGCCGCGAAAACGGGCGAGACTTGTTAGTTAATCATACCATCAACTCCATACCACACACTCGGGAGACCTAGTTTAGGATGCAGTGGGTACGCGTGGCTGATTTTATAGAATTGACAGTACTATATATAACAAGTAGTACCGATATGGCTATCGATAGTAATATCAATAGAACTATCGATAGCGCATTATCGATAGTACTGTCGATACTACTATTGATAGCGCACTATCGATAGTACTATCGATAGTCTTTTTTACCATCGATAGCTTGATAGTGTCTCAACTATCGATAGTACTATCGATAGTTTTGCATCACAAGTTGTAGCTCAAATCTATCAAGCAGCATGCATTTCCAGAAAAGTTTCCTTTTCATGGACCTTCCTGCATTACACTAATGTTAGGATCCTGAAGAGTCGTTGAGGCAAAAGAGGGCAACTGTTCCGCTAAGTTCGGCACGCTGCTTAATTACCATGTCTGGTGCCCTCTTGTCCTCAGGGTCGATAACGCCGGTGGGCGCCGCGAAGCAGTTCGTGTCGCTCTCCATCCACCCCGTGGAACTCAGGGCAAACACGGTGTCGGCCTTCGTGGTCCTGTACATGCACACAGATGCTCACAGATTCTCTCGGATAGAGCGCTCGTCAATAGGTTGGTTGGTTTATGGGCTTAACGTCCCAAAGCGACTAAGGCAATGACAGACGCCGTAGTGGAGGGCTCCGGAAATTTTGACCACCTGGGGTCCTAAAATTTCCGGAGCCCTCCACTACGGCGTCTCTCATAGCCTCAGTTGCTTTGGGACGTTAAACCCCATTACAGAATATCGCTACCAGGCAGAAAGCGCAAAGATCGCCCCGAGAGGCCCGGTGCGCCCTGATGTTGGTGACCGGAGGGTTGAGTAGAACATGGGTGTTATTTAACTTATTTCAAAACCACTCCCGGTTCGTGTATTTCATGCAGTTTCGCGTTCGAGGTTCTTTTCAATTCACCTCACTCACTCCAGTAGACCACGGCATATTATGTGACCGCGGCACTGGTTGGCATGCGCCTTGGTGATCTACGTGATATAAGATGCGGGTTGAATTGTGGCTTTGTGATGATGCAAGTGATGCGAGATTTACATTCTTTAAAATGCGTTCTGACATGCCTGAGGTTACAGCGTAGCCCAACGTCAATTCCGGCTTGGTTAGTATGCAAGAAAAGGCCTGCCGTGGTTGCCAGTGAACGCGTCTGCAGTGCTGGGAGATTGCTTTCGCGCTGTTGTGGTGGGATGAATGAAAGAGTGCAAATGCCTCCCCGTATTGTCTCAACCTGCTCGCAGCGATGTAAACGTACAATTGCAACGCACTTCGCAGTTTGCATAGGAAAAACTACAGTGCCAACACGATGACTTCCATCATTATGGCATTCGGGTTGTTTATGACGTCAAGAAAATAATATATTACGGTTTGGTAGAACTACGATGTTGCCGCAGCTATTGCAGGCTGCAATTGAAATGGGCGCAGTACCGATGGGAGATGTACCGTCTTTACCCAAAAGTAACCGAGCACCGGTTGTTTGTTTCTTAGCAGGATAGCAAAGCACCTTAATCACTGAATCTGAGTATAGCAAGGTGAACCCTTTTCCTCACTTTCTTAGTTTTCGGTCCCTAGGGGCACCGTACAGGGTTCGTTATACGGTTGAGAAGGAAAAGCCTGTTTCTCGGTTACTTCTGGCGAAACGGGTACATGCAGATGACGTGTCATCACATAAACCTACCCTCGCAAGCGATGTTTTAATGAAGCGACAGTGTACCCCAAGGGAGTGAACCAAAAAATTGGCAGTGGCTTAGCTCGGCTATGCCAGGATATACGTAGCGAAAGCATGCGACACACCTGGCGAAGCGAGCGGAGGCGAGCGCAACGATGAGGCAAGCGGTGTGACGTCATACCAAACGGTGGCGGCGACTCCGCGGCGAGGCGCGTGGTGTGACGTCATGCCAGATGGCGCGGCGAGCGCGCGGCGTCCGCCACCTGCGGCGGTTGCTAGGCAACGGCTCAAGGTCGGTCTCTGTGCCTCCTCGGAGCACCGCCACAGCGAAATCGCAAGTTCGTGGGCAGTGTAGCTTTCGCTACAAAAGCCTCTTGCACCAACGCTCCCGCCAACCGACCGCACGAATCATTTTTTTTCCTCTACTGTGTGCTGCATTCGAAAATCACTTGAAATTGGCCCACAAAGAGCGGCTGAACACAATCTGGACGTGCGCATTTCTCAGGAGCGGCTCACACTGGCCGCGTGCGCTGAAAGGGGAGCTCGGAAAAACTGCTGTGGCGGGGCTGACAGCGGATATGCTCACAGTGGCCTCCGTAGGCTCTTAACCTTCCGCTTTGTTCGGCATCTGCGACAATCTTGCACACGTTTCAAATCGTTTATTCACCACTACTTCATTCTGGTCATGTGTTTAGAAGAGATAGCTTTTGATACGGATGTCCTACGACGACCCACGCGTGGCTCCATTACACGCGCGGGCGAGAGAGAGAGCGGGAAGCTGCGAGGGTAAGTCAAGACTCTCTAGCCCATAGCCTCAGAGATTACCCACGCCCGCTCGCACGTGGGTAATTTCGGAGGCTATGTCTTGCTTTGGCTCAGTGCCCGTAGTGACAAGAGATGGCGCTAGAACTGTAATCACGTGCAGCGACCTAATTCGCTTCCCATCACACGCATAAATCACAGACATGGGTGAGTTTGGCACATCATTCACAAAGCAAAAACGTTCGCCATTTGGGGCTACCTAGCTTGATGTTGACGGGCAAAAAGTAGCGAAAAATACGACGCCGTGAAAGTTCAAGTCGCTGCTGCTGTACTCACTCGACGGCCAGTTTAAACTGCGCCTGGTACGTGTCCCATGCGTTTTTGTAGTCGTACAGGCCAAGTGCTAACATTGTTCTTTTATTCTTGTCGTTACCTTGCATGCTTTTTAGTTTCTGCGAGGAAAACAGGTTGGGAACAGTTAGGTATCAAGAGAGTACGCACTTCACGCAATGAAATATACAATTCACAGGTGGTCATTGCTAGCGATGCGTAAGGGAATGCGTTAGCATATCTGTCCTGATTTCGTGAGCTCACTGACTAAAGGCGCCCCCTTTGCGCAGTGACGCAAATTACAGCGCCCGCCACATTATTTAAATCACGCGGAGTTCTCGTGACGAGAACATGTATATACTCGAACAAAACAGAATGTTCAAATTCAGTGTTGAATGAACAATCCCTCCACTTTCAGTAATTGCATCCAGGCTCTTGCTGTTCCGGTAAATACTGCTGTCAGGTTACCAGTAAAGCTAAGCTTACTGGCTTAGCGTATTAATCAGCTAAAGCTGGTTGGAATTAGCGACGTTTCGGGCAGCTAAGGTCCGTCCGGTGCATGCATGCATCGAGGACGGTAGCACTGGTTCAAGCATATTTACAGGAACACAGCAAACCAAAAACCTCTCAGAGACGTCTAGCTAGACGTCTCTGAGAGGTTTTTGGTTGGTTTGAGCATTTAGTACAGTGCGAGGAGCAACTCCAACTCAACAATATTTTTCAACGGCCCAGATTATCGTGCCTATCTAAGCGCTAAGCTCAACACGGCATATCAGAAAAGGATCCTCCATGCCAGTGCTAGCAAAATGCCGGTGGCTCCCAATTTCAGTAGAGTGAACTGCAGGGTTCCGGAGCAGACATCAGCGTTATAAAGGAGTCTCACTCTTTACGATCAGAATAAAATAGCTGCATTGCTCTTGGCAGCTTACGTCTTGATATCATGGTCTCCTGACTCCACATAGAAGTGGATGAAATTGTGCCCTCGCTCGATCAGTGGTGAAGTTTTTAGGGCTGACATTTTCAGCCTGTAGTTTACATTTAGTCTTTGCGACTTGACGAACCATACAATGATTTAACATGTGAATGAATCCAACAGTCACTGAAACCAAAAGAAGCATAGGGGAACGTGTCTATTTTGAAGTTCATCAATGACAGATGAGTAATAAATACTTTAATACGTTCTGATCACAATAGGCGGTTAAGGAAAGAAACTGAAAACCGGAGGTGGGATCCGAGCGTACGACCTTCGCATTCGCGTACGATGTTCTACTAACTATAGGGGTGTGCGAATATTCGAAATTTTCGAATATATTTCGAATATTTTATTTTTAGTATTCGTATTCGATTCAAAATCCAAGTATTCGTGTTGTTTCGAATATTCGACCCGACGCGAATATTCGTATCTAGCCGAATATTCATTGTGAGCACCGGCGTTCATTCGGTCCGCAAGCCCTATCGACACATATAACAACATGGCGGCGCCTAAACGGAAGGAAAATTCTTTCTTCCTCCAAGGGCCATGCCGTAGCTGACTGCGCTGGTGAGCTTTTTTGTGGCTATACCTGCGAAGCTGGTATAGTCAGAGCTGTGCACGAAGTACCTCGCAATACGTGCCAGGTCAGTGCCAAGTGAGAGGGCATTTTCTGTCGCTGGAGGAGTCGTTTCAGTTAGAAGGGAACTACTTCTGTCTGACCATGTGGTGCAGCTGGTTTTCCTTCACGACAACCTTTTATGTTCATCCCAGCAACGCGCTTTTGTGCTGATGGCAAGCTAGCCTTAATCAATGCTGTGTACTAGCCATCTTCTCTGATATTTCCACTCTTCTAAGAATAATGTTCGAGACTTTGATACTTTTTGTGCAGCCACACACACCTTTTGTGTTCATTTAATCATCGATAGTTGAACTGTGATGTTCTTGGGTGCCCAAATAAATGTTTTGTAGTGGTTAAATGCGTCTGTCCTTGATTATTCGATATTCGATTCGATATTCGGAACTAAGTATTCGTATTCGATTGGTATTCGAAAATTTTGATATTCGCACACCCCTAACTAACCACCGGCATTTGCAGTTATGTTCGAGGGAGGCGCCGGTGACTACTCGCAAGTTGGGCTACACTCAACACAAATGCAGTAAAGGCTGGACAGGCGCCATCTTAGCTCAGTTGCAGAGTACCGCACGCCACATGCGCAGGTCACGGGTTGGCATCTAACCGGAGGCAGGTTGTTTTTTCTTCCGTCAGACTAATTGATTTACTTTTATGGGACTAATTCTCTCTTTCAAAGCAGTTTCCTGAGCGTGTTTTGAGCGCTAATTTTTCGCAGTCATTTTTTATTCACTCATGTCCTTACACGTTCTTTCCTCTTGGACCGGCTACACATCAAACACGACTACCACAATGAGGAAAGGGAGAGAGTGCCAGAACCCTGGAGACGCGCCCTCCGGGTCCGACCCCTTCCCCGCAACATGTCCAGAGAAGACCATAGCGGTCGTCGCCAGGCGCGCGCGGAAGCGTTGGCGCGATACTATGGTAACCAAGAACATGTGTATTACGTAGACGTTGCCGGCCCACACCACGGGGGGTGGTAGACGGCCGCAGTCGTACACAACACAAACACAGTTAACGGGCTCACTTTCAAAGCCTACAGCGCAACACACGCGGAGGAGATTGCCATTGCTCTGGCTCTCACGAATACCAAGTCAAAACACATCATCACCGACTCGCGAGGGGCCTGTCGGAACTACGAGTTGGGCTGGGCTCCCCCGCTTGCCTGGCGCATACTGGAATATAGCTGTCGATCTGAAGATCCAACTCCACGCAACCTGATTTGGGCCCCCGGTCACCAGGGACTCCAGGGAAACGAACAGGCCGATCAGGCTGCCCGCGCACTCTCTCCCCGGGCTATCTCCCTGTCCATGGAAGGGTACTCCCAATCAGACAATCTGGCCATTACATTCAAACAAATCACCGATTACTACAAGGAGGAGCACCGGCGCTACCCGGCCCCTTGTAAGGGTCTGGATCGCGCTGACGAGCGCCTCCTCATCAAAATTCTCACTAACACTGTACTGTGCCCGGCGGTGCTTAAACATTTCAATACATCCTTTGATGGCACGTGCCAGTTCTGTGGGGAGGTGTCTGACACCTTCCACATGGTTTGGGCGTGTCAATCTAACACATCTATCCCCCCAACCCCACCAGAGAGGACTGGGAGGCGGCCCTGCTCGGCTGTCAAGACCTGAAGAGCCAAAAGGCCTTGGTTCAACGGACGCGGGCGGCGTTGCTTGCAAATGGGGCCCCGGAATAGGGGCTCCACCTAGTACTGTGAGGGGAAAGGGCCAATAGGGTCCTACCCCAATCACCTTTCTGTAAAAAATTTAATTGCTTATAAATGTTTTTCACCACCACCACCACCTTTTCGCGACCAGTCTCAATATGTCCCCCATAGCGACACCCATTGTGGGGGCTTCCTCCGAGAGCACTATGCACCCAAAAGTTTTCCAGGTTTCATGTTTTCATTTCAACACTCATTATTTAAGGGTTACTCAAGAGATAACATGTCTTTTCTTCGAACTGATACTGGAAGTAAAATGTCTTTTATCACAGTTTTAAGTCCCATCAAGTTTTTACTTCTGGATGTGTGCAAGTTTCCCCACGTACTGCCAAGTAATTTAAATATAATTTTATGCCGGTGAATAGACATCCGTGTCCTCTCAAAACTTCAGTTGTGTTGCTGACAATGATCGCCGTTTAGTTCGGAAGCATTCAGGGTACACGATGTGGAAGACGTCGTCCAAAGAGGCATTCGTTCTCAGGTTTACCAGGAGTGCCTCACACTCGCCACAAAAACGCGGGAACACTAAAAGGAAACGGTTCACACCAACCACAACACCACAAGTCAAGCACGTGGGTAAGGTGGCGTGTTAATCTTTGCGACCTTGTCCCATATGATAGCAACGTGAAGAGAAGCCAGTGACTAAAGCTTCCCTTTCAAGCAGTCTGCTGCGATTTCCGCTATGAACCTGCTTTTCAAACTCGGTTCCAAAGACACTCCAAGGCTCCTTTCCGTGCGTCAAGCAGCGAAAGCAATATTTAAGGGACCACTTTGAGAGATTTTTTTATTTTTATTTTATTTATTGAATACTGCGTACATGCTGTATGTCCAAGCAAAATGCGCGAGGCGAAAGCCTTGCCACCAACGAGATGACGTCCGTAAGCACACACGAGGCGGCTATGGCGCGACTTAGATTGGCTGGTCGTGACCTATGACTACCTAGCCATGATTGGTTAATGACTAACTAGTCATAACTGAATAATGACTGACTTGTCATGATCGGTTAATGACTAGTTAGTCGTGACTAATTAGTTGATGACTAACCAGTCATGACTGATTAATGACTAGTTAGTAATGACTAATTAGTTAATTAAACACTAGTTATGATTGGTTAATGACTAACTTGTAATGACTGACCAGTCATGACTAACTAGTCGTGATCGGTTAATGACTAGTAATGATTAATTAGTTGACAAACGAGTCGTGATTGGTTAATGACTAACCAGTCATGACTTGACTAGTAATGACTAGTTACGACTTTCACTTCAGATGTAACGGACGGACAGAGTCATGGCCGCGAGTATAAGCGCTTAAAGGCTTTCTTAAAAAATGTTCTCCTTGAATGAAATATATGGGCTGGTTTGATAAACTGATGCGACAAAAGTTTTCTTACCCTAAAAAGAAAAATGTTGCATATCCCTACTCAAACGTTCCATGTGAGTCGCTCGTATCGAATTACTGGAATATGGAGCGCATATGATTTCTTACCCTAAACAGAAAAATGCTGCATATCCCTACTCAAACGTTCCATATTGGTCGCTCGTATCGAATTACTGGAATATGGAGCGCATATGATATAAGAAACCATATGGGAGTTCATATGTTTTCTGTATGGAGTCTAAGCTTTTCATGAGATGGAATAAAAGACGTCATTCATCAGCCCATTCATAAAATTTCCATACTCTCTAAATAGTGTGCATGACGACACATATGGTTCGTAAACTTCGATAAGCGCTTTCCATACAGTCTAAATCGACTCGATACGCCCCGTATATACTCCATATATTCCACATGGAAACACGGAGTTGTGAGATCCGCCACATAGAAAATTTCAGTAGGTATGTGACTATATTACAGAATCTTTCGAGCTCGTCGGATTGTCATCGAAAGTTTATCTCTCATGAAGTTCGCTCGGTGGCTGTAATGCAGTTTTTTTTTTTTTGCGTGGTGTTTCCCCAAGAGAAATTTTGGGACAGTCTTCTACCCCCTGTGACAAAGCGTTTTGGTTGCCAGGTTTGTCTTGCGCGAAAGAAGTTGTTGGGCGCATCATGAAACGGGAGTTGCAGAGCAACTACAAGACGTTACTTCTAATGAGATAGCGCAAGCTGTCTAACCACGACAGCTGTCAGTCCAGACACACAAAAATGGAGGGGAGATTCAAGCTCCACCTTAAGGGTACGAAGCGATAGAGTTAATGGGATCCTTTCGAGGCCTGAGGTCCTCTTTGCGTATCACTTTGCAGACACGGATAATGTTTTATCTTTCATCATCACATAACCCTTATCTTACCGATAAGAGTGCAATGTGATAGCATTGAAGATTCCTCACGAGCAGGTACTCCATAGCTGTCGCCTTGGTTCTGCTACATGCCCATATATATGGAGCTGGTTATCCTCTACAGTCTTTGATGGCGGGCAGTCCTCATACCACTTCTGGCGCAGTGGGGCACAGGTTAAGCGATGCGCCCCTGGCCTGGCAGATGGCTGTTTGAAACACAGCCAGCGGTGGGGCTTGTGAAACCCAGGTTGCCCTTCGCCAGCAACCTCTTGCGTCCAGTCATTAACTGATGCCTGCCATTATAGGGCGGTTGTCATGACGTCACATGTTCACGTGACCTAGGCGGCAAGGGGGTGACTGCTTCTCGAGGAATGTTTCGCTCCCGCCACCGGCGATGACGAGGACGGCGAATTTTCCTTGGAACGGGACCCTCAAAACCGATCGCGTTAGAAAAGCCACACACGATCATGCGATTGATGAGAGTACACGTTGGCATTAGCTTTCTCCTTTTATGGAGGAGGGCGGCGTGATTCAGTCCGTCAATCACTGAGACGCCGCATTCCCTCGACATTCCGCCCAACCCTCAGGGGACGCAGTTTTCTCTCGTAACCCGCCCGCCTCCCGCCAACTCATCCGCTTTCTCCATCTCCAGATTCAGTACGTGTTTAATGCGCGGAAAACGACGAGACGGTAAGCATCAGTCCGGCGACACTTGAAGCAAGGTTTTTGTCATCCGAGTGTGCATGAACGAACCGTTAAGTTTATCAGTGAACTGTCTGCTTACAAGTCGGCTGGTTTATAAGATACGACGAGAGATGGCGTCTTCGTCCACCGCTTTCGACTCGGTCTCCAAATGCGCCTTTCTTTCCCTCTTCCAATCTCGAACAATGCAAAATAACAGCGTCGTGAATGAGGGCACAGTGTTGCCTACTCACATCTAGGATGTTTTTAGCTTTAGTTATAAGGCCGGGCAGCTTCGAGCTCTGGGTGATCACCCTGAGCAGGCCGAAGTGCATCATGTTGTTTCCGGCCAGGGCGTTCACCTCCCTGGCCACATTCTGGTTGCCCAGGCTGGACACGTCGACGTAGCTGAAAGGAAAGATGGCACAGATTATGCGCACCGCGCGGGATAGACGGCAAGAAATGCGAAATATTCCTGAAGGAAGCGTCAAAAGGCAGCAGGAACGGCCCTAGTCAGGCACTGTGACAGTTCTAGAAGCAGCATTCTGGGCGCATTCGTAAATTTGATGGGAAAATGTGACACGAAGATCTCGACGTGGATTATGAGAGACGCCGTAGTATAGGGCTCCGGATTAAAGGTGCACTAAACAGGAATCTCAACTCGTCTTTTTACCCGCGGGAACTCGACCTACACGTTCCGAGCATTTTTAGAAAATTCAAATTATTGTCATGTGCGGCCGATTTCCTTAATTTAAAACGGATTAAATGTCCCGGCTCCCGCCCTTTTTTTAACTCACCGATGACGCTAGCAGTAGTCAAACAACCTTTCAGCCAGTCCCATGGCAGCTTGCTGCTCTGCCATTGGCGGAGTGATAAGTAGCGATCGGCGAAAGCAAAAAGTCCACGCGTATTTTTATTTTCGTGGGCCTAATTTGCAGTTATGTTGTCTCTGACTGGATCTATTCACAGAAACCTAGAAAACAAAATAAAAGTGAAAGCGAAGCCGCCACGCGACTGCCTGAAAGGCACTCCACGCGTTAGTTGACTACTCCTACCTTCAGCTGCGAGTTCCAAGAAACGGTGGGAGCTTGGACATTTAATTCGGTTTAAATTTGGGAAATCGGCCGCACAGGACAATACTTAAGTTTCTAAGAATGCTGGGGACGTGCAGATCGAGCTCCCCCGGAAAAAAGAAGAGTTCAGATTCCTGTTCAGTGCACCTTTAAGTTCGGCCACACTAGGGCTGGCAGCATGCAGTGCTCTCGCGCCGCCGCAAACTGGTGATTTTGTAATTGGCCTTCATCGAAATGTGTCAGCCGCCGCACCAGGGATCTGATCCCGCCACTTTGAGCTACTCGCGATGATCTCGTCGCCTTGGGTGTTCTATGGACGTTGCAATGAAGGCTTCGCAGCTTTATAGGTACCTTTGCGGATTTTCGAAAACTTTCAGGTTGATCCCGCTCTCTTATAGCGCGTTATTAGTTAAAGGAGTTGCGTATATCGTTCATTTGGTAAACAGAAGAACGCAGTGAAGCAATTAATACCGCAGTAGTTACAGTGGCTGCTTGATCACATAATAGTAAGAGCATTCTTGAGCAGCTGATGGTCTCGGATGGCTGCTATCGTTTCCACTCTGTTGATGTGAGGGGCAGAAATGACAGAGAGCGTTAGCACTGCAAGAGGGGTCACTGACCTGGTAGAGGGGTCACTGAGGGGTTACTGACTGAGTAAGCTACACAGCAGAAGAATGGATCATTACTTTAAATATTTCCGTAAAAGTATCGTGCAATTTTCCAATGTTAAGTTTTTTGTCCGAAACTTCTGGACACAAGTCGGCCTGCATGTGCTCCGAACGCTCCGCAGAAGGAGCCGAGCTCACCGGACGTCGAAAGAGACGCCGCCCTTCGTCTGCGACCGTTTCTTGATCTCAGTCTGGAACACCGTCCAGCTGAAGTCGTTCTCGACGCCGTGCAGCTTGTTGCCTGCCACCCCGACGTCGACGTAGAAGACGAAGTGGCACAGGCCGTCCGGCGGCAACATGTACGGCATCACGGATCGGTCTCCAACGGTGCAGACCAGCTCCGTGACGGAGACTGTGAGGGTGCGGGAGAACGGAAAGACTTGAGTCAGCAAATGCTATGCTACATTCTAATAAATTATCTTTAAGAAATGATAACTCTGCTATTACCCATTGGCTGACACAATAAAATAAAAACATTCCTTTATGCTTTTCTGGGTTTAAATGGCTTGTCTTCTACCATATTTAACAAATAAGCTAATTTGTAGTCACTGCTATAAAGCAACAGCTACTAATACACCAAGGCTCACAACCACGTGACAAAGAAAACACACATCGGGTGCCGCATGACGCCTTAGCGATGCTCGCATTCACTAGCCTTCTCTTATGAAAGGCTTCATCAACGAACTTAGTGCTTTTTTTTTTTTTTACATAGACGTCTGACGCCTTTTAAAACTAGGCGCTTAGGCTCAGTTCGGAGGCAGTGCTTCGAGCACGAGCATCTCATTCTGCACTGTCTGCATTTGCAGGTAAAGGAAGAACCCACCTGGGAGGTTTTTCCTTGCTTGCTACTCCTATGCACTGCTGTCGCATCAAGTGACTGTTCATTCCATGACTGCCTATAATACACTGTGTTGAGTGTTGATGTGAAATAACCACTTAAGCGAGCGAAATGCCTGGTACGGAAGGCGGAAAAGACACTAAAGATGCAAAAGAAAGTCGATCCAAAAGAGCTGAAAGATCTTAGTTAACAAATTGAAATTTAAAATGTGGCATGCGAATAGAATTGAAGGGAATTAGGAAAGAGTATGAAATTTTGTTCAGAGACATGTGACGAATGTCAAAGGCCTCGGCCAAGAAATCGCGGCATTGAGGAGTGAAATCAAAGAATTGACGAGTTTGAGAACTGCTTTGAAAAGCGAAAGTGAGAAACTGACGCAAAAAGTGCAGGAACTTGAGGATTACCAGAGATCAAATAATCTCGAAATCAAAGGGATTTCGGAAGAATGTGATGCAATGCAGGCTGTTGAAAAAAATTGGGGCTGCTCTCGGAGAAGGCATCAGTGAAACCGACATCGAGACGCGTCACTGGGTTCTAACCCGTAAGGATGGAGCGCAGAACATTGTCGTCCGGCTCGCGCAGAGAACGAAGAGAAATAACGTGCTCAAAAAGGCAGAGACGAAGTGGTTAACTTGGGTTTGAGAAAGAAGACTCCGTTTATATTAATGAGCACCTGACCCAGATCAACAAGATCCTGCTTGGAGCGGAACGGAAGAAAGCGGAGGAGGCAAAGTGGAAGTTTTTGTGGACGTGTAACCGCAAAATACTAGTTCGTAAAAATGAAATCTCGACCGCCATACGCACTGCATCGCTCTCTGATCTCTCGAAAATCACTGGTTAAATAATTCCTCATAACAATTTTGACTTTTTTTCCCTGTCCTAATTATGGCCATTTAAAAAAGCGATAATGATGTTTATGACCTTGACCCACTGCAACGCATTAACAGCAATGCCCATTAACACTAGAAGCATGAAGAACAAACTAGATGAATTAAATAGCTTATTAGAAATAACCGAAGGCAAACTAGACATTATGTTCTTAACAGAAACATCGCTAACTAAAGATGACGATATACCGAGCTTTCGTGGACACCGTTCACAATACTTGGGAAGGCATCAGAAAAGGGGCGGAGGAGTCGCAATTTTTCTGAAGCCGTCTCTTGTATTCTCTATTGTTTGGGAGTTTTCTAAAATTAATGATGATATAGAATGTCTGACTTTTCGCGTGTCTGTTATATGTAAGCCACCGAGTGGTGGCAAAAGAAACTTCAGTCTCTTCCTTAAGCTTTTATTGAGCTTCGATGTTCGAGAAATGAACCATTTATAATAACTGGGGATATAAACATAAATACGAACGCGACTGATACATAGCCCTCAGAGGTAACAACAAATCTGTTACTGTGCCTTGGTTGCAAAAATCATATCGACAGAGCAACTAGGTTGTCACCCACTGGTGCTACTTTGCTCGATATTTCTGTCTCAAACATAGACGACACGAGCATAGTGACTGGTGCTGTTGCATTTGCTCTAAGTGACCACATCCTCCCTGTCTTTTGTGTTGCAAACTCAGCGTCCTTAGCAATGAAAAAAAGCCATGAAGTCCGTTTCCATCGTAAGATCAACTTTCATACGCTTGAACTATTTCGGTGTCTAATTTCGGCATTGGATTGGCAAAACTGCAGTCAAGGCACATCACCTTTTTCTAAAGCATATACTCACTTGCTATGATTCAGCGATTCCATTAACGGCGGTTCGTGATACACGCAAGAAGACAAGAAAACCATGGATAGATTTAAAGCCATAGTAACGGATTAAAAATAAAAATGCTACGTATAAATCCTTCGTACGAACACGTGACCAAGATATTATTTAAGGCATACGGTAAACTCAGAAACAAGCTTCAGTCACATCTCAGGAAAGCTAGACACAGATATTGTAAAAGCCTCTTCTCTGACATGCGCAAACAACCGAAAAAAGTATGGAACTCAGTGAATACGATAGCAGGCAGGAATAAACGAAATCAAGTAAGAGCAACGTTGACAAGAGGGCACCAAACAGAAGACACAGATTTGGAAAGTGCTATGAGTAAGCACTTCATAAAAACGGGGGAATACCCAACATCGGTACAGGCAGATAGCAACCCTATAACGACGATCGCAGCCCACATCTCCAGTTCTATCTTTTTGCAACAGACAAACCCGACGGAAGTACGAAACATTATCCATAGACTGAAATACCCAACATCGGTACAGACAGATAGCAACCCTATAACGACGATCGCAGCCCACATCTCCAGTTCTATCTTTTTGCAACAGACAAACCCGACGGAAGTACGAAACATTATCCATAGACTGAAAAACAATGTAGCCCCTGGAATGGACGGCATTGCACCCGAAGCAGATAATTACGTTGCCAGTGAAATCAGTCATGTACTAGCTTTTATCATTAATTTAAAAAGTCCTCGGGAGTCTTTCCAGATGCGCTAAATGTGGCAAAAGTGACATCTGTCTTCAAAGGTGGCGATGGTGATAACCTTTCAAACTATAGGCCAATCTCAGGGGTGACAGTGTTTTCTAAAATATTTGAGGATGTAATTCATGAAAACATTTTTTATCAAGCATGAAGTAATTTCCCCACATCAGTACGGATTCCAGAAAGAGAAGTCAACCGAGGATGCATTATTAGATATTAAGGATAACATAACTGAAAATATTGAAAGGAAAATGTTTACACTTGGATTATTCCTCGATTTAAGAAAAGCTTTCGACTCTATCGATCATGTGTTCTCAAAATTAGAAATGTGCAGAATGTGGGGAGGGGGGGGGGGATTGCGGTAAAGCTTATGAGGAGTTGTGACTGCAAAAGACAGCAGTTAATCTTTTAAACATCTCATCGGATCCATTAGAATTAAAGCGGGGCTTACCGCAAGGTTAAGAACTGGGCCCATTATTATTTTTGGTCTATGTTAATGACATCCCGAATATTCCAGGTACACAAAAATTGGCTATGTATCTCAATGTATTCTTTGCTTCACACGACATCATTCTGCTACAGCAAAATGTAAACATCTATATGAATCAACTATCAGAATGGTTACGTGCAAACAGATTGCAGTTAAATGCAACAAAAAATTATACATTGTATTTAAGCCACAGAGTAAGAAAGTACCAAGAAAGATTGAAATCAAAATACGGAAGCCTAGGGATTGAGTGTCTAAAAGGACAATAATTTTTGGGAGTATGGTTTCACGAAGATTTATCATGGCATGTTCATATTTTATAGACTAGCAGACATAATCCTGCTCTGGCCGAAGGAACAAATATGCAATGCTCTTGTCTGTTTTAAACTTTGTGGCATTTTGATATGGGGAACTGCTAATAAAACTAACTACAATAGATTTATTATACTACAAAAAGGGTTCTTCGTATACTATCGAACTACCACAGCCCTGTTACAGATCTGAGAACTCCTTCACTCTTTCGAGAGTATGCTATGCTTCGTGAGGGTAAAATTTATTTCATGAAGCTACTTCAATTCATGCATGAAAAAAAACGCCTGCCAGGCTCTACCAATGTAACTAGTTCAAATATTGTTTCAGACAGAATATAACACATACTCTTAAGGTACGAACCAACTATGAGAAACAAACTTTTATGTTGCCGTCTATTGAAATAACAAACAAAATACTACATCTGCTAAATTTCAACTGTGCGCAACATTCGTTTAAAAAGAACGTGATAGAACTGCTGTTAAACGAAAACCTATATTATAACCACTGCATCACTTCTTTGGCTTGTCTTTTTTTCCTTTTTACGTGCGAGTGGTGCCTTACAATGTATGCTTCTTTATTAATTTATGCTCTATGCATTGTGATTTATTAAGCTTCAGCATAAGATCTTTTTATGTTCGTTGCAGGTATTAAACGGTTCATAATATGTTTGTCATTCTTGCTTTTTTCTTGTGATGCGCTCTATGGAGTTATACGTCCTATGTGCATGTGTAACAAATTGATGATTTCTTGTACAACGTTCTATATGTATGTGTTTAAACTTTGCTGTCTTTCGCTTTCAGTTATGAGATTGTAACGCTTTCATAACATTGGCTATTCTAGTAAGTAGATCCTTGTAGACTGTGCATATGTGTCGGATTTTGAGTTCACTGTTTGTCAGACATTTTCTTTGTACTTACTGAGTATTATGTCTGTAATACGTGGCAGACGGACCACTGCTGTCAAGACTGTACAGAGGGGGCTGGGGCCTTTGTAAGGCCGCAGAGAGCCTGTAGCCTCAGCCTCCCCTCAAAAACCGAGAAAGCGAATTGAATTAAATACACCGGCGCGCTGCCTCACTGGTGGTACAGGACGGATACGTATCGGCCTGTTTGGCATTTACAACTCTTTACCGCTACAAGTCACTCAACTGCAAGCAAGGGAGGCAGGCACACGTTAGGAAGACAGCCGAGGAACAAAGGAGATCGTATTGTAGGCGCTTTGAAGACACAAGCAGGAGCTTACATGGGAGCTTTGTCGTCGTCGTCTTCTTCGTCGTGGGCGGGGGTGGGGGAGGTGGCGGGGGTTGCGGGGGTGCCCCGGGTGGCGAGGGTTGCGGGGGAGGAGGTGGCGGAGGAGGAGGAGGTGCAGGTGCTGGAGGTTCAGGTTCTGGAGCGCCGGGATCCGGAGGAGCTGCAGTGTCAGCACCTGGGGGACCCTCCGCATCTGTTGTTGCAGCATCACCCGGTGTCTGAGTAGTTTTCCCATTGTCTTTGGGTGGTTTCGGGGCTGAAAGGCAAAAAAAAAGCGAAGTTCTTCCATTACACATTAGCTTAATATAAAATACAGCCAACGCCGAGCAGCACCGCTGACTCGGACCGCAGAAATACTACAGCTGCTGGCCAAAAAAGTGAGTTTGCAGCTCAGGTACAACTCAGCGAGGGACTCTGTGAACTACTTCGGACAGAACATGCTCTTGACGGAAAGCAATCGGAAACACAGTCCATGTCTTAAACTGACTAAATTTCGCTTGCAAAAGTTGCCTTGAAGTGTGAGAGCAAGAGCGAATTCAGCTACACATGAAGCACCTTCTACTAAAGCTCCTGTGCGATTTCCGTATTAGCCGTCAGCTAATTGGAGGTTTGTAGCCTTACAAGCGCAGTCAACTGCAGAAGCGTTGTCTGGGGCTTCAGAAAAGCCTCAGGGAGGTGTCAACCTTTAAGACACCAGGAAAATGTGTGCAGAAGCAAACCCCACCTTTAAGAGCGGCCATCTGTTTTCTGCAGCGTGTGCAGTTATGAATGTCGAGCTGAGTGACACAGCTTCGTTGCCACTTCGAAAACCTGCCTGCTAATCGTAAACTGTTGCCCCCTTGAGTGAGTGTTTTGACACTAGCTATATTAATACACTGCTTGATAAAGTACTCTTTTGTAGCGAAAGCTACATTGGCCGCGAACTTGTGATTTCGCTGTGGCGGTGCTCCAAGGAGGCACAGAGACCGATATATAAGTACAACAGCGCTAGACACGGGACGAAGGAAGAACAACACAGCACAAGGCTTCTTCCTTCGTCCCGTGTCTAGCGCTGTTTCACTTATATATGATGTACCATATGCCCAAGCCTCCACCTTAACAGAGACCGACCTTGAGCCGTTGCCTAGCAACCGCCGCAGCTGGCGGACGCCGCGCGCTTGCCGCGCCATCTGGCATGACGTCACACCACGCGCCTCGCCGTGGAGCCACCGCCGCCGTTTGTTATGACGTCACACCGCGCGCCTCGTCGTTGCGCTCGCCTCCGCTGCGTATATCCTGGCATAGCTGAGCTGAGCCACTGCCTACATTCGCGTTTTTTGGCCATTCTGTGTTCGCCCAAAGACCAGCTCGGTTACCCTGCCAACAGCCACAGCAACGCGCTGAAATGTGCTGAAACGCATGCTCGACTGCTCCCGAGAATGTCGGAATTTGGAAAATAACTCAGGGTATGCTCTCTTATACGCACAATTTATGCGAACAATTTCGGTGTTACCTCATAAAAATTTTCCGTGTTTACAAGGAAGGCTGTTTGGTTACACCTTAATACCACTGAACCAAAGTTCGTGGGTTTGATTCCAGTTAATGCCGCATATTGTTACATTCGAAACGCAGTGACTGCGGAGTGCCAAGATATCTGCGAATATTAAAGAACCGTTAAACAGCGAGATTGTTTAAAAAACCCCTCTAATTACGGTGTTTGTTGAAGCCCACTACTTATTTTTGCATGCATAAGGATTGATTAGATGGACATATCTGCAATTTATTTGGAATACGCGAAGTAGATAATGGTGTACAAACCATGCCGTGCTACAAGGGACACTTTTGGAGGAATTGAACAAAGACTAGAAAAATGACCTTCCAAATTCCGTTCCTAAAGAAGTGACACTCACGGAAAGCAGGGGCGCATTTTCTAACGATTCATTTCATTCCACACTTCCCAGGTCCTCTGTTATCGGCCTCTGTTTCCCGTCACGTCTGTCGCATATAAATATGTATTTTGCGTTCACATCATCAGGCGTATGGAGCAATGATTCTTCAGGTCTTCATTTAGTTTGGGCGACGTGTCGGTTGTGACCATAATGGCGTGATGGGGATAAGCAAACAACAAGTTAGATCCAGCACAGGTGTCATCGCCTATCTTCGCAGCTATCCAACCTGCTGACGCTTTATCTAGTGCGGCCGAGCAGCAGGAATTATCCCGCTCCAATTCATTGCACAATCACACCAGGTTGTTTTCGAAGACAGATTTAGCGCAGCTAAACCTCGTCACCGGTGTCAGACTAGCCGCGCTGTTCCCTCTAAGCGTCCGGCGAGGGCGAGTTACGCGTTTCTCTAAATGGGGGCGCTCTTGATCACAGGCGTGACGTCGACCATGCCCGGCTAGCTGGCTATGCATCCCACCAGTGTTTTATACTCCGCGGAAAATTCGAAGCAGTAAGTAAGCAAGTGGGAAACTGCACTTATAAAAATGGTCTATAGACAGTCTATAGACTTCTTGACTCTCTTGACTTCCTATAAATATTGCTTTTTGTCTATTCATAGTCTATAGACTATCTATAGACAAGTCTACTAAAAGTGTATGGAAATAAATTTATAGATTGTCTATAGACTGTCTATGGCATTTGTCTTGCCTACAGACTGCTCTCTAGGATTTGTCTTAAGACAAACTATAGACTTTATAGACAGAAGTCTATAGACACTCTATAGACTCTCGAAAACTTTTTTTTTGTAAGGGTGAGCCGTATACATGTCGCGAAAGTAGCACTGCAGAGAGAAGGCGTATTTGCGAATATCAGGAGGCCATAGCAGGGCACCGTAGTATGCGCTCTGCGGCGGCGTAAGCGCTTGCAGCTTCGGTCCAGACTGGTTCACTGGCGTTTGTTTCTAAACTGCCTGAATCCCTCGGGCTTTTATTTTCTCCTTATGATGCTTAATGTAATCTAATTTATAATACCTCCCATATTACTCCTTAGTAGGCGCACTTGTGTCCTGCTGTTTCCCAGGCTAATCGGAAGCCTTCCCCGTGGTGAGTGTTATGGTGCTATGCAGAATAGTGTGCAATAACACTCGGTATATAAAGGCGGTATAATGTTCACACATTGTTAAAATTTCATGTTTATGATCATGAGTCCCGTATCAAACCAAAGCCCTAGTAAATAAGCTTTATGAAATACTAACCCCACATAACGTTTGTCGTACAACTGTCAAACAATTTGAACGATATTGCATGGCTTCTGGAGAAAAAAAGGTATTTTTAAAAACACATGCCGTTTGTATGACATTTGAGTGATAATTGTACATTGCTTTATGGTTCTGTATAAGGTTATGGGAGCATACAGCTTTTTTTCACTCGGGACAGGTCTGTTTTACCGGGGAGGCACTGAAGTGGCGCAATGTCCGCAGCACCTCGCATCCGCGAGGGCAGTGGGCATGACCTTTGTATTTTGTAAAAATGAATAGTATTATCTTAATGCCCAACGTGCAATTGGGCTTGTTACTGAAGCTCACCTGGAGCCGGGTTGTAGGCAGGGCCACCTCCGCCTCCTCCTCCTCCTCCTCCTCCGCCTCCACCTCCTCCACCTGACCCATCCTCAGTCACCTCACCGCTTGACCCTGCGTGCAAAGAAGCAACTCAGTGAAAAGGTTTCCGTGGATACCAGGAGATGCCGAATTTGAATTCGTCAGCGTTGCCTCGACGAAAGGTTGCGCTGCCGCAATCAGTGAGTTCGTTCCACAAAAAAGCCACGAGTATGCGAGAATCCTCTCTTTCCTCGACAAGATCGTCTTCACCGCGACAAAACCTGGGGCAAACATGGCCGGCTTGATTCGTGCGAAGCACAGCCGTGAGTGCTGCTCACAATGATTTCGACGAGGTTCACTTGGTGTTGGTTCAGTTGGTGCTGGATTTTTTTGAGACTGAAGTGACCTTCCTATCTTTGCTCCTTCATTTCGTGCTCTTACGCGTATTCACTTCGTGCGTAATTGCTTTAAGTGCCAAAAATAACTGCTCGGGGTGAAACCCAACCACGAATCGTGTGGCGCCCCTGAACATGCCGGTGCAGAAATAAAATAAATATTGCCCTGAGTGGGTAACGAACACGCGGCCTCATGAACAGAATAGCTTCGCTGGCCACTGCACGAGAGCACTAAGCTACAGGCGTAGCCGATAACGCCTCGTGTTGAACTGCAACCAACACTCGTGCCGTGCATCGCACATCGTCATCTTCGTCAACTTTCATCTGCGGTTCGAACAGATCAGGTCAGTTAAAGGGTCAGTCTACTCACCGTGATGAGGGCATAAATAATGGCATATTCTGGCAGTTGGCACCCTATAACATCAATAACGAGGGAACTGCTCCCGGTTTAGACAGGAATTCATATTATATTGCGGCGTTAAAAGTCGCGTAAAGAATGCATGGTGGCGACCCCAAACGTTCATTTTGTTGGTGCAGGTGGTAGGTAGCCCTCTTTTGTAGAAGCATAAGTGAATATACTACATACCTTTTGTATGCCCCAATGTCAGAGAAACGTAACGTTTTGCTCTAGTAAACTGTAGAAGGCGTACCGCTCGCTTTTTCTGTAAATCACATGAATATTTATAGTTATACGTACGCTAAACGCAGGCCCATTCCTACTTTTAGTTCAGCGTATACTAGCAGAGACACAAAAATAAACTCAGCCTATAGCGGCGCCATCTGGTTGTCAGGACAGGAACCATTGCTGTAAACAAACCGACTCTCCACTCAAGCCTAGAAGCGGCAGAATCGTTACTCTAATTATTAAAATAAAGCAAATGTATCACTTTTACGTTTTCTTATAGGTGAGATGAGACGAAGCGAAAGACCGGCGCCCCTTTTATGACCAGTGAACGCTCTGAAAAAGGCAGCAACAACGAAAATTCAGTCCGAAGCGAGAGGTCCGGCTTGACCGATAAAATTCATTAGACTGACCCTTTAAACCTCGACCAGACGCCTACCCGAGTCTAATATCGATACCAGAGCTGCCGACGAACCAGCAAAGCAAAACCATGAGTCAACAAGGCTAAACACATACTCTCACACGTCTATTTGGTAACTACGTTAAAACCCAAACACTTTTTTCGCGCTATGTCTTTGTAATATACTTACTCTTCGCGAAAAAAAAAACCCATCGCATCGGTATTTAGTACTATATTTTTTACTCCTGTTAATTTCGCCTCAGAACCATCGCTGTACACTTTTGAAGGCATCTGCGTGTAGGGCTCCGAGTAATAAGGTTCAGGAAGTCATTAACTGCAAACGCCCATACAGCATACGGTGAAAACAAGGAACGGTTTATTTAAGTCGCAAAATATGTATTTGCAAAACTATAAGCACACTTACCAGAAGCTCCTAAGACTGAGTATCCAACGCCAATAACCAGCAGGAACGCAAAGCAAAGGCCGACGAGAAGAACGACGCTAGCGCCTTCTTTCTTCTCACTGGAAAGAGATTTTTTGTCATTTGTATTTAGCCCGTTAACCACGTGCTTTGCTCACTGTCATCTTCGCCGGCTTTCATACTCAACCCGTACAACTGTTCAGACTTGCAAGGGCTCGCTGCGGGGTGCGAAAAGAACGAAACGTTTCTGAGGCCGCAAAAAAGACCGCAGCTGGGATTCTGTGTCTAAACTATTACAATCCTGTTTTACATCTGTGTGTTTCTCGTTCTTCCGGACTCCCTGGCAGGCGTGGTCACCACAAAGGCGTCGATAAAAAGAAAAAAAAAGTCGCTGTGACTTGGCTTAGTTAAGCCCGGTAATTGCGAAAGCAATATCCGTACCTACGCCATATGGTACAGCTGGTAGTGTAGCTGGTGGTGGTGCTTGTGGTTAGAGTTGTGGTGATGCATCGGTTATACAATCCAATCCAATCCAATCCAAACCAATCCAACCCAATCCAACCTAATCCAATGCAATCCAATTCAATCCATTCCAATCCAATTCAATGTAATCTAATGTAATGTAATGTAATGTAATCTAATCTAATCCAATCCAGTCCAGTCCAATCCAGTTCAGTCCAATCTAATCTAATCTAAAGCAATCAAGGTCAAATGAAGGTCAATGGTGGTCACCGCCGCGGCACGATGGTGGTCACCGCCGCGGCACGGCAAAGACGTGAAAGTGCAAGTAGTATTGCTTTCGCAATAAAAACATTGCAGATACGTAGTAGGAACGGTTGGCGCAGATGATGCAACACTGATCATATGATAAAACTGTCTTCTTCTTGACCCACTTCATCTTTCCCTCCTCAGCGTTTCTGTTCTTCAAAGCTCAGCTGGATCGCACAGATAACCAACCCTTCTACCACGTATGCAGAGCTCCCTGCACGTGGGCATATATACAATGCTGGATTAGAAAGACACCCCTACTCTTTGCATTTTATCCACTTAATTTTGAACCTGTGGTTATTCAGGTGCCACCTCGACACACAAGTTTTCCTCCAAGTGCCGACGCAAATGTTTTGCGCCGTCATTTGGTGTTCAGTCCCAGAGAATGTATTTCCGAGGACGGAAGTGATATGTAATCTATAATAATTCCCGGCTGCGGAGTGTTCCGGAGACAGCTATCTATCTTCTTCGGCGACTGCTGTGATTAACGCGACATTATCGCACAGTCAACCAGAAGCAAACCGCCTACGAGGCTTAGGCTGCAGTTACTGCTGTTGCCAAAGACACGATTCGCGAAGACTGGAGCCAACGGCTGCCGAGCAGCAGCTAGACAACAGATTATCGATCCCGTACAACTAACTCGTCGTGCGTTTTAGT
The DNA here is from genome assembly GCF_055824585.1 of Amblyomma mixtum. Taxonomy (NCBI): domain Eukaryota; kingdom Metazoa; phylum Arthropoda; class Arachnida; order Ixodida; family Ixodidae; genus Amblyomma; species Amblyomma mixtum. The sequence goes on from NC_143019.1 coordinate 19,837,177, forward strand.
TAATGTTTACGTCCAACTGCTAGAAAACAGTTGGCTTGTGTCCTACATATTGCGGTCGCAGAGTGGCATAATGCGAAGACACTGCCCATTTCACTAAAAAAACCGATCAAATTTATTTCCTTCGGCAAAGAATAACTTTTCACTGCCATTTGACTAAAAAACCGAACAAATTTATTTCTTTCGGCAAAGGATAACTTTTCAGAGAAAAACCGCTTGAGAAATGAGCACCATTTCTGAAGGGTGAAGGCTCCCCAGTGTACCACCAAAGCGCTCTACTGTCTACTTCTACATGTCCATTCCTTTACGTGGCGCTAGCGCAAAGATAATACAAAGCTTGAGGCAAAACAAAATGTACTTTTCAATGAAATGCACGTAGTTATTTGCAATAAACAAATTTCAATGTCCTGATTGCAGAGTAAAAATAAGGAACTTTGGATGTATACCATTCAAAGTCTATTCTTACCCTCCTCCTCCTCCTTCGATGGCTGTAGAGAATAAATATTGCGAAAAAATATTAAATTAGCCGAGGAAAATGTAGAAAAATCTGAGCGCTAAAATTCGACTAACAAATTGAGGAAAGTGGTTAATACACTATATATGCCAGGTAGGTACAGAAACTAAGTGCTTTCAAAAAGTCTTCAAGGAAACGCTATCAATAAGCATTGCACAGTTCTCAGTGAAAAGTTTCTATGATTGCTTAAGGGAGCAGCGATATTGCACGCGCAGTTACTGAGTTATTCAAGAGTAACGATCACTACCAGCTTCATCAGCAAAACGAATTCAGTTAATCCTGGGTCTGGGTTTAGCACTAAAAACATCTGATGATGAATGAACAGTAACTTTTCCGTTATTTCCTGGGTCATTCGATCGGTCTTCCTTTCATTAGTATTAGGCTCGGGTTTAAACTGCCAGTCTTCCAGCGTTGTCTCGCTCCATGCAGGGATTATGAGTTCAACTGCCGCGCAAGCTACAGAGTATATATAGGGCTGAAAATCTTCGAATCTAGGTACTTACTCGACATTTGGCTGCTCTCTGAAAAATAGAGTCATGATTTATGGCACCAGCAAGACAGCAACACGTATACTCAATTCTTTACGGTTAATTTATGCACATGGAAGACTTTCGCCTTGTTCACGAATGGTCGATGCACTTAAGAACGTCTTGTACTGGTCGCGTACTTGTCCTTGGCCCACCCAGTGCATAGCAGGTGTCAAATGTGCTAGGTAGTGTTTTGTAGGCCATCATGTCGACGCGCGTATCGATGACAATTATTGCGCGAGCGGTCGGTTTTTCTGACCTAATCCTATCCTTGCGACTTCTGTTCGCCATGAAATCTGAGGTCCGAACGAAAACCCAAAGACCCAATGGAGATCTCGGTTAAATCTGCCGGTGAAAAAAAAAAAAAGGGTACCTTATGTATACGTTTTGTAAACTGCGGCCTGGGGTTATTTTCGTGGCTCTTCAGCTAAGTCTTGTCGCATGGTGCCAAAAAACAGAGTTCTTGATTGCAGCGCTGGCGATATCCATATTGCGCAGTGTCCTTAGTAGAAACCATGTCGTCTATGCCGGAACACTTTGCAGAAACTTAAAACCAATCTAGTATGGAGCTGACAGCACTCACAAGGTGACCATCCCCAAGAACTGAGCTTCCTCGCGCACCTCCTCCTTGCTTAGGTATAGCTAGCTGTCAACAGATGTCACCTCAGTCGGAGCATCAAGCGCTATCAAAAAACGTTGGCGGAAGAAGCCGCAACATAAAAAGAGGATATAGCTGAAAACTACCAGAACTGCAGCAAAAACCGCGCAATTGTGCCCTTACACACGCCCATCGCTAAGTTCTAGCTCACCTAATCCCTCTAATGATCTGCTATTTTCAATTGCGCGACACAGCTCACTGCCCCAACTGTCTGTAGATTGGGGCAGACATAGAACACATTCTGTACTCATGCAACACTGCCATTATCTCTCCTTATTTCGCTTACTCCTCATCGGCCTTGTTGGGGTGTAAGGCTTCACTCCGGCTCGCCCGATGGTCAACAGGACTTAGCGGAGTAAGAGAGTTTTTACACTGGGCCTTAGAGCTAGCCTTAAGTTTCCGGCAATTTCCTCACTGGCGTCCCAGAACCCTCCTCGCAGCGCCGCCTCTCCTCCTCCGCTCTTTTCTCCCTTCTCCTCTTTTTTTCTTTCACGGCTGTTGCGCTCTTCGGTCTATTCCTCCGGCGAGTCTGCCTCCGCGCACCGCCGCCGCGATTCTGCGCGTCTTCTGGACCTGGTAAGCGCGCCTCTCAATGTGCTGACGCATGAACACGTAGGTGGTGGTGGAAACGTTTATTGCCAATGATGTAAATCGTAGGGGGCGCCTGGTTTGACGCAAAAGTTTGCATGATTACGAGCATTGGTCTGGGTATCGGGCATGCAGCAGTATTGGGTATTGAGCAGTCCGGGTTTGTAGTTGTCGCCAATGTGCAGCCTGCGCTATGGTGAGGGACGGAGCGGGGGGTGCGTATTCCCTGCTTTTGTCTCGGTAATACGAGAGAATATCACGGAAGGAGACCAGGTAGTGCATTCCCTGCTCACGACAGTATGAGGCATTAAAGGCTTTCGCCTTAATAAAGCGATTCTGCTCGTATTGTCTTTCACAGCTGTTCTGCTCCTGGCGAGCTTCTAGGGCGGCCGGCTCGCGATTTTCGCGTTGCCCTTCGAGCCATTTGTGTGGCCGGCACGTTCCTCGCGCAAAGAAGGCGACTGCGCACGTACTTAAAATGGCGTTAAAGGGCGATTCACACGACGGTCCGTTCGCCCACGGCCCGCGCACTACCTGGTCTCCTTCCGTGATATTCTCTCGTATTACCGAGACAAAAGAAGGGAATACGCACCCCCGCTCCGTCCCTCACCATAGCGCAGGCTGCACATTGGCGACAACTACAAACCCGGACTGCTCAATACCCAATACTGCTGCATGTCCGATACCCAGACCAATTCTCGTAATCATGCAAACTTTTGCGGCAAACCAGGCGCCCCCTACGATTTACATCATTGGCAATAAACGTGGCAATTTCCTCACTGGCGTCCCAGAACCCTCCTCGCAGCGCCGCCTCTCCTCCTCCGCTCTTTTCTAGTTTCCTCTTTTGCCTTCTCCTCCAGGTATATTGAAAGTTCTGCGAGGGGACACCGGATCGGTAATAATTCATCTTGGATTCAGGTCAGTAGAAGCGTGCGAACGGCAGCTCGAATCCACTCTCCGTCAGCGGAGCGTGGCCTCGTAGGAACGGATCTCTCGAGCTCGTTGCGTCCGTTCTCGAAGTATCGGCGTCCCCGGCGAAACTTTAAGATGTGCTTACACGTCGTTGACCCTATTGGAGCCATTCCCAACTTTTCCTCGGCTGCCGGCAGCCGGCGGTATTGTTTCAGCAAACAATGTTGCTTGTGTTAGGAGATTGTAGTCCTTGTTCCCAAGGGCACGGTGCCACCGTGGTCGCCTTGCGCGCTGTTGCGATAGCGATCAAGAGGTGCGGTTGTGGCTTAACTGCTTGCTGCAGACGCTGATTATGCACACGTGTTCCTCAAGCCAGTTAAAGCTCCCCCGGGCTTGTACCTGTGCGTGGTGCCTCGCGCTGGGAAACGACCCAAGCAGCATAGGCAATATCGCCTCATTATTGGAAACGTATTGACCACTGCACTGACTACTGCCTACTTTTTCTTCGAAGTTGAATGGTTCTCATCTTTTGCACTGTTACACTGCTAACAGTCTTATGTTCGGCGACCCGCAGTGAGTGTGACAGGTCACCAGTTAGACTTAACCAGACTTCTGTGGCTTCCTTGTCTTTTTCGTGTCCACCTCGGATATGCATCGCCGTGTATTACCTTGCTTATTATCGTTTAGTGTGACATTACAAATGTACTGGCCGATCTCCTCGAAAATGACACACTTGAGCCCCTCGCCGTTCTTCTCCGTCGCCTTCCAACAGTGCATACCGCGGAAAGACTAAAAATAAATAAATTTGCAACATAATTGTTGACATTTCATGCGCAGTGCGGTGCTTAACGATCGAGCAGGAGCTAGTGCCCGCGATAGAAACGAGCCTCCTAATTGTGCGGCTTCTTATCGGACAACAATTCAAAAGAGAACACGCCGACTGGCTGCGGCCACAGTACGCGACAAGGAACGAATGTACCCCATGCCCGCAGTGTTCAACCTGATATTCTGCCGAACTGTATACAGTGCGTGCTTCGAGTCACTGCCGCCCAGCTCTGCTTGGCTGTTATTCTCTACACCGAACTATTTTAGGCCGCATGGCGCAGTACCTTTCCTCCAACATGTCCGAAACACTCGGATTAGGCGCATAGATTGAGCATGAGAGCTGTTATTGCATTTACACTTTCTTTTCGCTGACGCAAGCTCAAAAGGTTGATAACCTGCACTGTAGCTACTTGCGGCTCGGAAGCGAGTGCATAATGCGAAGCCTTGGCACCCAATTTCCACCACTGATGCGCCAAGGGTGGCAGTACTTACCGACCGTCGACATGGCGGCTAGAAAGGAAATATGGCGCTCTCATTAACGACAATGTACTTCATTTAAAACAAATGTCGACATCCCAGAACTGTATACCCCTAACTGACATATAAGGAGCATTTACATCTAAGAATGTAGCTATAGCAGTGATTACAGCCAAAGACGTAAGTTAGTGCCTTAACTATAGGGCACAAACGCTACGAAATTACGTTTAGTGCTTTCCAAAGCCTTAAACGAAGTTGAGAGCCCTTAAGAACCAAGATAGCCTTCGTTTGGGACCCATATGCAAAAAAAGACATAAGAGAATTAGAAAAATACAGAGGCGCGCAGCAAATGATATTAAACATCTCCACGTCAGACGCAAGATAGCCCGTCTAACTTTCCTTCACCAACTAATCCCTGGAAAACTAGGCATCTCTCCAGCTCCCTATGTGCAGTTTTCTGAAACGCGTAGAACTCGTTGTCATCATAATCCCACTTTAGCACCATACTTCGTGCATACTAACGCTTTTAAATTTTCTTTTGTCCCGAGAACTATTGACGAATAGAACGCCCTGCCTCTACAGGTGATATCGGCTGTTGAATTTGACAACGCATTTTGTGAGCTATTTTACATTGTATATGTGCTACACTGTTGAGTGAATGTGTTCTTCTGCCCTCCCTGCCTGGACCCAAATGAGGGTAGGCAGTATTGCGAAAATAAAATAAAAATATAAATAACTAACGGCAGCCAGGACAGTTTAAATAAAACAAGGCAAGAACATCCCGAAAGAAACAAGACCTCTATACTGCCGTCCTATGCGCTGAAAAAGCCACACTAATCCACAATTCTACAGCTTCGAAGCAAACTCCAGCTTTCTGAGACCGGTAATAAATGTTTGTAGGCCACAACCTTGATGTGGCCGCTGGCCACTGTTCGGTGGCACCAGCACCGAAGTCTGTACCAATTGGAGATAACCTATAACATACCACAGCACCACAAGTAATCGGCCAAATATTGGAAACGCATTGGCAAAGTCAGGTCCTACAAAGGACGAGAGTGAAACCATCCATTTGCAATCTTGGGCCGACTATCCGTGCAGTTTGGGACAAAATATATAAAAAAAGGCAGAGAATGGTAGCAACTGCTACCACCCCGTTTCACCCCGTTCCAGCTTTCCACCACCCCGTTCCAGCTTTCTGAGACCGGTAATAAATGTTCGATGGCCACAACCTTGATGTGGCCGCGGACCACTGCTCGGTGGCACCAGCACCGAAGTTTGCACCAGTTAGAGATAACCTATAGTTAGGGATAACAATGTCCATGTGTATGAATCTGCGGTGGAAGTTAGTAAAAAGCCATCGAAAGATTACTGGCTCAAAAGCAGAGCGCTGACATAATGATAGAAGTGCAGGATTACTAAAGTAGTTATGACGAATATATAAAACGATTTATAATACTCCACAGCGGCACAGGTGATTGGCTCAAATTGGAAATGTACTGGCAAATACCGGTCCTGCAAAGGACGAGAGGGAGACCATCCATTTCCAATATTGGGCAGACTACTCGTTCTGTTTGGGACAAAATATAAAAAAGGCAGAGTATGGTAGCAACTACTACCACCCCGTTTCAAAGGGGACGCTCTTATCATCCATCCTTCCATCCGTACCGACTACGCTTGGCAAACAGGGATGCCGCAAACTCCGTCGGTGGCACCGCTGCCGCTACAGATACTTAGATAGAGAGGCTTCAACTAAAAGAACTAAAATATTTGGGATCTTTACTTCCGGGATGCCCTCATGAAAACCCTATGGTAGCCTAACGTGAGGGGGACATTCAGCATCATCAGTACTTGGAGCGATGCTGTTATATCTCCTGTCCTATTTTCAAGCCTCTAGCAGCTACGTCAGCGCCCTCTCCTGTCTCTCCATTCGCCGCGCTCTGCGTGAGTGGAAGGCGCTGGTTGCATCCTCCAACACTATCGGCTGGGCAGATGCGCCTTAGCTCCTGTACGATTGCTGCGGCGTTCTCATTAAGAGTCCGTGTGGCTGGAAACCGCAATTGAACACGGCTTTTTCTGGCCCGCGTTTGTAGTCCAGTCACTGAGTATGAAGTCACAACATCTAGCGCTCCGCCAATTTTTGGCTCTGACAACTTTTCAACCCCGCTCTGATATGGACTGCAGTACTTACTCGATTCTTCACCTGGAAAAGAAGCGAGAATCATAAGCAGTGTTCAGAAATTTCTTTGTTATGAACTTAAAATAAAAGTATGGAGCTTTTGTAGGATGCTAAAACAGCAGAAATAAGACAAGGACACCGGTGCTTACCCATGGTTAGGCAAGTCTAGGTGGTCTTGCTGGTCAAGAAAAAGTCGTCAGCAAAGAGGTTACTTTTCGCTGCGAGGTCTGGCGCCTCCGGAGTGCTTCCCGAGGACGCCCCTTTGTGTTAAACCTAGAAGCATTAAAAGCAATGGGACGATGTTCTGAAATCATTGACACAGGAACACAATAAATCACAACATGAGCCTGACGCACAGCTGATGTGGTCTAGACCTGTAAGAACAGCACTACTTATTCAATGTTAACCACACTGCATTGCTATGCTCTTTGGACTATGGAGAACGCCGGAGCGAGAGGCACCGGAGTGGTTTTGGGCGCCCCTAGTAGCAATAACGCGCTGGAAAACATTCCCGCGTGGATTCTTTTCAACATTTTTTCATGATATCTTGGCAGAAACCTGGGTCGCAGTTATCGTAGCGAAAACCTCCGCGACCACCAACAGACCCCAGCTTGCTTTTAGCTATCCCGGAAAGTGTCCAAGAGTAAAGCCATTACCGACGCATACTTCCTCTGAGAAATCATTGCAGTCTAATCTGGTATTGCACGTTCAATCTCGTAAAAGCAAATCTGGGGACGACCTGTGTCTTTTTACGCCTGATTTCCGCGACACATCAGTGGTTTATGAAAATGATAAAACAAATCTGTAGGGAGTTAGTAGAGGCCTGCTACAATGGTAAGGAAAACGACACGTGTGTGGCTAAGCCGTCCGTGAGCTTTCACCGTAAGGAACTTGCCTTTTTAGATGATTAACTAGTGCGCCAGTGACTTTAGATTGTTGTTTCGCCCTTTCACTGCTATGGGGGTTAGTGCGGGTGCATTTCTTTGCGAGTCTTTTTTCACCGCTTTCCTTCATTAAAACTTCAGTTGTTAGTCCAGCCTCACCTTGTTCTATTCTCTTCTTTTGTGTTGTGTTTTCCGGCTGGTTTTAAGATGAATCAGCACCAATTCGCCCAGTCGTCAGTCTTGTTGAAACTATTGCCTAGCAAAATGTCACTATATAGAAAGCGATGCGCCGCCGCGGTGGCTCAGTGGTTATGGGGCTCGGCTGCTGACCCAAAAGACGCAGGTTCGATCCCGGCCGCGGCGACTGAATTGCGAAGGAGGCAAAATTCTTGAGGCCCGTGTACTGTGCGATGTCAGTGCACGTTAAAGAACCCCAGGTGGTCTAAATTTCCGGAGCCCTTCACTACGGCGTCCCTCATAGCCTGAGTCGCTTTGGGACGTTCAAACTTCATAAACCATCTTGAAAAAAAAAAACGCAGCAGCAAGAAAAAACGCCCACGAAATAGACACATATGTGACAGGACGAATGCTGCTCTTCCAAATGTTTTTGATTGAGAAAACCGGAGCTTAAGTACAGCGCTACTATCCCCTCGCGACAATCCATCGCATTGGTCTCAAAATGTAAGTGCATTATCAAGAAGAGACAAGGAGGCGGGTCTTCCTTGTCTCAGTTGCCATGCGTGGATGAAGCTCAAGAGTCGCGTTGAGGAGGAACTTCGTACAAAAGCTCGGGCGAAGGACAGGACGCGTAAACGAGTGGCCGCTGGCTCGCAAGCGTAGCAGGGACCGCCGTTTTATTGCGAAAGCAATACTACTTGCACTTTTGCACTTTTACGCCTTTGCCGTGCCGCGGCGATGACCACCATCGTGCCGCGGCGGTGACCTCCAAAGCAATACTACTTGCACTTTCACGCCTTTGCCGTGCCGCGGCGGTGACCACCATTGACCTGCATTTGACCTTGATTGCATTAGATTGAATTAAATCAGATTAGATGAGATTACATTAGATTAGAGTAGATTACATTGGATTGGTTTGGATTGGATTGGATAGGAGTGGATTGCAGTGGATTGGATTGGAGTGGATTGAATTGAATTGGATTGCATTGGAATGGATTGGATTGGATGGGATTGCATTAGATTGGTTTGGATTGGATTGGATTGGATAGTATAACCGATGCATCACCACAAGTGTAACCACAAGCACCACCACCAGCTACACTACCAGCTGCACCATGGCGTAGGTACGGATATTGCTTTCGCAATTACCGGGCTTAACCGAGCTAAGCCACAGCGAATTTTTGCAGCAGAAGCAATGGACCGAGGCCGAATGTGAGGTGTGTGCGAGCCCCGAACAGTGGGCGCGAGAAGTATGAGCGGCCCGCGGAATAGGGTAAGGTCCTCGCAAAATGACTGAAAACCTGCTAACGCTCACTATCCGCATTATAACGAATGAGTGATCGCCAAATAATTTATTCCGTGTCCCCTACCTCAATAAGAGACCGCCAATGCCTAAATGTGAGTAGCGAACATGTGCGCCGTGGCTGAGGTTCGGTGCTGATGTCGGACCGACGCGAGCGGATATGATAGTAGCGCTAAAGATTGAATCACTCGAACTTGTTGATAGCGATGTTGGCGCTTTCAATACGAAGAAACAACTGCCCTTTAAAATGTGTTAGCGGCGTGTGCTGGCAAGAGCGTCTAAATTCGCTGAAAGACTAGCACTTTCAGCGAGCATAAAGCTGGCAGGGACGACAAGGGCCTGAGAGCATAAGCTTCAGGAACTGTACGATGTGACAGTTGCCGACAGAGCAGCGCCCATGCTACAGTCAGAGCGCGCAGTGTGCTTCGAGGAATAATGGCTTGTAGCCGAAAGCACAGCCGATGAACACGCGACTGCTCGGGATACGCATGCTATCCCACCTGGTGCCTCAGTCGGTGGCCTTCAGGGTATGGGACAGGCCTCGGCCTTGGGCAGCAGTCTCGCTGGTTGGGAACCGGTAGGGTCCTGCGAGGAGAAAACAGAGGGACGTGACACCTGGTGTCTCCTCAGGGTGGCTCGACAGTTGACGGTACTTCGCACGTAGACAGTGCTCCGGCAAGTACCAGCAGGAGGGCTCCGAGGGCAGGCAGGGCAGGCAGCAGGTGCAGCGGGACCTCAGGGGATAGAGCTCCGGTCGGAGCGAGCAACGGTCGTTGAGTGCGCGAGCTTCGCGAGATGTTGTTGTTGTTGTCCTCTAAATAATGGCGCGTAGCCACTGCAGGGGATTGGCCAAGACACAGGCGGCAACTGATAGGTGCACAAAATGTTAAACAGGAAAATAATGATGGGGAAAAAATAAAATAATAATGATAATGATAAATATTAGGAAATAAATGAAAGAAACTCAGATGTGTAATTGAAATAAGCTAAACAAATACTGTTAGATCGCGAGCTGTTCGCGCTGGAAAGATGAAGATGATGACCTCAATCTTAATGGCGCAAACCCACGGCGGGAGATTGGCCAGAGTGCACAGCGGATACAAATGCACTCGTGTACAAAGAGTGGAGTATTTGGATAATTTTGTGTCTTAGAATAGAATTTGTACAAAAAATTCACGAAAAAAACGGAAAAGAAAAAGCAGTGAATTCTCATTCTTAATTCTAGCAGAGGAATCTACCTGAATATAATCGCACAATTGTTTCAGGGCGTATACCTTGGTGCTTGCCCCGAAGGAGAGAGGGGCAAATTTTCCAAGTAAATTTTACGGAGAGCAGCGAACCGCTGGCAGAAGAGGAAAAAGTGGTTTACGGGCTCAATATCGCCTGAGGACATCATCATCACCATTTCGCCACGACTCACAGAGGTTACTCGTAGATAACCTCGATCGACGTAAATAAAGATTTAGCCACGGTATTCTGCAGAGCAAGAGAGCCACGGACACCTCACATTGCCTTGAACTGCACGTCCGCACACTCCAAGGAAATGCCAGGTGTTGAAAAATCCGTTGTAGCAAGGGGAAACTCATGAATGATGAATGTATAGATAACCCATTCTGCAGTGGCCGAGTTTAGATGCAGGCTAAACGCAAAATCTGCGCTGTCAGTTCACGATGAAAAACCCCATGCGGTCGAATTACGGCAGAGCCTTCCACAGAGTACTGCGCCTGTATCTACACCTAACGGCCGAGAGACCTACATGTGCGGGCCTGCGTGATCGCGGCGACACATGGAGCCCTGGACTGAGGGCTGCACTCAGGAAGACGTATATACTCAATAACCTTTTTCCTTCTCCTCCATTTTGGCGCCTTTTTCTTCCTTTCGTTTTGCTTCTTTCATTCACTCCTTCATCCCTTTTCTGAATTGATTGATTGATTGATTGATTGAAAAGCTTCTATTTTCAATATGAAAGACGTTTATCCTCGCCCCGGGCACGCAGGCCTGGGAGATGGAGAATTGCTATTGGATATGGGGGTTCGGAGCCGCTGCTAGCTGCTTCTGCTGCTTGACGGAACCGCGGTCAAGTCGACGCCCGTTCCCACCACCAGGACAGGAGTGCCGTCGAGTCAATGAGTTGCGTGGTGGGAGAGAGATTACGAGTGGGTTTATTTACATTTTTACAAGCGTTAGAACAAACGGGAGAGTCAATGGGAGAGCCTCTCTTGGCTCGGCTTTGTCCGACGCCATCCGTGCCGTTTCCGCACGTTTTCTGGATGAGCTCTGGCGGAGTTACACCTTGCTAACTCTGAGACGGTCTCTCTAGCCCCTCTACTTTGGCCGCGCTTTGTCGTGTACTACCATCCATGCCGATTGTGCGCCATTTCGCAATCCTGTCTTACGGCGTCATGTCTCTCCAACTCGGTGATGGGCTGGAACGAAGATAGCGTCGCTCATTGCTACTTCGTTCTCATTAAGCCCGTCGAGCTTTGCAAGCCGCCTTTTCTCAGCCTCAAGTTTAAGCTCTTCTAGCTCCGCAGCTAGTTTCTCCACACGGTCCTGTAGCTGTGCCTCAAGTTCCTCTCTTTCCGTTTCCTCAGCTCTTTTACACTGCTCTTCTTTTACCCACTTGTGCATATTATCCCAAGCAATTTCAAAATCATCCTGTTCTTCGGTTTCTAAATTTTGGATTGCTTGAAGAATATCCGAATCTTTCGCTTTTTCCTCCACATCCACTGCTAACTAATCGCGCAAGAACAACAGGTTTGTCCTCAAAAACCTCGTCAGGTCCACGGTCACTGCTTTTAAATATTGGCTTTGCTCACTCATGGTGATTATGAACAACTACACCTGTGCTACAGACATACAAACACCCGATCAACTAGCAGTTCAAATTGTTAGCGCAGAATTTGAAGCCTGGAGGATCCAAAGCAAAAACCAAATACTCACCCGCAGATGCAGCACGATGTCACCCGGTTCATCCCAACGCTGCCAACTAGGTGTTATGGGGGTTCGGAGTCGCTGCTAGCTGCTGCTGCTGCTGCTTCTGCTGCTGCTTGACCGAACCGCTGTCGAGCAGCAGCAGCTAGCAGCGACTCCGAACCCCATCTCCAACATTGCGCATCGACGGTTAGAGGCTGGCTGGCAGTCATTGAATGGTAGCAGCCTCTTCCGCCGGATGGATGGTGGTGCGCTGGAGCTCAGGGTCCGGGCTTCTTAGCAGAGCCTCTCAGGTTTCTGTACTGTCAATATTTTTGCCCACTCGGGGAGAACTTGGGCACTCCTAAATTATGTTGTCGAGGCTCCCTCTCATCCCACAGTGTGTGCGTCTATCATGAGACCGCAGGTCTGGGCACAAGTGGTACGCGAAGCCGCCTCCACGCTACAGCTTCTCTATTATTAAATTTAGGGTCTCAATGCGATATTTAGATGTCAAATGGGAAAGTTAGACATACACTTCACCCTTTCCTTTGAAAAAAAAAAAGCTATTTAAAAAATACATGTCGCAATTAAAGAAAAGGCGCCAAAATTGTCTCACTATGAATGGGCACCGGAACCGTGCCCTTAGAGAAGGCAGCAAGGGCGGGTGGTGGTGGTGGTGAAAACATTTATTTAGAAGGGACAGGAGATATGTTTTCATCGGCCGATAAGGGACCGATCCTTACAAGCACTAGGTGGAGGGGACCCCAGTGGCGACAGCCGCCGCCCCGGCGCGCCCGACTAAGGCTTGTTGGTCCTGCAAGTCGTGACAGCCGAGCAGGGTCGCCTCCCAGTCCTGCCGAGTTAGGTTGGGGATGGAGCAAGGGCGGAGAAGTAAATATTTCACACGTGTGGAACCGAACACTGAGAGTGATTACGATGACTTCCCCTAGCCTTGCTTTGCTGTACTAACTGCGACTCCACGCACTTCGTTATGAAAGGCGACAGGATAGGGGGTGGCTTTGTCTCTCCCTTCGGTGCTGCGATTTAGGGGTAGTCTCCTGCGGCGAGGGCTCCTTGCCAATGGGGTATCTGTTGGTAAAGCTAGTGTCGTCGTTACGGCGGACGCGGTTGTTGCGACGCGCGTCTCTTATTTCAATCTTTCCTCCCACCCCTCTTTCAACTTTCTATGTCTGCACGTGGCAGAGGGCGTGGCTCCATTGTTGTTGTGCTCAAGAAGATAATGGCGTATACCCACTGCGGGGGATTGGCCAAGGCGCAGGCGGCGACTTAAAAGTGCACAAAACGTGGAAAGTGGACAGTCCTACAGTTTAGTCGCTACGAAAACATTATAGTTCGAAATCCACGCACCGCCTGTTTGCACTGCACCTCCTCCGTGTCGCCACTGAAGCTGCCGCAGACAATGTCAAAGGAAACGTTCCTACGCCGGCGTTACCCAACACCTTCGGGGAACTCAGAGAAGCCCAGCTGCACTATGAAATTTACAGGCTTATGTAAACGATGTTGGGAAGAGCACTCCACAGAATACTCGGCTGCACGGTAAAACTTCCAGAAGCCTGGCGGGTAGAGTCTATACCAGACGAGCAGCGCAGACTACTCCGGGTAGCACAGGTACCGAAAAAAAAGCAGAAGCAATACAGAGGACGTACGCAAGCACGGATAAACCGGCATACGTAGACGCAGCCAAGTACGACCGCGACAACGAAAGGGCAGTAGCCGCGGTGCTCGACTCGAAGCATCGGGAGATCACCAGCGGCTCGCCCGGAAACTGCACGGTAACCGAAGCCAAGAAGCTAGCCGTCACTCTAGCGGCAATTGAGGGTTTCCGTACCGGGCGGTCGCTAACTGTTTTCACTGACTCTCAAACGGCCTGCCGTAATTATGCGAACGGCAAGATAAGCGCCGCTTCACATGCATGCGATTTTCGGCTGCGACACTGCGAATTCTGTCCCTCCGATCGAATTCGCTGGGTATGGATTGCATCTGAAAGCACTGACCGAAAATAGCACTGCGGCGTCATCGACTAGGCTGACTATTTTAGTTCTAGTCGCAGCATTTGAAACGGCCCTAAGTCGAGCCGCGCTCCACGTACTCCAATCGGCGTAGTCAGGCTGATGATTATGATGATGATGATGATTTATATGCTGGCCATCATTCGCTCAAAAGTGGCAGTCGCATTCATAGTCCGAAAGGCATGGCGTCAAGTTCATGCAGCCCGTCAGGCATCGCAAAAGCTGTCTTACAGCGATCTGTGTAGGTCATCGAGACTATCTAGTACCCGTACCTACGTGTGAAGATAGAATTAAGCTCCCTGCAAAAGGTCGAGGGCGTCATCATGCGGGGCAGAGGACAGAAGTCCTTGTGGATGATTTTGACACGCTGGTAGTGAACGCATAAGCAGATAGAGCCGTCGTTTTTCTAGACAGCGATGACGTAGGAGTCCCAAGGACAGGGCGATGGCGAAATGTCGCCACGCTGCAGCATGTCTCACCTGTTCGTCACTCACCTGACGTTCGGCTGCCGAGACCCGATAATGTGTTTTGCGCAACGGCGAACCGGTGCCGGTGTTGAACCGATGCGTAACAGCCGATGTGGGGCCCAAATGGTGGTGGGAAATGTCAGGTGTGGATCTAAACTGGTCCCGCAGAGCCAGAAGCTCGGACTTTTCTGGAAGAGTACCATTTGCGTCGATTGAACGGGCTAAGACATTCAGGGGACGGTATCAGTAGAAGGAGTGCAAGGAGTAAGTGAAGCTACTGGGGGGTGGCAGGAGTTGTCCTCTTAAGTGTTGCAGAGGACGACGGGCGGGAAACGGGGAGGGTCACGCGATGCAGTGATGCATCACGTGACCGGCCACGCCGCAGGAATCACAAGTACAGAGGCTGTACGGTGTCCGCCACAGGTTGGATCTTTGAGGTGGTGGCCGGACAGGAGGAAATTTGGTTGACCGCTGGGGAGGCCGAAACAAAACGAACGCTTCTTGCCGGAGCTGTCTGGAAGCTTAGTCGTACGTAAGCGCTGCAGCAACGGGAAGCTGGAAGCGAACACTTGCTGGAGTGTGGAAGCCAGGTTACACTGGTTAGTCGGGACAGCAGGAAGAAGCGAAAGCTGCAGAGAAATCTCCTCAAGGACGAAGTGCTTTATCGGGATCATGAGCGAGCTCTCCTCTGTGTCAGTGCCATGCTAGTAGCTGTCTTGGTCTGAGCAGTAGGTTGCCGAGTGAAAACGCGTTGTCTGAGCAGCTCATCATAGCTCTGGCATAGATCGGTCACGGAGGTGGGGTTGTTTGTCAGAAGCATATTAAAAGCGTCGCCTCTACACCTTTGGGCACATACTGGATTTTATCAGCATCATGAACCCATGACGTGCTTAGAGATCGCCGACATCTTCTGTACAGCTAGTGAAAGTTTCACCATTTTGCTGGGAGTGAAAGCGAAGGCGCTGCTCAGCGCAAACTTTGCACACCGCCGCGCGTCTGAATATGTCGGTAAAGGTAGTCTTCAAGGTGGAGCACGTGAAGTCTGATTCGTGACTCTTGTACCAGAGGTTGGCAGCACCGGTTAAATAGAAGATCACATTCATGCGCTCCGTGCTGTCGTCCCAATAATTATGAGCGCTCACACGTTCTTGGAAGGACATCCAGTTCTCCACGTCGCGGTCCTCCGTGCCGCTGAAGATGGTAGGGTAGCTTTGGCGGAATATAACAGGGAGGCAACGGGCGCCGGCAAAGAGCCAGCTGGCTTGCTCGCGTCTGATGGCATGATGGTAATGAGGATCAGCTTGCGCAGCTCCAAGATGTAATCCCGCAACTACCAAGATAAAACTGGCTTTATTGGGTGAAGTTCCATTGGGAAGGCCGGGTAGAAAAGGCAAACATAAGTCGGCACTATAAGAGTTCGCGGTGTGGTCTCGGGCTGTGCGTCGTGTATGCCGCTACCCATCATCGCCATGTTTAAAATTCTCAATACCGGAGTCACGTACATCACATCGGTGATTACATTAACAGGGCACTTTTACAGCGTTCCAGAGATAATAACAAAATTTGCTTCGGTAAAGAAACATCCATTACGAGGTATCTTAAATGTGTCCTAGTACTGACCGCGTTGCAGTAGGAGGATATAAGCGATTATTTAAAAGCACAAGAGGGGCATTCACCCGAGCTTCATTGCTCACTCAGTGCAAGACTCTGCTAAAAGTGGCCAACCTCAGAATGTCTTCCCCAGTGCTCCCATTGGCCCATGATTCTCCAGATAAGCCCCGTTCTCCACTATTAATTCTATGATCGAAGTTTTTTTGTGTGATTTTAGCTGCCTTTTAGACTACATGGCAGGGGGAGCTGCTTATCAAAATACGTGACTAATACGAATCTGTTTCACTCCAGCATCGTCGAAGTCTTAGCAGCCATGTGGTAACTTACCGCTTTGAAAGAAAGAAGATCAGTGGCCTCTACAACCTGGAAACCTCGTTTTGTGTGCGGTTTGGAGTACTATATGAGGCGTTGAAAAACAAGCGTTTTCAAATATGCTACATAACTGAGAACGAACGTTTATTTCTATCAAATTATTCTTATTTTTCCCTGGGTGGTGCGACTTGACCAGAAGTTGCTTGTGTTCACCTGTTGTAGAGACACTGACCAACTCTACACAATAATCACCGCGGTACTCCACCGTCAAGCAAGCATAATCGCGCTTTACTAAAAGCAATTCTGCCAAAATGAATGCTGCAGTCGCATAATTTGTGACAGAGACGCGGGATCGCGAATGGTCACTTCCTTACAAAACAAAAGCCCCCCCCCCCCCCCTCCCACCACTCCGGCCTCCCTGGAGTGATAACTCCAGTGAGGCTCCTGAAAAGCAGCCCAGATACTGGCGCTTATTGACGGACAGAAAAAATTGAGGGTGCTGCAAAGTATACAGCTAAGCCTAACATCTTCATCAAAATTTCCTCTATTGTAAAAAGGCCTAACCGCGGTCTTCTGGTACCCGTGACACTGGAGCAATTTCAAACGCGATTAGGGTTTTATATCTGACTGACATGCTGCTGTGTTATATTTTGTTAGGTCAAAATGTGCTCTTTATTTTGGATACCTATAATAGCCTCGCCGTTGGAGCAGCACTGAAAACACAGCTGAGCACATGCCGTGGGTGTGGCACACACACAAAGAAAACGTCAATTATCTTTCACATCGCAGGCGGTTATGTGCAGGAATCCCTTCTCCCACAGTGACTGGGAGGGTGGCTTGCCCTCCCGCAGTGTCGGGGGCGATCGGCGTGGCTTGGTCAGTCAGGGATGTGGAACAGGTCGTTCCTGATGATCCTGAGCCGCAAGAACGGGTCGGTCTCGCAACTATTCGTGTAGTCTCCCAGGTGCACGTTGTTCACCAGCCACACCATGTTAGCCCGCAGGTGGGCGCTTTTGTTCATTTGATCGAGCTGCGAGGACAATCGGCGAAATGGTCAGATTACATGTTATGGAAAACAAGTGACAATGGGGTGTACATCTCAGCTCAAACACGTAACTCAGAAAAAAACATTCAGAAGGGGATAGTCACGCTTCTACTAAGAAATTATAGCCACTGCCAAGAGAGGAATGTTGCTACTCTCAATAGGTATAGAGAATCCGAGCTGCTCATCGCGAAAAAAAAAATGAATGCGTTAATAGATGAAAAATTATTACAGGAGTAACCATATATCAGCTCCCATTTCTCGTAATTCACGTATAGATCGGCTTAATGTTTACGATTTATTTGTCTTCTTAACTGATATTATATATGCAAAGGCGTAAAAGATAATTGGTTACCTACGCCGCCACCTACTGAAGAACAACATACAAAATCACCATGATCATCATCAGCCTGTATACGCCCACTGCAGGGCAAAGGCCTCTCTTAAATCTGCAGTTAACTCTGCCCTCCACCCGCTGCGGCCACCATGTCCCCGCAAACTTCTCAATCTCATCCACCCACCTAACGTTTTGCCCCCCCCCCCCCCCTCCCTGCTACGCTTGCCTTCGCTTGCAATCCATTCCGTTCCTTAAGGACCAGCGGGTATGTTGCCTTCGCATTCTATGCCCTGCACAAACTCATTTCTTGCTCTAGACTTGAAATACGACGTCATTAACACTCGTTTGTTCTCTCACCCACTCCGCCCGCTTCCGGTCTCTTAACGTTACACATATAATTTTTCTTTCCATACCTCGCTTCGTTGTCCTTAACTTAAGCTCAATCCTTACGTTAGCCGCCACGTTTCTGCCCCGTTAGTTAGTACCGATAAGATATAACTGTTGTATTCTTTTGTTCCCTGCCATATGCGCTCCACCCCATTCTTATTGTAGTTATTTCCTTGTCATGACCCAGGTCAGCGGTCACTACCTGCGCTAAGTGAACTTATTGCCTTACCACTTCCAACACCTCGACCCCAATTGTAAACTGCTGTTCCTTCGCTGGACTGTTGAACATTGCTTTCTGCATATTAATTTTAGAGCCACTATTCTGCTCTGCCTCTCTAACTCATTGATCATGCTTTGCAGTTCACCTCCGGAGTGACTTAGCAAGTCAATGTTATCAGCGAAGCACAGATTACTAAGGTATTCTCCATTAACTCTTATCCCCATCTGGTCCAATCCAGGCCCCGGAATACCTCCTGTAAACAGGCAGTGAATACCATCGGCGAGATTGTGTCTCCCTCCCTGACACCAAATCATTCTTTAACATGTCTGCGTGGCTCCGCATTGCAATTTGCTTTCGCTTACGTAAAAAGCCGATTATATCAGTCATTTATTTCGTTCTTAACGCGGAAAATTTTACTTAAGTGTTCCATACTGCGCCTTTATTTTCCTCCTCGCATGACCCGACGGTTAGACGCTCGATTCTCTATGAAACACACTACACGTTGGAAGCAAGGCAAAAAAAACAAAAAAAACATGTGCACTTGGTTGTGGAAGCGTTATATGGCATGACCTTCGGCTTTGTGCTTTGTTCTGATTTTGACTCTGTATAAACACTTGACAAATCATTAATTGCGTTAGAATTAGGTTCACATGCACTCTCATTTTAGGGATATTTTGTCCCTACGTGAAATTCGTTTTAACTACGCACTAGCGTCCATTCGTACTTCGTCTTTTTCGGTTCCTGTCATTCTTTATTTCGATACAGTCTTAGTCTATTCCAAGTTATGGACGATTGCTGTAGATTTCTTCCACTGTTTTTTGGGCTGTGGGATTGTTGATCTCTTCCGCTCCATTTTTTGACGGGGCACTGATTTTCCACATAGTTTCATTACTTTGTCTTGCGTGTGTCTTCATTTTGCTGTTTTTTTAAGAACAAATTAGTGAAAGCCGGTTAATTGTCAACTTACTTTCCATTGCATGGTGTCTTTGCTATCCCAGAGGTAGACGAGCTGATCAGTGTCAACAGTTCGCCCAATATTCAGGCCGGCTGCCATCCTTCTGTAGTAGGCCCGACTTTTGCAAACCTAGAAATAGTCGGCGACAAACGAATAATGATGCTCTCTGTGCCTTCTGCGGCACAGCCCGCAGGCTCCAACATGACTACGAAATGTGACCTAAATTATGTACGCCACCATAGCATATTTGAAACAACGGGCTAAAACGCCACGCAAATTTGTAAATCATTTCCTTCATCTTTTGCTGTTTGCAAGCAGCTGCAGACCAATATTACACACTTTTTCGCTATTTTCTAGGCATCGCTCTTAGTAAATGTGAAAATGCCAGCAAAAGCGGAACATGGTCAAATTTGTCATTTTGCCCCGACAACTGGGCCACAACAAAAGTGCATTAAGAAAATCAGACGCCCTGCAGAAATAAATAAATTACTCAGCCTTGCTATGAGTTCAAGGTAAATTGGCATTGTGACTAACTAGGAAATATTTTTCAGCCTAATTCCATCACATTAACTCAATATTCCTGACAATTGCATACTAACTTTAAAAGTTAGGTGGCGCAAAATTACACAACGTCGCTTTCCATGCCCACTTTCTTCTAATGGTCCAGCGATTAACCATAAGAGAGTCGGACCCAGTGCCGAAAGGATGCCTCGGGGGAGAATGTGGTTCTTTAAAGGAACCTTGAAATGATTTCTATGGCCGTATTCTATTGCAACAGTTTTATAGAGGTGGTATTTGTCGGTGTTCGAGCCAAATGTGAAAGCTCTGCGTGGCGCCTATAGTTTACAAATAATTTGAAAAATCGCTGCTCGTACTAAGTCGCAAGCGATTAAGGCGACACTTGAGAGGGCGTTCTGAGCGAGCCTCCTTATTGTGCACGCCCAGGGGGCGTGGGCGGGATGGGACGTGGAGGGCTGCACTCTCGGCCCGTTTTTTTATGCGTAGCATATTGCAATCACTCAGTTCAACCCTTGGGCGCGGCCGGGAAGCCACCAAACCACGTGACGTGACGTCACGACAGCCGGAGGAAAAGCTGGGCCCCAACTCGCGCGGTCGCGCGCGGCCGCAGCCACCACCTGACTCCCGCTAAAAGATAAAAAAAGAAAAGGAAAAACGAAAAAGCAAAAAAAAACAAAAACAAGAAAAAAAAGCAAAAAAAAAACAAAAAAAAGTACGGCTGAGCATGGTGGCGGTTGCCACCGCCCCGTTTCAAAGGGGGCGCTCCTATCCATCCATCCATCCATCCATCCATACATCCATCCATACGTCACGGAGGAAAAGCTGCTGAGAAAATCGACTGCCGCCAAGCAATACCTCGCGCAAAAAGACCGCGCAATATGCAACGCATTCTTGGCTTAACCAAGCTAAGCTTGGGCATCTTTTTTATGCGAAGCATACTACTTTAGCTACCACTTCAGCCCTTCACCGTGGTTATGCGCCTCCAGATCACGTGATACATGACGTCACACCACGTGACACGATGACGTCACGGCAGTGGAGAAACGGGGGCCCACCTCGCGCCGTCGCTGTGGTTGTGCGCCCCCAAATCACGTGATACATGACGTCACACCACGTGACACGATGACGTCACGACAGTGCAGAAACGGGGGCCCACCTCGCGCCGTCGCTGTGGTTGTGCGCCTCCAAATTACGCGACACGATGATGCTTCGCATTCTCCAGGCTTAACCAAGTTAAGCCTCAGCCATTTTTTTTTAGGCGGGCGACGACGTCCAGGGGGCGGCATAAGTAGGAGTGCAAAGGGTTACGTGCAGCCACAGGAAGGTGGCAGAAGTTGTCCCCTTGAGTGTTGCAGAGGACGACGGAGGGGAAAGGCTGGATGTAACCCTGGCATGTGCCGGGAAGAAGAGAAAAGGGACGCAGGAATGGATTCGTGACCGGAAGGTATCACGGTGTCGCTCTTTGTAAATATGAATATCCCGGCAAAAGCGGAACATGGTGAAATTTCTCATTTTGCCCCGACAACTGTGCCATAACGAAAGTGCGGCAAGAAAATGAGACGCCCTGCAGAAATAAATGCATTACACAGCCTTGCTATGAGTTCAAGCTAAACTGTCACCGTGGCTAACTAGGAAATATTTTTCACCCTAATTGCATCACATTAACTCAATATTCCTGACAATTGGATTCGAACTTTAAAAGTTAGGTGGCGCAGAGTTCGCTTTCTGTTCCACTTACTTCTAATGGTCCAGCGATTAACCATAAGGGAGTCAGACCCAATGCCCGAAGGATGCCTCGGAGGAGCATGCGGTTCTTTAAAGGAACCTTGAAATGATTTCTATGGCCGTATTCTATTGAAAACAGTTTTATAGAGGTGGTATTTGTCGGTGTTCGAGCCAAATGTGAAAGCTCTGCGTGGCGCCTATAGTTTACAAATAATTTGAAAAATCGCTGCTCGCACTAAGTTACAAGCGATTCAGGCGACACTTGAGTGGGCGTTCTGGGCAAACCTCATTGCGCACGTCCAGGGGGCGTGGGCGAGATGGGACGTGGGGGGCTGCACTCTCGGCCAGTTTTTTTTTCTTAAGCGGGCGAAGACGTCCAGGGGACGGCATCAGTAGGAGTGCAAGGGGTACGTGCAGCCACAGAAAGATGGCAGAAGTTGTCCTCTTGAGTGTTGCAGAGGACGGCGGAGGGGAAAGACTGGATGTTACATCTTGAAATAATGTTACATCTTGAAATAATGAAATAATGTTAACCAACTCGCCCAGTCTGCAGTACTGGATGTTACCCTGGCATGTGCCGGGAAGGAGAGAAAAATGGCCTGGCTTAGCTTATGGTTAAGCCTAGGATGCGAAGCATAAGGCCGCCGGCGGAGGCTGCGCGTCCGCAAGCGAGCGCACGAGTTGAGCCCCAGCTTTCACAGCTGTTGTGACGTCAGCGCCCCTAGCGGAAGGAGCGGGAGTTAGGACGCCGGTGGAGGCTGCGCGTTCGCAAGCGAGCGCACGAGTTGAGCCCCAGCTTTCACAGCTGTTGTGACGTCATATCACGTGGTGCGCCGATGTAGGTCAAGTGGTAGCTACGTGGCCGCGCGCGGCGCAGCAACGAAGAGCTCGGTTGTGCGGCTAGTATGCTTTGCATAAAAGGGACGCAGGAATGTATTCGTGACCGGAAGTGAGCCGCAGCCAGCCGCTACAGTAAGCGTGGCTAAGGGAAGGGGTATACAGTGGCATGAAGACAGTGGCATGGTATGGCGGTAATGACGATCGGGTTGCGCAGCTCCAAGATGAAATCCCGCAACCACCAAGCTAAAACGGGCTTTATTGGTTAAGTTTTGTTTGGAACGCCGGGTAGAACAGGCAAACACCCCTCCCCCCCCTCCCCCAAACAGCTCCCTTCCCCATTTTTATTTTAATGACCTGAATTTTTTTTGTGTGCTCTTAGCTGGCTTTGAGAGCTGCTTATCTATATACATAAGACTTCGATGAATCTGTTTAACCTCAGCAAAATAGGATCGTTAGCATCTATATGACCACTTCCCGCATTGAAAGAAACAAGAGCAAGGACCGTAAAAATCTGGAAACTGTGGCCAACAACGACATCAAGAGGCAATTCCGCATTCCACTCAAAGAATGAAAGCGCATGGCTCCAGATGGCTTATTGGTAACCGCAAGCTGATAAGCACGACACTGTTCCATCACTGACCCGAAGATGCTGACGGGATCTCAGTTAAGTGGCGAAATTTGTCTTCTCCCACGACCCGAGCTACACGTGCACAACCGCGAGGACGATTTTATCCGCATCCGCAATAGCTACCTGTCAGAGCCATTGTCGTAATGCAAGTTTCTCTCCAAAATACCATCCTCGATTTATTTGCATTCAGCCCCTCCGAACGAATCCCTGTCCATAGCTGTATCAAATTCATGATATAGATGCACTGCCGGCAACATTGAGAGTCGCCACTGTAAAGACGATATTCACTCACCCAGACGTCCAAATGGGTGATGCTGGAGTGGAGGCAATAGGTGTAGACCATTCTGTCATAGAATAGCCCGGTCTGGTTGATCCTGTAGAAGAGCGTGCCTATCTCGAACGAGAGTCCCATCTGGGCGTGCGGCGTCTTGTACACGGTGTCCCTTGATATCAGGACCGCATGGTTTTTCTGCGCAAGCAGCGTTTGTACGGGCGTAGGCACATGTAGTGCTAAGCAATCATATCCCCCGCACAAGGTTTGGTTTGGTTTATGGGGTTTAACGTCCCAAAGCGACTAAGGCTATGAGAGACGCCGTAGTGGAGGGCTCCGGTAATTTCGACCACCTGGGGATCTTTAACGTGCACTGACATCGCACAGTACACGGGCGTCTAGAATTTCTCCTCCAAAGAAATTCCAGCCGCCGCGGCCGGGATCGAACCCGCGTCTTTTGGGTCAGCAGCCGAGCACCATAGCCGCTGAGCCACCGCGGCGGCCGCACAAGGTGCAATTATAGGTATATCACACGTGAACGTATGGCGATGGGCCGTCATGACATTGGTAATAGTGGAATTAATAATCGTGGGCAGTGCGCCTTGAATCCTAGTCCTAAAAAAACACGAAAATTATGAAACTGTATAAAAAAGCCTTCAATATGAGACCATGGTTTTGAAAAAGGAATCCAGCGCAGCATTTTAAGACGAGGACACAAAAGAACTTGACAGGACGTGCGCTGTACTCCGACTATACTGTACTCTAAAACAATAGGTTTGGTTTATTCGTTTATTCGGTTTTTCAACGCCCCAAAGTGACTCAGGTTATGACGGACGCCGTAGTGAAGGGCTCCAGAATTTTCGACCATCTGGGGTTCTTTAACGTGCACTGACATCGTACCGTACACGGGCCTCTAGAATTTCGCTTCCACCGAAATTCGGCCTTCGCGGTCGGGATCGCTTTCATCATCATCATCATTTATAAACCCTTAAGAGTCCCGTGGGGACATTACATAAGGGGGGGGATACAAGTGTCCGACGTTCATACACTTTCATTATGTGCCAGACCCCTTTCTTACTGGCATCCTCTTTTTTTCATGCTATTTCATTCTTCTATTGTCTGTTAAAGAGCTGTGTAGAAAATTGAAAATGCAAATCAGAACCAATCAGTATATTTTAACTAGAAGCAATGCCGGTACGTGAAGCAAGATATGCATGTCTTTAAACTCGAAGCTAAGAAAATAAATCTACCAGAAAGGGGACGCATTTGCAGTGTAGGGTAAATACGTAGAAACAATGGAGGATAGCTCACTAGGATGTGTCTGTATCTATCTAGATGTTCATACGGGCACAGTCACACTTCCTGAGGTCCTGAGATTTAGAAATAACAAAAGTAATGTGTATGAATCTGCGGTAGACGTTGGCAAAAGGCGATTGAAAGATTGGTGGCTTAAAAGTACGGCGGTGACGTAAGGTTACAAATAGAGTATTGAAAACCGGACAACCGTAAAAAGCACAAAAACCAATATGCAAAAAAAAAGAAAAATTTCCAGAAAACGCTGCTAAATTCGACAGATCGGTTCGAGAAATCTAAATAAAGAGAAACACGGAGCATAGTGGAGCTTGTTACTACCCCGTTTCAAACGGAGCGCTGATTAATTCCATTCATCCAGGCACCTATAGAAGGTTCTCGCGCAAGTCGCTCCTCGACGCTTAATCTGTTTTCGCGGAAGCTGGTATAGGTGGCTCGTAGACTGAATCGCGCTTACGAGGAGTGCGGTGAGAGAGGGAACCATAAGAGGGCGGGGAGAGAAGGGAGGACAGGAAAGCGTCATCATCGTGGTCATGAGAGGATTGTGACTGAACTTATAAAGTATGGTTTCAGCGGAGGCCAAAATTAAGAGAGATGAGCTCGAGATCATCTCTCTTACCAAGTCTTACCAAGTCCGGGTACCTCTTTGAAGTCGTTGTCGCTGGTTCAATGCGAAACACCTTCGTGTTGTAGGCGGAGGGCGGCGCTGCGACACAATCGTCGTCATTCTCCTGCAGCCCCGTGGAGCTGACGGCTATCACAATGTCGGCCATCACGGTTCTGCGAAGGAACGTAGAGGTATCTGTTCGTTACGATTCAACTCCAGCCTTAGCCCCTGTTACATGTGAACCCATGAGAAACAATTTGCCAAGAAATCGAGACAGAGTTCATTTCTTTTACCGCCGCACAGGGCAGGCAACCACCAAATTTGTTTTGCTGCAGAATAAAACTTGGAGGGGGGGGGGGGGGGGGGGGGGGGAGAGACAAGAGTTGATCTGAGTACTACTAGACCCGCGTAGTAAGCGTAACACATAATATCCTATTTGGCGATGAACTCGAGATACCTTAATTGATTAGGTCAATATCCCAACTCTGCACCCCTTATTGTACTTGCAGAATTAAGCAAATCGCGAATTCATCTTTCGATCATTCACAACACGAGTTTTTGTCGCCCACAGAACTACCCAACTTTGGCAGCTTCTAAACATTCCTGACGTTTGAACTCAGTAGACTTGTCGCGCATCTGTTAAACAATGCCCTGAGGAGCCGCCGCCGCCTTTAGTACGTGCGGTAGATCAGTAAGAAACATTAAGTACGCAATCTTCGCCATTATCTGATGACAGCAAACAGTCACTGAAGACACGAAAAGCACTGAGAAATGTGCGTTTCTTTTTTTCATTTTTTCGTGTTGGTCAATCAAATGTTTGTGAAGTATAAATTTTTACTTTGTGTAAAGAAATTGGCACGACGCAACAAACACAAAGGACAACAGGGGGGAGACATGAGACCATTGTCCTCCGTTGTCTTTTTTTTTCGCGCTTATTTGTTTATGGTTAACATCACCAACTAGCCCGACACCACGCACTTCTGCATTGCATTTTTACTGAGACAGCTGATTAGAAATTACAAGACCAATTAACTCATTCCTCCACTTGCAGCTTGCAGCGTTGACGTAGAGGTAGAGCATCCTCCTCGCGTGCAAAGGGACCGGGGTTCGAATCCCGGTGCCACGCCATTCACTACCCGGTTAAATAAAAGCTTGGGTTGCCGAAATGGGATAACTTAGGCTGCAGTCAACCTTAACCCGGTGACTACAGCCGCGAAAGCAATCCCTGAAGAGAACAGGATTTGGCCATCGCAGAGTAGTAACCGGCCACCGAACGGGCAAAGAATACACCACCTAATCTACTGCGCACCTGACGCCAAACAATGACAGAAAAAAAATTTCTAAAACATTTCGTACGACCGTGAAGATTTAATTCAAAAATTAAGAATACGCATGCTATGAAAAATATAGGCAAATCTGTACGCTTTGTATGCGTTTTTCTGTTGGCCTTCATATCTTTTGATCGTGTTTCCGCATGAGTTACATATGATGTGTGCGACGTCCGCGAAAACCGTAGATATTCCACATGTTTTATGTGGCTTCCTTATGAGCCACGCAAAAAATAGGATGAAACAAGAGGACAGTCACCAGGAACTTTCTTCACATGGTTGTCGTGGCGAAAAATAAGCCATGACCATAACATCACGACATTAGGCACGACGGGATGCGGCACCCGCATATGGCAGTATATTCGGGCCTTCCTTCAGGGACGCACGGCAGAACTCCACCTTGGGTATATTGCCTACCAGGCTTTCCCCGTGCCTAACCGGGGTACCCCAAAAGGGGCGGTTCTATCCTCTTTACTTTTTAACATTGCCCTAGCGCCACTGGCAAAGACCCCTGCTGCTATCCCAGGGCTGCGCACAGCCATATACACAGGTAGTATAACCCTCTGGACAACTGGAGGATCCCTTCGAACAGCCAAGGATATCCTGCAATCTGCCATAGACATCACAGCCACCTATTTAGCAAACACAGGCCTCCATTGCTCTCCAAATAAATCGGAACTCCTGCAGCTGAAGCCCCTCCCCAGTGACCCCCCAGATTGAACTGTACATGTACGGCAATCCAGTGCCCATTGTGCCTCAGGTAAAGATTCTCGGCCTTCTCATTAACAACACACTCGATGCAACCGCCACCCTTCAGCTCTTGCAGAGACAGACCAAACAGGTCACTGCACTTATAAGGCGGGTGGCAGCACGCAATAATGGGCTGTCAGTGCGTGGCATTTCTGCGACGGCCTGATTGGTGAGTGCTTTGAAAATTTCGTTTCGAGGTTCGGTGAGCACCTTGTGAATCCACGCTATTTCGTTTCCCCAACACCGTCTCCTACCAACTCCCACGACTCTGGATGCGATGTCTCCGCGGCAACGGGCAGTCTGTGAATTAATTGAAGTGTTTACCAGAGTGATACATAGTGGCGCTCAATACAAGCGAATGTGTATACTTACTCGACTGCTAATTTGAACTGCGCCTTGTATACGTCAAATGCATTGCTAACGTGGTAGTCGTAGATGCCCATCGCTAATACTGTTTTCCTGTTGTGGTCGTTTCCCTGTAAGTTCTTAAATTTCTGCAAAAAAAAAAGCAATTTACAAAAAATTGGGTCAGCTCGAACAAACTGATCAGTACAACCACAGGCAGACCAAAAAATAAGTCTAGAGTGAAATGTCTTAATACGGGAACGAAAGCGTTATAGCGAAATATAAGGCAGCATATCACACGCCAGAAATTACAAAAAGGATAAAAATATCCGTCTGTTCTTCTCTCTACCCACCCTTTAGGCATGTTTTATTTTAGTAACCAGCCTAGCGTGGACTTTTGCCATATAGGCATAAACTCTGTTGAAGTGCTTACAGTGCACTCGTCTTACGGTAGTAGGAGACATTTAATTTAGTGTCAATGACTGAGAAATTATCGACAGACACACTGCAACTAAAATTCCGCCCGTACATTACTAGCAATACCACTTGGATTCTTTTCTTGCATTTTTAGTGGAAATCCTCGATACGGCGAGCGTCACTCTGGTCTTATCTGAAGCGGGTTGCTTCCCCGCGAAAAGTGACAAAATCTCTTTACAAGAATCCATTGACGCTGTTTTATCTGCATGTTTTAAAATTACCGATGTGTGTTGCTTTGAACCAGGTCTGCTAGGGGATTGCTCCCCTCTTTGAGAGTTTTAAGAACCCTGCCTTAGGGTCCATCCCCGAACACGCCCACCCGTCTACACTCTTATTCCATGGTACACAAGAAAATTTTGCGCCCGCTTGCCACAACTTTGGATAAAGCAACGCTTCTTCCCGGCACTCACTTGAAGCACGTCTTTTGCTTTGACCATAAGAGTCGTCAGCTTCGCGACTGGTGTCATTAGCGTGAGAAGGCCGTAACTTTTCATGTTGGATGCGGCCAAGCTGTTCAACTGGTTTTTCACACCCTGATTGTCGAATTGGCTGGGCGTCGCGTACCTGGAACGGATTAAGAGACAAGCAATCCGCGGGGCAGCTGAAGTACTGTCGTAGGCAAAAGTAGGGTTCGGCATGGGAATTTCAGCTTAACTGCGTTGCAGTGCCAGTATTTGGATGTTCTCGCTTAGCATAAGCGCGAAAAAAAAACGAGAGAAATTCCACGCCTTAAGATAGAAACTATCATCCTTCGGTTACTTCAAAAGGAGGTGCGAGCATGACGTCATGGTACGTCGCTATTAACTTTTATGCACCACCTTTTCTCACGACATGCATCGGTATGTCCGAAGAGTTTCAATAAAGGGAATGCTAAAGGGCAGTCAAAAAGGCCAGGTCAAGAACTTCGCGGTATGGCATCATAATTGCCATGGATACGCCGCGGACTGAGCTAGAAAACAGACCATGAAGACAGCAGCATTTGCATTTCGTTGCGGAGATAAGGAGGACCTCAAGTGTTTACAGCAGGTAAGCGAGCGGGAGAAATGGCAAACAATATGGGACGCATTGATCGGCCCTTAGTGGCGGATGCGCAAATTTAGTACAAAGTACTTGCTTACAGATTCGTTCTTAGTCCAGCTGCTGAGCTTTACAGAGCTTTACAAACAGTACCTGACATGCCTCCAGTACCAGGAATAAGAACCGCTTGCTAATGCGATAGCAACAAAAGGAAACCGAGACAGCGCAGTTGAGAGGCAATGAAGCAGAGCAGATTGCAAAAAGAGATGTAATAGAAGGTATGCTTGTGTGAGTGCTTGTAGTATTCTTATTAGCCTAGTAAGTACTAAGTCCATTTTTGATAATTCCCGCCAATACCCTATATATCGCCATCCACCACTGACGCCTTAGTCGGCACGGGCCATAAAGAAGTGGACAGACAGTGGATCTCACTGGATGTCAAATGAGATGCCGCCTTTGGTCTTCCTCCGCGACTTGATCTCCTTCTGGAACATTTCCCAGCTGGTGTCGGTCTCGGCGGCGTTCAGCTGATTGGCGACGACGACGATGTCGGTGTAGAACAGGTAGGTGCAGAGGCCGTCCGGGGGCATCATGTACCCCACCACGGCCGAGGCCCCGACAGTGCAGACCAGCTCTTTGACCGAGACTGTCCGCGTGGAAGAGAAAGAGACGCCTGAATAAGGTAGTGTACTCTGCTATTCAGGATACCATAACTGTCTATCACAAGGCGCTTCGCTGAGAAGAGCAGTGTTTAAAAAAAAAATAAACTTTTTGAGCGCCCGGAACTCTGTTGTCATCATCATCATGATCAGCCAGCTTGCGTCCTCTGACCTAAAGGAGCCTTTCATGTGACTTCTATTTAACCCTATCCAGCGCCCGCCTCAGCCACCGTATTCCAGTGAATTTTCTATATCGTCGGGCTCATTTGGCTTCCTGTCACACACTGCTGGGCATCCTTACGCAAGTATTTGGCGGCATATGCGGGGTCTGGACCAATAAATGGCAGCGTGGGTGTTATCAGCAGTGGCCGGCGTCAACAGTATTCCGCGGAAGATCACAGAGTTTCCAGCTCATACAAAAACAGGAACGCCTCTTCTGTAACTCTTAAATTTTATGGACTGCGAAAATTCTTTCCAAGCATGGATGGGCAGCATACAGAAAACAAAAATTCACGCCGTTTTCTGTCGTCACCTGCTAAAATACGCGGAGCCACACTGCCTAGCATGTAATTATTGTACAAGCGCAAAATGTACAGCACACGTTTAACGCGCAAAATGGCAACACAAGAGGCGACGCACTCTGAAATAATTTTTTTTTTCGTGCGGTAGCACTGGAACTCCGCCTTCGTCTAATTGAAGCACCCTGCTTGCTCTTTCTGTGCGAACCGCTTTCGAAGAGCTAGACTGCGGAGCGCTTTTGAATGCAAATTAAGGGAAGACTCGAGACGCTCCCAGTCGGTTTAGACACAGTGGAAGTGAGCGTCGGTTGCACCAACCCACGCACACCCTATAACGCGCATTATATGGTCACTAAGGAAGTAAACTTTACAGGATCCGGCTTCACAGAAATATGTTTCTGCGCAGCCGTGATCTCCAGTCGTTTAGAATTTGTTGTAAGAGTACGAGCATCATGTCTAAAAGTGCTTTTGGCTTTATCGCTGACCTCGGTTTCCTAACTGAGCAGACTTTTTGCCCAGGTACCCGGGGTCGAACCCGACCGCGGCGTACGCGTTTCGATGGAGGCGGAACTCAAAAGCCGCCCGTGTGCTGTGCGATGTGAGTGCAAGTTAAAGGTTGTCGAAATTAGTCCGCAGGCATCAACTACGGCAGTACATTCTTCTTTTACTCCCAGCTTCCTCCCTTTCCTCACGGCGCCGTTTTGGTGTCCACCAAGAAATGTCAGAGCGCCACTTTCTTTCCTCCAAAATCACTGATACTTCGCTCATTATTACACGTACAGCACTAAGGCTGAATAGCGGCAAATTTTCTTCAAAGCCATCCAGCCAGGATCAGCTGGTGAAGAGTGCCTGGCGGGCAGCAACCACCCTTGTTATCCCAGACTTGTGAGAACCACCAACTATACTCTCTCTCCTCTGATTAGGAAACACTCTTCTGTTCGGTTGCAGCTCTCCGGAATTTGCGATATTGCAGCCGAGCCAATATTGAAGAAATGGCGTCGAAGGCCAAGACACCCGAAAATGGAAGGCTGCTGATGAATTAGATGCCTAACCCCAAAGCAAAAATTTAACCTAAAAGGTCTTTCCATATCTACTAATAGCCTAGCGGGTAGGTGAGAAACTTAAGCGCGTCCATGGTGTCTCTCTTTTCTTGCGTGTTATGCCTTTTTTCTAATTTTGAGCATGTTAAGGGAAAAGGCAAATACCGTCAGAAAGACAGACAGCGCTTGTCTTTGTGTATCTTCCTGTGGACATTGTCTTTTCGCGCTGTTCTTCTTGAACATGGCATACCAACTCGCCCAAGCATCAGTCCTAACGAGCTTTCAAAGCCCGATGAAGACAAATATAAGGAGAGCCCCAGAGGGAGCAGATGGCTCCTCGATGTTTCGAATGGACGTGCGTTAAGCGCGCAGGAGTAATTTTGACGAGCAACGGCCCGAAACTGTCATGTCGCCGGAAAAATTAAGAACTGCTGCTTCACCGACATTTAATTATGCGCTCATTACTCGACCGCTACTTGCTCAATCCAAAAAGACTTCAGGATATACAAAGTGCTTCCATTTCATCTGCAGGAGGTTTAACGAAGAGTGATATTCGTCTCCTCGTGTAGTTGTCAGGCCGCATATGTGGACAATATGCAGGCACGCGATAGCGGCAACTCTGGTCAGGCAAGCTTTACCATGTCTACTGAGCGGCATGCGTGAGGTAAGAATACTGGTAGACAAAAATAGAAAATGAAACTGCGTTATCAGCACCACACAATGCTGTCAGCAAAAACAAAATTGGGCTGACGCCAAGAGCACCGTTAAGAGTGAGTGGTTTAACTCAGCCTCATGGTTGTTAATATTTCCACCAGCTGTGCTGTGCAAAAATGTGCGCACAAGCGCAGGGAAAAGAGTGCCTGATAGTTATCGGAGGCATGTGATGGTAAAACGAAATGCATCGTTCACTTCATGTAATTTCTTTACTTCAAGGCTGGTGCCCCATTATTAGCGTTGTACTAAAAGAGTGGCCATAAAAAAGTCATAATCACTTATTACTTTTTTTCTTTGTAGTTTCATTCTTTTGAATTCTTTTCGGTTCATTGTATTAAAAGTTCGAAATGTGAGCTTATTTTTTCCTGTTCACATTGTACACATCGGAAGCACTGAATGTGTTTTAAAGTCGCCTGACTGTATCAGCGAGCATCAGTGAGCTTGTGTTCACTACATTGCTGCTTTCTCCCCATTTACCAATAAAGTACACACAGCATTAAACTAGGCGGACAATTCGCAACTCAGAGAACCGAGAACGAATGCGCCATCTCCGATTGGAAATAAAATATTGAATTGAATATAGCATCCCAGCAGTAGCAGAGACTTACAGGTTTCAGGTGTCGTCGTAGTTGCTTTGGTGGTCGTGGTTTTCTTAGTGGTCCTCTTTGTTTTAGCAGTAGTGCGTTTAGTGGTCGTCGTTGTTTTAGCAGTAGCTCTTTTAGTACTCGTAGTGTTCGTTTTCGGCGTAGGTTGTCCAGCCGAAGTTGTCGATAGCGTGAATGAATCGGGCATCGCAGTTGTTGAGACGGTGACCGAATCTGAAAGCATAAAAGACATTGTTGTAGCACCTCAAGAAATTAAAAGAGGCGCGCACAGCGAGGGCTAAAATTAGGGCACTTTCGTAAACCCTGCCCAAAGCTCAGCTGTCTGTCTGGCCGGAAGCTCCTTGATTTATTCGTTGCCTCTGATGATTGCAAAGCCTATTACAAGTTGTCGGAAGCACGAACTAAGAACGAATGAGTCCGCAATGCTTTCCTTATGTGTTTCCTTACGCACTTTGTTCTGTTTCTTTTATATCATTACATCCTTATGCGTTTTAAGTCGCACTGACAAGTAGTTACTCCCCTACATCATACAATGCCACCATTAAAACGTATTTTAGGAGCGAACATTGAAATACAGGCAAATGGCCCTTGTGCAACTAGTGCTGATGTACATGTATGAGCTTCAGAAGACGCCCATTTCACAAACATAGGCCTAAGCTAAAATGGATAAGCGTGGAGCACCGATGTATTCACAAACGCAGATGATCGCCTGGATCATCTAAATGCCTCTATCTGAATGCCTTTAAAGCAAGCGCAGCGATAAGGTAGCTGCTCAAATAAGGATTATTCCGCTGCATTTCATGCAGTAGGACATTCGAGGCGTAGCAGGGGTTACATTGCATGTTAGTTTGTTGAAAAGTGGCAGGCCCATTCTGCTCTGCAAAGCGCGGCCTCCCCAGGGGCGCTAGGTTTGGAGGTTGTGAGCTTGGTGAAATGCTCGTAGCGCTTCTTTAAAAGAAAACATACCGTAGGGGTCGAAAGTGTCTGAACCGTGCACTCTGTAAACGAAGCCGGTAGCTCTATTATTGGCCACAGGCTGGACACCTCGTTTCTGGAGGTGAAAGTCAAAATCTTGTTCTTTCACTTCCACGAGGGTGCCCTCCAACAGACGGCGCCCTCCAAGAAAAAAAAATTGCTGATAGTTTATCTCTAGTTCAACCTGGTGTGTAAGTGAAAGCTTCATTCCTCTAAGCCAAACTATGAGTCTCGTTGCTGCTTCAACCTCCAGCAGCCTTTTTAGCGTAGCTGGGGGAGTGAAGCTTTCGCTTACACACCAGGTTTAACCGAAGACAAACCATCAGCAAATTTTTTGTTTGACCTTGACCTCACCTTGACCATGACCTTGCCTTGAGAGCCTGACCTGAACTATGACCTTGATGGGCCACCTTGGAGTAGCACCATAGCAACACACCATGGCTCTACAATGGTTTGACGGTGAAAACCCTAAGCGCCCCGAAGAAAAACCCGAGGTCCCGTAGTGAATCTTTCGCTTCAATAGAGCTGGGGCTTCGTTTATTTAGCACACTGCCCCGATACTTTTGGTCTCCGAGTATACATTATGTGTCAGTTGACCGTTTATTAAGTCCTAAGTTTATAACAGGCGAATAAAATTTCGGCTTTAATGGTATATTTCATTAATAGCTGCAAACATTCCAACTACTCTCCGCTGTGCCTCAGTGGTAAAACATTGGGTGAACGAGCCGGAGGTCCCTGGATGAATTCTTGTGCGGCTGTTACATTTCGACTTAAGCAAAACGCGAAAAAGACCTATGTGCTGTGCGATGTCACCGCAAAATAGATAATCATATGTCGAGTAAGATATTTCAAAGCCCTCCAATGCTGCCTTCCTGATAAACCATGGGCTCCTTCGGTACCTAATACCCCACGATTTACAACTTACAACCGTACTGACAAGAGAAAACAAGAAGCCATTGATGCCAAGCCAGATAAATCGTAGATGGTTGGTGCTAGGAAATTGTTTGGCGCTGGAAATCAGCAC
This sequence comes from Amblyomma mixtum, assembly GCF_055824585.1. Taxonomy (NCBI): domain Eukaryota; kingdom Metazoa; phylum Arthropoda; class Arachnida; order Ixodida; family Ixodidae; genus Amblyomma; species Amblyomma mixtum. The sequence goes on from NC_143019.1 coordinate 19,871,845, forward strand.
CAGGACCATAATGGGTTATATTAAATGAGTATAATATGGTTACGTTTCGGTGTGTCCTGAGAGAGGAATGGGTCGGTATATCAACCCCGAAATATAAGGCATATGACCATAACTGAAAGCTTCTTATCACAAGTTTTCCAGGAAATTAACACATGCACTGACTTGGCTAAGTAAACTATGAACCACAACTCAACATATAGTTCAGCACATACGCGGTGGCCAGTTTACTGCAATAAGGCAGTAGTTACTTATTGGCATCCACCCACAGAAAGTAAGCTATACAGCTTGCAGAGAAACTTCGTAGATTAAGAAGAATTCGTCCTTCTCTGCGGTTCGACCCCTACGCCACCACCTAACCGGAACATTCGTTCTCGACCAAATGAGGTAACCAGGATAGCTAGCAGATGGTAGGGCGGAAGCAAATTGGCCAACACTGTTCCCATTTTGAGTTATTTATCAATTCGGACCCGGCATACCATCTGCTATTTCGACGAGTTACGCGCACTGAAGACGTTGCTTTGCCTGCAAGCTTCTCGAAAGCGCATGTATCTTGGTGCGGTGTAGCCAACATCTGTTGTGCCACAGCACCGAGGCTCGGCACATTTTTGGAATTGTAAAAACTGGTATGAATATTGCTTACGGTGGGCTACACTCCTCTCAATAATTAAGCAGGCTGACAGTAATAGTTAAAAAGTTTACTCAATATTACTTAACGAGCCTGCTAGTTAGTATATTTTAACTGTATTCTTATGTACTAGACCACTGTCAATGGTATGCTGAAAAAAAGTTTTTCTAACTCAAAATCCCTATTTTTAAATACTTTTTAAAGTCTTAAGTGAAACACCCTGGATACTCCGAGCCAAACAACGCTAGTTATCCCGAAAAGTGCGTTTCCTACAGCTGCCCCTGGAGAAAATCCCAAGTGTGGAAGCTGAAAGGTAGATAAAAGGTAGTCCTACGCTCTGCAAATGCTCAGCTGGACGACATGCGAAACGGAATGCAAACGCATATTAAAAACACTGACCTGATTTCGTTTTCCTGGATGGCGGCGATGGTGGGCTTCCTTTTATGTAGGTGCCATCCGGGTCTTCGGCGTCGCCAGTTTCGGTAGAATCACCAGCGGGACCTACGTGATTACAAGCAGCGCAGGTGTTACGAAACGTTTCTTCATTGCCAGCACGGAGAAACATCGTGAGATAGAGCAAGGCTGAAGGCTGCGCTTCTTTGTAATGCGTGGTCAAATGGGTAAGTAGCAACCGAAAAAAAAATAGCTGTGGTTGAACGCGGCTGAACTTAGTAAGACGAGCGAAAGCCCTGCTAAAATATACACACACGAAGGTAAGCACACACCACACGCTTTTATATAGCGAGCGGCGCATCACGCGACTTCCGGCTGTTGCGAGAGTGCCGTCGGCTCCGCATACGCAGCTGTTGATGATGATGATGAAGAAACTTTATTTCCGCCAGAAGAAGACCCGTGCCCCTCCGGGTCCGCACGCAGGCGTCCGGAGATGGGCAGCGTCGCAGCTGGAAGACTAGCAACGATATAGTCGCGCAGCTTCTGCTGCCAGACGGGTAGCGTATCGTTGTATGCTAAGGTCGGCACTTCTGAGTATGGTCTCCCATTCCTCTGCATTATTAATTCTGCCATATCCTGGGGCACTGGGGCATCTCCATAGTATGTGTTCGAGTGTAGCGGTATGTCCGCAGAACTCGCACACCTCCGTAGCTGTGGCGAGGCGCAGCGAGTCACGTGATTCGATAGTTGCGAGGCGAGCGAGCGCCGTCGGCTGAACGCACGCGGCTGTGGCGAGTCACGTGGCATGACGTCAGAGCGAAGCCTCCGCTCCTCCTGGTTTGAAGGTCAAATTTCGGAGCCGCAAGACCTTCACCGTTGTACGGGAGAAGTAGAGCTAACGCTCTAAGCGACCTACCTACTACAGACAACAGTAGCGGACACGGGCTGGGACTAACAACTAAAAAAAGAAATTCTTATTAATGATAAAGCCTGCAGTAAAAGCCACGCAGACGCCAAACCAGGAAAAGTAATCTATGAGTGATAATTAAGAAAATAAATATCCTCTGAAGTGAGCGCTACAGAAACTGAACTTAAGCAAGAGTTGCCATGTTTCGCTGTCTGAAAGGCCCTAAAGATTGCGCGTCCCTTAGGTGCATATTGGTAGCCCAGAATGGGAACATCCGCGAAACGCGGGGTACATTTGTCGGTAATCAGCTACGCTGCAAAGCCAGATTTCCGTCTTTTCCGGTACTAATATTTGCCTAGTGTCTGGCCATTCTTTCCTTCGCACATTCTTCTATCTGAACTGTGAGAAACTTTCCTCATGTGAGCGGTGTATTTTAAGTGACTTGTCATTTCCATTACTTGTTACTATGTTTAGTGGTGCACCATTTGTTTTTTGCCGTAAGTAAATACTTAAAGCATGCCAAATCTTCCAGTTACAGATGGAAATACATGGCGATTCTTGTCGAAATTCAGCAAGTATAGCACTCACGTTAAATGAAACTGATCTTTGAATAATTCCACATAGGTTACCTGTCTTGCTTTGGCGCATGCGAGTCAGTTACTCGGCAGTCTGTTCTCAATTAAAATTTCCGTGGTCAGTCCCACCCGTGTGCTATATGTTGTAGCCTGTTGTGCGCGCGTCGTATTTTGGCTGGTGGTAAACCTTTTCGAACATGCTCTAAAGTATCAAAACAGAAGACCCCCCCCCCCCCCTCTCCCGGTTGCTTAAGGTTCCTCTGTACAGCATGGGAATATATCTTCATTATTTCATGTTCCCATCGTTTCCATTCTAACACTCAAGCCCTATTCTTTCTCTCTCTCCGACGCATCAGTGAAGTTAACGTAGGCCACGTGACACTTGGGATGAAAATGACAATTGAGGAAAGGAGATGGTGCAGTCCCTGTCTCGCTTCTGTATGGACACCTCAGCCGCGCCGTGATGGAAGGGCTGAGAGGGGATTGAAAGAAGAAAGGGCTAAAGTTCGGCCATAGTTCGGCCATAGTGGAGCGATCCCAGTTAATTCCCAACACCTGTGGATATTTAATGTCCATTGACATCGCACAGTACAGGGCAGAAAAATTTCCGGCACCCTCCACTATGGTGCCTTTCATAGTTTTAGTGCCCATGGGATCTTAAACCCCATAAACCAAACCCTAAAGATAACCAATACTTGCTTAAAGCACGAAGCCTTGTCAAAGCATTTGAAAAAAGTAGGTCTCATTAGTCCCATTCATCAGTACTGATAGGGACACAAATTTTAGCAACTGATTTGAAAAGCAAATTGTGCTGTTGAGCCGGTTGACCACAGCAGTAAATAGAGGTAGGAAAAAGTGCTACTGAAAATCGTTAGCGTTCGTCCCGCTGCCCGCAATGAGAAGTGCCACGTGTTCGAATTTCGGTGTTGCCTACACCCTGACAGTCAGTGAATGCCGTACCACAAAGCCATCTCAAGGTAGCCAGGAGGAGAACTGTACGACAATACTGCGGAGCCAGCTACAGCGTCACATACAGTCCACTCACCCGTAGCTGCCAGGTAGCCGGCGCCACCGAGCATTCCGAGCAGCAGGCAGAGGGCCAGGAGGATTAGGAGGGGCGATCTCCGGCTTGATCTGCGGGAAGGAGGATTATCGCGTTAGAAGACGTCATCTTTCAACTCCGTTTTTAAAGCACGACTGCTCGTTTTTGTTGCGATGGATTTCCCATGTGACCTTTCCTTAAGGACTATAGCCAAAATGACAAGACCGAAACCCGTTGCTTTGAGTGCAACTGCAAATCCAGTGCGAACAACTCGTGAGAACAAGTGCAGTTCGGAATGTTATCTGTAATACCTATGTGGACTTTGTATATTCTATTTTCCGTGCAACCCAAACGGTAGATACGAAACTTCTGCGGATAGTAGAAATTTATGCTTGAAGACCGGAATGCGCGCACGGGCTCCATCTCATATACACAATAGCAGAAATGACGCTGGAAAAGTGGGGAAAGCTACCGGAAACCGTTGCGAAATGACTAAGCAAAATAAAATATTTTTGCATATTATCGATTTCTTACCGTGACCATTTGGCCTTGATGGTTTTCATTCATTTCGCACTCTGCACTGTGCTCACAAACGAAGAACGAAAAATGAAATGACATTGACGAAGCCGAGAATATGATCTGAATTTAAGAAGGAACATAGGTTCATAACAAATGGATAGAAAACATTCCATCGGATCCATAACAAAAGTTATGGATCCATGACGCTTATGTGGGGTGTGTACGAGTAGTCACAAATTCGATTCCTGTTTTTTGCAGGAGTGCATTTAACAGCTGTATCTTCACCAGCGTTTGTCCGCCAAAAATTGTCCATTCGTCTGGTGTCCATTCACCTACACAAAAAGGAAACAAGTATCTCCAACTGCGCCACTATTGCAGCCACGTGTCGACGGAAGGAAATTGACACGAACAGACGCCAAAACAAAACAGCCATCGAAAATATAGGCGTGTTGCACCAACCGTGGTCGCTCATACAAAAGTTTTTTTGGGGGGCGTTTTTTTTTCTGTCAACTTCCTTCGGCCTGCATATGGCAGGGCAATAGTGGCGCAGTTAAGAGATAACCGCTTTCTCCTGGACGAACGCCGGACGGGCGGCAGAGCAATTTTTGTGGACAAAGACCACGGACAAAGAAGTTATCCACGGACATACTTACTCGCCTTCCTTGCCTTCTTCCAAGGCTGAGGAAAAGGAAATTAAGAAAATGTGTAGGGAAGCCATTTACTGAAGGTGTGACTACTCTTAGCGGTCAAGTAACCATATCTCCTCAGTTCCGTCAGTCTTCACGACAGCGTCTCCACTAGCGCTAATGCAACATGCTTCAGCTGATACTATTCTATGCTGTAAATCCTTATATGAAATGGTAATACGTGGTGTGGTATCATATGCGTAATACGGTATGGATTGGTGAGTTAAAGTTAATCTATAAATAGAAAGGCGTGTAAAGCTGTGGTGATTGAGATTTACTGTTCTAAAGCTGCGCCCTCTGTAAGGCACACGCCGTAGTGAACGGTCCCAGATTAACTTCGAACACTTGGTGCTTTTAGCATACACTGACATTGTACAACACAAGGCCGTCTTTGCCCTTCATTTCCGTCGAACTCAGATGCTGCGGCTTGGAAACAATTCCACGACTTCCTATCTTCGCAGCGGAATGCCTTTCTTTAGTGAGCCTCCGGGTCACATCGGGATAAACTTTAATTGAGAAGTCGTGGTAGATTAAGATCTATTCCTTCCTCTTTCCGGAAGATAGTATACATGGAGTCTTTGAATTTTAAGCCAAGGTGTCGCTGAATCTAGTACCTCTCCTTTCTTCGGAGTGCATCGGGAAATCTCGCCATACTATCGTCGCTTAGAGCCCGTCAGCCCCAAAGCGTGTCAGATCTCGCAGAGCCTACACGCTCACGCGCAACATCGGAAAACAATACGGTTCCGCCATGCAGTTTCGTCCAGTCACCAAGAAGGAAAAGAAGCGAAATTCTGCGAAAAACATGCCAAATTCTTTATCGTCATTCCGGGCGCTATGCGACTGCTAGGTGGCGCAGATGTGTATTTGGCTTGAATAGTGTTCGATGCGATATATAGAATCGGCTCCGCAATTGCCGTTTCATCGAAATAATTTTCCCGTAAGGTCTCAGTTCGAAGGTCATCTTTCGTTTGGCCCTTGCGAACTGGACTTATTGGACTTCTACGAGCGCCAATCGTTCTAAAGATTGTAGGGTCTTGATACTTACTGGACATCTCACTGCTTTCAATTCCTAAAAGAAAGAAAGTAATGTCATGTGCAGCAGGCATAGAACAGAATTCGCTACCGACTATGCTATCCTGTGAATTGGTGCGTTTCTTGTTCGTTTGATCCCTTTTTGACAGGATTTCAAGTGAAATCCTGTCAGGCATCGATGCCTGATAGGATCGGCCTCTCTAAGGACCTTCTAAGCCTTGACTACGGTCTGCGTAGGGACGTAGAGATGCTCAGTGACCGTCTTTTAATGTTCATAGTCCAACATCAAACGCTCATGATTTCTCTGGTATGCGCTTGTTCGACCCTCGTATTCGGCGTTGTCAGTTCAGAGAAGATCAAAAGTTGCCCATTGCTACACCCATTGCTACACCCAGTGCTTCGCCTCAGAGCCTTCGCTGCGTGAAATTGTCTCAGCTGCGGTAAGACGCGCCTGAATGAATCACAGGCAACTAAAAAGCTGAGGCGCGCCGAATTCGCTACATTTCTCTCCCATGCCACTGCAATTTTTAGCAGGGAGCAGTTAACGAAGCGAAAGTATTGTCTAAAAGCGAAAAGGCTATAAAATATTGCTTTGATAAGACGGTGAACAGAATGAAAAAATACCATACAAAGTATAGCAGCTACACACCACTGGATATTGACTCAAGAAATAAAAGCTCATAAATTTAATGGAAGGAAAGCCGACGAAAAGATTGTCGTTAATATGAAGAGCAAGACGTTCCGGCTTCCATGCGGAAGGCTTGATCACCCTCCGTATGGAAGCCGAAACGCCTTCGTCTTCATAGTAACAACAATCTTTTGGTCGGTGTTCCTTCCATTAAATTCATGAATCTTCGACCGGACCAGACGAGTTTTCGTCGAGCGTCAGATTTCAAGAACTAAAAGCATACCGTATAAACTATCAATCGCACAGAAGAAGGCGAAAATTCTAAACAACGCTTATTATACCGTTTGTGGAACACCCGAAAAGAAAAGCCAAACACATATACCTCACGGTTTAACCGGTGTTAAGTGAACAGTAGCGTAACGTTTGGTATACCACGGAGTTAATACGGGCCACAGATCGCGAAAGCTCGGTAAGAAACTGTTGTGTCCCCTTATTGCTTTTGTGTGTGTGCGCCCCCGCGTCCTCCTCCTAACGACAGTTCGCATCCTCCTCCTAACGACCACTCAATCCTCCTCCTAACGACCGCTTGCCCCTCGTCGCACGCTGTCGCCGGATGCCCCCCCACGGTGCGCCCCCGCACCCTCCTCCTGTTCTGGGAAGCCACTCCCTCCCGTGGACGCTTCTCCACTCCCTCCTTTCTTCGGGCGGCCAGTTCGGCTCCTGCCTCGGTCGACGCTGGTCGCACCCTCATCGGCTTTAAATAAACGAAGTCTTAAAGTACCGTGTGCGTCTTCGCTGCATTCAACACAGCGACCGGACACGACAGTGGCGACGAGAAAGTGGATTCGACCCGCGCTACGCAACGCTATTGACAAGCCATGGCTACGCGAGGGTTTCCCAATCAGATACCAGAATTCAACGGCTCATCGTGGTCATCGTGGGTTGGACGCCTTCAGTTCTACTTTGAAGCTAACAACATCACAGACCCAGCCTTGAAGAGGGCCAACCTGCTGACGCTGTGCGGGGAGCAGACCTACGATACTGTCTGCGCCCTTATTCAGCCAAGCACACCAGCGGCAGTGTCTTACGACGACATCGTAAAAGCGCTGCAAAAGCACTACGACCCAAGGCCATCCGAGGTCTACAGCCGGGCTCGCTTCCAACGACGAGATCAACTGGGAGGAGAAACTGTGAGCGCCTACGTAGCCGCGCTCAAGAAGCTCGCTGCCGACTGCAATTTTGGAACGCTGTCGACAACAGCTACCGGGCAGGAGGGAGACGCAGCTTCTTCTGCTAACACCACCATGCTTCCCTTGGACGTGATGTTACGCGACAGATTTTTGTGCGGACTGAGTGACGAGTCACTGCAGCAGCGCCTGTTCGCTGAGAAGGACCTCACATTCAGCAAAGCTTACGACATCGCCGTTCGAGCGGAGAGCGCCGGTCACCAGCAGAGAGGGATTCGCCGGAACATCGAGCCGGTACACCAGACAAGCAACCAGGTGCGCAAGCCTTCTGTTGTTGTAAAATCGGTCAAAAAGGCACAACGCTGCTGGCGGTGTGACGACCAACACAACCCCCAGGGATGTCGATTCCAGTCAGCCACGTGTAATTTTTGCCACAAGCAAGGGCATATCGAAAGAGCATGCATTACGAAACGGAGACTTGCCAGGATAAAGTCACCTTCCCAGCCTAATCACAGCGTCAACGCCCCAGAGAATACGCCGCTATCTGATCTCCATGGAACAACATCAGCAACACCATCTGTGTTGTACGACCTGAACACCATGAATCTCGGCACGCGACCGAAGATTTTTACAGAAGTAAGCGTACATCACCAGCTGATTAAGTTCGAGGTGGACTCCGGCGCAGCCTGTACTCTGATCAGTGAGGACACGTTCCGAACTTCATGGCCATCTGACGCACCCGCCCTGCAACAAGACGACACGCACCTGCGAACGTGGTCAGGACAGAATCTGCCACTATTGGGCTCTGCCAACGTGCAGGTTAACTACAACGGCCAGACCCATACGCTACCTCTGCTTGTTGTGAAGGGCACAGGATCAAGCCTTCTAGGGAGAAACTGGTTTTCTCCACTAGGCGTGATGAAATGGAGTAAACATCAAAACGCCGATGCGCTAAGCCGTCTGCCACTAGACGCAACTGTTGACGAACCATTTCCACCAGGAGACGTTCTGATGTTCGAAGCACTGCCAGAACCTCCGCTTACAGCAGGCACAGTTGCAGCATCTACGCAGAAGTGCGCAGCTCTCCGGCTAGTTTACACAGCTGTTCAACAAGGCAACGTGCATAAACTCAAAGGGGACAACTTCGACGCTTACCGCAGGCGAGCTACAGAGTTGAGCACCCATCGCGGCTGCATCATATTTGGGTCCCGAGTTGTGATGCCGAGAGAACTACGCGCACAAGCTATGTCTCTCATCCACGCCGGACATCGGGGCATCGTTGCAATGAAAAAGTGTGCCAGAAGCTACATGTGGTGGCCTGGCATTGACAACGACATCGAAACAGTGGTGCGAGAATGCAAGCCTTGCCAGAGCAGCCGGAGCGCCCCGCCGAAAGCTCCTGTCCCAGAATGGGAAAAGCCAGACACACCATGGCACACACTGCACATTGATTTTGCAGGACCAATTGAGGGCTGCACTTTCCTTGTGGTCGTAGATGCCTACACAAAGTGGCTTGAGATAAGGCAAATGGGACAGACGACTTCGGCAGCAGTCATTGACAACCTCCGATCACTATTTGCAACGTTCGGCCTGCCGCGCAAGGTAGTGTCGGACAACGGAACACCGTTTGTGTCTGCGGAGATCCTCAAGTTTTATCGCGACAACGGGATCTCATCAGTTACATCGGCCCCCTACCACCCAGCGACAAACGGACAAGCCGAGCGCTACGTAGCCGAGCTAAAACGCGCCCTTGAAAGAGATCAGACAGGCTCGCTGCAGCGCCGCCTTGCGCGCTTTCTCTTCAAGCAGCACACGACGGTTCAGAGCACAACAGGCGAGACCCCCTCGAAAATGATGTTCGAGCGTGAAATGCGAACCCAGCTCACAGCCATCCTCCCCGAGCCAAAGGCAGAGACGTTCCGGGAAGAAAAAGCAATTCCGCGCTGCGGCACGCTTAATGAGGGGCAGCGCGTCCTCGCCCGACAGTTTCTGAAAAAGCCACGCTGGGAGGAAGCTACAATTGTCAGACGCATAGGCCTGCGCTCTTGGCTCGTCAACATACATGGCACAGTAGCACGCCGACATCTCAACCAGCTGCGTAGATTTACGACGCCGTCTGAGAGCTGTCCGCCAGCGGAGAGAACACGTGCACCATTTTCCCACATAGCCTGGCACCTCTTCCCGGAAGAAGAGACTTCGCCCAGGACAGACCCAGGAGACACAGCGAACAACAGCCAGCCTACAAGTGTTTCTCCCCCGAGCGCACAAAGCCAGCGCGCCTCCACGCGTGAGCGCCGACCCCCTGCACGATACCAGGCAACTTTCTAAGGGGGAAGGAAGTGTTGTGTCCCCTTATTGCTTTTGTGTGTGTGCGCCCCCGCGTCCTCCTCCTAACGACAGTTCGCATCCTCCTCCTAACGACCACTCAATCCTCCTCCTAACGACCGCTTGCCCCTCGTCGCACGCTGTCGCCGGATGCCCCCCCACGGTGCGCCCCCGCACCCTCCTCCTGTTCTGGGAAGCCACTCCCTCCCGTGGACGCTTCTCCACTCCCTCCTTTCTTCGGGCGGCCAGTTCGGCTCCTGCCTCGGTCGACGCTGGTCGCACCCTCATCGGCTTTAAATAAACGAAGTCTTAAAGTACCGTGTGCGTCTTCGCTGCATTCAACACAGCGACCGGACACGACAGAAACAAAGTACACAAACTCGTCACAGAAACGCGAAGAGTCTCAGAACTTACCGCTCATCATTGACATGGAGGCTAGAAAAGAGCGAATCAGACACGTCAAGGGAGTCACAAACAATTCACTGCGTCTTATGAAGGCTAGCTGCAAACGTGCGAAACACTGCGGCCGCAAGGTAAAGAAAGGGAAGTTTTTGCTGTGGCTGTAATTACCATTCAGTGCTGTTGATTCCGTCATTTACATCGTGGTAGGCACACCTGTTTTCAGTTCAGCATCTTCAGCCAACGCACCCTTCTTAACCTTCCTTAACGCTTTAACTGCTGCAATAGTTTCGTTTAGATTCTTTACCACTGCCTAAACTGATTTCCTCGGGATGGCTTTCACCCATCATGTTTAGCAATAGCAGAAACTGGTACTTGGTAGCCTTGGCCGGAGGTACAGCCACTCGAAAAGAAAACACCGCTTGTGCGCCCTGTTTACAGTCTGTTGAGTACAGCAGTACGCGCCGCAGAGAGCCGACGCAGCCTGACGTATTCCATATGTACAGACGCCAGGCGTCGTGTTCCGTTCTCCACTTCGTGTCCGTCTCGTCCTCTGTCATTGGTCACTCAGATATACCCGCGGCTTTCAAGCGTCTGTGGAAAGCGACCCGGCCATTGGGTAGAAGGTCACCGGACCTCTTCGCTGGCTGCATAACGCAGTCAGTGGCAGCCACTGGTGAGACCCGGTCGCCAACCACCAAATGGCCGGGTCGCTTTCCACAGACGCTTGAAAGCCACGGGTATATCTGAGTGAACAATGGGAGAGCATCAAAATTACGCGAAATTGCCATTTTCCAATGGACAGCTTATAGAATACAACCTTAGGTTGCATCATCTAAAGAAGCGACAGCTAAGCGGATATTGTGTTGCAGTTGCCCTTGTGCATTACCTAACATGATGCTCCTACAATCATGTCCGATGCTGTCTTATTTCGTTTCGGATGCCGAATGACAAGCGGTGGTACGGTACTCTGAACACTTGTAAATAGCGCTAAGGGGGGCCTCCTGGGGTCTCGTTACACCGCCTGGAGGTGCTACTTGAGAGAATTGCCTAGCATGCATGCGCTTACTTGCGGTTCTTTGTTTTATTTCCTATGCTCCAGTAACTTACAGGTGAACGGTGTCGACAGCGAACACCGGAGCGCTAATTTACCCGTTACCAGTCGTTCGACTAAAGGCAAAGGTTCCCGTGCGGTGCCCGACAATTATTTAGTGAACGCCTAGAGATATCAATAACTTGAAAAAAAAAATAAACACATCCATGTACCAAAGTTCCGATTTCCGCGATATTATAGGTTGCCAGACTGATTGAAAAGTGTAGCTTTTGTTGACAACAACCCTTTTCCCATTATTACACGGTAGATTAGCACAAGCAGGGGCTTGTGATTCCCCGTGATTGGTAGGCGATACTGCTCTTAACATTTGTTCGTTTATATCAAGTGTGTGGAGCACACTATAGCAGCAACCTATGAAAGCATAAGAAAATTGCAATTCGCGCATACGAATAGATGCAAATCCAATTTTTTTATTTTTTTATTTTGAAAGCGTTTGCACCACGCCATGGCTGCAGAACTTACTTCCTCCATCGAACGTCGACATTTCAGCTGGAAGAGGAATGCGGGTTTGGAAGTTAGCAGTGACCATGAGAGCCGCGGAAACCGAGTCGATACGAGTTCAAGATCAATGGAGGACATAGAGGATGAAAACAAAAAAATTTAACGGCTCCAAATATAGAACAGAGAAATGAATACTGGAGCTTACTCATGGTTAGAAGAGTCTAGGAGAAAACTTGCGGTTGGGGAAAAATTCTGTGAACCGCTTTGTTCCAGGGACGCCAGGGACCGGGCGGCTGAAAACGAGACTAAAAAAAAATGACTGCACAGTTCGTGCTGTGCTGCACAAATGTTACGACGCACTAATTTAGCCAGAAAATTGTTACGCACAGGCTATAAAGTCTCTTCAAGTGAAAGTTACAGTATGCAGCTAGGCGAGTTGCCACCCCAGCATCTTAGAAAATTGAGCAGCTGTTTTGCTATCTCGCTTATGCGCTAAATTCAGCCATACCTGTGCTGCGTGTGCGCACTACGCAGTTTTTTCTCGCTTTGCGTGCCCTTGGCGAAAGCGACCTCCGCTGAGTCAAGGCTACAGAGCTTCACGTTCCTTTCTCAGCTTGCATCGTGCTGTTTTCCCCCGCTCGTGCCAGTTCTGTGGGGAGGTTGCTGACACCTTCGACATGATTTGGGCGCTCCAGTCAGACCCACCTATCCCCCTATGCCCACCAGAGAGGACTGGGAGGCGGCCTTGCTCGGCTGTCAAGACCTCAAGGCCCAAACGTCCTTGGTTCAACGGACACAGGTGGCGTTGCTTGCCATTGAGGCCCCGGAATAGGTGCTCCACCTAGTACTGTGGGGGGAAAGGGCCAATAGGGTCCTACCCTAATCATCTCTCTTTAATTATTAAAGTTTTTATTTTTCACCACCACCTAGTCGCACCTGGTGGAAAAAAATGAAAAAAACTTTTTTTTTTTACTGTGAGAGGAGAGTGTTGCGGAAAACACGAAAGCAGAAAAACAAAGCGCGAGGACACTGCTGTTGGCCAGCACTAACTTCCGCTCATTAGAAGGGCGAAGGCTCCTCGCTTGGGCAGAAGGCTTCACTGCAACATACGTAGATTTCCAGAACGAGAGGGGAGGAGGGCGGAACGCTACCACTGCTTGAGCAGTAAAAAAATAAGCCAGTAACGGAGTTAATCGCTGAGGACAGATTTCGGTCACCCAAAAATCGACGATCTATTGAACAGAGGGTCGACCAAAAACCCTTTTCCAAGATGCCACTGCGAACTATGCAGGTCACTTGAAATATCTTCGGCCCAATGACAAGCGTGGATTGCATGTCTCGTTAAGAGCGCTTTTACTGAAGACTCCACACAGCTACCAATGTAGATGTCAGAGGAGATGGCGATAAGCGGATAAACAAAAATGACAGATGATCGCCGAACTACAGATCTCCATCGGGGTGGCCAGAGTGGTGCCTATGCAAGAAATCGAATGCTGCGCTTCCGTGACACGACACAAAATACATGTAAAGGAGACATGACCTCAAAAGCTAAAAAATATTGGTGCACTGCCGAGACCATGTGCCTCTCCTACGTGGCTCTTCTGTTGCTGACTGGCAAGAATTGACGAAGTCCTCGGAGAAGAAGGTGGAACGGTCGGTCAAGATGAGTGCGCGGTGGCTTCACACGAAAGCTCGAATGGAGGCGTCACTTAGCACGTGACCGAGTTCCAGAGAAGGCCCAGCAGAAGAACCGGGCTTCTCAAAAGGCGACGAAGCAATGGCCACGTCCTCCGATGCAAGAGAGAGCTCTGAAGGAATCCGGCAGCGGTTGCCGCCTGAACGAGCTGCGCGAGCACCTGGTTGGTTGTTGTTGTTGTTGTTGTTGTTGTAGCCTACGACAGAATGGCACATACCCACTCTGGGGGATCGGTCAAGAATCGGGTGGAAAAGGTTGGTATTCACCTGTACGTAGTAAAGGCAAAAGGAAAGCACACGGGAGAGGAACACCGGGGGAGTCTACCACAAGAAGGGCACGGAGAGGATGAAAAAAAAAAAATCAACAAAACTGAAAACAAATAATAAGAATAATAATAATCATAATATATATATATATATATATATATATATATTGGCCTCAAGTAAAGATGGCACGAATGTGTGCTTCGTTTTCTTCATCTTCCTCTTAAAACATGACACATACCCAAATCGGCGTTACCCGAACGTCTTCCTTCTTTGCCTGAGTACAGGACGTGCGACGAGGAAAGATGAAAAAAAAAAAAAATGATTTCGATGTTGGACAGTAGAACGCTTTGGTGATACACTGGGGAGCTTTCGGCTTTTAGACAAAGTGCTCATTCCTCAAGGGGCTTTCCTCTGAAAGTTTTTCTTGGCTGGAGGAAATGAATTTTTTTCTATTTATTACTCTAACGGGACGTTCCGGAGTAACTCCGAACTATGTTGCTCTACGACCGCAATCTGTGGAACCCAAGTTAACATGGTTTTTAGGAGTCTGACGTGAGTGTTACCATACCACACCATGCTTTGATTGTACGGGAGAGATAATCGGTTGTCTAGCTGTTCCTCGACAGCCTTCGATGCATTGTGCCTTTAGCAGCAGTGGCTGTACCCGAAGCCCCGAAGTTGCTTCCGAAGTTGCTTCTGGTTGACTGTTCGATAATGAGAAGAGCAAGTTGCTGGGCTAGTTGGTACTGTTGCACCGTTTGATAATAACGCGTTACTCGCAGCAGTCGCCAAAGAAGATAGGTTGATGTCACGAAGCTACAACACGTCGGAGCCGCAATTAATTTATAGATTACGTATATATTTCATTCTCTACAACTTTTCTATTGCGGAAATGCATCCAACACCGGATCTTCATGAGCTCTTGAGAACTACTTAGACAACAAGAAAGAGCACCAATTATATGCCCGCATGTAGAGTGCGCGGCATTCGTGGCAGAAGGCTTGGTTATCCATGCTATCCAGCTGAGGACTGAAGAATAGAAAGATGGCGAAGAAAAAGATGTAGTGGACCAAGGTGAAGAAGAAGAAGAAGAAGAATAGAAAGATGGCGAAGAAAAAGATGTAGTGGACCAAGGTGAAGAAGAAGAAGAAGAAGAATAGAAAGATGGCGAAGAAAAAGATGTAGTGGACCGAGGTGAAGAAGAAGAAGAAGAAGAAGAATAGAAAGATGGCGAAGAAAAAGATGTAGTGGACCGAGGTGAAGAAGAAGAAGAAGAAGAATAGAAAGATGGCGAAGAAAAAGATGTAGTGGACCGAGGTGAAGAAGAAGAAGAATAGAAAGATGGCGAAGAAAAAGATGTAGTGGACCGAGGTGAAGAAGAAGAAGAATAGAAAGATGGCGAAGAAAAAGATGTAGTGGACCGAGGTGAAGAAGAAGAAGAAGAAGAAGAAGAAGAAGAAGAAGAAGAAGAAGGAGAAGAAGAAGAAGAAGAAGAAGAAGAAGAAGAAGAAGAAGAAGAAGAAGAAGAAGAAGAAGAAGAAGAAGAAGAAGAAGATTTGCTATAATAGAGGTGCTTCTGTGGGTTCATCACTAAATTCAAAGGCGCCAAACCATACACACACACACACACACAGGAGAAGAAAGAAAGACGAGACAGAGCGCCACTCACAACTGATTTAATGTGCAGAAAGACACGTACATATATGTCACTGTCGGCGCATGCGCAAGGAAGACATTCAGCTTCGTGAAGATAAGCAGCGATCAAAAAACGCTTTTTCAGCCTTATACAGGTTTATCGATGTTACGCTGACGCACAAGTTGGCCCTCTTTTCGATATGGAATGCTTCTATCAGTTCTCTGGCTTTTGTCACATTACTCTTTGCCAAAATCCGCACATCAGAAAAGCATGGTTCACATGGTGAACAAAAGCATGGTGAACCATGCTTTTCTGATGTGCGGATTTTGGCAAAGAGTAGTGTGACAAAAGCCAGAGAACTGATAGAAGCATTCCATATCGAAAAGAGGGGCAACTTGTGCGTCAGCGAAACATCGATAAACCTGTATAAGGCTGAAAAAGCGTTTTTTGATCGCTGCTCATCTGCACGAAGCTGAATGTCTTCCTTGCGCATGCGCCGACAGTGACATATATGTACGTGTCTTTCTGCACATTAAATCAGTTGTGAGTGGCGCTCTGTCTCGTCTTTCTTTCTTCTCCTGTGTGTGTGTGTGTATGGTTTGGCGCCTTTGAATTTAATGATGAATAACTACCAACTAGCCCAACAACAAGTTCTTCTAAGATATATTTCTGTGGGTTATTCCGGAGCGGTAACTTCTGCATCATCTGTACCCACCGTTCGTAGTGCGTATCTACGATGTGTGTGTGTTTTTTTTATCATTGGCTCAAGCGACACCGCGCCTGCAAGGAAGTCCAGAAGAACGAGAGACACATATGCAAAAGAGAATTGTAATAATTTAGTCATGCTGCCGCGAATCTTTGTAGTGTCTGTTTGCTTATTCTTCAAAGCTGCCGGCGCGCCGCTTTATCACTTTGTAATGCAAGACGCCACCAGATTTATTTCGATTGATCGCATCAAAGCGGAACAGATTCTACGTTGTTCCAAAATCTTGTGGAACTTTGCACATGTATCTCGAAAGTTCGCTATCAGCCTTAAATTAAGCATGGCCCAGAGCGGTGGGCATCTGGTTCGACGACCGCCGAGCACGCTTGTTTTTTCGCCGCCACCCAGTGATTCAGTCCTCACCTGAATAAACAGTTTACTTTATAAGCAGCACTTTTCGCCGTCTTCCACACTGCCTCGACTTCCGTCACCACTGTGTGACATCTGGTGGAAGTGCTGGATAGTCGTCCATGTATAGACTTAACTCGAATGACGGAAAGCGTGGCTTGGACTGCCCTCAGCGCCGCGAAGCGATAGTCTTCGGGTGCGAGATAATCCTGTCGGTACGGCAGCTGGAGATAGCTGGTGCGGAGCTCGCTTTGACTGCTTTTTCGCCTGTGCGCTATTCCCGCGCAGCAGTACGCTCGTTACGGGGGCGTTTCATCACATTTTGATTGCCGATGCGGCCTGGCACGCCCGGGCAGCGCGTTGCAGTTTTCTTATCGCGGGAACCCGAAATTGCGTGCTAAGCTGCCTCTGTTCACGCGCCTGGCGAGTTTGGTCCGAAGGCTGCCGAATAACAAAATAAATGTTATGAGCAGTGTGGTCGCTTCCCAGTTCACCCATATATGCCGAAACTTCAGGCAGCGCACACACTGCTGATAAAATTTAATTTGTTATATCGGCAGTCTTGGGACCAAACACGCAATGCGCTCGAGCTGAGGCAGCGTAGCGCGCAATTTCGGGTTCTCTACATACGAGAACCTGTTGCGAGGCCACATCGGCCAGCAAAACGCGGTGAAACGTCCTGGTAAGGAGCGCGCTGTCTGCGCGGCGATCGGGCACAGGCGAAAAAGCAGTCAAAGAGCTGCGCACCACCTACCGTCAGCCGCCGTAAACATGCCGACAACATTATCTTGCGCCCGATGACTTTCGCTTAGTGGCGCTGGTGGCAGACCAAGCCGCGCTTTGCTTCATTTGCGTCTTTGGGAGCCCGTACCGGACACGTCCTGCAAGCCTTGACGCTAGTCCTCTGCGCTTCAGTCTGGAGGACGTGTCACCAGTTTACCGGGCCACCCAACGTCTCCAAGGATCGCAACTTGAGTTCGGGACCTTGCCGGACCGCACCCGACAACAAAAAGACGCTGCAACGTCAACCATGGCCTCATCACAGGCGTAGACCCCGATCATCCTGCAGCAGCCGGGGATGCCGCCAACATTCAATGGCTCCCCTGGCGAAGACCCCGAAGAACGGTTGGAGCAATCTGAACTCGTGGCATCGTTCAACAGTTGGGATCATGCGACTAAAATAGGGCACGTCTATTTCTTACTGCAGGGCTCAGCACGCACGCGATATGAAAACCACGAGTATTCCGTAACGACACGGGGGCTTTTCAAGAGAAGACTTTTGATGGCATTCACAACTGTCGCGAGAAAAGAAATAGCCGAACGACTCCTCGAGTTCAGGATCCAGCTTCCGAACGAACCCGTACGCGGTTACGTCGAAGAAATGAAGCGCCTCTTTCGTCGCGTCGACCCCCATGTGACCGAGGAAAAGAAAGTTCAGTGTTTAATGCGCAGCGTCAAGGAGCAACTTTTTGCCAGCCTCTTCCGCCAGCCTCGCCTGCCAGCCGCCAAAACCGTCGAGGAATTCACGCAAGAATCGTGCACCATCGAGAAGATCGACCCTCGACGTAGGGACTCGGCAGTACAACCGCCCTGCTTATGTCTGTGAAATTCGTCCAGACACTATGACCACCACCAGCGACGACTTGCGGAAAGGTATCCGCGTCCGCGAAATCGGCCGCGAAATCGGCCGCGAGGAGCTACGACGACTGCTGCCATCCTCCCCATAGACGCAAGCAGCTACTCTCATGGATGTGGTAAGGGAAGAAGTGCAACAGCCACAGAACCCCAGGCCATGACCCACGCCGCTGCAGTACGCACACCTCAGCCCCAACGACACCCCACACGGTCTTTCCGATACGAACCGCTTGTTCCAGAACGCCGTCTCCCTGCCCCCACCCGTTCAGCCTTCAAGCAACGCTCAAGCTCCAGGAAATGCGACGCCTGGAGGATTTCCGACACCCGGCGGATCTGCTTCCATTGCAGTGAAGCCGGCCATATTCTTCGGCACTGTCCCTACTGAAGAATGGACCTGTGTGGCTACTCAACTGATGTCCCACGACCCCACCCCGACCAACGGCCCCGGCAGATCGACGAGTACCTGCAACGAGAGGATTACGTGTCATTGAGCCGTCTGTCTCGCTAACCACCACCGTCTACATCGCGTTTTGCGGCATCTCCAGGCCGCCGCTACGCAGCGGCTGTTCGCGGAAGGTCCCCCAGCCCCAGTAGGGGTACTAAAGAAAGCAACCTTTGGAGGTGAGGTTGCTCCCCTGTGAAACGACGCAGATCCTCCATCGACCACGCCGCATGAAGACGCTGTACCCGCTACGCCGACGCCGCAAACAAACACGAGCTCGACCACGACGAGATCGGGCTTTAGAATGACTACGCCTCGTCGGGTACTACATACATGACGAAGCCATGACCCGACGCCGAGGACGACGTGCAACACAAGAGCCAGGATATCCGACTTAGAAGTGGCTATCGATGGCCGCAAAGTTACGGCTCCAGTCGACAGGGGCGCTGATTATTCGGGGATGATTGAAACATTCGCCGCACAATTAACGAAAGTCACGACCGCTTGGGGCATACCTCTCCTGCGACCGTCGTGATAGTACAGCAATGTTCCCGCGACGTGATACTGGGCATAGATTTCTTTAGTAAGCATCAGGCGATCATGGACCTGCTTTCCAAGCTCCTCACGCTTTAGCCGGATGAAGCCGTCCCTTCGATGACAACCGTGGAGCAGCATGTTGCCCTGAGTGTCCTGAATGAATAAGTGAGCTTCCCGTCCCGATCACGTGTCATGGTCACCGCAGGTGCCACGGATGCCGACAACATGGAAGGTCTCATCGAGGGGAACACGCAGTTGCTTCTAGAGCGAGGAATCAGCATCGCAAAAGTCATTGCACATTTCCGCAATGGCAAAGCTCAAGTGCTGCTCAAGAAATTCATCGAAGAAAACTGGCACGTTAACAAAGGAATGACGATTATTGCCTTCTTCGACGAACTATTCGATGTTCAGGACGCCTTAGCCATCTCCGATACAGCCCCTGAAGATTCACCTAAGGAACATCACAAGCACGTTTTCGACAAAAACCCAGCCTGCCCCGGAATAAACGAGACCAGATCCGCAATCTGCTTCGAAGCTACAGTGAGCGTTTCTCGTCATCGTCGATGTTTCGACAAACACTGATTGCTAACATCGCATTTTAACCGACCAGTACGCCCGACCTCTCCACCAAAGCCCCTACTGTGTATCGCCACGAGAACGACAAGCCATCGGTGACCAAGTGGAAGAAATGCTTCGCGACGACGTCATCCAGCCTTCAAAGTGTCCAACCAAACCAACCAAACTTTATTTTATTTTACAAATGTGCATACAGACTTTAGGATGAGCCACAGGCCAAAAGCTAAAGAAAATAGCTTGAAAATGCCTGTGGCTCATGCCCTGGGTGGCATCGGTTGTTCTAGTGAGGAAGACAGGGAAAGTGTTTCTAAAAGTAAACTGTTTATACGGCTGACCTAGACCCGCAATAGATTGAGTTACTCGGCGGCGGCAAAAGCCACAAGCGTACTGAGTGGTCGTCGGACAGGTTGCCAGCCGCTCTCAGCAGCACTCAATTTAAAACTGATAGCGAACTTTCAACATATATGTGCAAAGTTACAACATTCCGGAAGCACGTACGATCGGCTCCGCCTTGATGCGATCAACCGAGATAAATCTGGTCATGTCTTGCATCACAGACAAAGTGCTAAAGCGGCGTGCCGGCAGCTTTCGAGAATGAAAACACTAAAAAGATTCGCGGCAATATGGTACCGGCTGTGGTTTTTTGTGCCGTCAGAAATGTTTCGTTCCGTTCACGCCCCTCAGCGGGCCCTTGCCATTCGGAAGAATTGTGTTTGAGACTAGTAGAAGAGCCTGCGAAGATGATCATGAACGAAGCGCCGAGTTGACTGACCAGAAATGCAAACCACAAGAAACATCTTTCCAGTGACACGAAAAGGAACACGGGCATGCTAATTCTCGTCGGCCTGTGTGCCCTGCTGCTGCTGATTATTGACGCAGGATACACTGTCTTCGGAGCTGCTGGTGAGTGCACCACACAGTCTCCGTACAGTTGCGCTGTAAACCGTTCCTCGTAATCCCTATACATGATGCAAGGGCGTTCGGCAGCAATAACTTGCGAACCTTCTTACTTGGAGCCTTTAACGATATACAGCGATGGTTCTGATGCGAAAGTATCAGCAGTCAAGAATAAATTGCTAAACAACGACTCAGCAAGTGTTTTCACAAAAAGCACGCCTAATACCAAGATGTATCAGGAGAAAAAGCAGTGACCGGACCGCGCGAAATGAAAATGAGCAAGAGCACGACACAAAAGGGGAAAGATAAGTTACCATGAGCTCACATGTCCAATATTCTAGGACACGTTTTGATAATTGGGAAGTTGTGCGATACTGTTATGGATACATTGAAGATAATGGTCCATTCTTCTGATATGTAGCAAATCTTTCTTTTAAAGTGTTTCCGTCGAACGCACCGAATGATTAAGACTGCTTAGAAAAGAAATGGGAAGCGCTTTTGACGATAGCAAAAAACGTGAATAGAAAAACCATGCAAGACTGCTGTCGGGTGATCTGTGGATGTGTTTATTGTTAAAGTGGAATCCTACCTTAAACGCAAAAACTGCGTCATAAATGGTTTCCGTTCAAAACTTCGTTTGTCCAGAAGTGACGCGTATGCTTGTCTCTGGGTCTAACAAAATGCAACCCCAAGTGAACCAACACCACTTAAACCTCGTTGAGGTTATCGTGGGCTGAACCCACAGCGTTGCTTCGCACCGATCAAGACAGTCATGTTCGGAACAGGTGCTACCTTAAACTTATATCGCGGTGAAAAGAAACTGGCCGAAAAAATAGACAAAAAAAAAACTCTCGCATACCCCTAGCCTTTTCGTGGAACGAACTCAATGACAACGGTACCGCAATCTTTTAGTCAAGGGAGTGAGGACAAATTCAGCGTCTGCTGGTATCCAGCGAAACCATTTGACTGAGCTGTTTTTTGTCACTCATGCTCAGGAGACGAGGAGACGTCTGACGACAAGGACAAGGACAACGACAAGGACACGCCCCGCCCCCCCCCCCCCCCCCCCCCCAGATATGGTCCGGAACCAGGTGAGCATCGCTAACTTGTCCAATTCTCCCTTGGACAACCAGATAATGCTGCTCATTCTTACAAAACTTAACTGTCTTGCTCGCTGGCCTCACAGATGCGAGGTGTCGCGGATTTTCTGGCACCTCCTCAATGTTTAACCCCCCCCCCCCCCTAAAGCAGACCTCTATGATTTTATACCGGACTCATGGGCATGAACATAAAATTTTAACCCAAAATATGAACGTTATGCCACCCTGACACACCTAGTGATTGTGCACTTAAATTCACACTATTCCGTGTGGCACTATACCATATGGTATGTCTCCCGATTAGGGTGGGAAACAGCGCCTAGTAAGGAGTAACATGGGAGGGATCAGAAACTAGAATACACTAAGCCTCGTAAGGAGAAAATGAAAGGCCCAAGGGATTCAGGAGCTTTAGAAACAAATGCGAGTGAACCAGTCTTGATCTAAGCTGCACACGCTGACACCGCCACAGAGCGCATACTACGGTGTCCTGCTATGGCCTCCTGATATTCGCAAACGCGCCTTCCCTGTGCAGTGCTACTTTCACGACATGCATGGAGTTCAATTTTGCACCCGCTTAATTACTGCTTAGAATTTTCCGCGAAGTATAAAACATTGGTCAGACCCATAGCCAGAGGCTAGCCTGGGGTTTGAAAGGAAACGATAGGAACGTTTCTGCCTCGGAACTGTATCAAGTTAAACACAAATATCGCAAATTATAAAAAAATACATAAAATAAATGGCAATTACTAGACTACTTTGTTGGAGACATGGAATTTTAAAAAGTAAAGCAACAGTAAAATGGGAAACACAAGGGAAGACGACTGTAATACGCTGGCTTTGTCAGCACCGTTCGTTCAATTTACATGTGTTGCGTTTTAGAACGGAAGAAATTGTATTCAACTCAGGTTAAGATTGGTGACGAACCGTTGAATTTCACCGCTTAGTTTTTTGCGCTATTCAACCGAAGAATGTAATGTTTCGCTTTGTAAAACCACAATTAACTTCGTGTTGTTTGATTTCATTGTCTTCTGGCATTGGTCATTGCTAAAAGTGAAGTAGGCCGGGGTGGTCGATGTCATGCCTGTCAACAGGAATGCTCCAATAACGCATCCCACGCCCGTGCCGTATACTATCAACCGGCGCCCACGGTTAAGCATACCGGAGCAGCATGACGACTTTGATGTTCAGAGTGACGAGGACTATCGGCACTAAACCTGTCTTGAAAAACAGATATCGGCGGTTGTGCAACAAAATGGCGTAGCATAATTCCTGTGGCCCGGCCGGCTGCATTTTATGGAGCGTCAGTACGTTACATAGCAGCGCGTTCGGCGTTCGTTGTGTTCATTGGCGTTGGCGTTGATCACGTTTTGCACTCCGGTCATTTTAAGGAAAGGAAGTGCGCATAATAGCTCCCTGGGTCAGTGGACGCCTGAATCGTGCTTAAAGGTACATACGTGGGGTGATGAGAGAGAGATGTGAGCTGCAGGCATTGACAAGGTTGTGCCAGAAACGCGGCGCTGAAGCCATAGGCCATCGGCGTTCGTTATGTTCATTGACGTTGGCGTTGTCAACGTTTTACACTCCGATCATTTTAAGGAAAGGAAGGCGAGCGCTCGCGGTGAAGCACGCCAGATGTGCGTAGTGACGTCACTTGCACCCAGCGCATGCGCAGTATGGTCGTGCAAGAGCACGCGAAACGGCGAGAATGTGGGCAATGTAGCTCACGCAATATATGGCTTCGCGCAGATGTTGCTTTGGCCGCTGCGGTTGCTCAGTGGTTATGGTGCTCGGCTGCTGACCCGAAAGACGCGGGTTCGATCCCGGCCGCGGCCGCGGAATTTCTTTGGAGGAGAAATTCTAGAGGCCTGTGTACTGTGCGATGTCAGTGCACGTTAAAGAACCCCAGGTGGTCGAAATTTCCGGAGCCCTTCACTGCGGCGACTCTCATAGCCTGAGTCGCTTTGGGACGTTAAACCCCATAAACCAACCAACCAACCAGCAGATGTTGCTTTGGCAATCCTCCAGGTTTAACCAGAGCTAAACCACAGCCAATTTTTTTTAGTCGGCGTTCGTCTATCGAGCCGGAATACCCGGGTACGAACCCGACCGCGGCGGCCGCGTTTCGATGGAGGCGGAACGCAAAATGTGTCCGTGTGCTGTGCGATGTCAGTGGACGTTAAGGAACACCAGGTGGTCGAAATTATTTCGGAGACCTCCAGTACGGCAACTATTCTTTCACTCCTATCTTCCTCCCTTCCCTTATGGTGCGGTTCAGGTGTCCACCGAGATATGTGAGACAGATACTGTGCCATTTGCTTTCCTCAAAAACCATTTTTGTCGGCGTTCGTGGCGCGCTTGAGGCATCGACTCAGAAAGGACGATATGCGCCTTTCCTTTTCTCAAAACGGAGAGAGTTTGGAAACTAGACTGTTATTTTCTTCGTGCAAGCCGCCCCTGCTCCCTCTCTCTGTCTCTCCATGAGCCTGAAGCGCGGACGTGGCGACGCCGTCATAAAACGCCGGTGCACTTTGCGTCGCTTATAAAGCATAGCAATGGTAAGGAAGCAGGGATAGCGCGTCTACTTTGCATATGGTTAACAAGGCGAATTCGCTGTTTTTTTTTGTGCTTGATTGAAAAAAAAAACTTCTGCATCAACGCAAGCGGTGCTCCCTGGTAGTGCTGTAGAAACCACTGATGCATCACGTCGTCCAGACCGTTACCTTCAGAAACACTCGAAGTTGCACTGGGAAACTATGACAACTTGTTCGATTTAAATTTTTCCTCCTTGTACCAGCAGTATATTGACTGAGTACAATTTGCTTCCTGTGATTGCGCACTACTATTTATATTGACTTTACGAGTAGATATCATTTGACCTTGCTTGAGCTCTAGATGCCTCGCAGGTTGAGCTTTGCGCTTCAAAACGGTTGACGACGCTGTCCAAGGCTCGGGAGGCCTGGCATTGTCTATAGGCCAACACTATACTCACCCACCACCCTGTACGCCCATGTCTATCCAACACATATACCCACCCACCACTCTGTACGCCCACATCTCTCCCGACTACTCCAAAAGTGCAAACCTTGAGCCTTCATGGCCCTGCCTGTAGACCAACCCTATACTCACCCACCACTCTGTATGCCCATGTCTATCCAACACATATACCCACCCTCCACTCTGTACGCCCACGTCTAACCCGACTACTCCAATTAATGCAGACTTTGAGCATTCGTAGCACTGCCTGTACACCAACACATATACGCACCCACCACTCTGTATGCCCATGTCTATCCAACACATATACCCACCCTCCACTCTGTACGCCCACGTCTAACCCGACTACTCCAATTAATGCAAACTTTGAGCATTCGTAGCACTGCCTGTACACCAACACATATACGCACACACCACTCTGTACGCCAACATCTCTCCCTACTACCCCAAAAGTGCCAACTTTGAGCATTCCTGGCCCTGCCTGTAGACCAACACATACCAATCCTCCACTCTGTACACCCACATCTATCCCGACCAGTGCACCAAATAGTGCAAGCTTGGCAACGAACTGCAAACCTAACCCGTATTCTATGGGCTCGTCCGCAAATATCAACCCCATGCCTTAATATTCCAACCATGGAGCATTGGGAGGCAGTGACGCACTTCTGAAGCCCTGCCGTTCAAGCGGCCGCAGTGGCCTGGGCCACAGAGGCTGCCGGGCTCAAGAGCTCCAAGCCATCTGATTCACCATCCTCCTTACTTTAATTGCTAATAAGGAAGACTTCACCGATCAATCAACGAACTATAACAGGCATCACTGCATTGGCCTAGTGAATATATACGGCATCCGGCTTCACGGCACAAGGACGCGGCAGCGAATTGTGGCCGTTATGGCAGATTTTCGATGGAGGCGTACTGGAGAACCACCGATGTGCTCTGCTGCACTGTAGACCCGAGATGACCGAAATCTGGAGCCCTCGTATCGGCGCCTCTTTTACTTTGCTCCGTTTATTGCATGCAGTCGAAAATGAAATGTAAACTGTGGCGTTAAAGGTTCCGAAGAGCCACATGGGCTATCAGGGATGCCGCAGTGGAGGACTACCGATTAATTAGTCCATCTGAGGGTATTTAAAGCACACTGAGATCCCACAGCACGCGGGCGTCTTTTGCGGTATTTTGCCTTATTTTACTGGCATAGGTGTATAAGCGACACATCCGCCAAAACCCGACTTCGTTCTTTTTTCACAGCACTTCCAAAGCTATGGAGCACAATCGAACCGACCAACCCGGCACAAAACAGTGTAGAGTATGTCTGCAGGTGCCTTAAAGTTCGCTCCTCCACTGTTTTGTGGCGGCCTGGTTGGTTCGATTGACAACGAGTTGGAGATATGACCGATGTTCTAAAGGTGAATAACAAAAGTTATGAAAGAGTCATAATCGAGAATTTTTCCATGCCGTTTCCAGGTTAGGAATGTCGGCTCTAACTTTTAGGGTAGATACACTAAAGCAACATGAGTAACCAGTATATATGAAGTGCATAGCGTGACTTTTATTATTTCTAATCTTAGAAACAGGCTGGTGAGCGTCTCATATTGCTGACGCGTATTCTAGTTTAGGATGCATAAAAGTGAAGTATGTTAATGATGTGATGGGTATTTGCAAAATGCTGTATCATCAAACATTACGATCCTAACACGGATGGGCGATGCCCGCACTGTGGGGAGACCTGTGATATCTTCCACATGGTGTGGGCATGTACTCAAAATCCCCACCTCCCCCCTTCCCCTACCCCTTCCCGAGAGGCATGGGAGACTGTCCTCCTCAACTGCTCCTCGCTCGAGTCCCAAAGGGCTCTGGTGAAACGGGCGAGAGACGGGGCCTTGTCATGCGGTGTCCCGGACTAGGGACGCCGACCATGTAGTGGGGCCACTGTGTGGCTCCCAAACTCTATTTCACTAAATAAAAGTTTTCACCACCACCGCCACCACAAAACAGCCTATGCCCCCGCTGCTAGAAGCAGCGTTACCCTTCATTTCATTCATTTTCATTTTATTACCTTAAAGAACCCGTTAGGGGTATTTCGCTTATTTTAATGTGCTAGCACTGTAACCAGTCTCAGATTGCGCCGACGTTTGTCTTCCGAAGCCTCTCTCCGCGACTTTGAGGTTGCTCGAGAAGAACAACGCGGGTATCACAAGCCCCACCGTTGGGAGCACCTGCCATCGCAGGAAAGTGGCGCATCGCTTGAAAGTGACTGATCCTCAGGAGTGGTATGAATGTAGAGAATGCAGAGAATGAATGTAGAGAATTACCAAGTTCCGCATGCATATGTGGGCATTATTCGATAAACGCGATCGCGTCGTCCCTTAAGGCAGAGCTTAAATCCATTTCGCCTATCTTTGTCTGAAGCCTCCTTGATCTTGAAAACCGAACCTCGAACCGAAGCTGAAGTGGAAACTGAAATTATAGTGCACTTAATTCGCATTTTCCCATCTGCGTTGTATCATGAGCCATTTTTTTCGTCATCTCTGTACTGTTATGTACAATTCGACGCCGGACACTATGTCAACCCCATTGATTTCAAGACAACATTGAGGTTATCATCCTTTAGCTTTCACGGTCATCACTCACGTTATTCACCATACCCGGGCCTTTGATGAAGTAAATAAATAAAAATAATGTGATGTCCCATAGGAATGAAAATTCTGTGTATGGTTGAGAAACTAGTGGTTGTATTGGTTTGTTTAACTTTACAGTGAGTCACTTTCTAATCTTTCATTCATAAGTGAAATTATGGCTTGTGTGTTTGACATATTACGCCAAATTGTTTTATTCTTTTTGTTGCTGCATTTGGCGCATGTGTGGTAAATTGTTCCTGGGAAACCTTCCTAAATACTGACGCTTAGTAAGTGCTTGTCCAATTTCTTGCCATTTGTGTCTTCTTGTGCGGTTTTTATTCAAAAACTGTAAATCACATAGTGGCCGAGCCAACAACTGTTCTAACAACATGGCCGCTAGACATTCTTAATCGCGCACAAAAATGACAGCCTCGTTGGATCACTTCATGCGTTCATGTTCTGCGGTGCCGCCTTACTTTATCAGTTCATCATACTCCTTGCTCCACCCGCATCTTAAAATTGCGGAAGTCATATTTGTGCCAAGAAATGCCAACTGCTCAGGAGGTTGATCCTTCGCTGCCTATGCACACCGTACAAAAGTCACTTCTCTCTGAACGGATATTTCGTTAAAAATCATAAATGATCGATCAGTAGCAGTAAACAACTGCGGTTGACAGCGACCAACATCGAAAAATTTTTTTTGTCTTTTTTGAGCCCACGTCCTGTACTCCAACGAAGGAGGAAGATGTTCGACTAACGCTCATCCCCATGCGCTCACGAGCTCGCGAAGCTCTTTAAGGAGAAAACCGTTGCCAGGAACCCTTCGGAGCTCGCTCTGCCTCTGCGGCTTGTTTCGCCGCCTTTTCGAGCGCCCGGTCTACCCGCTCGGCCTCCGTCTGGGAATCTTCTACTTGCGAAGTCTAGCCTTCATTCTAGCCTTCGTGAGGATCCACCTGGCTGCTTGCGTCGCACCCACGTCATCCCCGCCTGGAGCACGCTGACCTTGGACTGCTGATCCACAACGCCCGCCGAGTTCTTCTTCGAATCCTGCCGCTCAGCGACAGAAGAACCAGGTGGGAAAGACGTCGTGGTTTGGGCAGCCCACTGTCTTCCTCAATTTTTGAGCCCAGTCGTTCCTACATATAGTATGTTTTGTCGTCTCAGCGCAGTATTAGATTTCCTGTACCGACGTTACAGTGAGCGCCCGGATAGATACCAGTAGGTCGGCAATCTTTTGCACAGTTTCTTTTAAAGGGACAGTGCTAAGGAGCTCGTGTCACGGAATATCCGGCGGTGCCGGCGGTGTCGTTGACCTTTAGCGAAAAGTCCACGAAAAATGCCCAGAGAAGCAGCCTAGGAGAAAGGCGGGCCATCTATGTCAGCTGAACCTAAGCCAGACGGCATGGTGTAATGGAGACCTCCGGCATAATTTCGACTTTCTGGGGTCTTTCGACGTCCACTGCATACCTCACGGGAGTCATTAGCATTTCGCCTACATTTCGCCTAGCATTTCGCCTGCCGCGGATTTGGCCTCAGCAGCCGGACGCCATAGCCACTCAGTCACGGTTACGGGTTCTTTTTCAGTTTGCGGATGGCAGCATTATTAGTGGCACGTCTTCTACAGTGGCTGAGCAGATAATCCAGTCGGCTACTGGGCGCGACAGGTCGAGGGTTCAATTACTGGCCTCTGCTTTACTTAGATGAGTACGAACTGTGCAGTCATTTTTTTTTGTATTTTCGTTTTCAGCCACCCGGTAACTGACGTCCCTGGAACAAAGGATTCCGCAGAATTTTTTTCGAACCGCAAGTTTTCTCCTAGACTCTTCTAACCATGAGTAAGCTCCAGTATTCATTTCTCTCTTGTATATTGGGATCCGTTAAGTCTCTTCATTTTCATCCTCTATGCCCTCCTTTGATCTTGAACTCGTATCGACTCGGTTTCCGCGGCTCTCATGGTCACTGCTAACAACCAAACCCGCATTCCTCTTCCAGCTGAAATGTCGACGTTCGATGGAGGAAGTAAGTTCTGCAACCAGGGCGTGGTGCAAACGTTTAATAAAGCAAAAAATAAAAAAGGGCCTTTGCATCTATTCTTATGCGCGAATAGCCATTTTCTTACGCTTTCATAGGTTGCTACTATAGAGTGCTCCACAGACTTGGTATACACTGATAAATGTTAAGAGTGGTATCGCCTGCCAATCACGGGGAATCATAAGCCCCTGTTTGTGCTAATCTGCCGTGTAATAAGGGGGAAAAGGGTTGTTGTCAACAAAAGCTACGCTTTTCAGTTTGTCTGACAACCTAAATATCGCGAAAATCTGAACTTTGGTACGTGGATGTGTTTATTTTTTTTTTAAGGTTACTGATTTCTCAAGGCGTTCACTAAATAATTGTTGAGCACCGCGCGGGGACCTTTGCTTTTAGTCGAACGACTGGTAACAGGTAAATTAGCGCTCCGGTGTTCGCTATCGACACCATTCACCTCTAAGTTACAGAGCATAGGAAAGAAAAAGAACCGCAAGTAAACGCATGCATGCTAGGCAATTCTCTCAAGTAGCACCGCCAGGCGGTGTAACGAGACCCCAGGAGGCCCACCTTTGCGCTATTTGCAAGTGTTCAGAGTACCGTACTACCGTTTGTCATTCGGCATCAGCAGTTTGGGCCTTAACCCAAAATGAGACAGCATCATGTTAGGTAATACACAAGGGCGTCTGCCACACGGTACCCGCTTAGCTGTCGCTTCTTCAGATGATGCAACTTGAGGCTGTATTCTATAAGCTGGTCATATTAAAATGGTAATTTCGCGGACTTTTGATGCTCTCTCATTGGTCACTCAGATATACCCGTGGCTTTCAAGCGTCCGTGGAAAGTCACCCGGCCATTTAGTTGTTGGCGACCGGGTCTTGCCATTGGCTGCCACTGACTGCGTTATGCAGCCAGCGGAGAGGTCCGGTGACCTTCTACCCAATGGCCGGGTCGCTTTCCACAGACGCTTGAAAGCCACGGGTATATCTGAGTGACCAATGAGAGAGGACGAGACGGACACGAAGTGGAAAAGGGAACACGGCGCCTGGCGTCTGTACATATGGAATACGGCAGGGTGCGTCGGATCTCTGCGGCGCGTACTGCTGTACTCAGCAGGCTGTAAACAGGGCGCACAAGCGGTGTTTTCTTTTCGAGTGGCTGTACCTCCGGCCAAGGCTACCAAGTACCAGTTTCTGCTATTGCTAAACATGATGGGTGAAAGCCATCCTAGGGAAATGAGTTTAGGCACTGGTAAAGAAGCTAAACCAAACTTTTACACCAACTAAAGCGGTAAAGATGGTTAAAAGTGCGTTGACTGATTATGCTGAACGGAAAACAGGTGTGCCTACCACGATGTAAATGGCGGAATCAACAGCACTGAATGGAAATTACAGCTACAGCAAAAAACTTCCATCTTTACCTTGCGGCCGCAATGTTTCGCACGTTCGCAGCTAACCATCATAAGACGCAGTGAATTGTTTGTGACTCTCTTGACGTGTCTGTTTCACTCTTTTCTAGCCTCCATGTCAATGATGAGCGGTAAGTTCTGAGACTCTTTGCGTTTCTGTGAAGAGTATTGTGTACTTTTTTTCTTACCGAGCTTTCGCCATCTGTGGCCCGTATAAACTCCGTGGTATACCAAACATTTCGCCTCTGTTCACCTAACACCGGCTAAACCGTGAGGTATATGTGTTTGGCTTCTCTTTTCTTGTGTTCCACAAACGTTACAACAAGCCTTGTTTAGAATTTTTGCCTTCTTCTGTGCAATTGATAGTTTATACTGTATGCTTTTAGTTCTTGAAATCTAACGTTCGACGAAAACTCGTCTTGTCGGGTCGAAGATTCATGAATTTAATGGAAGGAACGCCGACCAAAAGATTGTTGTTAATATGAAGACGAAGACGTTTCGGATTCCATACAGAGGGTGATCAAGGCTTCTGTATGGAAGCCGTAACGTCTTCGTCTTGGTAATAACCACAATCTTTTGCTCGGCGTTCCTTCCATTAAATTCATGAGCTTTTATTTCTTGAGTCAATATCCAGTGGTGTCTAGCTGCTATACTTTGTATGTCATTTTTTCATTTTGTTCACCGTCTTATCAAAACAAGGTTTTATAGCTTTTTAGCTTTTAGACAACACTTTCGTTTCGTTAACTGTTCTTTTCTAAAAATTGCAGTGGCATGGGAAAGAAATGTAGCGTTTTCGGCGCGTCTCAGCTTTTTAGTTACCTGCGATTCATTCAGGCGCGTCTTACCGCCGCTGAGACAATTTCTTGCAGCGAAGACTCTGAGGCGAAGCACTGGGTGTAGCAGTGGGTGTAGCAGTGGGTGTAGCAATGGGTGTAGCAATGGGCAACTCTTTATCTTCCCAAAACTGACAACGCCGCACACGAGGATCGAACAAGCGCACACCAGAGAAATCATGAGCGTCTGATGTTGGATTATGAACATTAAAATACGGTCACTCAGCATCTCTACGTCACTACGCAGACCGTAGTCAAGGCGTAGAAGGTTCTTAGAGAGGCCGATCCTGTCAGGCATCGATGCCTGACAGGATTTAACTTCGCAGGGATCAAATGAACAAGAAACGCACCAATTAACGGATAGCATAGACGGTAGCTAATTCTGTTAGAGTCCTCCTGGACATGACATTACTTTATTTCTTTTAGGTATTGAAAGCAGTGAAATGTCCAGTAAGTATCAAGACCCTACAATCTTTTTGAACGATTGGCGCTCGTGGAAGTACAATCAGTCCATTTCGCATGGGCGAAACCAAAGACAACCTTCGAACTGAGACCTTACCGAGAAATTATTTCTATGAAGCGTCAATTGCGGAGCCGATTGCATATATAACATCGAACACTATTCAAGTCTAATACACATCCGCACCACCTAGCAGTCTCATAGCGCCCGGAAGGACGATAAAGAATTTCGCATGTTTTTTTTCGCTTCTTTTTTTCGCTTCTTTTCCTTCTTGGTAACTGGACGAAACTGCTTGGCGGAGCCGTACTGTTTGCCCGAGGTTTTGTGTGAACGTGTAGGCTCTGCGAGGTCTGTCAAGCTTTGGGGCTCGAGCTCTAAGTTACGATAGTATGGCGATATTTCCCGATGCACTTCGAAGAAAAGAGAGCTACTAGATTCAGCGACACCTTGACATAAAATTCAAAGACTCCACCTATCCTTTCTTCTGGAAAAAGGAAGGAATAGATCTTCATCTACCACGACTTCTCGATTAAAGTTTTTCCCTATGTTACCCGCAGGCACAATAAGGAAGGCATTCCGCTGCGAAGTGGGAAGTCGTGGGATTTTATTCAAGCCGCAGTATCTGGGTTCGACGGAGATGAATTGCAAAGGCGGCCTTGTGCTGTACAACGTCAGTGTATGCTAAAGACCACCAAGTGTTAGAAGTTAATTTGGAACCGTTCACTACGGCGTGTGTCATACAGCGGGCGCAGCTTTAGAACAGTAAGTCTCAATCACCACAGCTTTACACGCCTTTCTGTTTATAGATTAACTTTAACACACCAAACCACACCGCATTCCGTATATGATACCACATCATGTCATATCATTTCATTTAAGGATTTCCAGCGTAGAATAGTATTATCTAAATCATGTTGCATTAGCGCTAGTGGAGACACTGTCGTGAAGACTCACGGAACTGAGGAGATATGGTTACTTGACCGCTAAGAGTAGTCACACCTTAGGTGGATTGCTTGCCTTCACATTTTATTAATTTCTTTTTCCTCAGCCTTGGAAGAAGGCAAAGAAGGCGAGTAAGTATGTCCGTGGATAACTTCCTTGTCCGGGGTCCGGGGCCACCCGTCCGGCGTTCGTCCAGGAGAAAGCGATTCTCTTAACTGCGGCACTAGCCCTGCCACATGCAGGCTGAAGGGAGTTGACAGAAAAAAAACGCCTCCCAAAAATACTTTTGTTTGAGCGAACACGGTTGGTGCAACACACCTATATTTTCAATCCCTGTTTTTTTTTTCTCGGGGGGGGGGGGGGGGGGGGTCTGTTTGTGTCAATTTCCTTCCGTCGACACAGTTGGAGTGGCGCAGTTGGAGATACTTGTTTCCTTGTTGTGTAGGTGAATGGGCACCAGACGAATGGACAATTTTTGGCGGACAAACGCTGGTGAAGATACAGCTGTTAAATGCACTCCTGTAAAAAACAGAAATCGAATTTATCGTGACCACTCGTACAGACCCCACATAAGCGTGGCGTACGACAAGAAAACTTTTGTTATGGATCTGATGGAATGTTGCCAATCCATTCATTATAAATCTATGTTGCTTTATAAATTTAGATCATAATCTGGGCTTCGTCAATGTCGTTTCATTTCTCGTTTTTCGTTTGTGAGCACAGTGCAGAGTGTGAAATGAATGAAAACCATCAAGTCCAATTGGTCACGTTAAGAAATCGATAATGTGCAAGAATATTTTGTTTTTCTTAGTCATTTTGCAACGGTTTCCGGGAGCTTTCCCCACTTTTCCAGCGTCATTTCTGCTACTGTGTATATGAGATGGTGCCCGCGTGCATTCCGGTCTTCAAGCATAAATTTCAACGATCCTCAAACGTTTCGTATCTACCGTTTGGGACGCGCGGAAAGTGGAATATATGCAAGTACACATAGGTATTACAGATAATTTAAGTGCGCTTGTTCTCACGAGTTGTCCGCAGTGGAGTTGCAGTTGCACTCAAAGCAACGGGTTTAAGCCTTGTCATTTTGGCTTTCGAGTGCTTAAGGAAAGGTCACATGAGAAATGCACCACGACAAAAACGAGCAGTCGAGCTTCAAAAAACGGAGTTGAAAGACGACGTGTTCTAACGCGATAATCCTCCTACCCGCAGATCGAGCCAGAGATCGCCCCTCCTAATCCTCCTGGCCCTATGCCTGCTGCTCGGAATGCTCGGTGGCGCTGGCTACCTGGCAGCTACGGGTGAGTGGACCGTGTGTGACGCTGTAGCTGGCTCCGCAGTATATGTCGTACAATCCTCCCCCCGGCTACCTTGAGAGGGCTTTGTGGTACGGCATTCACTGACTGTCAGGGTGTAGGCAACACCGAAATTCGAACACGTGGCACTTCTCATTGCGGGCAGCGGGACGAACGCTAGCGATTTTCAGTAGCACTTTTTCCTACCTCTATTTACTGCTGTGGGCAACCGGCTTCACAGCCTAATTTGCTTTTTAAATCAGTTGCTAAAATTTGTGTCCCTCTCAGTATTGATGTATGCGACTAATGAGTCCCACTTTTTTCAAATGCTTTGACAAGGGTTCGAGCTTTAAGCAAGTATTGGTTTTCTTTATGGTTTGGTTTGTGGGGTTAAAATCCCATGGGCACTAAAACTATGAAAGGCACCATAGTGGAGGGTGCCGGAAATTTTTCTGCCCTGTACTGTGCGATGTCAGTGGACATTAAATATCCACAGGTGTTGGGAATTAACTGGGATCGCTCCACTATGGCCGAACTATGGCCGAACTTTAGCCCTTTCTTCTTGCAATCCTCTCTCATCCCTTCCGTCACGGCGCGGTTGAGGTGTCCATAGAGAAGCGAGCCAGTGACTGCACCATTTCCTTTCCTCAAATCAAGCCCAACCCAATTGTCGTTTTCATCCCAAGCACCACGTGGCCTACGTTCGTTTCACTGATGCGTCAGAGAAAGAAAAATAGGGCTTGAGTGTTAGAATGGATGCGATGGGAACATGAAAGAATGAAGATATATTCCCATGCTGTATAGAGGAATTTTAAGCAACCGGGAGAGGGGGCGGGGGGGGGGGAGGGGGGCTTCTGTTTTGATACTTTACAGCATGTTCTAAAAGGTTTAGCACCAGCCAAAATACGACGCGCGCACAACAGGCTACAGCATATAGCACACGGGTTGGACTAAGCACTGAAATTTTAATTGAGAACAGACTGCCGAGTAACTGCCTCGCATGCGCCAAAGCAAGGCAGGTAACCTATGTGGAATTATTCAAAGATCAGTTTCATTTAACATGAGTGCTATACTTGCTGAACTTCGACAAGAATCGCCATGCATTTCAATCTGGAACTGGAAGATTTTTCATGCTTTAAGTATTTACTTACGGCAAAAAACAAATGGTGCACAAAAAACATAGTAACAAGTAATGGAAATGACAAGTCACTTAAAATACACCGCTCACATGAGGAAAGTTTCTCACAGTTCAGATAGAAGAATGTGTGAACGAAAGAATGACCGGACACCAGGCAAATATTAGTACCGGAAAAGACGGAAATCTGGCCTTGCAGTGTAGCTGATTACCGACAAATGTACCCTGCGTTTCGCGGATGCTCCCATTCTGGGCTACCAAAATGCACGTAAGGGACGCGCAAGCTTTGAGGCCTTTCAGACAGCGAAACATGGCGACTCTTGCTTAAGTTCAGTTTCTGTAGCGCTCACATTAGAGGATATTGATTTTCTTGACTATCACTCATAGATCACTTTTCCTGGTTTGACGTCTGGGTGGCTGTTACTGGGCGATTTGTCATTAATAAAACTTAATTTTTTTAGTTGTTAGTCCCAGCCCGTGTCCGCTACTGTTGTCTCTAGTAGGTAGGTCGCTTAGAGCG
This sequence comes from Amblyomma mixtum, assembly GCF_055824585.1. Taxonomy (NCBI): domain Eukaryota; kingdom Metazoa; phylum Arthropoda; class Arachnida; order Ixodida; family Ixodidae; genus Amblyomma; species Amblyomma mixtum. Next base: position 19,907,841 of record NC_143019.1, read on the forward strand.
ATAGCTCTACTTTTCCCGTACAACGCTGAAGGTCTTGCGGCTCCGAAATTTGACCTTCAAACCGGGAGGAGCGGAGGCTTCGCTCTGGCGTCATGCCACATGACTCGCAACAGCTTCGCGCGTTGAGCCGACTGCGCTCGCTCGCCTCGCAGCTATCGAATCACGTGACTCGCTGCGCCTCGCCACAGCTGCGTGTGCGGAGCCGTCGGCACTCTCGCAACAGCCGGAAGTCGCGTGACGCGCCTTTCGCTATATAAAAGCGTGTGGAGTGTGCTTACCTTCGTGTGCTTATGTTAGCAGAGCTTTCGCTCGTCTTACTGAGGTCAGCCGGGTTGAACCAAAGCTAATATTTTTTCTGCTAGTTACACATTTTACCACGCATTACAAAGAAGCGCACCCGTCAGCCTCGCTTTCCCTCACGATGCTTATGCGCGCTGGCAATGAACTTAGGTTTCGTAACACCTGCGCTGCTTGTAATCACTTAGGTCCTGCTGGTGATTCTACCGAAACTGGCGACACCGAAGAAGCGGATTCCACCTACGTAAAAGGAAGCCCACCATCGCCGCCATCCAGGAAAACGACATCAGGTCAGGGTTGACGATACGTTTGCATTCCATTTTGCATGGCGTCTGGCTGAGCATTTGCAGAGCGTAAGACTACCTTTCATGTAGCTTGCAACTTCCACACTTGGGGTTTTCTCCAGGGGCAGCTGTAGGAAACGCACTTTTCGGGATAACCAGCGTTGTTTGGCTCGGAGTATACAGCGTGTTTCACTTAAGACTTTAAACAGCGCTTAAAAACAGGCTTTATGAGTTAGAAAACTTCTTTCAGCCTCTAGCATTGTCAGCGGTATAGTACATTAGAATACAGCTAAGATGTACTAACTAGCAGGCTCGTTAACTAATACTGAATAGTTAACTTTTGAACTGTTACAGTCAGGCTCCTTAATTATTGAGAGGCGTGTAGCCGCCCCGTAAATAATATCCATATCAGTTTTTACAATATCAAAAATGCGCTTAGACACGGCGCTGTGGCAGAACAAATGCTGACTACATCACGCAAAAATGCATGCGGTTTCGAGAACCTTGCAGGTAACGCGACCATTCCAGTGCACGTAACTAGTCAAAATAGCAGATGGTAAGGCAAGAGCGAATTGATCAATAACCCGAAGTGCGAACAATGTTGGACAATTCGCTTTCCCTCTACCATCTGCTAGCTGTCCTGGTTTGCTCATTTGGTAGAGCGAATGCTCAGGTGAAGTGGTGGCCCCGGGTTCGAACCCCGGAGCAGGACAAATTCTTCTTTATCTACGTGGGTGGATGCCAATTAGTAATCACTGCCTTATTGCAGTAAACTGGCCACCGCGTTTGTGCTGAACTATATGTTGAGTTGTGGTTCATAGTTTACTTAGCCAAGTCAATGCATGTTTTAAGTTCCTGGAAAACCGATGATAAGAAGCTTTTGTTGTTATGGTGATGTTCCTTATATTTCGGAGTTGATATACTGACCATTCCTCTCTCAGAACACACCGAAACGTAACCGTATTATGCTCATTTATGTAACAAAGTATGGTCCTGGTACTGATAAGACCCGCTGCCTCCGGAGGTAGCGCGCAAGCCATAAATTAACGCTTTTCCTTTCGGTCATGAGCAAAAAATGTCATGCATTTAAGTTCATGAATTTTCTAAAAAATCACGCATAGATACAAAGGTAATCGTTTCCTTAATGTTGTCTCAACATCCACGAAAAAACGCATGAGCAACTCTTGCAGTAACTTAGATATGCACTGCTCGCCTAAAGAGCTTCTCTCAGTACTGTCGAGCCAAAAGGCAAGAGCAGTTCTTTGTTTAAGGCATTGCAACACAGCAAACCTCGGGATGAAGCTACACTGACACTCACTTGACTGTAAGTGATCCCCCCATTTTATGCTGGCATACTCGCAAATTTACGCCTGCAAGAAGCATTTTACCGCTGTTAGCAATAACAGTTTTATGGGAAACATACTACTTTAGCTACCACTTCAGCCCTTCACCGTGGTTATGCGCCTCCAAATCACGTGATACATGACGTCACACCACGTGACACGATGACGTCACGACAGTGGAGAAACGGGGGCCCACCTCGCGCCGTCGCTGTGGTTGTGCACCTCCAAATCACGTGATACATGACGCCACACCACGTGACACGATGACGTCACGGCAGTGGAGAAACGGGGGCCCACTTCGCTACGTCGCTGTGGTTTTGCGCCTCCAAATCACGTGATACATGACGTCACACCACGTGACTTGATGACGTCACGACAGTGGAGAAACGGGGGCCCACCTCGCGCCGTCGCTGTGGTTGTGCGCCTCCAAATTACGCGACACGATGATGCTTCGCATTCTCCAGGCTTAACCAGTTAAGCCTCAGCCATTTTTTGAAAAGGACTTCGAAGCCATGAACGTAGTCCGTGGTTAATAGAAAATAGGTTTTTTGGCTGCAAATTTGTGGCAGTCCTAATGCATCAGAGCATCATGCTTCAACTGTTCCATGACAATTGTTAAACATTTTGCTTCAAAAACTAATAAAAACTTTTCTTTTGGTTTGGGGGCAGCGAACAATTTTTCTAGCGCCAATCATTACGATTCATCTGGCTTAATATCAAGTACTTTTTGTTTTGTCTTGTCAGTGGGGAGTTAAGTAGTAAAATGTGGGGCATAGGGTTCCGAAGGAGCCCAGGGTTTATCAGGAACGCAGTATTTTAGGGCTTTGAAATATCCTCGACATCATGGGATTATCTAACGTGCGGTGATCGACATCGCACGGCACGCGATCCCCTTCGCCTTTTGCCTCAATCGAAACGCGGCAGCCGCAACAAGGATTCGTCCCGGCACCTCCTGCTGGTTCGCCCAATGTTTTAACTACTGGGACACAGCGGAGGGTAGTGGAGATGTTTGCAGCTGTTAATGAAATAATCCAATAAAACCGAAATTTTACTGACCTGTTACAACCTTTGTAAGGATTTAATAAACGGTCAACTGACACATAATGCACACTCGGCGACAAAAGTATCTGAACGCTGTACTCCGTAAACGAAGCCGGCAGCTTTATTGAAGCAAAAGCTTCCCTACAGGACCTCGGGCTTTTCTTCGCGGCGCTTGCGGTTTTCACCTTGAAGCAGTTTAGAGGTCAAACCGCCGTAGAGACATGGTGTGCTGCTATAGTGCTACTCAAAGGTGCCACATAAGGTCATAGTTCAGGTCAGGCTCATGGTGCAAGGTCATGATCAAAGTGAAGTCAAGGTCAAACAAAAATTTGCTGACGGTTTATCTTCGGTTAAAGGTGGTGTGTAAGGGAAAGCTTCACTCCCCCAGCAACGCTAAGAGTGCTGCTGGAGGTTGATGCAATAACGAGACTCATAGTTTGGCTTAGAGGAATGAAAGTTGCACTTACACACCAGGTTTAACTAAAGGTAAACCATAAGCAATTTTTTTTTTGTTGGAGGGCACCCTTGGGAAAGTGGAAGATAAAGATTTTAACTTTCGCCACCAGAAACGTGGTGTACAGCACGGCGCCAGTAATAGAGCTACCGGTTTCGTTTACGGAGTGCACGGTTCAGGCATTTTCGACCCCTACTGTATCTGTTCTTTTAAAGAAGTGCTGTGAAGATTTCACCAAGCTCACAACCCCCAAACCTAGCGCCTCTGGATAGATTGCGCTTTGCACCGCAGAATGGGTCTGCCACTTTTCAACAAACTAACTTGCAATGTAACCCCTGCTACGCCTCGAATGTCCTACCGCGTGAAATGCAGCGAGTTAATCCTTATCGGAGGAGCTACCTTATTGTTGCGCTTGCTTTAAAGGCATTCAGATAGAGGCATTTAGATGATCCAGGCGATCATCTGCGTTTGTGAATACATCGGTGCTCCACGCTTATCAGCTTAGGCCTATATTTGTGAAATGGGCGTCCTCTGAAGCTAATACATGTACATCAGCACTAGTTGCACAAGGACAATTTGCCTGTATTGCAATGTTCGCTCCTAAAATACGTTTTAATGGTGACATTGTATGATGTAGGGGGGTAACTATACATGTCAGTGCGACTTAAAATGCATAAGGATGTAATGATATAAAAGAAATAGAACAAAGTGCGTAAGGAAACATATAAGGAAAGCATAGCGGACTCATTCGTTCTCAGTTAGCGCTTCCGACAACTTGTAATAGGCTTTGCTACCATCAGAGGCAACGAATAAATCGAGGAGCTTCCGGCCAGACAGACGGCTGAACTTTGGGCAGGGTTTACGAAAGTGCCATAATTTTAGCCTCCTCGCTGTGCACGCCGCTTTTAATTTCTTGAAGTGCTACAACGATGTCTTTTATGCTTTCAGATTCGGTCACAGCCTCAACAACTGCGATGCCCGATTCGTTCACACTATCGACGACTTCGGCCGGACAACCTACGCCGAAAACGAATACTACGAGTACTAAAAGAGCTACTGCTAAAACAACGACGACCACTAAACGCACTACTGCTAAAACAAAGAGGACCACTAAGAAAACCACGACCACCAAAGCAACTACGACGACACCTGAAACCTGTAAGTCTCTGCTAGTGCTGGAATGCTATATTCAATTCAATATTTTATTTCCAATCGGAGATGGCGCATTCGTTCTCGGTTCTCTGAGTTGCGAATTGTACGCCTAGTTTGATGCTGTGTGGACTTTATTGGTAAATGGGGAGAAAGGAGCAATGTAGTGAACACATACTCACTGATACTCGCTGATACAGTCAGGCGACTTTAAAGCACATTCAGTGCTTTCGATGTGTACAATGTGAACAGGAAAGAATCAGCTCACATTTCGAACTTCAAATACAATACACTGCAGCGCAGCAAGAGACGAGGATAAAAGAGACGAGAGACGAACACCACGAGCGCTCGTCTCTGGTCTCATGTGTCCTCGTCCTTTGCTGCGCTACAGTGTATTGGAACTATGTACCAATAAGCCTAAAAAGCCACGCTACTGAACTATATTTAAATACTATAGACCGAAAATAATTCAAAAGAATGAAGCTACAAACAAAAAAAGTAATGAGTGATTATGGCTTTCTTTATGCCCCCTCTTTTGGTGCAAGGCTAATAATGTGGTACCAGCCTTGCCGTGAAGAAACTACGTGAGGTTAACGATGCATTTCGTTTTACCATCACGTGCCTCCAATAACTATCATTTTCGCACAGCACAGCTGGTAGAGATATTAACAACCATGAGGCTGAGTTAAACCACTCACTCTTAACGGTGCTCTTGGCGTCAGCTGAATTTTGTTTTTGCTGACAGCATAGTGTGATGGTGATAACGCAGTTTCATTTTCTATTTTTGTCTACCAGTATTCTTACCTCACGCATGCCGCTCAATAGACATGGTAAAGCTTGCCTGACCACAGTTGCTGCTATCGCGTGCCTGCATATTGTCCACATATGCGGCCTGACAACTACACGAGGAGACGAATATCACTCTTCGTTAAACCTCCTGCAGATGAAATGGGAAAACTTTGTATATATTAAAGTCCTTTTAGGTTGAGGAAGTAGCGGTCGAGTAATGAGCGCATAATTAAATGTCGCTGATGCAGCAGTTCTTAATTTTTCCGGCGACATGACAGTTTTAGGCGGTTGCTCGTCAAAATTACTCCTGCGCGCTTAACTCACGGCCATTCGAAACATCGACAAGCCATCTGCTCCGTCTGGGGCTCTCTATTCATTTATCTTCATCGGGCTTTGAAAGCTCTATCTGACATTTTCCTCTTTTTCGGTCGGTTAGGGATTTTATTTTTTAGAGGCCACAGGCTTTTTTTTCAAGTTTCCTTCTAAAGAGATACGGTATTTGCCTTTTGCCTTAACATGCTGAAAATTTCGAAAGGGTATAGCACGCAAGAAAAGACAGACACCATAGACGCGCTTAAGTTTCTTACCCACCCTCTAGGCTATTACTTGACCTGGAAAGTCTTTTCAGGGGAAATTTTTGCTTTCGGGTTATACATCTAATTCATCAACAGCCTTACATTTTCTGGTGTCTTGGCCTTCGACGCCATTTCTTAAATATTGGCTGGGCTGCAAAATTGCAAATTCTGGAGAGCTGCAACCGAGCAGAAGAGTGTTTCCTATTTAGAGGAGGGAGAGTACAGTTCGTGGTTCTCACAAGTCTGGGATAACAAGGGCGGTTGCTGCCCGCCAGTCAATCTTCACCAGTTGATCCTGGCTGGATGGATTAGAAGAAAATTTGCCATTACTCAGCGTTAGTGTTGTACGTGTAATAATGAGCAAAGTATCAGTGATTTTGGAGGAAAGAAAGTGGCGCTATGACATTTCTCGGTGGACACCAAACCGGCGCCGTGATTAAAGGGAGGAAGCTGGGAGTAAAAGAAGAAACAGCTGCCGTAGTTGATGGCCGCGCATTCATCCTGTGGATCTTTAACTTGCACTCACATCGCACAGCACACGGGCGGCTTTTGAGTTCCGCCTCCATCGAAACGCGTACGCCGCGGTCGGCTTCGATCCTGGAAACCTCGGCAAAAAGTCTGCGCAGTTAGGAAACCGAGGTCAGCGATAAAGCCAAAAGCACTTTTACACATGATGCTCGAACTCTTACAACAAATTCTAAATGACTGGAGATCACGGCTCCACAGAAACATATTTCTGTGAAGCCGGATCCTGTAAAGTTTACTTCCTTAGTGAGCATATAACGCGCGTTATAGGGTGTGCGTGGGTTGATGCAACCGACGCTGAGTTCCGCTGTGTCTAAACCGACTCGGAGCGTCTCGAGTCCTCCCTTATTGTGCATTCAAAAGCCCTCCGCAGTCTAGTTCTTCGAAAACTGAATCAGCATGCAGCGGGCTTCAATTAGACGAAGGCGGAGTTCCAGTGCTACCGCACGAAAAAAAAAAAAAATTATTTCAGAGTGCGTCGCCTCTTGTGTTACCATTTTGCGCGTTAACCGTGTGCTGCACATTTTGCGCCTGTGCAATAATTACATGCTAGGCAGTGTGGCTCCGCGTATTTTAGCGGGTGACGACAGAAAACGGCGTGAATTTTTCTTTTTTTTATGCTGTCCATCCATGGGTGGAAAGAGCTTTTGCTGTCCATAAAATTTTAGAGTTACAGAAGAGGCGTTCCTGTTTCTGTGTGAGCTGAAAACTCTACGATCTATCGCGGCTTACTTTTGGCGCCGGCCACTGCTGATAACGCCCGAGCTGCCAATTATTTGTCAGACCCCGCATATGCCACCAAATATTTGCGTAACGATGCCCAGCAGTGCGTGGCAGGAAAACAAATGAGCCGACGGTATAGAAAATTCACTGGGATACGGTGGCTGAGGCGGGCGCAGGATAGGGTTAAATAGAAGTCACATGAAAGGCTGCTTTAAGTCAGAGGACGCAAGCTGGCTGATCATGATGGTGATGAGAATAGAGAGTTCCGGGCGCTCAAATATTTTATTTTGTTTAAACGCTGTTCTCAGCGGTGTGCCTTGTGATAGGCAGTTTTTGCATCACCAATAGCAGAGTACAGTCCTTTAATCAGGTGTCTCTTTCTCCTGCACGCGGACAGTCTCGGTCAAAGAGCTGGTCTGCACTGTGGGGGCCTCGGCCGTGGTGGGGTACATGATGCCCCCGGACGGCCTCTGCACCTACCTGTTCTACACCGACGTCGTCGTAGTCGCCAATCAGCTGAACGCCGCCGAGACCGACACCAGCTGGGAAGTGTTCCAGAAGGAGATCAAGTCGCGGAGGAAGACCAAAGGCGGCATCTCATTCGACATCCAGTGAGATCCGCTGTCTCTGTCCACTTCTTTATGGCCCGTGCCGACTATGGCGTCAGTGGTGGAGGGCGGCGGTATATTGGGTATTGGCGGGAATTATCAAAAATGGGCTCATTACTTACTAGGCTGATAAGATTACTACTGCAAGCACTCACACAAGCATACCTTCTATTACTTCCGTTTTTGCAATCTGCTCTGCTTCAATGCCTCTGAACTGCGATATCTCGGTTTCCTTTTTGTGTCTATCGCATTAGCGGGCGGTTCTTATTCATTTTACAAGTGCAGCCATTTAAGAATCGGCACTGTAGGCATGTGAGTTAATGTTTGTAACGCTCTGTAAAGCTCAGCAGCTGGACTATGAACGAATCGGTAAGGAAATACTCCGTACTAAATTTGCGAATCTGCCACTAACGACCGATAAATGCGTCCAATATTGTTTGCGGTTTCTCCCGCTCGCTTACCTATTGTAAAGGATTGACATCTTGCTTATCACCCCAACGAAATATAAATGCTGCCGTCTCCATGGTCTGTTTTCTAGCTCAGTCCGCGGCGTATCCATGACAATTATGATACCGTACCGTGAAATACTTGACGTGTCCTTTTTGACTACCCTACCGATGCATGTCGTGAGAAAAGGTGGTGCTTAACAGCACGAGCTTCCAGTTAACAGCGACGTACCATGACGTCATGATCACACCTCCCTTTGAAGCAGCCAAAGGATGACAGTTCGTATCTTAAGGCGTGTAATTTCTCTCGTTTTCTTCCCGCTTATGCTTAGCGATAATGCCAAAATCCTGGCGCTGCTACGCAGTTAATGTGAAGTTCTCATCCTGAACACTACTTTTGCCTACGACAGTACTTCAGCTGCCCCGCGGATTGCTTGTCCCTTAATCCGTTCCAGGTACGCGACGCCCAGCCAATTCGACAATCAGGGTGTGAAGAACCAGTTGAACAGCTTGGCCGCATTCAACATGAAGAGTTACGGGCTTCTGACGCTAATGACACCAGTCGTGAGGCTGACGACTCTTATGGTGAAAGCAAAAGGCGTGCTTCAAGTGAGTCCCAGAAAGAAGCGTTGCTTTTTCCAAAGTTGTGGCAAGCGGGCTCAAAGGTTTCTTGTGTACTGAAGGATAAAAGTGGAGATGGGTGGGCGTGTTCGGGGACCGACCCTAAGATAGGGTTCTTGAAACTCTTAAATAGGGGAGCAGTACCTTAGCAGACCTGGCTCAAAGCAAAAATAATCTAAGTTTAAAAAGTGCAGATAAAAAGGGTCAGTTGATTTTTGTAAAGAGATTTTGTCATTTTGGGCGGGGAAGCAGCCCGCTTCAGATATAACCAGAGTAACGTTCGCTGTACCGAGGATTTCCACTCAAAATGCAAAGAATAGAATCAAAACGGTGTTGGTGGTTATGTGGAGTCCGAATTTTACTTGTGGTGTGTCTGTCGATAATTTCTCAGTCATTTACACTAAATTAAATGGGATGTCTCCTACCAGTGTACCGTGAGGTCAATGTGCTGTCAGCACTTCGACAGAGTTAATGCTTATGTGGCAAATATCCACGCTAGGCTGGTTACTAAAAGAACAAAACATGCATAAAGGGTGGGTACAGGGAAGAAAAGACGGATATTTTTTATCTTTTTGTAGTTTCTGGCGTGTGATATGCTGCCTTATATTTCGCTATAACGCTTTTGTTTCCGTATTAAGACATTTCACTCTAGACTTAAATTTTGGTCTGCCTGTGGTTGTACTGATCAGTTTGTTCGAGCTGACCCAATTTTTTGTAAATTGCTTTTTTTTTGCAGAAATTTAAAAACTTGCAGGGAAACGACCACAACAGGAAAACAGTATTAGCGATGGGCATCTACGACTACCACGTTAGCAATGCATTTGACGTATACAAGGCGCAGTTCAAATTAGCAGTCGAGTAAGTATGCACATTTGCTTGCTTGCATTGAACGTCACTATATATCACTCCGGTAAGTGCATAAATGTGCGGATGATACTCTATAATTAACAGACTGCCCGAGGCAATGAAGATATCGCATGCACAGTCACTGGAGTTGGTAGGAGACAATAGTGGGTAACGAAATAGCGCCTTGAAAATCAGTGAATTCAAAGTACGCGCCTATCAGGCAGTCGAAGAGACGCTACACATTGTATCGTAGTTTATTTTAAAAAAGCACGTTAAAGAACCCCAGGTGAATAAATTTCCAGAGCCCTTCACTACGGCGTCCCTCATAGCCTGAGTTGCTTCGGGACGTTAAACCCCAATAAACCAAACCAAAAAAAAAAAAAAAGGTGCAGCAAGTCAAAGACCCTAATTTTATGGTATTCTGGACACGCTGTTTTCCCCTGAGCCTGGAAGTTCCGCAGTTGCTGCACAGCTAAAGTTCAGAATCAGTATTAGGGAAGAAGTCACCCATGGTCACCTCTCTCCAAATGCAAGGATCGGGAGTGCCTTATGTGCTCGACTGTGTTGTTGAAAAGACACTTCATGGGCTGAAGAAATTCGACCGCATGCGTACACGACAAGTAAGGGCAAAATGCACTACGGGACAGAAGTACACACGCTTGAGCATCAACCGAAGGCGGCAGCTCTGCTGCGAGAAGGCGGAGCATAAGCCGCACTGGAATGCTTACAAGTGTGACACCGAAGCGAGGTAATCGTTAACGGATATGCATCGCTCTTTCTAACATACAGCAGGCCATAAAAAGTAAGAAAATATTAGGCAGAGAATTAATAAAAATGTTGCAGGTATCGTACGATAACGGCGATCGAAAAGAACCGGTGCACAGATGCTCCTACTCGCATTCGTGTGCAAATACGACGCGTGCGCGAAAAGGTCCTTGTGTGTATGATTTGACACCCATAGTTTCGGAGCCGGCTCGGCTCCACCTTCAGTGGTGAGTGGGGGCAGTAGCCGGCGTCTTTAAGAATGCACGCTTTCCGTGGTTTCAGTCACTGATGGCTGACATCAGATAATGGCGAAGATTGCGGACTTAATGCTTCCACAGACTTTACGTTCTAAGCGATCTACCGCACGCGCAAAAGGCGGCGGCGGCTCCTGTGTGCATTGTTTAACAGATGTTCAACAAGTGTTCTGAATTCAAACACCAGGAATGTTTAGAAGCTGCCAAGATTGGGAAGTCCTGTGGGTGACAAAAGCGTGCTTTTTGAAGAATCCAAAGCTGGATTCACGCTTTGCCTAAGGCTGCAAGTAGGATAAGAGGTAGATAATTAAGATAATAACCTAATTCACTGAGGTATATCGTGTTCATCGCTAAATAGGCTTTTATGTTTTACGCGAACTGCGCGGGTCTATAAATACTGAGATCAAACCTTGGCTCCCCCCCCCCCCCCCCCCCCCCTAGTTTTATTTTGCAGCAAAATAAATATGTTAGTTGCCTGCCCTGCGTGGTGGCGAAAGAAGTTAACTCTGTCTCGATTTCTTGGCAAATTGTTTCTCATAGGTTCACATGTAACGGGGGCTAAGGCAGGAGTGAAATCGTCACGAACAGGTAGGTACCTCTACGTTCCTTCGCAGAACCGTGATGGCCGACATTGTGATAGCCGTCAGCTCCACGGGGTTGCAGGAGAATGACGACGATTGTGTCGCAGCGCCGCCCTCCGCCTACAACACCAAGGTGTTTCACATTGAACCAGCGAAAACGACGTCGAAGAGGTACCCGGACTTGGTAAGACTTGGTAAGAGAGATGATCTCGAGCGCATCTCTCTTAATTTTGTCCTCCGCTGAAACCATATTTTAGGGCACCGACGTAATTGGCCAACTACGGGACACTTATATACCCACATCTCTTCAGTCGGCAGATCCACCCAATAGCCTCCACCTAACCCAGAACTTGATGCCGACATCACCTTAAACGAAGTCCGCCGAGCACTCTTCAGTATTCGCCGCTCTACATCGCCGGGGCCGGATGGCATAACGTACAAGGCACTACTGGACGAAGTCTCCCTCCAGGAACTCACGGAGCTCTTTAATAACCACTGGCAAGCTGGGACGCTCCCATCAGCCTGGACCCATGCCAGCATGCGATTTATACCCAAACCGGGCAAACCCCTCACTCTTCAAAATTTGCGCCCCATCTCCTTAACAAGCTGTGTCGGCAAGCTCTTCGAGCATGTCATTCCCAATCGCCTGCAACCGTTTCTAGAAACAACAGGCTTTCTATCCAACGTTCAATTCGGCTTCCGCCCAAACATCTCGGCGCAAGACGTACTTCTTGCCCTTAAAGAGTCCCTCTTTTTCACCAGGCGCCGTGCAGCCAGTACGCGAGCCATACTGGCCCTGGATATTCCTAAGGCTTTCGACACAATAAGCCATGACCATATCCTCACGACATTAGCCACCACGGGATGCGGCACCCGCATATGGCAATATATTCGGGCCTTCCTTCAGGGACGCACGGCAGAACTCCACATTGGGGATATTGCCTCCCAGCCTTTCCCCCTGCCTATCCGGGGAACCCCACAAGGGGCGGTTCTATCACCTTTACTTTTTAACATTGCGCTAGCGCCACTGGCAAAGGCCCCTGCTGCTATCCCAGGGCTGCACACAGCCATATACGCGGATGATATAACCCTCTGGACAACGGGAGGATCCCTTGGAACAGCCCAGGATATCCTGCAATCTGCCATAGACATCACCACCACTCATTTAGCAAACACAGGCCTCCGTTGCTCTCCAAATAAATCGGAACTCCCGCAACTGAAGCTCGTCCCCAGTGATCGAACTACACATGTACGGCAATCCAGTGCCCATTGTGCCTCAGGTGAAGATTCTCGGCCTTCTCATTAGCAACACACTCGATGCAACCACCACCCTTCAGCTCTTGCAAAAACAGACCAAACAGGTCGCTGCACTTATCAGGCGGGTGGCAGCACGCAATCATGGGCTGTCTGAACGGGAGACCCTCAATATGACAAATGCACTAATCATTAGCCGCATTATATACCACCTCCCATACCACATACTCACTCACCGGCAAACACAACAGGCAGACATCCTAATACGCACGGCTGTCACCTCCGCCCTACGTCTTCCACGGACGGTTAGCACGAAACGTCTCCTGGCCACTGGTACCCACAATACAGCGACCGAATTGATAGAGGCTCAACGCACCAACCAATTAGTCCGCCTGAGTCGCACAGAAACAGGACAACGCCTACTGCGACAGCTACGTCTCAATCCACCCATTCCCACCCCAACAAGTCCTACACCTTACATGATCTCTCTGCGCACTCAGGATCACGATGCCCCTACCGCGCAATATGAGCGCGTCTCCATCAGGGTAGGCGGCAGGCACGAGCGAGCTATTACACGAAAACATACAGCAACCGCTCCGATATCCTTTATGTCGACGCGGCAGAAAATTTGAAACCAGGATGTAGTCGAGGGTTTGACGGCATACCGTCTGGTCAGGAATCATGGTGATGAGGATTGCTGGTCACTGGCCAAAGTCAATAAAGAAAGACGTTTCGGGAGCGCTACGGCTCCCTTGTTCACTATGAAGCAATCGGCGCACGGATCCGTCCTTTTGTAGCACTCAGTAGCGTCTTTAATGATTTAGCATAGATAGGATGTAGAGTCCCGTCATTCCTGTTTAGTGTGTTAGACGATGTCTGTATGATAAGCGACTCAAGGTTCTGCCGTGCTGATGTGTTCTTTTCTGTTGTCAATATCTTTACTTGATCCCAGTTAATCTCGTGGCCGGATTCTTGCACATGCTCGGCGATGGCGTTAGATGTTACTTTCTGGTTTCGGACGTCGTTCTGGTGCTCTCTCAGGTGTCTCCTAAAGTCCTTTGTCTCACCAATATATATTGATGAGCAATCGGCGCAGTCAATTTCATACACTACGCCTGGAAACCTTTCACGAGGGAGCCTGTCCTTCACATTCACCAGTTCTGTTCGTACCTTGCCAGCGGGGACGTGCGCGATGTTGACACCATGCTTGCGGAAAATACGTGCAAGCGCTTCGCTAATTCCCGCTACGTATGGGACAGCAGCTCGTTTTTCTTTTGGTTTTTCTGTGCTCTCGATTTCTTCGGCAGGCTGATTCGCTGGCATTCTTCTTTCGGTGTTCCTACAAGACGCTACTGAGTGCTACAAAAGGACGGATCCGTGCGCCGATTGCTTCATAGTGAACAAGGGAGCCGTAGCGCTCCCGAAACGTCTTTCTTTATTGACTTGAAACCAGGATATTTCACGGCAGTCGCAGCCTATGAAGACGGCACAGTGGGGGCCGCCGCCACTATCCGTACTAATTCGCCTGCAGAAGCGGAAGGAGCCGCCATCGCACTTGCTCTGGCCCACTCCACCATTGACAAAAACGTAACCGAAATTTGCACAGATCCCCAGGCCGCGTACCGCCACTACCTAAAAGGCGTGGCGACGCCGGCAACACATCGTATTCTTGCCACAGTCACCTCTCTCGACCGAACGGTTACTCTGTCGTGGGTCCCTGGGCATGCCTCGATCCCCGGTAATGAACGCGTTCATGCGCTGGCCCGAGAACTCTCCTCCCGGACCCCGGATGATCAGGCACCCAACCCTGCGAAAGAGGCTACATCGGTCCTGTATACATATCATCAAATTACAACATTCTACAAACTCAGCCGCATGACACTGCCACCACCCCACAGTACCTTGTCGCCCTCATCCAGCGCCACATGGCGACAATTACAGACAGGCTGTTTTATTTCCCCCCACCGTCTCTCATGCTTTCACCCCACCTTTCCTCCTGATTGTACCACCTGTGGCGTGCCCAAATCCACACTTTTCCACTACCTTTGGGAATGTCCTTCCCCAAAGGCAGTACCCCCCATCCCCAATCCCACTCATTCTTCCTGGGAGGCTGTTTTACGGACCGCTCAGCCCGCCGGCCAGAAGTGGCTGGTGGATCGGGCTTTACGTGAAGCGCAAGCCCGTGGACTCCTGGACCAGTAGGGGACCACCCTGGAAGATTTTTTTTTTTGGTGTAATAAAGTTGTTTCCATCCTTCCATTCCATGACCACGATTGTCTTACCCTCGATGCTTTCCTGTCCTCTCTTCTCTCCTTGCCTTTTGTTCGTTTACGTACCGTCTTTGTCAAAAGTAACCAGGCTGCATGGTTTGCTTCTAGCTTGTATGGTGGAGCCTTTGTGGCTTTCCTAAAGATGAAAAGATGTTGGAAGGTAAGAAGACCCCCATTCCTTACCTTTAACGACCATTTCAGCTTCAGGGAAGCTGTAAGCGTTCCACTGTACGAGCTAGAAGCAAATCATGCAGCCTGGTTACTTTTGACAAAGACTGTACCTTTCATTATGCTTCCCTCTCTCACCACGCTTCTTGTAAGCGCGATTCAGTCGACGGGCCACCTATACCAGCTTCCGCGAAAACAGATTAAGCGTCGAGGAGCGACTTGGGCGGGAACTTCTATAAGAGCCTGGATGGATGGATGGAAGTTAAGAGCACTGCCTTTGAAACGGGGTGGCAACATGCTCCACCACGTTCAGTGTGTCTCTTTATTCATATTTCTGGAACCTATCTGTCGAATTTCACAGCGTTATCTGCCAATTTGTCATTTTTCTTTATTTTTCTATCTTTAGTAGTTTCGTGCTCTTTACGGTTATCCGGTTTTCTATACTGTATTTATAACCTTACGTCACCGCCGTGCTTTTAAGCCACCAATCTTTCAATTGCCTTTTGCCAACGTCTATCGCAAATTCATTCACATTGGCTTTGTTATCTCTAAATCTCAGGACCTCAGGCAGTGTGACTGTGCCCATATCAACATCTAGATAGATATTGACACATTCTAGTGAACTATGCTTCATTGTTTCTACGTGTTTACTCTACTCTGCAAATGCGTCATCTTTCTGGTGAATTTATTTTCTTAGCTTCGAGTTTAAAAACATGCATATCTGGCTTTACGTACCGGCATTGCTTCTGGTTAAAATAGACCGATTGGTTCTGATTTGCATTTTCAGTTTTCTACACAGGTCTTTAACAAACAGCAGAAGAACGTAATACCATTAAATAAAGAGGGTGTAAGTAAGAAAGGAGTGTGGCGCACAATGAAAGCGATCCCGGCCGCGGCGGCCGAATTTCGATGGAGGCGAAAACGTGTACAGAACCATGTCAGTGCACGTTAAAGAACCCCAGGTGGTCAAAATTTCGGAGCCCTTCACTACTGCGTCCCTCATTGCCTGAGTCGCTTTGGGACGTTAAAAAAGCCCAATAAACCATACATATTGTTTTAGAGTACAGTATAGTTGGGCTACAGCGCACGTCCTGCCAAGTTCTTTGTGTCCTCCTCTTAAAATGCAGCGCTGGATTACTTTTTCAAAAGCATGGTCTCATATTGCCGGCTTTTTTATATAGTTTCATAACTTTCGTTTCTTTATGAGTAGGGTCTGAGGCACGCTGCCCCCGATTATTAATTCCACCATTACCAATGCCACGACGGCCCATCACCATACGTTCACGTGTGATATACCTATAATTGCACCTTGTACGCGGGATATGATTGCTTAGCACTACATGTGCCTACGTCCGTACAAACTTCGCGTGTGCAGAAAAAACATGCGGTCCTGGTATCAAGGGACACCGTGTACAAGACGCCGCACGCCCAGATGGGACTCTCGTTCGAGATAGGCACGCTCTTCTACAGGATCAACCAGACCGGGCTATTCTTTGACAGGATGGTCTACACCTATTGCCTCCACTCCAGCATCACCCATTTGGACGTCTGGGTGAGTGAATATCGACTTTACACAGGCGACTCTCAATGGGGCCGGTAGGGCATCGATCTGTATGATCAATTGGGGGCAGCTATGGGCAGGTATTCGTTCGGAAGTGCTGAATGCAAATAAATCGAGGAAGTAATTTTAGATACGAAACCTGCACTACGACAATGGCTCCAACAGGTAGCTATTGCGGATGTGGATAAAGTCTTCCTCGCAGGCGCGGATCGTGGGAGAAGGCAAATTTCGCCACTTCCCTGAGATCCCGTGAGCATATTCGGGTCACTGATAAGAGCACTGCCTTGCTTATCGGCTTGCGGTTGGCAATAAGCCATCTAGAGCCGTGTGATTTCATTCTTTGTGCTTAGTGTGCAATTGCTTCTAGCTGTCATTGTTGGCCACACTTTGAAATTTTTACAGTCATTGCTCTTGTTTCTTTCAAAGCGGGAAGTGATCACATAGATGCTAAGGCTCCTATAATGCTCGAGTAAAACAGATTCATCAAAGTCTTGTGTATATAGATAAGCAGCTCTCAAAGGCAACTAAGAGCACAAAAACAACGTCCGATAATTAAAATAAAAATGAAGAAGGGGCTAATCTGAAGATGCCTGGGTCAGTGCAAGCACCGGGGAAGTCATTATAAGATTAAACACTTCTAGCAGAGTCTTGCAGTGAGCAATGACAATGCAGCTCGGGTGAATGCCAATCTTATGCTTTTAAATCACATTTAGGACAGCGTGTAATAGTGCTGCAAAATCTAGGCTAGATGCTTCTTTACCGGACTAAATCTCGTAAAGTATCTCTGGTACGCTGAAAAGTTGCCATGTTAACATAACCGCCGGTGTCGTGTACGTGACTCAGATAATCAGAATTGTAAAGATAAAGGCGTTCGGCAACGCCAAAGCCGACGCACAGCCCGAGACCACACCACGAACTCTTGAAAGCCCCGACCCTGTTCTACCTGGCCTTCCCAAAGACTTTCAACGAATAAAGCCTGTTTTAGCTTGGTGGTTGCGGGATTACATCTTAAAGCTGCGCAACACGATCGTCATTACCACCATACCATGCTACTGTCTTCATGCCACTGTCTACCCCTTAGCAATGCTTACTGCAGCAGCTGGCTGCGGCTCCCTTCCGGTCGCGGATCCCTTCTCGCGGCCCTTATATCTTCTTCCCGGCAAATGGCAGGGTTACATCCAGCCTTTCCCCTCCGTCGTCCTCTGCAACACTCTAGGGCAACTTCTGGCACCTTTCTTTGCCTTCACGTACTCCTTGCACTCCTACTGATGCTGTCCCCTGGACGTCTTCGCCCGCTAAATCGACGCTAATCGTACACAGCCGGAAAAGATCCAGCTTCTGCCTCTTCTAGACTAGATTAGTTCCTCAAGACTTTTGACAAAACTATTTGGGCCGCGCATTGGCGTTTATTCATAGTATCAACACCGGCACCCGTCCGCCGTTGCGCGAAAGACCCTAACGGGTCACGGCAGCCCAGCGTCAGGTCTCTGACGAACAGGCTTACCACATGCAGCGTGGCGTCATTCAACCATCGCACTGTGCGTAGCCCTCCACTATGGTATTTGTCCCTGAGAAGGACGGTTCTTTCTGGTTTTGCGTTCACGACTGTCGTCTCAGATAAATCACTCGCAGAGACTCGACGGTTTGCAATGAGCTGAATGCTATCTTTAGGCGTACGAACGGGTACTGGGAAGTCGCTTTGGCTGACGCTGACCCCTCTGACAGGTTTTGGAACGCCTGTCGAGCTCTACGAAGTCAATGGCATGAACCTCGGACCATGAATGCCCCTGCCTCTTTTGCGCACATGATGGGCACCATATTGTGCCGCCTCACATGAAAACCTACTTGCGCTACGTGGACAATATTTGCTTTCTCTCCTGACTTTGAGACGCACCTCGCCCGCTTGCGACATGCGTTGAGATGTCTGGCAGCAGCTGGGCTCAACTCAGAAGAAGTCTTGCTTCGCTTGCCGCCAATTCGCGGTTGTATATTATGTCTAAGGACTGTATGCTACCTGTCCCAGCCAGCAAACCTTCGTGCTGTCGCTGAGTTCCCGAAACCCTCCACGATGCAGGAACTTAGTTTCACCATGCTATGCTCCTATTTGCGACGTTTTATCCGCAATTTCATTTCAGTCGTCCCCCCTCTGACTACCCTTTTTCACAACAACAGCAGCCACTGCGGCTGGAGTCCTCGCTGTGACGATGCGTTCAGCAAATTGCGCCGTCTCCTTGCCTCCCCGTCCATAATATGCCAATTTGGTGCCAATGTTCGAACTGAAATCCACACACATGGCAGTGGCGTTAGTATGGTGCTGTTATTAAGAAGCGTAAACCCGGGTTTGTTGATTTGATTTTTTATTTGAGTTTGGGGGGGGGGGGGGGGGGGGGTTAACGTCCCAATGCGACTCAGGCTATGTGGGACGCCCTAGTGAAGGGGTCTGAAAATTTCGACCGCCTGGGGTTCGGCTGCTGGCCCGAAAGACGCGGGTTCGATCCCGGCCGCGGCAGCTGAATTTCGATTGAGGCGAAATTCTAGAGGCCCGGGTTTGTAAAGTATGTTGCTCCGTGCTTGGCAGGTACCAGGACCCTACAACGTCCTTGAGCGCTCTGCTCTCGTTACCAACATCGTCGAGCCCGTAACGGCCTCTCCCGATCACCGACGACGTGGACGCGAGACTGTCGTCGGGTCTCGATTGAAGCAAGCACTACTGCCCAGGCATCTTGACGAACTCCTAAATCACCACGATGGCTCAGCAGAACAGCAGCTAGATACGAAAGCGGTAACTGTTAGTGCCCGGTCCTGTGCTTGCGTGTTCTGCAATACCTTCCCAACCGAGCTTCTACCATTAAAGCCCGTTATATAATATTTTTTTCTTCCTCTAAATCTCATAAACAGAATCAACTGTTCGTTTAAGCTCGGTCGGTCCTTGTCACTGCCGTGAGGCGTCGTGGTGGACGTTAATGCGAGAGAAGCTATGCATTTGCAGTAGCCGCTTTAGAGACACGGAAAGCAGGGCGTGGTGCCGGTGATTTTGTGAAGGGAGGGGTCCTCACACCTCATCTGCCGATAGTGCTTCTTACATGTGGTGGAATGCCAAGTTTTGAAACTCGTGTTGACTCCCTTGCGATTTTCTTGCTTGCTATCCGGCTGTGAATCTTTCTTTTTTTTTTTGGCTCTTCTTGGGGCCCAGTTTCTCTCCTTGTTTTACATCGTTCACCGAAGATATCAGCGATTAAAAATGATGCTCCTCTTCGCCCCTCTCAATTCGTACACGCCGACGCTTAAAGAAAAAAAACGGGCCGCGAGTGCAGCCCTCCACGTCTCATCGCACCCACGCTCCCTGGGCGTGCCCAATAATTAGGCTCATCCAGACAGCCCACTGACGTGTCGCCTTGATCGCTTGCGACTTAGTGCTTCAAATTGTTTGCAAATTATGGGCTCCGCGCAGAGCTTTTAAATTCGACTCGAGTACCCCCAAGACAGCCTGTGCACATATGTTGCGCTGGGATGCGGCCATCGAAATCATTTCAGGGTCCCTTTAAAGAACCGCTGGCTCCCCCGAGGAATCCTTTCGGCATTGTGTCCGACTGTTATGGTTAATCGCTGGACCATTAGAAGAAAGTGGGACAGAAAGCGACGTTGTTTAACTCTGCGCCACCTAACTTTTTAAGTCAGAATCCAATTGTTAGGAATATTGAGTTAATGTGATGCAATTAGGGTGAAAAATATTTTGTAGTTTGCCACGGTGGCAGTTTAGATTGAGCACATAGCAAGGCTCTGTAATGTATTTATTTCTGCAGTGCGTGTCGTTTTCTTAATGCACTTTCGTTGTGGCCCAGTTGTCGGGTCAAAATGACAGATTTGACCATGTTCCGCTTTTGCTGGCATTTTCATATTTACAAAGAGCGATGCCTAGAAAATAGCGAGAAAAGTGTGTAATATTGGTCTGCAGCTGCTTGCAAACAGCAAAAGATGAAGGCAATGATTTGCAAATTTGCGTGGCGTTTTGCCCCACTGTTTCAAATATGCCATGGTGGCGTACATAATTTGGTCACGTTTCGTAGCCCTGTTGGAGTCTGCACGCTGTGCCGTAGAAAGCACAGAGGACATCATTACTCGTTTGTCACCGACTATTTCTAGGTTTGCAGAAATCGGGCCTTCTACTACAGGATAGCAGGCGGCCTGAACATTGGCCGAACTAATGAAACTGACCACCTCATCTACCTCTGGGATAGCAAAGACACCATGCAATTTAAAGTAAGTTCACAATTAACCGGCTTTCACTAATTTGTTTTCAAACAAAACAGCAAAATGATCATGCATGTAAGAGAAAGTAATGAAAGTATGTGGAAAATCAAAAATGCAGCGGAAGCGATTAACGATCCCATAGCCCAAAAAACAGGGGAAGAAAGCTACTGCAATCACCCATAATATGGAAGAGACTACTACTGTATCAAAATAAAGACTGACAGGAATCGTAAAAGACAAAGCAGGAATCGATGCTAAGTGCGCAGTTAAAAGGGGATACACTTAGGAACAAAAGATCCCTAAAATGAAAGTGCATGTGAGCCTAATTCTAACACGATTAATGCTTTGTCAGGTGTTTATACGGAGTCAAAATTGAAACAAGGCGCAAATCCAAAGGTCATGTCATATAACGCTTCCACAATCAAGGGAAGATGCATTTCTTGCCCTGCTTCCAACGTGGATGTGTTTCATAGAGTATCTAGCGTCTAAGCGTCGGGTCATGCGAGGAGGAAAATAAAGGCGCAGCATGGAACACTTAATGCAAAATGTTTCGCGTTAAGAACGAAATAAAGGACTGATTTAATCGGCCGTTTACGTAAGCGAAATCGAATTACAATGCGGAGCCACGCTGACGTGTTAAGGAATTTGCCGCTGTGGTGGCTCAGCGGTTATGGTGCTCGGCTGCTGACCCGAAAGACGCGGGTTCGATCCCGGCCGCGGCGGCTGGAATTTCTTTGGAGGAGAAATTCTAGAGGCCCGTGTACTGTGCGATGTCAGTGCACGTTAAAGAACCCCAGGTGGTCGAAATTTCCGGAGCCCTTCACTACGGCGTCTCTCATCGCCTTAGTCGCTTTGGGACGTTAAACCCCATAAACCAACCAACCTAAGGAATTTGTTCTCAGGCAGGGTAACACAATCTCGCCAGTGCTATTCACCGCCTGTTTACAGGAAGTATTTCAAGGCCTGGATCGGTAATAGTTGGGAATAAGAGTTAATGAAGAATACCTAAGTAATCTGCGAGTCCCTGATGACATTCCCTTGCTAAGTCACTCAGGAGGTGAACTTCAAAGCATGACGAATGTGTTCGACAGGCAGAGCAGGACGATGGGTCTAAAAATTAATATGGAGGAAGCCGAAGTAATGTTCAATAATCTAGCAAGGAACACCAGTTCGCAATTGGTGCGAGGTGCTGGAAGTGGTAAGGGAATAAGTCTACTTAGGGCAGGTAGTGACGGCTCATCTGGATCATGAGAGGGAATTAACTAAAGGATAAGAATGGGGTGGAGCGCATTTGGCAAGTTCTCTCAGATCATGCATGTCAGTTTGCCGATATCCCTCAAGAGGAAAGTCTACAACAGCTGTATCTTATTGCTATTCACCTATGGGGCAGAAGCGTGGAGGCTAACAAAGAGGGTTCAGCTCAAGTTAAAGACAACGCAGCGAGCTAAGGAAAGAAAAATGATAGGTGTAACGTTAACAGACCGGAAGTGGGCAGAGTGGGTGAGGGCACAAACGCGTGTTAATGACATCCTAGTCGAAATCAATAGGAAGAAATGAGCCTGGGCAGGGCATGTAATGCGAAGGTAAGATAACCGCTGGTCCTTAAGGGTAACTAAGTGGATTAGACGAGAACGCAAGCGTAGCGGTGGTGGCAGAGAGTTAGATGGGCGGATGAGACTGAGAAGTGCAGGGATACGGTGGCCGCCGCTGGCGAAGGACAAGGTTAATTGGATAGACATGGAAGAGGCCTTTGCTCTGCGGTGGGTGTAATCAGGCTGATGATGATAATGATTTGGTATGTATTAATTCGAAGGGGCTTAAAACTGTGAAAGGAATATCATTTGTTGACGGACCAATAGCAGATAAGTAATCTAGCAGAGCTTTTTGCTGGGCTAGTTGGTCCATTCTGACATACGTGAAAGAGCGCGAAAGTAGAGACCCGAAGGCGAAACGGAAAGAGGACAGGAAAGAGCGCAGATAAGTAATTTGTTTACTTTAGTGGGTGCCTTCAGTTGGTGGCGACGCAGGTAACCACGTGTCTTTGACGCCTATGCATATATACCATTAAATAGGCAGACAGATAAAGCGTAAACATTATCGAATATATACGTGAATTACGAGAAATGCGAGCTGATATATGGTTGCTCTCGGAATATCTTTCCATCTTGCCGCAGTCCATTTTTTTGTGATGAGTAGTTCGGCTTCCCTGTACCTATTGAGAATAGCAAAATTCCTGCCTTGAGAGTGGCTTGCACGTTCTGCACCATTATAATTTTTTAGTACAAACGTGATTATTCTCTTTTGAATGTTTTTTGTTAATTTACGCGTGTGAGCTGAGATGTACACCCCATTGTCACTTGTTTTCCGTAACGTGTAATCTGAGCATTTCGCCGATTGTCCTCGCAGCTCGATAAAATGAACCAAAGCGCCCACCTGCGGGCTAACATGGTGTGGCTGGTGAACAACGTGCACCTGGGAGACTACACGAATTCTTGCGAGACCGACCCGTTCTTGCGGCTCAGGATTATCAGGAACGACCTGTTCCACATCCCTGACTGACCAAGCCACGCCGATCGCCCCCGATACTGCGGGAGGGCAAGCCGCCCTCCCCATCACTGTGGAGGAGGGAATTCCTGCACATAACCGCCTGCGATGTTAAAGAGAATTAACGTTTTCTTTGTGTGTGTGCCACACCCACGGCGTGTGCTCAGCTGTGTTTTCAGTGCTGCTTCAACAGATGAGGCTATTATAGGTACCCGAATTGAAAGCACATTTTCACCTAACAAAATATAGCACAGCAGCATGTCAGTCAGATATAAAACCATAATCGCTTTTGAAATTGCTCCAGTGTCACAGCTGCCAGAAGACCGCGGTTAGGCCTTTTTACGTTAGAGGAAATTTTGATGAAGATGTTAGGCTTAGCTGTATACTTTGCAGCACCTTCAATTTTTTCTCTCCGTCAATATGCGCCAGTATCTGCGCTGGTTTTCAGGAGCCTCACTGGAGCATTAGCTCCCCTGAGGCTTAAGTGGTAGGTTTGGGGGGGGGGGGGGGGGGGGGGGCTTTTGTTTTGTAAGGAAATGACCATTCGCGATTCCGCATCTCTGTCACAAATTATGCGGCTGCAGCATTAATTTTGGCATTATAGCTTACAGTAAAGCGCGATTATGTTCTCTCAACGGTGCAGTACCGCGGTGATTATAATGTAGAGTTGGTGGCCAGTCTCTCTACAACAGGTGGACGCAAGCAACTTCTGGTCAAGTAGCCCTGCCCCGTGAAAAATAAGACCAATTTCATGGGAATAAATGTTCGTTCTCCGTAATGTAACATATTTGAATACCGCTCGTTTTTCAACGCCTAATATAGTACTCCAAACTGCACCAAAACGTTTACTCATTTTGTCCCACTTTTATGTTTTTGAAATGCTTTAAATAAATGGCGGAACGTTGAACTTCACGCTTAATACCAGTACATGATATTGTTATCGGGTCCCGTTCGCATCTCCCACTCAATTACCTCGTTTCGAATTTGGGTAATCAAAATTAATAATTTACGCATCAGCGCATGCCTGTAAGACGCTTCGCAGAGTCAAAGCGCACTACGCATTCACCAGATCCACTACTCTGCTTGAACCAGAGAACTCTGTCCCAATCTCTTGGCAACTTGTTTCTCATGGCTTCACATGAATCGGGCGCTAAAGCTGGAGTGAAATGGGAATGAACAGGTACCCCTTCGGTCCTATGCAGAACCATGAATGCCGACATTGTGATAGGCGTAAGCTCCACGGAGTTGCAGGATAATGACGATTGTATCGCAGCGCCACCGTCCGCCTACAACACCAAGGTCTTTTACGAAGAACCGACGAAAACGACGTCTAAGAGATACCCGGACTTGGTAAGAAATCAGTGATGCTCAGCTAATCGCTGTAACTTTGGCCACCGCTGAACGCATTCATTGTGTGTTTTATCAGTCACGATCCTCGCGTGACCACGACCATGACTTCACAAGATCTTTATCTCCGAGAACATTAAAGGTCTCACGTGTTTTCATTAAACAGGCGATCAGCATGCAATAAAGAAGATCAAAGAAAAGCCTTACTTCAAAAAAAATTATTTCAAGCTTTACACCTTGGGGTTAACCGAGACTCGGTTCCAGTGATATCATACAGTATGGCGACAAAACATTCATAATTATCCAGACAGCCAGACGTCGAGTTTACCTACCCTCTTAATTAAATTTATGCGAAATATTTAACCCAAAATAAACTGAAACGTATGCTTAGTTGTGATTGTAATATATATATATATATATATATATATATATATATATATATATATATATATATATATCTAAACGTATCAACATCTCAGCACCATTTAGAAACAATTTCGCACTAGCATGGCTTCAGCAGTGTAATCCAATCAGCAACACACATCGCGCCTAACTCAACAACGTTACATGATCTTTTTATTAAGAACCTAAATCCAAATTATAATATAGAGGGTTTTATAGTTCATTTATCATTGACCATTCGCTTATTTCTTTGCTTAAAAAATCGAAATTTGGTTCAAATACTTAATCAAAATGCCACCGGAGAAGTTTCGCGGTGTAATAATCGACACATCTTGGGATATTATGTACCACTCAGACTTATGACGAGGCATAGGAAAGGTTTGTAGCTTTATTTAATGGAGTTTAAAATGAACCCTTTCCTTTGATGTCAGAAAGAAAAATAACAGGAAAACATTGAATAACAAAGCACACCATTAAAAGATAAGAATGAACGCTATTCTTTTGAAAAGTTCTTGACCGTGTGCAAACAGGCAGATTGCGAAACCGTTGGACTACACACAAAAACTATTTGCTACATAATGCGATACGCAATTGCCTGTTCAGTTTGTTCCTGACTGATCGTGATATTAAAGATGATGGAGAAAAATGAACGAAACTTTGAAACGGCCCTGTAGACATCAAAACACTAATGAAATAATTTTAAACAAAAAACCTATTCGTAGTTACCTCCTTGCAGAAACCTTTGTGTCAACATGGCCAGCAGTTCTTACCACCGATGCTACAAGCGGGGTCGCCAAGAACTTAAATAGTTTGTACCTTAACCCAACAAGTGAAGTAGCAGGCGACTTTCACTTAATTAAGCAATATTACGTCATGCTGCTTAGACGGCATACAAATTTCTTAAATACTCGCTTGACTCAATTTCGCCAGCATTTATAACTCGGCTCTTCTTACGGGAAATTTCCCTATAAAGATGCAAGTATTCGAAGGGAGTGTGCTTTTTAAAGGGCGAGCCCGAACACAACTTCTCGAACTACCACCTGATTTCTATTTTGTACGTATTTTCCAAAGGCTATGAAAATATTGTGACGAAGACGAAGCTGGCAGTGGCGCGGGACGGAGCGCCCGCGCTAGGCCAGCGGCCATTAAATCATCTCATAGCCATGGTTCACCACGTCTCATTCTTCGGCTGGCCGCCACGTAACATTTGGTGGAGGTGCTGGGGTCCCTTCATCGCCATCCTGGTCACGGAGCTTCGGCGTCCTGGGCCTGCCGTGGACGTCGGCCGTGAGTACCTGGTCAGCGCCGCACGGCCGTGCCCCAGCCCGCCCGACCTGAACCGACCTCGACGCTCACCCCAGCCCCGTCCCCCGCCCGGACCACACTACACGACGACCCAAGACCCGACGGACCCAAGACCCCACCGACCCAAGACCCCACTGACCCAAACGTGAAGACACCGTCCCCCTGCCTCTGCCGTTCGGTGCGTCCAGAGACCTCGGCCGTCAGCTCCTGGCACCCTACGGCCCGGATGCTTCGTGGACCAGGACTCACTCTCATCTTTCTCATCGTGGCGGCCAGAACTGCACCATCTTCTACATATTGTTCGATCCTTCGCTCAAGACCATCGCCATTTCGCCGTCTGTTCGTCACCGATCGGGACGATCGCTCGGAGGCCCCGGGTAGTGTGACGAAGACGAAGCTGGCAGTGGCGCGGGACGGAGCGCCCGCGCTAGGCCAGCGGCCATTAAATCATCTCATAGCCATGGTTCACCACGTCTCATTCTTCGGCTGGCCGCCACGTAACAATATGATACATCATAGAATTCGCTATAAAATGTAATCTAATAAACTCTAATCAATACACTACACTTTGGTGATCTTAGCCAAAAAGCCGAGACGCGGGTTCGATCCCGGCCGCGGCGGCTGAATCTCGATGGAGGCGAAATTCTTGAGGCCCGTGTGCTGTGCGATGTCAGTGCACGTTAATGAACCCCAGGTGGTCGAAATTTCCGGAGCCCTTCACTACGGCGTCTCTCATAGCCTGAGTCGCTATGGGACGTCAAACCCGAACAAACCAAACCAACCTAATCAATATGGCTTTCGCAAAGGAAGATTCACTAAACTAGCGCTTTTAACTGAAAAAAAAAACAATCATTCTCAAGGTCTTTGAATAAAACGAGCTTTTACCTGATTTATTTAAGGTCTTATATTGGCTCGTATTTTGACTTGCACATTACCACACAATGTTGCTAAATAAACTGGAATTTTACGGAATACAAGGCGTACTCCTAGAACTCACAACTTTCGATTTGCTTACACTCGAAGACAATTAGCCGCAGCGCTAACACAAAACCTTATTATTAACCCTTTCCGGCCCAGTGATTCCAATCAGAATCATTAAAGTTAGAGGCCACCAGTTTTGAATTAGGCAAGAAACAACGACCGTTCTTGCAATAGTTCGGACATTTAGCACTTCACCGACATGTTCTAGCGGTCTTTCACCTGTCCGGCATATGCAAGTAGGTTAGAAAGGGGTATAAAAACTGCGTACACTTTGATGTTGCCACCGACGGGCGCCACTCCCTTTATTGCATCGTGTAAAATAAAACCATTTATTTTTTCCTCTAATGACGTGGAAAGGTTCAAGTAAGCTTGAGGTTACTGCTTGGTAATAAATTCTTTCGGTAAAACACTTAAAAGCGCTAGAATATTACGCACAAAATAATGATTAAATTGTAATCGCTAGGGCCTGGAGGCCCTATTGAGGAACAAGTAAGGCTGTCATATTTGAGTCACCTGCCACTACTTGCGTCATGTAAAACTGCTTCTTGCACAGTCTGTATGCAATAATAAACGTTCTTTCCTCCATGAAGATGTCAACACAATGCGCAAGCACCCCTCATGTCGAAGGCTTTCGTCAGATGCAAAGATAAGACGGCTCTGGTGTCCTTAGCCGGGATATTGGGGACCAGAATGTGTCATTTGAGCTGCAACATGACGTCCTGCGTAGACATAGATTGGGTCTGGAGCCTACCATGGTTGCCGGTAGAAGCTCGTTTCCCTCTATGTGCTTTGAGAGCCTGTTTAGCACTACATATTCAAGTAGCTTCCCTACACAGGATGTCAGAGAGATTGGACTAAGGTGTTCTAAGCTGAGCTGTTTGCCCGGTTTTGGAATGAGGATCATTTTCGCTATTTTTCACGACTTCGGTATTGTGCCGCTTTTCCAGCACTTGTTCATATAGCAGGTGAGTGCTTCTATGAAGTCCTCATCTAGGTTTCTCGAAGTCTTATTTGGGATTCTGTCTAGTCCTGCTGCTGATGAAGTTTTTAGTTCCATAGCCGCAGCTCTGACTTACGCTACAGTTAGGTCCCCGTCTATCTCGTCCTTTTTGCTGCCTTTGTACTCTGGTAGAGTTCTGCACGGGTGTTGGTGGACGTACATATTTTTTACGTGTGCGAGTAACTCTGCATCGGTTCCTTCATACCGTTGTGAGATGATGGTCAGTGAAGAACTCAGAAATGGTCTGGCAAGCACTATGGCAATGCAAAAGTCTATCCTAGCAGACAGCCAGGCGCCTCGTCCCAGTGAAATGAGCGCGACGCCTGCGTTGTCAGAGACCAACTCCATAAATGAAAGTCCCAGGAACATACTCCGTGCCCCTAAGCCATGCTAGCGGGGTTACAGGCTATCAACCCGGGCAAAAGAGCATGCAACTACGTTAAAGACTTCCTCTCAAACAGGCAAGCGATCGTCAATGTGGGAGACTTAGCTACAGACACGATAGAACTAGATAGCAGGGGTACCTCGCAAGGGGCAGCACTATGACCGCTCCTATTCAATTTAGCCTTGCTAGAGATCCCACAACGACTAAAACAGGTACCAAACCTATACCGCAGCATGTACGCAGACGACCTTAAGCTATGGATAAAGAAAGGCAGTGACGCAGAGGTAGAAACGTTATAAGTAGGGACCAACATAGTAACCGAAGTTGCTAAAAAAGCCGGACTGGCCTGCTCTCCTTCCAAATCCGAGCTGCTCATCATCCCCCCCCTCCCCCTGGGCAGGGAAAGTCATCAAAACATCAAACTCAGGATAGACAACCTTGACATAACAACGGCCAAAGAAGTCAGGATCTTGGGAAGGCGACTGCAAAGCAATAGGCAAAACTCTACCTTCATCAGAAATATGTCTAACTACGTTGACCAAACAGCTAGGCTTATCAAGAGGGTCACCAGCAAAAACAAAGGACTGAAAGAAAAAAACGATAAGGTTAGTGCAAGCCTTTGTGCTCAGCCGCATAGGCTACGCACTCCCATATCTCAGACTCACGCAAAAGGAAAGAAATAGGATAGACGCTCTGATACGCAGGGCATAATAGACGGCCTTGAGACTACCACCTAACACCCCAACAGCTAGGCTCATGGGTCTAGGCGTAATAAATACGGCGGAAGAACTTAATAGGCGCAGTTGACAGGGCAGATAACACAACTCTCCGAAACTGCTGCCGGCAGAAAAATTCCAGAAGTTGTCAACGTAAAATGCAGGCAAAATTCACCTCAAATAATGGATCTCCTAGTGCGCCTAGGATCCTAGTGCTTGTAAGGATCGTTCCCTTATGGGCTGATGAAAACATACCTCCTGCCCCTTCTAAATAGATGTTTTCACCACCCCCACCACCCGTTCTTGCTGCCTTCTCTAAGGGCACGGTTCCGGTGCTCATTCATAGTGAGACAATTTTGGTGCCTTTTTTTTTAATTTGTAGTTTCTCCCGCGATATGCATTTTATAAATAGGTTTTTTTTTTTGCAAAGGAAAAGGTGCAGCGCATGTCTAATTTCACCATTTGACACCTTAATATCGCTTTGAGACCCAAAATTAAATAATAGAGAAGCTGTCGCGTGGAGGTGGCTACAAACTAATACATTTATGAACCCGCTATGGGCGTACCACGTGTACCCAGACCTGCGGTCTTATGATAGATGCACACACTGTAGGGTGAAAGGGAGCCTCGACCACATCTTTTTGGAGTGCCCAAATTCTCCCGGGGTGGGCAAAAATATTGACAGTACAGAAACCTGAGAGGCTCTGCTAAGAAGCCCGGACCCTGAACTCCAGCGCACCACCATCCATCTAGCGGAAGAGGCCGCTACCATTCAAGGACTGCCAGCCAGCCTCTGACCGTCCATGCTCAATGTTGGATAGAGGGTTCGGAGCCGCCGCTAGCTACTGCTGCTGCTGCTTGACAGCGGTTCCGTCGAGCAGCAGCAGCAGCTAGCAGCGACACGCAACCCCCTTAACACCTGGTTGGAAGCGATGTGATGAACCGAGTGACATGGTGCTGCATCTGCGGGTGAGTGTTTGGTTTTTGCTTTGGATCCTCCAGGCTTCAAATTCTGCGTTAACAATCTGAACTGCTAGTTTATCGGGTGTTTGTATGTCTGTAGCACAGGTGTAGTTGTTCATAATCACCATGAGTGAGCAAAGCCAATATTTAAAAGCAGTGACCGTGGACCTGACGGGGTTGTTGAGGACAAACCTGTTGTTCTTGCGCGATGAGTTAGGAGTGGATGTGGAGGAAAAAGCGAAAGTTTCGGATATTGTTCAAGCAATCCAAAATTTAGAAAAAGAGGAACAGGATGATTTTGAAATTACTTGGGATAATATGCACAAGTGGGCAAAAGAACAGGAGCATAAAAGAGCTGAGGAAACGGAAAGAGAGGAACTTGAGGCACAGCTACAGCACCGTGTGGAGAAACTAGCTGCGGAGGTAAAAGAGCTTAAACTCCAGGCTGAGAAAAGGCGGCTTGCAAAGCTCAACGGGCTTAATGAGAACGAAGTAGCAATGAGCGACGCTATCTTCGTTCAGACAGGGCCCTCAACGTTCCAGTCCATCGCCGAGTTGGAGAGTCGTGACGCCGTAAGACAGGATTGCGAAATGGCGCACAATCGGCATGGATGGTACACGACAAAGCGCGGCCAAAGTAGAGGGGCTAGAGAGACCGTCTCAGAGTTAGCTAGGTGTAACTCCGCCAGAGCTCATTCAGAAAACGTGCGGAAACGGCACGGATGGCGTCGGACAAAGCCGAGCCAAGAGATACTTTCCCATTGACTCTCCCGTTTGTTCTAACGATTGTAAAAATGTAAATAAACACACTCGTAATCTTTCTCCCACCACGAAACTCATTGACTCAACGGCACTCCTGTCCTGGTGGTGGGAACGGGCGTCGACTTGACCGCGGTTCCGCCAAGCAGCAGCAGCAACTAGCAGCGACTCCGAACCCCCATATCCAATAGCAATTCTCCATCTCCCAGGCCCGCTTGCCGGGGGCGAGGATAAACGTCTTTCATATTGGAAATAGAAGCTCTTCAATCAATCAGTCAACTGAGGAAAGGAATGAAGGAGTGAATGAAAGAAGCAAAACGAAAGGAAGAAAAATGCGCCAAATGGAGGAGAAGGAAAAAGGTTATTGATTATATACGTCTTCTTGAGTGGAGCCCTCAGACCAGGACTCCATGAGTCACCGCAATCATGCAGGCCCGCTCATGTAGGTCCCTCGGCCGTCAGGTGTAGATACAGGCCCAGTACTCTATGGAAGGTTCTGCCGTAATTTAGACCCCATGGGGTTCTTCATCGTGAACTGACAGCGCAGATTTTCCGTTTAGCCTGCACCGAAACGCGGCCACTGCAGCATGGGTTATCCATATATTCATAATTCTTGAGCTTCTCCTTGCTGCAACGGATTTTCAACACCTGGCATTTCCTTGGAGTATGCGGACGTGCAGTTCAAGGCAATGTGAGGTGTCCATGGCCCTCTTGCGCTGCAGAATACCGCGGCTAAATCTTTATTTACGTCGATCGAGGGTTATCTACGATTAACCTCTGTGAGTCTTGTGGCGAAATGATGATGATGATGTCCTCAGGCGAAATTGAGCCCGTAGACAACTTTTTCCTCTTCTGCCAGCGGTTCGCTGCTCTCCGTAAAATTTACTTGGAAAATTTGCCCCTCTCTCCTTCGCGGCAAGCGCCAAGGATACGCCCTGAAACAATTGTGCGATTATATTCACGACTATATAACTCCGTCAGGTAGATTCCTCTGCTAGAATTAAGAATGACAATTCACTGCTTTTTCTTTTCCGTTTTTTTGCCAATTTTTTTGTACAAATTCTATTCTAAGACACAGAATTAGCCAAATACTCTACTCTCTGTGCACGAGTGCGTTTGTATCCGCTATGCACCCTGGCCAATCCGCCACCGTAGGTATGCGTCATTAAGCTTGAGATCATCATCATCATTATTTTTCCAGCGCGAACAGCTCGCGAAGCTCGAGCACTCAACGACCGTTGCTCGCACCGACCGGTGCTCTTCCCTCTGAGGTCCCGCTGCCCCTGCTGCCCACCATACCTGCCCTCGGAGTCCTCCCGTATGCCTGCTGGTACTTGCCCGAGCACTGTCTGTGTGCGAAGTACCGTCAACTGTCGAGCCACCCTGAGGAGACACCAGGCGTCACGTGTCTCTGTTTTCTCCTCGCAGGACCCTACCGGTTCCCAACCAGCGTGACAGCTGCTCAAGGCCGAGGCCTGTCCCATACCCTGAAGGCCACCGACTGAGGCACCAGGTGGGATAGCATGCGTATCCCGAGCAGTCGCCTGTTCATCGGCTGTGCTTTCGGCTACAAGCCATTATTTCCCGAAGCACACTCTGACTGTAGCATGGGCGCTGCTCTGTCGGCAACTGTCACATCGTACAGTTCTTGAAGCTCATGCTGTCAGGCCCTTGTCGTCCCTGCCAGCTCTATGCTCCCATAGTGCTAATCTTTCAGCGAATTTAGACGCTCTTGCCAGCACACGCCGCTAACACATTTTAATGGGCAGTTGTTTCTTCGTATTGAAAGCGCCAACATCGCTATCAACAAGCTCAAGTGATTCGATCTTTAGCGCTACTATCATATCCGCTCGCGTCGTTCCGACTTTAGTGCTTACAGAAACGTGGCTGCATTCACAGGTTCAAGATCACGAACTTTTTCAGACCGCTCATCGTTTTTCACTCTATCGTTGTGACCGAACAATGCGACAGGGAGGCGGCGTGCTCTTAGCCATTTCGAAAGATCTTGCATCCCAGTGTATTCATGTATCTACTGACTTAGAAATGGTTTGGGCCATCGTTGAACTAAACCACCAGAAGATAATCATTGGTGTTTGTTACCGCCCCCCAAACCATTCATCTAACTTCGTAAATGAGGTACATGATATCATTAACATCGTTACATGCCGTTATCCCACGTTACCTTTATTTCTGTTTGGCGATTTTAACCTACCAAATATAGTATGGAACACTGGATCTCCAACCTTACAGCCTTTTTCTTCATTAGCCAATGAGTTCTTAGAAATGTGCTCTGTTTTTTCGTTTTCACAACTTGTTACGCAGCCTACAAGAATTATGGAATCTGTCGCAAACACACTGGACCTTGTATTAACAGCGCAACCTGATCTTGTTTCCGACATCACGTACTTACCCGGCTTGAGCGACCATTCGGCCCTTTCATTCAACTTGAATATCTTGCGACCAAAAACCGTTAAAAAATTCAAACCGTTTCGAAATTATGCAAAAGCTAATTTTGAAGCCATTAATACTGAATTATCAGTCTTCCTTGACGTCTTTCTACAAGACTTCGACTGCCGTAGTGTTCAGTCTAACTGGAATATGTTTTCTTCCAAAATTGCTGAATTAACAAACAAATACATCCCACTTCGCACCCTTGTCTGTAACCATAACGCTCCATGGTACAGCACCTGTCTCAAGCGCTTGTCTAATAAAAAAAAGCGTCTCTACAAATCTGCGAAAGGTTCTTTTAGCATAACACGGTGGACTAAATACAAACTGGCAGCCCATGAGTATTTAACCGCGCTTAAACAAGCAAAGAATAACTTTCTTCATAATACCCTGCCATCAATGCTTAAAACCGACATAAAAAATTCTGGCGTGTGATTAACCCCAAAGCGGATGACATGATAACGTTGATTGACAGCTCTTCCAATGTTATTCCAGCTAACGAATGTGCGTCTGTACTTAACGAAGTTTTCCTGCGCAACTTTTCTTCAACTACCAATATTACTCCCCAATCTACGCACAACAATGTTTATCCAGCAATGTTTCCCATAACCATTGAAGCAGAAGGCATCGAATCAATAATTTCATCTCTAAAACCATCTTCCGCTCCTGGGCACGATTTAATCAACGCGAAGTTTTTGAAAAACACGAGCTGTTATTCTTCCATTTTTCTAACAAAGATATTCCAGCAGTCGCTCGAAAAAAGTTCTTTGCCGGCTGAATGGAAGGTAGGGAAGGTGATCCCACTCCATAAATCAGGTGACAAGCATTGTCCTTTTAACTACCGGCCTATCTCGCTCACTTGCATCCCATGTAAAATTCTAGAACATGTCCTTGCCTCAAATCTAGCTAGCTTTCTCGAATCTAATTCATTTTTCTCACCATCGCAACATGGCTTCCGCAAGACTTATTCATGTGAAACACAACTAGTATCATTCACGCATCAGCTAAACGTCATCCTTGACCGCTGTTCACTTGCCGACTGTATATTTTTAGATTTCTGGAAAGCATTTGATAAAGTATGCCATAACCTTCTAATGTTTAAGTTACATCAACTTAACATTGATCCTAAACTGCTTGCTTGGATCGAATGCTTTCTTTTTAACCGCTCGCAATTTGTTTCTGCTAATGACTCAACCTCGCAGCCAAGTAAAGTACAGTCCGGCGTACCTCAAGGGTCGGTACTTGGTCCTCTACTTTTTTTAATTTACATTAATGATCTACCCTCTTGTGTTTCCTCTAACATTCATTTATTCGCAGATGATTGCGTCATCTACAGGGAAATAATTTGCGACGATGACATATCTTCTCTTCAATCAGACCTTAACGCTATCTGTATTTGGTGCCAATCATGGTCAATGGAATTAAACATCAAAAAATGTAAATTTCTGCGTGTATCAAGAACATCCGGCCAGCTACCTTCCTATCACCTTAATAATGTCCCTCTAGATCCTGTTTCTTCTTACAAATATCTTGGTATCCATATTACTAGCAACCTAACTTGGTCCATTCACACTTCTTACGTAATTAATAATGCTAATCGCATGCTGGGATATCTAAAACGTAATTTCTCTAAGGCACCTTCTTCCCTAAAACTACTTCTATATAAGACACTGGTCCGCTCAAAGCTAGAGTATGCTGCAGCAGTGTGGGATCCCTTTCAACAAAACCTAATTCACTCATTAGAAATGGTCCAGAATAATTCTGCTCGTTTTATTGTACGTAATTATAACCGAACTGCCAGCATCTCTGCAATGAAATTAAATCTCAGCCTGCCATCTTTAGCATCTCGCCGTAAAGCCCTTAGACTCTCACTTTTTCACAAGATATTTTATCATCCTTCACTTTGCCACGAACTGATCTCCCCTCCCCAATACATTTCATCAAGGCTAGATCACAATAACAAAGTCGGAATTCCATTTTGCAAAACCAATGCCATGTTTCAGTCATTTCTTCCGCGCACAGCTGCTGAGTGGAATCACCTTCCTGCATCTACCGCTACCATTACTGACAACCAACGCTTCAAAACAGCATTAGAAAACTTTGTATAAGTAGGAGCATCATCTTTTTTTTTTTCATTCTATATTCTTGTTGTTTTTTGTACGAGCGTTTTGTTTGTTTGTTTTTCACTGTATTGCTGCGCTGTATTTTGTGTATTATATACTATTAACCAGCACACCAAGAACCCAACAGCTAATAATGTATAACTAGGAGCAATCATTTTTGAAAAACTGTAGCGCTCGAGACGAGGACACAACGAAGACGACAACACATGCGACAACACAAGCGCATGTGTTGTCGTCTTCGTTGTGTCCTCGTCTCGAGCGCTACAGTTTTTCATCATGAGCAACCAACTCGCCCAAACATCCACCCTGATCAATCATTTTTGTATTACTAATTAGTTTGCTGCACTGTACATTTTTTTCTTAAATTTTTGTAACCACTCCCCTCTATAATGCCTCTGGCCCTGAGGGTACACGAAATAAATAAATAAATAAATCAGCACCGAACCTCAGACGCAGCGTGCATGTTCGCTACTCACATTTAGGCACTGGCAATCTCTTATTGAGGTAGGGGACACGGAATAAATTATTTGGCGATCACCAATTCGTTGTAATGCGGATAGTGCGCGTTAGCAGGTTTTCAGTCGTTTTGCGAGGACCTTGCCTTATTTCGCGGGCCGCTCATACTTCTCGCGCCCACTGTTCGGGGCTCGCACACACCTCACATTCGGCCTCGGTCCATTGCTTCTGCTGCAAAAATTCG
This sequence comes from Amblyomma mixtum, assembly GCF_055824585.1. Classification (NCBI taxonomy): domain Eukaryota; kingdom Metazoa; phylum Arthropoda; class Arachnida; order Ixodida; family Ixodidae; genus Amblyomma; species Amblyomma mixtum. The sequence continues at coordinate 19,944,319 of NC_143019.1, forward strand.
CTGTGGCTTAGCTTGGTTAAGCCCGGTAATTGCGAAAGCAATATCCGTACCTACGCCATGGTACAGCTGGTAGTGTAGCTGGTGGTGGTGCTTGTGGTTAGACTTGTGGTGATGCATCGGTTATACTATCCAATCCAAACCAATCCAATCCAATGCAATCCCATCCAATCCAATCCTTTCCAATGCAATCCAATCCAATTCAATCCACTCCACTCCAATCCACTGCAATCCAATCCACTCCTATCCAATCCAATCCAATCCAAACTAATCCAATGTAATCTACTCTAATCTAATGTAATCTAATGTAATCTAATCTAATCTGATCTAATTCAATATAATGCAATCAAGTTAAATGAAGGTCAATGGTGGTCACCGCCGCGGCACGGCAAAGGCGTGAAAGTGCAGGTAGTATTGCTTTGGAGGTCACCGCCGCGGCACGATGGTGGTCACCGCCGTCGCACGGCAAAGGCGTGAAAGTGCAAGTAGTATTGCTTTCGCAATAAAACGGCGGTCCCTGCTACGCTTGCGAGCCAGCGGCCACTCGTTTACGCGTCCTGTCCTTCGCCCGGGCTTTTGTACGAAGTTCCTCCTCAACGCGACTCTTGAGCTTCATCCACGCATGGCATCTGAGACAAGGAAGACCCGCCTCCTGGTCTCTTCTTGATACTGCACTGACATTTTGAGACCAATGCGATGGATTGTCGCGAGGGGATAGTAGCGCTGTACTTAAGCTTCGGTTTTCTCAATCAAAAACATTTGGAAGAGCAGCATTCGTCCTGTGGTATGTGTGTCTATTTCGTCCGCGTTTTTTCATGCTGCTGCGTTTTTTTTTCAAGATGGTTTATGGAGGTTTAACGTCCCAAAGCGACTCAGGCTATGAGGGACGCCGTTGTGGAGGGCTCCGGAAATTTAGACCATCTGGGGTTATTTAACGTGCACTAATATCGCAGAGTCCACGGGCCTTTCAATTTTCGCCTCCATCGAAATTCAGCCGCCGCGGCCGGGATCGAACCCGCGTCTTTTTGGTCAGCAGCCGAGCGTCGTAACCACTGAGCTACCGCGGCGGCGCATCGCTTTCCATATAGTTACATTTCGCTAGGCAATAGTTTCAACAAGGCTGACGACTGAGCGAGTTGGCACTGATTCATCTTAAAACCAGCCGGAAAACACAACACAAAAGAAGAGAATAGAACAAGGTGAGGCTGGACTAACAACTGAAATTTTAATGAAGGAAGGCGGTAAAAAAAAGACTCGCAAAGAGATGCGCTCGCACAAAACCCCATAGCAGTGAAAGGAGGAAACAACAACCTAAAGCCATTGGCGTGCCAGTTCATCATCTAAAAAGACGAATTCCTTACGGTGAAAGCTCACGGAGGGCTTAGCCACACACGTGTCGTTTTCCTTACTATTGTAGCAAGCCTCTACTAACTCCCTACAGATTTGTTTTATCATTTTCATAAACCACTGATGTGTCGCGGAAATCAGGCGTACAATGAGACAGGTCGTCCTCAGATTTGCATTTACGAGATTGAACGTGCAATACCAGATTAGATTGCAATGATTTCTCAGAGGAAGTATGCGTCGGTAATGGCTTTACTCCTGGACACTTTCCGGGATAGCTACAAGCAAGCTGGGGTCTGTTGCTGGTCGCGGAGGTTTTCGCTACGATAACTCCGACCCAGGTTTATGCCAAACTATCATGAAAAAATGTTGAAAAGAATCTACGCGGGAATGTTTTCCAGCGCGTTATTGCTACTAGGGGCGCCCAAAACCACTCCGGTGCCTCTCGCTCCGGCGTTCTCCATAGTCCAAAGTGCATAGCAATGCAGTGTGGTTAACATTGAATAAGTAGTGCTGTTCTTACAGGTCTAGACCACATCAGCTGTGCGTCAGGCTCATGTTGTGATTTATTGTGTTCCTGTGTCAATGACTTCAGAACATCGTCCCATTGCTTTTTATGCTTCTAGGTTTAACACAAAGGAGCGTCCTTGGAAAGCACTCCGGAGGCGCCAGACCTCGCATCGAAAAGTGACATCTTTGCTGACGACTTTTTCTTGATTAGCAAGACCACCTAGACTTGCCTAACCATGGGTAAGCACCGGTGCCCTTGTCTTATTTCTGCTGTTTTAGCATCCTACATAACCTTCATATTTTTATTTGAAGTTCATAACAAAGCTCTTCACAAAGTTAACACTGCTTATATTTGTCACTTCTTTTCCAGGTGAAGAATCAAGTAAGTACTGCAGTTCATATCTGAGCGGGGTTGAAAAGTTGTCAGAGCCAAAAATCAGCGAAGCGCTTGAGGTTGTGACGTCATACTCAGTGACTGGACTACAAACGTGGGCCAGAAAAAAACCGTGCTCAATTGTGGCCTCCCGCCACACGGACTCTTACTGAGAACGCTGCAGAAATCGTACAGGCGCTAAGGCGCATCTGCCCAGCCGATAGTGTTGGAGGATGCAACCAGCGCCTTCCACTCACGCAGAGCGCGGCGAATCGAGAGACAGGAGAGGGCGCTGACGTAGCTGCTAGAGGCTTGGAAATAGGACAGGAGATATAACAGCACCACTCCAAGTACTGATGATGCTCAATGTCCCCCTTACGTTAGGCTACCTTAGGGTTTTCATGAGGGCATCCCGGAAGTAAAGATCCCAAACATTTTAGTTGTTTTAGTTGAAGCCTCTCTATCTAACGGTATCTGCAGCGCAGCGGTGCCACCGAGGGAGATGGCGGGATCCCTATCTGCCAAGCCTAGTCGATACGGATGGAAGGATTGAGAGTGATAATAAGAGCGTCCCCTTTGAATGTTCTTGCCTTGTTTTATTTGAACTGTCCTGGCTGCCGTTAGCTATTTAAGAAGTCTATCTTGGTTCTTAAGTGCTCGCTACGTCGTTTAAGGCTTTGGAAAGGAGTAAACGTAATTTCATACGTTTGCGCCCAATAGTTAATGCACCAACTTACGTCTTTGGCTGTAATCACTGCTATAGCTCCATTCGCAGATGATAATGCTCCTTATATGTCAGCTAGGGGTACACGGTATTTGGGATGTCGACATTTGTTTTAAATGAATTACATTGTTGTTAATGAGAGCGCCATGTTTCCTTTCTAGCCGCCATGTCGACGATCGGTAAGTACTGCCACCCTTAGCGCATCAGTGGTGGAAATTGGGTGCCAAGGCTTCGCATTGTGCACTCGTGCACTCGCTTCCCGAGCCGCAAGTAGCTACAATGCAGTTTAACAATCTTTTGGGCTTGTGTTTGCGAAAAGAGACTGGAAATGCAAAAACAGCTCTCATGCTCAATCCATGTGGCTAATCCGTGTGTTTCGGACATGTTGGAGGAAAGGTACTGCGCCATGCGGCCTAAAATAGTTCGGTGTAGAGAATAACAGCCAATTAGAGCTGGGCGGCAGTGACTCGAAGCACGCACTGTATACAGTCCGGCAGAATATCAGGTTGAACACTGCGGGCATGGGGCACATTCATTCCTTGTCGCATGTTGTGGCAGCCAGTCGGCGTGTTCTCTTTTGAATTGTTGTCCGATAAGAAGCCGCACAATTAGGAGGCCAGTTTCTATCGCGGGCAGTAGCTCCTGCTCGATCGTTAAGCACCGCATTGCGCATGAAATGTTAACGATTATGTTCCAAATTTATTTATGTTTAGTCTTTCTGCGGTATGCACTGTTGGGAGGCGACAGAGAAGAACGGCGAGGGGCTCAAGTGTGTCATTTTCGAGGAGATGGGCCAGTACATATTGTAATGTCACACTAAACGACGATAAGCAAGGTAATACACGGCGATGCATATCCGAGGTGGACACGAAAAACAAAGAAGCCACAGTAGTCCGGTTCGGTCTAACTGGTGACCTGTCGCACTCACTGCTGGTCGCCGAACACAACCATTCAACTTCGAAGATAAAGTTGGCAGTAGTCAGTGCAGTGGTCAATACGTTTCCAATAATGAGCCAATATTGCCTATGCTGCTTGGGTCGTTTTCCAGCACTAGGCACCACACACAAGGTATAGGCCCGGTGGTAGCCTTAACTGGCTTGTTGAACACGTGTGCATAATCAACGTCTGCAGCAAGCAGTTAAGCCACAGCCGCACCTCTTGATCGCTATCGCAACAGCGCGCAAGGCGACCACGGTGGAACCGTGCCCTTGGGAACAAGGACTACAATCTCCTAACACAAGCAACATTGTTTGCTGAAACAATACCGCCGGCTGCCAGCAGCCGAGGAAAAGTTGGGAAGGGCTACACTAGGGTCAATGACGTGTAAGCACATCTTAAAATTTCGCCGGGGACGCCGATGCTTCGAGAACGGACGCAACGAGCTCGACAGATCCGTTCCTACGAGGCCACGCTCCGCTAACGGAGAGTGGATTCGAGCTGCCGTTCGCGCGCTTCCAGTTACCTGAATCCAAGATAAATTATTACCGATCCGGGGTGCCCGCGGAGAACTTTCAATTTACCAGAAGGAGGAGGCGAAGGAGGAAACTTAAGGACAGCACTAAGGTCCAGTGTAAAAACTCTCCTACTCCGCTAAGTCCTGTTGACCATCTGGCGAGCCAGAGTGAAGCCTTACACCCCAACAAGGCCGATGAGGAGTAAGCGAAATAAGGAGAGATAATGGCGGTGTTGCATGAGTACAGAATGTGTTCTATGTCTGCCCGCAGCAAAACGCCATCCGTGGCGCTGGTGTCGCTGCGACGCGAGCGCCCTCCCCTGTTAGTTAAAGTAACACAACTGAGAAGAGTGCGTTGCGGGGGAGCTAACCACAGTTGGAGTGCATTGCGGGAAAGCGAAAAACGGAAAAGGGGGGGGGGGGGGGGGGGGGCGAGTGCACCCCTTCAAAGTGGAAATAGCAGAGCATTAGAGAGATTAGGTGAGCTAGAACTTTGCGATGGGCGTGTGTTAGGGTACAATTGTGCGGTTTTCGCTGCTGTTCTGGTAGTTTTCAGCTATATGCTCTTTTTTCGTTGCGGCGTCTTCCGCCAACGTTGTTTGATAGCGCTTGATGCACCGACTGAGGCGACATCTGTTGACAACTATCCTACCTAAGCAAAAAGGAGGGTTGCGCGAGGAAGCTCAGTTCTTGGGGATGGTCACCTTGTGAGTGCTGTCAGCTCCATCCGAGATTGGTTTTAAGTTTCTGCAAAGTGTTCCGGCATAGACGACATGGTTTCTACTACGAACACAGCACAAACTGGATATCGCCATCGCTCTAATCAAGAACTCTGTTTTTTGGCACCATGCGACAAGACTTTACTGAAGAGCCATGAAAATAACCCCAGGCCGCAGTTTACAAAACGTACACATAAGGTACCCTTTTTTTCACCGGCAGATTTAACCGAGATCTCCCTGGGGTCTTTGGGCTTTCGTTCGGACCTCAGATGTCATGGCGAACAGAAGTCGCAAGGATAGGATTAGGTCATAAAAACCGACCGCTCGCGCAATAGTTGTTGCTATCGATACGCGCGTCGACATTATGGCCTACGAAACACTACCTAGCACATTTGACACCTGCTATGCACCGGGTGGGCCAAGAACAAGTACGTGACCAGTACAAGGCGTTCTTAAGTGCATCGACCATTCGTGAACAAGGCGATAGCCTTCCACGTGCATAAATGAACCGTAAAGAATTTGAGTATTCGTTTTGCTATCTTGCTGTTGCCATAAATCTTGACTCTATTTTTCAGAGAGCAGCCAAATGTCGAGTAAGTACCTAGATTTCAAGACTTTCAGCCCTATAAATACTCTGTAGCTTGTGCGCCAGTTAAGCTCATAATCCCTGCATGGAGCAAGACAACGCTAGAAGAGTGGCAGTTTAAACCCGAGCCTAATACTAATGAAAGGGAAGCGGATCGAATGATCCAGGAAATAACGGATAAGTTACTGTTCATTCATCATCAGATATCTTTAGTGCTAAACCCAGACGCTGGATTAACTGAATTCGTTTATGCTGATGAAGCTGGTAGCGATCGTTACTCTCGAATAACTCAATAGCTGCGCGTCCAATATTGCTGTTCCCGTAAGCAATCATAGGAAGTTTTCACTGAGAACTGTGCAATGCTTATCGATAGCGTTTCCCTGAAGACTTTTTGAAAGCCTTTAGTTTCTGTACCTACCTGGGATATACAGGGTGTTTCACCTAAGACTTTCTGCAATTTTTAAAAATAAGCTATTTGAACTAGATGCGCGCTTTTTCTGGCATAGCATTGTCAGTAGTGTAGTACATCATAATGCAGCTAAGCCGTGCTAACTAGCAGGCTTGTTAACCAATATTTAATAGTTAACTTTTAAACTATTACTGTTGGGCTCCTTAATTATTTAGAGGCATGTAGCCCACCGTAAGAAATGTCCATATCCGTTTTTAGAATTTCGAGAACGCAATTATCTTCGGCGCTGTGGCCCAGCAAATTTTGGCTATTTCGACGAGTTAGGTTCACTGGAGAGGTTGCTTTGCCTGCAAGCTTCTCAAACCGCATGTATATTGGCGCGATGTAGCCGAAATTTGTTGGGCCACAGCGCCGAGGATAATCGCGTTCTCGAAATTCTAAAAACGGATATGGACATTACTTACAGTGGGCTGCATGCCTCTCAATAATTAAGGAGCCCAACGGTAATAGTTTAAAAGTTAACTATTAAATATTGGTTAACAAGCCTGCTGTTAGCACGTCTTAGTTGAATTATGATGTACTACACCACTGACAATGCTATGCCAGAAAAAGCGCGCATCTAATTCAAATAGCTTATTTTTAAAAATTGCAGAAAGTCTTAGATGAAACACCCTGTATAGTGTATTAACCACGTTCCTGAATTTGTTAGTCGAATTTTAGTGCTTCAGATTTTTCTACACTTTCCTCGGCTAATCTAATATTTTTTCGCAATATTTATTTTCTACAGCCATCGAAGGAGGAGGAGGAGGGTAAGAATCGACTTTGAATGATATACATCCGAAGTTATTTATTTTTACTGTGCAATCAGGACATTGAAATTTGTTTATTGCAAATAACTATGTGCATTTCATTGAAAAGTACATTTTGTTTTGCCTCAAGCTTTGTATTATCTTTGCACTAGCGCCACGTAAAGGAATGGACATGTAGAAGTAGACAGTAGAGCGCTTTGGTGGTACACTGGGGAGCCTTCGGCCTTCAGAAATGGTGCTCATTTCTCAAGCGGTTTTTCTCTGAAAAGTTATCCTTTGCCGAAAGAAATAAATTTGTTCGGTTTTTTAGTCAAATGGCAGTGAAAATTTATTCTTTGGCGAAGGAAATCAATTTGTTCGGTTTTTTAGTGAAATGGGCAGTGTCTTCGCCTTATGCCACTCTGCGACCGCAATATATAGGACACAAGCTGTTTTCTAGCAGTTTGACGCAAACATTACCAAAATGCACGACGAGTTAGTTGTACAGGATCGAGAATCTGTTGTCTAGCTGCTGCTCGGCAGCCGTTGTCTCCAGTCTTCGCGAACCGTGTCTTCGGCAACAGCAGTAACTGTAGCCTAAGCCTCGGAGGCGGTTTTCTTCTGGTTGACTGTGGGCTAATGTCGCGTTATTCAAAGCAGTCGCCGAAGAAGGTATATCGCTGTCTCTAGAACATTGCGCAGCCGGGAATTATATATAGATTACATATCACTTCCATCCTCATAAATACATTATCTGGGACTGAACACCAAGCGACGACGCAAAACATTTGCGTCGGCACTTGGAGGAAAACTTCTGTGCCGAGGTGGCACCTGAATAACCACAGGTCCAAAATTAAGTGGACAAAATGCAAAGAGTAGGGGCGTGTTTATAATCCAGCATTGTATATATGCCTACGTGCAGGGAGCTCTGCATACGTGTTAGGAGGGCTGGTTATCTATGCGATCCAGCTGAGCTTTGAAGAACAGAAACGCAGAGGAGGGAAAGATGAAGTGGGTCAAGAAGAAGACAGTTTTGTGATATGGTCAGTTCTGCATCATCTGCGCCCACCGTTCCTACTACGTATCTGCAATATTTTTTTTCTTTTCATCGACGCCTTTGTGGTCACCATGCCTGCCAGGCAGTCCGGAAGAACGAGGAACACACAGAAGTAAAACAGGATTGTAATAGTTAAGACACAGAATCCCAGCTGTGGTCTTTTTTGCGCCGTCAGAAATGTTTCGTTCTGCTCGCACCCCGCAGAGAGCCCTTGCAAGTCGGAACAGTTGTTTGTGTTGATTACAAAAGCCGGCGAAGATTACAATGAGCAAAGCACCTGGTTAACGGGCTAAATACCAATGACAAAAAATCTCTTTCCAGTGACAAGAAAGAAGGGTCTAGCGTCCTTATTCTCGTCGGCCTTTGCTTCGCGTTCCTGCTGGTTATTGGCATTGGATACTCTGTCTTAGGATCTTCTGGTAAGTGCGCTTACAGTTTTGCAAATACATATTTTGCGACTTAAATAAACCGTTTCTTGTTTTCACCGTATGCTGTATGGGCGTTTGCAGTTAATGACTTCCCGAACCGTATTACTCGGAGAGTATGTATAATACAAAGACATAGCACGAAAAAAGTGTTTGGGTTTTAACGTAGCTACCAAGTAGACGTGTGAGAGTATGTGCTTAGCCTTGTTGACTCATGGTTTTGCTTTGCTGGTTCGTCGGAAGCTCTGGTAGCGATATCAGACTCGGGTAGGCTTCTGGTCGAGGTTTAACTGACCTGATCTGTTCGAACCACAGATGAAAGTTGACGAAGATGACGATGTACGATGCATGTAACGTGTGTTGGTTGCAGTTCAACACGAGGCGTTATCGGCTACGCCTGTAGCTTAGTGGCAATAAAGAAAAAAAAACGCCTGTAGCTTAGTGCTCTCGTGCAGTGGCCAGCGAAGCTATTCTGTACATGAGGCCGCGTGTTCGTTACCCACTCAGGGCAATATTTATTTTATTTCGGCACTGGCATGTTCAGGGGCGCCACAAGATTCGTGGTTGGATTTCGCCCCATACAGTTATTTTTGGCACTTAAAGCAATTACGCACGAAGTGAATACCCATAAGAGCACGAAATGAAGGAGCAAAGATATGAAGGTCACTTCAGTCTAAAAAAAATCGAACACCAACTGAACCAACACCATGTGAACCTCGTCGAAATCATTGTCAGCAGCACCAATGGCTGTGCTTCGCACGAATAAAGTCGGCCATGTGGCCGCCGCGGTGGCTCAGCGGTTACGGTGCTCGGCTGCTGTCCCGAAAGACGCGGGTTCGATCCAGGCCGCGGGGGCTAGAATTTCTTTGGAGGAGAAATTCTGGAGGCCCGTGTACTGTGCGATGTCAGTGCACGTTAAAGAACCCCAGGTGGTCCAAATTTCCGGAGCCCTCCACTATGGCGTCTCTCATAGCCTTAGTCGCTTTGGGACGTTAAACCCCAGAAACCAAACAAAACCAAAGTCGACCATGTTTGCCCCAGGTTTTGTCGCGGTGAAGACAATCTTGTCGAGGAAAGAGAGGATTCTCGCATACTCGTGGCTTTTTCGTGGAACGAATTCACTGATTGCGGCAGCGCAACCTTTCGTCGAGGCAATTCTGACGAATTCAAATTCGGCATCTCCTGGTATCCACGGAAACCTTTTGACTGAGTTTCTTCTTTGCACGCAGGGTCAAGCGAGGAAGTAACTGAAGATGGGTCAGGTGGAGGAGGCGGAGGAGGAGGTGGAGGAGGAGGAGGCATAGGAGGAGGTGGTGGCCCGTCCCGCAGCCCGCCAGGTGAGTAACTAGTCCAACTGCACCTTGGGCATTAAGATAATACTACTCATTTTTACAAAACACAAAGGTCATTCCCACTGTCCTCGCGGATGCGAGGTGCTGCGGACATTTTGTCAATTCAGTGCCTTCCCAGTAAAGCAGACCTCTCCCTAGTGAAAAAAAAGCTCTATCCTCCCATAACCTAATACAGAACCGTAAAACAACGTACAATTATCATTCAAATGTTATACAAACGGCATGTGTTTTTAAAAATACATTTTTTTTTCCAGAAATATGTTGCAAAAGCATTTGCCGGGCTAGTTGGTTCATTTCTGAAAGAAAGATTTAACTGCGCGAAAGGGTTAGGACACAAGGGAGGCACATTCACGACACTTGAAAGCGCAGACTGACAACTTTATTTTTCAGGAACACGCAAGCCGTATTTAAGCGCTCTCTGTGACAAGCCGGTACACTGTACAAGATAATTTCGAGATTGTGCCATCTTGGAATTCCACACAAAAACATGAAAAACACAATTCAAGCTATCACTGGGCCGGCCCTCCCTATCAAAGAAGGGAAAAATGCGCAGCAATGCATACAGTGGTTACTAAAAGTGAAACCAAAGATGAAACAACTTAGGACGAGATGAAGAATTGATTTTTCTAAAATCAAAAATGCACAAATCCTTCTGCAGGACTTGATGCTTGCGTCAAGCATCAAGTCACAGATGCCGGCGTGTCACATAGAGCGCTTAAATACGGCTTGCGTGTTCCTGAAAAATAAAGTTGTCAGTCTGCGCTTCTAAGTGTCGTGAATGTCTCCCTTGTGTCCTAACCCGTTCGCGTAGTTAAATTTTTATTTCTCCAGAAGCCACGCAAAATATCGTTCAAACTGTTTGACATTTGTACGACAAACGTTGTGCGAGGTTAGGGCTTCTTTTTACTAGGGCTTCAGTTTGATACGGGACTCATGTTCATGACCAAAAAATTTTAAGAATGTGTGAACGTTATACCTCCTTTATATATATACCTTGTGTTATTACACACTATTCTGCATAACACCATAACACTTACCACGGAGAAGGCTTCCGATTAGCGTGGGAAACAGCAGGACACAAGTGCGCCTAGTAAGGAGTAACATGGGAGGTATTATAAACTAGATTACATTAAGCATCATAAGGAGAGAATAAAAGGCCCGAGGGATTCAGGCAGTTTCGAACAAACACGGGTGAAGCAGTCTGGACCGAAGCTGCAAACGCTGACGCCGCCACAGAGCGCATACTGCGGTGTCCATACACTTTTAGTAGACTTTTGTCTATAGATAGTCTATAGGCTATGAATAGACAGAAAGCAATATCTATAGGAATTCAATAGAGTCAATAAGAAGACTATAGACTGTCTATAGATAATTTTTATAACGGTCGTTTCCCACTTGCTTACTTACTGCTTCGAATTTTCCGCGGAGTATAAAACACTGGTGGGATGCATAGCCAGCTAGCCTGGCATTGGTCGACGTCACGCCTGTGATCAAGAGCGCCCCCATTTAGAGAAACGCGTAACTCGCCCTCGCCGGACGCTTAGAGGGAACAGCGCGGCTAGTCTGACACCGGTGACGAGGTTTATCTGCGCTAAATCTGTCTTGGAGACAACCTGAGGTGATTGTGCAACGAATTGGAGCGGGATAATTCCTGCTGCTCGGCCGCACTAGATGGAGCGTCAGTAGGTTGGATAGCTGCGAAGATAGCCGATGACACCTGTGCTGGATCTAACTTGTTGTTTGCTTATCCCCATCACGCCATTATGGTCACAACCGACACGTCGCCCAAACTAAATGAAGACCTAAAGAATCATTCATCTATACGCCTGATGATGTGAACGCAAAATACATATTCATATGCGGCAGACGTGACGGGAAACAGAGGCCGATAACAGAGGACCTGGGAAGTGTAGAATGAAATGAATCGTTAGAAAATTCACCCCGGCTTTCCGTGAGTGTCACTTTTTTAGGAACGGAATTTGGAAGCTCGTTTTTCTAGTCTTTGTTCAATTCCTCCAAAAGTGTCCCTTGTAGCACGGCGTGGTTTGGACACCATTATCTACTTCGCGTATTCCAAATAAATTGGAGATATGTCCATCTAATCAATCCTTATGCATGCAAAAATAAGTAGTGGGCTTCAACAAACACCGTAATTAGAGGGTTTTTTTAAACAATTTCGCTGTTTAACGGTTCTTTAATATTCGCAGATATCTTGGCACTCCGCAGTCACTGCGTTTCGAATGTAACAATATGCGGCATTAACCGGAATCAAACCCACGAACTTTGGTTCAGTGGTATTAAGGTGTAACCAAACAGCCTTCCTTGTAAACACCGAAAATTTTTATGAGGTAACACCGAAATTGTTCGCATAAATTGTGCGTATAAGAGAGCATACCCTGCGTTATTTTCCCAATTCCGACATTCTCGGGAGCAGTCGAGCATGCGTTTCAGCACATTTCAGCGCGTTGCTGTGGCTGTTGGCAGGGTCACCGAGCTGGTCTTTGGGCGAACACAGAATGGCCAAAAAACGCGAATGTAGGCAGCCTGACATGGCGGAGTTACGCCCGACGGACATTTCCCGTCATTTCTCGTATAAAAATTGGCAGTGGCTTAGCTCGGCTATGCCAGGATATACGCAGCGAAAGCGAGCCCAACGACGAGGCGCGCGGAGTGACGTCATGCCAGATGGCGCGACGAGCGCGCGGCGTCCGCCAGCTGCGGCGGTTGCTAGGCAACGGCTCAAGGTCGGTCTCTGTTAAGGCGGAGGCTTGGGCATGTTGGTACATTATATATCAGTAAAACAGCGCTAGACACGGAACGAAGGAAGAAGCCTTGTGCTGTGTTGTGCTTCCTTCGTCCCGTGTCTACCTCCTTCGAGCACCGCCACAGCGAAATCACAAGTTCGCGGCCAATGTAGCTTTCGCTACAAAAGAGTACTTTATCAAGCAGTGTATTAATATAGCTAGTGTCAAAACACTCACTGAAGGGGGCAACAGTTTACGATTAGCAGGCAGGTTTTCGAAGCGGCAACGAAGTTGTGTCACTCAGCTCGGCATTCATTGCTGCACACGCTGCAAAAAACAGATGACCACTCTTAAAGGTGGGGTTTGCTTCTGCACACTTTTTTCTGGTGTCTTAGAGGTTGACACCTCCCTCAGGTTTTTGTGAAGCCCCAGACAACGCTTGTGCAGTTGACTGCGCTTGTAAGGCTACAAACCTCCAATTAACTAACGGCTAATATGGAACTCGCATAGGAGCTTTAGTGGAAGGTGCTTCCTGTGTAGCTGAATTCGCTGTTGCTCTCACACTTGAAGGCAACTTTTGCAAGCGAAATTTAGTCAGTTTAAGACGTGGACTGTGTATCCGATTGCTTTCCGTCAAGAGCGTGTTCTCTCTGAAAGTCCCTCGCTGAGTTGTACCTGAGCTGCAAACTCACTTTTTTGGCCAGCAGCTGTAGTATTTCTGCGGTCCGAGTCAGCGGTGCTGCTCGGCGTTGGCTGTATTTTATGTTCAGCTCATGTTTAATGGAAGGACACCTCTTTTTTTTGCCTTTCAGCCCCGAAACCACCCAAAGACAGTGGGAAAACTACTCAGACACCGGGTGATGCTGCAACAACAGATGCGGAGGGTGTCTCAGGTGCTGACACTCCAGCTCCTCCGGATCCCGGCGCTCCAGAACCTGAACCTCCAGCACCTGCACCTCCAGAACCTGAACCTCCAGCACCTGAACCTCCAGCACCTGAACCTCCAGCACCTGAACCTCCAGCACCTGGACCTCCTCCACCTCCGCCACCTCCGCCACCTCCTCCCCCGCCACCCCCGCCACCCCCGCCACCCCCACCACCCCCGCCCACGACGAAGAAGACCACGACGAAGAAGACCACGACGACCACGACGACAAAGCTCCCATGTAAGCTCCTGCTTGTGTCTTCAAAGCGCCTACAATACGATCTCCTTTGTTCCTCGGCTGTCTCCCTAACGTGTGCCTGCCTCCCTTGCTTGCAGTTGAGTGACTTGTAGCGGTAAAGAGTTGTAAATGCCAAACAGGCCGATACGTATCCGTCCTGTACCACCAGTGAGGCAGCGCGCCGGTGTATTCAATTCAATTCACTTTCTCGGTTTTTGAGGGGAGGCTTAGGCTACAGGCTCTCTGCGGCCTTACAAAGGCCCCAGCCCCCCTCTGTACAGTCTTGACAGCAGTGGTCCGTCTGCCACGTATTACAGAGATGTTGAATAAAAGAAACGCATCGAGAATACGCAGGTGGTAATACTCAGTAAGTACAAAGAAAATGTCTGACAAACAGTGAACTCAAAATCCGACACATGTGCACAGTCTACCAGGACCTACTTACTAGAATAGCCGATGTTATGAAAGCGTTACAATGTCATAACTGAAAGCGAAAGACAGCAAAGTGAAACACATACATATAGAACGTTGTACAAGAAATCACCAGTTTGTTAAACATGCACATAGGACGTATAACTCCATAGAGCGCATCACAAGAAAAAAGCAAAAATGACACACATATTATGAACCGTTTAATACCTGCAACGAACATAAGATCCTAGCTGAAGCTTAATAAATCACAATGCATAGAGCATAAATTAATAAAGAAGCATACATTGTAAGGCACCACTCGCACGTAAAAAGGAAAAAAAAAAGACAAGCAAAAGAAGTGATGCAGTGGGTATAATATAGGTTGTCGTTTAACAGCAGTTCTATCACGTTATTTTTAAACGAATGTTGCGCACAGTTGAAATTTAGCAGATGTCCTATTTTTTTTTGCTATTTCAATAGACGGCAACATAAAAGTTTGTTTCCCATAGTTGGCTCGTACCTTAAGAGTATGTGTTATATTCGGTCTGAAACAATATTTGGACTAGTTACATTGGTAGAGCCTGGCAGGTGTTTTTTTTTCATGCATGAATTGAAGTAGCTTCATGAAATAAATTTTACCCTCACGAAGCATAGCATACTCTCGAAAGAGTGAAGGAGTTCTCAGATCTGTAACAGGGCTGTGGTAGTTCGATAGTATGCGAAGAACCCTTTTTGTAGTATAATGAATCTATTGCAGTTAGTTTTATTAGCAGTTCCGCATATCAAAATGCCACAAAGTTTAAAACAGACAAGAGCATTTCATATTTGTTCCTTCAGCCAGAGCAATATTATGTCTGCTAGCCTATAAGGTATGTCAATGTTTTTTTGAGAGCTCAGTACACAAATGTTGTACATGAACATGCCATGATAAATCTTCGTGAAACCGCGCTCCCAAAAATATTGTTCTTTTAGACACTTAATCCCTAGACTTCCGTATTTTGATCTCAATCTTTCTTGGTAATTTCTTACTCTTTGGCTTAAATACAATGTGAGGGGTTTTGTTGCATTTAACTGCAATCTGTTGGCGCGTAACCATTCGGATAGTTGATTCATACAGCTGTTTATATTTTGCTGTAGCAGAATGATGTCGTGTGAAGCAAAGAAAACATACATGTCATCCGCATACATAGCCAATTTTTCTGTACGTGGAATGTTCGGGATGTCATTGACATAGACCAAGTATAGTAATGGGCCCAGTTTTGAACCTTGGGGTACGTCCCGATTTAATCCTAATGGATCCGTTGAGATGTTTAAAAGATTAACTGCTGTCTTCTGCAGTGACAACTCCTCATAAGTTTTACCGCAATCCCCCCCCCTCCCCCCCCCCCCCCCGCATTCTGCACATTTCTAATTTTGAAAACACATAATCGATAAAGTCGAAAGCTTTTCTTAAATCGAGGAATAATCCAAGTGTAAACATTTTTCTTTCAATATTTTCAGTTATGTTATCCTTAATATCTAATAATGCATCCTCGGTTGACTTCTCTTTCTAAAATCGGTACTGATGCGGGGAAATTACTTCATGCCTGATAAAAAATGTTTTCATGCATTACATCCTCAAATATTTTAGAAAAAACTGTCACCCCTGAGATTGGCCTATAGTTTGAAAGGTTTTCACCATCACCACCTTTGAAGACAGGTGTCACTTTTCCCGCATTTAACGCGTCTGGAAAGTCTCCCGAGGACTTTTTAAATTAATGATAAAAGCTAGTATATGACTGATTTCACTGGACACATGCTTATCTGCTTCGGGTGGAATGCCGTCCATTCCAGGGGCTACATTGTTTTTCAGTCTATGGATTATGTTTTGTACTTCCGTCGGGTTTGTCTGCTGCAAAAAGATTGAACTGGAGATGCGTGCTGCGATCGTCGTTATAGGGTTGCTATCTGCCTGTACCGATGTTGGGTATTCCCCCGCTGTTATGAAGTGCTTACTCATAGCACTTTCCAAATCTGTGCCTTCTGTTTGGTGCCCTCTTGTCAACGTTGCTCTTACTTGATTTCGTTTATTCCTGCCTGTTATCGTATTCACTGAGTTCCATACTTTTTTCGGTTGTTTGCGCATGTCAGAGAAGAGGTTTTTGTAATATCTGTCTAGCTTTCCTGACATGTGATTGAAGCTTGTTTCTGAGTTTACTGTATGCCTTAAATATATCTTGGTCACGTCTTCGTACGAAGGATTGATACGTAGCATTTTTATTTTTAATCCGTTTCTATGGCTCTAAATCTATCCATGGTTTTCTTGTCTTCTTGCGTTTATCACGAACCGCCGTGAATGGAATCGCTGAATCTTAGCAAGTGAGTATAGGCTTTAGAAAAATGTGATATGCCTTGATTGCACTTGTTTTGCCAATCCAATGCCAAAATTAGACACCAAAATGGTTCAAGCGTATGAATGTTGATCTTGCGATGGAAACGCTCTTCATGGTTTTTTTTTCATTGCTAAGGACTCTGAGTTTGCAACACAAAAGACAGGGAGGATGTGGTCACTTAGAGCAAATGCAACAGCACCAGTCACTATGTTCGTGTCGTCTATGTTTGAGACAGAAATATCGAGCAAAGTAGCACCAGTGGGTGACAACCTAGTTGCTCGGTCGATATGATTTTTGCAACCAAGGCACAGTAACAGATTTGTTGTTACTTCTGAGGGCTATGTATCAGTCGCGTTCGTATTTATGTTTATATCCCCAGTTATTATAAATGGTTCATTTCTCGAACATCGAAGCTCAATAAAAGCTTAAGGAAGAGACTGAAGTTTCTTTTGCCACCACTCGGTGGCTTACATATAACAGACACGCGAAAAGTCAGACATTCTATATCATCATTAATTTTAGAAAACTCCCAAACAATAGGGAATACAAGAGACGGCTTCAGAAAAATTGCGACTCCTCCGCCCCTTTTCTGATGCCTTCCCAAGTATTGTGAACGGTGTCCACGAAAGCTCGGTATATCGTCATCTTTAGTTAGCGATGTTTCTGTTAAGAACATAATGTCCAGTTTGCCTTCGGTTATTTCTAATAAGCTATTTAATTCATCTAGTTTGTTCTTCATGCTTCTAGTGTTAATGTGCATTGCTGTTAATGCGTTGCAGTGGGTCAAAGTCATAAACATCATTATCGCTTTTTTAAGTGGCCACAATTAGGAGAGGAAAAAAAAGTCAGAATTGTTATGAGGAATTATGTAACCAGTGATTTTCAACAGATCAGAGAGCGATGAAGTGCGTATGACTGTTGAGCTTTCATTTTTACGAACTAGTATTTTGCCGTTACACGTCCACACAAACTTCGACTTTGCCTCCTCCGCTTTCTTCCGTGCCGCTCCAAGCAGGACCTTGTTGATCTGGGTCAGGTGCTCATTAATATAAACGGAGTCTTCTTTCTCAAACCCAAGTTAACCACTTCGTCTCTGCCTTTTTGAGCACGTTATTTCTCTTCGTTCTCTGCGCGAGCCGGACGACAATGTTCTGCGCTCCATCCTTACGGGTTAGAACCCAGTGACACGGCTCGATGTCGGTTTCACTGATGCCTTCTCCGAGAGCAGCACCAATTGTTTTCAACAGTCTTCATTGCATCACATTTTTCCGGAATCCCTTTGATTTCGAGATTATTTGATCTCTGGTATTGCTCAAGTTCCTGCGCTTTTTGTGTCTGTTTCTCACTTTCGCTTTTCAAAGCAGTGTTCAAACTCGTCATTTCTTTGATTTCACTCCTCAGCGCCGCGATCTCTTTGCCGAGGCCTTTGACACTCGTCACATGTCTCTGAACAAAATTTCATACTCTTTCCTAATTCCCTTCAATTCTGTTCGCATGCCACGTTTTAAATTTCGATTTGTTAACTAAGATCTTTCAGGTCTTTTGGATCGACTTTCTTTTGCATCTTTAGTGTCTTTTCCGCCTTCCTTACCAGGTGTTTCGCTCGCTTCAGTGGATATTTGACATAGATATTATATTATAGGCAATCATAGAGTGAACAGCCACTCGGTGCGACAGCAGTGCATAGGAGTAGCAAGCTAGGAACAACCTCCGAGGTGGGTTCTTTCTTTACCTGCAAATACAGACAGCGTATAATGAGATGCTTGCGCTCGAAGCACTGCCTCCGAACTGATCCTAAGCGCCTAGCTTTAAAAGGCGCCAGTACGTCTCTGTAAAAAAAAAAAAAAGCAATAAGTTCGTTGAGGAAGCCTTTCATAAGAGAAGGCTAGTAAATACGAGCATTGCTCAGGCGTCGTGAAGCACCCGATGTGTGTTTTCTTTGTCACGTGGTTGTGAGCCTTGGTGTATTAGTAGCTGTTGCTTTATACCAGTGGCTACAAATTAGCTTATTTGTTAAATTTGATAGAAGACAAGCCATTGAAAGCAAGGAAAGCATAAAGGAATGTTTTTATTTTTGTTGTGTCAGTCAGTGGATAACAGTCGTGTTATCATTTCTTTCAAAAGATCTTTGAAAGATTTGAAAATAATTTATTAGAATGTACCATAGCATTCCCTTGCGCTTTCATTGGTTCTAGTTACTGCTGGCTTGCTTTCTATGCATTTTGTAACGATCCCGTCATTTCCCTACATTTGTCTCGCCTGTTAATTATGTAGACATCCACAGAGAAATGCAGTGCCGGGTTTTTCGACAAATGCGGGAAAGCATAGGACACCTGATAATGTGACCTCATTCACTGGCCTATGAGGTTACCAGGTTACGCGAAGTCACCAAATTAGATGTGACGTCAGCACTAGCAATTGACACCCGAAAGTGTCGTCAGCGAACTCGATGTGTTCCAACACGTGTTGTACTTCGCTTCCATTATTTGTACACTTCGAGAGATCACTACGGCGTCTATAATAGCCTGAATCGCTTTGGGACGTTACACTCATAATCCAAACCAAACCAGAGATCACCATCTTGCTCGCTGAGGAGTTTCTGGCGCAAAGACAATGAACCTCTAAATTTTCGCGCAAGTGCGGGATTGGTCTCGTTCGAATATGCGTGCGATCTAAAGCACAACTGCTGGTCGAGCCTCAGGTAGGCATCGGTCAGGAGTCGTTCATGGGCGCCTATGGGAGCTATCCTGCCTGACGAGTACAGGCCCTTTTCGCGGGCAGGTTCGAGCCCGGAGGTGTGCAAGGCTCACACTTGCCGCTCCCATGCTGTGGCATTGTCCACATCAAAAAATGTTGCCGTGGTGTTGAACGCATTCCTCTCCTTAACAGAGGTTGTCAGAGGCGCGAGGGTGTGTCCAAAGTGACGGCTTTAGTAGCAACCTGTTTTCAGCTGGACTTCCTTAACCGCTCACAAGCTCCCTTTGGGGATCGGGAGTGCATCGACGGTAGAGTGCATCAACACTTCCCATCGATGGCGGGAGAAGAGGGCTGATTCCAGGAGCGCGGTTTGCAGGTTACCGGAGCATTCTTGACCATTCTCGCCGGGTTAAGCTGATGGGAGGAGCAGGGTCTGCAGGAATATATGACATCACCGCACCCCCTAACTGGCAGCTGGTACGCGAGGCCCGCCACTTCGGAAAGCCCCCGCTATTACACCACTCGCCCTCAGTACAGGAGCTGTTCTCCTTGCGCTTCTTCTGTGACAACGCAAAGCATTTGCTGACTCAAGTCTTTCCATTCTCCTGC
Organism: Amblyomma mixtum; assembly: GCF_055824585.1. Classification (NCBI taxonomy): domain Eukaryota; kingdom Metazoa; phylum Arthropoda; class Arachnida; order Ixodida; family Ixodidae; genus Amblyomma; species Amblyomma mixtum. The sequence goes on from NC_143019.1 coordinate 19,964,052, forward strand.
ACCCTCACAGTCTCCGTCACGGAGCTGATCTGCACAGTTGGAGACCGGGCCGTGATGCCTTTCATGTTGCCGCCGGACGGCCTCTGCCACCTCGTCTTCTACGTCGACGTCGTGGTGGCAGGCAACAAGCTGCACGGCGTCCGGAACGACTACAGCTGGAAGGTGTTCCAGACCGAGATCAAGAAGCGGTCGAAGACGAAGGGCGGCGTCTCTTTCGACGTCCGGTGAGCTCGGCTCTTTCTGCGGAGCGTTCGGTGCACATGCAGGCCGACTTGTGTCCAGAAATTTCGGACAAAAAACTTAACATTGGAAATGTACGATAATTTTACGAAAATATTGAAGGTAATGATCCATTCTTGTGCTGTGTAGCTCACTCAGCCAGTAACCCATCAGTTACCCCTCTCTCAGGTCAGTGACCCTTCTTGCAGTACTAACGCTGTCATTTCTGCCCCTCACATCAACAGAGTGGAAGCGCCTTTCCGCAACGATAGCGATGTAGCTCACTCAGCCAGTAACCCCTCAGTGACCCATCTCGCAGGTCATTGACCCCTCTTGCAGAACTAACGCTCTCTGCCATTTCTGCCCCTCACATCAACAAAGTGGGAAGCGCCTTTCCGCAACGATAGCGGCCATCCGAGACCATCACCTGCTCAAGAATGCTCTTACTATAATATGATCAAGCAGCCACGGTAACTTCTGCGGTATTAATTGCTTCACTACGTTCTTCTGTTTACCAAATGAACGATATACGCAACTCCTTTAACTTAACGCGCTATAAGAGAGCGGGATCAACCTGAAAGTTTTCGAAAATCCGCAAAGGTACCTATCTAGCTGCGAAGCCTTCATTGCAACGTCCATAGAACACCCAAGGCGACGAGATCATCGCTAGTAGCTCAAAGTAGCGGGATCAGATCCCTGATGCGGCGGCTGACACATTTCGATGAAGGCCAATTACAAAAGCACCAGTTTGCGGCGGCGCGAGAGCACTGCATGCTTCCAGCCCTAGTGTGGCCGAACTTAAACGTGCAGTGAACAGGAATCTGAACACTTCTTTTTTCCGCAGGAACTCGATCTACACGTCCCCAGCATTCTTAGAAACTGAAGTATTGTCCTGTGCGGCCGATTTCCCAAATTTAAACCGAATTAAATGTCCAAGCTCCCATCTGTTTTTGGAACTCGCAGCTGAAGGTAGGAGTAGTCAACTAACGCGTGGAATGCCTTTCAGGCAGTCGCGTGGCGGCTTCGCTTTCACTTTTATTTTGCTTTCTAGGTTTCTGTGAATAAATGGATCCAGTCAGAGACAACATAATTGCAAATTAGGCCCACGGAAATAAAAGATACGCGTTGACTGTTTCCTTTCGCCGATCGCTACTTATCACTCAGCCGATGGCAGAGCAGCAAGCTGCCATGGGACTTGTTGAAAGGTTGTTTGACTACTGCTAGCGTCATCGGTGAGTTAAAAAAAGGGCGGGAGCCGGGACATTTAATCCGGATTAATATAAGGAAATCGGCCGCACAGGACAATAATTCGAAGTTTCTAAGAATGCTTGACACGTGTAGCTCGAGTTCCCACGAGTAAAAATACGAGTTCAGATTCCTGCTTAGTGCACCTTTAATCCGGTGTCCTACCGGTACTCACCTATGCGGCAGAAACGTGGAGGCTAACAAAGAGGGTTCAGCTTAAGTTAAGAACAACGCAGCGAGCTATGGATAGGAAAATGATAGGTGTAACGTTAAGAGATCGGAAGAGGGCGGAGTGGGTGAGGGAACAAACGCGGGTTAATGACATCTTAGTTGAAATCAAGAGGAAGAAATGGGTTTGGGCAGGGCATGTAATGCGAAGGCAGGATAACCGCTGGTCCTTAAGGGTAACGGAGTGGATTCTAAGAGAAAGCAAACGTAGCAGGGGACGGCAGAAAGTTAGGTGGGCGGATGAGATTAAGAAGTTTGCGGGGATACGGTGGCGGCAGCTGACAAAGGACAGGGTTAATTGGAGAGACATGGGAGAGGCCTTTGCCCTGCAGTGGGTGTAGTCAGGCTGATGATGATGATGATGAGGAGGAGGAATCCGGTGTCCTACACTACGGCGTCTCTCGAAATCCACGTCGAGCTCTTAGTGTCACATCTTCTCATCAAAGTTACGAATGCGCCCAGTATGCTGCTTCTAAAACTGTCACAGTGCCTGACTAGGGCCGTTCCTGCTGCCTTTTGACGCTTCCTTCAGGAATATTTCGCATTTCTTACCGTCTATCCCGCGCGGTGCGCATAATCTGTGCCATCTTTCCTTTCAGCTACGTCGACGTAGTCACCCTGGGCAACCAGAATGTGGCCAGGGAGGTGACCGCCCTGGCTGGAAACAACATGATGCACTTCGGCCTGCTCAGAGTCATCACCCAGACCTCGAAGCTGGCCGGCCTTTTAACTAAAGCTAAAAACATCCTAGAAGTGAGTACGCAACACTGTGCCCTCATTCACGACGCTGTTATTTTGCATTGTTCGAGGTTGGAAGAGGGAAAGAAAGGCTCATTTGGAGACCGAATTGAAAGCGGTGGACGAAGACGCCATCTCTCGTCGCATCTTGTAGACCAGCCGACTTATAAGCAGACAGTTCACTGATAAACTTAATGGTTCATTCATACACACTCGGATGACAAAAACCTAGCTTCAAGTGTCGGCGGACTGATGCTTACCGTCTCGTCGTTTTCCGCGCATAAAACTCGTACTGAATCTGGAGATGGAGAAAGCGGATGAGTTGGCGGGAGGCGGGCGGGTTACGAGAGAAAACTGCGTCCCCTGAGGGTTGGGCAGAATGTCGAGGGAATGCGGCGTATCAGAGTGATTGACGGACTGAATCACGCCACCCTCCTCCATAAAAGGAGAAAGCTAATGCCAACGTGTACTCTCATCAATCGCATCATCGTCTGTGGCTTTTCTAACGCGATCGGTTTAAGGGTCCCGTTCCAAGGAGAATTCGCAGTCCTCGTCATCGCCAGTGTCGTGAGCGAAAAATTGCTCGAGAAGCAGTCACCCCCTTGCCGCCTAGGTCACGTGAACATGTGACGTCATGACAACCGCCCTATAATGGCAGGCATCAGTTAATGACTGGACGCAAGAGGTTGCTGGCGAAAGGCAACCTGGGTTTCACAAGCCCCACCGCTGGCTGTGTTTCAAAGAGCCATCTGCCAGGCCAGGGGTGCATCGCTTAACATGTGCCCCACTGCGCCAGAAGTGGTATGAGGACTGCCCGCCATCAAAGACTGCAGAGGATAACCAGCTCCATATATATGGGCATGTAGCAGAACCAAGGCGACAGCTATGGAGTGCCTGCTCGTGAGGAATCTACAATGCTATCACATATTGCACTCTTAACGGTAAGATAAGCGTTATGTGATGATGAAAGATAAAACATTATCCGTGTCTGCGAAGTGATACGCAAAGAGGACCTCAGGCCTCGAAAGGATCCCATTAACTCTATCGCTTCGTACCCTTAATGTGGAGCTTGAATCTCCCCTCCATTTTTGTGTGTCTGGACTGACAGCTGTCGTGGTTAGACAGCTTGCGCTATCTCATGAGAAGTAATTTCTTGTAATTGCTCTGCAACTCCCGTTTCATGATGCGCCCAACGACTTGTTTCGCGCCAGACAAACCTGGCAATCAAAACGCTTTGTCACGGGGGGTAGAAGACTGTCCCAAAATTTCTCTTGGGGAGACACCACGCAGAAAAAAAACTGCAGTACAGCCACCGAGCCAACTTCACGAGAGATAAACTCAGTACCTTTCGATGACAATCCGACGAGCTCGAAAGCTTTTGTAAAATAGACACATACCTACTGAAATTTTCTGTGACGAATCTCACAATTCCGTGTTTCTATATGGAATATATAGAGTATATATGGGGCATATCGAGTCGATTTATACTGTATGTAAAGCGCTTATCGAAGTTTACGAACCCTATGTGACGTCATGCACACTATTTAGAGAGTATGGAAATTTTATGAATGGGCTGATGAATGACGTTTTTTATTCCATCTCATGAAAAGCTTAGACTCCATACAGAAAACATATGAACTCCCATATGGTTTCTTATATCATATGCGCTCCGTATTCCAGTAATTCGATACGAGCGACTCACATAGAACGTTTGAGTAGGGATATGCAGCATTTTTCTGTTTAGGGTAAGAAAACTTTTGTCGCATCAGTTTATCAAACCAGCCCGTATGTTTCATTCAAGGAGAATATTTTTTAAGGCGAAAGCCTTTAAGCGCTTATACTCCGACCATGACTCTGTCCGTCCGTTACATCTGAAGTGAAAGTAAGTAGTCATTACTAGTCACAAGTCATGACTGGTTAGTTTGACTGGTTTGGCATGACGAGTTAGTCATTAACAAGTCATGACTAGTTAGTCACTAACCAATTATGACTCGTTTGTCAACTAATTAGTCATAACTAGTCATTAGCCGATCACAACTATTTAGTCATGACTGGTCAGTCATTACTAGTTAGTCATTAACCAGTCATAACTAGTTTTTTCATTAACTGATTAGTCATTACTAACTAGCCATTAACCAGTCATGACTGGTTAGCCATCAACTAATTAGTCACGACTAACTAGTCATTAACTAATCATGACAAGTCAGTCATTATTCAATTATGACCAGTTAGTCATTGTGGGGGCTTTCGCTGCTTGACGCACGGAAAGGAGCCTTTGAGTGTCTTTGGAACCGAGTTTGAAAAGCAGGTTCATAGCGGAAATCGTAGGAGACTGCTTGCAAGGGAAGCTTTAGTCACTGGCTTCTCTTCACGTTGCTATCATATGGGACAAGGTCGCAAAGATTAACACGCCACCTCACCCACGTGCTTGACTTGTGGTGTTGTGGTTGGCGTGAACCGTTTCCTTTTAGCGTTCCCGCGTTTTTGTGACGAGTGTGAGGCACTCCTGGTAAACCTGAGGAGATTGAATGCTTCTTTCGGACGACGTCTTCCACATCGTGTACCCTGAATGCTTCCGAACTAAACGGCGATCATTGTCAGCAACACAACTGAAGTTCTTAGAGGGTACGGATGTCTATTCATCGGCGTAAAATTAGATTTAGATTACTTGGCAGTACGTGGGGAAACTTGCACACATTGAGAAGTACAAACTTGATCGGACACAAAACTCTGCGGTAAAAAAAGACATTTTACTTCGAGTATCAATTCGAAAAAGACACGTTATCTCTTGAGTAATCCTTAAATAATGACTGTTGAAATGAAAACATGAAACCTGGAAAACTTTTGGGTGCATAGTGCTCTCGGAGGAAGCCCCCACAATGGGTGTCGCTATGGGGGACATATTGAGACTGGTCGCGAAAAGAACGTGTGAGGACATGAGTGAATAAAAAATGACTGCGAAAAATTAGCGCTCAAAACACGCTCAGGAAACTGCGTTGAAAGAGGGAATTAGTCCCATAAAAGTAAATAAATTAGTCTGGCGGTAGAAAAACGATCTGCCTCCGATTAGATTCCAACCCACGACCTCCGCATGTGGCCTGTGGTACTCTGCAACTGAGCTAAGATGGCGGCTGTCCAGCGTTTACTGCATTTGTGTTGAGTGTAGCCCAACTTGAGACTCGTCACCGGCGCATCCCTCGAACATAACTGCAAATGCCGGTAGTTAGTAGAACATCGTACGCGAATGCGAAGGTCGTAGGCTCGGATCCCACCTCCGGCTTTCGGTTCCTTTCCTTACACTTTATAGGCAACCGCCTATTGGGATAAGAACGTATTAAAGTATTTATTACTCATCTGTCATTGATGAACTTCAAAATAGACCCCTATGGTTTTTTTGGTTTCAGTGACTGTTGGATTGACTCATATGTTAAAATCATTGTATGGTTCGTCAAGTCGCAAAGACTAAATGTAAACTACAGGCTGAAAATGTCAGCCCTAAAAACTTCGCCACTGATCGAGCGAGGGCACAATTTCATCCACTTCCATGTGGAGTCGGGAGAACATGATATCAAGACGAAGTAGAGTAAGCTGCCAAGAGCAATGCAGCTATTTTATTCTGATCGTAAAGAGTGAGACTCCTTTATAACGCTGATGTCTGCTCCAAAACCTTGCAGTTCACTCTACTGAACCTTTCAGAGACGTCTAGCTAGACGTCTCTGAGAGGTTTTTGGTTTGCTGGGTTCCTGTAAATATGCTTGAAGCAGTGCTACCGTCCTCGATGCATGCATGCACCGGACCGACCTTAGCTGCCCGAAATGTCGCTAATTCCAACCAGCTTTAGCTGATTAATATGCTAAGCCAGTAAGCTTAGCTTTACTATTTTTTCTGGTAACCTGTAAGCAGTATTTACCGGAACAGCAAGAGCCTGGATGCAATTACTGAAAGTGGAGGGATTGTTCATTCAAAACTGAATTTGAACATTGTTTTGTTCGAGTATATACATGTTCTCATCACAGTGGAGGGATTTTTCATTCAAAACTGAATTTTGTTCGAGTATATACATGTTATTGTCACGAGAACTCCGTTTGATTTAAATAATGTGGCGCAAGCTCTAATTTGTGCCATTGCGCAAAGGGGGCGCCTTTAGTCAGCGAGCTCATGAAATCAGGACAGATATGCTAACGCATTCCCTTACACATCACTGTGAATTGAATATTTCATTGCGTAAAGTGCGTACTCTCTTGCTACCTAACTCTTCCAAACCTGTTTTCCTCGCAGAAACTAAAAAACATGCAAGGCAACGACAAGAATAAAAGAACAATATTAGCACTCGGCCTCTACGACTACAAAAATGCATGGAACACGTACCAGGCCCAGTTTAAACTGGCCGTCGAGTGAGTACAGCAGCAGCGACTTGAACTTTCACGGCATCGTATTTTTCGCTAATTTTTGCCCGTCAACATGAAGCTAGGTAGCAACAAATGGCGAACGTTTTTGCTTTGTGAATTATGTGCCAAACTCCCCCATGTCTGTGATTTATGCGTGTGGTGGGAAGCGAACTAGGTCACTGCACGTGATCAGTTCTAGCGCCATCTCTTGTCACTACGGACACTGAGCCAAAGCAAGACATAGCCTCCAAAATTACCCACTGCGAGCGCTGGTAGGTAATCTCGGAGGCTATGGGCTAGACAGTCTTGACTTACCCTCGCAGCTTCCCGTGCTCTCTCTCGCCCGCGCGTGTAATGGAGCCATGCGTGGGTCGTCGTAGGACGTCCCTATCAAAAGCTATCTCTTCTAAAGACATGACCAGAATGCAGTGGTGGTGGATAAAAGATTTAAAACGTGTGCAAGATTGTCGCAGATGCCGAACAAAGCGGAAGGTTAACAGCCTACGGAGGCCACGGTGAGCATAACCACTGTCAGAACCGCCACAGCAGTTCTTCCGAGCTCCCCTTCACAGCGCACGCGGGCAGTGTGAGCCGCTCCTGAGAAATGCGCATGTCCAGAATGTGTTCAGCCGCTCTTTGTGGGCCAATTTCAAGCGATTTTCGAATGCAGCACACAGTAGAGGAAAAAAAAAATGATTCGTGCGGTCGGTTGGCGGGAGCGTTGGTGCAAGCGGTTTTCGTAGCGAAAGCTACACTGCCCACGAACTTGCGATTTCGCTGTGGCAGTGCTCCGAGGAGAGAGCGACCGACCTTGAGCCGTTGCCTAGCAACCGCCGCAGGTGGCGCTCGCCGCGCCTTCTGGCATGACGTCACACCGCTTGCCTCATCGTTGCGCCCGCCTCCGCTCGCTTCGCCAGCTGTGTCGCATGCTTTCGCTACGTATATCCTGGCATAGCCGAGCTAAGCCACTGCCAATTTTTTGGTTCACTCCCTTGGGGTACACTGTCGCTTCATTAAAACATCGCTTGCGAGGGTAGGTCTATGTGATGACACGTCATCTGCATGTACCCATTTCGCCAGAAGTAACAGAGCAACAGGCTTTTGCTTATCAACCCTATAACGAACCCTGTACGGTGCCACTAGCGACGAAAAACTAAAAAAGTGAGGAAAAGGGTTCACCTTGCTATACTCAGATTCAGTTATTAAGGGGTACATAGGTGCTTTGCCATGCTGCTAAGAAACAAACAACCAGTGCTCGGTTACTTTTGGGGAAAGACGGTACATCTCCCATCGGTACTCTGCCGATTTCATTTGCCGCCTGCAATACCTGCGGCAACATCGTAGTTCTACCAAACAGTAATATATTATTTTCTTGACGTCATAAACAACCCGAATGCCATAATGATGGAAGTCATCGTGTTGGCACTGTGGTTTTTCCTATGCAAACTGCGAAGTCCGTTGCAATTGTACGTTTACATCGCTGCGAGTAGATTAAGACAATACGGGGAGGCATTTACACTCTTTCATCCCACCACAACAGCGCGAAAGCAATCTCCCAGCACTGCAGACGCGTTCACTGGCAACCACGGCAGGCCTTTTCTTGCATACTAACCAAGCCGGAATTGACGTTGGGCTACGCTGTAACCTCAGGCATGTCAGAACGCATTTTAAAGAATGTAAATCTCGCATCACTTGCATCATCACAAAGCCACAATTCAACCCGCATCTTATATCACGTAGATCACCAAGGCGCATGCCAACCAGTGCCGCGGTCACATAAAATGCCGCGGTCTACTGGAGTGAGTGAGGTGAATTGAAAAGAACCTCGAACGCCAAACTGCATGAAATACACGAACCAGGAGTGGTTTTGAAATAAGTTAAATAACACCTATGTTGTACTCAACCTCCAGTCACCAACATCAGGGCGCACCGGGCCTCAAGGGCGATCTTCGGGCTTTCTGCCTGGAGTAGCGGTAGCGATATGCTGTAATCATCGAGGCTTTATTTCTCTAACTGGAATGTTAATTCTTGACCAGCGCTCTCTCCAGGAGAGTCTGTGAGCATCTGTGTACATGTACAGGACCACGAAGGCCGACACCGTGATCGCCCTGAGTTCCACGGGGTGGATGGAGAGCGACACGAACTGCTTCGCGGCGCCCACCGGCGTTATCGACCCTGTGGACAAGAGGGCACCGGACATGGTAATTAAGCAGCGTGCCGATCTGAGCGAGAACAGTTGCCCTCTATTGCCTCAACGACTCCTCAGGATCCTAACATAAGTGTTATGCAGGAAGTTCCATGAAAAGCAAACTTTTCTGGAAATGCATGCTGCTTGACAGATTGGAGCTGCAACTTGTGATGCAAAACTATCGATAGTACTATCGATAATATCGATATTTGAGCCACTATCGAACTATCGATGGTAAAAAGGACTATCGATAGTACTATCGATAGTGCGCTATCAGTAGTAGTATCGACAGTACTATCGATAGTGCGCCATCGATAGTTCTATTGATATTACTATCGATAGCCGTATCGGTACTATTTGTTATATATAGTACTATCAATTCTATAAAATCAGCCACGCGTACCCACTGCTTCCTAAACTTGGTCTCCCGAGTGTGTGGTATGGAGGTGATGGTATGATTAATTAACAGGACTCGCCCGTTTTCGCGGCCTGCGCGTCACCGAGCTCTGCAGATTTTCCCTACCTAAAGTTGCTGGATAAAATGTTAGCGTGCGGCCGCCCTGGTTGCGAAGCATCTGTGCGAAAAGCATTTCTGCAGCGATTACATCAGCAAGACGACGTCTGCAGTGCACGATAGCGTCGTGTAAGCCAGCACAACTTGTGCTGTTCGTTCTTTCATCGGATGCAGTTCTCGGTATTTTTCCGAACTGTCCCAGTGCACGTTAAAGAACCACAGCTGGTCGAAATTTACCCGGAGACCTCCACTACCGCATCCCTCATAGCTTGAGTATCTTTGAGACGTTAAGCCTCATGAGACCGTGAAACCAATTAGGTATCGAAAATGCTTTGGTTATGTCGCTGGCCAACCAACGATTAATATCAGTATTGTTACTATCAATAGTCTTACCATCGACAGTTTCACTATCGATAGTTTTCCCATCGATAGCGTTACTATCGATGGTAATACTATCGATATCAACACTGTCGATAGTATTGCTATCGGTGGTAGACTATCGATAATACTATCGATAGTATGTCGAGAGTAGCACTATCGTTGGTTTTGTACACTATTGGTAGTTCCAAAAAAACTATTGATACTATCGATAGCCAATTTTCCGATAATTTTGCATCACTAGCTACAACACAAGGCGGATGATGTGATCGTTATCATTATCTTCTCTGTATTTGGCCAATGTTTATGCAATATAAAGGCCTGTAGAGGATGGGGTGACATCCCGCAAAAATACACCACCTTAAGAAGTGCTTAAATATAGGGATCAACTGTTAGTGTTGCCTTTAGCTCTGTCCTTGTCAATCTAAGCAGCGCACGTTTAGCATATGATCACGGCACCTCGTTCCCATCTGAGCCAGCTGAAAGCATCACGGTGGCTCGGAATTTTTTCTGCGTTCTCGTGCTCGCTAGCCGAACGCAGTTGTCTTCGACGGGGCTCACTCTGCAATCTACTCGGCCTTCGTAGTGCACATTTATAGGCCTGACATAAACCGACGAACGAATAACCACAGTGTTGGCATTGGTGTTTTGAAAGGACCTGCGTTTGGCCAAGCCATTGAATTTAGTGATGGTATTCAGTTGTCTTAAGCCTATTAAATCTTCTGTGCGGTAACAAAATTCATACAACGCAAACACGCTGCATAGCGGATGCATTGTTCAGTTCTCATCTTGAAGCACACAGCCAGTGCCAGTAGGGTAAGGTGAACAGGTGAGCTGCAGACTAATCCGAACACTCAAATTTGGTTTCTGACAAACGTCTTCCACCTAGGAAACTCATAAGCTGGATTGGGAGCTAACAGTCTCTGTGCTAACTCCTGCGTCTGCAGTGGTACGCGGTCTGCTTTCATATGACGAAAAAGCTGACGGCTGATCCAAACACGTGTGGTGCAAACGGGGCCAGCTTTTTACGTAATTTGTGTCTTCGTTAATTACCACCAGGCAGGTCAATTCTTGGAGCTTCAATGCCTCTTCTTACCGCTTCATTCTTAAAACAGCTCAGCCACGGCTTCGTTTTCATGGCAGCGGAGACGATGCGCTCATAAAAGACCCTTTGCGTAGCCCTGTTCAAAAAGGGCAAACAGTCTGCCGCATTTGACATACCCACGCCTTGTTATTGCTTTTGCATTCTTGCCTCTAAGCACTAGTCTCTGTAAATAGTCGTCTCATGAGCATCAGCTTCAAACTATGACGTGAAGGTGGCGGCAGACAGTGCAAAATAAAGATGGGTAAGCTCGCAGGAAACTTGAAATGTCCCCAGAACAGAAACGGAGCTTGGCAAACAAAAAGAAATTTGCTTTCGCTAACGCATATCTGCCTGCGCGGCTTCGTCCAATGGTGCGCAGAAGCAAATGGCCGGCTTGATGGTGAGGAGCGTCAGATACAGCAAGCCGGACACCAAGCTGGGCCTCTCGTTCGAGCTGGGCATTCTCTTCTACAAGATGGCCAGCGCAGACCTGAAAGAGGACAGTCTGGCGTACGCCAAGTGCGTGCGTTTCACTGTGGACCACAGGGATGTGGTGAGTGAACCTCAAATTTTGTTTTCTCTGGCAACACTGGTAGCGATCGATTTGCAGCCGGTTTCATTGTTTGTGGTCCCAGCGTTAAAGTGATCGCACAGGAGGCAGTTGCCCTTCGACCTTGTAATGTCCTTCTCGCAAGGACACGCTCCCAAAGATTACCCTGACAACGTGACGTTCTCTTCGCAGCTTCTCGAAACTTTCTACGCTGCCGAAATCTGATTATAAGGAAAGAGGGACCAATAATTTGCGTGCGTTCTCGCTAATGTAACACTGCACGATAGGGCACGGGTTCGGGTGGCGGACATGATACGTATCCATTTCTTAGAGATTGGTTATCGCTGACGCACCTTTAGTTATTCCAGCCCTTGGCTTGCAGATCCACCAACCCCTGCAGTAATATACAGTGCGCCACAGCACTGATGCGAATGGATGCTCTGCTCCTAGCTGTAGCTGTGCTTCACTGCATTATCACAATAGCAGAGTCCTTATATTAGGCCGATTAGCTGTACTGCTTGGGTAGCTGTGCTTCACTGCATTTTCAGAATAGCAGAGTCCTTATATTAGGCCGATTACCTGTACTGCTTGGGTAGCTGTGCTTCATTGCATTTTCAGAATAGCAGAGTCCTTATATTAGGCCGATTACCTGTACTGCTTGGGTAGCTGTGCTTCATTGCATTTTCAGAATAGCAGAGTCCTTATATTAGGCCGATTACCTGTACTGCTTGGGTAGCTGTGCTTGACTGCATTTTCAAAATAGCAGAGTCCTTATATTAGGCCGATTAACTGTACTGCTTGGGTAGCTGTGCTTGACTGCATTTTCAAAATAGCAGAGTCCTTATATTGGGCCGATTACCTCCTTCTTGGGAAGGAATCACAGTGCGCAGGAGATATCCATTCTCTTCGCTTCCCGCCAAAGCCACACTGCATCTACTTGAGAGGCAATTGATCAAAGTGGCTTGCAGGTGCTCACTTTCACGCAGAATACAAGTATTATAGCTTTGCTTTACATAGTACACTGGCCGAGTGAAGCTCAAGACCATCGCGCTATGGTAACACAAAAACTTACCTTCGGCAAAGACTTCGCTTAAATCATCAATAACAAATTGCTGGGTTTACGCAACGTCATTATTAAGCCGTGCTTTAAAATTTGGCGCCCGTACGTTGACCCTCATAAACAAGGCTACGCCGCTTCACTTCGTCCTGCAAGGTTCAGTTGAAGACAGCAATCGATGGCGGAGCTGTCATAATCCCGCACTGTCAACAGCAGAAACACACTCCCGTCAGGTTACATATTTCGGCTTGGAAAGTACCGAGTAAAATACGAAACCCGAAAAGCGAGAAGCTAAACACACAAAGTACTGAAAACTTCGAAGTTGGCTGAAACAAACTATCTCAGTTATGCACGCCGTTAATATACAGGATCTGTTCTGAAAATAGTAGGACTCATTTTTTCCTGGGCGAACGGGCGGACGAGAGGCGGTCTGCGCGTTCAAGATCGTTGAAGGGGGATATTGAGAATGCTGGGGAAAATCGCCAGTCGGCTCTCGGCCGTTGAAGAGAGCAGGTCGCTGGTACTGTGAACCCCGGTCGAAACGTCTCGTCACGCAGAATCATAGAGCGGTTACCGGATCAGCGATACGCGATCTAATTTTGTTTAAATCTTGGTAAAACGGGCAAAGAGACTCACGACATGATTAAGGAGGCCTACAGTGACGCTGCCATGGGTAGACCAGGTGTTTTTGGAGTGGCTCAAGCTGCTTCGAGAAGGTAAGGTAGGAGTGGAAGTCTACGACCGCTCCGGACGCCCTTCGACCAGCAAGACCAACGAAAATGTGTAGCGAGTGAAACATTTTCTGAACAGTGATTGTAGGATGAGTATCAGAATGATTGCTGATGACTTGAGCATTCCTCAAACCCAAGTTTTTGAGATCGTGACAGAAAACTTAGCCACGAGGAAAGTGTGCGCGAAGTTGGTGCCGGGAGTGTTGTCAGATGAGCAAAAGGCCAACCGGAAAGCGATCTGCCAGTATCTTCTTCATCATGTGAATGAGGGCCCCGATTTTCTGCCCAGCACAAGGCGGGAACGCTGCCTCAGCCCCCCCTACAGCCCCGACTTGGCCCCGCCAAACTATTTTCTATTCCCGAGAATAAAATTGTCGCTCAAGGGAAGAGATCATGGATCGGTAGAGGCTCTTCAACAAGCCGTGACGAGGGAGCTAAACAGCATTCCGGCCCAGGCGTTCCTGGAGGCGTACGAAAACTGGAAAACTCATTACCAGCAGCGTGTAGGTGCGGAATGGTGCTACTTTGAAAAATTCTAATCGTTTGTACTGCTCTCATGAATAAATTTGATTTTAAAAAATCACTCCTACTACTTTCAGAACAGACCCTGTATGCATGTGCCTTCGCATATACGTAAAATATTCCAGCTCGTCCATGCATTCATCTAGCGAGCCAGTGTGGTGTATGCCGAAATTCGTGTTGGGCGCGGGAGTGTGCTTGCGATTAAAAATACTGCTACGCGATGCGAGCCAAGCAGAGACTGCTGCAAAGGAATCACGTGACCCAGCTGCTGCAATCCATTCCTCGCACCTCCATTTTGGGTGCGGAGAAAGAAAGAAAGAAAGAGAGAGAGAGAGAGAAAGAAAGGAAGAAAGAAAGGAAGAAAGAGAGGAAGGAAGAAAGAGAGAAGGAAAGAAAGAAAGGAAGAAAGAAAGGAAGGAAGAAAGAAGGAAAGAAAGAAGGAAAGAAAGAAAGAGGGAAAGAAAGAAACGAAAGAAAGAGAGAAAGGAAGAAAGAGAGAAAGAAAGAAAGAAAGAAAGAAGGAAAGAAAGAAAGGAAGAAGGAAAGAAAGAAAGAAAGAAAGAAAGAAGGAAAGAAAGAAAGAAAGAAAGAAAGAAGGAAAGAAAGGAAGAAGGAAAGAAAGAAAGAAAGAAAGAAAGAAAAAGAAAGAAAGGAAGAGAGAGAGAGAGAGAAGAAAGAAAGAAGGGGCATTATGGGGCTACAAGAGAGGTTAGGTCCGCAAGGGTATTCGGAAATGGGTAGTGGTCCCAGGTCTTAACTTCTGCGAACGTATTTATGTGCTTAGGGCCAGTTGTTAAGTCCGAGATAAAAATAATATTAGAGCGGTTGACAAATTAGCACTATGAAAACCTCAAACGAATCAGTACATGTGGAATGGACTCCGCAACGTTCTAAACCTCGGAAACCTGAGCACAGTACCTTATTAAAAACTCATGACGAAACTGGGTGATAGGAGATTTTTATCACAAACCAGCAAACAGAAGTATCATACTTTTAAACATTGTTTTTTTTTTTCATGTCAACTCCCACAAAAGTAAAGGCCGTCATGTTTCTTTGGCTTGTCTGCCCTTGCGTGGAAACCGCGTAGGCTGCCACCAATCGCGGCCACTCTACGATGACATCAGCGGCACAATAGTGCTGACCACAGCGGGATTTGCCAGGAGCAACAACGTCTGCGCTCCGTCTGGCACTGGCTGCCACCGCTCGAATGCCCGATTACGCTAATTTTTTTAAGGGAGTCACCGGGGAATCATGACCCTGGACTATCAAGTCTGTTTTTAGAACTCCGTGCACGATGTTCAGCACTTTCAATGAGTAAAAGATTAGAAAATACTGATTCTTTATCTTCTTCTCTTTTCAGCCGTGCGGGCCGAATTACCCGCTAAAATGGCAGGCTGACGCGTTCTATGGACAGGTGCCTAACAACAAGGCCTACGTCTACGTCATTGAGGGTCAGAGAACCCTGAGAGACAAGGTTAGTTATCGAAAGTAAATTTTCATCACTTCCTTTATATACCAGGTGTCCCAGCTAAATGTAACCAAGCTTTAAAAAAACACGGGGTGTCCTAGCCGTCTGACACCAAAAGAGGGTTGTTTAGAGTCGCGTGACCTAGTCTGCATTATTTTTTTCGTTCTTCAAGGCGGACTAATTAGTTACGCTTAATTAAAACCCTTTTTAATTTTTGACCTGAGGAACAAAGTGTCAATGAAAAAGTTGTAGATCGCTTTGAGAAACAGCTAAGAGATTTGCAGCAAAGTAATATTTACGTAAAGTAGTTTTTTTACCAGCCTTTAACGATAACCCGCACAATAAGAAATAGCTTCCACATGACAACTGTGCCACTTCGACGTCCCAAGACGCGCCTTAAAGAATAAAATTCGTTTTTTCTGAAGTCCTCTCCTCGATGAGACTTTGGGTGCACATTGCGGCAGAGAAGCGAGCGAGCAGCTGGTCACGTGACAACTTTCTTTTTAGGCCAACAAATGAAGCTACGTAAATCGTAACTTGACGGAAACAGCACTACTAGCGGTTTTTTCGCGGTGGTCTAAAACTTTCGCATTGACACTTTCTTCCTGAAGTCAATAATTAAAAAATTGGGACACTTCGCCTTTTTTAAAACTTTGGTTACATTTAGCTGGGACACCCGGTATATAATCCTTACCAGTTCAGTGCTGCGGGTTCGCTTTCCACGTTCTTCCCAAGGCTTTGGCACAAATGATATCTGATCGCTTCAGACCATTCAGCCGAGAGTTTCCTAACACTCTGACTGCCTTGTCTTTGTTTAAGCACCACAGACAAACGACCATATCGTTTTTTATTCATCAACAGCCAGTGCTGCGTTACGGAGTCACAATCACTCCTTGCGACCTGATGCGTGCGTCGCTATGGGATTGATGGCGACGTTCTTGGGTACTCCGCGAGAGAACACAGTGCACGTATTGAGAACTGTATTGGGATGTGTCGGGTTAGTTTGGAGGATTGCATTTTCGGCTTCTCTTAAATTCTGCTTGGGCTTTGCGATGTCCGCGTTGAAATAACGAACTGCAGCATTAGTGGTAGATACTGACTTATCTTGCCGCCCCCCCCTACCCCCTAATTCAGAAGCATTAATGCGTTAGCACTACTACCGTCATGTCCATCTGGCGTTGTACGATGCTGGTGAGCAGAATGTGGGAGGAGTGTGGGCCGGAGTGACAAGGAGGTGCGGCGGCCACTCGGAAAAGTGGAGTGGAGAGGTCTGAGTAAGGTTTGGCATGATGCATGATGGAAGTGATGTCAGCAAGGTATCGGCACATGCACTTCCTACGTGGTGAAGACATGCGTGCACGTTCAAGGCACGACCATGCGCACGGCGTGGTGACGTCGTCACTCCTCCGTAAGGTTCAACCGCTTTCGAGGTGCCACCCGCTCCCTAGCCTCTTCTAGCCCAGGCGTACACCCTCTCCACCCGGGCATGGTCATTTGCACGGACTCTTTCAAACGACGAGGAGAAGTACGCTTTCCTGGGAACATTCGCTTTAACACCTTGCGCTGCAAATATTTGCCGTGAGCTAAAACACGGAAAAGCGATATGTACCCCTCGCCACAAGTCCTTTGCAGAATGGCGAAGGTAAGCTGTAAGCTTATTGGAAACCTACCGCGCAAATAACCACACGACGACGCAGCTTTCGCGCGCGTAGTTCGTTTAGAGAACAAAGAATATTTCCCGATAACGACGTGGACGTACACTGAAACCCCATCAGACACTTCCTGGGAGACCTGATTCACTCAAGTTTCTGGGTGGTCGACCTTCTTCTGCTAGCCGTAAAAAAAAAAAAAAAAACAGCCAGAGCCCTTAAAAATATGCGCAGAACAAGTTTTCGCCGAGCACACCTTTTACGGGCACGTGACGCTCTCAGGAACATGAGAGACAACATTGCTCCAAACGCGCCTTCTCACACTGGTCCTTCTCTGCAGGTGGGAAGTTCTAGGGGGCGCAGCTGTGGGGCTTTCTGGGATGAAATTGGTCACTTGTGTAGTTTTGTATCATTCATTCCAATGACACCCATACTTGGATGCGCTTCTTACGTAGGACATGCTAGCATTCTTTTACTGTGCGAGCGAGCTTGCTGAAGGCGGGCCGCTTAAAGAGTCATAAATCTACACGTTCAGAGCATTCTTAGAAACTTCAAATTACTGCCCTGTGCGGCCGATTTCCCTAATTTAAATCGGATTATCATCCGGCTCCCGCCTTTTTTTTTTAATTCTCCGCAGACAGTGGGAGGAATCGACCAACCCATGGAGCGCCTTTCAGGCAGCCGCGTGGCGGCTTTGCTTTTGCTTTTATTTTGTTTTTTAGGTTTCCGTGAATAAATAGATATAGTCAGAGACTACATAGCTGCATATTAGGCCCACAGAAATAAAAATACGCGTGGACTCTTTGCTTTCGCCGATCACTACGTATCACTCCGCCGATGACAGAGCGGCAAGCCTCCACGGGGCGGGTTTGATGGGTGGCTGACTCCTTCCACCGTATGCGGAGAATTAAAAAAAAAAAAAAAGGCGGGAGCCGGGACGTTTAATCGGATTTAAATTAGGAAAATCGGCCGCACTGGACAAAAATGCGAACTTTCTGAAAACGCTCGGGACGTGTAGATCGAGCTCCAGCGGTAAAAATACGAGTTCAGATTCCTCTTCGATGCTCGTTTAATGATTTCGCGTTACTGCTGCTCTGGTCGCAGAATCTGTTCGTCTGGTGTACTGCGATGCCGCTGAGCAAAATGGGGGAAGACAGTAGGAGAAAGGGACGAACAGGCGCGGCGTCCAGTCGGAGAAGTGGAGTGGTGGAGTCGCGGTCAGAAGTGTACAGGGTGCGGAGAGGCGTAAAGTGCTGTCAGTGAAAAGTGGGATCTGGGTGAGAGAGTTCTAAGTGTAGAAGAGTACAGTGGGTAGGATAGACAAGAGGAGAGGAGGTACGCTGAGAGAGTGCTCAATGAGAGAGAATAGGGACTCGCACCATCAGCTGCAGGGTTTCCGCGAAGAATGCACTGCGCGTGGAGAACACGTGTATACATTGTGTACAGATGCTTCTTCACATTAAGATTGTGGTAACGTTATAAGATCATTTGACCTAGGTGGCTCAGCTGCCACGTACGTAGCTTCTCTGGGGATTTTTTTTTGTTTTGTATTCTTAGCTCATGGGCAACGCCGCCGAAGACTCGCTGGTTTTTCTGCGACACGGGACCTCAACGCTATAGGGCTAAAATTTTCTACATTGACACAAGCTAGCAATATATCCAGCCCCTGTGTATAGCGTTCATTGATTACGAGAAAGCATTCGACTCAATAGAAACCTCAGCAGTCATGCAGGCACTGCGAAATCAGGGTGTAGAAGAGTGATATGTGAAAATATTAGAAGATATTTATAACGTTTGCAATCCGACCATCTTATGGCGGCCATAAAGTCAGCAATAAAATTCCAATAAGGAAAGGTGTCCGGCAGGGAGACACTATCTCGCCTATGCTATTCACCGCCTGTTTACAGGAGCTATTCCGGGGCCTGAAATAGGAACAGTTAGGGTTATATAACAGTTCCTAAGTAATCTGCGATTCGCTGATGACATTGCCTTAGGACATGAACTGCAAGGCATGATCGATGAGTTAGACAGGTAGAGCAGAACGGCTAAAAATTAACAAGCAGAAAACCAAAGTAATATTGAACAGTCTAGCCACAGAACAGCTGTTCGCAATTGGTGGCGGGGTGCTGGAAGTAGTAAGAGAATATGTGTACTTAGGGCAGGCAGTGACAGCTGATCCAGATCATGAGATCAGGGTTGCCAGATTGGGCTATTAATAGCCAAATTGGGCGACTTTTTGTCCGAGTTGGCGTCAGAAATTTTGTTTTGGCTATGTGGCTACCTTTGGGCTATATCTTTCTCATGCGTGAAAAAAAAAGTTAAAGTTGTAATAATGTGCTCTGTTACAATTATACAGTGACAGGAAAAAATGCAGGCTATAGCAGGTTAAAGAAATTGAGCGCGTGTGCTACAAAATGACAATTTGAAAACGCTGTGCTCGAGAAGACGTGTGTCAGGCGGTAAAGGATCATGACCTTTTGATTTCTTTTATAAAGAGTGGACACTACGTGAAAGTTGC
Source organism: Amblyomma mixtum (assembly GCF_055824585.1). Taxonomy (NCBI): domain Eukaryota; kingdom Metazoa; phylum Arthropoda; class Arachnida; order Ixodida; family Ixodidae; genus Amblyomma; species Amblyomma mixtum. Next base: position 19,983,529 of record NC_143019.1, read on the forward strand.
CCCCAGGAAACACTTCACGGCCTATAGATTCCACTTTATCCGCAGACTAACGCCACCCGCGCGCGCGCGCGCCTCCGAACGTAGACTGTTGCCGTCTGCACATGCGAGCGTTCTCCCATTGACGGTGAACCGCAAGCGACCTTGGCGCCAGAATAGAGGGCAAACACTAGACTAACTTAAGTCTCCCTACATGATGCGAATACGTAAGCATTAAATGCTACTGTTTCGCTTCTGTTGCGTGGTTCCGTGATCCTCACATGTTCCATTAACCGTAGACGTGGCCTAGTGGTTTGGGCGTCCGCTTCTACTGCGGTAGGTGGCTGGTTGGAAACCAACAGCCAGGCATGTTCTTTCCTCGTATTTTTTATTCTGGTTCTGCGAACACATTCTGCTCAAGATACGCATGAGGCAAGTAATGCTTACGCATTGGTCTTTTTCTATTTCTTCCTATTCCCGTGACGGACACAGCAAGCGCGCCACTCGCAAGAGCCTACGCTTTTTCTGCAGCCTCAAGCGGCACACCTGCAGCCCTCGAGATTCATTGCGAGCGACGCGAGAGCGCCGTGTCCGTTGCGTAATCTGCGTGCACTCATGCGGAGCCATGGAGCCATCCTTCGGCGCGGCGCGGAACCCACTGTAACTAACGAAGGCGGCGGAAGTTAGTGGCATGACATGGCATTAGATCCGTCGCTACGAGAACTTTCAGAATGGGCAAGTGGGCGATGTAAATCCGGAACTACAAAGAGAAATGGAAAAAGGAGTCGGAATTCAAGGGTAATATGTTTTTCTCATTATTGTGAACGTGCTGTTAGACTGAAGATAAAATCGACATAGAATATCATCTAATGGCATATATCCTTGATTTATTCTGAGCTCATGCATATCGTAGAATGTAGCTTCAAGAAGGCGCATGCTATATGCTTTGAGGTGACGCTCTCAGTGAGAACCCTTTCTCTTAAAGCATAAAATTGAAATTTGAGGCTGCGTAAGTATACAGTAAGGTATTTTCACTGCCGATTTGTCTAATCTGCGCGCGAACATTTAGAAGGTGAAATATTCCTAAACTAGAGCTGCGATTGCGTTATATCGCGCCGCCGTTCTTTTCCGCGTGCAGATTGGCTGTCGTAACCCGCCTCAGGTGATATGGCTTACTGCCGCGCCTGCAAAGTGGAACTGCGGCCCCATTTTTAGGACCTGGTTAGCGCACCTGGTTAGCCGCACTGGTTAGCGCGCATGACGGATGCGAAACGTAACAACGGAAATGACACGCCTTGCGCGCCCCCTCAGATGTCATGTAATATCTATAAAACTATAATATCTCTATGATATCTATATATAATATATATAAGACAAAGAAATCTAATACGTAAATATTCTTGCCCAAAATTAATTCAATATACTCAAGAAATGTCGTCACAAAAACAAATATTTTTGGCTACTTTTGGGCTACCCAAAAATTTTGCTTGTGGCTACGTTTGGGCTACTACGGCGGCCAATTTGGCTACCTGAGGTCGGAGCCATCTGGCAACCCTGCATGAGATTGAAATAACTAGAAGAATAAGAATGGGGTGGAGCGCATATGGCGGGTTCTCTCACATCATGAATGGCAGTTTACCAATATATCTCAAGAGAAAAGTATGCAACAGCTGTATCTTACCGGTACTCACCTATGGGGCAGAAACGTGGAGGCTAACAAAGAGGGTCCAGCTTAAGTTAAGGAAGGTAGGTTAACGCCAGAGGAAGAAATGGGCCTGGGGAGGGCGTGTAATGCGAAGGCAAGATAACCGCTAGTCCTTAAGGGTGACGGAGTGGATTCCAAGGGAAAGCAAAGGTAGCAGGGGGCGGCAGAAAGTTAGGAGGGCGGATTTGATTAAGAAGTTTGCGGGGATGCGGTGGCCGCAACTTTCAAAGTACAGGGTTAATTGGAGAGACATGAGAGAGGCCTTTGCCCTGCAGTGCGCGTAGTCAGGCTTATGATGATGATGATGATGAGCAATGCGGCGACAGAATGAAAGAGGCGGATACTTGGGAGTGTAACTTGACAGGTGAAAGCGATGAATGGAACAGGCGGCTTTGTTCTGCACGGCCCAGCCTTCGTTTTGGTTTGCTGTGTCTGGCGACGCTCGTTGCCTCTGAAGTTTGTCTGGCGGCGTGGTTTGCACGGAAAGAGAGACCCGTTTCACAAAAGCCCTACCGGTGGCAGCACCTGCCATCGCAGCCCAGTGGCGAATCGCTTGGGTGTACCACTTGGGTATGTGCCGTGCCACTAGGACCTCCGGGGATCTATGAATGACAAGTAGAGGTTGACCAATTCAGCATATATGGCATTACCCCGTAAAATCCATCGCGTCATACTCTTCAAGCGGGGCATAAGTGTCCCGTATAGTTTTAGTGCGTTAGTACTAAGGTCCCCATTCATCGATTTCGCCGATTTTCCCAGGCGGTCGAAATTTCCGGAGCCCTTCACTACGGCGTCTCTCATAGCCTCAGTCGCTTTGGGACGTTAAACCCCAATAAATCAAACCAATAAACCAAACCTTTGTCAGAAGGCTGCTTGATCTTCAACACCGAGCACCGATCCGTTCGCGCATTTCGTTTTTAAACTTTTTTTTTAAATTTGGTGCAACGAAGCCTTTTTGTTTGTTAATTGCACATGCCACCACTTTTATTCTTAATTTTAGCCGCTTCCACAATTCTCTTTACTCTGATTCGCTGTTGCTTAGTTTCCGAACGGGATAGCTTAATTAACACGTCCGCATGTGTATTTTCACCGCCCTGCACCCCTAAATTTCTAATAAAACAAAACGGCAACCCCAAAAACATGCTCAAATTTCTCATTGCTCGCTGTATTACAATCCACCAAACAGAGCAACCGCGACTGAGAGTTTCATCCATGGTCTTCGCAGTTTAACACCTTGAAGAGCAGCTTGGACCTTCGGCCGAAGATGCCCTGGTTAGTGAACGACGTGCACCTCGGCTCCTATGAGAAGAATTGCTCCTCTGACCCTTTCTCACGTCTGAAGTACCTCAAAGGAAAGGAAGTGTTCAATATACCCTGAAGGTCACCAAGGGGAAAGACGGCTAGTGCTGGTGGGAAGGCAAAGAGCATTAATAAGAGGTCTTTCGGCGCGTGGTCTTCATCCCTGTCTCACAAATAGTTGACAGTTGTCTGGAAGCTAGCAGTCGTAAGCGACAGTTTCCACATCTGTACTGTTGGCTCGCTAGTGCTTGACATCTGTACACTTATTGCAGCTGTCGCCTATCGTTCGCATAGCTTCGACTACGCGGCCACGCTATGGCCCTGTCGCCCTATCTGAGGCTCTTCTACCTTTCGCACTTTTCTTCGTGGCGCAAGTTCTTGTTCTCCACTGATTATTGCGATTGCGTTGTTTTCTAATGTAAATTTCATGGTTCTTCCTAGCTGTTATTTCACTTCAGGTCTCTCTTGAAGCTACTTGCGAGATTTCCCGGCGCCAGCGGTATAGATATCTACCTGCCAATGCTCGTCAATGGCGTGGACAAAGGAACTATAAGGTTATAAGGTTGGAATGCAGCCGGCATATATAGGCATTTGCGAATAACGTGATGTAATTAGAGTGCTTTGTTTGGCGGTGCCTCAGATAGGGCGGTAGTGCCTGTGCGCGGGGCCAAAATTTGTTTGTGTAGTCGAATCTATGCGAGCAATAGGCGAGTTTTCACAGGTGTACAGACATTTAAGGGCGCTTCCCTTTACACTGTTCTCTAAACAAATGTACGTAATTTAGTATATTTTCCCGAATATATTATAATTTGGCGTGAACTGCACAAGTTACTGCTAAGTGCAATACTCTTAACACTGCATTTTTTCAGGCTTGCTGCGCATCGTTTCTATTTATGCAGCGCACCTTTGTGTCCTCTCCAGCACAGAATAATAATTTTCGAATAATTGGAATAAAATCCTACCTTGCCATAATCTCGTCCTACCGAGTGTTTTCAGTTTTGTGCCAGCGAAATATGCGAAATACACTAGTAATAATAAAAATACTACTGCAGTTACGAAGGCGTCCCAGCAGAACAGTGCCGTATACGGGACCACCTTTTAATCTTCACTTGAGCGTTACGGCACTGCGAGCAGTAATGAATTTAATCTGACTTTCTCATTTATACGGCATCACGGGAAATGCCTTCCTTGAATTCTTCATCCAAGAGTTCTCACCGGTAGACTCAAGGCTGCATTTTTTTTTGCAGGAGCAATTGATAGAGCATAACCGTTTCACACTGAAGTAAGCCTTCGACTAAAATACCCTTAAACTCTCTTCTGGGCCCGGTTTAGATGCCACATTTTTTAACAATTAGGATTTCTCGCACACCACGCAGACACCGGATTTTCTGCACAACGGGAGCCGTACGCTCTCACCTAATATAAATACAAAGCTGTCTATCTGCCTGCTGCGAGAAGTGGTCTCGAAAATGTCTAAAAACGTATAACCGGGACGAAGATACCCTCTGCGCATTGTTGGCCGGAGGAACAAGTGTGACGTATACTGCTCGGCAAGAGTGAGAGCCTGCCATAAGCATGAAGAATTTGAAAAGAAATATGCCGGCCATGCGGGAGCCTCCACTGCCATTCCTGCCCCACTCGGTAAGTGCGAAAACCGCGCCCCTCTCGTCCATCTATCCAGAAGCCTGGCAAGTAATCATATTCAGGGGATAGGCGCAATGATACCGAGAACTTGTTTCATGAGACCCTTTGTGTTAACTTTTCCTCGGTAGCCTTCCTCTGGGGTCACACCGTGGCAACCACTTTGCGGTTTCGCATTCCTCAGCTTTCACTATCACCACCCCAGCCATTTTGCAACCTCCACTCCCTCTCTCGCACATTCCCTCTACCTCCTTTCTCCTAAACGATTAACGTCAAATTTTCCCCTCCTCTCCTAGTCACCTGCCGCGGTGGCTCGGTAGTTACGGCATTCGGCTGCTGACCCGAAAGACGCGAGTTCGATCCCGACCGGGGCGGCTGAATTTCGATGAAGGCGAAATTCCAGAGGCCCGTGTACTGTGCGATGTCAGTGCACGTTAAAGAATCCCAGTGGGTCGAAATTTCCGGAGCCCTTCACTACGGCGTCCCTCATAGCCTGAGTTGCTTTGGGACGTTAAACCCCAATAAACCGCCCCGCCGCGGTGGTTCAGTGGTTATGGCACTCGGCTGCTGACCCGAAAGACGTGGGTTCGATCCCGGCCGCTTCGGCTGAATTTCGATGAAGGCGAAATTCTAGAGGCCCGTGTACTGTGCGATGTCAGTGCACGTTAAAGAACCCCAGGTGGTCGAAATTTCCGGAGCCCTTCACTACGGCGTCCCTCATAGCCTGAGTTGCTTTGGGACGTTAAACCCCAATAAACCGCCCCGCCGCGGTGGCTCAGTGGTTATGGCTCTCGGCTGCTGACCCGAAAGACGTGGGTTCGATCCCGACCGGGGCGGCTGAATTTCGATGAAGGCGAAATTCCAGAGACCCGTACACTGTGCGATGTCAGTGCACGTTAAAGAACCCCAGGTGGTCGAAATTTCCGGAGCCCTTCATTCACTACGGCGTCCCTCATAGCCTGAGTTGCTTTGGGACGTTAAACCCCAATAAACCGCCCCGCCGCGGTGGCTCAGTGGTTATGGCTCTCGGCTGCTGACCCGAAAGACGTGGGTTCGATCCCGACCGGGGCGGCTGAATTTCGATGAAGGCGAAATTCCAGAGACCCGTACACTGTGCGATGTAAGTGCACGTTAAAGAACCTCAGGTGGTCGAAATTTCCGGAGCCCTTCACTACGGCGTCCCTCATAGCCTGAGTTGCTTTGGGACGTTAAACCCCAATAAACCGCCCCGCCGCGGTGGTTCAGTGGTTATGGCACTCGGCTGCTGACCCGAAAGACGTGGGTTCGATGCCGGCCGCTTCGGCTGAATTTCGATGAAGGCGAAATTCTAGAGGCCCGTGTACTGTGCGATGTCAGTGCACGTTAAAGAACCCCAGGTGGTCGAAATTTCCGAAGCCCTTTACAATGGCGTTCCTCATAGCCTAAGTTGATTCGGATCATTAAACCCCAATAAACCAAACCAAACCAAACCCCAATAAACCAAACGAATAGTGGTGTTAAGATTCTGGAAATTCTTAATAATCGGGGAATATAGACCCTGCTGCAGGGAAGAAAGTACCCTAAAGTGGGGGTTTCATGGTCGAAGTAAGGAATATCTGGTTAACCATGCACCTATGGCCATGCTTCTCATAAGACGAATGTCCTTTCTGGGTCCTGATCAACCCAGCTTGTCGTATGTTTTATTCTGTGTCGTTTAAGACGAGTAGTGCTCGTCCAAAGCATTTTGAGGCGAAAGAACCCCTACATGGGGTCAAACCCGAACAAGAATCTTTTGGCGTCCCTGGCCTTAAAGGTGCATAAATGTTGCAGCGACTGGGTTCCAAACCCGCGGCGGCGCGAACAAATCTGCTTCGCTGGCCACTACACGTGAGCACTACGCTATCGCCGCATAGCATCGTAACCTCGGTCAGACGGTAGCTTAACCTCGGTCAGACGTGCCGACGACCCATCAAAGCAAAACCATGAGCCAACCATGCAAAATGAATTCTTTCGCACGTCTTCTCTAACTACGCTAAAATCCTGCCACTTTTTCAGTTTGCTGACAGATGGCAACACGGATTCTAATCGAACATTTTAATGCCATTTTTAGAAACGAAATGTGTTCATTAGGGATTTAGGCCCGAAATATCGCTGATTAGTGCCTTGGTGCCTGCCAAAGGCCACTACTGCGCATGCGCCGTTACCATGGCAACCATGGCGCCGCAGCCGCAGCGCTAAACTGCGCATGCGCAGAGTCGCGCCGCGTACCTGGGATACATGCCAGAAGCGATGCGCTTGCTCCTCAGACGCGCACCGTGGAAGGAGGAGAGCTGCTGTGCTCGCCAGGGCAGCTCTACAGGCTGCGTGAAATTGAGCCTTCCGATCCAGAAGTCGTCGCATGGTACAAGACCCGCCGACAGCGTGAAAACCAGGAGAAAAAAGCTAAGCGGGTGGCCGAGACACCCGAAGAACGAGAGGAACGTCCGCGAAGAGGCGCCGCCAAGCTGCTGAACGACAACGACTGCGTGTCGCTACCGAAATGTCAGTAGACGAAACTGCTTTCGCTACGTATATCCTGGCTGGCCTAGATGAGCTAAGCCACTGCCATTTTTTACCATAAATGGCTGCGTAGCCAGGAGTTTAATTTCAAATCTTACACTTTCAACCGCTTACACAGTGTTTCGGGTGATCCACCCGTCATGAATTGTACATTTTACTACTGCTACAAATTCCGTAGTGAGGGAAAGTCGCCCCATCGACTCCACTTCCTTTCCACAAAGCGCCCCGAACACCACGGCCGATGTCCGGTCTTCAGGTGACATTGAAGAGCCCCTTCAGAAACCTGACACGGTAGAAGAGCTCGGTCTCGCAGCTCCCGGAAAAGTCTTCCAGGTGCACGTTCAGCAGCAGCCAGGACATGTTCGCGCGCAGTTTGGTGCCCTTCAGGGACTCCAGCTGCGAAGAAGATGGGTGAAACTTTCAAGCTACAGGCTGTCGACAACAATGGTTAAACAGCGGCACATCTGTGAGAAGAAAATCAGGGTTGTATGTTTCACAACGATATGTTAAATAATGCGTTGCTGAAGAACTTGCTTTGGGGCTAGTTGGTTCATGATTGATGTTCAGAATGGCGCAAAAGACACACACACACATTTTTCCTGTGTGTGTGTCTTTTGCGCCATTCTGAAAATCAGGATAAATAAGGGATTTGTGGAGGCTGTGAGGAACTTGTCAGTTCTGCATGAGGGATCTTCTGAATGAAAGGCGGCGGCATTGGCTTAAGTTCCACCCGAGAACATGCACTGTTCACCTGGCCAAAGAACATATCCTCCGGGTGAGTGTTAACCACATCGAATGTTTTGAACGGGTAGGAAGTTGTTCTTTTTGGAATGCACCACTTGTAATCGCTTTAAGAGAGTGGTCCCGGATGTACAAGAACATGGGGGGGGGGGGGGGGGGCTTTCGCTGTCATTGCTGTCATTTCTTTCCTTCAAGGTAGGGCGATAAGAGTTTCGGCGACCGAAGTCATCTTTGTGTACAAGTGAACACAACTTGTAGAGGTTGCAGGAATGCGATTTCACAGACGCCATGATTGCACACTATGCACAGATGCAACAGTACACGTAGGAACAGATTGTTATAAGTGGATTAAAGAAGCTCGCCGGCCGTCTTCGCGGTCTTGGTTCTCCAATACGACCACCGCTATGGCGGAGGTGAAAGCCATCCTGTACGTGTCGGATGGCTGTGCGCTAAACCTGCGGCTGCGCACGTCACTTGGATTGAAGTAGTTTTCACACAAATGAGTGAGACCGCAAAATATCGCATTTTCTCCGTGAAAAGTAGCGTCTCTGCTACTTTTCTCTCCTAGCGTCTCTGAGGGACACGTGACCGACAGAATGAGTCCTTAGCAAGCGGAGGAAGTTATCGAGAAAGAAAAAGCGCAGTGATTGTCGCACTCAAGATGAAGGCATTTACCGCGGCGTTTGAGATGGGAGGACGGTGTTAAAAAGGGGAAATCCAGGTACCGACGGCTCCGATTCGAAATAGGACAGGTTTCGAACAGGAGCACGTTCAGTTTTTTTGTTCGAGCTCTACAGTTGAAAATATCCCATTAGTGTTATTCACCCGGAGGAAAACTTATTAAAAAAAAAGGGGAAAGAAGCAGCCTTCTGACTAGCATTGCTGTCGCGTTTTGACAGTTAATTCTATCACATGCCCTTTTTTCATGATGTGCGTATGCGCTCGGTTCATTTATCGGCTTGTCAGTCTCTTGTGAGTTTCCAATTTCATGCTTGTGGCGGTAGTAACTGTCACCTTCGATCTTTCTTGATATGCTTATTCTCTTTATTTTTTTTTCATAAAATATACACTATGACAACACTGCAATTACATTGTAACAAAGTTGTTATTCTTAATTTCTGTGTGTTCATATCACAGCGTTCTTATTTGATCACGTGCTCCTGTGTTGTATTCGCTCTCTTTTGATTCGATCCATTAAGATATGGTGTGTGCGTTTCTGCGGTGATTGATTCATGTACTACATTGCGTTTCCACTGCCGGTGGGTGGCTAGAGCTCAACAAAGCTGCAATGAAGCCGATTTTCGTCCGGAAACCTTCTTCGCCCTGTCAAGTTGCGAAATAAATTCGTTTGATTGTTTGACAGATTGATTGAAACCACTGGTCTATGCGAAAAATAGGGTCTGCGGTGGTCATGAGCGGGTATTGGGCAGCGAGGTCTCACAGGATGAAAACTGTCCGTCTCAGAATAGCCTGGTAGCAATTGGAGGACTGCCCATGGAATTTGCATTCCTGTCGGACGGTCTGTGATCATTGGAACCTCTCATGATCATACGGATCATGAGGGGGAAATAACTAGAATAATAAGAATGCGGTGGAGACCATATGACAGGTTCTCTCAGATCATGAATGGCAGATTAGGAATAAATATCCCTCGAGAAAAAAGAATACAACAGCTGTACATTACCGGTACTCACCTATGGGGCAGAAACATGGAGGCCAACGAAAGGGGTTCAGCTTAAGTTAAGAACAACGCAGCGAGCTATGGAAAGGGAAATGATAGGTGTAGCGTTAAGAGACCGGAAGCGGGCGGAGTGGGTGAGGGAACAAACGCGGGTTAATGACATCGTAGTCGAAATCAAGATGAAGAAATGGGCTTGGGCAGGGCATGTAATGCGAAGGCACCTTAACCGGTGGTCCTTGAGGGTAACGGAGTGGATTCCAAGAGAAGGCAAGCGTAGCAGGGGGCGGCAGTATAGTTAGGAGGGCGGATGAGGTTAAGAAGTTTGCGGGGATACGGTAGCCGCAACTGGCAAAGGACAGGGTTAATTGGAGAGACATGCGAGAGACCTTTGCCCTGCAGTGGTTGTAGTAAGGCTGCTGCTGCTGATGATGATGATGGACGGTCTCGAAAGAAAAGGCTCCACAGAGTGACCGTACAGTGTGCGGTGCGTCAAAGATTGCTAGCGGTGCAGTAGGAGGGTCAGAACCGCTGCTTTACTTTCAGAAAGAGAATATATGACGGTAGCCAGCCGCTTTGAAGCCACGAACAGACTACGTCAATATTATGAATTCTATACGTAGTTGCTTAAACGCAAAAAACTCAGACAAGAAACATCGCACGCACTTTTGACGAGGCTGTTTATGACTCATGATATAAATAGCTGACAACCAGCTAAACGTTACAAACAAAATTCAAGTACCTCGTCGTGTATCACGAAAAACCATAAAGCCCGTTCGGAAATTTTAGAAAACTAGATTTTGAGTTGTTTAGAGAAAAAATAGAGTAATGATTGATATATAGCAAAGCCCCTTTACATGCAGCCGCTGCATAACTTTCTTTTGCTTAACGATATTTTACGATGTCTATATCAATTTCCTTCTTCTAAACCAACATATTACAATTATGAATACCTTCCAGCACTTTCCTAGCTTTCAAAGTGCGTTTCCTTCCTTCGATTATGTCCTGTATGAACCTCTTCCTGATGCCACTCATTCGGGAAGATAACTGCGTTTCTGGTGCGCACAGCGTGCAGCCCAAAGATACCGAGTTGCTTAACAAGAGGCGACCCTCTATAGCGAACTCACCTTGTTCGTCCAAGTGAATTGGTCATCCCAGAGGTACACAAAATTCCGCAAACCCTTGGGATGGCCGATATTGACGTCCGCAGGCAGCTTTCTCGTAAGAGTGACGTCTCCACAATCCTGTGAAAACAGCGTACGAAGACAGACGCTCAGGTCTCGGCTTTGAAGCCTGAGCTTTCATGCGCCATTAGTACGGAAAGCTGGACAAGCTGGTAAGTGTTCACGATGAAAGGTAGCGCGCTGGGAAGACGACGGGCGAATGTAGACAAAAGTTTTTAGCTCTAGGGGTTTCACAGCTAAAGCTGTTCATGGGAAAATTCCCTCTGCCGGCCACAGGTAGCTCTACTGTGCGATCAGGAGCACCCACCACGAAAACAGCCCATGCTCCGTGCTTCGTGCAACCTTCGAATCACCGCATGGGACACTTTTAAACGCCTCTCGTACGCTGTGTGCATTTCTGAGTAGGAACTATTGGTAACCGTATGAAAAGACGCGGTAGTAGGCTTACATTGGGTGGATAGCTAGAAAGTACGTAGAGAGATTACGGAGAGCTGAAATTCCAGAGATTTGAAAAAATAAACAGACAGTATGCTTGATTCCGCTTGCTATGTTTCACTACTTATGCAGCATAGCAAAATCGCAGTCAAAGAAACAAAAATGAGGTTCTGTTTCCGAGATTTTTATTTCCGTGTTTCTTCACAACAGCGTATTTTCGTGTCTAATTCCTACACTATGACCTTCACTTCTAAGTTGGTTCCTGTTCTTGTGTGTCTGTTCGTGCGTCGTCTTCCCTGAGTGCTACTTTTGATCATGGAGATACGTCTTTCAGCTTACCAAGGATGCACGAAGCAATATTTCGGAACAGCGAAAGTGACAGCGACGCTTCTCCCCAGGCAAGAACGTAGTTTACCCACATCTTTGGGTGGAATTCTTTTCTTTCTTCCGGGGAATAAATAACCGATATGCAGGGCTACAGCTCAAGAAAGCAACTCCACTTGTCACAGGAACACTTGAAAAAGTAGCAACCTATATTTGGTATCAAAGATGAGTTACACACAGAAAAGCGTCTAAGAAAGTATTCTGACAGTGTAGTTAGTCGCAGGTTTCTGGCGAATCAGCCATGACGGTTGTGTCCATGGAGAGGTAAATAAAGCTTTTCGCAGCTACTTTGTGTGGACAATTTTTGTGTGCTCCTTGAAGTCATTTCATAAAAGTATGTTTGTATGACTAATACATCTACTAGTTTATGAAAACCCACAACAAACAAAGGCTCAGAAATTAAAGCAAGCAGCGGAAGGATATTTATCGATGTTATTCAATTTTTATTTTTCATTCCTGCAGCATTTACCACTAGTTGAGGGGAAGCCACTTTCCCCCTATATCTGGGCGTGAGATGGCTTGAGCCATTAACGAAGAGCGAAAGCAAAAAGAAACTGAAGTAGGATAGTTATGTAATCCGGGCCTGGGACTCGGGTACCGCGAAGTGCAAGCAGATGGTGGTCATGCTACGCTGTTCTTAAATGAGGAAAACGTCCTGAAAGAGAGGGGCCCTGCGCACCAATCAATCGGTATCCCGGCGCGGTGTGTTGTAATGACTATTAAGGCGAAAGCCTTTAATGGCTCATGCTCGCGGTGTCCGTCCGTGCGCTGGAATCGTGCCAACCGTGGCCTCTCCTCCGCGCAGCGGCGCAACCTCCTCCCCTCCTTAGCAACCGGCGCACCGGTGGGGGGCGCAGCTGTGCATAGCAACCGTGACGTCACACAGTAGCGGTAGAACAAGCGCGCGCGCGTCGGAGGTGGCAGCTGCACCGCCGCTCCTTCGCCAGACGTCTCGTTGCAGTCGAGTGAGTGAGACGCATGGCTCCGAAGCGGCCCAGTGATTCAATGCTAAGCGGTTCGGGGAAGCAGAAGTGGGTTGACCACAAGGCTTTTGCCAGCACACTTTAGAATTTCCAAAATGTTTTCAGTAATTTTTTTCAATGCTATTTTATACTATTGGCGAGAGCCAGTTGAACGAATCAAATTTAGAGCGTGTAAATAGTTCGCTGTCGTCAGCGGCTTCGTCCGAAGCTTTCGCAGAATACATAACGTCTGTATGCCCTATGATGTGGGTACACGTTAAAGAACCCCACGGGGTCGGAATTTTTCCCGAAGCCCTCCACTGCGGCACCTCTTCCTCTCTTCCTTATTGCACTCCCTCCCTTCTCCAGTCGCTCAGGGCGTGTTTCAGGTGATGGCTGAGAAGTGAGTCAGTTTCAGTGCCTTTTCTTTCCTCCTAAAAACTTATTTTTTGTATGTGACGAAATGCTCGCCCTGTGGCGTTGGTGCCAAGGCCAGCTGGAACTCGAGCACACGAAATCGTTCGCGCTTAGCTTTACGAGAACTCGGATTTGAACATCACAGCGTTAGTGGTCCCATCTCGCATAAAAGCCGATGTTTTCGATATTGGCTTTGGGTGAAAAATCCACGAAAAATCTCCAGAGAAACGGCATACGTGGCAGATGAGCCACGTAGGTCACATGATTTTTTTTACATCATCACAACCTGCAGACCGGATTGTGAGCAAACTGCCCACCATGGTACGTGGCAGTTAAAACAATTACTGAACGCGAGAGGTTGCTCGGGAAGAGCAACCGGGTCGCACAAGTCGCACTGTTGGCATCACCTGCCATTGCAGGGCAGTGGGGCATCACTTAACCGCTGCACCACGAAACTTTTAAAAGAGTTTGTCACAAACATTACCGACGTCCTTCCAGGACGACAGCAACTCGGCCACGACACATCGAACAAATACAGTCAGTCTATTGGACAGGACCCTGTTTTACTCACCACAATGTCATAGTGGGTGATCCCAAAGCGCTTGCACTGGGCGTAGGCCATCATCGTAAAATCGGTGTAGTTGCGATCCATCTTGTAATACACGGTGCCCAACTCGAACGAGAGGCCCACCTTCGTGTTGGCGTTCCTGTACTTTACGTCTGACGTCACCAAGGTTGCGTGAGTTTTCTGCACGCGAGAGCAGAAATTCTGGTAAGTTGGTGCAGCATACTGAACTCGAAAACGTATCCCTATTGCACTGAAACATTCCCATGAGCCCCGCATACAAAAATATGGGAATAAGTAATTCATATTATATGAAAATTACGTTAAATGCTTTACTTTTCCCACATCGCTTCCGAATGGTATCATTGTAGTTACCCTTATCACTTCCATATGATTGCCATAGGTACATGGCGCCGGTGTTCGTATGTACTCGTATTTCGACTTTACCGAATTAATTTATTGCACAGTCCGTATGAATTCTTCATGTTCCATATAACGCACATGCGCCATGTTTCGAGACGTTAATCAAACAAGAACCAAACCTAAGGCGTGGACACCCAGAACGCAACTTTTCAACGGCGTTTATTCTGAGGAAAATCATTTGCTATTCCTGTCATGCTTCATGCGAGATCCGACGACATGGGAGGCACCGCTAACCGTTAACGTAGTTTGCCACGCATAAACTTGAAGATCTTTTGGCAAGGAGATAGACGTCTCGACCCTCGTTCTGCAATGCGCAATCCTTTCCGTTTGAACTCGGGCCTTCCGTTTGTGTTCGTTTGCCGTTTGTGTTCGTTTGTGTTCGCTTGTGCCCTCTGATGCTAAGGCCGCTTTAGAACAACAGATATTAGTACGAAACCTGTACACTCCAGAGGTACCATTCCCGTGCAAGAGTCTTGTTTAACTTAAAGAGGTTTAAGTACGTTAAACCCCTACCGCTTTTCATTGAACAGAGTGCGGAGCAACACGTGAACGGGAAACAGAAGGGAGTTAAAGGGGAGTAATCTTTGCTCTAGCACACATCCTTTTTTAAAGCATGCGCGCTAGAGGACAGCTTATTTCCTTTCTAATCTCGAATAGTCGTATTCGTGATTAGTGTAATGTATGTGGTCAGCAGGCAGCAACACATCGCATCTATAGTTTTCAAGTCATAGTCATGCTGTCGGAGGCTGCTAAGAGCGGCATGACTGTACCACACAAGCCCTTGTCGTGAAAAAAAAAAGACTTAGCCCTAACAGTCCGCAGTCTCAATGGGAGGCTCCGAAAGCGTGGTTATGATGAGTAAATGCCAAGGGAAGGGTGTCTACCTTCTCAGTGTAACATACGCAAGTCCTCAGCAGTGTCCAACGAGTGTGGGTTTCTTCGGAGGCTTGACGACCGGATGGAACAAGGTAATGTTGAGGTGTAAAGTGCGGCGATTCCGCGCGATGATGTCTCAGCACCTCAGGTGCTTCTACTCCTTAATATAAAAAGTATGTACAATTGCTATAGCAATACACGTTAGTGATTTTTGATGCTTAGTATGTCAGCGGGTCATGCGTGATAACACTAGCCGCGCTGTGCGCAACAACCAGGTCTCCCAGAATGTAATGTCACGGGCATTCACGGACGACGAGTACAGAGAAACTACAGGGGTGGCGGGCACAAAGGGTAATGAGATTTAGAGTCTTCCACTTTGTGATTAAACAGGACATCAGAGCAAAACTACACTGCATAAATTTATTGTCAAGACCTCAGGGCAGAAAACTGCACAGCTCGCTCTGTATTCCCTCCATTCATTCGCAATGCGCTAATGCAAACCCAAGTTGCTGCAGTTTGGTTCTGATTGTTAGTGACTCTGTGCACATACTGACATGAGCGTCTCCGATTTTCCAGACTGCGCACTGAAGCTCCTAGAAACTAAGTAGACTGGTATGCTTATTAGCTTGTACTGCCCTGCCTTTAGTGGTTTAGACTGAAGAGAAGAAAAACTCAAGGGTGTACACTGCATCTATTAAAGAAATGTGCAGGCGGCTTAGCTCTAACGGGCTAACGGAGGCCGAGAAACTAATTCTAATAGTCGAGGAATCTCAGGAATGACATTTCGCACCAAAGGAGCAGTTTTAAGGAAATGGAAATGAAGAGAAAGGTCTCAAGTTCTGTCCTGCACGTAAATAAAACGCGATCTTTGTCATTATTGCCCTCATCATCGTCGGCACTGACATCCCAACTGGGTCCAACGTCTAGCCACCTTATCGTTGTTAACTTCATCAGCTAGTTTCCCTACTGACACTCTGCGGTCCCTGCTCGGTTTTTTTTTGTTTTTTTCCTTGGAACCGATTCGGTCAATCTAGGAGACCGTCTGTTACTTGCTCCCCGCATTACACGTTCTGCCAATACCCATTTCCTCTTTTGGATCGTCGTTCGGATGCTATAAACGCCGAATATAAATGGTCCCTCAAATATCAATAAAAATAAGCAACGAATAGGACAGGCGCTAAAGCCTATGAGCCTTAATGGCTGTGAGTCACGAGCAAATCCTTAATGGGCTACCCTAGGATCAAACAATGGCGGCATCGAAGATAACCACGGCAGATCTCTTACCAGGTCGGGGTATGCTTTGGCCGCGTTCCTGGTAGAGCTGGGGAGTTGAGTGATGTCGATGCCGAATGCGGTAGGCGGAGCCGCGTGACACTTTTCGTCACTCTGCTGCCACCCTGTGGAGCTCAGGGCAATCACCGTGTCAGCCTCCAAGAACCTGGTCGCGAATGAAGAGGCGCAGGTTCCGAACGATTGTTCCCTCGCGGCGACGAGCCCACTCGTGCACGAAGCAAGCATGTGCTTTTTTATATATATATTACCAGAAAAGCACGAGCTCAAAGCCGTATTTTATAAGATTTTTTTTTTTTGCTTATACAACCGTTGCTCTTCTATTCTTAAAAACCGCCGCCGCCTTTGACACTCACAGCCATTGCGTATCGGTTTGCAATACCGACGTCGTAAGTTGCAGCGTCCAGTGAGAAAGGAAAAAAATGACTGCATGCGCAATGATTTCTTCCGAAATACAGCCTCCCTGTTTAACCTCCCTCACAATGACTCAGCGTCTGCAACGCTGTCATAAAAATACCGCGCGAAAAGACGCGTGTGTGTGCTCCCCGTCTGCTAGTGTGCTAAAGAACCCCAGGCGGTGAATCACTCCGGAGCCCTGCACTATGGTGAATATTTCTATGCTGCTTGATCCGCTCTCTCCATATACACCGCGAATAAGACGGGAACAACAGTCTACAACAGTGGATTGTATGTTGTTTCTTATCTGTGACTATACTATTCCTTTTCTTATGCGCAATTTCTTTCAGACGCTCATGCTTATAAATTGCATTTCAAGTCAAATAAACTTAGTTGAGAGTCAGCGCTCGTTTTGTCGTTTTCACTGTTGTCCCCGTCTTCTTCGCGCTGTTGTTTCATAATGAACAGGTACGTTTCATTTTTCACTGTCGTCCATACTACAAGAGCTTCGTTTTTAGCCACAGCAGCCTGTTGCCGTCAATAAGGAAATGGTAGTTAATTGATTTAGGACAAATTAAGTTTCTCTTCAGCGTCGGCCTTTAGCCAAGCATGCACGGTAGCAGATGTGGTGCTAAATAAGGACACGCCCATAAAAGTGAGAAAGCTCGCATGATTAGTGGTTCCAGCAGTACCGCACACACGTTTTAGGCCACACGCGTTGTGGGGGTCAGCTGAGCAGGGGACAGCTCAAGCCACTTGGCAAAGTGCCAATTCTAGCACGAGCCAAGAGGCTGGGGTCATTCAGGTGCGCCTCATGCTGATGTCAGCACACGCAACTGAACCGGATGCTGTTAATTTGGCTCTTTATTATCTAGGACATGTTAATTCCGCATTCACTGGCCTATTCATTCTGCAAAAGGAAGACAGTAGCCGTGGCGTTCAGTTTGCAGTTTATGTGGCAGAGCAGCTGTCGGGTATTCACACTTGTCCCGAACCTTGCATACTCACTCGACGGCTGTTGTGAACTCGCTCTTGTAAATATTCCACGCCCTCTTGGTGCTGTAGTCGTAGAGGCCAATTGCTATTATCCTTTTTCTTGTCTTGTCGTTGCGTTGTATTTCCTTCAGTGTCTACAAGAAAAGGACACTCCGAAAATTCATCGAGGAAAAGCGCGCTAATAAAAAAAGTGGAACAAATATATTGCACCAGAACCTGCTAGAGAGAAATTTCTACCCCAAGACAAGCTCGAAAGAGAAAAAAATTGGGCCTCTCCCGTAACCGAGAGTAGAGTAAGCATGAAATGTTTACGGGCCTAACACAGGCTCCATTGCTCGGCTTAAGCAGCTGTGACGGTGGCGGCATTGATTGATTGATTGATTGATTGATTGATTGATTGATTGATTACAAACATCTTTATTTCTTCAATGTTCTCAGAACATGTGGGTGGGCCGCCTAGTCCGGTATTGTGGCGGCATTGAAATCCAGGACGATGCAGAAGCGTACGCGGACACGACGAGACGCAGGCCTGACAAGAATGTATATGCAGCGCGTTCGAATACTCCGCGAGCGTTTATACATCTGCCTGCCAGAGGGGGAAAGGGCTTGAAGGCCAAGCGGCCGGTCTTTTACATGCGTGAGTGTGGGACCGCAGCGCCATCCTTGGGGAGGGAGCGAAAGCTTTCCGCCTAAAGCCCTTCTCGCCCTCCTCTCTAAGCGGCCTTCTCTCAAAGCCCCTAACAGATCACGTATGACAACGAAGTGTATTGTGGCATGTATGTGCTTTTTCCACGCGTTATTAGAAATCAGAAATTATAATTCCGTGTGTAAGGGATCGGTAGCGTTCGCGGGGGTCATTGGAACGCGGCTGGGGGCACTCAAAGCGGAGCGTCTCCTTTCTTGGAACACGGCCGCTCGCGAACGCGCCGGGAAGTACGGGTGTCCACCCGCCCCACGGAATCGATTCGCGCACGTTCTGGCACGAATGTGTATTTGTGTTTGTTTTTATTTTTATTTTGTGGTGGAGAGAACGTTCTACTCCGCACATGCTGGCACGACCGTGCGTTTGTTTTTCTGGAAAGGGTGTTACCCTACGGTAGTTGGAGGGCTGACCATGCTCTCGATTAGCCAATGATATGAAAAATGTAGAATGATTGGGTGCTACGGAATGTGGGCCGGGCCTTTAGGGCTTTAAAACCGGGCCCCGGAGCCGGAAGCGGGGTTCTGCGCTAAGGTCAGGTGCTATGCATCTTCGGCTACGCCGAGTTAGGGGCCTCCCCTAGTATTAGCCAGTTCCACCCTTTTTGTTGTTGTCTTTTTGCCGTTTAATCTGTCTCTAGTGCCTGAACCTGTATCTATTGTAAATTGCTGTACATAAACTGTACATAAGTTTTCCCTTTATCCCCGCATCTCTATTCATCGAGAGACCGTCTCTGACGGGACACCCCTGGTGCGAAGATCAAGCTTCAGTCTTCCAGTTGGAACCAACCGTCTCCGACGGGGCACCCCTGGTGCAAAGAAGAAGATAAAGAACCTGTGAAACTTTACTCCGTGCATTATCAAATGCACAGCTCGACTGATATCTTGATACACATTGAGAAGACACTGGCAGCAGTTACTTTTTGTGACTCGTTTGGAGAGCAACCGGCGCTTGTATGCCGGTCCCGTAGGAGGGCTTAGAGAGTCTCGTTAAATCTCGTTCAGTCTCGTACGGTGCCCGGATGTTCTCATTTCATAGCCCGGATGAGTGGAATTCAGTGCCCGGATGAGTGGATTTCAGTGCCCGGATGATGGGCCTCGGTCTCGGCGTGACGTCACCACAATGCCGACAACGGGAGCTAAAAGCATTTCATGCTTAAACATCTGAACTGGCTGTTGTGGTAGTAACAGCTCCGCGCCTTCTGCCCAACGTTTTCCACTTTTTAACGATACAAAGCTCTTGTACAATCACAAAGATAGATTAACTAGGGAAATTAGCGAAGCATTTCATATTCAGAAAAACCGCGACACATGCGTAAGCACCCTATCCGTCCTCGTTCATGACTGTGAGATCATGCGTGCTCCTGGTTGTTTGTAGAGTAAATTTTTTGTGTTCCGTGCAATAAACCTTCAATTGCTAGTCAGCGCCTGTCCCGTCGTCTTCTTTTGTTGTGTCCCTGTTCCTGCGCTGTTTTTTTCTCAAGATGTACCAACTCGCTCAACTCGCCGTTTTACTGTGGCTGTTAAATACCTAGCTTTTCAATGCATCAGGCTGTCCGCTGTATAGAAATCCTTTTGAGCAAGAGTGTGATAACATTGAATGTCTTGGTTAGCCCAGGCACAGGAATGCGGCATGGTATGTTTAAGGCAGGCGTGGGTTCGTCATTGAATCTCTGTGGTATTGAAGCCACCCAAGCAGGCGGGTGCAAGTCTACTTCAAATTTGTAAATTAAGTTTATTGCCTGCCGCGTTGGCTGCTCAAAGCAAAAACGAGCATTAACAATGAATTTTCAATGCGCTATAGTAGCTTGGCCGTAGAGAATAGTCGCTAAATTTGTTTTCTGCACGAGGCAGGGTCAAACGCCTATTTTACAGCGAAAGCTCTACTTCTCGCATGTTAAACCTCGCTAGCTGTACCATGTGACTAACCACGTGACCAGCCGGTTGCCTCGCCACTGCTCCGCTGTTTTCCCTCAGCATAGTTAGATTCAGCCAGGGAGAACCTCATGGTTTTCTTCTAATGGTTTGAGCAAAGAGAAACCGAACAAGTGTCCAGTGGCACTAAGGATGAATCCCTGCATTGCTCGCATACTAGGCGTTGCTAAAAGCCACTATAAGCAAACGATCCGGCCAGTGCACACAACAGATATATTCGCACCGTCCAGTCTGCTCCACGTCTCTTTATGCATCGTCCTACCTGCCGTTTTTATTCCTTTCAACTGTATAAGAATGATGACATGTGAGTGTATTGAAGTGAGTCTCCGTAAGTGCGAAATTGTGTTTATGAATAGAATTTTCATCAACTCATCAATCAAGATGGCATTTCTTTCGCATCAATATATGATCCACCGCACGTCATCGCATTTCATTTGCTGTTGAATGCTATGCAGAGTCCCATACGTTGTCTTACAATGTTCTGCAAAAGCCTACTGTCCTCCCGTACTCACTTCTAGCAAGCGCTTAGCTTTTTCTATGAGAGCTGCCAGCTTCTGGGATTCGGCGACAATATTGAGCAGGCCGTAGTTCTTCATGTTTGTTCCGGCCAGGGCGTTGAGGATCGCTCTCACTTTACTGTGGTCAATCATCTCGGCAGTCACGTAACTGGAACGAATTAGGGCAACATTGCACCAAAGCAACAGAGAAGCAGCACAGCGTACGCGTGACTAAACGTACTCAAAACTAGGCATAAAAGAATGCTCAGGACCGTTTAATGCAGTCCTTGTTTATGGACTTGTTCACATTGGAAACACAATTATATCTTTTTGCCTGTGTGGGAACCAATCGCCCTGGAGTTCCGTGCAGGAGGAACGGCGCAACGGAAGAATCTCTTCATTAGCGCTGGCACGCACTGTGCCAAGTTATTGTGACGTTAATGCAGGCGCCACTCCGTATAGAGCATTTTATTTATTTATTTATTTCATTACCCTCAGGGCCAGAGGGCATTACAGTGGGGAGTGGGTTACACACGAAAGTGAAACAAAAATACAGCTGTAAATACACTTAAAAATTAGACATAAATGAAGCTCACAGAAAAACCGAACAAACAGATTACGTCAACACATTTAACAAATTAACAGCGCATATCGCAGAATAAAAACAACAACAAAAAGCAACAGCATACAAGAAAAACAAAAAAGACATGAGAAATCACGTTCAAAAGGCAGTACAGTAACATGCGCGCATATAGAAGAAGTGTACCAAACGTAAAAAAAAAAAAAACATGACAGTGTTGAGGATTTTCGAGCTTATGACAGCAGCAAGTTGGTTAAAGCAGATTTAAACGTACAATTATCAGAAATTTCGATGATAGATCCGGGAAGGTGATTCATTCGATCCATTCGGACATCCATTCGAACTTTAAAGCTGAAAACTAGAAACCGGATGCGGTCGTAAGACAGGACAAAGTTTTCAAGCAGAGAGGAGACCACACCCTGCTGATGAGCAGTTATACTTGGCGACAACTTTTCTTGACAATCAAGGGAACGCTACACGGGTGGTGCGTCCGTAACAATCTAATTACGGGAAATAGCTCGGCCGCACAACGGTGCACATGACGGCCTGCTCTTGCTGCTTGGTAGCATCACATGACTCTGCCGCACGTGAGGCTGGTGCCATCTATGGAAGGTTCTTCTAACGAGATGTGTCCAGCAAATTCGTTCTAAACATGGGAACTTTTTCCTTGACTTTCTAACGGTGAAATCTGGCAGTCTTGTTGGAAATATGCCTTGGATAAAAAATTTTAACAATAAACTGTGTTTGAAGACAAAAGTATTGAATGCATGTTTGGTCTGTATTCATCTGCGTAATCAGGGAGGGCGTGCTGCAACTCCGTATCTACGGCTACATTGCCACATAAAGTTGTCGCGATGTGTAGTGCCTCATTGTGTCGAACTTTCTTAGTAGACATGATGGGTTTAAGAGGGTCTAACGCTCCAACGCGACTCAGGCTATGAGGACCACCGTAGTGAAGGGTTCCGAAAATGTCGACAACCTGGGGTTCTTTAACGTGCACTGATATCGCACACTACACGGTGCTCTAGAATTTCGCCTCCATCGAAATTCGACCGCCACGGCCGGGATCGAACCCCCGTCTTTCGGGTCAGCAGCCGAGCGAAATAACCAATGAGCCATCGCGGCGGCTGCAGACATGATGGATGGTGTCGCGATATAATCATTAGCTAAAGTACAACGTTCCTACCTTCCCTGCCACCACTAACCATTGCCTTGTATTTCGCAGCACTCCCGACAGGGTCGCACCGCTAGCAGCTAAAATCCTGCAAGATAGCTACATCCGTGGCTACCAACCCGCACACAAACACTTAATATAGGTACCAGGTCACCAGGGCATCCCAGGGAACTAGAGCGCACATGCCTCAGCCCGAGCATTTCTCCCCTGGGCACCCAGTGCGGATGCCGTGGAACCTCCTACCCCACTACTAACTTACAATGACATACTTCAGCACTTAAGGTTATCCCGTCGGGTCTACCCTCCGCCGGCTAAGACACTAGATAAAGGGGAGGAACAACACCTCCGAAAGCTACAGACCAACACTTACAACAACCCACGAAGACTACATGCCATAGACCCGGAGTCATTTGACTCACAATGCAAATTCTGCGGGGGGTAGGCGGACCTGTACCATATGGTATGGGCCTTCCAACGAAATCAGGCGATCACTGTTAATAACCAGCCAAGGCAAGAGGGGTGGGAGGCAGCTGTGTCCAGCTCGGACGAAAAGAGTCAAAAGCAACTCGTCGAAAGAGCCCGGACAGCAGCCTACGCCACTGGGGTTCCGGACTGAGAGCTCCAACCGCCGCTACAACCTCCTAAACCATTTCACTAAAATATTTTCACCACCACCCGACAGGCGGCACATAGAAACAATTTTGCTCATGAGGAAGCTGCTTACAGTTAGGAAGAAAGCGCCCGCAACGCGCGTTGGCAATCGAAGTTAGGCGGAGGGGGAGGGGGTTCATCACAGGCAAACGCTGGGCGTGTAACGCCAGCGTCGCATTCACGGCGAGTACCCAGTCCACTGCGGGGCTCGGGTCGGTGCAGCTGCTTTCTTATTTAATGCCTGCGAAACACCTGTCACTGTGAAACGCCCGGATTCCAGCCCGCGGTTCTGATGCCAAGTTGGGCGCCTTCCCGGGGAAACGGCCGCGACAAAGCGGGACTCACTCGATGTCGAACGAGATCCCGCCTTTCGTCATCGTGGATTTCCCGATCGTCTGCTTGAACAGTTGCCAGCTGCTCTCCACCTGGGAGCCGTGCAGATTTTCCTCGGACACCACGACGTGCGTGTAGTAGAGGTAGTGGCATAGGCCGTCCGGGGGTATCATCACAGGCGCCACGGCTAGGGCGCCAACGGTACAGACCAGCTCCGAGACCGAGACTGCGAGAAAGAAAGGATTAATACAGATAGAGAGGTCAATGAGACTGATACTGTGGTCGTATACTATCCAGTCAGTGTGGGAATGGCAAAGGGAGCCGTAAAGGCGAAACTGAAAAGACAAGCATGCTGTCAAAAGAAAGGACATCAGATAAGGACGTGCGTGCCGCGAAATGGTGCTGAATGTGGGACATAAATGCTGCAGAGACGATTAGTGCAGACTAATAAATCCGGCACAGCAGACTTTGCGCGAAGGGGAATAATTTAGAGCCGCATACACTAAGTTTCTTCCGCCATTTATTTTCACGCCTCACTCGCTGTTCGCCTGCCATGGCTTAGATAACGGAGCTGGTTAATGACGGTGTTTATACAGCTATCACTAATTGCGCCACAAGACACGTGAAAATGAGGCATTCTGCTGCATCAAAATGATGCAGCCGGGAAAGAGGAACATCGCAAGCAGCAGCAGCAGCAGCGGGAAAGGCAGCTACTTCGACATACTGGGTTACGTGGTCGATGCTGACGGGAATCTAGCGGTTCCCAGAGACACTACATGGGAGGGGTCCGTAGAGGTAAAAGCAAGTGAGCGTTAGAGGGCACCTGAGTAGCTGCAAGGGGCCGGTCAAACAGGACACTCGAGTTTTCCGCTGGTGACAACCTGCGTGGGTTCGGGCGTATTTGCAAGTATAGACACATTATCCGCGCCATTAGTAACGTTGAGAAACTCTTCAGGGTGCTCTCAGCATACCGGCGTGTGCACACTAAAAGCCGGCCTGGAAAGAAGCGAGGAATTGCGAGGTGCCACCATCGACCATCAGGTCGGCAAAGGAGACCGTTCCGGAGAGAAAAATACGGTTGTCGACGGCGTAGAGTGCGAGAATGTTCGACGGTTGGTGAACTGGACACGACGTCGGCGATGGACTCAAGCCAGTGGTCTTTCAGCGGCTCCGCAGGAATATCAGTCATTCTAAGAGGTGAGAGGATGGGATCTCCTACCGAGGTGCATGCAGCGTCGCTGGAAAGTCCATGAGAGGTGGAGCATCGGCGTTGACGCGCTTGCGACCAGATCGGTACATGAGAAGATGTCTCACTCTTCAAGGTGAGAGTGACCATCTGGAGGAGCGACTGGACCGGTCTTTTAGAAGACGACAGGCAGCAGAGCGTGTGATTTTCCCTGACGACATCACAGTGGCGGCCTTACAGATGCGACCGGAAAAATGTCTTTGGACGATGTGTCTGGAGGATGATGTATAGATGGTACCATGCAAAGGATGCAAAGGGTAAGAAGGTCGCTTGAAAATCCAGCTCTGGCTGGCCGAAAACTCTTTGGCTAGGGACCTCTTATTCAAATCTTCCGCACGACCTTTACTATATCATGTCATAAGGACATTATAAGTAATCACATTTGGAATTTCGCGCGAATACTGCTACTTTCCCATGTATATCTTGCAGAAAACAGATGTTCATAAAGATAGTAGGCACAGTAACCAGGCGTTGTCTGCTACTATCTTACTACTATAAAAATAGTAGTAAGGTAACAGTAGACAAACAATAAGGACAACACATTCGCTGAACTCTGAACGTGCAAAATACTCATGATATGACGGGTATCATGAGGAAATCTCCAGAATATACGGGAAATACGAGAAGTCTGTATATTTACATGTATTTTCACATCATAAAAATGCCTTAATTTGATAATTCTGCGGTCGTGGTTATCTCGGAACGTTTCACCAGGAGACACTGAATGAAAAAAAAAAAGGAGTCATGGATCTACCGGAGCTGAAACAAACTGAATTCAAAACTCGTGTCCCGTCACAGTGTGTACCACCTTGAACTCAGAAAGCATTTTTCGAGCGCACTGTGGGTGAACAGCAAAAAAAGAGGGTTCATCAGGTGCTGTTGCTGCAGGTTAAATGTACTCTCTCAAGCCATTAGAATCTTTGAAAAGAGAAGTCGGAAACGGTATACGTATGTTACTTGCGACACCATAACCCCACTTTGTGTACCAGTCATATGCGCATATAGTACAGCTGTTAACAGCAGAAATTAACTATTGCGTCTAATGCCTCAAGGCAGGGTGAACGAGTCCGTAACAAAAGAAGGGATTTATGAAGTTATCTACAGCTCTCAGAAGCCAGTGCAATGCTGTTAGTGTGCACGTCTTGAATTTCAATCGTGTGTCCATTTATGCCTTACATAAACTGGAGAAACTGGACTGACAGAACGCCCTGAAAGCTTAGTAGCGCGAAGAATTTCCTGCACGCACTCCGAAAAGAAGGCTTGAGCCTCTTGTAGGAATCAAAACGAGGCCCCTCCCCGATTCCTTTTTCCGGGCCCGCAGTGCATCAGCCGAGCCCCGCGCTGCACGAGGGCCAAAAAATTCAGGGGGCACTTTGGCTCTTAAAGTGCTGCAAGGCGAAAGAGTTTCCTGGCCACTGTTTGTTTTTATTTACCTTTTTATATTTCATATTTTTTATTTATTTTATTTCTCCTTTTCTTAATTGTTTTGTTTTTATTTTTATTTCCACATCTTATTTTTGTTTTGTTTTTATTTAGGTTTATTTTCTTATTTTTATTTTTTATTTTCGTTTTCTTGACTTTACTCCTTTTATTTTATTTATGAAGCCCATGCATTCAATAGATGCGCATTTATTCACGCTGGAACCTTGAGCCTTTTAAGTAGTGACGCCGAAAGGCGGACGAATCTGCCGACGCGTCTGTCGACACTCCTGCCGACGCGTCTGCTAACGACAGTATGAGGCATTAAAGGTTTTCGCCTTAAAAGGACAAGCAGGAACTTACACGGTGGTACGGTCGTTGTCGTGGTCCGGGTCGTGGTAGTTATAGTCGTTGTGGTGCGTCGAGTTGTCGAAGTGGTCGTGCGCTGGGTGGTAGTCGTTGTTGTGGTAGTCGTCGTGGTCGTGGTCGTACTTGGTGTCGTAGCGATGGTAGTCGGAGGTGGTGGCACAGGATTTGGGTCGGGTGGCGGAGTCATGGGTGGTACTGGTGGTGGTACGTGTGGGGGCATGGTTGGGGGCATGGGAGGTGGTATTCCTGGCGGTGGTACGAACGGTGTCTGCACGGTTGGTACGTCCGGCGCCGGCCGACTGGTGACGGGTTTTAAGGTAAAGTCTGTAAGAAAAAAAGAAAAACACTTTTCCATCATAGGAAACGTGAACGTGGGCTAAAGTCAAAGCCGTGCAGCTGTAACAAAATGAAGCCCGGGTCTGCTTGCGCCATTGCTAAGAGAAATGCGTTGTCTGCAGAATATGCTCCATCCAGACAAAAGAAACAGCCACTAGAACTTGAGGTCATGGCCACGTAAGAAAAGTACTACATACATTTAGTAGCTTAATGTAGCCGTAGTGGATAGAACGCCTTTCAGAGTTTTCGACGAATTACGTTATGAATGTTTAACTAGTGTTTGAAAAAAAAGCACGGGCATTAATGGGGGGGGGGGGGGGGGGGGGGGGGGCATTCCCTGTAGTCATGCAAGCAAGCCGATGTCAAGCACATGCCACATCGCGCCATGCTGTCTCACTTTTGATCCCGGCGCTTCCACTCAGTTGCTTGCGAACAGGAAAAAAAGGAATCATCGGCTCGTCGCCTCTGAGCAACACTTCTCTGTTGGGCTACTTTCACAGATTGATGAAACATATTGAGAGTCCGTTCCGTTTGTGCCGTCCTCCTTTCGTCTAGTCAGTGTCTTATTCGCGCTGGTTCATCGAATTATCGTCGCCTTTATCGAAGAAAACCACTTGAACATAATTTCAAAGGAAACAAAAAACTGAACAACAGGTGAAAAGCCCACAGATTACGTTTGCTCCAAATATTTGACTAAAATGTTGAACTCAGAAATATATTTCTCAAAGTGAGAGTGAATTTCGCACAACCCGCAGACGTGGGCTGGTCCAATGTTTAGGGGAATCCCCCAAGGTGGAGTAGAATTTCTCTGCTAGAAAGGCTCTGTTGAAGTATGACCGTGCCCTCGAATTTTTCCGAATGCATTTTGCAGGAAATCAGAACCAGTGATACTTCGTTTGCTGCAATGTATAAAACTTACTCCTGAGACTCACTGAACAGCGTGAGGCGTACGAATGGATTCACATGCCAATCGCAGATGGTATGTAACGTGCATGCCGTTAATTTTGATTTAGTTGGACTAAATCAAAATCAGTTTAATTGGCGCAGAAAAGGCACGAATGCCACGGATATGATGTTCCTAAACATGAATTAAAATGCTCAAACGACATGACCTGTAACTGCGCGTCCAGCCAGCGCTTTGCTAATCGATGCTGTGGAACCAGAAGTGTGTGACACTAACCTGCCGCAGTCGTAGGGGACGGCGTCCTGGGATCCACAATCACTTCCACGGGGAGGGGAGGAGCGGGAACATTCTTTCCGCCATCCTCGCCGCCGCCTCCTTTTTTGGCGTCCTCCACAATGTCATCAGGGTCCTCATCGAATTCTGTACGGACAGAACAAACACATCCCCCACAGAAGTTTCCTCCTCATGACGCTAGGCGTTACTGCATTGCGAGTATTCCGTAAATAGCCTAGAAACACTAGTGAAACACTTTAAATTGCGACCTATTTAAGTCCATTGCATTACTCTACCCCATTAAAGCTGAATATGATAGCACTACAACTTTCATTCGTAGCGCTATCATATTGAGCGCCGTTCTATAGTGGGAGCAAAACAGAAGATACGCATCATGCTGTAGCTCTACCAAATAATATAGGTCAACAACCGCATATACATCGTATGTTCGGGTAGAAATTAATCGGCGGTGCATAGCATGAGCCGGCCGAGGCAATGCAGGGTTCAATGGCCGAAGCATGCTTTCGACATAGATTTACCTGTACGAAGACGAGTGAATTAGAGGGATCGGTAGCGGACTCACCCGCCGACCCAAGTATAAGGTGGCTTATCACAGCGGCAATTGTGAGTACCATTGCCGCGGAGATGCATAAGAACATGGCCGCTTCCAAGTTTGAGCTCCTGCAAAGGAGATCATGGCACTCTCTTCAGGACGTGCGTGAAAAGTCTAGCGTCAGTCAGCAACTACTTTCGTGACTAGTCGCTGTGTGTACAGCAGGACCGTCAGGTCCTGCTCGTAAGAAAAGGTCAGTGACGGCC
This sequence comes from Amblyomma mixtum, assembly GCF_055824585.1. Classification (NCBI taxonomy): domain Eukaryota; kingdom Metazoa; phylum Arthropoda; class Arachnida; order Ixodida; family Ixodidae; genus Amblyomma; species Amblyomma mixtum. Next base: position 20,012,270 of record NC_143019.1, read on the forward strand.
CCTGAAGTACGGGTATACCGACTTTCCTTCCTTATCAACTAATAACCGTATATTCAGTTTCGTTCACCAAGAACAACTTTTATGAAACTCGAGGTGGACGGGCTGTGATTCGCTCAGTGTGACTTAGTGAACTCTTTGTGAACTTCCACACCTGCATAAACTGTGACAACTCCCGGAATCAATTTTTAAGAACCGTTCCCAGCGCAGCGGACTCTGTGCGCACTGCTGATACGGCGTTAAGCTCGAATTCAGCTTAAGTTGGACAGGATGCCAGCGAACCCGAGAGGAATTATTTAGAATAATCATGTGGTCGGAGAATGACATTGTGTAGGCGTTAACACTTTGAGCCAGCTGGCTGAGCTATTATTGGCTGTTCTTTGTTATAATGTTTGCTACAGGTGGGCCGTTTGGATAGTTCTAGGATGCCTGAGGCTTCAAAAATCTTGAAATGCTGCAATCACTCCACGAATGAAAAAGAGTGCGAGATCGACACTGAATGCCAAACTTGCCACTGAAGAACCTAAGCGTTACCAAAAAACACCAAAGCCATAACGTGTTGAGCCCCTAGGTATGGGCATCAAGGTGAATCAATATGCATAACTGAGGATTGCATTTGTGACTTTCTACAAAAAATAAACTAGGAAACAGATTTTATATTTGTGATACTTGCCAGTCATCGTCTCCTTCAATAGCTGATAAAGAAAAGAACCAATCGCGATCGTACGATATTTAGCAAGTGAATACAACGCGGATGCTTCACTGCGTCAAAAAGGAAATTACTTCCAAAACGAATTCCCGCACCGAGTATGAGCGTTCGTGTCACCGAGCGGGCTTTCTGTGGAGCGGATAGTTCGTAATTCGTATCAGGACACCTGAGCTCGACAGCAGCCTAGCCCAGAGCGCCACGTCGGTGACAGATATAAGGCGAAAGCGTTTAATGGCTCATGCTCGCGGTGTCCGTCCGTGCGCTGGAATCGTGCACACTGTGGCCTCTCCTCCGCGCAGCGGCGCAACCTACTCCGCTCCTTAGCAACCGGCGCGCCGGTGGGGGCGCAGCTGTGCATAGCAACCGTGGCGTCAAACAGTAGAGATAGAACGAGCGCGCGCGCGTCGGCGGTGGCAGCTGCATCGCCGCTCCTTCACCCAGGGTTGCCCGGTTTGGATACTTTGCGCCAAATTGGCTACTTTTGAGAGCTCTTGGCGACAAAAATTTGAGCTTGGCTACTTGGCTACTTTTTGGCTACTTTTGAAGCGCTATTTATGAACACCATTATCCTGTTGTACCTGCCTTGTTGTCGATAAATGGGGAACAATTTAGCGGGGTTAGGCCAAATGCGAATTAGTTGTGCAGGCACTTCGGTTTTCACTTCGGTTTCGGTTCGAGGCTCGGTTTTACACGTCAAGCAGGCTTCAGACAAAGATCGGCGACTTAATCAGACTTGAGCTCCGTCTTAAGGGCATGGCGAGATAGCATTAATGGATTAATGCCCAGATATGTGGAATTGGTCATTCTCTACATTTACTGATCGCTGAGAGTCCTACCACTCCTGGCGCCGTGGTGCAGTGGTTAAGCAATACGCTACTGCCCTGCGATGGCAGGTGCTGCCATCGGTGGGGCTTGTGCGAACTAGGTTGCTCTTCCCAAGCAACCAGTCTCAGTCAAATGTTTTAGGGGAATCCCCCAAGGTGGAGTAGATTTGTAATAAGGGAGTAATTACTCATTGGCATCCACCCGAGCGCAGCCATACGGCTGCAAAGGAAAGCTATACAGCTTTCTCAGAAACTTCGTAGTTAAAGAAAAATTCGTCCTGGTCCGGGGTTCGAACCCGGGACCACCGCTACACCGGAGCAGTCGCTCTACCAACTGAGCTAACCGGGACGGCAAGCTTATGGTAGGGCGAGAGCGAATTGATCAATAACTCGAAGTGGGAACAGTGTATTTGTAATTTGAAGTGTTATAACACTTCGAGTTATTGATCAATTCGCTCTCGCCCTACCATAAGCTTGCCGTCCCGGTTAGCTCAATTGGTAGAGCGACTGCTCCGGTGTAGCGGTGGTCCCGGGTTCGAACCCCGGACCAGGACGAATTTTTCTTTAACTACGAAGTTTCTGAGAAAGCTGTATAGCTTTCCTTTGTAGCCGTATGGCTGCGCTCGGGTGGATGCCAATGAGTAATTACTCCCCTATTACAACCAGTCTCAACCAACCAGTAATTTAACTTCCACAAGCCATGGTGGGGAGAGTACTCATAATCTGGAAGGCAATTCTTCACTCCTAGAGTTCTACGTACGCCTTCACGCCTTCACGTGGGACTCACAAGGGCTTCACCGAGGGCTTCACGTAGGGCTTCACTTTGTTTACCCATCACGAAATCGCGACATGTCCCCTCTAATGCTCATGCATTAATAACTATGACTGCGTCAAAAGAACACAATGTATTTGCTCTGCCGAAGAGAAAATGATTTATTCGGGTCACTTTTCAAGTCATGCCATAAATACCTCTTATGCTTCCAAGTTATTTACAAACACTGTTGCCCAATAGGTTGCCCTCTGTCTTTAAACTGTAAATTTCCTGCCTCTGGTGACGTTTTTTTGGTGTCTTGGCGCCAATTCTGGCTACTTTTGAGACGACCGTAGCCGTAGATTGGCTACTTTTTGGCTACTTTTATAATTTTCTTGGATATTTTTTGAGATTACGACCTGGCAACCCTGCCTTCACCAGACGTCTCGTTGCAGTAGAGTAAATGAGACGCATGGCTACGAAGCGCCCGAGTGATTCCGCGCCAAGCGGTTCGGGGAAGCGGCAGTGGGTTGACCACAAGGCTTCCGCCAAGCACACTTTAGAATTTACAAAGTGGCTTTGGTATTTTTTTTGTCTGTATCTTTGAATGGGTGGTTTTCCCAAAGCGCCCGTGAACAATGATTCCCTCTGACAAAAGTCGTGGCCATAATTTTCACAGCAACATTTGTGGCGGGTGAAGTTCGGATAAGAGCTATCTTGAGCCCGCTGAAGCCGCCACATCCAAGCAAATGTCCCAGTCTGCACAAGTAACTTTCTGCCGCTCTCTGCTGCGTTTGCCTTGCCTTAAAATGGACTCCCTTAACCAAAAGGTCATCGTTTATCTGCTCTCCACAACAGGTGTCATGTCCTGCTTGATTTCTTCTTCTCGACTGCAGCGCAGAGATGACTAACTGAGGATTGTTCACTAAATTCCTAAGCTCTTCCGGCCTCGTAAGGTCATTCCCGTAGCTCGCAAAGAATACAGCGTACCGTTTCGTTAGCCGTTTCATCATCGTTCCAGGGCGTCTCGCATAAATGGCGGAAGCCGATCAGTGTACGCCGATCTAAGGATAACAGATAGAAATTATGCCTTTCCTTTGAAGACAAAAGGCCAGATGATTCCTATAGGTAACCTCAAGACCTTGGGCATGCTTCCTCGGTGGTTGCGCAAGGGCTCAGACGACTGCAAGCTAGGTTGGCTCTGAATCGGCGGCACCAAAAGAGCTGTCGCGTACACTTATACCGCGAAAAGTACATCATCCGTTTATTTCTTTCTTGCCAAGGTGCTATTACGGGCTTGTAGTAGTAGTAGTAGTAGAAGACGTTTATTCGGCCAAAATTTACCGGCCGAGCATGTCGACCGCCTGGGCGACCAGAAGTCGCTGTTCTTCCTCCCCTTCAGCGCCAAGCCAGTCGAGCCAGGTGGTGATGGATAAAGAAGGTGGGGGGTAGGAACCCGACTGCTGAGCAGCCGGGCAATAGAAGAGGCAATGGGCAAGGTCCGCATAGATACAGGGGCAGTTGGGACAGGAAGGGTCCGATCGATAGCGATAGAGAAATAGGCGAGACGGGGTGATGATTGCATTCATTTGAACGTGCCGAAGAAGGCCAGCCTCCGGCACTGTGAGTGATGGATGAGGGGGAGGGTAAAGGCGTTTGTCGAGGCCGAGCTCGAGGTAGACCTCTTTTATGGTGCGGCGAAGGGTGAGTCTCCCACCGTCCTCCGAGGGCTTGGGCCAGGGGATCAACGGTGCCCGGAAAAGTGTGTCACGGGCGAGCTGATGAGCCAGCTCATTGCCGTAAATCCCTGAATGCCCAGGGACCCAGCGGAGGAAAACGATGGAAGGCTGCAATGCGGAGACCGCTCGTTCGACCTCCTGTTGAAGAGAAGGGGTTAGGGTGCGTTTCTGTATGTGGTGTATAGCGGCTTGTGAGTCTGAATAGACTTGTATGTTTCTTCATGGATGCGGTGGTTGCAGTTCACAGATGGGTTTTACGGTGATGAGTAGATTATTCGTTTTTTTTTTTTGCGTGAGCTTGATCGACCAGAATGGCGGCTGCTACTATGTAAGTGGAGTCCATACATTTTTTTTAAGCCTACGATTTCGTTACGAGCGAAAGTTCCACTCCGGCTACTAATTCTTCAGGAAGGCTATGTCACATATTCCTGATACTTACCAGAGAATTCGTTGTCTGCCATGCCTGGAAAGAGAAATGAATGTTTGTAAGACGCATTAGTGCAGCACTGGGCGTGCGCGTACGTGCATGCACTTTCCGGGCGCTAATCCGCACACCATCAAAGCGCCCCCCCCCCCCCCTCCCGTAATTACCGAGGAAATTTCCTGAACTAATCCGCCCTTGTGTTTTATTTTAAAGCGATTGCATTTGGAGAGCCGTGAAGGCGAATAGCGACCAGCGTCGGCGTCCGTGTCAAGCCTCCGCCTCGCAACCGGTCCCCTCTTCCTATTCCCCTTCCTTCCTCCCTGACGTAATGACTCAGCAAGAATGAAAATTACTAAGAAAATTACTCTAACAGCATAAATAGACAGCCTTCCGACGAGCTACCTGTGCAAAAAAAATTGCGTGGACACGTTGGCAACTAACCTGTTAGAGGCGAAAGCCGAGGACACTATGCCGTGATAACTTCCGGTGGATGTGACGTCACCCCGTTCCCGTGGCTATATCGATATCGAAATTGTACATCTTTCGGGGGTCTTAAGTGCTAATTAAGAGTAATTACACATTTATCTATCTAATTCGACAGAAATCCGACGTTTTTCCGACCATTCTGTGACAATTTTCACTATGCCGTGACGTCTTCCGGTGGATGTGACGTCACACCGCTCCCGTGGCTCCCGTCACACCGCGTCCGCGCTATTTCGACGCAATTTCGACATTTCTGCCTATAATTAATTAACTAACTACTCTACAGTCATCACACTTGCTTCTAGGTTCATTTTTTCCTCCTCTGTCTGGTGAAACCACTGATTTTCTTCCATATTTTTAGTTCCCGAGTTAAACGCGCGTGAAACGCTTTGTTAACGGACGGACGACAGTGTGAGCCATTAAAGGAACCGTTAACCTTCTCCGTAGTGCTCAGGAAGAGCAACCCAGATCTCATAAGCCCGAACGGCCGGCGGCTGCGTTTGAAACAGCCAGTTTCCAGTGTAGAGGCGCATCGCTTCACAACTGCACCACTTCGACGGTATCCGTACGAGGACTCGCCGCGATCTAGCATCAATGTGACACATTTTTCATAGTTGCCACACCCAGGGTTAACAACCGGAGATAAGAAGCGATCTATCATAAATGTGACACGTGTATCGTAGTTGCCACAGCCAGAGTTAAAAACCGGAGATAAGAAAATGGCGAGAGTAAAAAGGAACTGTTAGTGGAAACGACGAATTTCTCAGACAACAGCAGGTCTGCTTGCAATATAGACAGTCTCCTGAAGAAATATCTGTGCGCGAATGAGACTTGCTGGAGCTATTCCTTTTCCCCAATCGCTGCTCCGCATTGCCACGAGCTATTACGAATAGCAACCTAGAATATAATCAGAATAAAATCGGAATTGAAATATAATGAGAATTGGAATAGAGTGGTGAGTGAATGACGATGGACTCAGAACTCGAACTGAATCGGAATTGCAATAGAATCAAAATTGAATAGACTGCCGAGCGAAAAAAGAATGCAATCGCATTTGCTCTGTATGGATCCAATTAATCGCCCTTTATTTCTTTACCTGAGAAGCGTGGTGACTAGGACGGATTGGTTATGCATTGACTGACACAGCGCATACAAAGGACGGGGCTTTTATTTGTCATCATGTCGCGTTCTGTGCAGCGCTGAAGTGCCAATTTTTGCTTGTTTTTAGTCCACACATTACATCTCGAGTGAAGAAGATTTAAATGGACGAACGTAAATATAGAACCACGAACTCGGGTAGTTCTACTGGCAGTTCTGCCCGACCCGAGCCCCTACAGGTGGGAACATACCAATGTGGATGGTCCTACGACAACCGCGTGCTAGTCTTACCAAAGTCACCCTGTTCCAGAGTGAGGTAAAACAGCGACCACATCTACGAGCACTGTATGCACGGATACGTTACTTCGTGAAAAGAAAAAAAAGAGGTGCAAACGAAGACTGGAAGAAACGTAAGGGGGACCAGAGCACGTCGTGATCGCTACAGCATTGGTTGCCGGTTTATATTTGCATTTTGCTGTCTTTTTTCTTTACATTAGACTAGTGTTTGGATACGAGACGGTCAAAAACCTGTATAATTCTGTCGCCTTAGTTCGAATAACTTTCTTTAAAAACAGGGCTTGTGGCTGGTATTTTCTCCTGCCCGGGAATGAATTTCCGATTTCTTGGGTTACGGAAGTATATGAGCCGTCAGCGAAAATAGAAGCAAAGTGAAATTGCCGACTCCAAGCTTGTTAAATTCCGCTAAGAACAGCGCATAGCTTGGTATCTACATACGCGTAAGCCAGCTTGGTGTCTCCAATGGCGGGAGGTTATGGAACTAAGAACAGGTTCACTTGATGGCGCGATGTGCTGACTAGACAAAGAATGCTGCAGCGCTAGCGCGCGGACTCAGTAAGTCAGTCGCACTAGCCGTTGTCGCATCTTCAGATGGTGCATCTTCATTTCATCTACGCGACCATTAGTGTAGCTGTCTTCAAGAGGCAGTGCGCCACAGAACAGATGGTCGGCGTCAGAGTTGACATTAGTCTTAAATAATAAAGACCACTCTGTCAATGAAATACTTTTAATTGCAGTGCTTACCTGCGAAGGCAGCTAGAATAAAGAGTGAAATAAATGCCTCCATTAAAACGAGTACCACTTTGTGAGAAGCAGTGATTTTTATCTCTAGCAGTTATTAGTAATGGTCTGTATTTAATCGATAACAATAATAGATAATAATAGATGCTAGCACCTGAAAGCATCGGAGGAGTGAGGGGAAGTTTAGTGTGACGTCACGGAAGGTATGATTTCAAATTACCGCTGCCGTCAGCCACACCCTGCCATGCACCATTGGATGCTGTCAAACAACGCCCGGCGGGCTTTGCCGTCTATGGCATTGGTTTTTTTTCTTTCAAAGCAGGTGTTTATGAGTTGGATATGTACCGATACCTTCAATGACGTCATCAAACCCCCCCCCCCCCCCACCCACTTGGCGTTGTGCACTGCGGAGAAGCTTGAAGGCCGTCGCTATTTTGATCGGCGATTACGTCATCATTTCAAAAGCTAGCCCAAAAGGACTTCGCATGCTTTACCTGCAAGTTTCACACATTCAGCCATTTTAGGCTCGTAGATTTCTAAAACCTATTCAGTTGCCATTTTACTGCTGCAGCAAGCAGTAAATTTCAGCTATATTCTCTTGCTCCCTCAATACTTACTTTCCCCCCGCATAAATGAGAGGTAACCTGCAAGAAAAGTGTTGGATGTGAGCGATGTGGACGCATGTTGGTTAATGAGGGTCGTTATAACCAGCTAACAGACATAGAAAAAGAGCATAGAGTCTGCTGCAAAATATAAACGCGCGTACTCATGGTTAAGGTGTGCTAGGAACGTGTCCCTTGTACAGCGATGTGGGCTTGCAGAGTGATGGTCTGGGGCGCAGGCGACGCGTATTTCACGAGAGGCGGCCGAGCCCCAAGCTGTAAAACAGAATAGTGGAATTCTCGTTAGCGTTCTCACTTACGACTTCATGAATGCTTACTCACACACGAATTCCCAAGATGTAGTGCCGTAGAGTTGGGTTACAGCAAGCGTGCCAGTGAAGTAGAAAATTTGTTAGACAGAGACAATAACTTTACTAATTTTTTTGTATTTAGGAAAGCCCGATAACTGGGCCAGACAGATTATGCGGCTTCATTTGTTTTGGTTTTTACACATGGCTGTGAACGAACAGGCTTCCTGGCATTCATTCAGTAGTTAGTTAACACAAACTAGGAATTCATTCGCAAGAACCTACGCAATGTGAAGAAGCGACAGGATACGCCTGCGTTGAGTGTTAACTAAGTGCAGACACTAGCGTCATCAACGTTTGGCTAATCACCACAGGCTCTGGGTGTGAAAACAGTTATAGTGGCCTATACATTAAGGTTGACACTTTCCGGTAGTCACAGATGATTTGAGAACAGCCGCACAGACACACCTACTAGGAGTGAACACGTATGACGCATGACGTATGACATTCGATATTGGTTGGGAACAAACCAGCAGATCCGGACAGTGCTGAAAGCTTTTGCGGCTGCTGCGGTTTTGGCACATGAGCAATGATATGCCCCGTGTTTCAGGGAAGCCAATCACTAAATAATAAAACTGAGCTTTTTGATGTACGAAGAGGTCTTTTGCGTTACAATAATACCAAAGTTGGCGGATAGCAGGAAACAGGTGAATAATTTGGACTATATGCTGGTAAGGTAAATATGGATGATTAATTCTTAATTATTAAGGTTAGGCGCCTGTTAGGAGATATAGATTTGTAGCCACGCTTTATTAATAGTCACAACAGTTTTTAGGATTTCGGAAACACTTTTACGTTTGCCGCTAAGGCTCAATAAATTTTCGCCCTCTCGCGCTGTGGCATCCATTGTGAAGACACAAGAGGGGGAGAAGAAAACGAACAACAACTGACACCGCCGCTAGCCACCCATCTGCCACCGCATCCATTCTGACTGAATCACGCGAAACATGCTCCGCCAGTTTTTTTCGCATCCATTCCACACTTTCTTCCCAGATACAAGATAGCGCCAATAAAGAAAGTCAGGTGTGTCAGACGCGTCGTGCCCATCGCTTCCGGGCTTTTTCCACGACCGGCGTGATGTCTTCTCTCATAGTTCACGTCACTAGGAGCAGCGACCAACGTTAGATGAACAAATGAAAGAAAAACTAGCTGGATTTTCAAAACATACGGCCGCCGGTCTGCAATTGCATTTGATAGGAGGTGACTGCAATAGTTCCCGGCTGCAGCACTCTACGTCACCGAAGTCGTAGGAATTCTGACGAGAGAAAGTTCCTCGAGCAAATATCTCCGCAAAAACGTGCTCCACGAAAAGCCGATAGCAGTAAAGCGTAGCAATCAGCAAGATCCGCCACTACCAGGGTAAGTTTCCAAGCCAAACACCTTCTCCTCGGCGACTGGAAGCTTACCTTATCTGTCATGCGTTGACTAAGCCCGTTCGCCGATCTCGCCGCTGCAATAGATGCTGTCGGCCAATATTGTGGCGGCAGTAAGAGGGTCCTGCCAGCGAGGACCACGGATTTCACGCAGTGGGCTTGGGGGCTTCTTGCTAAGGCGGCGAGGGCTAACGAAGTATTTCTCGAGTTCCAGCCACAGGCGCCATAATAATAGCAGCAGGATCCGCAGGCAGAAAGGGCTATTCAGAAAAGAAGGCTATGTTCCTCAAGGCGATACCGAGTTGCTTGGCCGCTGGGACAGTGGTCGTTGCGTACGCGAACGTCAAAAGCAGAGCCTAGGCGTGGACACTCAGGGTCACCGGCTGTCTATGTCTTCTTCTTTATCTCTGAATGCAACCAGCAAGCGAAACGAACACAATTCTGACCGAATGGTTGGTGCAGGAATTCATTCAGGGACTTTCGCGCCAGATTTCCACCAAATTTGCGGCGGAGATGGGAAGGGGGGGGGGGGGGGGGAGTCTGGTTGTGATGACGCTTTCAGGTCACTTTACGTTAGTGGCCCACTTCCCTTCTCAGGGGATTTTTCGTTTATTTGTCGTTTATGGTCAACGCCACCGACGTCGACGCCGATTTTTCTGCGGCGTGATCTCCTTAACGCTCTTGGGTCAAAATGTGCGGCTAGTTAGTCGCAATGACGACGAGAACTCAACTAACGAAACAACAAGAAAAGTATTTATGTCTTTATTCAAGCAAGGTATTAGAGTAAGACGCGTACGTACTCCGAACATTGTATTGAGAGTGCTAGCCCGAATAACACGCGTTCGCACATCACACACACTATCACATCACTGGCGCACTGACCCTTGCTTGTGTCCATAGTTCCTGCATAACATACCTCCCCTTTAGACTACATGGCTCTTTGAATACTTTGAATACGCACCACGAACTCTTCGACGAATGAGCATTTCTCTTTCTTGAATGAAGAAGGATGTGCCGACTGTGAAGGAACCGGGAAAGCTTCATGGCAATGTCTCCACTCCCCATGCGCTCGAGGACTTGTTTTTTCTCTCGTATATTTCACTCGAGCTTATCATTGGAAGACAGGCGGTAAGGTTCCACTTCCTCATTTCTAATTTGATTCTTCTGCATTAATTCCGAAATTTATGGTCAAGCCTTCAAGGTCAGTCTGCATAATTTAGCTTGTTTGCTGTTATTGATCGACACTCATAGGCTATTGGCATTTCCTGCCCTCCTTCTATATGAATTAAAACTACTTCCAGGCCATATGAACCGATTCTCCGACGCAGATGCTATCTGAGACTGGGCTTGATACGCTAGCTAGTCGTGCTACGCTCCACCGTCTGAAGTTTCTGTACATGATTTTGCATAACAAACTTAAAGTTGATTCTGCTACGTACATTACCTTGAACACTTCCAGAGTAACGCGTCACAATAATGAACTCACCATACAAGAATACTTCTGCGCTAACAATACCTTTATGTTCTCTTTTTTTTTCCGCGAGCTGTGCGGGAGTGGAACTCCCTTGATGTTTCAGTGATTGTACAGCCAACTACTGAAAAATTTTTGGCGCTAGCTGGCAAAAGTGTACTGTCAGAGAACAAACTGATTTTTTTTTTTACTTCTAACATTTTGGAGGGTTTTCCATGTGTTTGTATTCCCATGTATTTATTTTTATTTCTCGTGGGCATTTATGAAGTGTAAAAGTGATTATTATTCATGCGTTATCTTTGTATTGCCTTTTTCCAATGCCTCTTCCGATTGTCCCCATAATTTTCACTGTCCTTTTTGCACACTTGAAATTGTGTTTATGCCTGGTCGACTGCGGACAAAACCCATTCCTGTAAAAATCCGGAAAAAGAGATTGGCAGTATTAATAAATAAATAAATAAATATGAACAGCCATAACAGGCCATTACTGTTTTGTCGACACTGCAGTGAATGACGACCTGAGTTAATTTCAGCTGTTGTTTCGCCTGCTGGGTAGAGTTAAGATACCTTAGCTGTCCATTCCCAACCACAGACACAGTCTAGCAGCCTGTAGAGAGGTTCCAGGGCTCGTGCTCCTCCTTTAAAAAACCTATTGTACAAGTTGAGCACACCAGGGAATGCTTGCCATTCCTTCTTGCACTTTGGTACTAATATTTCATGAGTAGCCTTGACCTCACCGTCTGTGGACTGTATTCTCGTCTTGTTGATCTCAAAAATACTTCTTCCGCACCAAACTGGCATCTGTCTTAGTTCAGTCGAACGCCATCCTCCTGCATTCACCTGAGTACTGCTTCTAGACAGATGTTGAACTTTTGTTCATCTCTGCTGCCCACCAGGATGTCATCGAGGAAAACTTGAACGCCATCAAGGCACTGGAGTAGAACAGCCATGAAGGATTGGAAGATCGCAACTGCTGCTACAACAAAAAAAAAGAAGACGCGTTACACGAAACAGACCACGGTGTGTGGTGATGGTCAACTGGTCAGCTGTTTCCTAGTCTGCTTCCAGTAGTTGAAACGCCTGATCAAGATCAATCTTGGAGAATATCGAACAACCTGACAAATTTAAAACACGTTGTTGGGCTGGTTCGTGCATAACGTTGATGGAAAAACACCAGCCAAAAAACAGACGAACACAGGAAAACGAGAAGTTAGGACAGACTGGCTAACTCGCAAATTTTGCAAATTTGCAGATTTTTCTTCGGGAGTCGGCAAGAGGCAAGTGTGTCATTGAACAGCAGAATTTACGTTTGGTGGTGTCCATGCAGAATGCCGCACTGGCTGCAAATTTGTCTGACATATTTGTCCAAGGCGTCCTTAACTCTCGGCTGAAGAGCAAATGGATGTGGACGAGGCAAGAGCAACTTTCGCTCGGTAGTTTGCTCACTTTTTAGACAGTATGCGGAGAGACGTGTGTTACTAACTTCCCTGCTCTGATCTGTATACCCCTCTCGCGCATGTATGGTTCTCCCTCACCCTCTTGATACTACCTGTATTCACTCCCATCCGTCGCCCAGAGAAGTTGCGCTTGTCCAGTCACTTACTGTACGCGGTCTGTTTTGGCGCTGTATTTTCACGAAAGGACGTAGACTATTTTCCTGATTTTTTTTTGTTGCGGAGCCGACCAATGACTCGATGAGGCGATCAAGTGTTCTAGATTAAATGTGAATGGTCTATCGTGATAGCACCGAACTTTTTTTTAAGCAGTTTACCGAGCCAACGTGCCTCACTTTTCCGCATAGCCAACAATTCTGAATAAAAGCATTTTTCAGCGGGACAAACTTTGTGAACGGAATTTCTTCATATAATGCAATATTTCGCTGTAATAATAATTATCTTCGCTGGTAACCCGACGGCAGTCATTTTTTTTTTCATTAATGTTTTTGCTACCGTCAGAAGCGTTCCCTATTAGTTTTCTATGGCAGTTATAACTGTTCGATGTGATCGATGGAAACACGTTAAAGGAAACATTTTGCTACATATCAGTAAAACGGACCATTTTTTTTCACCATTTTCATAAGTGTCTTACAATTTTTCATTTTTCAAAATTTTTCTCTCAGAATGTTGGTCGTGACTGTCTGTAGGGGCTAAAAGGGGGTTTGTGCTTTGCACACCAACGTTAAAAAAGTGATTCCTCTTCTTATCTTAGACTGGAAAACTGTGATTAGTTTACAGATTTGCACATCTCTCCCAGTATTCAAGGAGGACCTTACTCTCCTGGCTATGTGTACCACATGGTCCCTCCAGAAAGAGAAAAAAACCTGCCCCATTTTTAAACCTGACCCCAAACGGGAGTATCAGTCAAGCTAAATTGAGAAATAATTGTCTGAAGGTTGTAAAGATGTCTCTTTTACCGACATCTGAGACTCAGTGACTCAGTAGCAAGTCACATTAGGCAAGACATATACTAGATGGAAAATAAAATGCGTAAAGGAGTACCGTTGAAATGGAGGTGAAGTAGGCGGTCACTTTGATCACGCTGCCACTTTTATTGATTTGGCTCTCGTTATTATCTCGCCTCGCGGCTAAAAAGAAGGCGAGCGTAGGGCGTCATCCGAAGGTGCCCAGGTATTCCTTGAGCTTCCTCTCTCGGTCCCTGGGAGCCGTGCAATTCCAGGTGATGTCCGACAGGTGCGTGTCGAACAGCATCCAGGCTATCTTGTTCCGGAGTTGAAGACTCATCACGTTATCCACCTGCAGAGGAGGGTGTTGAGAATGCGTCACTAGCAACCTTGCATGTTTCGTGTCCAGAGAAATCTCTCACACTTCTCACAGGGGTACCAGCGGAAGGACAGAGATACCTGCACCCCCAGACGCTACAAAAGAACGGCAGCACTGAGGAGCGCAGGCAACACTACTCACGAACGAAAGTATATTCTGCAGACTGCATGTCACGTAATCTTCTCCAGAGCGTTAAAGGCTTAGCCCGGCCACCACTTTTTTCCCAGCATGCTTGTTCTTGATGTACAGTGGTGAGCAGCCTTGTCTAGAGCGCTTGAGCAGTGCGCACTTGGTAACAAAAACCGAAATTAGAGAGCAGCCCCTCATTACAGGGCAAAGTTTTCGTGCCTGCTTTGTTTACGAGGCTATCTGGCGCTACTTCCGTGCAAGCGTTGCAGCTGGACCCTAGAGGCTGCCACAAAATCTGGATTTGTTTGCAAGGAAGTGCACCGCCCGAGCGCTCTAGACAAGGCTGCTCACCACTGTACAGGGTCAAACACATTTAAAGGGAACACGGCTCCGCGTGGATGCGCACACGCGGAGCACCATTGCGACTAAGCCGGTGGCAAACCCGTGAAAAGGAGCAGATGACACGAAGCACCACGTCGAGGTCCCTCTTCTCGTGCGCCACTCTGTTTTAATTAATGAGCGGGTTAGATGCAATGGCACTCAGCAGGCACGTGGCTACGCGGAGCCGTGGCCCCTCTAAATGTGATTGAGCCGCCGCGATGGCTCAGTGTTTATGGCGCTCAGCTGCTGACTCGAAAGACGTGGGTTCGATACCGGCCGCGGCTGCTGAATTTCGATGGAGACGAAATTCTAGAGGCCCGTGTACTGTGCAATGTGCAGTGCACGTTAAAGAACCCCGGGTGGCCGAAATTTCCGGAGCCCTTCACTACGGCGTCCCCCATATCCCGAGTCGCTTTGGGACGTTAAACCCCATAAACCAAACCAACCAAACCAAGTATATTCTGAGGACCACATGTCACGTGACCTTCTCCAGAGCGCTAAGGGCTTAGCCCGGCCACTACTTTTTTTCTCTGCATGCTTATTCTTGAAGTACTGGGTCAATCACATTTAAAGGGAACACAGCTCCGCGTGGCTGCGCACAGGCGGAGCACCATTGCGGCCTAAGCCGGTAGTAAACCCGTGAAAACGTGCAGATCACACGAAGCATCACGTCGAGGTCCCACTTCCTGTGCGCCACTCTGCATTGATTCATGAGCGGGTTAGATGCAATGGCACTTAGCAGGTGCGTGGCCACCCGGAGCCGTAGTCCCTGGAAGTGTGATTGAGCCGCCGCGGTGGTTCAGTGGATATGGTGCTCGGCTGCTGACCCGACAGACACGGGTTCGATCCCGGCCGCGGCGGTTGAATTTCGATGGAGGCGAAATTTCTAGAGGCCCGTGTACTGTGCGATGTCAGTGCACGTTAAGGGTAGTAGAAATTTCCGGAGCCCTTCACTACAGCGTCTTTCATAGCCTGAGTCGCTTTGGGACGTTAAACTCTCATAAACCAAACCAAACCAAGTGTGATTGACCCCGTACACTGAGGTTGCTAGTTTCAAACAACAAGGGATAGTGTGACTACATTCTGGACGGCTCTTGTGGAGTTTAGTACATCGTCGACTAACCAGAGGGAACGTGCAAAGGTAAAGCTAGCTGCAAAGGCTAAGGAGGGTATAGGGTACCTAAATACGCATGCCTCGTGAGCTTGCGTCTAAGCGCCCGAGAACAGGGCAGAGAAGAGCAACATCTGCGACCACACCCCATACGAGCGTTGTGGGTGGTCGCCCTCGAAGAAGTTGGCAGAGTGAGCTTACTGATTGGTTTTAGTTTACAGTAGAGCAGCTGACGAGCTACTGGCGAGCAGGTGACATTGTTAAAGGGAAATGGCACGAACAGCACGGTATCAAAATAAGCGTCGCTGCCTCCTCCGGGAACTTGAACTCTTTTAATGCGGCAAATAACATCCGAAATTCTATGTGCCGTAACAAAGTAAGCGTGGGAAACTTAAAAGCATTACTAATGTTTTGGGGTTGAAGAAGAGAGAAGCGACTCGGCATTCTTTCTGATGCTTATCGAGGGCTATTCTTCACTGCGCCATCAGCTGAGAAGAATGCAGTTTTCTAAATTTGGAAACATCTCCGCCAATTCCTAAAGGTAATTGGAAACTTTAAATGACAACCTTGAGCATAACTGTATTAGACAAAAAAGTTATCATTTAGAGCCTAGTTGGCCAACTAACAGTCAACACTGCTCAGGGGTCAATGACTTCTTCAACTACTGTGCAGCTAAAAGCAATCTTACACTTAAAAACATAAAAGGCATATGTTTAAACAACATTACTGATGAAACTAAAGCACGTACGTACCTTTCTTTTCATGGTTTCCCAGCTGTCGTAGAAGAAATCGTAGGAGGAGATAGCGCCGAACTCCGTAGGAAGGTCGTCCATCCTACTAAGGGACGCGTTTGGATCGCACACCTGCGCAATAAAACCGAATGAAGTCTTTCTTTAAAAGGCTGCACTGTAATGAGTGAATGCAACCCGTAAAGCTGCATGCGTGCGCTAGCATAGCTACTGCTTGATGCAGTTTCTCGTCATTGCGAATGGCACTGGTGAGAGCTGGAGTGTTATCTTAGAAATTATCTGCAAACAAAAAGCTACTTCACCGGAATTTTAATGATCCTTCTTGCTTTGCGCTGGCCGGAAAGTAGGCCTCATATCGAAAAAATGAAATTAATTCCAAACCTTCACATAGTTTGTGAGAGACGCCATAGATAAGGGCTCTGAATTGACTCATTCGATAAAAATACGGCCCCGGGAAACAATGATATCATGCCTGCACCAATTGTATTTGTTGTTCACCTGATACCTCTCCCACTGCAGCATATATGCAAGCAGCAATAATCTTTAGTGACAGCATGAAAATTGGACAAGTGAGCACTTAACATAAGGCCCGTTCGGTACAGATAACTGACAATTAGAGTGATTTCAAAATTGGTCGTATTTTCTAAAGTATTAGAAACATTTGTAAGAATACGTTTCAGCAGCTTTTTTCAGTAAGAAGCAGCTCATTTTGAAGGAACATTATGACTTCCGGGCAAAACTTGAAACAGAAATAGCTCTACTTCACAAAAACAAAGTTGGTCGATAATTTTGAAAATAGCCAATACACGATACGTCTGTTCCTTCGCTATGGAAAAAACTTAGACTCAGTTAAACGCGGCCTTTTTTCCTAGGAACTTTCTTTTTATGGTGTACATGACGCCGCGTTTTTTTATTTTATTTTATTTATGGCATACTGCAGGCCGTGAGGCCCAAGCAGGAGTGGATACAGAACAGAACACAAATTGAGCAATAATACCAAAGTGCAAACAGAAAACGAGCAGCGCGAAATGACGTGGAAAAGAAAAAGAAACTAACAAAACAAACTAAAAACAAACTAACAATGGTTAATTATCAGGTCAAGAGACCGTTTAATTTCATTCGCAGGTATTTCAATATTCAGTTTCCTTTTATAAGCCTTAATAGACATCTGTCGGCGATAGAATCGATTGCATATGTTCCTCGCAGGATTGTTTTATGCTCACTGTTTTTTATTATAGATATTTACAATATTGTCCTAATAACGCATTCACATGACACCGAGATGTAGGGTGATGACACCAGCTCGTTTTTTTTTCCTCTAAGAAACATTTGTCCGATTCCAAAACCGCCGCCGCGATGTCTCAGTGGTTATGGGGCTCTGCTGCTGACCCTAAAGACACAGGTTCGATCCCGGCCGCGGCGGTTGAATTTCTTTGGAGGAGAAATTCTAGAGGCCCGTGTACTGTGCGATGCCAGTGCACGTTAAAGAACCCCGGGTGGTCGAAATTTCCGGAGCCCTCCACTACGGCGTCTCTCACAGCCTTAGTCGCTTTGGGACGTTAAACCCCATAAACCAAACCAAACCTATTCCAAAACCACCACTAACACCTTACATGATAAAACCAACTCCGATTACCTCAGCTGCCTATACCAGTACGCAAAACTCAGTGTGTAATTTTCAAACGGCGCACCAAGCCGACACTTTTCCCATCCAGATCAAATTGCAGACCTCTGTGCTTCAACGTTTCTCCTAATATAAGTTGTCCTCTGTGAAGAAAACTTAAGTTGGATTTTCATGTAAATTAGGTTCCCGCAAGTATTTTGTAATTTATTGACGTTACATTAAAAATAAGAAACTTGCTTCCTGGGTGGCTTCAATGTGAAGTATACATCAGTTCAAACTGATCTTCAGCTAAAGTAGAGTGAAAAGGCCCTGGGTATCGCCAACCAGAGCAGTGCGGTGCACAGAAAAAAAATTCAACTAAGGAATCATAGATTTCCAGTTTTTTAAGCACAAACTGCTGGTGGTAATTAAATTATTTAAATTAAGGCTAAGAATCTATAATCCTGATCAAAGCATCCGAAGTCACGTTTGCTATAATTTTATCATAAAAGTTACCAGCAGTACTATTTAATGCACAGCCGTTTCAAATGTCTTTGTGAAGAACCAAGTATAGTGCATGCAAACTTTAATATTTCGTACCTGAATTTCGCAACAAAACACCCACGCATTATGGAATTCATATAACTGCCTGGTGCTCACGATAGGCTCGAGATTAGCATAAAAATTATTCCATGCCAAGCTTACTTGCACTATTGAGCGAAAGCCCGTCTGTGTGTGTGATAGCACCTAATGGTATCCATAAAATATTGCGTCCTCATGCAACTGGCAGGTGACGATTAAATTAATGATTGGTCGCAAGAGCAGCCTGGATCGCACAAACACCACAGATGGCAGCACCTGCCATCCCACAACACTGGCGCACCGCTTTACCACTGCACCACTGCTCCAGAAGTGGTATGAGCACTCGCAGGGATCTATTAATGTTGAGTAGATCAAGACCATTTTTGCATATATGGGTAAGAACCCATTAGTTGTTTGACTTTTAACACCTGACCAAAGGAATTTCGAGGAAATCATGGGCAGCATTGTTGGAATCGCTCTCGCCTATTCGCTTTAATGTGAATTCAAGGGGCTTAACGTTCTCTCTCGTGATCTTTTTATTGTTATGTGAACTGTTCCTTCGGGGCAACGCGCCATTTTATGCGTCAATGCGCTTTTCGTTTCAGCCTATTCACTATGCTCACTCCCAGAGCGACCCAGGCTATGAGAGACGCCGTAGTGAAGGGCTCCGGAAATTTCGACCACCTGGGGTTCCTTAACGTGCACTGGCATCGCACAGTACACGAGCCTCTAGAATTTCGCCTCCATCGAAATTCGACCTCCGCGGCCGAGATCGAACCCGCGTCTTTCGGGTCAGTAGCCGAGCACCATAACCACTGAGCCACCGCGGCGGAAAGTTATGAACAGTCACAGGTACTCGCTAGACCACTCCAGTTTGCTTCAACTGCCCTGCAAAAACTAGTTCATTGGATTTGGATTGCCCGCTTCTCCCGCCATCGTATGGTATTTACCTGCGCCCCTTGGTTTTTGCAAACGATGTATTATCGTGTGTCTACTATTCAACCTCAGCAAAACCCGGTCGCGTTGCTCTCCACGTGCCTGTGCGTATCCGACGAGTGTAAACTGGGTGCATGCCGCGTATGGCGTGCGGTCCCGGGACGTCGCGACGTCTTTCAGCCGGTACAGCATGACGCCCATCTCGAAAGACAGCCCCACGTACAGGCTCTGCCGCTGGTACGGTTGCGAAGCCATCAACAAGGTGGCGTGCTTGTCCTGCGGACACGTTGCGAGAGCACTAATTGAAGAAGGCAGTAATATCGCAGCATCGCACATAGGGCAAGCCGTCTCAATCTGCATTTATTCAAACAACTAATCAGCGAAACATTATCAATTGATTAACCAAAAGCAACTCATAGGCGTGAACAGAACATCCGCCTAGACAGACAATCCTACTTCTCAATAAGTACCCAGTATCTGCGATGCAATTTCATTTTAATCAAAAAATATTAACTATAAGGCTTGAACAGGACATCCGCCTAGACAGATCATCCTACCTCTTAAGGAATGCCCCGTGTCTGCAATGCAATTTCATTTTAATCAAACAGTATTAACTAATGTGCTTGAACAGAACGTCCGCCTAGACAGATAATCCTGCCTGTAAAGGAGTGCCCAGTATCTGCGATGCAATTTCATTTTACTCAAACAATACCAACTAATAGGCTTGAACAGGACATCCGCCTAGGCAGATAATCCTGCCTCTAAAGGAGTACCCCGTGTCTGCGATGCAATTTCATTTTAATCAAACAATATTAACTAATAGGCTTGAAGAGGACTTCCAAATAGACATATAATTCTGCCTTTAAAGGAGTGTCCAGTGTCTGCAATGCAGTTTCATTTAAAAATGTGCACTTGATAAAATGAAAAGCCCTCTACATGAATGCAGACGTCAGTGGCACGCAGGAAACGCTGATATAAGCAAAGACAAGCACCGTTGCATAAGTGACACACAATGACGATAATCCATTGGCGTACTCTTCCTTAACTAGAAAATAATAAATGGCTTGCATTCCCAGAAGCTGCATGGCATAAATTTAGGTCCTAAAACTTCCATCCTAGTTCATTGCGTCGACGTGTTAATTCTCAATGCCGATAGGAGCGTCGCCATCTGTTTCCTGCGTCTTGCTGTCAACAGAGGTGGTAGCCGTAAACTGGAAATACAACAGCGATGTGAAATTCATGTTCTGGTTTGGTTACCCCACCAATGGGTTTGCAGTATTATGATCATAGGCAGCATATTGCAAACGGTTAGCCCATAGTCACCTGCGCATGTAACAACCTAGACTAGAGAAAGTGACAAAACTTCAAAGCACTGCTTCAGAAAGCTCTCATTTCTACCCCTAAGCAATGGAAACCACGTAATAATGGTGCAGCTTGATAACCGGGCCAAATTTGACTCTGCACGAGATATACGATGGTTTTCGCTTTTTTTTTCCATGAAATGCGAGGGCTTTCTCTTGGGAACGTCGAATAGACTGATCTGTGCAGTGTCATAAAGGTTCTTGCAGCGGAGTGGAAGCTATCCAAATACGATGCAACGCACTAGGTGAACAGGAACCAGATGCACACTCATCAAAGACGTACGCTTGTGCTGGCTTGCAAAACTTTCTCTGTACAGGATAATTTGAAGCATATATCTGAGAAAACTGCTGGCATATTTAGTACCTATTACCGCTACTTTTCGCGCCATTAAAGCGCCTGCAGAGGGATAGCTGCGCAAACAAAGCGTATATATAAGGTCTGAGTGCCGGAGCATCGACTTTGAGATGTTTTGACTATCTTCATCTCATAGTCTACGACACCTGATTCGTGTATTTGCGCGACACACCTATCGGGCGCGTCATTCCGAACAGTTCATATAGATTATTTCACTCCCCGAATATGGGTCAATTCAAAAAGCTTCGTGCCTATGGTAATGTTTCAACCCACGCGGATACCTTCGGCATTATTTATGGGCTCCCATACCATACCTATGAGCAGCGGAATGCCACTGAGGAACGCATTCCGTTCCGCATCACGTGAGGCTTTCCTGGCGAGGGCGCAGAATTGGTCGTTGGTTTTAAGCTAACAAACAATAAACTATATATCATTCGATACTGAGCGCTTACAAATATCCTACGTCAAGATGCGATTGTCAGCGCTTACGAAGCCCGCGAAGGTTGCGTTCGTTGTCTTCCACACCGTCGGTGGCGCGGCAAGGCAGAGGTCCTGCCTCTCCATCGTCCCGACGCTGCTTATTGTGATGAGAATGTCCACGTCGAAGCTGGAAGAGCGTTGTGGAGGGAATGAAAATAAATTAATGGCGAGCACAGAACTGACAATGCGGACAATCACCTTCAGTATGGTTTAAAAGCACTTACTGTTGGGCTAGTTGGTTTTGATTCATATTTAAATATTTAACGGCACAAAAAACAGACGCAACACATAGGCACACGACAAGACGAAGCGCCAACTTCCAACTGGTTTCATTACATACACGGAAAGTACATATGTAGCCTTTACCGTCACATACCAGGCAGGTTACCGACATATCAAGAAAGACGTGATAAGGCACACTCCAGGAAATTCTTTTCAGCTTTATACAGCGAAATTGATGTATCACTTACACACAAGTTTCCTTTCTTTTCGGCAAAAAACGCTTCTATCAGATCCCTAAACTTAGTGTCTTTGCTTTTGCCCCGAACATACCTAAAAACTTTAGAAGCCTTGTTATCGGGTAAGACCTGCTGCAGAGCTTGGTCCATCTGAGATGAAAAAAATAATAAAATATTTTAAAAATTTTTTCTTGGACCAAGCTCTGCAGGAGGACGAGGACCAGGGCTGACCGAAGGAGACTTATTTCCCTCTATTTATTTATTTATTTAAATAAATAAATAGAGGTAAATAAGTTTTTTTCGCACTTCGCCGGTCCTGCTCCATGCACCGTTTGCATTACGCTTTACAGAGTTGGAGGAATGCATGGATTAACAGGGTAGTTTAGAAGATGGTTGGTTTATGGTTGGTTTATGGGGTTTAACGTCCCAAAGCGACTAAGGCTATGAGAGACGCCGTAGTGGAGGGCTCCGGAAATTTCGACCACCTGGGGTTCTTTAACGTGCACTGACATCGCACAGTACACGGGCCTCGAATTTCTCCTCCAAAGAAATTCAGCCGCCGCGGTAGTTTAGAAGAGCTTTCAGAGTTCGTACTATACGCCTGAGAGTGCGGGATAGGGAAGCACGCTTGGCACAGGTGAATTCTGCGCAGTAGTAAATATGCAGCTAAGAGTCTTAACCGTATCTTACTCAAATGAGATAACGGAGATGAGATAGATGAGATAACAGGTGAAATCCATCCGTACATACCCGGCGAGCACTCTGAATTGTGCCTCGTAAGTGGTCCATGCGTTCACCTCGGCGTAGGTCCACAGGCCGGTAGCCAGGATGATGTGTCTGGACCTGTCGCCTCCTTGCAACTGCCGCAACCTCTGCGTACGGCA
Organism: Amblyomma mixtum; assembly: GCF_055824585.1. Lineage (NCBI taxonomy): Eukaryota > Metazoa > Arthropoda > Arachnida > Ixodida > Ixodidae > Amblyomma > Amblyomma mixtum. Next base: position 20,034,956 of record NC_143019.1, read on the forward strand.
AAGGGGAGGAGGAGCGCTCAGCTGTGCTGGCAATTTAGAGATTTTCGTAGTGGATCGTAAATGTGTACCAACTCCTCATCTACTGCGATCTTATGTACATGGAATTATCGATATATCAAACTATTTCGCGATCCCCTTCGGATTTGATATATACGGGTTTGACTGTGTATCTAACAAGACGATAAACGAGGCGCAGGCTATGGCGACAGGACCACTCGTCAACTCAAGAGCGCAGCGGCAGATGGCCTTCGAAGAGGACCCTCCAACCATTGGCGTCCACCTATCGTCAAGAAATCACGATCAGCCATCTTGAGCCTGCTAACATGGCGTCGCAGGTGGCTAGAAACGGCAAGGCGGCTGAAGAAAGGTCGTCGTCACTGCGATAGATCTTGGTGGTTGTTCGCCGCCATTGGATGTAGGGCCTTCTTTGAGGGACATTTCCCACTCCGTCCTCACGTTTTATCTAAGATTTTTCAGTCTCCGAAAGAAATATGCTTCACTCTCGTGAAAAAAAAGTTCTACGATTTACCTGTTTATGCTAAATGTTACTTGAGTGCGCCAGTGCGTTTGCCCTTGTTTAGCTTTGTTTAGCTCGTAAAGTCCAACTCTAAACACAGTACACATCATCGCCGTCATCGCCGTCAAGTCCCGCTTGTGCCAGAGTCGATCACCCACTGAACGCGGGTAAGAAAATGGATGCCCAGGAAGCCGCATTTGAAGATTCTAGTTGAATGCAAATATTCTTGCAGTCGTTCCTCGGCGTTTCCCTTGCGATAAGCAGCCTGGACTGCTAGCTGCGATTCGCTATCTTCTGATTCTTCTGGCGACTTCATACTTTGCCTTTTTTCTGCCATCTGCATGTGCACGCAACTGCATTTCTAGGCTCTTCATCTTCACACCCTCTCTGCACTCGGCTTCGGCTAGCGCCACGCCCTCTTCCTTTGACTACAGCTGCGAGACCCCGTTAATCTCATTGGTTGCAGCTGTAGCAGCGCCATTTCCCTGCTTCCCACTTCGCTGCACCAGCTACTCCGAGCTACGCCAGAGGACATAACGGTTTTTTCACTAGATACCCTTATAATACTAGCGCACAAAAGGATACCAGATTGGCCCCAATAATGAAGGTGTGGCCTCTTACGTGATAAACAATGTCATCAAGTCCTCTGAGGTTGTATATAGTAAGCATTGTCTTTACAGTAATAAACGTAACAAAATATGGCTTCTTATTGAAGGCACTCTGATGATGAAAGGACCACCTAGGTAGGGCGGCACGCACTCTTAATAAACAAACAAGCGTCAAAAAAATAATGTCCAGTAAAAGCATGAGAAAACGCTGCGAATCTTTTATGCGCTATTTTGAAAGTTCAAACATTTCTTCGCGTGCTTTGGACAAAAAAAAAAGTGACAGCTGCTTGTGCAAACATACAAATTATCCCTTTACTTGCAGGTACAGAAATGAACATAATCTCTGCAGCCTTAATGTCTGCTTTTGGGCGGCGAAATTAGAACGGCATTGATTTGCGAGCATGCATCCGCATTCGGTGTTGTTGGACGGGCGAATATCCAGTTACGTGTTCCCGTGGACCACTGACCAAAACGTTGGCATGGCGCACATTGAACAGCACTTCTCGTAAGGATGCATCTCGTCTGAACGCACCGTGATGATGGTCCCAGCTAGAGACACCAGTCGGTAAAGGTAAGCTGCGCGCGTCACGATGTTCAGGATGCCGTAGTGCTTGATGTTTTTCATGGCCAGTTCCTGGAGTTCCTTCTTCACATATGGGATGTCCAGGGACGTTGCAGCGGTGGACTGGCTGCATTGGAGAGAAAGGAAATTTTATATGTCGAAGCTGCAGAGTTCGGTATGCCCAGTTTTTTACTCGGTGAGTCAATAACAACTGGGTCGAATTTTGATGCATGTGAAATTGCAGAGGCCCGTGTACTGTGCGAATTCAGTGCACGTTAAAGAACCCCAGGTGGTAAAAATATCTGGAGCCGTTCACTACGGCGTCCCTCATAGCCTGAGTACCTTTGGGATGTTAAACCCCCACGAACCGAACCAAACAGAAGTGTTCTATGACTCTAAAAGAAGGTGCATATAAGGTCCTGAAGAAGATCTTGTTCGCTTCAAATACTACCACCCCGAGTTGTAGTTTTATATAGATATGCATTGCGGGCAGTTCCAGCTTCCTTTGTAGACCAGTTTACTCGATCGTTTCAATGAAACATTTAGATGGCCGAAGAATAAAGGAGATCACTGAGTGCACCATTCCGCGGTGTCTTGAGCTTCGTTGGAAAATAGTCATTCACAACACCCGCGCAAAAGTAAATGGTCTTCAGTTGGCCCTGCTGGTAAAAAGCACACATAAAGGGTTAAAGGCGTCTATTCGTTGCAAACGGCATTGCGTCGACACTAAGCTGAATGCGGCACTCTCGCAAGGACGCAATCACAGGACGCTAGCGAGTGCAAGAGCATTTAGTAGGTGTATTAACACAACAATTAGGAAAATATCAGCAGGCACAAATCAGCCGCGCTGTTTAGCCAGCTTCCAAACCAATCATATCTCTATAACGATACAAAGGCTGCCAGCCTTCCGGTCCCAATCCTCCGAATGCGAAAAGTTAAGAATGTGGTTACAGGACTGAGCGCGAACACAGACCGGGCATCGAAGGACACGCCGCCGGGGTAGTCTGTGAACTCTTCGGTCTGCAGGGCGTTCACGAAGTCCTGCCAGCCGTTGCCGCCTTGCCAGTCTCGCAGTTTCCCGTCAGAGACGAGAACGTGCGTGTACAGCACGTGGCTGCATAGGCCAGGCGTCGGATAGGAGATGAACGCCGTGCCCCTGCTGCTAAGTGTGCACACCAGGGGCATCCGGGTCGCTGCAAGTGCAATAAACAAAAGCACTGCTTTTCAGTTCCTGGCTCTCTCTATGGCACGTATGTTGTTGTATAAACAGAATACTTGCATACAGTACAGTCTTTTGTCAAAAGTAACCAGGCTGCATGGTTTGCTTCTAGCTCGTACAGTGGAGCCCTTACAGCTTCCCTGAAGCTGAAATGGTTGTTTAAGGTAAGGACTGGGGGTCTTCTTACATTCCAACAACTTTTCATCTTCAGGAAAGTCACAAGGGCTCCATTATACAAGCTAGAAGCAAACCAAGCAGCCTGGTTATTTTTGACAAAGCCGGTACCTCTCTCCCCGCTATCCTTTCTAGCTGTCTGCTCACCTCTTTCATTTCATTTCTCCAGTCTGCCTACTATCCCTCTATTTCAGCTGCCCAGTCAGGTGCTTCCAGCGGCGATGGCAATGTTGGGGCTAGCAAATACCCTTCCCTTCTCTTTATATATCATTTTAATAAACCGCCACTACTAGTACTACTTTCTATGGCCAAACACGATTACTAATGTCCCTTTTTTATTGTAAAACAGTTGAAAGTACAGCTGTGCGTCCCCCGATAGTCCCCAATAGTACGACCCGCCGCGGTGGCTCAGTGGCAAGGCGCTCGTCTACCGAGCCGAGTACCCGGGTTCGAACCCGACCGCGGAGGCCGCGTTTCTATGGAGGCGAATCGCAAGAGGCGCCCGTGTGCTGTGCGATGTCAGTACACGTTAAAGATCCCCAGGTGGTCGAAATTATTCCGGAGACCTCCACTACGGCACCTCTTTCTTTGTCTGTTCTTTCACTCCCATCTTCCTCCCTTCCCTTGCGGCGCGGTTGAAGTGTCCGCCGAGATATGCGAGACAGATACTCGCCATTTCCTTTCCTCAAAACCAATTTACAATTCACCAATTTACCCCGATAGTACGAGGGGGGATGAGAGAGAGATGTGAACTGCAGGCAGTGACAACGTTGGGCCAGAAACGCGGCGCTGAAGCCATAGGCCGTCGTCGTTGATTCTGTTCATTGGCGTTGGCGTTGCAACGTTTTATCCGATCATTTTAACGAAGGGAAGTGCGCGTGACTGGCTCCCTGGGTCAGTGGACGCCTGAATCACGTTTATAGGTATGTGGTGGTGGTAAAAAACTTTAATCAAAGAGAGCTTGAGGGTCAAAAAACCCTGCTGCATGGTCGGTATCCTTAGTCCGGGACACCGCACGACGAGGCCCCGTCTCGCGCCCGCTAGACCAGAGCCCTATGGGACTCCAGTGTGGAGCAGTTGAGGAGGGCAGTCTCCCATGCTTCTCGGGTGGGGCTGGGGCTGGGGCTGGGGCTGGGATGGGGGGTGGGGGGTGGGGGAAGGAGGAAGGGGAAAGGAGGATTTTGAGTACATGCCCACACCATGTGAAAGATATCGCATATCTCAGCAAATAAAGTTGTTTCTCTCTCTCTCCACAGTGCGGGCAGCGCCCATCTGTGTTCGGATCGAAGTGTTTTGCTATGGCAGGACAGAGAAGGGTTCCTGTCTGCAGGCGCCGCAGAGTTCACTCCTCCGCCTTACTCGGCCCCTTTGCAGGTGCCGGGTAGAGACGGTGGCTGTCGCAATAATGAATTGAGATTTCGCGGAACCGCAGAAGCGGTTTATGAGCTTCTGAGCCAGGAGAGCTAGGATGAGGAGCCCGGTGTGTGAGCGCTCGGGCGGCCGCATCATTGCCTCGTAGACCCTGGCGGCTAGGAGCCCAGATCACTTTTGTGCGAGTTGGATCGGCGAGAGCGCGTATTAGAATTTGGGAGGCAAGAGGTGATATTTCGCCTGCAAGATAATGTTCACAGGCCCGGCGAGAGTCTGTGATAACCGTTTTCGATTTTGGATCGGCGGCAGAGAGAGCTATTGCGACTTCCTCCGCTCGTGTTGTATTTGGGGCCCGAAAAGATAGCCCATTGATATTCATTCCCCGGTGGACTACGGCAGCCGTGAAGAATCCCGCGGGCGAAGGCCCTGTGATGTCCACGTAGCAGACGCCCTCTTTATATCATATTGCCTCTCAAGCGTGCGAACCCGCGCTTGTCGTCTGCCTTCATGTGAAGCCATGTCCATGTTACGCGGGAGCGGAGCGACCCAGAGCATGTGGCGCCACAGCACCGGGATGTTCTCCGTCCCCTCTGGTATGCATGTGTTGGATGTGTAAGCGGTTTAGCAGGCGGCGCCCAGGAACCGTCTGCGATAGCCGCGTATATTGGTTCACGAGGTGGGCCTCCCGCAACTCCTGATAGGAGTTACCACTCCCAACGCCTTCAGTTTGGCGTTGGAGGTAGCCACCGGGAGGTCCAGTGCTCGCTTTGTTGCCTTCCTGATGATGGCGTCAATGCGCTCGTCTTGTTGTTTGGTGGTGCGTAGGTACGGCACGGCGTAGAGGATCCGGCTGGTCACGAAGGCATAGGCGAGCCGTAGCGCGTCCCTGCCTCGCAGACCACCCCGCTTGTTGGAAACACGGTGGATCATGCGCCCTACCTGTTCACCTATGCTCTTGAGTTTCGCTATAGTAGAGTCCGGCCTAAGTTTGTTATTGATGAGTATGTGGGGTGATGGGAGAGAGGCGGTGGGCTGCATGAGTTAGCGCTGAGAACGGTGAGCGAACTCTCGCGATCAACCTTTAACTGCCACCTGCCAGGGTGGAAGGGTGGAAGGGGTCTTTAATGTAGATATAAAGACAAACAAACAGGATTTCCTTACCAGTCATGTCGGAGAACATCCCGTTCCTCTCGCTCATAACGTCTCCCACGGCTGTGACAACCTCGCGAAATACTAGCGTAGACCTCGTCTTTGAGAACCAGGCATTAGAGCAGCTAGTCGAGCATATATCCACCTATTTCTCCGACCACAAAGCTTCCTTCATGGCAATTAAGAACTGTTAGCGGAGTGTTTCTTGAAGAAAGAATACGTGGGAAAAATAAGTTGTCTGTAATTGTACATACATGTCTTGGTCGAATTCTTTGACTCTATCGAAAAGCTGAAACAGCTGATGAGCTGCGTTCTAATTTCGCATCACGAAGTAATGTAACCGTCGGCAAGTTTTGCAGCAAAAAGCTTCACTAGGCTAATCAACACCGGGTCTGGCGTATGCTCCGTGATCAGAATTAGTTTTCTTGTTTTTTTTTAAGCCGCTTCTGTGGCTCATTGGCTATGGTGCTCGGCTGCTGGCCCGAAAGAAGTGGGTTCGATCCCTGCCGCGGCGGTTGAATTTCTTTGGAGGACAAATTCGAGGTCCGTGTGCTGTGCGATGTCAGTGCACGTTAAAGAACCCCAGGTGGTCGAAATTTCCGGAGCCCTCCACTACGGCGTCTCTCATAGCCTTAGTCGCTTTGGGACGTTAAGCCCCATAAACCAACCATAAACCAACCAGAATTAGTTTTTTGTTCACTTGTTTCGCAGCGGAGTGGGAGCTATGAGCTCGAGGTTACCAGCAATGCAGTGCCACGTACGCTATAGAGATTGGAAGACCGCGTATCATTCTGATGAAAAAAATTAAAAGCTGAAGGTTCAATTAAAGAGCCTATGCAAAAGGCTGGGCACAATTTCTCTGCTAAGTATGGGGCAGTTTTCGCACGGATGAAGTGAGTAGTTATCCCTTAACTGCTTATAATACTTGTGTATCTTACGGTGTTTAACACGTGTATGTCTTATGGTGGTTAACATGGAAGGACAAAAAAAAAAATACACTCTATGTTCGGAATCACTTCAGTGAGTGAGGACACGTTGATTTTGGTTGCATATCTGTCGCCGTAATGTGTTTTCTGTTTTGTAGAGGGACGCCTGTCGCTTTTATGCTCCTGGGTTCAGTGCAAAAGCTTCTGTGCCAACGTTAAAAATCAAACGAATAGCGAGCGAAGGACAAGGGCTGAAAGGAAGGAACCTGGTGAGGCTATTGCAGGCTTTTGTATTAAGGCGAAAGCCTTTAATGCCTCACTGTCCTTAGCAGCCGTGTCGGCAAATGTTTCCGCGTTTCGGAGTCACTACTTAAAAAAAAAAACCGTCGAGGCTGGGAATCGAACCACGGCCTTTGGCATTTGAAGTAGAGACGCTACCACAGCATGAATGAATTTGAGCATGAATAACGGTGCATCTAGTGAATGCATTGGTTTCATAAATAAAATAAAAGAAATGAAAATAACAATAAGAAAAGAAACAAAAACTACAAATACAATAATAATAAAATATAAAAATAAAAGAAGATAAAATTTGAAAAATAGAAATAAATCTAAAATATGAAGAATAAACAAAAGCAGTGCGCGAGGGAACGCTTTCGCCTTCCAGCACTAGCGAGCCAAAGTGCCCCCTGAATTTTTATTGCGAAAGCAATACTACTCGCACTTTCAAGCCTTCGCGTGACCCGGCCGCAGTTACGTTTGACCTTTAGCGGAGTGAATATGGGCGACAAACTCGCTCCTTCAGATAGCCCGGCTGCAGTTACGCCGCGCCGCGCACCTGTGGCGCTACTGCCGCTGTGACGTCATACCAGCTGTAGATTATGTTTTCTTTGTCTCAGCCGCAACAACATCAAAAACAAAATATTAAAAAAATACCGAAGACGCTTTGAGTCGTCGCGCAGCGGTGGTCGGTAGCCACGCGTGACACGTAGACGCGGCGCACTGCGTTCCTTCAGTTGGAAGCGCTGCGCTTTTCCTTTCGCAACCTACCCAGCTATGCCCCCGCCAATTTTTATTGCGAAATCAATATTGCTAGCACTTTTCTGCCGTCGGCGGAGGTCGTTCCTTCGCTGTCACGTAGCACGACCACGTGACAGCGTGACGTCACGACCATAGGAGAGCAGGGGCCCCAACCAATGGGCGCGTTAAGTTAGCCTGCTCCGAGCTCCGAGGCGGAGTACTCGAGCGCGACACCTAGGAGCTCAGTCGGAGCGCAACTTAACGGCCATTTGATTCCCGTGCACGCATGAGCGCGCCACCTGACGTTTTCACCATTTCCGTTTCCGGGCAATATTTCGCGCGCATTTTGACCATGGCAGCAGTCAAGCGCAAGTTACTTCAATTCTTGCTAGACGACGACGAACTCGACGAACTTGACGCCCGTAGGCGCAGGCAGCAGCAGCGGTTTACCTTCATGCTGCAAGCTGCCCGTGTTGCCATTCAAGGTAAGATTCCACTGCTTTATCGCATTAAAGAATATTAACTTTCTGCTCTCTTCGTATGAAGACCACAGAATCGCCGAGAGGAGCATCCGTGGCATTGAAGGATACGTACTCAACGTAGTACCTCGGTACACAGACATGCAGTTCAAGGAGCATTTCCGGATGACCCGAAGCACCTTCGAGGTAAACGACGCGATCAATTTTGTTGTGCAGCGCTAAAGAACGACACACAGAGAAGCACAGGATGGTGCTGTGCTTCACTGTGTGCCGTCCTTGAGCGCTGCAACAGCTTTTAATAACTATAAACTAACAAGCCCAGCTGACAGTTTTGCTACAATTTTGTTTGTCCACCATGGCGAATACGGGTGTTATTAAGAATGCTGTATAATTTGGGTGACCGGCGTCGCGGCCAACCAATAGGAGCGGGGCAGCGAGAGCGGTTTTGAGATTTTGGACTGAGCGCGATCCGTAATTCGGCCCCAGTGGCTCCCTAAGCACAAGCAAGCACTAAACACGCTCGTGAGCGCACTTTATGACGGTAAAAGGGCAACACTTTCTATACATTTTGTAACTGCAGTGAGCTAGTATCTTAAAATGCACTGGCCCATTTTGTTGCTGATGAAATTCATTATATCTAAGCTCATATCTTGAGCAGGAGCAGCAACCACTGGACATTCAAAACTTTGTGGTTGCCATGCAGGTGCTGCTGAGAATCACGCAAGAGTGGCTCATCTTGGTGAGGGCACCTCGAATACCTCTGCAAACTAAAGTCCTGATGACATTGTGGTTGCTGGGCAACCAGGAATCGTTTCGTGGAGTGGCAGATAGATTTGGGATCAACAAGGGCTTACTGTTTTATCTAACAGATCGCGTTATAGAGGTCTGGGCACGTGCTGCAAAAGAACTCATCCGTTGGCCTGCAAACCTGCAAGATGTTGCTCGGGAATTTGCCCGAAAATGGCGCTTTCCAGGAGTTGTTGGAGCTGCATGTGGACGGATGCCACATTGCAATCAAGGCCCCTGAAAACGAACAAGATGCATACTACAACAGGAAGGAATTCCACTCAGTCATCTTGCAGGGTTGCTGCGACAGCAATATGATATTCACTAATGTACACGCAGGCAGCCCAGGACGGATGCACGATGCCAGAGTTTTCGCCACATCTGGCCTTGAAGAGGTAGTAGGCAACTTGCCGCAGAATTTTCATATTCTAGGTGATTCAGCTTATCCCCTGACAATGGGTCTCATGCGGCCGTACAGAAACAATGGCCACTTGACAACACAGGAGGTCAAGTTCAATGAAACGCTAGGGGCGGCAAGGTCAGTAATTGAGCGAGCTTTTGCTCAGCTGAAAGGAAAGTTCCGAAGGCTTAAGTACCTTGACATGAAACCCACTGTGAGAATGAGCAACTATATTGTGGCATCGTGCCTCGTTCACAACATAATCCTTCAATGCAAAGACACATTCGGTGACGACGACAGCACCATCGAAGAGAGTGATAAAGATCCACCTCTTGATGATGAGGACACAGAGCCTGCGGACAGCCACGCTGCAATGAAGAGGGTTTCAATAACACGCTTCCTGTGCAGAAAGTAGTTTTAAGGTTTACAACAGGTAGGGTACTTCCAGTCCCGAAGTACTATGCATGCAAGATGCATCACACGCACAAGCTCTATGCGGTGAAATTATTTATTGTGTACATGAGTTGATCATTTTTGGCCAGAAGAACTCTCACTGGCAATAAAATGTTGAACACAGTGTCTGGATGTTTTCTCTGAATAAAAACTAAACTGGGCGGTACTGGCCTGTACCACATTCACTGACTAGAATATAAACTGAGAAATTGCACAGTATACAAACAGCAAACGCATACAAAATGAACAAAGTTTTTGCCCCAACATGACACACAAAAAGAACACCACAAAGTTCACTGCTGCTTATCCAGTGCTGCGAGGCGTTTCAGCATACCCAGTTTAAGCCTCTGCATCTTTAATTGCTGCTGGTATCTTTTTCTTTCTTCATCCTGCCTTGACTACAAGTTCAGCAGAATTTCCTCCAATACAGCTGCCGGTGTTCGACGACGCTTCGCATTTGGTTTGCTTTTCTGGTCCGGAGCACCATCATTTCTTGAGTTCTTTTCGCAGTGCACAGTTTCTTCTGTTGTCGGTGGTTCATTGATGCTGCCCGGGGTGGCCACAGCTAATGTGCAGGCAGCTGAGGTGGAGGGCTGTGGGAGCTGGCTTGACGCCACTGGAGCCTGGTACTCTATGTTATGTGCAAGCAAGTAATCCATCACCTGAAAAAATGGCCACTCCTTTCTTTCTCTTCCACTCTTCTTCTTGTGCTGGCGGTGCTTGTCATACGTGCGTTTGAGACCTTTGAACTTCGTTTCACAGTCCGCAGCAGTTCGCGTGTACCCGTGCTTGCACATTTCTTCACTAATTTGTTTCCAAATGTCTTTCCTCTTTCTCTTTCTATCACTGAAGTCTTCTTTATGATTCTCATAAGATGAAATCAGGAGAAGTACCTCGGCGTGTATCCAACTTGAACTTCCTTTTGGGAGACCTACAGCATAAAGGAGAGCTACAGCTTAAGCCCCCGCATAAGAGATTAGTAACAGAGCATGAAAACCATTTCAATTCAAAGAAAAAAGGCTTTGCTCACTGTTGTAGTTATGGTCGTAGTCATCAACTTCAGCAGTCCAGAGGGAAAACTGGTCCTCTGTAAAAGTCATTCAGTCATGGTGTACATCAGCCTACATCAGGACTCATTTAAGAATTGACGCTAAAAAAGTGACAAAAAAGAAGAGGTCTTCGTCGCCCTGTGCGTCAAAAATAGTGGCAGTGAATACCTCCAATAACTGCCTGTGTCGCGAGTACAGCGGAGAATTAACCCGGCAAAAAGTGAAAATTCATATCATGTCACAATTTCTATCACAGTGAAAATGCAACTCATGAAATTTAAACAGATTTCATATATTATAATATTCTCTCGAGAACCCTACTGTTGCAAGCACTTTGGCAAGAACGAGCGTTTGCCTGCACCAAGTACAACGTTTGAAGGAAGTACCGATTTCATGAATTTCCGAACGCGCTTTGTACTTATTTTCGCTAAGTGCGGCGACGTGCAACACATCGCGCTCGACAACGTGCCATAAACTTAGCTACAGCTTTACAATAAAGCTGGCTGCGCTACGCCAGCAACACAAGGCAAAAGCAAGAATTTAGATTTTCAACGCAAGATTCCCGCAGTTGTCGCTCGTAACTGCTAGTTTTCTGGAAACAAACAGAACACTCTTGATGGCTCTAAGAACGAAACAAGGCATCAAAAACTCATACACACCTGACTCGTCGCATTGAGCGGTTTCCGCGTAAACATCCGACCCTGTGCCCGCCGCATCTTCGCAAAGCTCAAGTAAGTCAGGTCCTACAGTCGCAGCAGCCGTATCAAGTACGAACCCTGCAAATGCACCAACGATTAAAACAAGGTCCCCGACGAACTAGCAACAGTTTACGTACGTACCTGTGTTTGTGTTCACGACGAGCACAGACCGCGCAGCCATAGCTGCCGTTAACCGCGAAAGGCGCCAAAAAGGAAGTAGCACCATAGTACCCGGAAATACGTCACGTCGCCAGACGAAACCAGACCCGCGCTCCCGCACACCGTCGTCGAGGGCGGAGCGCGTAGAGCGCGCTCTGCAAACACACACCGGAAGTCAGTTGTGGTCGTTTAGCTTACTTGGAGCGCACTCTGACGACTCGAGCGCGCTCGAGTCCTTTAACTTAACGCGCCCAGTACCTCCTAGAAAGACATTGCCCCAACTCGTCTCTTCGGCCGTAGTCGTTCCTTCGCTCGGCGTGGCGGCTACCACGTGACGACCTCCTCGGCCCGCCGCGTGAGGGCGCTCGCTAGGAGAGGATGCACGGGGCGCCGCAGGCGCGCTAAGTTTCGTCTTAAGGGTATGACGCGATAGCTCTACTGGGTCTCTTCGGCGGCCTGGGGTCCTCTTCGCGAATCACGTCGCAAACAGGGCAAATGTTATTTATTTCATTGTCTGTTTTCAATTTTCTAAAATTATTTCTTATTTACCACAAGACATACGAAGCCTCCCTTTAGCCGAATTGAACAAACGTTCCTCAGTGGTGGTGGAATGAAAGAAAAAATAGGCTGAGGCTTAGCTAAGGTTAAGCCTAGTCAGATGCGAAGCATATTGATGGCTAGGCTTGGTAATACATGGCTTTCCTTGGTTGAATACTTGGTCATTTTAATACAACCACTAGAAGCCTTCGTCGTGGGGGAAGACAACGGCATCGCTACAGCGGAACGCCGACTAACCCCGAGACGCGCGTTGGGTGAGCGCCTGGATTGCCACAGAAGCCGCGTCCGCCTGCCGGTGGAGCGAGCGTTTCACCTACACCGAGTGTGAACGCGCGTTCGAAATGCGCGGGAATGCCGCTCGAGGACATTCCGGCGTCTGTGCGATGGCATAGTTCTCCCACTCCCAGCGCGTGACGGCGATCTGTCGTGACGTCATTGTGTCACGTGGTGTGACGTCACCATACCACGTGGTCTGCACGGCGTGCAACCACAGCGACGGCGCGAGGTGGACCCCCGTCTTCCTTTGTCATGACGTCATGTGTCACGTGGTATGTCACGTGGTGTGACGTCACTGTTCCACGTGGTCTGCACGGCGTGCAACCACAGCGACGGCGCGAGGTGGACCACCCGTCTTCCTCTGTCGTGACGTCATGTGTCACGTGGTATGTCACGTGGTGTGACGTCACTGTACCACGTGGTGTGCACGGCGCGTAACCACGGCGAAGGGCTGTAGTGTACCTCTAGTAATATGCTTCGCATAAAAAAAATGGCGGGGGCTTAGCTTTGGTTAAGCCTGGTAGGTTGCGAAAGCGCGCAGCGCTCCAACTGAAGGAACGTAGTGCGCCGCGTCTACAGGTCACGCGTGGCTACCGGCTTTTTTGAGGAAAGGAAACGGCGCAGTAATATCTCTGTCATCTCGGTGGACACCCTAACCACACCGTAAAGGAAGGGAGGAACGCCACCACCCGTTCGGCGCGATGCCTTGTTGTTGCGACTGAAAGAAACAACTTGCAGAACGCCACCGAGCTCGCCATTTTGCGTCATAGGCGCGTTGCTTAGCCAACCGCTCTTGCCTCACTTTCTTCATCTGTCTGGGCACGGGGCCGGCGTTTGCGCGCAGCACGTCGCTCCAGCGACGCCTTGTACAACTCCTCAGACATGACTAAGTGTTTCCCGAATTCTGATTGTGATGGGGCGACAGATGTATCCGCGTCGTTCGGCGAAATAAACCCGTCCGTCGCCCACGGAATCACCACCCACAACAACCACCACCACCATTTCTGCGCCTATTACGCCGGGCACTTGACTTATATGGAATGTGGAGTTATGTAGAGTTGTATGGATGAATAGGGGACCGTTCTTAACGCAATTTCTCATGTGTGACATACGTGCGTGATGCACGCCTACCCTACACCACTAACGTGCCATTCCCTATCCGCAGTTACTAAACAGTCCGGCACTCGAAGCAGCAAGCGGCAATTCCTCGCGATTCGTGACTGAGGCCCACTGAGGGTGGGGAGCGCCTTAACCAATCAAAAGAAACTAAGGAATAAAAATGAAATAGCATCAAGATTTGATCGTTGTATTAAACCTGCCTTGCATTTCTATGTTTGTACTGAAGTTTTTACGGGGAACGCGCGCCACCTATTGGCGGCGAGACGCTCACTCGTTGTAGCAGTGGTGCTGGTTCTGGTCGCGTTCGTCCCCTTCGGCGGCGGGAACCGGGTCTTCAGTGTTATAGATGTCGGAAGGGTCGGCCTGTACTCCGTCGGAAAACCGGGAGTCTTCGTCGTGCTATCGGTGCTTGGTGCCGCACTGCTAGCCGTCGGCTCCGTTGTCGACGCAGCTGTCGTCGAAACCTGCGTGGAGTTGAGCGTTACCTTGCGTATAGTTGGATGCAGTTCGGTAAAGAGCTTGGCAAGTTTATATATGCATGAAAAGCTGAAGGAACCGGCGATAACAAGACGTGAGACTAGGGAAGTGGGAACACACAGCCCCAATGCCTGACAATTTGTGTCATTTCTTTCCCGGCCCTTCGTCTTGTGTATTGAACAGAACTCGATTGCAGAACTAGGCCATTAGTTCCTCGTGGGCTGTGGACATCGTGTGAGTTGAGTATACACGTTTCAATAATGAAAGTTAACCTCAGTAGCCCATTGCAGGCTTGTGGGTGGGTGAGGTATAAAGAATATGACAAAAGAATGCGTTTGAGGCTTCAATCCATCAATATGTTGCACACATGACAATCAACGGGTCGCGTCACTTGTCATGTGCCAAAGTCGAAGGGTTTATTCATTATTTATTCATTCCTGAAAGCCCCGCAAGGAACATTAAATGAAGGATATCCGAATAAGGAGGTATTAACCTAATACAAATGATCTTCGATGGCGGTTTTTAAGTGATCGAAGTTGATGGTGGTAGCCACTACGGAAGGAGCGTCAGCCCAGCCTCAGACTGTAGATTTGTGATCAAAGCTATGACGGAAATTATCATATAAGGAAAGACGGGCCATTTTGAGATGACAGGCAAATGTAGGAAGGTGAAGCTGGATCTTTAATACGGAAAAACTAGTCTGATACGAATAGTTAGAAGAAATGACTCTGGGAACATTCATTTGTTCATTCAAGCGGTGCACCGACGCCGCCTCTGTACAGCTTACCATGTCATGATTAAGTCGTTTCGTGCGAATGGCGGAACCTCCGCACAACTATTTAACTAATAGCGTTGTAATGCGAAATAGGTCCGTACCAAATTTAGCACCGTTTTTAATGAGCCGCTGCCCAAGCTGAAGAGTGCCGTCGCATTCGTTCAATGATGAAATTACTCCATTAATTTATATGCGCGAGGCCGTTGTTGTGTTTTGGTAGTTAATGGTAAATGATAGGGAAACTGCTCCAAAACTATTCACGACAAATCAGGCGAGGGGAGGCAAACATTCCCTCATTACGACGGGGGGCGGCTTGCCCTAGAAACGCTTGCAACAAACTTTGTGCCAAAGGAAATGAAGGTAAGGTTGGACTAAATTCAGCAGTGTGACCTCGCGATGCATGCTTTGTCCGAGCGCAGCCTACTTGGTCGCTGACGATTCCTTTGAAACTTTTGTAGCGAAAGCTACATTGGCCACGAACTTGCGATTTCGCTGTGGCGGTGCTCCGAGGAGGCACAGAGACCGACCTTGAACCGTTGCCCAGCAACTGCCGCAGCTGGCGGACGCCGCGCGCTCGCCGCGCCATCTGGCATGACGTCACACCGCGCGCCTCGCCGCTGAGCCGCCGCCAACGTTTGGTATGACGTCACACCGCTTGCCTCATCGTTGCGCTCGCCTCCGCTCGCTTCGCCAGCTGTGGTGCATGCTTTCGCTGCGTATATCCTGGCATAGCCGCGCTAAGCCACGGCCAATTTTGTTTCAAGTGATTAGTGATCAGTCTTCAGGCAGTTTGCGGTTGTGGGAACACAGTTGGTTTCCGAGGGCTAACCCCTGTGTAATATTTAGCTCTTTCTTACGCGACCACAAGTCAAACCCCAATCAAACCAAACTGTCCAGCTCTAAGATAAAATGAGCGTATCGGAATGGCCATTTTCACTATAAATCCGCATGGTATAGAGTAGTAGCGGTGTGGAACTGTGTACCGTAGTTGGAACGGTGGCCGTGGCGGTCGTCTGAGTCTCGGGTCTCGAGCGACACGGGGCTTCCTCCTCTTCCTCGTCGCACCAGGGCTCCGTCGTGGTCCTCCTGACGCGGGGCGTCGTCTGCATCACCACGTCGTCAAACTTGCTGACGTTGGGGCAGCCTTTCCCTCCCTTGCTGCCTTCCACCAAACGCCCCGACTGGGCCGAACCTGCGCCAGACGGAGGCGCCAGGCGCCATGCCCGCTCTTTAATAAGACTATTGTGAACTGTGATGTCTGCTTAATGGGTCGGTATCGTGATGTTTGGGGTCCGCACAGGTGCACAGATGCATAGGCGTTCTGCTGAGTGCTTTGCGATAAGCTGTGTGGACATATCATACAGGTGCTCCCTGAACTCCCCGTTACTCCACTCCCTTCACACAAGCGCGATGTCCTGATCAAGTCTCATGGTACTAGCCGCCATCATTCCCGCAGTTCGTCCTCGGCTTATTCCAGGATGACAAAGTGAGTGGACTTTCCGAAAACGACCCCCTGACGTTCTTTAGCGAAATGAAAGTCTAAGAAAAGCTGCCCGATATTTCGCTCTGACAGCGGGTGCAGGTGGGAAGGGGTACCACCTGCATAACAATGTGTAAAGCCCTTATTTTCAAGCTATTGCGCGAGTTGTAAGCATTTTCGTGAGATTCTGTTACGAGCCATGTTCTTTTTTTAATGCTATTGTTGTTACGGAGGTAACGCAGTTATGTTCAAATATAACGAAATGTGGGAGTTTGAGAACTCCGGAGAATATAAAAAGAGGTATTGTTAAGATTATAATGTAATCTCCAACTGTTCAGGCCAAAAATAGCAGCCCCCCAAGTCAATCGATTAGGGGCTCTCAAGCTAACGCTACAGCCTCTTCTGGTGGCCCACACAATCCAAGTGCCGAGAACCATCACATTTGTCACCGACTCCAGCCCCATCATTGCACGTACTTGATTTGCGAACCGCACCTGGGGTGTTTCGCACGATTTCCTTGCATCTTGCCCCGTGTTAGTTTACTCACCTTTACTGTCGGTGAGCAGAAGTAGGAAGATGACTAACAGAAGCACCGCAATGATGTTGACTGAAGCCAGTATCTTGAGGGTGCTCCTTGGTCCTCGGTATGGCCTGCAAGGGAAGCATTAAGTGTGACCGCACATTTCTGACTATCCCTACAGCTTCTGCCACCTCAGAAGGTAAGAATCGGAGAGTGCTTACGGTGCGGGAGACGACACTAAGAAAATACAAAAATGAAGAGTATGAGTATCCTCACAACGGACAATTAAGCCGCAAAATCAACGACATTTCACTCGTCAGCAAGATTACCGGTTGGGCCTGCATAAACTTCGAATATTTATTTGCTGCTGAAGAATTCGATCACGAGAAAGTAATGAGTATTAAAGTAAACAACAAATGTAACCAGTAACAAGTATGTCGCTGTCTGCGAATTTTGAGTATTTTGATGCATGATGTGGACAGCATTCGTTTCGATGTACCAACATGCAAAGCCGGTTTTCAACGCTAGTTCGAGACAAACACAGAGAATGGCTGCATTGATGATCCCGGTTGAAACAGAGGCCATTTTACTTTCTTCATTGACTCAAACAATAACTAACAGTAGCAAGGCGTCAAATTGTCGTCCACAGAAAGCCAATACACACCATACAATGGAATAGAACAAAATAGAAAATTCCCTGTCATCTGTAAATGCGTAGCACTTCCTTTGTGATCTTCCACATTGCTGCCTTCCTTAGTCACTGTTTTACTTTTTCTGCACCATGTTGTTTTCAACTGTACTGTACATCAGCCTCCGTATGTGTAAGTTTGACTTAAGTAGCTGTATACTTCTATGTCTTGCTTATGATGCTTATGAACCTCACGACTTACCGATGTTATCATTCTTCTCTGAAAGAAAAGAGCAGTCACCAAACGAGCGATTTCAGAGCGTTGCGAAGGTTTGTCTGGCTACGAAATATTCTGCGATGAATAGCACAGTTTCTGGGAACTTACGCAACGTAGAGTCAGGCGAATCGTCAATAGAGCGTCTGGGGGTATCCATGTTCTACCTAAAGTACTGTACAGCTGTAACTGAGAAACAGGCAGAAATGAGTTGTGGAGGTATTGACGCAAAGCTCTGATTTCCCCGTCGTTAGCGAACCTTCACCCCTCTTCAAAGCACAGAAGAGAGGACGAGAAAAGAGGAAGGTCCCGCTGACCATTGGGAAAACAGAGTTGATGCAATGAAAACAAGCTTCTCGTTAAGGCTGTCTGCATAGTCGAAGCCACGGGGAAGATGCGCGATGAATAACGTTAACACTGGCCCCCACCAACGTAACGAAGGTATGCCATCCCGACACACTGCACGTAAGAAAATATTATGCCGTAGCGGGCAGAAACAGTGACTCCGGAGATTCCCCAGGTTTTAGGATGCATAGGGCCAGCAACTAGCCCCTATAAAGGCTTCAAGCTGTCTGTCGTAATCATAAGAGTGCCACCATGTTATCTACAAGTTCTATTGTCCACTCTATAAATTCACCGAGATAAACTTTTCGGAGTTGAAAAGGGAGGGAGTAAAATCCACGCACCTGAGAAGGAAAGGAACTCGAAAAGGCAAAGCGATGCTCGTACGAGGGCTCAAAAAAAAAAAATCCTCTGGACCTGCAATAGCTCGAGACGTCGGAACAGGGGCGCATGAAAAAAGGCGATGATGATGATGATGGTGGTGGTGGTGATGATGATGATGATGATGGGAAAAGCTTCCTTTTCTTCTTGAACAGCCTATTTTATTAAAACAAATAAATGGGATAAAAACATAGCTCTTGATATAAAGGTGCCCGTAGAAGGTATACGATGATGGAAGCCAGTACAGAACTTCGATCCTCGGCCCTCTAAGCATGCAGCCACACTCGGAAAAAGGGGCACTGCCTTTTGCTGCATGGCCTATGCACAGTCTACCTTTTAATCTCTGGCGTCGCCCCTGGTAGTAGTAGAAAAACATATTTCATCGGAGAGTGAGAGACGAACAGTGAATGGAAGGTCTTGATAAAGACACAGATATGAAGAAAGGCAACAGTCACTGAAATCGTGGAAAGCACAGGAGAATACTTCGTTGTTTTATAGAATTTGTGGGGTAAGATATGACATGCCTGCAAATTACCATAAAGACTACTATACAGACTTTACCATATGTGGTTCTCTGGTTGCATGGAGCAGGAAAAGTTTGCCAAATACATCAGCAGCGCAGAGAGAAGTCGCTGCACTATATGGGCACGCAGCAACTGCCAACACTATTGTTTTCGAGACCGTGATTAAAAAACACTGGGTTGACGTAAAGCGAATCACCAGATAATACATAGCACCTCGGAAATCACCATTTGTAGTTTCTGTATCACGGTTGAATAGCCCACCGACACAATAAAAATACGTACACACACGTTCATGATTATAACTAAGCAAAAGTTGCGGCAGAATAAACAGGATTAGGCATCTGTACAGAGCTTTCCTCACAACATTAGTGCAAGGGGTGACAAGCCAGCCGAATGGAGGTCTGCTAATTTTTGAAGCGGCAGAGATTCCCCTTTACAATCGTGTTAAGCTTTAGAGCTACACTAAAGAGGAAGGAATCACTGCTTATGGGTAAATTTAAGGTAAGCGCTCTGAAGAAACAGTGCGAGATGAACGTACGTATCCAATGCGAGCACAAACAACTTCTTTGGGCCAAGAGAACAAATAAAAAAATTATTTAGGGCTACAGTTCAACAGAAAAAGGAGGTTTTTCTTTGTTGTGACCGCACGAATCTGCAATCGCCGGCTATGTGCAGGGAAAACATGAACTTTAGTTGTGAACTTGCAAATAAATTGAGAACAGGAGCCGCAAGTACATAAGGCTGCGCTTCAAGCAATTAATTGCACAGCAGCAGGCGTAAGCACACTCTGCAGGCCTCTGCATGCAGTCGCACATCATTCTCAGTGGCTTGTTGATCACGGCCTTCCTTTCAAAATGCGCCCAGAGGAGGATGCCTGCGCATTGACAGTTGCGACCACGTCCACGTCCCCAATCTTCCAGCCAGGGCAGATGAATGCGCTGAAGTGTTCACAGGCTGACGGGCTGCGGCTGTTGCCAATGTCCAGTGTCACGGCGTGCTCGACGCATCCTCGTGTTCCACAGCAGAATTTTTTTTAAAATACTCTGAGGAGCGCCACACAATGAGAAACAATGTGTAATTGGTTCCGACCTGATCCGGTGAGCCACTTTTTTCGAATCCTTCGATAATGTTACGCGAAACACCCTGTATATACCTTACCTACGATGCAACTTTAACCCAAACAATAATGACACGCTCAACCATATAGATGAAGTCAAACAACACATTCTATTTACAAAGGCAAGAAAAACACGCAAGGGCGTTTGCGCGCTAATGTTTGTGTCCACCATGGCTTGCACCGAAATGGAACAAAAAACAGGACGAAAGAAAGACGAAAAAACAATTGTGGGTAGCAAAACATGAGCAGCAAAAGTCGTGAGAGCATTATTCGTTACACGAAGGGTGATGTCTCGTCGGTAGAGCAAGTGCACTTAGCAAGTGTCGAACTCCTTCCGTCAAATGGCATTATCAGATCTGTGCGGGAGAAATACGACTGAGAAGCCTCAGACTAGACCTGACAGCAGTCTGTCTCTCACTGGACAGAGCACCAACCTATGGCGCTTTCATTCGCTCTCTACAGTGAAGGAAAAAAAAATGGCTGAGGATTAACTTGGTTAAGCCTGGAGAATGCGAAGCATCATCGTATCGCGTAATTTGGAGGCGCACAACCACAGCGACGGCGCGAGGTGGGCCCCCGTTTCTCCACTGTCGTGACGTCATGTATCACGTGATTTGGAGGCGCACAACCACAGCGACGGCGCGAGGTGGGCCCCCGTTTCTCTACTGTCGTGACGTCATCGTGTCACGTGGTGTGACGTCATGTATCACGTGATTTGGAGGCGCATAACCACGGTGAAGGGCTGAAGTGGTAGCTAAAGTAGTATGCTTCGCATAATACACTCAATACACTGAGAGCCAAAGAACACGCTGACAATTGTCACTGGCAAGAGCACAGTTTCGGTCTTCGCCGGAAACGAGACGATGCAATGGGTGATAAAAAGTGCGAAGGTGGGGTAGGTGTTGCAGTACAGCATTTTAATTAGCAACAAATCGAAATACGAGGAGCAGCTCGTGATGAATTAAACTGGCCCTATATGCCACTTGGTTTCCTGGTTTCCAGGAGCACGGAGCACAGCCAGTCATTCCAGGATGAATACTGGGAGAGAAAGGAGAGGACAGAAAGAAAAAAAAGAAACCATAGAGACCACCGCTCAATCTGCACTGCATTGAGTAAAGCATGAACAGGTAAAAAAGTTACCAAGTGACAATCAAAGATGCTGAGTATCCATTAGTAGCTCGTCGTTGAATACTGTTTCACTCAGATGTTACCCACGAATGCAGTAATAAAACGGCAGCAGTAGCAGAACTGAGTCACGGTACGGTAGAAGTGCAAGTTTCGCAGAATGTTTGGGAAGTGCGGTGCTAGATTTTAAAAATACGCTTTCCGAGGTATAAAGATCGCTCCTTCGGCGTTGTATTACCGCTGTTTCGAAAAAACGATATTACGCTCGGCAATGCAACTTAAACTCTGGCCATCTGGCGCTCTTGGGAAATAGTAAAAGCTAATATGATTATTACTAACGCCCACCTATAAATCTCTAACTGCAACCAGGTGCCTAAAGACAACTGATAGTTTAAAAGTTAGCAGTATGACATTAGTCAACCAGCTATGTTCTGATGTACGCCTGCTCCAGTATTACAATGCCGCAGACGCCATCTCTGTTCCTCTCTTTACAGATTAGTGGCTGCCTTCGCCGAAACACTCGTTATAGCTGGTGCCATCGCTGTGTGCAGGGAGAGACGCAAATATAAGTCTGCCCCTGCTCTGCACCTGCGCGAACGTTGAAAGTGGTCAAACAGGCCGACGTCCCCTCCACTACAATACCTGCAAAACTGCATGACATTGGCGGGACCCAAGGAAGACACGAAAATGTTAGGCGATGCGTAAAATAGGAGCGATGTTATGACAAGTTGCGTGGCTCAGAGAAAGCATGGAAAGAGAAACTGCGGCAAAGCGCGACAGGAATTTGCTAATGATCGCCTTCTTGTATTATTCACGTTCTACAGGAAAAAAAATATCGTCGTAATTATCCCCCACCGTCTTAGCATCATGCTCACTAAACGTGAAAAATTCAGCTGAAGATAATCGGTACAGTTTGTTTAAATTTAAAACTTCAGTCGCATCTAGACCCATCCCGCGGAGCAAAATGAGACGCCCTTCCAAAATCAAGGTAGCACACGTCTTTGCAATGAGCACCAACGAAGTTAACTGCATGGACATCTTCGCAATATCTGCTTTCATATTCGGATGACAAACTATGTAGACGGAACGACCCCGCACTATTTTGTTCCATTGCCCACAAGAGCCTATGGGCAGTTCTATAGCCAGGCTCTGTGTGTAGTCTGACAACGCTTTATCATTTAATTTCCTCTCTTCGTCGCAACTTCTTTCTGTCTTAGAGTCACAGTTGTTACTCTTGCTTTCAGCGCGACGCTGACGTTCACAAGACTTTGCGCGGTTTTTTATTTCATAGTCTCTCATTCTCTTTACTGTTCTGTCGTGAGTGCCTGTTTAAGGCGTATAACCCTTACTTGCCCCATCGAGCGAGAACCCTTCTATGTGTGTGCGTGTTCTCGGCGGGATCCGTTAAACTGATAGGACCCCGAGTAAATGAAAGCCGTAGAATTTGGCGGGTGCCCGGAGGTGTACCCACTTCCCGGTGCTCCAAAGGAAGCTTCTTCCGGGCCCAGAGGGAGCCCGGAAGTTGCCCCCATCCACTGTGATCCACAAGGAGCGCTGAAGGTTGGAGGCTTCAGGTATTGGCGGGGGATCCGTAGAGGCGCTGGGAGGCGGGAAGCTTCACATACAAGCACACACACTCACATAGGCCACACCTTCGCCGAAGGGGCCGAACCTTGAACTGCCACCTCGGGCGAGGTTCGTGCTAGGAATGCCGTGCAGCACTTATAGTGTACAGAGCGCCAGCGCGAAGCAGCCGCCACAACCGCGTGAAATTTGCGGTCAGTGACGGCTCTAGCTGAATGTTTTAACTAAATCCTAGCACAACTTTTTCCGATAACTTTACCTCTGTCAATACCCTCGGATCAGACTGACGCAGATTCCCTAGTTGACGTGGGTGAAGATATCGGGGCACCATTACTGTGCGTTGTGAGTATTAGTGAAGCGCGAACGAATCAGCACTGTAAGTGAGGAATGCTTGCAAACTGTGAGGAAAGAAATCATTTACCTAGGGGCCGCCTGACGGCGCAGGTTGCAACGAGAGCGGCCAGGCACAGCACGGAGAGCGGACCGATGTCAGCGCCTGCGCAAGGGTGCATGTGTAGATAAGGCGGCTCCACCACTGGAATCGCAGAGCCCGTTTAGCGAAGCGAAATGCCACCGACTGCGGTCTTAGCGAAGGGTGTCTGTTTGCTCACTCGGAGGAAAATCTTCAGCACTAGCTGTATAAGCCGCTGCATCGTGATCACGGATGGGCCGAATTACCCGGCATGCTTGCCCATTGCTACCCGTTAGGGGAGACGTGAAAATAATCAGCTACGTTTAGATTAAAACGGTTGCAGAAGGCAAAACTCGCGTACACGAAAACTGCTGTAACACACACGTGCTATTGATTCTAGATGATATAGTTAAATTAATGGAGAGTATGAATGTACTTTCCATCTAAGAATGTTGCCGGTCACAGTGCTGACCTGTCCTAAATCTCTAAACCTGCTATTTTTGCTAAGTGTCGGAGACACTTGTCGGCGTTCTCACTGTGGTTGCTACAGAGAATAACATTTATTTTAGGAACCATAGCAACGATTGTATAGCCAGAAAAAGCAGGCTTTAGTACCTGTAGAGTGTGCGTAGAATGCATAGAGTTTGCGCAGAACCCAATATTTTGTATTATTAAACCCACCAAGTTTGCGTAGACCTCATGCGTTTGCACGAAGCCCAGGACTTCACTACGTAAGACACATAGTGCCACGTGGCGGTTAGATATCACCGAGTGGCACTAGCTTTCCGGCTATAGCAGCTGTTAGGATCAGTACCGGTGACGTTCTAACTTCACATCACGGGCAAGCC
Source organism: Amblyomma mixtum (assembly GCF_055824585.1). Lineage (NCBI taxonomy): Eukaryota > Metazoa > Arthropoda > Arachnida > Ixodida > Ixodidae > Amblyomma > Amblyomma mixtum. The sequence goes on from NC_143019.1 coordinate 20,058,966, forward strand.
TCAGTTAGAAGTTCGCTGATTACTGCATTGTACCCCTGGGAGCGTGGTTAAGGAGTTAAGGATAAGTACCACTGATCCGGTTGTAGTTGGCGGGAGGCTCTTAAACCAGGGACGTACCTGAGCTTCGTATGCAAGGAGTAACAAAAGACTTGGGATCGTGCAGGGGCAGGCTCTCAGCCAGCGCCTTGTCGATGGTAAGGTCAGCGTAGCTCTGCTTCGAATCGCTGCAGTACACCGAGAACCACTGGAACTCGTTCCAGTGGTGGCCCTTGGGAAGCTGGACCGTCACGTCCGTCTTCTCGAAGGTCCCAAGCTTGCCCCTCCTGCGCACATGGGGCCAAGGACGCAGTTTTCGTTATGTGTGTGGGGATTCAGTTTGCCTTCTTGTTTCGATACGAATCGCCAAGGTATCACATGAGAGAAGTACCTTACTCAGGCCCTCAAGTCGACGGGCTCCATTTCCTTCTCAAACCGGGATTCCCGGACGGGCTTAAGTAACGTATCAGGATAACAATTATTTTCTTTCAGTGGCGCAAGTACAGCTTGGTCAAACGGGGCTTTGGCTGAAAAGTCTGGCCTTCACGAGGAGGTCTCTAGCCCCCATTTTGAAGCAATAGCTCGAAGGACCCTATTATGCAGAAAATTCGGAGTGGTGACCGTTGGCCGTGCGTTCGCCGTGAGCAAATGGACCGTCGTGTGAATTGGCCTTTATCGGCGACTTCTGTGTTCGCGCCGTCTATGTTCGCCTCGCACTATTCCGCGTAATATAATTTCGTGCTTTAGACGTTCCTTTTATTCCTCTTCTTAATTAGATGCGCACTACATCTACGAAGCTATCGCGTCGTACGTTTAAGTGAAGGTAAGTCATGCCTTTAAGCGATGACGCAGAATGGTGGTCGCCTTCATTCCAAATATATGGCTTGATTGGACGCTAAACGTGCGGCTCTGTATAGATGTGTGAGCTGCCGACTCTTCAGTATTTACGTATGTCGCCAAGCTGTCCTAGAAGCCGCAAGAGTTGAACCTACTTGAAGCCGTCGTAGATTAGGTGCGTCAGGTCGTCCGGCTTGGGCTGGACAGTCGGGGCGGCCACGAATGACGCGGCTGAAAATATATTGCCCGCCGTTATTGACGAATCACGTTCCAGGAAAACACACGCTTTAAAAGCGCGGTATGCTATGCCATTCCAACATCACATTGTTTTGCCGTGAAACATAACGGAAATAGCTTGAGTACTGCTGTGCCAGGGATAGGAAACTCCGGCTAGTTTCGGTTCCAACTATTTCAGCGAACTTGGTGACTGAAGGAGACCTGATGTTTGAAAAAATAATAAATCATGGAAATGCACGCAGCCCGACGGGCTGTGGCGATGGCCGAATGGTCTGAGACACGGGGGTACAACGCTGCGTTTTTTATCGCCGGGCGGTGGTTTGAATTCTGCTCAGAGATGAAGCTTTGTTCAGGTGGATGCCGTTTTCATGACAACGATACGACGCTCTAGTTGGCTTTCCTCCGAATGCTACAGGAAGGGTTTGCGCTTACGTATAGATTTGCTGGGCAGTGGTGTTATATGAAAGTTCCCTGCCCTTGGCCGTGCACTGAGCTTTACGATGCAGCAGTAGCCGTAGTAGCGGTAGTGCCTGTAATAATCGAAAGCTCAGTGACGTCAGCCCTGTAGTGTCACGAGATGCCCTACTAGTAAATGAAGATAAAGCTTCAACACGTTTGCGCGCTGGTACTCACACCCTTGCTGTCTATAATAACGTCATAAGGGTCTGCGGTGTGTGAGCCCAGGGCTGGACCATGTCGTGGTGTGGGGAACAGTAGCAGTTTCCCTGATAACGGGTTAAACTTTTCGCGCTTCTGTAAAACGCACACTGGGTCTTCATTACTTGAATTTTCTGAAGCTCTCTTGTGGGTGTGCCGCGACTCACACGGACATTGGGCGTCGTGCTGGAACCCTTTGAGCAGCATAATGGCGCTGTCCCGCAGGACCACCTCGGTGGCCATGGTGCCTTGGTGCTTAGCGGTCAGCTTTCCCAGGCTCTGCTCCTTCGGCAGCACGAAGTCGCTCGGTATCTTCACGTTGCCGAAGTCGGCCTGTGGAAGTACATCTGCGTTGTAGCATCGCTATCATCATCTTTAGCATCAGCCTAACGACGCCCACTGCAGGACAAATGCACCGCCATTATTGCTCCACTTAATCCGGTCCTGTCTTCTCCCAGCTGCGGCCACCCTATCCACGCAAAGTTCTTAATTTCATCCGTTCACCTCTGCCGCCGCCCGCTGCTAGGTATTTCTCGTCCAGGGATTCAAAGGGCGGGTGTTGGCCAACTGAAATCCATGAAAGCGACCGGGAGAATGCCCACTTCATCCCGCCCGACGGCATCTACTAGTTCAAGGTGATGTCTTAGTTGTGTAAGTTTTGTCTCGTATACTTAGATAACCCCGCCGTCCTCGCCACGAATTTTTCCGCTCATTTAAAAAGACTTCGGCCAGTATTAAATGGAATCAAGCCACCGAAAGCCAGACAAGTGCCACTTCGTCTACCAAGAGCTGCTTTTTCTAGGCGAATTTTAAAACAAAAATGGCATACACCCGGATCCTGAGAAAACTGCTGCCATCGCGTAGTTTTCACAGCCGTCCGTCAAGAAAGCCGCGCGAAGATTTTTGGGACTACACGTAATACTAAGATGCGTAAAAAAAACTCTTCGCGCATCGTTGCTCCCTTGATGCAGTGAATGAAGTCGGATGTGCCATTCAAACAGGAAGGTCCGCAACGTGAAATATTCCTAATGCTTCAGCGTTGCTTACCATTGAACTTTTGGATCACAACACTGAAACGAAAATTTATACCGTTTATAGTTTATAAATTTATAACGTGAGGTTAGGCGCCGTTCTCGTCTAGAAGCAGCAAGGCTGTGAAAGATTCATAACGTAAGCGATCCGCTCTTTGTTAAAAGCAGAGGCCAACTATTCCACGATGGAGAATAACTGCCTTATGAGAGTTTGGGCCAAGTCAAAATTCCGCCAATACTTGTACTACAGGAATTTCAAAGTTGTGAATGATCATCACTGACCTGTCTGGCCGTCCCGCCCGACACAGCTGACAATTTCAAGAGTATGACGTTACCGTCGCTTAAAAGTCTACAAGCAAGAGCTGACGCCGAATACCTGTCACAAGCCGCTATCAATGCACCACTACAGCACGACGACGGCGATGCCTTCCTAGAAGATATCAGTGCCGGCACTTTCTCGAAGCGGCGACAACACTCGGTCCCCTACCTCCCCCGCCTCATCAAGGGATTGGAAGGCGAGGCTTCTTCACCCTCAGCCTCATTAAAGCACGGATTGAATTCCTTCTGCGTAGAGAATGATGCCCTAGTTGACGAGCTTCGCACCGAGCTACACAACTTAGGTTTTTGTTGCACATATATATAAGCCTTCGCGAAGGCGTTCTACATGTTTCGCTCGACGAACCGACAACTGGGCACCTCGGGTTTCTTCGCACGGTGCGCAGAGTTCAGGACAAATATAACTGGCTCCGACTATTTGCCGATGTTGCACGTTATGTGAAAACTTGTCGAGATTGTCAGCAACGAATGGTGCCATTGACCGACCAGCAGTGCTCCTGTACCATTCTGAACCACCGCGAAAGGCTTTCTAGCAGATTGACATGGATCTTCTTGCATTTTTCCAGAAGTCAGCATCTGAAAACAAGTAGATAACGGTGAAGACCAACTACCTGGCCCGCTACGTCGGAGCAAAAGCCCTGCCAAACAGAGAAGCAGCAGAGGTCGCGAAAGTTTTCGTGGAATTTATCCTTCTCCGACAGGACGCTCCTGAAGTGGGCATCAAGGGCATGGGTATAGCATCCACCATGGACTTCATGCCTGCCATCCCGCGCTACAGTCAAACAACCACTGGAGGACAACTGCCTACCATCCAGAGACCAAGGTCCTTACGGAGCGCTTGCACAAGACCATCACAGACATGTGTGCTATGCATGTCGACGCTGAACACAAGACTTGGGACGTTATCCTACCTTGCGTCCTCCTCCCCTACAACACTGCAATGCAAGAGACAACCCAGATGACTCCATTAATGCTCGTCCATGGCAGGGAAGCCGTGATCATCCTCGACGTCATGCTGCCGATCGTTACCGAAGAAGAAAGCCTTGACGTCGCCACCTACCTACCTACAGCGCGCAGAAGAAGCTCTGCGCCTGTACTGGCTGCGCACTCAAGACCAACAGTGCATCGACTCTCGACGATACATCCTACACCAAAGCCACAAGGAGTACCAGTTTGTTGGCCGCGTATTGGTGTGGACATCGATTCGTCACCGTGGACGGAGTAAGAAGCTTTAGCGTCGCTACTTCGGCCCGTACAAGATGACTACATATTCCTCCCCGACGAAGTGGCAGCAACCCAGCGGCGGCGCGCATGCACAGACGTTGCACATGTTGTGCGCCTAAAGCCTTATTACGCGCGCTTACAAACGCTTTTTTCTTGCGCTCTTAGGATTCACTTTGCGTTATCCCTGCTATTTTATGGATGATCTGATTAAAAGGGAGAAAGGAGTGCAAGTTTATACCAGTCACCTTCTACGCAATCCACAAAAGCTCTAGACTGTCTATATTGTTACGTGACGGCAAGCCGATGAAGGCAGGACTACATGACATATGTCGATGGAATGATTTAATGGCAAGCCGCCGCGGTGGCACAGTGGCTATGGTGCTCGGCTGCTGGCCCGAAGGACGCGGGTTCGATCCCGGCCGCGGCGGCTGAATTTCTTTGGAGGAGAAATTCGAGGCCCGTGTACTGTGCGATGTCAGTGCACGTTAAAGAACCCCAGGTGGTCGAAATTTCCGGAGCCCTCCACTACGGCGTCTCTCATAGCCTTAGTCGCTTTGGGACGTTAAACCCCATAAACCAACCTGATTTAATGGCGGCGCGCCTAGCGCGACCACTCCGTGCCACTCCACTGCCCACTTTGTCGTCTTCTAGTCCAGAACACTACCAAGGGCCACCGAGTGATCGTCCCGATCGCGCGAAGTAGAAGAACGGCAGTGACGATGAAATACAGGACGTGACGATGGTCGTGACAGAAGGGAAGAACACAGAAGAGAAGATACAGGGCTTCCCGTCACGATGATGATCGGCAGCAGATGATGCCTTCTAGTCCGTGACAATATATTCACATCGGCTTCTCTCCAAACCCTTTTTCTTCACGGCCATGACTTCATCTCAACTACCACCCCTTCCTCAAAAAGGTGCGAAGTCTGTTGGCAAATAGAATTCATGACATTCGTTTTCTCCTTTGTTCTTACTGATGTAATGACCGTTCAGTAGGGTTCGCGCTATTAATGAATAATAAATTAATGAACGGATAAAAACAAAACAAAGGCAGCATAAAGACCTGGAGAAGACAAATACTAAGGACAGAAAGGCGAATACACCTGCTATAACCGGGAAGAATTTGTAGACAACCATTCCTCACCGCGAACTTCTCGCAGAACATGCCGAAGCAGCGATAGGCGGTGATCTTCTTGGGCAGCCTGATGTGCACCGTTGCCTTCCTGTAGGGTTTCAAGACTTTGAAGCTGCGATAAGAAGAGGTCGATAGCCAGCGCAAGATTATCGTCTTTCAGGACAGGTTCGCATGCACACAATCTTAATCACTCTAGAATCAGAAGGTCAGTTATAAGGTATTGGCGACAGCCTCTGCAAATATAGCTTGTCTTCTAGGGGCTCGTTTTAGTTAAGAAAACCTGAAAGGCATTCTCTCAAACTGTTCTTATCGTCAAGGAATCTTCTCAATTTTAATTTGGCTTGAAGCTTGCGCCGACACTTCAGGGCCGCTGCTGTGTGAAAGTCGTTGCCTAACACTACGGTTTAACCTCGCTATTGTGACATAAGCCACTCAACCCGTCATTTAAACTATTAAGTGCATTTTGCCCGTTATAAGAACCTCAGAATGCGCACAGCGTTTAGCTTCAAAATCCCGATGATTTCACCATCCCCTGTATGCGCTCCATGTATTGCTTTCTATACTTGGTCAAAACTGCAGTCTAGAGTTGGGAGTGAAAAGAGCTACTACTGGGGCTAGTTGGAAATACATACTTGAAGGAATTGGTAAGCGCTAAAAAACACGGAATAGGGACGAACACAGGACGAAGCGCTTTCTAACCACTGTTTTAATCTCAAAAGGAACATAACTATATGTACACATTTGACGTTTTTTTTCTTTACCTTTTTTTATTTACCTGTTTTCCTTTTTTTCTTCATTCTTGACAGCGCGTGCGTTCCTCCCTCTTCTGTGCATGATTTGACGTCAAATGTGCGTATATAGTCATGTTCCTTTTGAGATTAAAACAGTTGTTAGAAAGCGCTTCGTCCTGTGTTCGTCCCTTTTCCGTGTTTTTTTGCGCGCACCAATTCCTACAAGTTGGGAGTGGTTCCGTTGGAATCAACATTTTCTCTTTCTTGCAAAATTTGCTAGCGTGCATCGTTGGTCTATGCGACCTACAGCTCCGCGGCTCCCAAACGGGCATAAGCACTGCTTCGAGTAAAGCATCATACGAACCTGCCATTCTCGTCGGGCAGGCGGTCGGCATTGTAGTCTAGATCAGGGTTCCTCCCAGCCTTGAAGTACGCTTCTGAAGGTAGTTAAGAAATAATGTTGAGGACACGGATACTATCTAGCCACAGTAAAAGATTCCTGAGCAAAAGAGTGCTGGGCGACGCCTCTTAAGAACCACCATGGCGAATAACACAGCTGTGCAGCTGTGTTATTCGCTGTAGAAGCTGTAGAAGCTGTATTCGCTGTAGCTGTAGCTGTAGCTGTAGAAGTAGCGTAGTGGCTACAAACGCAGGTACTTATACTCCGTTTCATACACAGCAGGCAACGCTGCCAAAGCTAGCGCGCCTGTTCGCGCAGGCTAAGTCCGCACGCAAAAAGTAGTTCGCCATACAACCAAAGCGAACACATACATACTTCGTAGCGATAAATCTTAAGTGCCGCGACTGGCACCTCCTGGACTTCATTTTACCTCTTGCCACATTTTCGTCCCGCGACTCGTCGACATTTCGAGAAGCAAAAAGTACAAGTGGTGGTATGATACGCAACCGGGTTGATAGGGCGAATCGCTTTTACTAAATCCGCGCCCAAAAAGTAGTGCACACTTCATGAAAATTATGGCCAGAGAGCCCGAACACTGAGCGCCTCACAGCTACGACCATGATTTCCAATGCTAGTACATCGTTTTATACCGCTCTTTGTATTTGTCCAAGCAATGACCGGAGTTTCGAGAAGAACGAATGATACGTGGCGGAGTAATATAGTTTTGCGGACGCACTACTTCAGCAATCTCCGCAGCGTTGCCTGCTATGTATGAAACGGAGTATAGTGCCGTGAGCATTAATTCTCAATTTCCATAAAAGTCGTTCTTAAGGGAAACCGAAACTGGAGCAGCGTTCTTCCCACAGCATGCACAAAGCACACCAGAACAAGTCACTTATGAGTATTCTTGTTGCTTACTGATACTGTGTCCGAGTGCCTGGAAGGCGCCGTTTAGCAACCTTGTATACGTGTGCTTTGAGTTTATCGTGACCGGGAAATGTGGAAGAAATTACACATAATCATTCTTCTCATTCCTCTTGAAACATTCCAATGGGCTGCGCATGCGGAAATGTAACGCGGAGTCCGAATGGTTCTTATGTGTTATCCGTATGACTCAGGCATGATTTCCTCATGACGTGCGTGACGCCATTAGAGTCGGTATGTATAGTTCTATAATTGATATAGTTATATAATTGGAGGGAGCACTTAAGCTCCGCCTTAAGGGTATGACGCGATAGCATAATGGCTTAATTCCCATGCACGCAGGTCATTCTATAATCTACATTCATATATCCCCGGGAGTCCTCAAAGCCCTCCTGGCGCAGTTGTGCAGCGGTTGAGTGATGTGCCACTGCTCTGCGATGACAGGTGCTCCCAGCGGTGGGCCTTGTGCGGCCCAGATTGCTCTTCCCGAGCGACCAATCATTCATTTAACTGCCACCTGCCAAAGATAGGTAGTTTTCTCACTATCCGGTGGACAGGTTGTGATGACGTTGCAAGACCACGTGGCCTAGGTGGCCCACCTACCTCCTAGGTTGCTCTCAGGGGACCCTGCCAGAGCCATTTTTCGCTCACAACGACGACACCGGATTTTCTTAATAACGGGGCCTTTCACGCTATCGCGTTAGAAGTTAACATCGGTTTCGTTTAAGCCAAATCGAAAACACATAGAATAACTCAAGCAGAATTTCACGCAGTCAAACTGTAAATAAACTGTGGGTCTTGGTGTCCCCAAGCGATACATGGGCTAAAATGGGCCACAGGGGAGGCATACTAGATGAAAATCATCGCACAGAATGTTTCGCTAGCGTACTATCGGTTGCTGAAAATCGCATACCGAGACGCCCGCAACAACATAGAGCATGAGTTCGTACTACAGCCCTGACACATGATACCGTGGAGAAATTCTATCACTGACGAGCTGGCGCCAACAAAATGACGGCGCCGTTTCACATTTGCGTGCTGTGGCGTCCCCGCCATCTCTGATCGTCTGAAAATATTTTATGCAATAGCATGAGGAAAGCGTCGAACCACTTTGCGTTCACGCCATGATGTCGCACGGCACCCTATCACTCTAAACACGAAAACACCTATATGGGAGTAAAAAGGGAATAAGCTTTCCTCTAGCTCACACACTTTTATAAAGGGAGTAAGAGGACAGTTTACTCCCTATCTACTCCTTTCCGTTTAGAGTGCAGGCAGTTATGTATAGTGGTGTTTTGGTATAGGAGGGTGCCGTGATGCTGTGTGCGGTAACTTCGTATGGGTGTAAGAGTCATGTGACCAGTGATAAACCATGTCATTGATCGAAATGACTTTATCAGACCAGAAATAACGTCAACCAAACCGGAATTGACGTCACCGGACAAGAATTTTATCTCTCTCAGAGGCTAAGTAGTACTATGTCATCGCATAATTAAGTGTCCCTTAAATTTTTCGATAACCGATGCATTTAGCTGCAAATATGGAAAAAGAATACTGCTTGTTTTTCGCAAGCAATTTATTTCGCTTAAATGCAGGTGTCACAAGTAGAACGGACGCTACCCTACCAGCGCCAATACTGCCGAGAATCTTGGGCCGACTGTTGGCCCAGGTTAAGATAATTCTATTCCTATTGAATTCCACTTTAATTCTTTCCGCCTTTCATCTTTGGCTGGGGTGGCGCCACGCCGTTAGTACCGCCGAGATCCGGCACTTGTCAAAGCGGATGATATATGCAGAACAGAATCAAGAGGAAATAATCATTGCAGCAATCCGGCCGTTTTTACCGGATCAAAATACTACGCCCTGAGTTTGCGTTCCGGTATACTGTACGAGTTTCTTTTACGCGAAAAGGCGTTGGTAACCAACTGTTTAACACTTAATCTGCCTTCCCATGTACAGTTCGACAGCTGTCGATGCAGCACGCCTTTCACGAAACAGTTGCAAAGAAAATGCACCCACACACGGGCGCCATAAAGTTCTAGTTATGTTTGTAGGGTGAGTTTAAGTTTGTTTTTCTTTAGTGGCTCGTATTCATTTCATTTTATTACCTTAAAGGCCCCAGGAAGGGGAATCACATCATGGATGAAAAGTATTATGTAAACATTGTTATGCTAGTTCATAAGATTTTACACTTTCAATTAACTTAGATGAGCAGGTGATGACAGCATTATCTCTTGGAAGGCCGTTCACTCTGCAGCTGCACGGGGGAAAAGGGAATGGGAAAAGGTGAACGTGCATGAAACCGAACGGGTAACATGTAGCTGATGACTGGTACAGGGTGATATGCGTGCTGGGGGTAGAATATAAGGTGCAGCAGTACAAAGACAAACACTATACAACACTATTCAATACATGTCTCGGCTGTCTTTATATATTGGCCATTTGTTGTCAAGAAGTGATTTCGTCGTATAAATATCCGCGCTTCCTGAACAAAATGCTCTTTCATCACTGCTACCACGGAGTTACGGCACCCTTCACTCGGCCGCCAAGATCGATACCCCAGTTATCGCTACTAAATTTCCTCGCGCACCAACTTTAAGTGGAAGCGACGCCAACGTACCGGGGCCCCCACCGTCGTAGTTGAGGTCCGTGACAACGACGCTGCTCTCGCTGGCGGCGTACACGTTGCCGGAGAAGTTGTGGGCGTAACTCTTTATTGGCCCGATGAACTTGCCGTAGTACGCGCCTGCGCTCCCTGGTGAAGAGAAACAGGTACGCGCTGCAGAACGGCGAGTGTAGTGACCGTGTCAACGACGTCCCGAAAAACTGTGACTTCATACTGGCGCTGAATGGGTGAGAGGATACCTGTACCGTAAGCTCAAGCTTGTCCGGCACTTTTTATGAGTAGTTGCAAGCGAAATGAAAACACACCTGCGCAGTGAAGGTTGTTCTGAGAACGTCTTGAGAGCACTTGAAGAACCAGTGTACAAGCAGGTCTTTGCACCGTACCATTACGATGTTCATCAGACCGGTTACATCCACGGTAGGACAAAGCTTTCCGAGAACATTTTCCGATCTCTTGCAACTTGCTTGTTAGCCGTCTAGACTGTAATGGGCGACTGATTATCTGTTCTCTATATTTTATAGGTTAACACGGAAAGTTGGAGCGAGTACACTTGGAGCAATGCTGGTTAAGTACCGTCTTTGACAAAAGTAACCGGGCAGCGGTGGTTTGTTTCTTAGCCACGTAGCGAAGCGCTTAAGGCAGCCCTTAAGCTCTCAGTATGTGTAGAGTAAGGTGAACCCTTTTCCTCACGTTTTGACACCTTTCGGCCTTTAGGAGTGCTGTGAAGGCTCCGTTACACGGTTCAGAAGCAAACACCTGCTGCTCGCTTACTTCTGGCAAAGAGGGTACACTTCAGTTCAGAGCTGTTCACACTGGGAAATGTTTGAGTGTTTACCGAGAAATTACGGGTAAGGCTAACGCTCGGCACTCAGACCAGTGATGAGCGTTGGAAGCGAAGCATTAAGAGAGCATCCAGCTCTATAAGGATAGAGTGCGGGGGAAAAAATCTCACCCTGAGGGGCTATGTACACCAGGAGAGCCGTGACGAACATCCGGACGGCCATGGTGGGACGCACATCCGACGCCAACCGATGAACGTGCTGCAGGCAAGTGAACCGCAATTTTCTGGTTAGTTTCAATGGATGCGATGGTAACCCCACCCAAAAATAGGTATCGGAAAGGCAACGAGCGACCCTATTCACCACAACCCAGGTTGTTGTTGTTGTTGTAGCCTACGACAGAATGGCACATACCCAGGTCCTCTACCTTTGTTTCTTCTTCTTCTAGCTCACTGAAGATCGACTGAAGAAGACTGAAGAAACATTTTAGTAAAAAAGCGCATGGCGGAAAGGTAAATGGCTGGTTTAACGACTGGGACGAATCGCGCTGCAGCGTGCTATTTAATACAACACAGTTCATTCGCCAGTTTTGCATACACGTAAGTCTGCTAAAGCCATTTCACAATTGGCTTTTCTGGAAACTTCCTTTTCCCGCTTAAAGCCCGCTGTCCTCGTTCTACAACTCACCTAAGACACAAGGTTTCATTCGGAAACCTAATTTATGAGGTAGGCCCAATAGCATAGTTGGTTTCATTACTGGAAAGCATTATGGCATCACGGTGTGATTTTTGGTCAATGTGCATGCAAAGTAGGTATGTGAAATTTAGCGTCCTGTAGCAATCCTAAATAAATTGATTCTTTCTCGCTGATTAAAAACGAACGTGCGCTATCGGGCGGGGAGAGTACGACGAAGCACGGACTGTGAATGTGATGTGTGTTCAGGACAGGCAAGGACGTCGTTGTTGTCGTTGTTGTTGTTGTTGTTGTTCACCTTCTAGAATGGCGCATATACACACAGGTGGATCGGCCAAGAAGAGGGGGCATAAAGGGTTTTTGTGATTTTTTGTTTTGTTTTGTTTTCTTGGGAAAGTAAATACATAAATTAAGTAATCAATAGAAATAAGAGAATGCTGGGGAAGAGAAAAGTCAACAGAAGGCAGAAAGACGAAAAAGAAACGGGAAATACGCACGCAGGAGATGGACTCTGCAAGATCTGCAGCAGAGGGAGTTGAAAAATAAATAAATAAATAAAAATAATAACAATAGTAACAGAAAAAAAATTGTAATGATGAGAAAGAAAATATTAGCAAGGTAACCGATTAGATTCCAATAATAGACGCTTTCTTCCTCAACGTGACTTTGAGATACTTCCGTGTACTACTAGCAGAAGAAGAAGCAGAAGAGATTGAAGCCATAGGCCTTTGATAAGAGGGCGTCCTCCTGCCTCGCGAGTTCCCCTTATTGTGTACGTACCGTTTCTACTGAGATAAACAGCAGCAATAATCGCGGTTCCGTTGTTCGCAGTACGGCCACCGATCCTCGTCAAAAATCCGCCACGCCATGAACGTCTGGGTGCTCAGCGTGGCCCTCCTGGTCTGCGTTGCCCCTCGGGGTGAGTTCCTTTCTCTCCGGTCTACCTTAAAGATCACTGACATTCCCATTATCTTCCCTCTGCTGCTCCCCCGCCTCACGTACTCCGAATATCTTAGTCGCAGCCAGGCGCGTCATAAATGAACAGTCATATAAGTCACACACTCGCTGCTGCAATGGTTTCCCATTGTGCATTTGCAGATTGTAACGTTAAGTTCCTGTGTTCGTGCCGTCTGCGAAGAACGCTATCCACTCCCGAAATAGTTATGGATGAAGTGTTTCTTTCAAAAATGCTGCAGGCGTTAAACACTCGTTAGCACTGCGTGAAGAAAAAATGCGTGCGAGGTTCGTACCTATGCCGATTATTGTAAAACGCATTCCTACTTAACAATGTTCTACGGCGTTTGCTTGTTTTACGGGGACACCGAGTCCAACTTCAGATAGTTTTTGCTCTTAGTAAAAATGACTGCGTGACTCTTTTTGGCTCTCTTGATGATTTTCAGCAGCCAGACACAAATTTGTTGCTTGGAGAATAGGATTTAAAAGTTGAGCATTTCCCACCTCGCCACTCAGTTAAGACTGGTGCAGTTAACACCTAAAAAGACGCCGTGATCACTGTCGGGGAGTGAGTGGCCGCGTAGCCTAGCCTCAGGGATCCTTGCTGCAGGCGTCCGCGCTACAAAGATTCTCTAAACGTCTCTGCAGTGTGCTTGCGGAAACAGGCCGTGGCGGCACACTTCATGTCATTCTTCTTGCATTTTCTTGCTTGTAAAAGCTCGGTTTTATTTACAGTAGTCTTTTTTTTTTTTCAGTGCAACGCGCTATCCTCTCGATGTAGGCCAACTTCATTTCTCTTCAGTGTTCCTTTTTTTTGGTTTCGTAGACTTTGACGTGCAATTGAAAGACTGTGGGGAAGGGGGTACGCATTTGTGGAAGACTCCGGTATCATATCTACCGCCAGGAGTCGTTAACGGGCACTGAATTCTCAACACACGTAGATTTTCACATCTCATCCGCGTGCCTCACTTGTGGACATCGATCCGGTCCTTTAGAAAAGTAAATGGATTTCTCTTCCCAGGCATCGCCGGCGCTTACTACGGCAAGCTCATCGGGGCAGTGACGACGTACGAGCACAGCTTCAGCGGCACCGTGTACGCCGCCAGTGAGAGCAGCATCGTCATCACGGGCTTCAACTACGACGGCAAGGGCCCCGGTGCGTTGGCCTCCCCTTAGTATGAAAGTCTGTGCGCGCCGAAATGGGCTAGCTGCAGTCAGGCTGCAATTCTACTACCGGTGCACTCCAAATCCAAATAGCTTTCGCATTTTGTTATGTTTTATTTTGTTTTCGTTTTCATTTTGGGGAGACGTCTATCGTGACGAAGGAAACGGGGTGCGGAAGGAAACGGCCAATCACAGGCACGGCCGGTCTGGACGTGGAGCCGCCGCCGCATCCAGCCCGGCCTTGTCATACAAACAATGCTTTCCTAATTGGCCTTGCAACCACCACACAATTTGTTTGTCATAAGCGAAGCATCGCCGATAAAATTCGTCAGGTATGCCAAATGCGTCGTGGTTCCTCATCACTGGCTGGTGTCGCAAGTCCTCCAATGTGACATGGGCCTGGAACGCTTTTAGTTAGGATGGGGCATCATGGGCTTGTTTCGACAGATCCAGCTTGATATTTCCCATCGAGCTGCATCACCAGCAGCAGCGACCAATTGCAGAGGACCGAATGAAACGAAAGCAAAGTGAATCGTTTTTACGTTAGGCCCCAAATTAACTTTATTTTCTCTTGAGATAAATATGGGGCTGTGGCAAAAACGTGCTCTGAGCGGTAGTTTACTGCGCCGGCTGCTGGTACATGTGACGGCAATCGGCGTCACCCCCAAAGTATGTATGAAGCACTAGTAGGGCACAAACAGTCTCGCAGTCAATGCCAAACAGTGCGCCAGGAAAGGCTTTCACCTTGCAGCACTTTAGAGAGCCAAAGTGCCCCCTGAATTTTTTTTTTAGGACAACAACTATCGTCGTGTGAGTCAGTGCTCGACCTGGATGACCTCGCAGTGTTTCCACTGCTGCTCCCGTCGTCCTTTCAGTAAACCCCCGTCTTACAAAATTAACATACGTATTAGTGACAATCAAACGCGTCTGCCCGCGGCAATCCATTATAGCCCAAGCCGCATGACCCAATATTGGAAATGAATTGTTTCATTCTGGTCCTTTGTGTGAAAGGCCTTTTCCAACACATTATTAATATTGGCCCGATTAGCTGTGCCGCTGGGGAGAAGCATACAGTCAGCCCTGTGCAGGTCCCTCCAACAGGAAAAGGAACAAACGGTTTGCACAAAAAAGGCGAATTTCGAAGTTATCTCCCTGCTAAGGCTGACAACCTCTTAAAGACTATTTGGTCCCAAGACCTTTTCTCAAGCATTTGCCCCAGTAAAGCTGAGCCCCGAGCCAGCGGAAATCTTGTACCCATTCGAAAGCCGATGTGTGCCCGGTGGCACAGGCGAACGAACCTAGCACCTCACGAATGTGAGACGGATGCTCTGCCACAAGACCACCGCTTCGATCTTTATACGCCATATTATTCGCCAATAGGGAAACTAGTTAGAAAACTAGAGAAACTGTTCTTGCAATACTTGATTATGGAGTAATCATTAATTTAATGCTCAAACTATGTTCCCTTGTTCCATTTCATATTGGAGGGTCCTGTACTTTCCTTCTGTGCAGTGCTGTTGCCGTTTTTAACCTTGTCGTAGAAATAATAATAGATCTTTGCAGAAATGCCGTGCCTGAACAATATTCCTCATTTATCTACCCTCAGCGGCCTACTACTGGGCAAGCAAAGGTTCTAAACTAGACGACCAGGGAGAGCAGCTGCCCGACGAGTTCGGCAGGTTCGTATGACCTGTGCTACTCTGAGCAGTGTTTGGGCATTTTGGTCAGTTCGTGGTACCGTTCACCGCATATTGCAAAACTGTTGTGTTCGTACCAACGGAGCTGCTGTCAATGCATGCTTAGCGCAGTGCAGTGGCTAAGGTTGCTTTCAGCTGACTGAAAGCTGTATTTCAGATAGTTCAGGTGGTCAGGGAGAATTGACAATGCGGGAAAGACGGGATAGCTTTGTCGTTCCCTTAGAGGGGGAAAAGGCAAACACATTTCTACGTTTGTGTGAAAAGCACACAAGGCACTTATCGTTATGCTGCAACTGACGCTAGCCGCGTCCGATTCCTAGGGTGTCATGGCGCTTGATTAGTTCCTGGGTTCAGCGGAAAGCTTTTCAAATCATAGCACGCCTCAGAAGCATGAGCTCCCTCCGCCATCAACATACCTAAGAGACGCCAACTTTGGAGTATTTTTTATCCTGAGCCATTCTTTTAAAGCCCACTTGGTGTCCGTAGATGCATAAGATACACTTTCAACGAGTTGTAAAAATTTCTTCATTCTTTTTCAGAATGTTGATTCATGATAACGCTATAGTACAGAACAAATAAGCAACACAGGATTCTTTAAAGCTGCACCTTTTTAATAAAGGCGTTGCGAACGGACGCGTAGAGGTTACCTCATGTATACTTCTGCGGAGAGGTATACGGCTGCCGTCCTGTTTCTAATGCACGAGTGTGGTCATGTTGAAAATACAGCTGGGGCGCAGCATATGTGAAAAGGAAAGATAGCGCTGTCAGCTCTCTCATCTTATGACATGTGTCCACACAGTTTTATCAACATGATCTCCAAACGATAGCCCAGCTAATGTGTGCCATCAGGAATGCGAAACTTAGAATTATCAAAAATCCAGGGACATTTAGTGATTTAGTGCTTCGAAACTGCACTGATGGGGGAAAGGGCTCTCAGCGTCCTCTTCTTCTCGGTCTTTAATGAGTGAGAAGCGTCGCCCCAGCTAGACAGCATGCGGAACTACTTCAGACGGTCTCTCCTAATGACGTAGGCAGTTGAAGGAAAACTTTAAATGGGCCGGGGAATGGAAAGGTATCTCACTCCCATAAATGTTAACAGTATATTCGATGTGCTGTCGAGCTTTATCCTTCTGTGATTACCGTGCGAGCTCATCGGTGTGAAAGTAATATGGCGACTGGTAGCAGTTTTTGGCGACAAACATATAACACCGGTCGCCTTTAGTAAGCTTTTTTTATTATTTGGCAACCTTCCCAACTCAAGTGAAGCTGGCAGGGTGTGTAGTATATTATTACTTTCATATTCATGGTTTAAACACAATGCGAAGTTTAATGAATGTCTGAGTGACGGCGGCCGCATTTTGATGGAGGCAAAACGCACCCGTAAGCTACGTGACGTCAGCGGGCGTTAAAGAACCTCGTGTTGTTTGATTTTATCCCGAGCTCTCCTCTACGGCGCTCCCATAGCCCCTGTGTCGCTTCGCGATGTTAAACCTCACAGGTGACCATTTTAATTTACAGCATTAAAAGCTTCGTCACGAAAAAATATACGCCGTGATTAGTCATAAAATCTCATTGTGATTAGTCATAAAATTCGCTGATTGATCGAGACAGTGATAACGTTACAAGGTCACGTGACATGGTCAAGCGCTTATTTGCAGACAATGTTTGACGTCATGAGACCACATGACACGGCCAAATTGGCAGGTGCGCTGGAAAAACATGGCGTGGTTATTCATAGAATTCGCTGATTGGTCTAGACAGTGGTGACATCACAGGGGCACGTAACATGGCCGAGCGCTGAGTCACAGACGGGGTGCTTTGCGCCATGAGACCACGTGACAGGACTGAGTTCGCAAGCAGAGTTTTTTATGTCTAGAAGAAAGCAATGTAGACTAGCTTGTAGAGTCGTCCACACGCCTGTTAAGAGCGCACGAACTGCGAGCCGGGAAGCACATTTGTGCGATTTTTCGGTGACCTAGGGCTATCGAAAGCTGTCCATTAGTTGTTTGTACATTCCCATGGGTCCTGTTTAACTCATGTCTTTAAAAGCGGCGATTGTTATAATTCCAAAACAGACTCGCCTTTCGAGTGCTCTAGACAGCTGTGTTGACAAATGTACAGAGGGCAAAACGCTTGTCTAGAACACGTTCTGGGCGTGTTTCGGGCTGAGCACGCGACATCTAACCATAACATTTGGTTAAAGATGGTCTGGATGTAAGCATGTGCAGTTAAACCCATAGGATTTCCTCGTCATTTTTTTGCCTCCCTGCTCGCAGCGGCTTTGGAAGCTGCAGAACACACAGTTAGGTCGTTCTAAACATGTGTTTTGCCCTCTGTACATGACTAACTGTAATTTTGTTGTTCACTCTGTGCTCTTGTGGCACTGTCAGCTAGCGCACTTTCCACTTAAGGTCAAAGTGACCTGCTCCTTTTTCGCAAGGGTCCTTTGCTTTGCGAATTGTTCGGATTTAAGTGACCCAAGAGAAGTTGAACGGCACTGACGCATGCTCTCTGTATAGTGCTGGTGTGCAGACAGAAAATAAATTTGAAACTGAGAAGTTTCCAGCAAGGTAACAACTCTTTAAGCTAGTGACTTCTACTCCTGTCAGACGACAGCCCCAGTGGACTTTGTTGTGCGAGAGCTGCTGCCACTACCATGTAAAGTAGTGACTGTCCAATGAGTCCGGCGCTGTTAACACTGTTAGGAGGCGGGTCGGTCTGGAAGAGTGACTAGAATGATCAGTTTACCGGTGACTTTGCACCGCAGCACCAAGGTCCTAAAAGCCTACAGAAATGCGCAAGTGCACCTCAGGTTGCCGAAGAAGATCACCGAGTACCGGACTTTTGGGATCTACTGCAAGGCGTACCAGGTGGGGGACACTCCGTCGCTGAGCAAAATGTTTTTCGTCTCACTGTCATCGCTTCTTTACTGCATGCCAGTTTTTAAATGGCTAGATTATATGGGGAAGATTCTCGTCACTTTTATGGGAAGGACAAAAAGAAACCTGTGGCAAAAAGAAACAGGCAGTAACAGTTGCACTTCGGACCTCAACAACACCTTGAGCGAAGGGGGTGATATTTGTGAGATGTACACCTGTAAGGAGATAGCGCCACCCAGCGGCGTTCGTGAGAAGAAGACAAAGCACGAGGAGCGCGTGCGGAGGGGAACGCGGGGCAGGTCGAAGGGGTGGTGGTGAAAACATTTATTAATCATAGAGAGAGGTGTTGGGGGTCGTGACCTGAAGGGTCACGCCCTTACAACCACTAGGTGGGATGCCTAGTCAGGCACACCATTGGCGTTTGCCGCAGCCCGGGCGCGCTGCGTTAAGGCCCTTTGGGCCTCGAGGGTGCAGCAACCGGACAGGGTCGCCTCCCAGTCCTCTCGGGTGGGGTTCGGGATAGGGGGTAGGGATGGGTTCTGCTGGCAGGCCCACACCATGTGGTAGGATTACGTGGCAGAGAAGAGAAGAGCGCGGTGGGCGACGGACGTGGACGAGTTCTGCTGGCTCCCCGAGTTCCGGGCTTGGGCCTTAGCCGCAGACGTCCGGGCCACCAGACCTGGACATCCATCGTCGAGAGCCTCAACCACCAGGCCCAGGCGCCACTCTTCTCCGTCCATCCGTCAGCTGCTCCACACAGGCCGCCTCTGGCGCCTACGTGACCTTTTTCCGGGATACCAGACCTGGGAACCGTGCCGGGAGCCCATGAACGCTGACGCTGCGGTAGCGTTTCATCGACGTTGGAACGCCAAGAGACTCCTTGACTGCCCGACACCCAGCCAGTCCTCCCCGCTCGTTGCTCGAATAAGACAAGTAGTGTGAACTTTCCTCTTTGACTCTTTTTCCTGCATTTATCATAAGCACTTTGTTCTGTTCCCCCGTGTGTTTTTCCCGTGTATTGTTGCGTTGTTCTCTTGTTCCTTTCCTTTCTTCTCGCTCATATTGTAATTGGTTTCCTTTCCGTTAAAAGCCGCCTCGTTTATTGTTTGTACTTTGGTGTTTGTTGAAAATAAGACCTGCAATCTCACAGAGTCCTCACAAATTTGGCGTCCACTACGACAGGACGAGGTCGGTTTTTATTTATTTGCCTGTTGTGTTAATTTAGGAACAATATGAGCGCTTCAGATTTGGTTGCTTTAGGCGAGCGCATGGGCTTGTGCGGCGCGGAGTTACGAGCGTGGGTGGAGGACGAGCTTCGTAAGGCACGGGAAGAGAGAGCCGCGGAGCGTGAAGCTGCTAAGCAGAAATTGGAATTAGAGGCACGGAATTTAGAGGCGGAGCGTGAAGCTGCGAAGCAGAAATTGGAATTAGAGGCACGGAATTTAGAGGCTGAGCGTGAAGCTGCGAAGCAGAAATTGGATTTAGAGGCACGGAATTTAGAGACGGAGCGAGAGGCTGCGAAGGAACGCTTGGAGTTAGAGGCGCGGAACTTGCAGCTACAAATAAGGCTCATGGAGGGTGGCGCAAATCCTCCGAGTGACCGTGGAGAGCGTAGCGTCTCATCGACCAGCTCCATTAACCCGCACAGCCTCATACCACAGTTCAATGAAGCGCGGGATGACCTCGATGCCTACTTAAAGAGATTTGAGCATGTGGCCACGGGGCAGGGTTGGCCAAAAGAAAAGTGGGCAACGGCGTTGAGCTTGTGCCTTGGTGGCGAAGCACTTAGGGTCTTCGGTCGGCTCTCGCCTGAGGATTCCGTGGATTATGACAAAGCGAAGCTTGCCTTGCTTCAGAGGTTTAGGTTCACCGCGGAAGGGTACCGAGAGAAGTTTCGCCAGAGCAAGCCCCAGGATGGAGAAACGGCCTCGCAATATGCTGCCAGGTTGTTTAGCTTCTTTGACCGTTGGGTCGAGATGCGGGGTGAAGGCCGCACTTTTGAGGTGGTTCGCGAGATGGTCGTGAGCGAACAATTTCTGAACAACTGTCATTCTCGTTTAGCCCTTTTCTTACGTGAGCGGGAGGGCAAGACAGTTTCTAAGCTGGCGGAGGCTGCCGATCATTTTCTCGAGGCACAGCGGCAAAATAACTTGTTGTTCTTTAAAGAGGAGGGTGAGCACACGATAGTTAAAGCCAAGGACGAGGTTTCACGTGCACAATCCCGCCTTCGATGTTTTCTTTGCGAGAAGACTGGGCACAAGGCGTCGGATTGTCGGACAAAGCCGAAGCAATTGTATTGCACCTGGTGCCGCGAGGTAGGACATGATGCCCAGTCATGCAAAGCTAAGAGGCCAGGAGACCGTGAGGAGTCCGCCTGTTGCATGACACCTCGATATTCACATCCCGATAGCACTGCAGTGGTAACGCGCGTAGAGGGCCAGTTGGGGGAGATGGTCTGTCCTTCCAACCCGGTGGAAACTGCTATGCCCGTGGCGCACGGTGAGGTGTTCGGCCAGCATGGTTCGGTATTACGGGATACGGGCAGCACCGGTATTGTTGTGCGTGAGTCTCTTGTACCGCCAGCGGCACTAACAGGGAAAAAGGCTACATTATTCTTGGCCAATGGGACCCGTGTAGAAGTTCCGGAAGCGGAGGTGGTGATTTCTTCTCCATACTTCTCGGGTAAGGCCATCGCGCGCTGCTTGTCTACACCCTTATACGACATTATAATAGGCAATGTCCCCGGGGCTAAACCTCCATTCCCGGTTGACCCGCCAGTTCTCACTGATCAGCCAGTTCCCCTTGCCATGACGGGTGCGGTCGATGTTCCTTCCCTTACGGTGACAGCAAAGGTTTCAGAGAGTAGTAAAAGCCCCACTCTGAACACACTCCACTTGTCACGGCAGGAGTTTCGCCTCAAACAGGAAGAAGACCCGACTTTAGAGGTGTGTCGCAGGAAGTTGGGGAAAATATTTCGTGGCAAGGGACAGACCGCCCACTTTTTTGAAACAGATGAAGGTGTTCTCTTCCGGACATACCAAGTGTGTCCCGGCCGAGTCGTTGAGCAAGGGGTAGTACCGAAGGGCTTACGCACGCAAGTTCTTAAGTTGGCACATAAGAGTGCATTATCCGGCCATCATGGAATACGGCAAACAATAGCTAGGGTGCTCAGTTAGTTTTACTGGCCCGGTGTACAGGCTGACATTAAGAGTTATGTCAGATCGTGTGATATGTGTCAGCAGACTGTGTCGAAGGCAAGGGAGAACAGAGTGAATAACATCGTAGGACGGGAACATGTAAAATCATGGTGGAAACCGAGGTCGGTTTGGAGAAAACGGTTTCACAAAGGAAAACGGAAGTACTAGCCGAAAAAGTTCTCGCGACGGTGAAGTGGTTTGATGTGAAGAATGGAATACGGAAGAATATAGCCCACACCCGTTCTTGTTGGCATTGTCTGTGTTTGTTCATGTTTGTTTTTGAGTGTCGGCTATTTACTTTTTATGCTTTCCGTGTTTCTTCACCCTCTATGGACGCTTTACGTTGACTTTCCATGTGCTCTCTGTGCTGTGTGTGCGAAGGTCTGTGAACGCTTCGAACATTGACGACCGTCGTATTGTGTGTGGTGTGTAGTGTGCGCGCTGTGGTGCGGTGTTCTGTGTTGCGATCGTCGAACGCGTCTGGTGTCGCTCTCCTGAAGTTGAGTTCTTTCCCTTGGAAAAAACTTCCGAAGAGGGGGCCTTCTGTAAGGAGATAGCGCCACCCAGCGGCGTTCGTGAGAAGAAGACAAAGCACGAGGAGCGCGTGCGGAGGGGAACGCGGGGCAGGTCGAAGAGGATTACGTGGCAGAGAAGAGAAGAGCGCGGTGGGCGACGGACGTGGACGAGTTCTGCTGGCTCCCCGAGTTCCGGGCTTGGGCCTTAGCCGCAGACGTCCGGGCCACCAGACCTGGACATCCATCGTCGAGAGCCTCAACCACCAGGCCCAGGCGCCACTCTTCTCCGTCCATCCGTCAGCTGCTCCACACAGGCCGCCTCTGGCGCCTACGTGACCTTTTTCCGGGATACCAGACCTGGGAACCGTGCCGGGAGCCCATGAACGCTGACGCTGCGGTAGCGTTTCATCGACGTTGGAACGCCAAGAGACTCCTTGACTGCCCGACACCCAGCCAGTCCTCCCCGCTCGTTGCTCGAATAAGACAAGTAGTGTGAACTTTCCTCTTTGACTCTTTTTCCTGCATTTATCATAAGCACTTTGTTCTGTTCCCCCGTGTGTTTTTCCCGTGTATTGTTGCGTTGTTCTCTTGTTCCTTTCCTTTCTTCTCGCTCATATTGTAATTGGTTTCCTTTCCGTTAAAAGCCGCCTCGTTTATTGTTTGTACTTCGGTGTTTGTTGAAAATAAGACCTGCAATCTCACAGAGTCCTCACAACACCTGGCGTCTCAGCTAAATGTCGTCTGAATGCTGCATATACAAAAGGCTTGCGATACCGTTTAGGACAAATGAACAGTCCGCATTGTGACAACTGTGCCTCGATAGAAACTGTGGAACATATCCTGCTTGAGTGCCCTGCGTATGCTAACGAGCGTGCGTACTATGAACATTGCATGCAGAAGCTCTGCCCAGTGCCCCTAACAATGGACAAAGTTTTGGGTCCCTTAGCCTGCTTCAGGCAACAGAGACTTGCAATGCACTTTCTTTTTACATATTTAAAAGGCATTGGACATCTCGATAAGCTCTAAATTCACTTGCACGTTACCTTCATGCATTCTTCATGCAGTGAACTTCGTCAGCCCATTTGACGGACTATGCACTCCATCATTCCATAGGTTACATCAATACTCGCCATTACATCCTTAGTACCCATTTCATGGCCGCATTTCGTCTTCGTTTTTTTTTTCTTTCACCTCTTCCACGCTGCTCTCCTTAACTCCCAAATTCCCCTCCCTACGCAGAGTAGCATGCCAGCGAATTTTAAACGCCGGCTTAGTTCTGTTTTTCATTAAAGAGTCTCTCTCTCTCTCTCTCTCTCTCTCTCTCTCTCTAAGATATTGAAGAAGACGGAGTGTCCTGTGGGAGTGAAATCAACTGAGCCCTTTGAGGGTTATGTCATAGTCTGCAGCATTTTTTCTTTATGCAAAGTAGCTTACTTTTTGAAATATTGGCTTCGAGCAAAAGTGCAAATTCAAAAGTCCTAGATCATCATGAAAAACAGCAGACTGTAATGTCTAAAGCAAGATGCCACTTCTGCAGATATATTACCGTCCTAAAAAGAAAGCCTGCTAACGGGTTAGAAGATCCTGGCGCATATCTGGCGGCCCCTGTAAAGCCTCTTTGAAGACAGCGCTCCGGAGAGGAGCGGACTTTGTTCTCAGAGATAGCGCGTTGGGACACTGAATTAGCACCGTTATATAGTGGTAATTTTTTTTTATTTCGCCGGCATTCTTCTTTGCCGTTTTTCAGCACAATCTACAACTTCGAAATTTACAATGCCTTCCCCAAACGCGTACATATTAAACGTTAGCTAATTGGTCTTTGTTAATTAAATTGCTTTCAAGAACGAAAAAAATGCAGAGTATGCCACAGAACTCTCAATGACATACAGCTGGTAGCACTCGCCTAAGAGACTCTATCTTTTTAAGAACTTGGCTACAGTTATGTGAGACACCCGGGATATGAATAGACAAGATGGGAGATGAATAGAGCCTGTCCTGTGTGTTTCCTCTACTTGTGTGCGTGTTCTTGTGCGCTTCAATTCATTTCAAAAAAACCTATGCGCCATCTAGCCCAAACGGAAGTTTTGTTAAAGAATAGGCAAGTAGTAGTAGTAGTAAAAACATTTATTTATTTATTTATTTTTTTCAAAAAGGAAGAGTTAGGGAGTAGGGGGATGGGGATAGATAGATGTGGAGCTACAGTGGTCGGTCTTCCCTAGTCCAGGATACCGTTGGCCTCCGCCGCTGCCTTGGCCCTCGTCACCAGCATAAGCTGAGTGCTCGGGTCGGAGTCAGCCAGGAGGGCCTCCCACTGCTCTAGACTAGGGCTATTTACCTTTGGTAGTAAAGGGCTTTTTTCGCAGCCCCAGGTGGCGTGGTACGTTGTGGCGTAGCCCCCACACCACACGCACTCTTTCGCGTATCTGTTCGGCCACATTTTGTGATACATGGCTCTGCTTGGGTAGGTGTCTGTTTGTAGTCGTCTGAGCGTGGTGGCCTGCTCTCTGTCGAGGATATCCGCCGGAGCCGAGTACTTCTTGCGCGCTCCCAACAACGCCTTCATTGCCTCCCCGTAAGATTCTGGCGTGCTGAAGGGTTCCACCGGCAAACCCGCCCTCCGGTTCGTGAACCCTCGGACAACGGTGTCTGCCATGAGATTTCCCTCAACCCCAGTGTCAGGGACCCAAATGATGGTGTGTTGAATGTTTGTGTTGTTTGATCCATGTCTGTGTTGTTTTTGTTCTAAGAGGATACTCGCGGCTTTTCGGCCGATCCTTCCATCTCTGTACGCCCTTGCTGCAGCCTGAGAATCCGTGGCTATCCAGTAACTCAGTCCCTGCCGATTGGCTTCAGTCAGGGCTAGAGCTATGGCGATCTCTTCCGCTGCTTGTGTTGTCCTTGTGCGCACTGATGCACCAGTAACTATATTCCCATTGGCGTTCACTACTGCTACCGCCCTAGCGTTTTCCTTCGTTCTGTACTTGGACGCGTCAACATACAGAACCATCTGTTTCTTCTTTAGGAACCTGTCCAACTCCAATGATCTCGCCGCCCGTCTTCCTTCGTGGTTCTTCGGGTCCATGTTTCTGTGCACTGGTTTAACCAAGAAAGTGCTCCTAATTTGGCTGTCAATGTCTGTCTTGTCTTCGCCCTCGTCTTCTGCCGGGTATCCTAGCTTGATCAGTAGTGCGCGGCCAGCGGCTGTTCTTTTAAGTCTTTCCATTTGAAATCTGAGCATGGTTTCGCTGTGCTCCTCATAGGTGCCGTACACCCCCATGTTCATCAGCTTCTCTGTCGAGGCGCAGGTCATGACGCCTAAGGCTTGCTTATACGCCCTTCTGATGCATGTTTCCATTTTGTTCTTTTCCCCTTTGTTAGGTTGTAGGTACGGAAGCGCGTACGTCATCCTCGGTATGATGAGCGCAGAAGTGATCCGTAACGCATCTCGCTCCTTCACCCCTTTTCTCTTGTTCGTAATCCGGCTTAACATCCTGCATATCTGTTTCGTGGAGTGTTCCAAGAGCTGGATGGTATGGTCCCGTTTGCCTTTCTCCTGCAGCCACATTCCCAAGATGCGAAGCTTATTTGTCCTTCTTACGGGTTGTCCATCTATCTCTAATTCTATCGTTCCCCTGTCCTCTTTATTTTTGTGAAGTCTAATAAATTCTGATTTTTCTGGGGAGCACTGCATCCCGCTAAATAAAGCAAATTGACCGATCTCATCCGCCGCTCTTTGCAGTATTTCTTTCTTGTTTCCCGTCGATCCTTTTGTCGTCCACACTGTGATGTCGTCCGCATAAACTGAATGTTCTACATCTTTGATGTTTTTCAGTCTCCTAGTTAATCCAATCATTGCTATGTTAAAGAGCAAAGGTGAGATGATGGATCCTTGTGGCGTCCCTCTCTTTGGCGTCGTCTTCTTTTCTGACCTAATGTTGTTGATGCCGATCGTTGCTGTTCTGTTAGACAGGAAGGCCTTTACGTATGCGAAGATCCTTTCCCCACAGTTTGTTGCCGAGAGTTCTGTGAGAATGGCATTGTGGCCGATGTTGTCGAAGGCCCCCTTGAGGTCTACGGCCAAGATTACGCCTTCTCGAGTGCCCGATATTTGTTTTAGTACCGTGTCTCTTAACTGGAGCATCACGTCTTGCGTGGAGAGCCCCGTTCTGAACCCGAACATGGTATCCGGAAACAGACCGTTGTCCTCCATGTAAATGCTCAGTCTAGTCTTGACCACTTTCTCGTATAGTTTACCGAGGCATGAAGTTAGTGAAATGGGCCTAAGGTTCTCCAAACTGGGTGTTTTCCCTGGTTTAGGTATCACGATAATCTCAGCGTGTTTCCACTCCGCCGGGACTGTGCCCCTTTCCCAGTGCTCGCTGATTAGTCCAGTCAGGCTTTCGATTTGGTCATCACTGAGGTTTCTGATCATTGCATTTGTTACTTGATCTTTTCCCGGTGTTGTGTTCCTTGTGAATGACCTGGCAGCCGCGTATACCTCGTAGTCTTTTATCGGTTCATCCAGCTTCGAGTTCCTTGTCCCTGAATATACCATGGTGCAGGGTGGCACCTGCGTGCTTCCGACGTACCTGGACCAAAGAAAATCTGTAATCTGGGCGTCCGTTCCCTGAAAATTGTGCGTGATACGTTCTATCGTTTTGCTGTTTTCTCTTTTCGATTTTGTCGGGTCTATGAGGTGCCTGAGCAGCGCCCATGTTTTAGCTCTACCCAAGTTGCCGTTTAGTTCATTGCAAATTTGGTGCCAATTATCTCTAAGTAAGTTTGCAGTGTGGTCTTCTATCTCCTTATTGATCTGAGCTATTCTGAGTCTCAATTTCCTGTTATGTTTTTGTTTCTTCCATCTTTTCGACAGTCCCCTACGAGCCTCCCAAAGATGTAGCAATCGTTTATCCGCACGTGAAAATTCATCGGTGACCTCTAGCTCTGTAGTATTGTCTCTGTGGACCTCCCGTAGTCGTTTGGTCCACTTTTCGATGTCCGTTATCGCAGTTCTTCCGGCTTCATTCTCCAACTGTTCACGGAATTTTTCCAATCTGTGATTTTTGTCTTTCTCTGGATTGTGCTGAACCTTGTAAGTTTAATTTGCGTTTGAATTACGTAGTGGTCACTTCCGAACTGCTCCCCGGTGTTAGACCATTCGTAGTCTAGGATATTTCCTATGATGGTCAAATCAGGGCTAGTGTCTCTTGAAACGCTGTTTCCGACCCTAGTAGGGTATCTGCTATCGGTAACGATTTCCAGCCCGTGCGTGTCCACTCCATCTTGGATGGTTTTTCCTTTCTTTGTATTCATCTTGTAGCCCCACTCTTTGTGCGGAGCATTGAAATCTCCTACAATCACAAGGTGGTTTTGTTTTACCAGGCCGATCACCGCTCTAATGATTTCTCTGAAGTCATGTCTCTTCTTGCGAGGTGGTGAATATATGTTAAGTACGAATAGGCTCTTCTCCCCGCGCTTCTTAGGTATTACCTCTATTAAAAGGTGTTCTATATCTTTTTCTGGTGTCGTGTGCTTGTGCGTAGTGACCCCCTTCTGACATAAAATGGCCACTTTTTTAAATCTTTCATCTACTATGGTGTCGTAGCCGACTATCTTCGGCGAAGTGTTAGTTTTTTGCAGCGCTATTACAGTGGGAGGGTGTTTATGCTGCATTACATGTATGTTGAAATCGGTTTTTTTTTCGAAATCCTCTACAGTTCCATTGCCATATTGTAAATTTTTCTTCTGCGTTAGCCATGATGTGACACTACTGCTGCGCCGCGAAGATCTTCGCGCTTTCGTTTAGGTCGACCTGTTCCGGTGCTCTCTTGTTTTGTCTCCTGAACAGTTCTGCCAATCTCTGATTGGTTGCGTTCAGTCTGCTCATGATTTGTTCCAGCGTCGCCAAGACTGTTTTCTGTTGCTCCTGTATTTGGTGCAGTGGTATAGTAGCATCTATTTCTTCCCTTACTTGCGGTTGTACGGCTGCTGGCCCTTGCGTGCTTGTTTTCGTCGTGGGCGATTGTACTCCGTGTACTTTTCCTCGGTTTGTATCATTTTCTTCTCTTTGTTGTCGCTGTTCTATAAACGAGAGCCTCCTTTTTAGTCGTTCATTTTCCTCTCTAAGTTCCCTGTTTGTTTTTTCTAGAGCTTCGAATCTAGCCTGTATCGAATAGTCTAGAGCAGTGGGATAGACTGGAGACTCGCTCCTAGACTGACTCACCTTCTTGGACTGCTTGGTCTTCTGTTTAGATGCGGAAGCGCCGTGAGCGTTCCCTCGAACCCAGGCGTTGTCGCCATCGTGGTCAGTGGTTCTCGCGTCTGCTAGCCCCGGAAAGTCTCCCTCTTTGAAGAACGGCGTTCGGCTTCTGCTGCCGCCGCGCCTGTTCCGAGACGCAGATCTCGAGGATCCGTTCTTTCCTTTCGTTTCGGCTTCCTCGCTGTCGAACCACCGCGGCCTGTGACCACCGTGGCAACTGCTTTCTTTTTTCTTGCCTTGCTGGTTCTGCTGGCCTTTCCGCTTGAGACGTCTCTTACATCCTATATCGCCCGTGGCGTGAGCTTCGCCGCACCACTCACACCTGGGCTCCCCACACTCGTGTCCGTCGACGTTGGCACGTTTGCATCTAGGACACTGCGGAATGGGTTCTGGTTCCGGGCAGACGTCTGATCGGTGCCCCTGCAGGTGGCATCTCAAGCACACCTGCTTCGTAGGTTGGTAAGGGTAAACTCTGTAAAGTCCTCCCATCACTGCGACTGTCTTGGGCAACCTCGGTCCGTCGAACGCGATGAGCGCTGACTCTGACTTCCCGAGCATTCTTGCGTAGACTGCACGAATTCCCGGCGTTGCTACTTGGATGTGGTTCATTAGGATCTCTTGCGTGGTGCCGGCCATCACTCCATGCACCACACCCCGGATAGTTCCCTCCGCCGTGGAGCAGTAGGCATTGAACTCGAATTGTTTGTCTCCGAGGCACAACTTCCTCGTCTTTTGCAGAGCTTCTGCCTTCGCACCATCTGGCGTCCGGACTATTATTATGTTTGAGATGGCTTTCACCGCGACAAGCATGTCACCGATGTATACCAGGTTGCATTCCTTCACCAGGGCTTGTATGTAATCGCTGGGCTTGAAATCTCCCACTCTTAGGTTGTGGCTCTTCGGTCGGAATACGATTTTGTATCCTCCTTTCGGGAGCTGTACGAAATCTCGCCTGTTACCAGGGAGTGTCTTCAGTTGGTTGTTTGCAGCGGACGCCGGTGGCGCGTTCGGGACCATGGCGTTCGGTCCCGGCGTCCCAGGTTTCTGCTGCTGTGGCTCGCTCGTTCTCACTGGAGTCTTGTTTGCCTCCGAAGGTGTACTTGCCTGACCGGTAGCTTTCCTATCCTCTGGGCTCTGCGCTCCACTAATTCCTTCATCACTCGCCACGGGGTCTCGTTGACTGGGTAGACTCTTGGTTGTTCTTGCGGTCCCCTCGTAGCTCCAGCGTTGTTAATTGGTGCTTGCAAGCTCCATGGCTTGGGGCTGGTCCGTACCCGGGTTATTTTCAATAACCGGGGCCGTAATGTGTGCCGCAGTCGATGCTGATGCCATACCGCCGTCGAGGCTGCTCAGCCCCGGTAGGGCCAGCGAAGCCCATGCGTCTCCTGCTTCGGCCACGGCCGACGCTACGTCGGCGTTAGGTGTAGCGTGGCTCTCGCCGCCTCAAGATTTAAATGTCCCGTAAGTGGAAAAATATTCTACTCACAGAGATAAAATTGGTGTCCAGATGGTCCTCGTAACTTCACGGAACACATCCAATAAACACTTTGCATTAAACTGGGGTTTTCCGGTCAAGAACACTGACGATTCACGGAGCCCATGCAGAGCACGTCCGCGTTCCCGCGCAGTTGGGTGAGGGTCCAAGAGTAGGCAAAGTTGCCCATATTTCCCTTACAGTAGATGACAATGCATATGTTCCTCAACAAATATGCCAATTTCCTACGAAAATGTCTTTGTCTAGTGTAGTACGCAACCGACTTGGAAGGTGATGACCATTACGCTAATGCACCCGAATACCGTCCGCAGAGCGAGTTCGGCAACGTGCAGATACCGGCCGACTTTGTGCTGCCGACTGAGCAGAGCCTGGGAAAGCTGAGCGGCAACCAGAGCGGCACCATGGCCGACGAGGTGGTCCTCAGGGACAGCGGCATTATGCTGCTCAAGGGGTTCCACTACGACGCCCAGTGCCCCTGTAAGTCGAGGCCCTGTATGACGCATGATAGCGTCAGCCACCTTATGAGCTATAAAATCACAACAGAAACAGCAGCAGACGGCAGTGCCTCCAGCAAGAGTAGGTGAAGTTAGACGCAACAAATGTGATAGCTGCAACCATACTGTCCATCTACCCCAGACAGGACCCACTTATGGGTTCACACAAGACGAAGCCATACGGAGGATGCTGCGTCTGTGCGGACTATGCGGACAGCCCTAGGGGAATATAAACATATATGCGTTCTTCATATGACGTCATGCATATCTTATGATAGTCATACGGAAGCCTCAGAGAGGGAATTAGAAAATGTATACGGAAAGCATATATGGCTAACTCAATGATGTATACCTTTGTAAAGGTTACAGCGCTAAAAAAAGTTGCGTAACCTATGCGTTAAAAGAAGTAACCTTTACCATTTGTAACTTTTACAAAGATTATAAGTGGAAAGGTTACATTGTGTAACCTTTAAATTATAGATATACTTCAATGTGAAAATGTGACCTTTACAAAGGTTACCCAAAGGTTACCGTGTTTAGAGTGTATGCATGCAGATATTCGTGAATATTTCATCACTTACGTGATCTGCATCGCCGTAATCCGTATGTTCGGCTCATACAGAACGTTTCAGTACGGCAGTACGGCAGTATGCAACGCATTGCATCCCTAGTGGAACGTTTTGTAAGAACTCTGCGTATGGAATTACACGACTACGAAGCCCCAATGGTGTGCAAAACATACAAATATTCTTAAGCTCTGCAAAATTTCTTTCCGAAGGGATTTGGCGTTATTTCTAGTTTATGTTTATTGCGTCATGCGGAGTCCGTGGGAGTTCAGACGCTTCCGTATACGTTGTCTAATTGTCCGTATGGACGCCGTATGTTCAAATTGCTTACATGTGGCCCACACGGAAAACGCGTGTAATTACAAGAACCATCATATGGAACTGCAACTTAAATCGTCAAAACTGCTGGCACTCTTTCCGCAGCGGCGACGTTCGTGGCGGCCCCGAATACTCAACCCAAGCCGGAAGAACTGATGCATCTCGCCTACAACGGCCAGGAGTGAGTAGAGCTATGGATGACCGCAGATTGCTGCGGCATTGAGCGTACGCGGTGGCTGAGTGGCTTTGGCGTTCGCCTGCTGAGCATCAGGTCTAGGGTTCGAATCTCGCCTGTGAAGGCCGCCTTTTAATGGAGGCAACATGCAATGGACGCCCCGATGTGCGTGCGATGTTAGTGCTCGTTAAAGATCCCCAGGTGGTCGAAATTGAGCCGCGGAGCCCTCCACTATGGCACCTCTTTCTCTCTTCCTTCTTTCACTCACACCGCCTCCCTTCCCTTACGGCAAGGTTTAAGCGTTTACGGAAGCATTTAAACAATCTTGAAATGCTATTGTACCTCGCATGTGTATGCTGTGGAAACTCACGGGAATTGACCGCTTCCCGCGCCATAATATCTTTTGAACTTTACTGCATGGTGTTTTGTTCAGACGATGTTTTTGGCTCACTGAATGATGCAGCAGGAAAGTCTCTACGGCTGCTAGCGCCAAAATTAAGCTCACGAGCTCTGGCATTTCTCAGTGTTTTGTCGTGCTGGTATGTTCATTTATGGGCTTCTTTGTACCTTCCGTACGAAAAGTCTGCATTATGAATGAATGGCGAATCCCTTACAAAAAAGTTATAGACAGTCTATAGAATTTCTATAGACTTCTGTTTATAAAGTCTAAAGACTGTCTATAGACAAATCCTAGAGATTTGTCTATAGACAGAAATCTGTCTATAGACAGATTTGTCTAGAGAGAGAAATCCTAGAATCCTAGAGAACAGTCTATAGGCAATGCAGATGCCATAGACAGTCTATAGACAATCTATATGATTTATGGCCATACACTTTTAGTAGGCATTTGTCTATAGACAGTCTATAGACTATGAATAGACAAAAAGCGGTATCTATAGGAAGTCAATAGTCAATAAGAAGTCTATAGACTGTCTATGGACCATTTTTATAAGCGATAACATGCTTGGTCAGTCACCTCATCAGTGCGTCAGTCACCTCAATATGCGCTTCGTCCGTTTGTGTTTCCGTGTGTATGTTCCTTGTAGCGCGAATTGATCAGGAGTGCGTATAGTACCCCGAGCAAGAATTACATAAATGTCATTGCTATAAATAAAAAATAACTGAGTTATTTTTTCATATCAAAAGCACGCCTTAGTTCTCGTAATTCAGTTATGCGTTTAGGCAACCTTCAGTGCAGTACTCCTTAGTGAACTTGTTAATTGAAAAATAGTATTTCTAATGCCCTCTTAAGTAAGTGTAAAGAGACTAAGGCGAACTGTTCTCAAGTAACGCAGCAAACAGAAGTGCACTTGGCGTGGCCTAAAAATAAATTTTCATTGCTAGGACTAAACTAGCGTTAGTGTAACAGATAGCGCACAGCTTCCTTCATGTGCCACCAGGTGACGCACACTACCACACTGACATAAAGCGGAGGTGCACGGCTAATGACGATCGCCAAAAGGGCAAGGAGATCAGGAGCGCTGCCCAGCTCTTATCTGCAGCCCATTTGGCTACAGAACTGGCAGTGTAGTTAGAGGCAGCGTCGAAAGACCTCGCACAGCTACGGTTGACGATAGGCATAGGGAAAGATGCGGCGTGGTTTTGTAGTAGTTTTGAAATCAAGGGTGACAAAACCAGAAGTTGCCCGACGCTGAGCTGTTGTGTAACGTCGTAGCGCTAATAAATGAACTCACTCGGGTCAGGATGATAACATTCACTGCGGTGGCCGCTTTTTACAAGGAGAAACAACCGTTGGCGACGCAAAGTGCTTAAGAGTACTCACGATGGGGTCATCGTTTCGTGAACGCTGAGCCTATTGTTCAGTGGATCAACGTGGGTCGCAGTTATAAGTAATGTACTGATGTCGCTTCGTGCCCTTTGCTAGTGTTCAGTGAATGAAAGAAACCCGAATCAAAGGTTTCAATATCGAGTGAGGTGCTTCTGTCATTTGAGACACGATGGATGTCGGTCGAGTCCCGGTTCTCATGTACGATGTTCACGCAGGAGGGGAAAGGTTGGGCGTGTTGACAAGACTGACGTGACGATCCGGCTTCCCGAAGGCCACCACTGGAATGAGTTCAACTGGTTCTCAATGTACTGCGCCGATACCAAGCAGAGCTATGCCGACGTCGCCATCGACAAGGCGCTGGCCGAAAGCCTGCCCCTGCACATGCCTGAAAAGATCAACCCTACGCCTACGCCAAACTCAACGAAGGGTCGTGCAAACTCAGGTAGGCTTAGTCGTGTCGTCTTGTTCACGCTTCTTGTTGCGAATGCCTTTCAACTAGCCCAACTTTACACGCTGGGACAAAAGTCGCTTGGCAAAACCAGCACAGCGACTAAAGGCAGCCTTTGGATCATGCGCTTTTACGCAGGCATGGTCATCCGGCCCCTTCCCCTGGTGACCATTTTGGGCCTGGTCGCCGTGGCTGCAGCAGTCGCCGTTAGGCGCCGACTGGGTAAATTGTACTCTTTTCGGCGCTCAAGTACAATACAACCGACTAGGACTTTGTTTCCGCAATCATTACACGTTGCAAGAAGTCTGTAGAAAAAAATATGCCTCTCCCGTAACCGAGAGTAGAGTAAGCATGAAATGTTTCCGGTCCTAACACAGGCTCCATTGCTCGGATTAAGCAGCTGTGATGGTGGCGGCATTGAAATGCAGGACGATGCAGAAGCGTACGCGGACACGACGAGACGCAGGTCTGACAAGAATGTATATGCAGCGCGTTCGAAACATTGGTCGGCTTAAGCAGCTGTAACGGTGGCGGCATTGAAATGCAGGACGATGCAGAAGCGTACGCGGACACGACGAGACGCAGGTCTGACAAGAATGTATATGCAGCGCGTTCGAAACATTGCTCGGCTTAAGCAGCTGTAACGGTGGCGGCATTGAAATGCAGGACGATGCAGAAGCGTACGCGGACACGACGAGACGCAGGTCTGACAAGAATGTATATGCAGCGCGTTCGAAACATTGCTCGGCTTAAGCAGCTGTAACGGTGGCGGCATTGAAATGCAGGACGATGCAGAAGCGTACGCGGACACGACGAGACGCAGGTCTGACAAGAATGTATATGCAGCGCGTTCGAAACATTGCTCGGCTTAAGCAGCTGTAACGGTGGCGGCATTGAAATGCAGGACGATGCAGAAGCGTACGCGGACACGACGAGACGCAGGTCTGACAAGAATGTATATGCAGCGCGTTCGAAACATTGCTCGGCTTAAGCAGCTGTAACGGTGGCGGCATTGAAATGCAGGACGATGCAGAAGCGTACGCGGACACGACAAGACGCAGGTCTGACAAGAATGTATATGCAGCGCGTTCGAAACATTGCTCGGCTTAAGCAGCTGTAACGGTGGCGGCATTGAAATGCAGGACGATGCAGAAGCGTACGCGGACACGACGAGACGCAGGTCTGACAAGAATGTATATGCAGCGCGTTCGAAACATTGCTCGGCTTAAGCAGCTGTAACGGTGGCGGCATTGAAATGCAGGACGATGCAGAAGCGTACGCGGACACGACGAGACGCAGGTCTGACAAGAATGTATATGCAGCGCGTTCGAAACATTGCTCGGCTTAAGCAGCTGTAACGGTGGCGGCATTGAAATGCAGGACGATGCAGAAGCGTACGCGGACACGACGAGACGCAGGTCTGACAAGAATGTATATGCAGCGCGTTCGAAACATTGCTCGGCTTAAGCAGCTGTAACGGTGGCGGCATTGAAATGCAGGACGATGCAGAAGCGTACGCGGACACGACGAGACGCAGGTCTGACAAGAATGTATATGCAGCGCGTTCGAAACATTGCTCGGCTTAAGCAGCTGTAACGGTGGCGGCATTGAAATGCAGGACGATGCAGAAGCGTACGCGGACACGACGAGACGCAGGTCTGACAAGAATGTATATGCAGCGCGTTCGAAACATTGCTCGGCTTAAGCAGCTGTAACGGTGGCGGCATTGAAATGCAGGACGATGCAGAAGCGTACGCGGACACGACGAGACGCAGGCCTGACAAGAATGTATATGCAGCGCGTTCGAATACTCCGCGAGAGAGAGAGAGAGAGAGAGGTTCTTGATGATGATGTAGGAAGAGGGGTCGAGGCGCGTTCAACTGTCTCCGGAAATCACCGCCGTTGCGCCTCGTTGGGGAAATGGGATATATAGAATAGTGATGTAAAGGGTCCGGGTGAAAGGCAAGTGATGCATGGCCAAGGGCAGGACAAGACGCGAGACCAGGGGTGGTATTCTGCCGGTGTCGCCTTTTGCGACATGTCGCATATGGGCGGGGCCTAAAAAAGTGCTTACAGATGCTCGAAGAAACGGAAAAAGCCGCCGGCACTTTCGTCTGCGGTGCATTCATTCACTCCGAGAAGCGACAATTTACCACTGCTGATTCACTAGCAGCAGTAGTTTCGTATCTTTTATAGCAAGAATATTTGCCATCACATGACGTCTAATGTTCAAAAAAACATTGACAAATTTAATATAAACTCGCTTTACTTCATTTAAGTCTATAAAACACTGCGAAAAAGCTCCAAATCTATTTTTCTTTCGTTCCGGACGGTTGTGCTAGGTTTCGGCTGCGTTTCGGGCAGTTGCAGACGGTAGCAGTGTAGCTGGAGGTCCCATTAGGCTTGCGCGCTCCAGAATCGAGAGCGTATCTAAAAAACTAGGCTGAATTGCAGCTTAAACTTTATCGTCGAAGCAAGGTAAGTCATAGCGAAAAGTAACAACACCAGTAGTTGCCGGTAAACATGCCGACCGGAATCGCAAGGACTGCTGAATTGGCTGGAGCGGGCGGCTCTCGCTTGAAAGGACGTCGCCATGTTTTCACGCCAAGGCAAAAGCCGCAACTGCCGATTGCGTTCGTACGCTCGCCCGCGCGAATCGCTTCAGCGCATTCCGTTGTTCGACTAAGCGTAGTAAATTGGGGCGACGTCACGATAACGTAGCAGGAAGGCGGGTCCGTGTCGTCACGCCGCCGTCACCACGGCTCGAGCCAATCAGCGAAGAGCGAATGCGACATGTCGCAAAAGGCGACACCGGGAGAATACCACCCCAGGGGAACACGGGTCTCAGGTAGGGAGAGCGAGTCAAACGCTGTCCGGAACGAGAACGGCCAGAGCCTGTAGGCGCCACGAGAGCAGCGAGCGGCCGCGGCGCGCGCCAGGAGAGAAATCCCAGGAGAGCGGGCGGGGCCTCCGGAGAGGCGCGGCCCCTCATTGGAGGAGAGATTGGACGAATCCCAAGCGAGCGGAGACGCGCGCGGGAGCCGCGGAAGCGGTGCGCCTAGGCGAAGGCCTGGCGAGTAGGAGCGGGCAGGAATGCGCACTGTGAAAAATAATTTCAGAGCCGTGCTCGTAAGCACGTCTGGTCAAAAAATGTGAGGACCAGTTTGAATGCGCGACGCATTTTGTCGCGTGGTCCTTTAGGAAAGAGGATGTCATTCAGACATGCACATGGCAGACCGAGATCGCGAAAGCCATCGCGAATAGTCTGCCGCGGGGCATCAAAAGACTGGCACTCACAGAGGAGATGCGCAAGGGTTTCAATGGAACCGCAATTCTGGCAGAAAGGAGTGCCAGTGTCGCGAAGGCGGAAGAGGCGTTCAGCTGTCCAAACACAACCTATGCGCATTCTAAGGAGAGTCGCGCGCTCACGAATGCCAAAGTCACTGAAGTGAATCAGCTGAGGGGGGCTGCCTGAGGCGACGCGACTGTCGGGTGCTTTTTGAGAATACACTCGTGTATAGCCAAGCGTGCGACGTCGAATGCGATGACGTCGGACGAGATAGGAACGTCTGCGTCGTGTGCAGACTTCGCTTGGTCAGCCCGCTCATTGCCGCTAATGCCAACATTTGAAGGGAGCCATAGACGCCGCGGTCTTGAGCAGCGCGAAGCTTGCGGTCTAGTGCCCGGACGACAGGTAGGTGGTGGACACGTTGCTTTCGGAGCATGAGAGCTGCTTTGGAATCGCATAAAATAGCGACGCGTCAAAGACTTGGGGTTTCCAGGATAATCCGCAGCCAAGTTAAGTGCAGCAAGTTCAGCTTTTGTGGAAGATGCGCGAAACGGAATTCGGCTCCGCGAGCGTGTATACATCTGCCTGCCAGAGGGGGAAAGGGCATGAAGACCCTGCGGCCGGTCTTTTACATGCGTGTGTTTTAGCGTGTGTAGGACCGCAGCGCCATCCTTGGGGAGCACGCGAAAGCAGTTTTTCAGCCGAAAGCCCTTCTCGCCCTAGAGCTCCCCTCTTTCTCTTAGCGGCCTTCTCTCAAAGCCCCTAACAGATCACGTATGACAACGAAGTGTATTGTGGCATGTATGTGCTTTTTCCACGCGTTATTAGAAATCGGAAATTATAATTCCGTGCATTATCAAATGCACAGCTCGACTGATATCTTGATAAACATTGAGAAGACACTGGCAGCAGTTATTTTTTGTGATTCGTTTGGAGAGCAACCGGCGCTTGTATGCCGGTCCCGTGGGAGGGCCTAGAGAGTCTCGTTGAATCTCGTGAAGTCTCGTACGGTGCCCGGATGTTCTCGTTTCAGAGCCCGGATGATGGCTCTCGGTGTCGGCGTGACGTCACCACACTGCCGACAACGGGCGCTAAAAGCATTTCATGCTTAAAAACTGCCAAAGGCCAGCTTGAAGGGGCCGCATGTCCCTTCAATGGCAGATCTCTACACGAAAGCAGAGCACTTGCATAATACCCAGCCCACTAAATGCCAAGGAAGAATATTGCATTCTGTATGCAACTGGAGTCCACGTGTGAAAAAACAAGCAAACCCAACTTAAAACATTCAAGCAAACAATGATGACAAGTACTGAGTTTTGAAAAGGTCTCGCAGAGTCTTCAACGTAATGTTTTCCAGCTGGATGTTTCATCATCACCATCATCAGCCTAGCTACGCCCACTGCAGGGAAAAAGCCTCTTCCGTGTCTCTCTAATCAACCTTGTCCTTTGCCAGCTGTGGCCACCGTATCCCCGCAAACCTCTTAATCTCATCCGGCCACCTAACTTTCTGCCGCCCCCTACGCTTGCCTTCTCTTGGAATCCACTCCGTTACCCTTAAGGACCAGCTGTTATCTTGCCTTCGCATTACATGCCCTGCCGAAGCCCATTTCTTCCTCTTTGATTTCGAATAGTATGTCATTAATCCGCGTTTGTTCCGTCACCCACTCTGGCCGTTTCCGTTCTCTTGCGTTACACCTATCATCCTAGATAACTTTTGACGATTTGTCCTTTTTCACCACTGGTTTATTCAAGCTTCACTTCGTTCTTTATACTCAATGCGGGAGCATCTGTTAGAATTTTAACATGAATCTCGCGCTTGTCACGCGAAAGCAGTTATTCACGCCCATTGGATACAGACAGAACAGCAGGAAAGACTGCTGGTATGTCTCTACGCTTTATAATGCGTAGAAGGTAGCGCGTTTTCTAATCGTTTCACCACTGAAAAGGCCGAGCACTGGAACGGGGCAGGCTTGTACACATTAAAAACCTCGTGACTCCTCTGTGGTAGTGTTATATCAACTCAGTACTTCTCTCATATAACCAGGATGCTCCAACAAAAAGCCATTGTTGAGTGGGCTATGCTTACGCGCTTTCACGAGCGTGTACAAGACGTACCCATGTGTCTTAGGTGTGGGAGTTTGCAGAAGCAAGCCTATTTATGGACAGTCATTTATTTACCCTTAAGAGTTGCGAACAAGATTAACAAAGTTCAAACAAATTGATACTTTGCGAATACAATAATAACACAAAACAATACAAAAGCATCATGAGGCCTATTACACAAATTATTACATTTTATCGACCTATTCCCCCCTTTCATGAATATTCTCAGCAAGGACAGAGTTACACCGCCTGACCTCACGCTTTCAAACATCGTACGGAGACAGGACTGAAGGGTATACCGTAGAGAAGCAGACATAGTTTAAAGGCTTATCTGCTCTGGAGGGTAAGGCTTCGTTAAAATTTAATCGGGAATGAATTATCTGAATTATTTAATTTTGATTCTATTCTTGCCTAATGGAGGACTGTTCTTGTGTAGAGCAACAATAGCGTCATTACGGGTATAGTCATGTGCCGCAAATTATATTAATTTTTCGCCTATGGACTACAAGACTTTTTGCTTCATGCCGTTTGCGCCTTATAAAACGTAAACCTAAAAAGCATGCACAAACGCTTTCAGTTTGCGTGGCTCCCAATAAGTGCCCCATGGAGTTGAACATGCATAGTCATCACGGGAACTTGGAGTGTTTGGTGCACCCCGTCAATTTTTACGGCCATCAAAAGTATACAGTGCATGTATTCCGTAGAGCAGGCTCAGGAACAATTTTTAAAGCCATATTTTCTCACGCGTAAGGGCAGTAGGCCATCGCAATCAAAATGTGCACGTAGCATATCACCGCGCTCAAAAGTTCTCTTTAAATACAAGTGAAAATGTCGCAAAAGACTTGCGTGGGATTCACTCATTCTGGCGGCGACAGTTGAAGCTAGTTGCCTATGTCCAGGAAAGCTGGGCTTGAGCCTGTGTGGAAGGCGAGTAACTTACCGCAAAAGAAAACATTAGTGGGCTATATACATGGTGTCTAAAGTTTTACTTGAGCTATGGTTTCTGAAACAAGCGATGCTTTTCTCAGAGTGCCCTGAATCGTCTTAAGCAAGCCGTCCGTCGTTTCCTATTGAACCTTCTGCCGTAGTGGAGCCCTCCACTACGGCGTCTCTCATAGCCTCAGTCGCTTTGGGACGTTAAACCCCATAAACCAACCAACCAACCAACTTTTTGCTGCCGTTTTGATACACGATGCGTTTTCCTCGGACCAAGCTGGAATGGTTTTACGTACCAATTTTAGTGCTACTTTTGCCACTTTTATTTCAGACGGCGCTCAACGTACCAAGTGCAGCTGATGATGGCTGCTTATAGGGACAACGTGGTAAGTGAGGCACGTTTTTTGTTATTGAATCACGGCTTGCGTGCCTTCACGAATCGCTTTTGTTTTCAAAAATCCTGCTCATAAGCTAAGGGCCTCAGGTCACGGAATCCATTACCGGCAGCGACGGCTGCATTTCGAGGGAGGCGAAATGCAGAAGGACGCCCATGTGCTGTGCCGATGTCAGTGTAAGTTAAAGATTCTTGCCAGGCCGAAATTCATCCGGATCCCGACACTAGGTAGTCTATTTTCTGTCCCTTTTTCATCCCTGCCCCCGCGGTGTGGTGGCAGTCGCAGTTACCGTGCCTCCATTCCTTTCAGCATGAATCAGTTATTGATTGCTGCGCACCGACAGTTACTGCACCCTTTAATGAGCTCAAGAATTGTCATTCGATTTGAGTAATTAGGCCAAACGCAGATATGTGGGCTAACATGACGTCAGGTGCTATGGCAGGTATTGCCATGGGTGGGACTTGGGTTGCTTGGGTTGAGTTGTGACCCAGGCTGCTGTTCCCGAGCAGCCTCTCAGGATTAAATTGGCTGCCGCGGGACATATGGTACAGGTTTCCCATCACCCGGTGGGCACGTGAGCAGCCGGTCACAATACCGGCTTTAGACAGACAGACGACAGACGGACAGACATACATGCGGGGAATGGCCATTATAAGTGCTGGCGCACTAAAAATCAATTCATTTAGTGTGCACATTTCCGAACTTCGCTCTCACTTTCAGGTAACACGTGAGGACATGGTAAGGCTGAGTAACTGTCTCACTCTCGGTGGACACCGAGCCGTGAGGGAAGGAACGAAGAAGGGAGTGAAAGAAGAAATCGAGAAAGGGACGCCGTAGTGGAAAGCCGCGAACTTATGTAGACCATATGGGGCTCTTCAACGCGCTTACATCGCAGACCACACGGGCGTCGTTTTAAGGTGCACGTCCAAAACGCGGCGGCCTCGACCAGGACTTAATCCACGTAGTCGGGCTCACAATACGAACGACATAACCACGGAGCCACCGTGGCGGTTTTGTGGCGCAAAAATGCTTGCTAGCCCGGCGCACCAGGTAGAAACATTGGCACCGAATAATTGCGTGTAGCGCTACGTGTGTGAACGGTCCTTTCCGACCTACTAGTATCATAAGCAAAAGAAAGAGGACCCACCCTACCCCCAGCGCGTGCCAAACCATGACAAATTGCACGCAGGTAGCACCTGACGAAGCACTTCTGGTGTCGAGACCATCGCACTGGTTAGGTTAGGTTAGGTTAGGTTAGGTTAGGTTAGGTTAGGTTAGGTTAGGTTAGGTTAGGTTAGGTTAGGTTAGGATAGGTTGGGTTGGGTTGGGTTGGGTTGGGTTGAGTTGGGTTGGGTTAGGTTAGGTTAGGGTGGATGTGGTCTCGACACCAATCAGGTGGCACCCGCATGCAGTTCGGCATCTTTTATTGTGTTTCATTTGATCGAAGTTTTAAAAATGGGTTTCTAGCGCAGGTCTGCCCGTCCAATAACGCGAGGTGACTGAACACTGAGGCGGCCGCGGCCAAAGAACACTGCTGAAACGCGTCGATCTGCAGCCAACCCTTCCAAAACTTTCTTTGGACAGTCTATAGACTGTCTATAGACCAATCCTAAAGAATAGTTTATAGGCATTAATAATCCAATTGACAGTATATAGACAATCTATAGATTTATGGCCATGCACTTTTAGTAGACTCTTGCCCATAGACAGTCTATAGACTGTGAATAGACAAAAGGAAATATCTATAGGAAGGCAATGAAGTCTAAGAAGTTTATAGACTGTCTGCAGGCCACTTTTTACAAGGAAAGTCTCGTCATTACGTGCGAGTGTACGAGGCGATGGCCGTCGCCGTCGTACGTCGCGTAGCAAGAATGTTTCATGCGGTCACAGCTTTAAGGCAATAGATTATTAAGGCAATTAAACGCGTCAGTTTGGCGCGTATACCAGATTGTTGTTGACAGCACGGCCACACTATGAGGTACGCGGAAGGGAGAACAATCACTTTAGGAATAGAGGGGGCTTGCTAAACCTGGTGAAGGAGTCGTAAGTTAGCGAAATTGTTGTCTACATGAGCAATGACCGTGACTCGTTATTTCATGCAGCCGCCAGGGCATCCACAGTGCGGCCACATCCCACTTGGCAATGGCGGCTTCGAAGTCCAAGGGCGAGCACATCATCCGGCGTCACGCTGATGAACTGACGGCGGGCAGCGTCCACTGAAGCACCTCTCAAAAATAAATGCTTGCCTATGGTATTGTTAATATAGCCACGGTCTTCAAGAAGGTTGATGGATTCGGGGTATACAGGGTAGAACTCCTCCTTCCTGGAGCTCACAATCCAATCACCTACTTGCCGCTGGGCGGCGCCGCCGTCTGTATACCGGCTACACTTTACAAACCGACATACGGGTGGTGGGGAAACTAGTCGTGTCGTCGGGAATGGGCGCTTTCAAGTACATTTGCGAACGCTTAAAGGTCATAACAGAAGAAAACGAAATGAAAACGAAAATCGAAATGATCACTCTTGTCTGCAAGAAAGCGTAATAACTAATCAGCAGTTACCAATAGCGCTGTTTTACGCAAGTTACGAGGCTATATTTCACTTCTATCAATGGTGTAAGAATTACACATAGTTTCCAGGGCTGCATTCGTAGTGATTTTTGTATTGAGGTAGGACTTTGTTGGATAATTGATTAATGGAATAATTGAATGATGGATAAATGTTTGTTTGTTTGTTTGTTTGTTTGTTTGTTTGTTTGTTTGTTTGTTTGTTTGTTTATGGGGTTTAACGTCCCAAAGCGACTAAGGCTATGAGAGACGCCGTAGTGAAGGGCTCCGGAAATTTCGACCACATGGGGTTCTTTAACGTGCACTGACATCGCACAGTACACGGGCCTCTAGAATTTCTCCTCCAAAGAAATTCTAGCCGCCTTCCAAAGTACTTAGTATTTTAGTATTGTACTTCCAAAGTACATATACTAAAATTGGAACGATGGATAAATGAATAATTTGTTGGGCCAGCTGGTCCTTAATGGCTAACATAAAACAGCCCATACAGGTAACAGCTACGGTACACGTTTATGTATGTCCATACTGCATCCTGTCTAGACGCTGTTTCAAGCGAACCAGAGCCGTGTTTATCTGTGCGCTTTGCTGAGAGGCATACAGAGCTTTTATTGGGGGCTAGTGAAAAGGAAATGTAGAAATGCCCTCAGTACCCCTCATTGTTATTTTTTCTCTCTTGTTGTCATCAAGCAATGGCTCTTCGCCTCTTCCCGATTCAAAGTGTGCAAATCTCCAGAAGATTTAGCCGCGCGCGTAGTGTCGGCCACGATCTACATATAACGCGCCCCCTGCTCAAGTCAGTTCGCAGCCAAAACTTGGTAATAAACCTAACCGGAAAGACAGACGACAGGAATGCAATGCCCATTCGATATTGCTGCTTATATGTCAATATTATTGATTTGTAAGTGGTATACGTACAACATCTGTACAAATAAGCAAAGGCTAACAAGACTAAATACGGCTAACCAAATTGAGACCTGAAGTATCTGCACGATCTACCGATGCCAACCTTATAACATCGCCTCAACCCTGGCGCACTGCAGCTGCTCCCTAACCACGTGCCGCAGATCGAAAAGCTCGCAGCGAGATAACAGAATCAACCTTAATCTCCGTTTAAGTAATTTGTGGTCATTGCCCACTTTCGTGGTGGTAATCTCCATACTGACGTCGCTGCTACATTCGGATCAGCTCGCAAAACCTATCTTTCATGCAAAATGAAATTAAATATGCTGCAGACATTTCATGTAACCGAATGGCAAACCGTAAGGAAGAAGCCTTGTTCCACTGACAGAAAGATGCCCACACTTGGAAACGC
Source organism: Amblyomma mixtum (assembly GCF_055824585.1). Taxonomy (NCBI): domain Eukaryota; kingdom Metazoa; phylum Arthropoda; class Arachnida; order Ixodida; family Ixodidae; genus Amblyomma; species Amblyomma mixtum. The sequence goes on from NC_143019.1 coordinate 20,103,164, forward strand.
TCGTGTTTAACTAGGACAGCACGAATCTTCCAGTTTTTCAAACCACTGCAGGCCTCAGTTAACTGGACCTTGGATTCCGCCTTCGTCTCCTGCCTTATCTACCGCAAAGTAAGGCAACTTTGCTTTACCGCTTATGTATTATTGATGTCGCTTTTACAAACAGGTACATTCCGCATTGTCATAGACCTGATACACGCGGCTGCGGAGAGAGAACCGAACATCTGCTGTGTGAGTGTCTTGCGTTTAGGACCGAAAGACCAACTCTGCAAGACTCTACACTGCTTTCATCCGAACCTCTGGCGGAAAGTAGAATCGTCGTAGAGTGTCTACAGTGATCAACATCCCTCTAGACATACCAAGCCCTGTTTAAATTCCTGCGTGCATCGTGCTTGGCCGAAAGCTATTGACTTTGCGACCCGCATGTCTTTCCTGATGATGATGATGATGTCCTCGGGCTGAATATCTTTGCTCCTCACCCCATCGTTCTCTTTCCTCTTTCTCTTTCTCATCCGTCCTTACTCCTCCCCTTTTGTTATTTTATCTATTCCAGTTCTCGTACTTAAAAGCTGACACGCCTAAGCTGATTGGTCGGTTTAATGTCTAGGCTGCCGTTCTCGCAAGCAGTCGTCGCTTAGTACACGATCCACCTGCGCACAAATCCGAACCGTCGCCGCAAGTTCTCAAAGAAAACACTCAACAAACATGAACGTACATTACGAACTCAATAAGTTTAAAATAATTTCAGGTACGCTTTTGTATTGCGCCCTTTACACTAAAACGGTCCAGAGGGCGCAGTGGGCTCTTGACGCAATAAGAAAAAGCCGCTAGGGCACGAGCCACGTTCAGTGCCAGCGCGCTCTCGCCTGACGCCGCACGGTTTGGTTCGGCTCCCTTCTACGGAAAACGACTGCCCCAGAACCGCGCAACGAGGTAGTTATCCATGAAGCGGTCAGGACGCTATTCCGACCCGCACCCGCGGCAGCCCAACGTGGCCGCCGCCCAACGAGAGGCGTCCGTCCGAAACCCACCGCCTTCGAGCTCGGTCGGCGCCCATCGCCAAGCCAGGGACCTGCCGCAGGCACAGCGGCCATTAGCTGAAACAGAAGGTTCTCCGCCGCCGGGTGATGATGCAGCTCGATCACCGAGCATCTCTGGTCCTTCCGCTGCTGTCAGACGTCGCGTACCCCCACGGCTTAGGCTGACGGCTTCGACCAGCGTCTCGGCGTCGCCCGTCTCAGCAAAGCCGCGTTCCTTAAAGACCTCTCCCAAGTTATCGGGAATTTTCAAGCGCCCTTCCTCGGAGGCGACAGGACGTCCTCCAACCAGGACAAAGGGAATCTCTGCAGCCCCAATGGCGATGATGCGGGAGCACTTCGTTGATGTCCACGAAGCGTCTACAGTACTTCCGGGTAAGCTTCATCCACACCAGGAGGTATCAAAGACGCCCGGGGAACAGCGCCGAAAGCACAGAAGTAACGATGAGCCTCTAAGAGGCGAACGTGGCGCACTAGAAATCATGGCGACTGCGAAGCCACACACGATGCGGGCTTCGCCCAGTGCCGATCCTGCTTCCGCCAAGATGTCGTCACTGCAAGCTGTTGCAACTTCTAGAACACGACAGCGATCAGCAGCTGCATCACTGCCAAGACCCGAGCAAGACGCGGGATCACGGGCGCTTCCAACCCCAGCGCTCCCTCTACCTGACGCAGGTCTCCATCAAAAGCATAAACTGGACACCAGAGAAGCGATGGGAGACGTGACCTGTTACAGTGCCTGGAAAGCCACGACAAACACTCGGAGCGGAGATAAGAGCCAAAGAGACAAAGCACTTCGCCAAGATGGAGTCCGCGCAGGAGCCGCGAGCACAACGGCGTTTTTGAAGGATCCTTCTGCGGAGAGCAGCAGTACAGAAGGCCGACCCGGTGAGCTTGTAGGCAGCTCAGCGGCGGGGAACTTTCAGAGCCTTGTCACATCGCAGCAGCCTGGCGAATTCCCAGGGCACTCGACATCGATGACCGGTGGCTTGGAAGACCTTCGCCGTGGGCCCGACGCATTGCCGGATGATGGCACAGTGGAGGTAAGAAGTAGCCTTAAGTACAAATTAGGAAGAGGTATTCAGGCTTGCTTCGTTTACAGAGAGTGCGAATATCATAACAAGCTGAAAGAATCTGTCCGAAGAAACAGCACTGAAAAATATATCTCAAGCAGTATATCCGGTTGTTCTTATCATTCTTGGTCCTAGAATGAATTTTTCCTATTCCTTACCTAACACCACTCTACATAAAAGGGTTCAAGATACAAAGTATCAGCTAATTTGCTGCACCAAAAAGTTACATTCTCTTATCACTGCTATCTGCTGCTCGTTGCCTTACAGGTGAAGGTGGACATCACCAGGAAACATCATGTTCCAGCGGCGGCACCAGCTTCGGCAGCTTCGAAAGCCGATCGCAGTTCGTTTTCTTCAATCATAGAACACATCCTTACGACGATCATGATCCGCCCAGGGAACGTCGGTCCGATAACGAGGGCGCAACCAGAGCCAAAGGCAGACGAAGTTCAGACTAAAGTGAGAAAGCCGCCGAAGGAATCATCAGTTGTCACAGAAGAAGGAATTAGGATTTCAAAGCGCCAAGAAGAAATTAAATTAGAGTTAAAGCCCGAGAAACCTGAGGAATCGAAGGAACCAGAAGACGTTGCATACGGATCGCCAGTGGACTATGAACGCTTTCTTCCTAAGTCTAAAGAAGCTCTGGCCTACACCGAACTGCTCGAGTACCCCAAGGTCCAGCAAAAGCCCCCTGCTAAACAAAGTTCACAAGAATCGAAGAAGTCTGAAAAACCAAAGAAATCCGAAGAAGACGTTGAACACGGATGGCCGGTGGACTATGGACGCTTCCTTCCCCAGTCGAAAGAAGCTCTGCACTATACCGAGCTGCTAAAGTATCCAAAGAGTGGGCAAGAGGTGTCAGCTAAACCAAGTACAAAAGAACCAACGAAGCCCGAGAAACCTGAGGAGCCTCGGGAAGACGTCGAGCATGGGTGGCCAGTGGACTATAAACACTTCCTTCCCGAATCTAAAGAAGCTCTGCAATACACCGAGCTGCTCAAGTACCCCAAAAGACAGTCCGATTCCTTTGCTAAAGCAAGTACAAAAGAAGTAAAGAGGCCAGAGAAACCAAAGGAAACTGAGGAAGGCATTGAGCATGGATCGCCAGTGGATTATGAGCACTTTCTTCCTCACTCTAAAGAAGCTCTGGCTTACACCGAGCTGCTACATTACCCCAAGAGCCACCGAAAGCTCTCTGTGGAACCTAATAAAAATCAATTAATATGGGGGACGCAGGGTGTGCGTTCAGTCTCGCCTCCAGCCGAGAAGTTTTCCTGGTCCTCTCCGGAGTCGAAGTCACCGGTATCCCCGGCAGGTCAACCCAGTCCTTCGAAACCGATTGGCCCATCTAAACGGCAGACCACGCCACCACCCGCAGCGAAGTCAACATCGGAAGTCGCCGTCCGGCCCTTGAGTGGATTAGTTCATGACACTAAAGAAGAGTTGAAGCCAACGCCACTTACAAAGCAGGTCGACAAAAAGAAAGAGGCACCAAAACGAGCTTCTGTACCCCGAGAACCAAAGCCAACTCGCGAAACAAAGATTTCACCCAGTTCTGTGTCACAAGACCACGTGACACACCCAGAGCCTTCACATAAAGGCGCTCCCGAAGCTCATCCAGAACAAAAAGGGGCATTTACAACCGAAGACGCAGGGCCGATGGAACACGACAAAAGAGAGCGTCTTGATTTTAGCTCGTCGACCCCTTCCACAGTTAGCACACCTGATAAACACCTACCAAAAGAGGCTGCACCCGCTGAGAAATCGGCTGCAGTCAGTCCTGAGGTCAAAAGTATCCCAGTCCGGCCTTTAAGTATGGCATCTCATGATGACTCTCGTGAGGCTGCCCCAGCACAACTCGCCCATTCGGAGAAAGCATCCGATCCCCACAGCCATCCGCCAACGCAGCGAATACAAATGCGGCCCTTGAGTGCTTTTTTTCACGACGTCCCGCCTGGTGGAATCGGAAGTTCGCCAGATGCGAAGCTGGTAATCACTGTTAAAGAGCCTAGCCCACCTTCACACAAAACCGCAGAGGGGACTCCGACCACCAGACCCTTTATTACTAGCGTCCGACAGACTCTGGCTGAACGCTTGGACACGAAGCCTGTCACTCACGATTCGAAGCACGGCCTGAGTCATACGCCTGCCTCCGTGGCCCCCACGAAGGCACCTACTCATGCTGCTCCGTTAAAGACTGGTGTTCATTCAAGTGAGCCAGCAAAAGAAGAAGGTAAAGGCCATGCGACATCAGTATCTCAGAAAGACACAGCTGAAGCATCTAAAACACCAGCTGGAAAACCGCCCGAAATACCAGAGCCAGTGTGTGCGTCAGGGCCCGCTACTGGTCTCTCTACTGGTACGCGCCTCCTCAAGATGTCAACTAATGATAAAGCTTACCGTGAAATGATGCTATGGGACTACGGTCCTGCGCCACCCCCAAAGACTCCACTGTTACATGTCAAAGACGGATCTGCTGCCACAACAGCACCTGGACCACCTATCGCCATACCTCCCAAAGAAATAGCTGCACCACAACAGCCTGCGACGCATACCGCACAGGTGTCCAAGGATGTGGCACCTGCGCCTGCCAAGGCAGGAGCACCGCAGCCAGGTGCGCCGGTCGCAAAGCTGCCCAAAGATGCAGTGCCCGCACCTTCCAAAGCCGCAGCAGCACAGCCTGCGGCACCTGCATCGAAGATGGCCAAGGAGCCAATGTCTGCAGCTGCCAAAGCAGCCGCACCACAGCCTGCGGCGCCTGCAGCAAAGGTGTCTGAAGCGGGGCCTAAAGATGCCAAGGCAGCAGTACCACAGGCCACAGCAACTACCGCCAAGGTGCCCACGGAGACAGTGTCTGCACCTCCCAGTAAGGCTGCCGCGCCACAGACCACGGTGCCTACCGCAAAGGTTCCTCAGGAAACAGTGGCTGCACCTTCGATGGCAGCCGCTCAACCGGACGTAATAACTGCAGCCGAAGCACCTAAGGATACAATAGCTGCACCTGCCAAGGCAGCCGCACCAGAACCCACGGCGCCATCCGAAAAGGGACCTCAAGAGGCCACGCCTGCACCTGGCAAGGCAGGCGGACCAGACCTTGCAACCTCAACTGATAAGGTGTCTAAAGATACTGTGGTACCACCTGCCACCTCTGCTATCTCCAAAGAGAAACAAACAAAACCGCAGGCTGAAGCTGCCAAACTGCCCATTAGTGCGTCCGGGGCCCATAAGACTGCCGAAGGACCGACGAAAGAACCCGGTGGCAAACCTGTTACGGGCAAGGCGCCGTCGGAAGCCGCTATTGGACAGCGTACCACGGTCCCTGCGGTCGCCAAACCTAGTCATGAGGCCAAATTGCCGGTAAAAACGGCTGCAACCGACCCAGAAACAGGGATTAAAGGGCCTAAACCACCTGCAGAAAAATACCAAGTGATAACGGCTGCTACAAAGGATGGCAAATCAGCAGCGATGAAGCCTGGTTTGGGAACAGCTGCTAACGCTATGGAATATTTATCAACGCCATCGCCTGCGATGGAAACCGAAGGTTCCCCTGCGTCCAGAGAGTTTACAGCTGCGATTGTGACTCACAAGGATGCCAAACCAGCAGATAGCAAGCCTTCTTCTGTAACGGCTACAAGCAGTCCTACGGAAAGTAAGTCACCGTCATCACCTGAGATAAAAAGTGAAGCTTCCTCTGGACCCAAAGGGGTCACAGCTGCGACTGCGATTCGCAAGACGCCCACCGAAGAGAAGCTCAAGGATGCCAAACCAGCAGATAAAAAGCCTGCTTTTGTAGCAGCTGCTAAAGCCGCTGTGGAACAAAAGTCAACTACATCACCTGAGATGGGAAAAGAAGCTTCCCCTGGCTCCAAAGAATTCACAGCTGCAATGGTGACTTCCAAGACACTCAGCGGAGATAAGCACGAGGCTCACACGTACAAGTGTGCCAAGCACAGGAATGAAACAGAGGCGCAGTACGAAATGAGGAAGGCCAAGGCCAAAGCCAGGGCAAGACTGAGAGCAATAGCAAAGGCCCAGGATGCTTTCGAAGAAGAGGAGCCCATATCCAAAGTAAAACCTAAGAAAAAGAAAAAAAAGAAGCGGAAACCTGTATCTAGCGAGAAAGAAGCCACAGATTTGTCAAGGAAAAAAGATAGAAAAAGCCGGCCAAGCGTGACGCCCGATCATTACACAAAGTCCGGAATGTGCCCCTGTTGCATCATCTTGCTGATTATTCTCCTTCTCATTTTTGTCGTTTTGCTCTATTTGTTATGGCCTCGCCCAGCCGCCCCGGAAGAGACGACGATAACCACCTCCCAAATAGGGCCAACCGATCAACCCACCACTCGTCGTCCTGCCCTCACTACATACTACTGCTCTAGCGATGTTTGCAACGCAGAAGCCAAGTATCTGAAGTCGCTCCTTAGCACAAGCAAGAAACCCTGTGATAATTTTTACGAATACGTTTGCGAAGCCTGGAGCAAGGCCCACGCGGTGCCCGGCGGGGGAGCAGGCGGTGTCGTGTCCGGCGACACAATACTGCAGGACAAGCTTGCCAGTGATATCGAGCCGGTGCTGCTAGGCATGCCGGACGCAGATGTGAAGATAGCCGCCGGTTTGCATGAAGACTGCATGAGACGAGACAAGGTCGGGCAAAACGGCGATACTGTGATCAAAGTGGCCCGGGAGCTCTTCCGAGACTGGGCCATAAAAGACTGGCCCGTGCCCAAAGGTGGAGCAGTCACCACTGCCGTGGCGTGGACGTTCGCAGGAGAGCTCGTACGAGACCTCAATGTGGCTGCGTTAGCCTCCGTATCTGTCGGCGTCAGCCCAAAAGCCCTGGAAGCAGCGGCTATCGAACTTGACAAACCCCGTCTGGTCTTCTCCTGCAACGACGCTTCTAGGCCAGCCGTGACGAAGCTCTTCAAGGATGCGCTCATGGAGGTGATGAGTAGCTTCGCTACGGCTTCGGGGGCCGTTGAGAACAGCGAAGTGGACAACGTCATGAATGTCTTCATCCGGCTCGCCTCCTCTCCTACTTTGGCCGCCAGCCCCGACACCAGTCCTATCATGTACACTAGCGTCAAGCTCGTCGAGCTAGACGCCGGCTACAAGAACTTCCTCGGGGGAGTCTTCAACAGTATCGTTAAGATCGACGACAAGACCGAGGTCGTTCTGAAGTCTCCCGACTACCTGCGCAACCACCTCAAGGCAGCCATGCAGGAACTGCCCCCTCAAGCCGTCGCTAACTACTTGGGCTTCATGGCGCTGGTCAAGGCAGCGCCCTTCTTTCCGGATAAGTTCTCCAACCTTCGGCAGCTCTTCGGCAAGGACGTCCTGGATCGGACGCTGCCCGACGTCTCGCAGACGAAGACGCTCTGCTTGCTTGCCGTGCAGCAGGTCCTTCCCGGATGCTTCGCGAAGGCTGCCGCCAAGCTTCGAGGCATGTCCCACACCGACCTGTCCCTGGCCGAATGGCTGTCTCGCCTCGAGTCCACGTTCGACCGCCACCAGGAGCGGGTGGCATGGATCGGCGAGCTGTCGGCGCTCATCGTGCGCTACCGGCTCAGGACGAACCGAATTGCGACGTTTCCGTGGGCATCCCGCCAGGAGCCGTGCGCGCCGTCCGCGCAAGAGATCCCGCGGCGCAGCGAACACCCGCTGCGGTTTTTTCACCAGGTGTCCATGCTGCAGGAGCAGAAGAGGCTTCAGCTGCTGCTCAAGACTGGGCAGGAAGTGCTGGCGCTGAGAGGCGAGGCGCGCTCGGAGCTCGCCACCATCCCGGAGTATGACGTGCTGCACCAGGCTGTCCACGTGCCCATGGCGCTCTTCAACACGTCCGTAGCGAGCAACACCACCATGTTCTCATTCCACCTGTCCAGGTGCGCATCATGTATGGCCTGTTGTCTTTAGGAAGCCTACGTGTTTGGCCAGTGGCCAGTGTTTGGCCATTCAAATTGATGTTCCTTCATTCAAAATATATTCCTTTAAAAACACTTTCAAGCCTTGGCTGCTGATGTACCGCCTCTATCTACTGTTCCTCTCCCAGCGAGCCGCTGGACACAACAGTAGTGCTAGCTTCATAACGCAATTCATGACACCTTCGTAGTAGGTGGTCTACACCTTTGTAACAACGTTTTGCAGAAAGCAAACAAATGTTGACAGCTTTTTAAAGAGCGTAACGTTTACCTACGTTTGTCAACGACTCGTCTGTCTGCAATGAAGGTCAAATTCACCGGTCGCCGATGCAGTTTCGTCCAATGGGGCTGCAGCATCACGAAATAGCGCCTGGTGACGGTAAGGCATATTTGCCATCACCTTAGCTGGCGCGATGCACACGTGTATGGAGGAAACACAGGAGGAACGAACCAATGGGCGAGCTCAGAATCCGGACACTAAAAATGGTTTGGTTTATGGGGTTTAACGTCCCAAAGAGACTCAGGTTATGTGAGACGCCGTAGCGAAGGGCTCCGGAAATTTCGACCACCTGGGGTTCTTTCACGTGCGCTGACATCACACAGTACACGGGCCTCTAGAATTTCTCCTCCAAAGGAAAAAAAAGGCGAAGTATGGTTTTAAACCATACTTCGCCTAAACCTTGCATTTTTACTATGGTTTTATGGTTTTATGCATGAAAATTTTGATGTCCAAGTTAAACGCTGAATAGTCATTAATTTCATCATCGCCACAGCGTGGACCAGTTATTTTTCTTGTTTTTAACGTACTTCCACAAATCATTTGAGGCACTTTTTTTGCAAGAAAACGCGGCGTCAGGTTACAACTGGCCCGGACCTTACTCCGGCATCACCCGTCCATTTGCTCTGTTCTCTTTCCCGCAGGGTGGCCGTCCGCCTCTACCGAGCCCTGGTGCAGGTCCTTTTCCCCAACATCTACGAGCGCGACGCCCCGCTAGCGCTGAACGAGGAGATGGCGCGACGCCTGGACAGGCTGCTGTCGTGCTTCGAGGAGGAGCTGAGCAAGCTTCCGGCCGACGTCCGTGGCCCCGTGCCCGTGGACTCGGCCAAGTTCCGCGGCGCACTCCTGCAGCACGCGGCAGCAGTCAGGCTCGCGTTGAACGCCTTCGAAGACCTGCACAGCGTGTGGCGCATCTGGAGCGTGGACTTCCGCTTCAAGGACCTGCCGGAATTCAACAGCGACGCCCTGTTCTTCCTGTACTACGCGCTGGACAACTGCGAGTCCGCCGACCCCGTGTACGAAGAGCACCTCGGACCCTGGATGCCCGCCCACTACCGCGTCAACGCGGCGCTGAGGCACGTCCCGAATTTCGCCTCGGTGTTCAACTGCACCAACTCACAACCGATGGCAGCGAAGAAAGTGTGCGAGATCTTCAAGAGCAGTCGCCGAGAGGCGGCCCGACATTGAGGAATGTGCTGCAGCGGCAAGGCCTATCTACCTTGGCGGTGGCTGTCCAGCACATTACACGAACTGGCAACGTCTACAGACGTCGCATGCACGTATACATAGTAGGGCTAATTTGTCGCCAGGGGGCGCTCAATGAATCGGGTAATAGCGCCCAGTACTGTTGTTCGCCTATGGGCGAGGTATTCAAGCGCACTGCCGTGCACTTTGAGGCCTTTGATTGTCTTCGCCTCACCTTCAGCTCAAAGAACGGTCTACTACCGTTGCAGGGCAAATTAAACAATGTGTATCACGCATTTGTTATTCCTGATATTGTATTCCTTGAGTATACGCATAGGAGAAAATGAACGGCCTGCCCCGGATAGGGGTTATATGACTGTGCGTGCGGAAGTTCTTGCTTTATCAGTGCTTTTCCTTATTTTCACCACTGATATGAACTGATTTTCGTTAAGATTCTTTTAATGTCCAACTGCACTTTAAGCAAGGTTTGGGAGGACCAAATTTTGCTCCCGTACTGTAGGTTTGACTTGGAGACCAATCCAGATCCAAGCAGACCTTGTTAATTATTTAATAATCAGCGTATGTACAAGGCCACGAGTAGTGTTCACTGCATACAGGGGCGCATAAGCAGGAGGATAGGTCCGCCATGTTAGGAGGGAGAAATATCAGCCTAACAATGCCAGCTGCAGGACAAAGACCTCTTCTTGGTGCCTCCAAATAACCGTGTCCTTTGCCAGCTGCGGTCGCCTTATCGACGCAAACTTCCTCAATCTCATCCACCCACCTGACTTTCTAACGTCCCCTGCTACGCTGGCCTTCTCTTGCAATTAGAGATGTAAATTTTGATTTCTGGAAAAAAAAACGGAAGTTTTTCTGCAAGGAAGGAAGGAATAAACATTTATTGAGAGGGAAGAGTTATTCCAAGACCCCTCTGGCTCTAAAAGGCGCCGTGGAGATGGCGTTGTGTCTCCTGGCCTTCCAGGGTGGTGCTTGTAAGCCGCACGTTGCATGGCTCTAAGGCCTCATTGGACGGCCTTAGGTGGTGTGGTTTACCGGTGTATGTCGATGCGATGTGGAGAAAGGCAGGGGTGGCGCCACACCATGGGCATGCATTTTATAGAGCGTTAACATTTTTGAGTGGAGGCGGTGTAGATGGTGGACCAAAGCGGAGGTTTGGGCTAGTTGCTAAGTCATAATTTGGAGGGGGACTTATAGTGCGACAGTAACAAAGACATGAGAGGAACACAGGACGATCGCTTACTTTCAGCTGAACAGGTGGAAGCGAAATGTGCTCAAGGAGTAAAAAGCACATGCCCAGCTATCCACCGATTTGAGGGATTTGAGGGAGGATTTTCGGTAAAACTGAAGTTGTTGGCCACTCTAAAGGGCAGCTAGCAAGGGAGCTTCTTGAGGCGTCATTCAGTCACAAGTTGGGAAACTGAAAGTGCGTCAGTGACATGTTGGTTGTTATACTACAAAAAGATTATGCTGCTAAATGCTGAGTAATCTCTTCGGTGCTGCTGTTTGAAGGTGGGGAACGTGCTTCCTTTTTTTTCCATGCTCCTTTCATCGATCGTTAGGCCCCAAATTATATAGGCTTAGTTAACCTTGATATCTAGCAGCCTCCTGAAATCAGTGGGTAGCTGGACATGTGCGTTTGATTCTTCGAGCACGTCATTTCGCTTCCAATTCTTCGGTTGCAGGTTAGCGCTCGTCCTGTGTCCCTCTCATGTCCTTGTTACTCTCGCACTAAGCACCCCCTCCAAACAGATGGTGGAGGTTGGGGAAAGAGTCCGGATTCGGCGGAGCGTGTAGCCATAGGCTGCTTAGAAGGAGGGAATCGATACGTTGCTTGAGTCGTAAGGTCTCAGGGCACGCAGAGTATAGAGTCGAAAAGAAGTACATCTGGCCTGTGTATCCCTGTTCGTTTGGTGTAATCATGAGCTAGGGTGTCAGCCTTGACGTTTCCTTCTAGGCCTTAGTGTCTGGGGGCTCAGATCCATGGAATGATCTTGATGGCGGGATGATGGGATAAATTACATGACGATGGGTAAGAGCAATGGTAAGAAGACGAGCAAAGGAAAGGTACGATGATCTGTCATCAATCGCAAGTGCAGTTAGTAGGCACGTATTTCTTCAGCAGTTACGCTCAGTGTTTTGCGATGTGTCTGCATTTTCTTAATATGTTGGCTTCGGTAGGGTTAAAGACACTATGCAGCTGTAGTTGAGATTGCTAAACCAGCTAGAATGATTGCATAATTGCGTCAGGGATATTTCTTTGTTCCCGCCTCGCATGCGGGACGTGCGGAGTTCGATCCCCAGAGCCGACGGGTATCCACCGGTGACACAATCGGCACAAGCTTTCCCCTGGTCTGGTGCTCGGCTTCTTTAGGCTGAAATGCTTGGGAAATGATGATGATGATGATGATGTCCTCGGGCTGAACGGTTTTTGACCCAGCCTTGAGAAGAAGAAAGAAGCTTTGTGCCATGGCGTTCTTTGGCCTCAGATGCCCTAGCGCCATAAAAAAATCAAGATCAAAGATTCCTTTGTTAGTTATAATTTTCAAAATTATTTCCTTTAACACAATATTTCATGCACGTCTACCTTAATTGCGTCAATGTGTTACTAATGCTTGAATGTGCAAGGCACCTACGGCAATCTTTCACTGCGGGTATGTGGCGCTCCACCACAGGCCAATAGATGATGATTATTATCATCATCAACAAACGCTCATGCTTCCGCTTTGCCCTTCCTTCACTGGCCACGCGCGCCGGAATAACAGGTAGAAGAAGAAGCAACGCACAAGTTGAAGTGAAGGTAAGCCTACGGTGTACGCCTATGATCAGCCTTGGAAGGTGCCGTTATTCGGTTGGTCTGTAGGGCGCCTTCACGAACGCGTAGAGGTGCGAATTGCCTGATGCGCTTGGAGAAGCAGTTCACATTTTTCGTGTGGGCCCTCGATGCGTTGACAGACAGGTTTAGAGGCTCCCGCTGGCCTAAACTGAACCCACATGAGTAGCAGTCAGCGCTTAACCCAGCGTCTGAGCAGTATCAGCGTCCCTTTCAGCTTTATTGGTCATAAAACTCCCTTCGAAGTTTCCTACAGGGACACAACCACCTACGAGGGCCACCAACCTCTCGGAGGCTAGCATCGCAATCCAACTCTCCCCGGCAACGGATTTAGAAGGTATATGGCAGTCACTGTCTGACGCGCGCGGCATGACATTCATGTCTGTGGTGCCCTGTGAGTCTGCCTTCACAAAGTCGTTAATATAAATGATAATATAAACTGCGTAGTTGGCAGAGCCAGCTTCATGAGCTAGCGACATCGTGAATGAACACTCAGAAGAAACTGCAAACAATGATTTCTATAACTCGTTTAAGCAGCGCTTTGCGCATGTGTGTAGGTCCTGCAGAAGAGCCCAGATACATTGAAAAGCCCGCTGCTCTATGCAATTTCCCGCTAAATGTTGTGCATGCTGTTCTTGCAACGTTGAGCCACAGCGGCCATATTCCTGCCAATCCCAGCGACGCGGGGAAAAGGAATTAAACATTTTCCAGTAAATCTAGCCATCTAGACGCTCTTGAAGAAGACTTGTAGGCTAACGAAAAGGCTTGGATTGAAGTGAAGACAACGCAGCCACCAATTGAAAGGAAAATGATTGGTGTAACGTTCAAAGACAGGAAGAAAGCAGAATGGGAAGGTAAAAAAAATAGATTTGGAAATGTCTTAGCTGAAATCTGAGCAGGACATGTAATCCGAAGGAATATAGTCGACGGTTATTTAGGATGTGGGTTAGTGCGTCCCCACACTCACTGAAGAAGGCTTGAGACTCGATTAGCGGCGGCGGACAGCTGACAACACGTCGGTTCTGCCCGAGTGCTGTGAACGTTCCACTCCACGTGTGACCGACATCTTTGCGATGCCAGCGCTAACGGTGGTGCTACAGATCGTTTCAGTATTCATAGTCCAGTAATGCATGCAAGGTAAGATCAAGTCGAAGCTGGGTAAAATGCAGCGATCGGAGAAGCGCCACGACCGTAAAAAGGGAGCACCTGACTGTGATCTGGACCTGGACCACACCTGTACATAAGGGCATAGCTCCTTTCTGCACAGTGCTCCTGTTATTGCCTTCTATTTAACGTTTTACTTTTTGTTAATTATTTGCTATTTTTTTATTATTTCTCGATCTCTGGGTGGGGGCTCTGTAACGCCGCCACAAGCCCTGGCATCGCAGACACTCCGACATGAGCATGCACGGAGTGGAACGTTCACAGCACTCGGAAAGAGCCGACACGTCAACTTCGCACTGCTAGCGCTGGGAGTGGCGTTACACGAGTGACGGTGTGGGCCCCAAGCGAAGGCAAACATAGCAGCTGGGGAACAGAGTTAGGTGGGCGGATGAGATTAGGAAGCTTGCATGGATAAGGTAACCGCAGCTGACTCTAGTCAAGCTATTGGCTGCCAGCAGAAGTGACCTTTCTCTTGGGGTGAACTTAGGCTTATTATGACGCTGACGATAATTAATCATCACAATATAGTAACCTTTTTAGCACACCGCAGACGTATATGACGGTGACCAGACATATATGTCATATAGACGTATATGTCATATAGACGTATATGACATATGACGGTGTACCAGACGCCTCATGCGCACGCGGAATGGCATGGGTGGGGCCAGCCGGGGTCACAGCGGGTGCGCAGCAGGCGTCCGGTACACCCTCATACGTCTGCGCTAATACGTCACCGGTGTGCTGAAAACGTCTAGCACCCGGGTTAGTTAGTTGGCTTCTTGTATTTTAGATGCGAGAGCATTATATGGCTCTGTTGTGGCAGTAAAAAGTGGCCGCAGTTTTTTCCGCACGATTACGTCGTTCTCTGAAGATAAATGTGTGAAAGTGTGATTGTGACAGATAGTGTGTGATAAAATGTTGCCGTAGGAAAAATTTGGTTGATGAGGTGTAATTAGTTCATTAATTAAGCCAAAATAGTCGTGGACGTCGATATAGTACATGGACGTCAGAATAGTCGCGGACGTTGATATAGTATGCGGACGTTCTGCTTGCACATTGCTCCAGTGCGAGTCACCGCAGTGATCTCATTTTTTCCATCCTCCGACGACAAAGCCAAAATTATGTGGTTAGGCACCTCATTCCTGGTTGGGCTCCATCCAAGTTTGTTAGATCACGTGCTACTTTTAGAAGAATCCATGCTTCCCTCCAACCCTTCTCTACTGTCATTGCTGCGTCATTATAAGGTGGAAATCTGAGACCTAGACTCATTTGCTCAAAAGTAAGGCATAAATATACAAATCGCGTTACAACTTAAGCCTCGTAAAAACATACAATTAAGTGCAAAGGAATTCTTTTTCTAGAAAAAGACCACGGGAATTTTGTAGAAGCACCTGGACCACTTCCCTTATTAGGTCAGCAGTGTTCTCATCACATCCCGATCGCATTCTTTCCGGAGCCCTTCACTACGGCGTCCCTCATAGCCTGAGTCGCTTTGGGACGTTAAATCCTCACAAACCACAAACCTTTCCTGCAGTGTTGCATTATTCAAAAAGTTTCGGAAGAATCTTGTAATCATATTAAATGAAAGGTCTTCCTGACTCTTATTTTTCCTGTTCTCGTTTTGTTGCAGAACCGGCCAAGGCATGCTGTCATATACGCAGTGCGATTCTCTATTCAAGTTTTCCTTGCGTATGTACAAGCACCTCCAGGCCCACAACAAACAGAGCGAAAACATCGTATGCTCGCCATTCAGCATAGCCTGCGCACTCGCCATCTTCGCCAGTGGTGCTTGCAACGTCACGGCAAAGCAGATCTTCGCCGTGCTAAACCTCAAGGCGAGCAAGTACCGTATCCAAGACCAGTTCTCCAAACTGCTGACGATCTTATCGGGCTACGCACCCGACGTCACATTCCACGTCGCCAACCGGATATACAGCGACCAAAAGTTTCCCATCCATAGCAGCTACCTCGTCCTTATAGAAGCGTCTTACGGTGCCACCATGAAGTCGGTCGACTTCGAAAGCGGCCACGAATCGGTCCGGCGCGAAGCCAACGCTTGGGCTTCGGAGCAAACAGCGTCCAAGATCCAAGCCATCGTTCCCTCCGGAAGAGTGGACGCTAACATGGCGTTGCTGCTTCTCAGTGCCACCTGCTTCAGGGGCTTCTGGCAATGGCCTTTTCGCTCAGTCCATACTACGCGTCAGCACTTCCGTCTCAACTACAAGAACGTCGTGCGAGTGAACATGATGTTCCAGTACCACAGCTTCAAGATGGGTCACTCCGAGGAGTTGTGTGCCCGCGCCCTTGAGATGCCGTATAGGGGTCAAATGATGTCGATGGTTATCCTTCTTCCAGACGACGTCGAGGGTCTTTACGACTTGGAAGAGACCCTGACTCCAACCAACCTATCTGCGCTTCTAGCTAGCATGAAACTGGTGGACGACGTGGAAGTCAGCATTCCCAAGTTCAGGATCGAGCACAGTGTGGCTCTGAAGGAGACTCTCGAGGACCTCGGCGTCAAGGACTTGTTCACGCAAGGCAAGGCCGACCTCTCCGGAGTATTCGAGACCGGCACGCCTAGTGTCTCTGACGTGGTCCACAAGGCGCTCGTCCAGGTCGACGAGGAAGGCACAGAGCCTGAGGCGGCGACAACGAACGCGATTATCGAATCCGCGGGCTCGATCACTGCCCAGGCTGTGCGATTTATTGTGGACCATCCTTTCATGTTCCTGATTAAGATGAACAACTTAGATGTTATCCTATTTCTAGGGTCGGTTCGAAAGCTGTGAACCCTGGTGATGGTAAACGAACAAAATGTTTGCGCTGCTTTCATAATATTTCTTCAGTGCTGCCGCTACGACATTATTTCAAATATATTTGTAACCGCTGACGGCTTTTCGTGTAATGTGATCTTTCTGACGGTGTCAGTCTGACTATATCAAGTCGACGAGGGCTGCGTCACCGCCGGAAGCGGTCTTGCTGGAGCCAGGGTGAAAAAAAAAAATGCCCGTGGACCTATTTACCTATTACATTTACCTATTATTATTAACCAATTTACATGGTTAGCAATGCGATAGCATTAAAAGCTGGTGGCGTGTTTACTGAAAGTGACGTAACTTCTGGCTGGGGACGTCACTTCTGTCCAGTGGAAATGTTCCCGTCTTGTGAAGTCAGTTTCCTCCAGCCAATAGGAATGCTGCTGTAGAAGCAGCACTGGTCTCGCGCAGCACCGGTGGCAGCGGCCGTCCATGAAGACAACACCTAGCAGCATCCTGCCTGGGCTCCCTCCTCGCGTTGGACCCTCGCGTATGTTCCTGCTGGCTCAAGGCAGCGCATTGAACCGCGACACTACTGCCACTAAATCAGTCCATGTTTTCCTCATCACGGCCTCATACTTGTTGACGCGACTCTCCCCTATGGTGACGTCAGTTCCTTCCAGCCAATTGGAATGCTGCCGTCTGGTGAAGTCGGTTCCCTCCAGCCAATGGGAATGCTCCCGTCTGGTGACGCCACTTCCCTCCAGCCAATGGAAACGCTATGGTCTTGTGAAGTCACTTCTCTGCAGCCAGTGAGAATCTTCATCATCATCAACCTTAATACGCCTACTGCAGGGCAAAGGCCTCTCCAATGTCAGTGGAAATGCTCCCGTCTTGTCACGTCGGTTCCCTGTAGCCAATGGAAATGCTCCCTTCTGACGACTTCACTTACCTCCAGCCAATGGGCATGATCCCGTCTTGTGACGTCACCTCCTTCCAGCCAATAGCAATGTTCCGGTCAGGTGATTTCAGTTCGATCTCAAAATAGGAGAATTTTTTTACCAGCGAAGCATTTTAAAACTCGCGGGCGATCATACGATGTGACGCTGAAAATGGGCGTTCGCAGTATTGTTTGTACATTTCATTTTTACATTGCCGCCTTCACATTGCGTCTTTGAACTTGACTTCGCCTCCGTTTTCGTTCCGCTTCTGCGTGAGCTTCTGGTGGGTGAAGGTTTTTCTGACCGCTCACCCACCGGCGGATGTTGATGAGCTCCATTTACTTTTAACGCTAACGCTCCTGTTTTGTAGAAAATCCGGCTTCGTCGTTGGTGTCCTCGTCGGCACCACTTTTTCGCCCAGGCCCACGCCGTTGGGTGGGTGGGTGGCGCTTCTGGAAGGTGGCGATTTCTCACCCCGAGGCTTCAGCCCACCACCGTTTCGCAGGGAATGTCGCAAAGCAGTGGCGTCCCTTCCGGCCGAAGAGTTCTTCATAAACGTCTTCATGGACAACATACATACAGTATTTCTCAAAAATATGCAGCCCATCACCGCGAAGCGGCTGCTTGAGCCGATGGTGGCGCCCGTCTCCCACGCGCACTTGGCACCTGGGTATGGAGCGTGAGGGTGAAAGACTTCCGCGCTCTTGGGCGGGCGAGGAAGTCTGAGTCGCGCTGGCTGGACGACAGTAAGTGCGGCGTTCGCGTTATTACTTCGTTCGCAGCGCCTGTGCGGGGGCGCTTGCATTGGTGCACAGTGGAGACTGACCTTCGGGCCGCGCTTCCAAGCGGGCGCGCGCGGTGCGAGTGGCGAATCTGTTCCGGGCGCTCAAAGATAAGCCGTGGCTTCGACCTCGTGCTAGTGCCGACTATGCCTGAAGAAACTACGAAGATAGAGAATATTCCACGCGTGCTTCGCCAGCGAAAAAAACGAACCAGGGTTCAAGCCCACTTAGCAAATGTCAGCCGTCCATGCGCTGCACTCGATTTCTTTCAGGCTCCTTTTCTGTGGTTTGCGTCAGTTGTCGTGAACTTTTCATATCTTAGCTTCCCGCAGTAATCCTTTCCAACTTACTCTGGTGCATGCCCATGTGCACTGCACGCAATACAATCAGTTACTGCCGGCAGCCCGCTGAAACCAATGAGTGCGAAACTCCTTATTTTCACATATCGAATAAACAGTGGCCACACTCCGTTAACGTAGTTGGGAACTCTCGTGCCATTTTTGCCGCGAAGATGAATGAGAACCTTGGAAGGAAAAGCGTGGGCGTGAGGCACAAGCGGAGACTGGTTGCCACGGGAACCGCCTGGAAGGCAGTTACTCCGGAAGAAGGGGGAGAAGGATGGTTACCGCAGAAGGAGAGAGGGTAGTGTGGCGAGAGGGGATGAATGTAGCACGGTCCTGCTGCTAAACCAACACCCTCTTGTCAAAATTCTTCAGAGGGTGTTGGCTAAACGCGCCGCCTGAGGAGAAGGTCACTGGTGACGCCGAGCGCCTATATAGCGGCGGACTGGACAGGACCGCTAGTCGAACAGGGAGTATGCGTAATAAACATAAAAGAGCGCTCTGGAGCAATACAGATATATGAAGTCACTCTCGTATTCTCTACCTCAACATATCGTAAAATATACCATCGTGCGAGTTTTCTTCTCCGTCTCTCTCCTAATGTAGTTTTTGCATTTGGAGGCTGCTTACTTAGAATCTCGGGGCGCGTAATTCACTCTAATGAGATATTTGCGAATACAGGACCTATCTGCCCAACGAACGTTGTGGAAAGCGGGCGCTCAGAGTGCACACGCAGTATTGTCGCCTCTGCATGCAGAACAGCGCCGATAACAAGAGACGATGATTATAAGTTTACAGCTTCGTGACTATTGCGCAGAATACGGTATACAGCCGCGTTTGGGCCGTGCGTGTAAATGCTGTTCCCCCCAAAATGGCACCCGGGCAACTGAAAGAAAGCAGGCATACAGCGCTGACATTGTGTATGATTTTCCTCGTCAAGCACATTCCGCATGGAGCAACAAACAACGCACTCTTCATAATATGATGAAGATGCCATATTTCCTGAGTTCCTTCATCAGCGAGCGGAAAACAGGGCCAGATGAGAGCCTCCTCTCACCTACGGCCGTGGGTCCCACGAGCGAAGCACCGATTCGAACCGTCAGCCAAACCGTGATTATGGTCCAACGACAAATCCCACCACTATACGCATACGCCTTCGCTTTAATTCTAAGTGAGAACAACTTGAGGTGACGCGACCTTCGGCAATAAAGGGATCTACCAGTCTGGTAAATTTATTGGAAGCAGTTCTGGCTGGACGTCGCACATAATCCATAATTTCAATGGGCTCTCTCCGTAAAGGGTCCCCCAGACCCACGCTGAATCGTTTTAAAACAAGGGTGGCCGCACAAACAGTATACACATGCATAATCTCGCCTACACTGTAATCGCTAAAAATGAGTAGAAAAATTACGCTTTCTTGCAAGAACAGCACCCCGTCAAAATCCCGAAAAAAAAAGTGCGGCCTCCACGCACGTGTCTAAACACGCTTTACTCAAGGTTTGGTGCTGCTGGCAGTAATGTTCTTTCTCTTTTTTTGGGGAGGGTTAACATATTCAAATGCTCTGCCGCAATTCATTTCCGCAAGAAGAGCGGAAAAATATATGCGCATAGCTGGCCCCTAACCTTCGTTGCACTGCTTAAGGAAAGTGATCTTCACTCTAGAAAATAGTAGTTCGACCGCTAGAGGTCTGCCAAAGGTCGAAATGGATATTTTTCAACCTTCCTGCCACTGTTCTCGTGATAGTATGGTAACGCTACGGAATCCCCAGTCAAGCGGACTAGCAGTTTCGGCGACAGCCAAGCATGCTCTGTTGCCGTCTTTCCAATCGCGACGGAAAGGTTACGTGGCACTGGTATGCTCCCGTCTGCTAAAAAGCAAAGCAGTCGAGCGCGACTGAACGTGAGCTTCAAACCGAGATAAAACAGTGCAGTCTTAAAACTAAAAAACACGAAAACAAAAGAGTCGCTGCGGCCTCAGCTGCAGCACGCGCTATCAACTCTGCTATCAGGCCTCCCGCTTGTTCCCGCCCGGCGGACGAGAATTAGCGAGACTAGGCCTAAGCCTACCTGGCCGAGACAAGGCGGCGGTTCGCCGTTACAGCGGTGTTCGGATGTCATTTCGTTAATTACTTGTGACGTAGTTCGAAACTGGCATTAATTATTGGACTAATGCGCCCTTTATGCATCTCGTCGTAATGTGACCCCAGCCCCTGTTTGTCATTTCTGTCAAGTTATGGCTTGAAAAATTCTGAAGCTCCAGCTACCACCGGCGCCTGACAACGTCGTGTTCGTGTGAGCTGTTCGCCTGACCGTCGCCATTCACGGTGGATATTCTGTTCTGCGGCGGAAGAAAGAACTCTTGCCAACGTGCCAGTGCCGGCTTGTCTTCGAAGTGCGGTGTTGTTGGCGTGATATCTTCAATGTGTGAACACGATCGGTTTGCGTGAACTAAGCCTTCCCCAAAGCTTCAACCTCAGCAGCAAGAGTGGTAAGTGCGATGGCATCTGGTCAGTTCTGTAATTGGCATTGCTGAATACGCGAGTCTTGCAACAATCGAGAATTTTATTAGCGTAGAAAGTGCTTTTAGTGCTCACGCGAAGAACCCGTAACGACCTACATTTACTCCGTGAGATTTGTTGCCCAAATCGCAGAAGCACTGGTGAAAGAAAGTGACAGATACAGTCATATACCGCTGAGGGTGGTCGCGTGGCTGTGGCCGATGTAGAAGTGAAACTCAGGCCTTGACGCGATCACGGCTCGCCTCTTCTAGAAAGCACGGATGGAAGTAAGCGCCGTAGTTCTTCACTCAGCGAGTACTGCAGGTTTTCAATTTAGAAGCACTGTTCTTGCCGGTGTTAACACCGGGAAGGTTAAGGATGTTTCAAGCGAATGAGTGGCGCGACGCCGCGAAAACTTTCGTACTTCTCGGAACATCGTCACATTGGCCCCTGTAGCTGTCGCGGCCGCTCGAAACACGTTTTTCTGCTTCGGGGACAGAAATCGCAAGCGTTTTCGCTTGCATGCATGTGAAACAGGCTTTAACTGTGTGAAGAAGTCATTTTGTTATCCGGTACTGAGGGAGAAAAGATTGTGTTTTCGAAAGCCATTTTCATCCACATCGAAGAAGCCTTCAATTTTAAGTTCAACCACCGGCGCTCGCTTGAGTCGCATCTGCATGCGTTCTGTTTCTCACTCTTGCATATCGCTCGCAATAGCGCGCATATGTTGAGAAGCAGGGTCTTTGTTTCGCCGAGACTTGAGCGTACTGATGTTACTGCTGACTACCTGCCTAAATCTGATGTTTCATTCTAAGTGCACGCCACTGAGCACGCATCGCAATTATCATCCAATAATTAGTATGCGCACGCAGAGAGCCTTCGCGACGTTGTCCCAGTTAAGTCCTTGTCGTGAAATTTCCAAGAGTTTGGCGATTGCACACATGGCCGTATCCTATGTCGCGCAAGGTGGCATTGAATCGTCGCGTTAGAAAAGAATTTTGGACTCGTAATTTTTTTTATTCCTTTTGAGTTCGGTCGCCTCAAGAAGCAGAACTGCATTCATGCATGTTATCGTAGATGCGATGGACTGCCAACGCTGTTGGGAATCATAAGATTACAGAGAAGCTTAGTGGCGTTTATCTTCACCCTCGGCATTCCTATTCATCGCTGCCAATGTGCGGCCTTTGCGTTGTCATTCTGCCACGCCTTTCATGCACCCGCCAGAAGAAACCAGGAGGCTGGCAAGGTATCGCAGTTCTTCGCAGGTGATTACGCTTTTTTCGGGACTGTTCGCGAAGGTG
Organism: Amblyomma mixtum; assembly: GCF_055824585.1. NCBI lineage: Eukaryota > Metazoa > Arthropoda > Arachnida > Ixodida > Ixodidae > Amblyomma > Amblyomma mixtum. The sequence goes on from NC_143019.1 coordinate 20,125,285, forward strand.
TAGAGCCTTTGTCAAAAATGCACACCCCAACGGGTTTGCTTCCTTGCCACGCAGTATGGATCGCTCGTGCAATCCAAATCTTTCTTGGGCAAGGAGGAATCTCGCCTTCGTCTACCCGAATTTCTGGTTTTCCTGGAATGCCAGGGGGTCCACTACTCGGCTTAGAAGCGCACCTTTCCTGCTGGATATTCATCGGCGTCGGCTGTACAGTATAACGAAACATGAGGGTTCGCTGTCGTTTAGGCCAAACTGCACCAAATTTTTTCTGCTTTCATGTTCACTTAAGCTCTTCAGTAAAAATGGCGCTGCAGGATAGAGCGGACCGTGGGGTGATGGTCCAGCGTCTAGCTACGCTCCCGCGTATTGGTCAGTCTTCCTGCGATATTGAACCGCGTTAGAGTACTTTAGATTAGGCCTCGAGCAATCATCTTCGGACTGTGTACAACATTGTGTTCGGCGCGTGCATTCGGCGTCGCGACCATGCAGTGGCATGCGCTTGGTTGGTTCGCTTTTCGGGAAAGGAAATGGCGCAGTGCTTTTCTCACATCTCGGTGGACACCCGAACCGTGCCGTAAGGTATGCGGGTCGTATGCAGTCCAAGTGAACGGACTTAAGGATGTTTCAGGCCGCTCTGAATGGGCCACAAGCAGCTCCGGCGGATACTGCCGCTCGCTTGCGCCGAGGATAGAGGGCGAAAAATCGATGCCGCTCGCCCTCGGGTGGTCAGCGGTAACCAGTGAACACCAGTGTTGTCGGTAACGCGTTACAAGTAACGGCGTTACCGGTAACGCGTTGCTTTTTTCGGTAACTTAGTAACGTACTCGTTGCCATTTCGGACCTGTAACGGGCAACGTACTTACGTTAACATTTTTCGGTAACGTGACGTGTCACGTTACTAGTTACTTTTCATTTCAATTGTTCCCCTCCGCCTCTTTTTCAAAAAAAAAAACGCCGAAAATGATGGTGCAAATAAACAAAATCTACCGGTGCTCTCGACGACCCTTGTTGCGGCTCGCATGCATGCCAGAAAACACCTGCCCTTGACGACGCACTCAACTAAAAAAGAAAGCACGAACACGCAGTCACCCACTTGTATTCACCCCCAAACCACCCACACACACAACTCTCTAAAGAGTGGACGCATGCCAAGCCACCAATGAACCATTTGGAGAAATCTTTAAGTGAGTTTCTGCGTAAGCTTGTTTTTCAACCAAAATGTATCGTTCCCAGGCGACACTCTCGCATTCTTGGTGGAAGCAGTTCCCTCTTGTGAGCGAACTCATGAATGTCACCAGTTCACTTCAAGTTGGCCCCAAGAGAGCCATAGAAAGAGTACAATGATACAGCACAGAAAAGGGGATTGCAGTCAACCATTTGTTTCTATCTGCAACTGCGGCTAAGTTTTGCGAGCGAAGCTGACCTTGAACACCTTGACGCAAACACTCAGCATTTTTGCAATAATTATGCAGGTTCAAGTAAAAAAAAAATTGTTTATGTGCGCAAATATATTTTTCTGAACTATGACATTTAAGCATTTCGTTATTGCTACACAATTTCCGCGTAATTTCGTAAGCAGAAGCACACCAGAATTACTGTAAATTTGTTCAGTTCAGCTATGTTTTCTTTGTGAAGTTGGAATTATATGAAGTATGAGCTTTATAAAATTGTTATCTTGAGTTCTTACAGCGAGGAACCACTGATTAAAATTTATGGCCATGGAGTAACGGCAAAGTAACGTGCGATCCTTTTTTCGTTAACGGTAACGGAAATGCGTTACCTTTTTTTGTAGGTAACGTAGGGCGGTAACGCGTTCTTTTTTTGTTAGTGTAACGAGTAACGCATTTAGTTATTTTTTTTCGGTAACGCCTACAACACTGGTGAACACCTAGTGCGGCGTTCGCTTTGCCCGCTGCGTCCATGTCTTGCGGCCGCCGCGCTACGGCGCTTTGCGCGAGTGAACACAGTGGCCAGGGCGATGCTGCCCGGCGCTGTAATGATTTCTAGCGGCCGTGAACATCCACGTAGCCGCTGCAGCACAGATCATCGGAGCGCTATTTCATTACCTTCTCATTTTTGCATTCCGGGCTCATTCACATGGCTCGTCTACTTTTATACACTTTTTTGTTTTTCAAATGAACGGAAAGGAAAAATTTAACGTCCATTACCTCGCTAACAGGGACGCGTTCATCACCTCGCATCTCGTGGCCGTGGCCTTTACGCGATTCCGACTTAGCGGTTAATGTTAAGGGCGATAACTTTCACGTTACCGTGGACCCTAATGAGGACAGTATCCACTTGTGCCTCGACAGTGTGTACATTGAAGTTGGCACTAAAGGCATGAGACAGCATTGTCGACGTCATCAAAAGAGGCCGATGCTGTGGCGCCATATGCTCTGTGTCGCTCCGCTCCCGCGTAACATGGACATGACTTCACATAAAGGCAGACTACAAGCCCGGGTTCGCACGCTTGAGAGGCAATATGGATCTAAACAGGGCGTCTACTACGCAGACATCACAGGGCCGTCGGCCGCGGGATTCTGCACGCCTGTCGTAGTCCCCCGGGGAGTGAATGTCGATGGCCTATCGTTTAGGGCCCCGAATTCAACGCGAGCGGAGGAAATAGCAATAGCTCTCGCTGCCACCGATCCAAAATCGAGAACGGTTAGCACAGACATTCGCCGGGCCTGTGAACGCTACCTTGCAGTGGAAATATCACCTCTTGCCTCCCAAATTGTAAGACGGGATCTCGCCGATCCAACTCGTTCAAATGTAATCTGGGCTCCTGGCCACCAGGGTCTACGAGGCATTGAGGCCGCTGATGCGGCCGCCCGAGCGATCACACACCGGGCTCCTCATTCTAGCTCTCCTGGCTGAGTAGCTCATAAACCGCTTCTGCGGTCCCGCGAAATCTTAATTCATTACTGCGACAGCCACCGTCTCTACCCAACACCTGCCAAGGGGCTGAGCAAAGCGGAGGAGCGAACTCCACGGCACCTGCAGTGCAGACAGGAACTCTTCTCTGTTCTGCCATCGCCAAACACTTTGATCCGTACATAGATGGGCGCTGCCCGCACTGTGGGGAGATATACGATAGCTTTGACATGGTGTGGCCATGTGCTCAGAATCCTCACCTTCCCCCACACCCACCTGAGAGGCATGGGAGACTGCCCTGCGTTTAAACGTGTCAAACTGCTCAGAGTGGAAAGCCTAACACACTACGCTATGGCGTCGTACACTTTTTTGCTAAGGATCCGTCGGATAAGGTGTGTGAGATCTCGGCAGTCTTTTATAACAAAAGCTTAACGGCGCCGGAGCCTCGAGAGGAGTAGCAGGCGGTTAGCAACGGCGTGCCTAGACAACGGATATGCGTCTGGAAACAGGTGGTCGCAGCGCCGAGCTCCGCGCTTGGCCGCGGAGTAGCGCCGCAGGATCGCTAGTCTTATTGCATCTAGGCGTGTACTAGTTACTGTGGTTGACCATAATGACGTCATAGTATAGTAATGACAATACATTGGAGTAAACAATGTCCACATGTAATACATCATTGTAAAGATGAAGTTTTGCCTAATTAACATTAATTATACAATTTAATTGCAACACTTAATGAGTTGATATGTTTCTATAGCAGTGGATAACTACAAGTGCTAAACACGATGTGACCTTCTGCTTGACTTTGAAAAATTTAGCAAAATGTAAGAATAACAATGGGTGAATGGATGACGTCATATAACAGAGTGCAAGTCGCGTGACCTAGCATAACGTCACTCTGCGCGTTGAAAAGGTGCCTACCGGGACTGATCTCGCCGCAGACGGCGCTGACGTGGAAGGGAACGAAGACGCAGCCTCTTCGACGAGCTCCCGTGCTGGTAGTTCTCCGGAACGTTCTCAGCGTTACTGATGCCAAGCCGCTTCTAGTTACTCGATACACTAGAGCTTTCACTCTCTAACTAGGTTGAGCAGTAGTTAAACCACAGCTAATTTACTTTTTTCACTCCCACCTTCCCCTACGGCGTGGTTGAGGTGTCCATCGAGGCGTGAGACAATGACCGCGGCTTTCACTTCCTGATAACCAGTCATTAGCCTGGAGCTGCATAGGCATGATGCCACTCGCGGTCACTGAATTTCCGTTCGCAGCGCAGTAGCCCTGGCTTCAACTGTCTTGCGTTCTCATCCTGTGAAGTTCATTGCTCGAGTATCGTTTCATAAGAAGTAGTTCGAAGAAGTGCGTTTGGGCGCTGCATAAACCGCACCGTATGGTTTGTTTTCCGTGACCCCAGGTGGTCGAAATTTCCGGAGCCCTCCACTACGGCGTCTCTCATAGCCTTAGTCGCTTTGGGACCTCAAACCCCATAAACCGTTGTTGTTAATGTTTCGTGCTCCTTCAGTCATGTGGCTCACGCACTGTGCGGTACGAATAGGAAAACTTTTTTGAAATTGTACATGGTTGCAGTTTGTATTGTCGTAATCGTGTATTAGGAGTCCGAGTATTCTACACGCTGTCTGCCGAGTAGGGTGAGTTGTAACAGGGCGGTGGTTTTGTTTTGGTATTGCATTCGATTCATCAGGAGGAATTCCGACTATTCTGCTGACGGTTTGAATCCGGTTACGTGGAAGTGATCCACTATGGTGTGTATGCTTTCCTGGAGGGTCGTTTCAACGTCCCCTGGACATCCGGATTCGTTCCACAAGGTAACGGCGTAGAATGTGGGATGACGGTTTCAGATCGTAGATAGAGCTCTCAGGCATATACAGGGTGTTTTTTTTTAGAAGGTCCAAAATTTTTAAAGAAAGGTAAATTCCTTTAGATTTATTTTAACCCTGGGGTTATACTGAAGGCTACGGCGGACACCAGGTAAGAGGCAAACTAATTTAATTAGTTCGCTGATTAACTGAATACGTTAATTAACTTTGATAATTTTTATTTTAGGGGTTATGTTCTATTAGCAGTATTGGAGATCGTCTTCCAAACAGTCCAGCCAAGAAAAAAGATTTGTATTAAAAAAATTTTTGCGCGCGTAACGAAGCGAGAAAAAGTCACCCTGGTAGGCAGCTTCACACTGTAACACAGCGTCTCTGAGCGCCAGTGACATAGCTCGCTCCGCCCTGCACTTTGTGTCAATACGCTTTTGTTCCAGCGCGGCATTCCGTGAGGCCGCGGAGCGAAGCGAGATAAGCAGCGATAGCGCAGGCCGCCAGTCCGGGACGCGTGACGCAAAGCACAGGGCGGAGTGAACTACGTCAGAGGCGCTCCCGCCGCTTCGTTACGGTGTGAAGATGCCTACCAGGGTGACTTTTTCGCGCCTCGTAACGTGCGTGACAAATTTTTAATTAAAATTCTTTTTTCTCGGTTGGACTGTTTAGAGGACGATCTCCAATTCTGCGAATACAACATATCCCCTAAAACAAGAATTAGAAAAGTTAATTAACATATTTTGTTAATCAGCGAATTAATTAAAGCAGTTTTCCTCTTGCCTGGCGCCCGCCGTAGCCTCCAGTATAGCCCCAGTGCTAAAATAAATCTAAAGCAATTTACCTTTTTTAAAAATTTTGGACCCTCTAAAAAAAACACCCGGTATGGTTGGAGATATAATGGATCCTTGAGGTGGTCCACGGGTAATGTTGACTGGGGAGGAGAGAGAGACGGCGCTGCCTTGAAAAGGGCTACCCTACCTTTGAGAAAACTGCGTATGTAATTGTACATGTTGGGGCCGCATCGTGTGTCTTGAACGGACTTGAGTATGAGATCATGTGTAACATTATCGAGGGTCTTTTTTATGTCTGTTGCGAAAAGTGCCTGTGTCTGTGCTGTCTTTGGCTGCAGAAGCGTGCTTTGTAGTATGAGAAATACGTCCTGCGTGCCAGCATTATAGCGGTATGAGCTTGTGCGGAAAATGTTTCGTGTTTCCTAGGTGTTCTCCTTGCCTCTTTTGCGACTGAGAAATGTACGCCATGTTTTCGCAGCTAAAGTTTTCATTTGGGAGAAGGCGTTCAAGCATGCTCTGGCGTGTTTCGTCGCGTTCGTTGGCTGAGTCAAGTTTCTTTGCAGTGTCAGTCAGGCGGTGAAGTCTGTTCAGTCTTTTCAAAGCACGTTAACGGGATCTCTGTTTTGTTCATATCAGATTCTAGCATTGACGGTATGTGTTGGATATGTTGTTGATATTGTGGAGCTGCGTAAATGGTAGTAGTAGTGTGTGGTTGTAACATCGAAGAAGGAGTGCTTGGCTTACCAGTCGGCGTAGCTGTGTCAGTTTTTCTAGATGCTAGGCTGCGCACAGGGCCTTTACTCGAGGCACATCGTTGCAGGATGTCAGCAGCATTTGCCGATGCCATTGGCTACGACAGTGGTGCGTTAGGCTGCTTGTCCTGTGCTTCTGAGACTGCGGCGTCTTCGCTGTTTGCGATGGCTATTCTAGATGGTAATCGGGTGGCGTTGCGTTGCTGGGTGTGCTGCAATAAAGTGGAGTCTGGTGCTGGTTGCGCATTTTGATGCGTTGTATATAGATTCATTCAGTCTGCTTATGGTTTTTATGGATCGTTGGCTCTATGATCTCCGGGGCAGTGTAGGCAGAGGAGAAAGTACTGGGTCTTCAGAGTGGCCGAGTTAGATAAGTGAGACGTCACGAGAAAGAATATCGTTCAGGCGTGCTACCGGCATCATCATCATCATCATCAGCCTGACTACGCCCACTTCAGGACAAATGCCTCTGCTATGTCTCTACAGTTAACCCTGTCCTTTGCCAGCTGCGGCCACCGTATCCCCGCTAACTTATTTATCTGATCCGCCCACCTAACTTACTGCGTCCACTGCTACGCTTGCCGTCTCTTAGAATCCGCTCCGTTACCTTTAAGGACCAGCGATTATCTTCCATTTGCGTAACATGCCCTGCCCAAGCCCATTTCTTCCTCTCGATTTCGACTAGGATGTTATTAACCCGCATTTATCCCCTCACCCTCTCTGCCCACTTCCGGCCTCTTAACGTTACACTATAATTATTCTTTCCGTAGCTCACTGCGTTGTCATTAACTTGAACTGAATCCTTTTCGCTAGCCTCCGCGTTTCTGCCCCGTAGGTGAGTGCCGGTAAGATACAAGTGTTGTATACTTTTCTTTTGGGGGATATTTGTAAACTGCCATTCATGACCACAGAGAACCTGCCATATGCGCTCTGTCCCATTCTTATTCTTCTAGTTATTTCCCTCTCAGGATCCCGATCTGCGGTTACTACCTGCCCTAAGTAGACGTATTCCCTTACTACTTCCAGCACCTCGCCACCAATTTCAAACCGCTGTTCCCTTGCTAGAGTGTTGAACATTCCTTTGGCTTTCTCGTTGTAATTTTTAGACCCAATTCGGGATACCGGCATGGATGTGGAAAAAAACAGAGGTGCCCAAATTTATATCTTCCCAATCGGAAGTTGAGGATAGCTTTGAATAGTTCATACAAAGCAGGTTTTGAGACAGAAATGAGCTAGGCGAGCCTGAAGGCAGTCAGGAAGATGCGCCAACGGCAGAGGACAATCATCCAGCTTATATAATCGACATAAGCTAACATAATCAAGTTAATAAGGGAGTAATTACTCATTGACGTCCACCCGAGCGCAGCCTCACGGCTACAAAGGAAAGCTATACAGCTTTCTCAGAAACTTCGTAGTTAGAGAAAAATTCGTCCTGGTCCGGGGTACGAACCCAGGACCACCGCTACACCGGAGCAGTCGCTCTACCAATTGAGCTAACCAGGACGGCAAGCTTGGACCTCAATGAGTAATTACTCCCTTATTACAAATCTACTCCACCTTGGGGGATTCTCCGAAACATTTGGTCATAATCAAGTTAAATTTGAGTAACCTCGTTCTGTTTCATTACCCTCACAAATTACTTCCTCGGTATTTTATGCTGCCGCTTCCAATCGCTTTTACGAGTGAAAGTTCCCATCTAGTTGTTCATCCTGCCTCATTCATACATTATTTTGTTTGTTTGTTGTTCTTTAACGTGCACGGGGCTTTAGCATCTCGCTCCCATCACCGCAACGCCACCTTGAGTCTCAAGGTGATGGTGCTTGGTGCCACCACGGACCCTTAGCCCCCTTATACGGAAGCTGTCATCCGCACCGTGGCGATAGTTTTTAAGGTGAATGTTAGAAACCATGAACGGCGGCGGTTGGAGCCATGGTCAAGTTCCGGCCGACGGGCTCCCCGTCTGTTTACGAGTCAGGGGCTCCGGGACCTTTCTGTAAATAAGAATGGGCAACACAGGCGACATTTCAGGAACCGTCAGCATACCTATATCGCATGAGTTCCTCTGAAAAGGAACCTGAAAAGGAACCTGAACCAAAAAGCCTGATGAATTCCTGAAAAGCAACTGCACCGTAGAAGGCTCCACTAGAAATCGACCGCACTGTGACTACTTTCCTCGTTTCCTGATATTTTTTAATTATTTATTGCAAGTACCTACAGCGCCCATGAGGCATTATGGGGGGATATTACTACATACAATAACACATGCACAGAAGATATTGGGAAACATGTCAGCAAGGATAACACAGCATACTAAGAGAAGACTAAAGGAGTTCACAAGTAGTATGAATGGTAACACATCGGCAAAGCGCTGGTAAACGCACGAGACCTGGAAGAAATACATCAGGTTATCATTTCAACAGCACTTTGGAAACCAGGTGAACAAACCACATCAATCGGAAGCTTATTCCAGTCCAGAATTGGGGTAGGAAAAACGAATACTTAAATACATTAATGCGGCATTGATAACTCTTCATCTTTTTCGTGTTGTCTAGTCTCTCTGAAATGTAATACGGCTGCTTTAGATAAGAGTTTTTATCAATACCGGTGCAATCATTGTAAATGCGGTTATTCTCACTCCCTAGTAGATAACGACAAAGTTCCTGCAGTGTCTGTTTTTGTTATTGCTAGAACCCTTGAGAGAATGATAGGAAAAAATTACAAAGCAAAAACACTTTCATCCGATGACCTTCTGGTTGAAGTTTCGCAGGAAGATCACTCTGACATCCTCTCAAGCAAAAGCAGTTTGCTCACCATCTGGTGACCCCTCAAACGGAATCTAAACACTGTACAAGGTGGTATATCAGAATGCGGTCTGATCTCCTGAAATGCTTCAAGGTGCGATTGCCCTTCGCCGCATCACTATGAGGCGAAACGAGGCATCCGATATCGCCTTAACATTTGAACGTCTACCAGATACTGTGAAATCGGAATCATCCACTGTAAAATCTGTCCCTATATCCCAAACCCGAGAAGATTTTTCAACTACGAAGAGTACGGACACGGATCCAAAACATGCCGTGGAAATCTCATCAATGCGAAGAGCGGTGCCCATGAGCGCCTGACTGATAACTGCAGTGCCGGTCAAGCAGAATGTCCCAACTGTCACAGGACACACGCTGCGCATTCACGAACACGTCAGGCGTTCCAGAAAGAGAAAAAAAAAGTAATCCAGATAAAGGTTACAGAAAAGAACGTTTTCTGAAGCCCGGACCTTCTCTCCGGAAGATCCTACGCTGACGCAGCGTGCAGAGGCGGGCGCCGTCTGGGCACGCAATACACCATCGCCAACATTCCCTGTCCCAGAGGTCAACTTTTCACAGAGCTCTGAGAAAATACAGGCACGCGAGAGAGAGTCTCTCCCTCTTGACGAATCCACATCTGCTTCCGCGTCTCCAGTGGAGGTAATACCAGGCTTCTCAGCGTCGGAGACGCTGAAGGAGTCCCCCAAATAGAGGCGGATTTTCCAAGACCGTCTCAAACCGAAGACATCTGTCAATTTAGCAGGATAATAAATGCGGCTATATGTGAATAACTCCTGCTAGTTTTCGCGTCCTCGCTTACAACTATGGCTGTCGAAAGCATTATGCACTGGAACTGCCGAGGGCTACAAAGAAGCTGGTTGGCATCGAAATACTCGCGCAGTATCAACCAAACATAGTTTGCCTACGGTAAACTCAACGAAACTTTCTGGAGAAATATGTAGTGTACCGGAAGGACTGGTAAGGAAGTACCTCCTCATCAGGTGTCGTTGCTGTTGTTTTTCAGAATTCAATTGCCTCTCAGATTTAGAGGCAGTGGCAATACGAGCACTAACATGTAGTAGAGTAATAACCGTATGTTGTCTATACATACCACCACATCATCAACTTTCCATTGACTAACTTGAAAAACTCATTTACCAGCTTCCGGAGCCGTTCCTGTTGGTCGGCGATATTCACGCACACCACCCATTGTGGGGAGGTATTAGAACCGATTCTCGAGTTGCGCTAGTCGAAAAATTCATATTGTTATCTGGGTCATGCATATTCTATAGAAGAGAACCAACATGCTTTAATGCAGCACACAGCTAACGCGCTGCGATAGACCTTGCTATTGGCAGCTACTGTGCACTGTTGTAGATAATCTCTATAGAAGTGACTTCTTTCCCATATCTCTAAAATGCACATAAAATATAAACCCGAAGGTAAATAATCCTAGTAAGTTTAAAGAACGGATTGCTGATCGAAAGATGCTCCATTGTCATCTTCATCAATTTCATAACTAGGTATAGATGAATTTCAATTCTTGGTCGCACTGCGTATTATAGGCGCTGCACAGAAATCCATCTCAAAGACACCAGTTGAAATACAAAGCAAACGTGGAGCAGGGCAGGATGCACACTGCAGAAGAGCTCGTGAGAACGAAAATAATTCGTTGTAAAAGTTTCGCTATAATTCTACGGTTGGCAACTTGAACTTTAAGCGAGCTAAAGCAAATGCAAGCGTACTCGATGTATCCAAGCGGGAAAGTTAGCAGTCGTTTCTCTCCTGTGTAAATTCTTACGCAGATACGCATAAAGTGTACTGTACACTAAAAGCACTTCGAGGGCATAGTGCACGTACATTACCTCTTGTTATCACTGCTGGCGGTACATTTCGGCACCAAGCAGATGCACTAGGCAAACACTTCTAGCTCAGTGCATTATGCAGAAAAAATCAGGGGGCACTTTGGCTCACTAAAGTGCTGCAAGGCGAAAGCGTTTCCTGGCCACTGTTTGTTTTTATTTACTTTTTTATTTTTCATATCTTGTTTTTTATTTATTTTTTGCTCCTATTCTTAATTTTATTGTTTTTTATTTTTATTTTGACATCTTATTTTTAGTTTTTATTTTCCTTTCCTTGACTTTACTCCTTTTATTTTATTTATAAAGCCAATGCATTCACTAGATGCGCCTTTATTAATGCTGGAACCTTGAGCCTATTAAGCAGTGACGCCGAAAGGCGGACGAATCTGCCGACGCGTCTGTCGACATTCCTGCCGACGCGTCTGTCGACACGGCTGCCGACGCGTCTGCTAACAACAGTATGGGGCATTAAAGGCTTTCGCCTTAATAGCCGAGCGTTCGTTATATCTGTCGCAGTTATACGTGTAAATCAAACATGTGTTGAATCGGTAAAAATGAAAGTGCTCGTAGGTTGGACAAGTCCAGATCTTGCAGAGATCGTCCTTCGATTAATATTTTCGCTTCCTACGCTGAAAAGCAGATTTTAAGGATTGCTAATTAACAAAAAGAAAGCAAAGTTAGCATTTAAGAGGATTTTTGGGAAGGGGTACGCAAGGAAAAATAAAGTGTAGGGAGTTTCGCGAAAATCAGTGTCGAAGTCAATCTCACGCACGATGCTTCATAAACGGCAAGAAATACGTGTACCACGGTAATAAAAGCCAGGTCGCACCGGTCATGTGAAAGTCAGCATAATGAAGCGGTGATTTCTTTTCTCAAAATTAATTTCCGATGCATTAAAAAAAAGGTTTATGAAATTGGTGTATTCGTTGATATGGTTAGGCCGTCCGTTAATCTGGTCACGGGATAATGGTTAGGTAGTGAAGTTGCTGATTAAGTATAGTCAGATCGCTTTCAATGTTACAGAAAGCATAGAAACTTGTTTGGCAGAGGTGCGTTCAAGATGTGTTGTGGGTTACATGAAATAATGCTTTCTTGTCACTCTTGTGAAGCTGCACTCTTTTTTTTTTGTTTCCTGTAGCCCCACTATAATGCCTTTGGCGCTATGGGTTTCTGGAAAAAAAAACCCTAGATGCCCTACAGGTGCGTCAACGTAGACGTGCTGGACCAAAACTGCTGAAGCGAGCATAACGCATTAAAAGGACTTACCGAGCGCTAAAACTTGTATTGGGAAATTGAAAGCAAGTTCCGGCATTGGCGTCGTGGCATTCGTTGGTCGCTCCGTTCGCACAGAGAACAACCGTGGATGTTTAAATCGCGACGAAAAGGAATATAAATAGGCACCCTACGTCACGTAGAAAGCACAAACAACGTATACTAGTGCACGGAGTCAGAAACTAGCCAGCTGATGTCCACGGACGTAATGCAAAATATGCTACGGTTTATGCGCAGCAGGAGCTCTGTTATTGGTAAGCGCAACATGCGTTGATGAGGAATTCTATGAATGGCATCTTCTATTAATTTCCTGAACATGGTCGTCTTAGTAAATTACAAACGCTACTGAAGTTTCTTTCTCAATCTCCAGCCAGCAGTAGGAAGTTCTTTTCTCATTTTTCAATTTCTGTTGTTTGCAGTCTATTAACCAATGAGTTTTATTTCATCATCAGGTGTCAGTGTGGTGCTAGGTTCGGAGACATTCTCGCAGAAAAAGACGTTGCCTGCTACAAAGAGTAACTGAAAGTACAAAGCGTCACTACGAGCTATGCGTGCTTAACAAAGCACCCTCCGTTACAGCTGTACTGTCTGAATCGGGAAATAGTGGAACTTGAATACTTACAGTTGACGTATTACTGCCCTGCAGCCTTGGGCAGCGGGAAATGCTTTGGTATACTAATCAAGACAACGACAATATGCAGCGCATACTTCTATTTATTTGTGCACATGCCAAGAGGGAAACACTATTACACGAATGCAGGCACTGTTGCTTCTTCCGTTGCTGGGTTCATAGGGTCTTCCAGCAGCTGCTCGAGGGCTTGCATACCAAAAAGAATGGACCGCCAGATTGCGCGCAAAGAGGGAAACTATAAACGTTTGAAAAAGTCCTAATTTGTAAAGAAAAAACTTTATTCCGTTATTCCAAACCCCAAACCTAACTCTGACACTGAAATGAAAGTATAGGTTGCAGCAAGACAAAGCACGTTTCATTTATTGCCCCTTCAGTCCTTCGAACACTTTGCCTCAGACAGGATCCCCGTCAGAAAATCGACAAAAGAGAAGAAAAGCAGCTCGGAATGTTGCAACGGTAGCTGTGTGCACCGCGCTGGAAACTGCGGTTTCACCCTGCTGAAAAAAATCTATGATGCAATAACCTCATAGAGGCTTCCTCATAAAATATTACACAATTCGTATAATATTCTGTGACATCTTTTTGATGATTGCACGACTTTACAGAAATGTATGACATTTGTATGATAATTTTCTATGATTTGTATGATAATTCTATGATATTTGTGTAACGAACTCTATGAGCTTATTGCATCGTAAACTTTTTTCAGCAGGGCAAATCATCAGTGGCCAACGCTTCCATAACTGGCGAAATGCTGGACACCAATCAAAGTTTGTGTTTAGATGTGGTGACAGGCCAACCATTGGCCATTCTAAGGAAGGCCAAGCATGGGCAACAATTGGAAATGCCTTGACCATCATAAGGCCTTCACTCTAACACCACGTTAAATCCAAGCAGTTTCTTTGATTGTAGGCCAATCATCTTGGTCAATTAGTATTTTAGCTTTTTCCTAGAACCATTTTTTTCACTAACTGCAGCTGCTTCTTGATCCCTGGACCCTTCTGTGAGATTTATTAACTGTACACATTAATTTTGGGGCCACCACTTGCCAAACACCTCAAATATATACAATCCCTTCTAGAAGATCTCAGTCTCAAAAAACACCAATATCACCACATGACCGGATGGTGTGAAATGCAGCAGTAAGCAGCTGACAGCATTGCTGCAAAAAGACTTCTGTAAAGAAAGGTGCAAAGTACTATTTGAGCCAAGCACCTACAGAATTACACACATTTGTAAATTTGCCAAAGGCTACACGCATGTCTTTTTTTTTTCGCTTCGCATTTACAGCACATTTCAATTATGGTGAGGCACCGTAAATTCAAGGACTGTTAGATCACTTAGTTAAATCACTTAATTTCACAAAAGCCACGATGACGGTAACGCTACCAAGGCATTCAAAAATCTTACCCGAGTATAAACACTGCTAATGAGTTATCTCGGAAATGTCGTTCAAATGCAATATAAATATTATTTTACGGAAAATACCGCTTCTCTTGCTTGACAAACCGAAAAAGTAGCCGTAAACTCGCGTGTCAGCATACAAGCCGAGAGTATCTGTCAGAAGTGCTGGTAAAAATTTTTTTATTTTACAGGCCTAAGATACAGGACTTAGGCAGGAGTGGACAATACAAATCAACAAATTCAGAAACAGCAAACAATTAGATACAGGACGTTGAATGATAAATCAGAACAAAGACACAAGATACTGTTTACAACATGAATGCATTTTGATGGGTGGAAGGCACAAGGGCGCAGAGGAATCACGAAACCGTTGTACAGTTGACCGTATCGGCGGATAACAATTCCAATCGCAAATAGTGCGCAAGGAAAGGAATTTTTAAATGCGTTAGTCCTGCACGAAAAATCTAGGACTCTTTTGGTGTGATAGAGCGCGTAGAGCGGCGGCGCAGGCTGCCGAGATTTCGGCTTCTACCCGACGCGCTGCCACAGCTAGCTCGTTCAAGTCGCCGCAGTGACTTCTTCCGCAAATAGAGAGCAAACGTGGGGTGGCTCTGTCGGACAATCCTTTCCACTCGCTCCGCATTCGAAGCTCCGGGATCGGCGTAGACGTATTGCTCCTGCATCGCCCTGACGTTCTGGACCAGTGCCAACTCCCTCTGCATCCGCAGCATCCGCACACGAGCGGACCGGATCGCGGATGGTCCGGGCGCGTCAGCGCTGTCCGCGTGCCACGTAACGTGAACGTCCCTGCTCTGAGCGACCTTGAGCCGGCGGCGTGCACTTTTCTGGGCCTGGACCGCGGACCGAATGAAAAAGGCCAGAGCCTTTTTCAGTCCGAGGGCTTGTCGGCGGACCGGGATTGTTTTTGCTTCTAGGTGCGCTCGTCTGGCTAGCTATCCTGAATGAAGTCGGCTTTGCTCCGTGCTGGCGCCTTTCGTTTTGGCGCGCTTTTCGCCGCATTTGCAGCTCGAGTGCAGCATTGTGTGTCCTCCTTTTCGTATTTCTCTCACTGCGTCGTACTGTGTATTTGAGCGTGTGCGTAAATACCCGCTTAGCTTTGTTGTTTCTGCTTATTTGAGTGAATATGGAGAGAAGGAGCTCTGTGAGCCAGTATCTGGTAAAACTGCTCTGGACTAAGCCGCAGCAAGCGTTTGTACTCTCCGGGTCGCATTGAAGTAGGTCCTCGTACAGCAGGTCCTGCATGGCCAAACACTGTTTTTCCAACCTTGACTTTGTCCAACATAACCGTTTTAGACGCGAAAGCTTCCTTCTCGCCCTCAGACGCTTTAATGGCGACAACCAGTGCGGCGAGGCGACGTTTTCGTTCGGCGTTCATGTTTAAACTCTCGGCAGCTGAGTTTTCGAAGCCACGCTAACAGCGCAAGCCCGCTGTGGGCGAGAGTATGCGCGGATTCTCCGCTGCGTTCGTGTGAATGCCCGACGTTCAGACCGACTCCCGGATGCACGTGTCACGATAACCGCGCTGACGCGCGCGTACCATCCGCGATTCGGTCCGCACGTCTGGACCCACCTTCATGGAGATACGATCACGTGGTGGGTACACCAGTAATGGCAAGGCTTTGGGTTCGGTTCAGCTACGGTTTCGGGTTCAGGTTCGGTTCCGGTTCGACACTATGCTTTAGACAGTCAAAGTGCCCCTGAATTATTTGCTGTCCTTTTCGCCAAAGGTAGCTTCATATTCGCTACTGAGAGCATAATTAGCATTCGACTCGAAGAATTTTTTCTACTGCTAATTGCAACGAAAAATTTAGCGGCAACAACGCGGCACATAAGAGAGCGCGAAGAGTGAAAGAACATCTGGCGAGCGCGGCGCCTTGGCTTTCATGCTCATTGATGGCAAAATCACCGAGGTCCTTATCTGTGGGAATGAATGAACACCGTCCTGACGTACTTCCATCTCTTGGGGACACAGCTGGAACACCTTGGTTACTCTACTGTTGACTCCGTAAATGCATCTCTCAGTCAGACCGCTATCTCATATGCGGATCTGTCCCGCAAATAATGTCACAACTTCGGCTTCAGTGCCCATGGGGATTCTAGAGCACGTCAGAATTAAGCGCTCACCGTCAAATACGTGACCGCTTTCCACAAACCAGCGCGAATTTCATCGCAAGCCAGGAACAGCAATACATTTTCAAAGCGACCAGTTATATGCATGGACACATCCACAGACCACGTACGGACCTTTGCAAATACATCATCTTGCCCAGTGTAGCAATATATTTATGATGACGATGATCACGTCCACGTTCACACCCCTTTTCAACGGGCTGTCACGTTGTTGTGAGCCGCAAGACATCACAGTGCCCCCTTACGCTGAGTTTGCTCGCGAATAGAGGGCAGCGCGAGATGAGCGAAGAGGACAGCAGTTCCTAGAATGTTCCTTCCCTCGGTGTGTTGTCGCACTCGGCACATCACTCACGTGACCTTTTCTCCCGTGCTCCGGTCCGTCGTGTGGACACTGACGTTCTAGAAGACCGTGGTTACCGCTCCAAACAGTGCACATCTCGGAGATACGGTCACGTGGTGGGTACACCAATAATGGAAAGGCTTCATCGCTCTTAGGCGTTTTTCAATGCCAAATTAAAATTATATATTTTTGTTTCCTCCGATATGGCACTGCTCCACTCTTACATCATGGTACTTTTTTTTCGAATATAATCTCATGACACGTGTTTCAGTCAGTAATTAATATACTGTCTCTTTAATGAGCACAGACCTCGATGTTTCATAAATGCTGCACTTACCTCCCAGTATCCAGCGACCTAGTACCAAGCACCCATTGCCAGTAACCCTGCGTTATTCCCAACACTGCTTCGTTATCAGATATGGCAGCTGGTGACTGAGTTCCAGTTCCTCTGGGAATGGGTATTCTAGCCAATATCGACGAGCAGTGCCAGAAAGGAGACAAATGCAAAACAAACCTGTTCATTTTGGCGAAAATGCATGGTGGAGCGAGAGCTGACACGCTGCATGAGACACATTCACTCAAGGCGCAACGCTGACACAGTGCAAATGGTGAGAATTTTGTAGCCCTCCAATTTCCGAGATTAGACATGAAGGCATGCTGATGTCCTGCTGCATCCCAGTCTCCATGGGTCACACATGAAGTATTGCTGATGTCCTGCTCCATAAGGTCGGTGGTCATGTCTTCATGCAGATGATGTTAAACTAGTCGCGAAACCTATGCCGGGTTTTCTATCAGTGACCTCACCACATTGCATACCTTGAGAGCCATCCCTAAGCTCATACCCATGACATTTGTTAGGTAGTCCTCAGTAAACATAAACAAACCTTCCCTGTCAGTTAGCTGTGCAGTGAATTCTTCGACGCATCCTGTGCAGCTTGGAATTTCCGCGATGTAGGGAATAGCCTCCGGAACCGTCCAGCCACGAGGGCTTTCAGACCAGCAACGCCAGATGCTCCAGCAGGTTTTCCACTTTCTCTTCGTCAACCATGTTCCACTGAGGATCATAGTCAGCAGTCGTGTTGTCCGGGATCCAGGCAGCAGGCGGGGTAGGGGTCCTGAAGCCAGTGTACTCCTGCGTAGAGTAAATATGCCGACTCTAGATCGAGAGCTCCACATTCTTGGAACTGCTGTCGCAGCCTTTATGGCAACACATCTTAGCCAAATTATAGTGGCAATGTATTCTAGACACAATGAACAAATATTACTATGCAGACCAAATACAGCGCGTACTCAGTAGTGTTCTCCAAATTATAGTACCAGTATAATGTAAGCACTTTGAACAAATTTTACTGCACACAAAATGCTGAGCGTACTCAGCAGCGTCCTGCCCCACCGCGGTGGCTCAGTGGTTACGGCGCTCAGCTGCTGGCCCGAATGACGCGGGTTCGATCCCGGCCGCGGCGGCTGAATTTCGATGGAGGCGAAATTCTAGAGGCCTGTGTGCTGTGCGATGTCAGTGCACGCTAAAGAACCCCAGGTGGTCGCAATTTCCGGAGCCCTTCACTACGGCATCCCCCATAGCCTGAGTCGCTTTGGGACGTTGAACCCCATAAAACCAAATCATAAACCAATCAGCAGCGTCCTGCTCCGTTGATGTGATCACGTTATCTAACTATTTCCGTGATAGCAGGACTGCGACGCTTTTAAGTCCTCAAATAGGTAAAAAATATTCTCCTTAATAATACTTAACTGGGAACGCGGGCAGAAAATTTTTTATTGGGGAGGAGCGGAGAATTAATTATTACGTAGGCATGGTGCCTGCGTGACTGTTTTTGCCGCTGCCCGTCGCGTACCCTTGACGCCGTCACTGATTTTCAACGCTTGTTGAGCCTCGTTTTGAGCAAGCATCGCAGGAGTTAACTAACACGACTTCCCCTCAGCGCTTTGCCACCCTTCTTCCTGGAGCACAGCCAGTAATTTTTTATAGGGCTATCTGTTGTTTTTTTTTTTTTTTCAATACATAATGACAAGACCATCGACCCGCAAGCGCTAGATTGATTTGTGATTTTGTGACTTGTGATTTTTTTTTCCTTTCAAGAACGCTTGCAACATCGAATGGCGATTCATTCCCGCCACCTGCATAGAGGCGATTACAAACCCCGCCAGCCCAGGAGAAATAAGCCGGGTGCCGCTTCCAAACCTGTCTTCCAGCTTAAAATAAATAGAATTTGCACATGGCATGCTTACACGGAGAAAAATTTGGAATTTACCTTTCTCAGCTCGAGCAGAATACGCCAACGCTTTTTCGAGGTGGTGATCCTGCTAAAAACAATCGCCGCGAGAGGCGTCAATCGTCGAAAGCACGTTGTGGGCATTTAAAGCACTGCATCCAACGCAAAACTGTCGCAAAAGTAGGCCCTCACAGCATACATGTATATTTAGCCGGGGTATGTTGCGTATTTAGCGAATGGAACATATGTGATCGTGCACGGTGGCCTAAGAGTTGCGAAGTCATCTGACCAATGGTCGTCCTATTTAGTTTCATTAGCATGGTATGCAAACCATTTCCTATCAAGGAAGTAGGCTGCTAGCCAAGTGTGATGGACATTGAGAGGATTCCGAGACGTGTCCAATGATAAATGATCGGCCACTGCAGTGTCCCCTGCGGGAGAGGAATCAACGGTGGTTCACGGGGCTTTCGCTTGTGCCCCACTAATGGATGATATAGCATGCACTTCTTTCCATCTGTTCTTCCGAAGCGTACAACTAGTCGAATATTCCTGAGAAATTGGAAGGCCCAGCATCAGGTTTGAAGTGCTCTCGTTTCAATGATGTTTTCCGAGGGTCCTCAACAGTGTGAGACTTGTCCTGCAGCCGACGTTGACGAAATGGTCCGAGCAAAGAAAGTCGTTTTCGGAAAGTGTCTTATGTCGATCGAGATAGCTGTGCCGCACTGACCCATGCCCTCTAGAGATTGCTATCCTTTCGAAAGGGTATCACAGCTCGTCAGCGCCACACACGATGTGTTACACGGTGGAGGCACACTCTAACTTTTGCAACAATTTTTATCCGAGCAAATACCCCCTGCGTCCTGTTTCGCCGGTCACAAAACTACATATTGCAATGCAGCAGATTGAAGTGGCCAGCTACCATCTAGTACACCAGGTGACTGTGCTATCCGTGCTTCCGCTACTTGAAGGACGCATCGATGCAGCTGCAGCAGGGGCGCGCCGTAGGTGACACCGGGCTAACCGCGTGCTGTGAAAAAGTGTGACGTCATGGCTGCCAAGAGGCTGCTGTGTCAAGCCCCCCTAATGAACTTGCGCAGGTCACGACTGTACGCAAAAGCGGCGTTGGATGACTGAAGGTGCTGGACGCGTTCTCCAAGTGCGGCTTCGGACGGCACAGAGCTCACCGTCGCCGAGGACAGGCACACGGTGAGCAGCTCACTCATTTCAGCCAGCGCGAGAATGCCGCACCCACAGCTATACGGTCTGTAGACGAAGCACGAGCACGTACAGTCGGACGAGTAAAAGCAGGACAGCGTAGAGTGAAATTTTAGTGCGAAACACCGACTAAAAAATTTGGCTGTGGCTTAGCTAAGGTTAAGCCTGGATATCTCAAAGCGAAAAGCTCTCGCTGCTTTTCAGCCAACTCCCAAGCTACCACTTCTGGATCGGTGTTGATGATGATGACGATGTCCTCAGGCTTAATGGCACATACCCATGGCGGGGGATTGGCCAGGGTGTTTCTGCGCCGTCCGACTGTTGCTTTTTCTTCTCCTTCTATGGCGAGTGTCTGCGCCTGTTCTATGGGGAAGCGCGCCTTATGTACCCCTCCTTACAAATGCGCACTGCGCACGGATGTGGCGAAAGGTCAAACGCTAAACAGAGCGTATTTCTCTTTGACCAAAAATGCCCTACATGAGGCACACACCCTGCCCACGGTTTCACTCAACTTTGTACCAAAATCTATGTCCAACCATAATTGACCAAGCCAAACACGATGGCGACCTCCAAATTTGAATTGAGGCATTTCCAAAGTATGACCCGGGCCACACCCGAAATTTGACCTTAGCCTATTGGGACCAAAGAATACTTGGTATAGCCAAAAACTAGAGCTTTCGCACTAGTTTAACCAAGTTAAAACCCTGACATCTTTTCTTGGATGCGTTTAGTATGCGCTCCCCGTACTGTCACACTTGTGTTGTAACCATATGTTTATGAACTTTCACAAGGCAACAATTTTTGGTGTATTAATGATGGACCAATCAAGCTCTTCAGTGTGATTTTTGCAATGGAATGACTAATTTTCTCAAAACTACCTGGGGCAGAGAGACGACGACAGAACGAGCGTTTTCTCTCAAGTGCTACTTATAGTATACAAGCCACGAAGCTATCCAAACTTGCATTACTGGAAAGACGCGCCGACGCAGCTGCAGTAGGGGCTCGCCATTGCTCGCACCGCGCTAACCATGTGCTCTGGAAAAGTGTGACATCAGGGCTGCTGTTTGAAGCCCCCGTAACGAATTTGCGCAGGACACGACTGTTTACGAGCGCGGCGTTGGATGCCTGGAGGTGCTGGACGTGTTCTCCACGTAGCTCCAAGTGCAGCTTCGGATGGCAGAGCTCACCGAAGACAAGCACACGGTGAGCACATCATTCATTTCAGGCCGCGCAAGAATGCAGCACAGTTTACTGAATGGTCTGTAGACGAAGCACAAACTCTGACAGTGGGGCGAGTAGCAACAGGACTGCGGAAAGCGCAGTTTTTTTATATGTCTATAGTATGTGCTCCTCATGCATACAGCGACAGCGGTGTTGCAGCCGTGATATTTATGAAGTATCACAAGGAAACCTGTTTTTGGTATACTGAGAGAGCAATCATGCTTGTGTGTGATTCTTGAAGTGAAGCGATAACCTTGACAGGAAGGCCTGAAGCAGAGAGACGACAAACAGAACGAGCGATTACTTTCAACCGTTTTATTTTTTTGGCGGGAAAAGCTTTTCTAGGAATGGCGGAGGGTGGGCACACACAGTTATGCCTGTGCTGTCTTGGTGAGCTTGACGGATAGGCTGCTCACATAGTCATCCGTCAGTGCATGTCAGTAGGACACGCACGAAGGTATACGTCGTCCAGAAAGCGTAATCCCCCCCAAGAGGCCATTCACAACCAACAGGCTCATCTCCACCGTCACGTACACCATATACCACTCACCAAGGAGTCGAACAATACATTCAGACAGAAGAATTCCACACCAAACGCAGTTACGCAGGAACAAGCAACCTGTACATTAAAGGGGTCATTTATGATCTCCCAACAAATCGTGGCGTTCTAGCCACGACCGTTGTTATGCATACTTAAAAAAAGAAGCAGGGCTCTACGTGGGCATTTTAGCTAAAAATTGCAATTTGAAGTTGACTCTAAGCCCCTCCCCCGACAGCGCCGCCGTCTGGTGGAAAACCGATGCAAAATCACCTTGACACATTACAGTTAAGCCGCCGAGATCGGCAGTAGACAGAAAAGGGAAGGACACGGACCTCTGTTACCTTTGTCCCCCTGCCGTCACTCCCCCCCCCCTTTACCCTGAGCACTCCTATCCCGAACAGCGAGCCACCCACTCCCCTACGCTCGTTACGAGGAGTGCGCAGTTCACTCGTTCAGTTGAGAGAAAGCACGTGAGCGTTGGTTCACGGCGTCATGAATCGCGAGCGCGTTAGTCTTACCTGACTACCACACGGTACAGCACAAGTTTTAAAAATTCAATTACAAATTACTCGTTGCACCAAATGATCTCATTCCCAGTTGTTCCGAGAGTCATAGCGAACAAATTGAGTCTGAAAAACGCAGTCATAACCCATTTAAATGTTATTCGGTGACAGCACCCACACATCACACAGCCATCCTCACTCCTTAAACCTTACCAGTTATCAACAGTACACCGACACAAACCTAAACACACCCGCAAGAATCGGCACGTGTTACATGCGGGCCCTCGGTGACCTTGCTTCCATATGCAAGCCCGCACGTCTTGGTTAAGCCACAGGGTGTCTTAGCAGATTATCTCGGCAGCAACCTCCCCATCTTTATCACTGCCCATACATTCAAAACCAAAATATTTCTTCCCCACTCTTGTCTTCCGTGATATGTCAGTGCACATTAAAGAACCCCAGGTGGTCGAAATTTCCGGAGCCCTTCACTACGGCGTCCCTCATAGCCTGAGTCGCTTTGGCACGTTAAACTCCAATAACCCAAAGCACTCAACTCCTCTGAGAGCGAGACAAACTTGGCTCTCATCTTGCGCCAGAACCAGTTCCCTGGGCGAGTAGGATTGAGCAAGCTTTACACACCCCCAGCAAACGAGTCAAGAAGATTATTCAATTTGATCTACAAAAGACACAAAGTGAACAAGGAAGGGGAAGGGGGCTTCTGTTCACCTGGGCCATACGAAGTCTTCTTGCCGAAACGCTGGCAAGCACCCTGAGGCTTTCCTCTTCCTTGTTCTCTTTGTGATTGCGAGAACCGTCTCGCTACCTTGATCTACAAAAAGGGCACTGACCTCAACCGAACTCTACAAGACATATGCACTGCGAAAACAATTCTATCGATTGGGACGGAATCACTTGTCCTGGGCCCCCTCGGCCTAATCCGAACAACACCCTTGATGAAGTCGAACGATCACTGATTACCATACGCCGCCCAACAGCCCCCGGACCAGACCACATGACACACAAGGTCCTCCGCAACCTTGACGACACCTCACTTTAGGAACTGATGGAGCGCTGCCCTCCACCTGGAAACATGCACACATCACTTTTATTCCCAAACCCAGCAAGGCAGTCATCCTCCGAAACCTTTGCCCTGTCTCCCTCATCAGTTGCGTGAAAAAACTGTTTGAACGTGTTTTCCAGCCAGCACTATACCATCCGTCCCCATCCAGGTCAGGTATGTTGGTGAGTTGTTTAGCCAGGAACTGCACCTTGTGGAGTGTTCTGGATTGGGAGGGTTAATAAAGGTGACACTCCACAAGGTGCAGTTCTCTGCTCCCTCCTACTGAAAATAGCGTTAGCCCACTATCATACCTGACCTCCGCGCGGCACATACACCTACGACACCACTTCATGGACGACAAAAGGCTCCATAGGAGAGGCATAAAATACTTTACAATATACAATTGATATTATCACTTCGAAACTGACCTTTATGGGCCTTAAGTGTTTTCCATTCAAATGATCACTCCACGTGATCAGACAACTTCCTCGGATTCTACGCATACACTGCGACACACCCCTGGCCAACAGACTCGGAATCCTTGGCCTCTATATATACAAGACACTTTGGGTGCCACCCTCATATGGAACTCCTAGACAAGGAAACCGAAATTAACGGCAGGCTTAATTCGCAGATTTGCTATATGCAATCACGGCCTGTCGAAGACGGGAACCCTTAACATGACAGACGTCCGAATCACCAGCCGATTGAGTTATCACCTTTCCTACCACTTTCTCATCAAAACACAACAAGATAAAGCTGATGTCCTTATCATAAATGCGACCGCCTGAGCACTCCGCCTGCAACTGTCAGTTTGGTACGTTCCTTATTAGATTATGGGTTCACTGTACGGTTGGGCAGGTCTGTCATGCCGTAAAAATTGGATCGAGTACAAAACTGAGGCCTAGCGCTCTCATGTGGCGCATACAGAACAACTCCCATAGTCAACCTCTGTGCAGAAATAAATGAAACCTCCCTTGAATACAGAAGAATCGCTACCAAAACATATATACTATCCAGTTGTGGCGAAATGTCGTTGTTGAATATTATTTACCCACAAACCGCAAGCTACCTGGCCACTGGTATTGCGATTCGAAGAGATATGCCAGAATCTCGATATACAGGACACATTACCTGACAAATAGATTCACAACAGCGCTACGGAACGAGGACAGAAGGAACACGAAAAACACAGGACGGGCGCTGTCCTGACATTTGTGCAGCTGCAGGAAAAATAGTAAACGAGAATCTCACGAACAGTATTATTTACACAGGCCCCCTAATGGTACTGACATCTCTTCACTCTAGAAGTGCAATCACTCCGTCACTGGGTGACACCATTCACAACATAGCAAAAGACAAAATTTTGCTGGGTCCCCAGTCATGTCAGAATGAAAGGCAACGACAGAGCGGATTTGTGCGCTGCTGAAGCTTGTGGGAAGACAAAATAAACAATGTATACCATTTAAGGATTGCACGAATTTAGTACAACGTAAATTAAGAAAAAAAAAGGGCATTCGCCTTGGAAAAATGAAGTAAATAGCAAACTGCGCTTGGTAAAGATAGCTTTAGGGTGAATGGAAGTCATGTGTGCAGCAGGAACGTTTCAAGCAAGTGGTTCTCTGTCATCTCCGAATAGGCCACACACACCTTACGGACCAATTCCTGCTAACAAAACAAGACAACAAGGATAGCTGCTGAGGTGTCCAACCCCCTTTAAAGGTTTTAATATTAGCCATTTCTAGAAATTCTTTCCTATGTGATCACTAGGTCGCACTAACGTTTTAGGCCCCCTACACCACCGATGATTCTTCACTTTTCTATAAAATTCAGCGGAAAAATTTTCGTAACACCGTATGCTTGGCGCATGATGGCCTTAGTTGCCTGTGCGCCATAAAACACTACACACACACCAACCGCCCGATGCATCCCGAGGTCTGATGGCAACATCAGACAAACCGTTGCATCTCCCCCTCCGTCCCAAAGCAGAAGAAGCCCCAGCTTGTTCATCCTCAACACGTACAGCGCGCCAAAAAGCAGCGGAGCCCCCCCCCCCCCCCCCCTTCGCCCCCTCCGCTTGCGGTTATTACAAAAGTGCTAAACAACCGCGCGAAGAACCCGAGGAGATTTTAGCGCAAGAAACGTAAGCTGGGGTTACAAGCAAAAGTGCAGAAAAGAATCGCAACACTGGACATTAATGCAAAATGAGGCCCTAACCCGTTAACGATACACAACAGCGCGCAGCTAAACACCAACCCAATCCCACGATCACCAAAAACATCGCACAGTGTTTGTGAACCAACACGCAGACCTCCCTAGGCAGCGACGACTACGACATTCAAACAACTTCCGCACTGAAGTCAATCTCTCCCTCTGTAAAAAGGACACTAAAAATCACAGACTGGGATAAATTCAGGAATCTCCGGAAGAAATCCACTACTGAGATAGAGAACCTTGCAAACTGGGTGAATGCACTCACATAGGACGTCGGAAGTGCCACATCCCGAGTAATCGGGAAACGAAAATCGTGGACAGCAGACTTGTCCACATGTGGGAAACAGACTCCAGTATGCAAAAAAGATGGCTGAAAAACAAACACGGCCTCTTAAACTAAGGATAGCAGCCTTAGGAAAAAGATTGAAGCACACGCAGTACACCTAACCCGTCAACAGTGGGACCAGATTTGCAACTGCATGGAAGCAAATCTGGATTTGCTTCCATGCGGTTGCAAATCTGGGACTGAAAAACACGTGGAAGCTTCTACGTTGCCTCTTAGAAGCATAAAACACTAAAGACTCCGAACAACGTAACGTAAATCGCAGCGCCAAGAAATTAAATGTGGAAGACAGCGCTTTGATCCAAAACTTAAAAGACGGGTATCTCACAACCACAGCTAGAAGCCTACCGCTCAAATACTCAAGCCCTCTGAACCCCGTGTTTGACGAAGACATATCGACAAGGGAAGTGAGAGTAGGTATGCACAAGCTGCGCACCATGTCGGCGCCGGGCGCGGATAAAATCACCAACAAAACATTACTGAACCTGGACGAAAATTTGGTTCAAGCCGTAACCAAGCTTTTCGATGAACACTGGAGAGGGGCACCCCCTCCCGGAATGGACCTACGCTAAGGTCACCTTTATTCTAAAACCAGGTAAACCAGTTCAATTGGCAAGCCTCCGTTCCATGTCGGTCACCTCGTGCCTAGGAAAACTGTACGAACACGCTATCCTCGGCCGTTTCCAAACCCACATGCAAAAACACGGCCTCTTCCCCCATGCGACGCTGGGATTTAGAAGCAAACTGTACACGACGCAGGACGTGATGCTTCAAATCTCAGAAGTAGGGGTGTGCGAATATCAAATTTTTCTAATGCGAATCGAATACGAATAATCAAGGACAGACACATTTAACCACTACAAAACATTTATTTGAGCACCCAAGAACATCACAGTTCAACTATCAGTGATGAAATGAGCACGAAAGGTGCGTGTGGCTGCACAAAAAGTATCAGTCTCGAGCACTGTTCTTAGAAGAGTGAAAATATCAGAGAAGGTGGCTAGGACACAGCATTGATCAAGGCTAGCTTGCCATAAGCACAAAAGCGCGTTGCTGGGATGAACATAAAAGGTTGTCGGCTGCTCTACTTGGTCAGGCAGAAGTAGTTCCCTTCTAGCTGAAACAACTTCTCCAGCTACAGAAAATGCCCTCTCAATTGGCACTGAACTGGCTCGTATTGAGAGGTATTTCGTGCACTGCTCTGACTATACCAGCTTCGCAGGTATAGCCACAAAAAAGTTCACCAGTGCAGTCAGCTACTGCATGGCCCAACTGTAGTGCCTAGAACCCAACGTTACGCATTGCTCTGGGCGCCGCCATGTTGTTATGTCTCTGTCGATAGGACTTGCGGACCGAAATGAACGCCGGTGCTCGCAGTAGAATATTCGGCTAGATACGAATATTCGCGTCGTGTCGAATAAGT
Organism: Amblyomma mixtum; assembly: GCF_055824585.1. Classification (NCBI taxonomy): domain Eukaryota; kingdom Metazoa; phylum Arthropoda; class Arachnida; order Ixodida; family Ixodidae; genus Amblyomma; species Amblyomma mixtum. The sequence continues at coordinate 20,152,732 of NC_143019.1, forward strand.
GGATTTCGAATCGAACACGATTAATAAAAAAATAATATTTGAATTATATTCGAAAATTTCGAATATTCGCACACCCCTATTCAGAAGAAATTCTACACCTGAGACACGGCAGACGCACGAAACCAAACAAAACGCACTATCTTACTGAGGTGTAGGGGCTAGAACACATTTAACCGCCTTTATGAGTAACAGGACGGCGGAGATATGGTTTGGGTCCACACAATCCCCCTCGTTAGCTCTAGAAAGCAGGGGCACATCTCAAGGCTGAGTTTTATCTCCACTACTCTTCGACACCACTCCCATACCCATGGGCCGAAAATTAGAGCGGATCCCGCTCCTACGCAGACGACCACGCAAAATGCCGGCGAAATGGAGGAAAGCCTCCAAGCGGAAGCGGTACGGACTGCGTGGCCTGTATAGGCCTTGCACACTCGCTGACCGAATCCTGCTGCTCCACCCGACTGCGGGCCGTCACAAAAAGGGAAAACCCTCTATACAAGTGACGGTCGACGGCCTCCCAGTATCGGAGGTACAGAAACTCCGCATCTGGGAACGTTTGTCCAAACACACGGTCATGACACATCAAAGCATCAGGCTAATCAAAAAAATACCAAACAAGCATTCGTGATTAGCAGAATGGTATACTCACTGCCCTATATTCCACCTCACAAAGATAGAAGAGGAAAGAGTTGTGGGTTTCTAAGTGGACACAGGCCACCACCCACCGCGGGTTCGAGCTTCGCGCGAGCCAAGGGCCCCGATCAGCCGTCACCACACACACACTGGGACACCGATGCGGCGCACTCAACCTCCGCTGGGAGGAGAGCGATTCGCCGCAAAGAAATAGGCCTCCAAGTTCACAAAGGAGACGTTTATTCACGTCTTCCTTCAGCAGGTACACAAACACTCAATAGTCACCCCGTCCCGGGGGCGCGCGAGGAGCAAGGCTCCGCTGCGCGCACGAAGCGACTCGAGCAATGCGCGCCGCTAGCACGCCGCTGCAGGAGAATGTCCCCGCGGCAGTGCTGTGATCTCCCTCTCGTGTCAACCGTTGGGCCGGTTGCGAGAGAGAGTGGGCAATCAACGCAAGGTACGCCTGTCTGAGGTCGCTGGACCCCGCTGGACAGGCTCGAGCCGCTGCAGGTCAGAGGACACGTGCGGGCGAGCTCGAGTAAGCACTGGTCCGAGCGGCAAAGGCCGGCAGGGACAAACAGTAACGTACGCACCTTTCGCTGTCTCGGAGGGATCTGTCTCTCGGCCCCGCTCGGACGGTCGCGCGGCGCGCGGCCGCCCAAAGCGGTTCCCGAATTCCCGCCAAAAGGCGCCAATGGCAAAGGCCCTTGGCGAGCCGGGGTGGAGCTGTGGCTAAATGACAGTGATTAGTCACCCAGCCGCCTCTCCACCGCCTGAGGCGGGAGCAAGGGAAAGAGGAGAAACAACGCGGGAGGCCGGCACAGCCGCGCAAAGGCGACGGCGGAAAGCCAGGATTCCCACATCGTAAACGTGCTAATAAGACAGGGAGAGACGATCTCGCCTATGCTATTAACCGCATGTTTACAGGAGGTATGCCGGGGCCCGGAATGTGAACAGATGGGGATAAGATTTAGCGGAGAATACCTTAGTAATCTGCGATTCGCTGATGATATTGCCTTGCTAAGTCGATCAGGGTATGAACTGCAAAGTATGATCAATGAGTTATACTCAACCGTCTAGGAAGAAAATATGGCTGTTTAGGGCAGGTAGTGACAGCTGATCATGATCATGAGAGGGAACTAACTAGAAGAATAAGAATGAGGTGAAGCGCATATGGCAGTTTACCAATACCCCTCAAGAGAGAAGTCTACAACCAATGTATCTTACCGGTACTCACCTATGGGGCAGAAGCGTGAAGGGTAACAAAGAGGGTTCAGCTTAAAGACAACGCAGCGAGCTATGCAAAGAAAAATAATAGGCGTGACGTTAACAAATCGGAAGCGGGCGAGGGAACAAACGCGGGTTAATGACATTCTAGTCGAAATCAAGAGGCAGAAATGGGCATGTAATGCGAAGGCAAGATAACCGCTGGCCCTGATGGGTAACGGAGTGGATTCTAAGAGAAGGCAAGCTCAGCAGGGGGTTGCAGAAAGTTAAGTGGGAGGATGAGATCAAGAAATGTGTAGTAATACGGTGGCCGCAGCTGGGAAAGGACAGGGTAAATTGGAGAGACATGGGAGCGGCCTTTGTCCTGCAGTGGGCGTAGTCAGGCTGATGCTGATGACAAATCGGGCCTAAATCCGCCTCAAGGGACTTCAACCAACAGGCTCCTCCGCATGTGGGTCCGTAACACTCTACGAGAACTGTCTGAAGCCCGTTGTACTGCTGGCTATCCTCCACAAACACAGGCAGATACATCCCAAGCCCCCCCCCCCCCCCCCCCCCCCCCTCGGGACAACACCCTCAGCAAATCACGGAAAACCTAATCGTCCACCCAACCAACAACCGGGAAAGAGCTGATTTCACTTCATTTTTTGCTTGAAAGTAAAGTTGTTACTAACACCATGCTACAAATGCTTTTCCCGCCTGAAGAATAAGTAATGGAAACCGAGTGCTCGTTCTTGCAAAGGTAACGTTTACATTTCGAAAATGCTATAGCAACTGGCCCGAATAATCGGGTGAGTGTAAGTGTCAGCTCCGAACTGAATTCTCGAAAACTGCACAAGTGTGCTTTCGGTGAAGAGTGAGTGTTATGAAAAGTACGAGAGACTGATGTTATATTCCGAGGGTTGCCTTGCGTGAGCAATTCGAAGTCGAAGGCAGGATGAACGTTATAATTGTAATAAAAAAAGAAATGAGCACAGTTTTTGCATTGACTGCTGCGCAGACATACAGGCCGGAATGTATTGCGAAACCTCCCCCGGTCTGGTTCCGGTCCTAGGCCCGAGCTAAATGATGCAAGTGCTCTCAGCAGGTGTGTGGACGACCGTACGCAGAAAATGTTTCAGAAGGCTAGGCCATTAGGGTGTGTCCCCGAAGACAGTACAGGATTTCTTAAAAATAAAAGTGATGAGTTACGTGGCTACATCGAGGCAAAATGCACGCTCTTTCAAGAAGCTTGGAGGCACAGCAAACTCCCTAGTGCATGTAAGACGTCGAAACAGACAACATTTGTTGGGCCACAGCGCTGAGGGTAGCCGTTATTATTGTAAAAACTTTGGATGCTACTGTGGGCTGCAGGCCTCTTAAAGGTGCAGTGAAGCGAAATCTGAACTCGTCTTTTTGCCGCGGGAACTCAATCTACACGTTTCTCGCATTCTTAGAAACTGCGATTTATTGCCCTGTGTGGTCGATTTCCCTAATTAAATCAAATTAACGTCCGGCTCCCACCTTTTTTTTTTTGTTTTGAATTCTCCCCGTACGGTGGGCGGAGTCGACCAACGCGTCACCCAGTGCCGTGGCGGCTTGCCGCTGTGCCATCGGCGGAGTAATACGTTTGCTTCGTCTCACAAGATGTTTGCAGCAGTACGGAAGGCAGAGCACTCTCGTCCAATCAGGGCTGCAGGAACACAAAAAATAGTCCGTCGAATATTTGAGCAGTGTAGGACTATTAATCAAACAATGAGCACAGCAATTGAAAGCATAATGTGGACTAAGCCGCCGCGGTAGCTCAGCTGCTGGCCCGAAAGACGTGGGTTCGATCCCGGCCGCGGCGGCTGAATTTCTTTGGAGGAGAAATTCGAGGCCCGTGTACTGTGCTATGTCAGTGCACGTTAAAGAACCCCAGGTGGTCGAAATTTCCGGAGCCCTCCACTACGGCGTCTCTCATAGCCTTAGTCACTTTGGGACGTTAAACCCCATAAACCAAACCAAACCATAATGTGGACTGGTAGATTTAGGTGGTATAGAGTGCTTCAATCACTGGTGAAATTAACAAAGCCCGTACGAACACAGCTCTGCGGAGGCTTGCTGCGAGGTAGTGATGCATCGCCATTTTCCAACATGGCGCCGGCCGAGTCGGTTGTGTCGTCAGTGTGCCCTACACCGACAGTGCGCTGTTTTTCTAAGCAGACCATCGCAGTTGGCTTCTTGAAGTGCCTCGTGTCGAGAACGGGGGCAGTTCAAGTACGAATGCGCTCACCAAGAGGAGGGTAAAACTCACTCAGGTGAGCGAGCGAACGCTTTACCAGTGGACAACGCAGACGTTGAAGGCGGGCCGAATGTTGTCCCTGAAGAAGCCGGCTGCGTTACAGCGATGGACAACGCGCCATATCATTCTGTGAAGCAGGATAAAGTGCGGCGGATGAGTAGCCTCAAAAAAAGACATAGAGCTGGAAAACGGGTCGCGTGGAGTAGCGACATGGTGAAGGCCGAGCTCATGAAGCTTGGCAACAACGTGAACACAGGTGGGGACCGATACCGTGTGGACTGCAGCGCCGAAGCTGCTGGCCGTCTCGATGTGCGCCTGCCACCCTACCACTGCCAATCGAACCCGATAGAGTTTGTTTGGAGCGATGTCAAGGGCTTCGTCGCCAGTCAAAACAAGACGCTTAAGCTCTAAGACGTGGAGCATCTGGTTTGGCAAGGATCATGCAAGTGACTACTGAGAAATGGAAGAATTACGTGCAGCATGCTATTAGTGAGGAAGATGGGATGAGGAAACTGGACCATGTCATTGACGATGCTGTTGACCAAGGACCATCTGTTGTTGTCAACCTGGACGACGACACAAACCAGCAGAGTTGAGTGGAGTTGTGATGAGCCCCATTAATGTGCTAACGTACGCGCGAAAGTCGGAGTACCCTCGCAGCGTCTCTCATGAGATATTGCAGACACCGTAGCAGACGGCTCCGGATTAATTTTGACCGCTTGTGCGTTGACTTTAACGCAGCGCATGGGGTTTTGCATTTCGCCAACATCGACATTCGGCTGCCCCGGCCTGCATTTGACCCTTGCATTTGCTTAATAGTGTAGTGGCCATGCTGGAATAAATAAATTCATTTAAACATAGCAGGAACATTGAAAATAACTGTGACGTGACAACAGAGGAAATGATACAAACAGGTGGCGACAGAAAAAAAGAAAAAGTGGGGCCAGAGCGTCTGCCTGTACAAAAATAAACAGACATCAAGCGCCCCCTGCTAGATGTAGAAAGAAGCTAATTAGCAGTACGCCTTCTTTTATATGGAACGAGCCACCTGATGTCCAGCCAGGTGGATCGAGCAACAGGCGCGTAGGAACACACTAATGTAGTGCGCGCCATCCTGATTGGACGAGAGAGCTCTACCTTTCGTAGTGCTGCAAACATGTAGGGAGACGGAGTATAGTAGCAAATAGTCCGCGCGTATTTTGCGACTATATTATCTGCGAATGAAACTATTTATTCGCGGAAACCAAAAAGACAAAATAAAGCGAAAGCAAAGCTTCCACGGGACTGGCTGAAGGCACTCCACGCATTGGTCGACTACGCCCACCGTACGGGGGAGAAGTAAAAAAATAATGGCGGGAGCCGGACGTTAATTCGATTGAATTAGAGAAATCGGCCACACAAGGCAATAAGTCGCAGCTTCTAACAATGCTCGGAACGTGTTCAGATTTTTCTTCACTGCACCTTTAATAATCAAGGTTCGTAACAGTAACAGTTTAGAAGATAGCTATTGAATGTTGGTTTATCGTCTTGCTAGATAGCACGTAGTAGCTGCATTCTGATGTACTACACCGCCGACAGTGCGAGAAAAGTGCTTTTTGAACACAGAAAGCCTATTTTAGAAGAAAAAAAGATGTGTAAAGTTTGAAGTTGAACACTCACTATATACATCCTTCGCGGTCGCGTTTTCCTAGTTTCCCGGCAGCTGCGCACCACTGCCTGCAGGCTTCTCTAGAGCGAAGGAGTTGCTATGGAGGTTAAAACACGCAGAAAGTGCAAAATCGAAGCGGCGGAATGTCGGCGCGAGAAAAACGGGTTTCCACGGGCCAAACCAAAGATACGGTGTACGCGAGACGACTGCGCTGCATGAGTAAATTCAGCGGGGAACTACTGATTGCGACCGCAGGTGGTGGTGGTGGTGGTGAAAAACATTTATGGGAAATTAAGTTTTTTACAGAAAGATGATTGGGGTAGGACCCTATTGGCCCTTTCCCCTTACAATACTGGGTGGAGCCCCTATTCCGGTGCCCCATTGGCAAGCAACGCCGCCCGCGTCCGTTGAACCAAAGCCTGTTGGCTTTTTAGGTGCTTGACAGCCGAGCAGGGCCGCCTCCCAGTCCTCTCTGGTGGGGTTGAGGTTGGGGGGGGATAGATGGGTTTGACTGACACGCCCAAACCATGTGGAAGGTGTCAGCCACCTCCCCACAGAACTGGCACGCGCCATCAAAGGATGTATAGAAGTGTTTAAGCACCGCCGGGCACAGCACAGTGTTAGTAAGAATTTTGATGAGGAGGCGCTCGTCAGCGCGATCCAGACCCTTACAAGGGGCCGGGTAGCGCCGGTGCTCCTCCTTGTAGTAATCGGTGATTTGTTTGAATGTAAGGGCCAGATTGTCTGATTGGGAGTACCCTTCTAAGGACAGGGAGATAGCCCGGGGAGAGAGTGCGCGGGCGGCCTGATCGGCCTGTTCGTTTCCCTGGAGTCCCTGGTGACCGGGGGCCCAAATCAGGTTGCGTGGAGTTGGATCTTCGCATCGACAGCTATATTCCAGTATGCGCCAGGCAAGCGGGGGAGCCCAGCCCAACTCGTAGTTCCGACAGGCCCCTCGCGAGTCGGTGATGATGTGTTTTGACTTGGGATTCGTGAGAGCCAGGGCAATGGCAATCTCCTCCGCGTGTGTTGCGTTGTAGGCTTTGCAAGTGAGCCCGTTAACTGTGTTTGTGTTGTGTACGACTGCGGCCGTGTACCACCCCCCGTGGTGTGGGCCGGTAACGTCCACGTAATACACGTGTTCTTGGTTACCATAGTATCACGCCAACGCTTCCGCGCGCGCCTGGCGACGACCGCTATGGTCTTCTCTGGACATGTTGCGGGGAAGGGGTCGGACCCGGAGGGCGCGTCTCCAGGGTTCTGGCACTCTCTCCCTTTCCTCAATGTGGTAGTCATGTTTGATGTGTAGCCGGTCCAAGAGGCGGCGACCGGACGTGGTCTGTGAAAGACGCGTGTATTGGTTGACTAAGTGGGCTTCTCGAAGCTCCCTAAATGTGTTCACCACGCCCAAAGCCAGAAGCCTCTGGTTGGACGTGGTGACCGGGAGATCGAGAGACCGCTTGATGACTTTCCGCAGGATGACCTCCAGTTGGTCATCATCGTGTTTGCGCAGGTGCAAGTAGGGAGTTGAGTAGAGGATTCTACTCGTTACGAAAGCATGGGCAAGCCGCAGTGCATCCTTGCTTCGTAATCCGCCCCGCTTGTTGGAGACCCGGCGGACCATGCGGCCCACCTGGTCTCCCACCGTGCGAAGTTTGGCTAGGGTGGTGTCGACTCTGCGTTGGTGGTGTATGAAGAGGCCAAGGACGCGGATCTCCTTGGCCTCCCGGATCGGTCCCGAGGGGAGACTGATGCGAAGCGGTGTTGTGTCCCGAGGGGAGGGACGTAAGTGCACAAATTCTGATTTAGCTGGGGCACACTGGAGTCCGCAGTAGGCCGCGTAGTCGTCGACTAGGGTTGCCGCTGCTTGCAGGCAGGACTCCATGTGGCCCAGGTTACCTTGCGTGGCCCAGATTGTAATGTCATCCGCATAAAGAGCGTGATGTATCCCGGGCAGAGAAGACAATTTGGAGGGAAGACGAAGCATTGCCAAATTGAAGAGCAGGGGAGACAGGACCGCGCCTTGAGGTGTTCCCCTCGAGCCGATGGTGTATGGCCCGTGTTCCGCATCTTGTATGCGTATATAGGCTGGACGGTCTGTAAGAAATTGTCTTATGTAATGGAATGGACGTTGATTGGCACGGTGCTGGAGGTGCCGTGGAGGACAGCTGCGAGCGTACATCCGGAAACGCGACGTACGCGTCTGGTTTTTTGTTCCTGGATAATTGTTTTAGCATCCTCTCATATCCTGATGTCCCGTAAAAAAAAAGGTCTGCCTAGTGTCTTTCTGATGTGTGCTCGCTGCGGTCTATTATGGTATTTGCAGCGGCATTCCTATTAGTATAACGATATAAAATGATCATCATAAAAGGAAATTGTTTACAGTGGCTGCGGTCCTCATCGACTCTCTCTGCACTTTCCCCATGTTTGTGACATGCAATATTGCTGTAGCACCGCGTGAACTGCACAATGTAGAACTACGTAGCGCATTCAAGACGGAGGCCAGTAATTAGAGAAGACTCGCTAAGTGTTAACGGTTCCACTTACCGGATTCTCGCAGACTTTTGTGGCAAGTGGCCATCAATTCGGCAGTTGCAACGGACTGTGATAATTGGAAGTGGTGAGCCATTCGCACAAGGAGAGTAAATTCCAATGATTGTCTGCAGCCTGCACCTCACGTTGCTCAGTTGTAGCAAGGCGATATGGACCAGCTGGCAAAGCAATAACTAGAGCTAGTGAATTTTACGTTGTGCAGTGCGCGCGCTAATACAGCAACAATACAAGACACGAAGATGTTGACAGTGCAGAGAGAGACAATGAGGAGTGCAGCCGCTGTATTGTGCGTACTTTCATGAATGTGCTAGATATTATGATACGAAAGGGCATGCTGCTGCAGGTGCCTGAAAGACCGCAGCAAGCACACACTGGGCAGAAATACGGATCACACTGCGTACGCCCTTTTTCTCTTTTTTTTTATGGAACATCAGGATATGAGTGCATTAAAAAAAAACCGTACCTAGCGTTTTCGGATGCATTTCAGTATCAACATGCTGCTGCAGGTACCGTAGAAGTCCGCAATAGCAACCAAACACCGGCCAGACATCCGAAAGGCATCACGTACCCTTCGTTTTTTGTTTGCTGGACGTTTTGTTTTTCATGAACGTTCATGGAACAAAACGTCCAGTAAAAAAAAAAAAAAAAGAGCGTGTGTACGTGGTGTCTCTCGGACGTCTCGTCAGTGTGTGGTTGCTGCGGACTTCTGCGGTGCCTGCAGCAGCGTGCGCACTCCTCCCTCGAATTCGGAACGATGGGAAAGAAAAAAGAAACTTCCTCCCCCGGGGAAACCTCCGCAGGAGCAACGGGCATCCGCCCTCTGGATGCCCGGGGGACAGCGAGAAGAAGAGCTGTGCGAAAAAGCACAGATCCTCCCCTTGTCCTCCACACACGGCGGCCGAGTTGTGACGCTGGTGGGATCACCAGCCGCAGTTTTTTCGACAGCGATCCGCTGTGCCTGCGCTGGGAATCGAACCAAGGTCGGTGGGGATATTCGCCCAAGCATTGCCAACTGGCGCGCTAACCACTCGGCTACCGTGCGGCTCTGTATCTTGTCGGCGTCCGCGAGTGCTGATAGAAGGGAAGCGAAGAAGACCGAAAGCGAGCATGCGCGGGGGATGGGGTTATCTCGCCATCGGGCGTGGAGCGGCCGCACTAGGGCGGAAGTGCGATAGCGCGTGGGGCACCAGCCCCGTCATGGTGGTTCGTCCGTGCAGATAAAAGAAAGGTCGGAATGCCAAAGCCGCAACTTGAAACACGATCGGTGCGATTGTTCGGCGGTGAAAAAGGTAACCGCGCGGCGAGGCAAGATGGCCGGGAACCTTTTGAACGGGTATGGCTTTGTTGTAGGTGTAGAAGCGCAAGCCAAAAACTTGTGGGATGCTTTAGCGTGCGTATACAGTAGCACGCAAAAGCGTTGGAGGGTTGTTACATTTGGGATTCCTGGTGCCCCGTATCGGTGAGATTGACAGGTCGGGAAGGGACCTGTCGGTAATGGCGCGCGCAAAGGAGCGTTGTTTCTGTGAGCGAAACGTATGTAACCTCCTGGTAATTAATGATTCGTGAATGGCAGACATTTTCTGGCATGTGCGTGGCCTACCGCACAGAGATGCTGCCGTACTAATAATGGCAGTGTCACGTGCATTGAATGAGGAATGCGTCATCGGAGTTGTAACGACCATATGTAATCTCCACCCTCGCAGGCAGTGGCACGGATGGGAGGAGCGGAGATTTCAGTCCCAGGCCGAGGACAAGGAGGTGCGTGGACATTGGTCGTGGCGGGGCCACTACCCAGCGTGGAGTGCTCTTTCACACCTGCACGAAGGGACAGCAGGACATAAGTTACTGCAAGAAACACAAGGTTGCAACGGCAATGCCATCGCGAGAGACCACTTCAAATTCGCAGGAGGTCGTAGGATTTCAGGTGCTAGACAGAGTGTGATGCGTTTCATTTATTCATTATACACTGTTCACTTTCCATTTGAGACACTAGATTGTGTAACTGGTCGCTTTCGTTCAGTATACACTCTTCATTTTCCATTTCAGGTACTAGACAGTGTAATGGATATCATGAATTCGGTATACCCTCTTAATTTTCCATTGCAGAAAATAGACTGTGTAACTGGGCTCTTTCGTTCAGTATACACTGTTCATTTTCCATTTCATACACTAGACTGTGTAAGTGGTCTCTTTCGTTCAGTATACACTGTTGATGGGTTTCGTGTATTCAGTATACACTGTTTATCTTCCATTTCAGACACTAGACTGTGGAACTGGTCTCTTTCGTTCAGTATACACTGTTTATTTTCCATTTCAGACACTAGACTGTGGAACTGGTCTCTTTCGTTCAGTATACACTGTTCATTTTCCATTTCAGACACTAGACTGTGGAACTGGTCTCTTTCGTTCAGTATGCACTGTTGATTTTCCATTTCAGGTACTAGACAGTTTGATGGGTTTCATGTATTCAGTATACACTCTTTATTTTCCATTTCAGACACTAGACTGTGGAACTGGTCTCTTTCGTTCAGTATACACTGTTCATTTTCCATTTCAGACACTAGACTGTGGAACTGGTCGCTTTCGTTCAGTATACACTCTTCATTTTCCATTTCAGGTACTAGACAGTGTAATGGATATCATGAATTCGGTATACCCTCTTAATTTTCCATTGCAGAAAATAGACTGTGTAACTGGTCTCTTTCGTTCAGTATGCACTGTTCATTTTCCATTTCAGGTACTAGACTGTGTAATGGATATAATGTATTCAGTATACACTCTTTATTTTCCATTTCAGACACTAGACTGTGGAACTGGCATCTTTCGTTCAGTATACACTGTTCATTTTCGATTTCAGGTACTAGACAGTTTGATGGGTTCCATGTATTCAGTATACACTCTTTATTTTCCATTTCAGACACTAGACTGTGGAACTGGTCTCTTTCGTTCAGTATACACTGTTCATTTTCCATTTCAGGTACTAGACAGTTTGATGGGTTTCATGTATTCAGTATACACTCTTTATTTTCCATTTCAGACACTAGACTGTGGAACTGGTCTCTTTCGTTCAGTATACACTGTTCATTTTCCATTTCAGGTACTAGACAGTTTGATGGGTTTCATGTATTCAGTATACACTCTTTATTTTCCATTTCATACACTAGACTGTGTAACTGGTCTCTTTCGTTCAGTATACACTGTTCATTTTCCATTTCAGACACTAGACTGTGGAACTGGTCGCTTTCGTTCAGTATACACTCTTCATTTTCCATTTCAGACACTAGACTGTGGAACTGGTCGCTTTCGTTCAGTATACACTGTTCATTTTCCATTTCAGACACTAGACTGTGGAACTGGTCGCTTTCGTTCAGTATACACTGTTCATTTTCCATTTCAGACACTAGACTGTGGAACTGGTCGCTTTCGTTCAGTATACACTCTTCATTTTCCATTTCAGGTACTAGACAGTGTAATGGATATCATGAATTCGGTATACCCTCTTAATTTTCCATTGCAGAAAATAGACTGTGTAACTGGTCTCTTTCGTTCAGTATGCACTGTTCATTTTCCATTTCAGGTACTAGACTGTGTAATGGATATCATGAATTCGGTATACCCTCTTAATTTTCCATTGCAGAAAATAGACTGTGTAACTGGTCTCTTTCGTTCAGTATACACTGTTCATTTTCCATTTCAGGTACTAGACTGTGTAATGGATATAATGTATTCAGTATACACTCTTTATTTTCCATTTCAGACACTAGACTGTGTAACTGGTCTCTTTCGTTCAGTATACACTGTTCATTTTCGATTTCAGGTACTAGACAGTTTGATGGGTTTCATGTATTCAGTATACACTCTTTATTTTTCATTTAAGACACTAGACTGTGTAATGGATATAATGTATTCAGTAGACACTGTTCATTTTCCATTTCAGACACTAGACTGTGTAACTGGTCTCTCTCGTTCAGAATACACTGTTCATTTTCCATTTCAGGTACTAGACAGTTTGATGGGTTTCGTGTATTCAGTATACACTGTTTATTTTCCATTTCAGACACTAGACTGTGGAACTGGTCTCTTTCGTTCAATATACACTGTTCATTTTCCATTTCAGACACTAGACTGTGGAACTGGTCTCTTTCGTTCAGTATACACTGTTGATTTTCCATTTCAGGTACTAGACAGTTTGATGGGTTTCATGTATTCAGTATACACTCTTTATTTTCCATTTCAGACACTAGACTGTGGAACTGGTCTCTTTCGTTCAGTATACACTGTTCATTTTCCATTTCAGGTACTAGACAGTTTGATGGGTTTCATGTATTCAGTATACACTGTTCATTTTCCATTTCAGACACTAGACTGTGGAACTGGTCTCTTTCGTTCAGTATACACTGTTCATTTTCCATTTCAGGTACTAGACAGTGTAATGGATATCATGTATTCGGTATCGACTCTTTATTTTGCATTTCAGACACTAGACAGTGTGATGTGTCCCATATATTCAGTACACACTGTTCACTTTCCATTTCAGACACTGGACAGTGTAACTGGTCTCTTTCGGCCAATTTGCCCTTGTCCTGTTTTTTTGCCTCTTTGGGTTAGTGCAACACGATTACTTGTGAGCGTTCATTTCTCGCGATATTTTTTCCGCTTCGGTCCGGCTGCAAGGGCCAGAAATCTGTATTATATTTAATAAACAGTACACAGTGCTTCAACGCTTTGGCTGAATGTGTACAGCGATGTACTCCGTGCCATGTTGGTCCCATCAACGCTTACATGGCACCAATCGAGTTTCAGGTTGCGGCTTTCGCATTCCCAACTCTCTTTCATCTGCACGGACGAAATACCATGACGGGGCTGGTGCCCCACGCGGTATCGCACTTCCACACTAGTGCGGCCGCTCCACGTTCGACGCGTAGCATGTTTCTGCTGGCACGCCCGATCTCGAGATAACCGCATCTCCCCCCCCCCCCCCCCCCCGCATGCTCAGTTTCGGCCTGCTTCGCTTCCCTTCTATCAGCCAGAGCCGCACGGTAGCCGAGTGGTTAGCGCGCCAGTTGGCAATGCTTGGGCGAATATCCCCACCGACGTTGGTTCGATTCCCAGCGCCGGCACAGCAGATCGCTGTAGAAAAAAAACGGTGCCTGGTGGTCCCACCAGCGTCACAGCTCGGCCGCCGTGTGTGGAGGACAAGGGGAGGATCTGTGCTTAAAAGCACAGCTCTTCTTCTCGCTGTCCCCCGGGTATCCAGAGGGCGGATGCCCGTTGCTCCTACGGTGGTGTTCCCGTGGGAGGACGGTTCTTTTTTTTTCCTCTCATCATTCCGCATTCGCGGGAGGAGTGCGCACGCTGCTGCAGGCACCGCAGAAGTCCACAGCAACCACACACTGATGAGACGTCCGAGAGACACCACGTACACACGCTCTTTTTTTTTTACTGGACGTTTCGTTCCATGAACGTTCATGATAAACAAAACGTCCAATAAAAAAAAAGTGTTCGTGGTGCCTTTCGGATTTCTTGTCAGTGTTTGGTTGCTATTGCGGACTTCTACGGTACCTGCAGCAGCATGCTGGTTGATACTGAAAGCTGACACTGCGATGCCGAGTAAAATATTGCAGAGGACACTTGAGCTCCACCTTGAAGGTGGCGCGATAGCATACCGGGTGTTTTTTTTTTTTGAGAGGTTCAAAATTTTTAAAGAAAGGTAAATTCCTTTAGATTTATTTTAACCCTGGGGCTATACCGAGGGCTACGGCGGACAGCAGGTAAGAGGCAAGCTACTTTAATTAGTTCGCTGATTAACTGAATACGCTAATTAACTTTTATTTTAGGGGATATGTTGTATTAGCAGAATTGTAGATCGTCTTCCAAACAGTCCAGCCAAGACAAAAGATTTTCATGCAAAAATTTTTTGCGCGCGTAACGAAGCGAGAAAAAGTCACCCTGGTAGGCAGCTTCACACTGTAACACAGCGTCTGTGAGCGCCTATGACGTAGCTCGCTCCGCCCTGCACTTTGTGTCAATGGCCGCATTTCTTTTTCCAGTCCCGGACTACTTGCTGGCAGGTCTCGGCTTCCGCTCGGACAGGAAAAGCGTCATGGTCACATGACCTACTTGCCATAGGCTGCTTTCGAACACGGCGCCAGAGTCGGGCTCCCCCTCGGTTACCGTACAAGGACGCTGTCATCTGCTAGCAGACGATGCAAGCCACGGCCACTACGACGCCGAAGCAACGCCGTGCGCTCGATCATGATACTGAGTCGATTTAAAGACTGTACTGTCAGCTTAGCGTAGGTGCATTACAGAACTCAGCTTCGGAGGTATGCTCGCCGCTACTGCTTGCGGCGAAGTTCGCACAAAGTAGCCCAACTCGTTGCGGAAAGGCGGATAGACGAAAGCCTCCGCAAAAATGTTGACAACAAGCTCTATAGCTGCTCCAGTATACGAGTGGTTCACCTGCGATGCTTTCAGGTAAGCGTACAGACAGCATGTGGCAAAACAAGCGAACAAGAACCTCTTGACGACACGAGCAAACAATACGCGCTCGCAGCTCCGAACGCGCGTCCGTGTGCGGTGGATTTCAACAAAATAAACGAAGATGCAAGAACAAGAAGTCTTGCGATGGCTCAGAGAGGAGCTACGGAGCTCATGTGAAGGTTTAACGCATGATATCGACCTCCAGGGACACGAAAAGCACTCAAAATGCACACGGAGTCTAACTTAATATGGCTGCCAGCGTGGCGCGCAGCTATCGTCTGCTGCCTTCTCAGCAGCCCCAAGCAGCCCGCGGACTGCCATAGGCTAAAAACGAACGCGTTGCTAGGGCGATGCAAGCAGGTGGGCGGAGCTTTCGGGCTGCCCGAGAAAAACAAATACCGGACTCGAGTCCGCAAGTAGTCCCGGACAGTCCGGGACTGAAAAACAAATGCGCCCAATGCGTTTTTGTTCCAGCGCGGCATTCCGAGAGGCCGCGGAGCGAAGCGAGATAAGCAGCGATAGCGCAGGGCGCAGTGAACTACGTCAGAGGCGCTCCCGCCGCTGCGTTACGGTGTGAAGATGCCTACCAGGCTGAATTTTTCGCGCCTCTTAACGTGCGTGTAAAATTTTTAATTGAAATTGTTTTTTCTCGGTTCGACTGTTCAGAGGAGGATCTCCAATTCTGCGAACACAACATAGCCCCTAAAACAAAAATTAGAAATGTTAATTAACATATTTAGTTAATCAGCGAACTAATTAAAGCAGTTTTCCTCTTGCCTGGCGCCCGCCGTAGCCTCCAGTATAGCCCCAGTGCTAAAATAAATCTAAAGCAATTTACCTTTTTTTTAAATTTTGGGCCTTCTAAAAAAAACACCCGGTATAGTTGGTTAGGCTTTCCATTCTGGTCAGTTTGGCACCTTTGAACAGATTTTGCATTTTTTTAAAATTGTTTCAACTGCTTAATCGATCAATACTGATAGTAATAATAGTGAGTTTATGCTGCACGACGCGCTGAATCCTATGACACCATCCGGAACATTCCGCGGCAAACGGCTGGCATGACACGATTTCTTTTTTTTTTTATGCAACCCCCAATTATTGCCGGCACGAGGTGCTGTCGGGTAGAAGCCCTCCTCTAGCTTAGAGCATATTCTTAAAAACTGTGCAGAGTCTTCGGTGAAATACCCTTATTCACAATCTGCAAGAATGGCGGCCACGCCTCCGAAGACAAGATTGAGCGATGATGATGATGAGAGGGAAACGTACCAAACGGTTTGCGGTTGCAACTAACCCCGCTCTTAATGCCGACGAGAAGCCTGAGTGGAGAGGTATTCTACGCAACCGTTCAGTATGCATTGCAGACCTACTATACGGCACAGTCAACGAAAAACAATCGAATTGGAGCATACCCGTCGCTAACCGGATCTCACGGCGACAGAAATAATTAAGGAAAAGAAATTCGAAGAACGAAAGTACTTAGGAAACCCAGGCAGGCTGGTGTCACAACAGTGCCCCGTTCCCTGCCTCCTACTAGAAACACGTCAGCCCTGAGAAGAACTGCGCGACTATTAATAGCGAGTCTTCCATTAGATCTGATAACATGGTGAACGTATCCAGCCTGGCACTCAAATCATCGGAATGAGTTCCTCTCTACGTGTCTAACCTTCTACCCCATGACGGGAGAAATTTAGTCAGTTCCAATTATACCAGGATCCAGATAAGTTCGCATGGAACTTACGCCTGCGTGAGTGTTTCCAAAACCGCGAAACAGACCGTGAAATGAACGTACCAGGGACACCCGGCAAATCATGGATTCCAGCCAAACACAGAGGTAAACATTTACATATGTATACATCACTGGTATTCAATAGCATTTCCTATCATCATATTCAAAATCTAAACCAAAAGCAGCCCACATCAAGCCTGTGGACCAAGGCGACGCTATCGTTGTTAAGGACAAGACCGATTACTTAAAGGAAGGTTTCTGACAATTCCAAAATAAACACTTTTACACTGAACTCACTGGCGACCCCATAGGAGACTTCGAAGTCGAAGTTAACAATCAGATAACATCTCTCCTTCAAAAACAAAAGATGTCCCAGGATATGTTTAAAGCAATGACACCGGCCAGACCAGTCCCCGCACGGTTCTACCTCCTCTCGAAATTTCACAAACCAAACCGTCCCGACCGTCCCATTGTCTCAAGTAACAGCGAAAGAAGCTCCGAGGAATATGCACTCGTCCCACTATGACCAGCGCCGCAGAACACGTGCGATGGCACTCCATCGAGCGTACGGCTCCGAGCCAGACGCCGTATGGGTGGACGCTGCCTGCACGGATGATGAAGCGACAGCGGGTGTGGTGGCCTCCTCACACTACCTCTCCCTCCAGACACTTCCCCAGAGGCTGCAGAGGAAGCAGCCACTGCGCTTGATATCACCCGCACGGAAGCCCGGTACATTTTAAGTGACTCGAAAACTGCGATTCTAAATTTTGCTCGATACCGAGTCTAAGTCCCTGCTTTTGGCATACTGGACTCGCCCGATGTACCCCCACCCCGCCAAATGGAGCTGATATGGGTGCCTGCGTACTCCGGGAATCCCGGATACGAGGCCGCCAACCATTTAGCCCGAGGTTCTTTAGACCGGGCTCAGGTGGTCTCGGATCGGGGATTCACGGAGAAGCGCATGCACTCGTTCAGCGTGCTGACGTAGGCCTACAGGGCCTCACGCCAGTTCTGCCCCCTCCCCACCCCTCCCTAGATAACAAACAAGCAACACTCTGGTACAGACTACACACTCTCTCCCTTCGCCTCTGCCCGGCGGACCCTCCCCCGTGGGACCTAGAGAACCTCAAGACATGGGAGGACTGGGAGACCCGGCTGGGCTGCCAGTGTTATCGACCTTAGGATCATAACACTTAGTGCAGTGGTGTCGTGCGGGGACCCTGGGGCGTGCCCCGAATTTCTCTTACAATAAAGATTTTTTCTTTTTTCATTTATCCCCCCCCCCCTTGTCCGTGTTCGTTCTTCGTTCGTCCTGTCCACCCTTGCGTCTTGTACCAATTGGGATATTCGTAAACCGCCATTCATAATCTTAGAAAACCTGCCATAAGCGCTCCACCCCATTCTTATTCTTCTAGTTATTATCCACTCATGACCCGTTCTACACTGACTGTCTAACTCATTGATCATGCTTTTCACTTCATCTCCTGGGTGACTTAGGAAGGCAGTGACATCTGTGGATCGGATACTACTTGCATACACTCCACTCAAGGTTACCGCTTCTCAGTCGCAAGCTCCCAAATGCAAAATGCAGTTAGTGTGAACGTCTCTAAAACAGCTTATCTCTTTCCACAATCATTTGAAAAAAGTTTAACTCTTCCAGTACTGTTGCACTCGCTCGCTGGTTCCGTATGGCTCATCTTTTAAATGTTCGAATGCCTTACTTGACACTGAGTTCGCCTGGAATGACCGCCTGATTTATGTATGCTAATGACTTACGATTCTCGAATTTTAACTTCCTGCTCACAGAACTGTATTCTGAGCCATTTTTGGTCTCATACATCCTCATCATCAACCTGACTACGCCTACTGCAAGGCAAAGGCCTCTGCCATGTCCCTCAAATTAACCCTGTCTTATCCCCAACTGTTCCCAAATCAGGCATCGGAATACCTCGTGCAAACAGGCGGTGAATAGCATTTGCGGAATCGTGTCTCCCTGCCTCACACACTTCCTTATTGGAATTTTATTGCTGACCTTATAGAGGAATGCGGTAGCTGTGCAGTTGTTATAGATATCTTCCAATATTTTCACATAACACTCTTCTACACCCTTAATCCACAATTGCTGCACGACAGCTGAGATTTCCACTCAGTCAAACGCTTTCTCGTAATCAATTAACGCGATATACCAGATGTCCCAGCTAAATGTAACCAAGCTTTTAAAAAACACACGGTGGCCTAGCCGTCTGAAACCAAATGAGGGTTGTTTATAGTCGCGTGACCTAGTCTGCAGTATTTTTTTCGTTCTTCAAGGTTGACGAATTAGTTAAGCTTAATTAACTAACTTTTTAATTATTGACTTGAGGAACACGGTGTCAATGGAGAAGTTCTAGATCGCTTTGAGAAACAGCTTACTGAGACATTTGCAGCAAAGTAATATTTACGTAAAGCAGTTTTTTTACCAGCCTTTAACCATAACCCGCACAATAAGGAAAAGCTTCCACATGACAACTGTGCCACTTCAACGTCCCAAGACGCGCCTTAAAGAATAAAATCCATTTTTTCTGAAGTCCTCTCCTCGATGAGACTTTGGGTGCACATTGGGGCAGAGAAGTGAGCGAGCAGCTGGTCACGTGACAACTTTCTTTTAATGCCAATAAATGAATCTACGTAAATCGTAACTTGACAGAAAAAGCACTACTAGCGGTTTTTCGAGGTGATCTAAAACTTTTGTATTGACACTTTCTTCTTGAAGTCAATAATTAAAAAGTTAGCTAATTAAACTTATCTAATTAATTAACTTTGAAGGGCGAAGAAATACTCAAGACTAGGCCACGCGACTTATGAACAACTCTCAGTTGGTTTCACTAGACTATGACACTTCGCCTTTTTTAAAAGTTTGGTTACATTTAGCTGGGACACCGGGTATATATAGGGTTTGGTTATATTCTGCTCATTTCTCTATCACCTGATCAATAGTATGAATATGGTCTGTGTGAAGTGTTCTTTTCAAAAGCCTGCTTGATCATTCAGTTGACTGAAATCTAAGGTTATACCTACTATTAGCGATTACTTCAGTAAATACCTTATAGGCAACGGACAGTAAACTGACCAGCCTGTAATTTTTCAAGTCCTTGACGTCTCCTTTTCTATGAATTAATGTTCGCGTTCTTTCAAGCTTCTGTTTTGACGCTACCCTATTCTTCTTGCCATTGTTGGGAGTTTTCGTACCATGTGCCACTGCACACACACTAATGCATTTCTATACATTACCGACTTCCCTAAAAATGTAACATCTTCAATAGGACTCTGCAGACGACGTTCCATCACTCCAGGCAAAGCTAATACCTATCTCTAATTGGTGTTCGCAATGGCAAATGACGCTTAACGCGGCTATGTGTAATGTAATGCACATTTGCGTCGCAGAAATTCATGCTACGTTTCCTATTTTATTTCTTTTTCTATTCTGACACCCCTAACATCTTACAAACATCTCGGCGTCATTCTAACCGCATGCTTGGACATCTGAAATTTAATTTTTATTTAGCACCGGCACCTGTCAAGCTTCTTGTGTACAAGTCACGTGTCCGCGCTAAATTCGAATATGCTAACTCTGTTATGCTAATAGGGTCAGGACAACCATAGACTTACATCAACCAAATTGTTGGTTTGGTTTATTGGGGTTTGACGTCCCAAAGCGACTCAGGCTATGAGGGACGCCGTAGTGAAGGGCTCCGGAGATCTCGATCACCTGGGGTTCTTTAATGTGCTGTGACATCGCACGGTACACGCGCCTCTAGAATTTCGCCTTCATCGAAATTCGAACCCGCGTCTTTCGGGTCAGCAGTCGAGCGCCGTAACCACTGAGCCACCGCGGCGGGGCCAATCAACCAAATGATCAGGCAGGCTTTCGTAAAGGATACTGGACGGTCGACCATATTCACGCTCTCAATCAGGTGATAGAGAAATGCGCAGAATATAACCAGCCCCTATATATAGCGTTCATCGATTACGAGAAAGCATTCGACTCGGTAGAAAACTCAGCTGTCATTCAGGCATTGCGGATTAAGGGTGTAGAAGAGTTTTATGTGAAAACATTGGAAGATAATTATACCGATTGCACATCTACCATAGTCCTCCATAAAGTCAGCAATAAAATTCCAATACGGAAGGGTGTCCGGCAGGGAGACATGATCTCGCCTTTGCTATTCACTGCCTGTTTACAGGAGGTATTCTGGGGCCTGAAGTGGGAGCAGTTGGGGATAAGAGTTAATGGAGAATACCTAAGTAATTTATGATTATTTGAATTAATTGGAGAGACATGGGAGAGGCCTTTTCCCTGCAGTGGCCGTAGTCAGGCTGATGATGTTATTGATGACCTGGAAGCAGTACAGAGCCGGGCTGCCCGTCTTATCACCCGTAACTATGACGGGCTGTCGAGGGTCAATGAAATAAAAAAAATAATTGTCCCTAACCCCTCTTTTCCTTAGCAGGGCAGTATCACTCATGTGTCTGTTTCTTCAAAATTTACAGGATGAATTGAATTCTTCGAGATGCACTGACGACGCACATATGGTTCACCCCACATTGATCGATCATGCAAAGTTGGCGTTCCCCGGTGCTGTACAACAATATGCATTAATTCTTTCATTCCAAATGCATCGTCGGCGTGGAACCACCTTCCACCACAAGTTTTACTCGGAAATGAGATTGAAGAGTTCAAGAGGAAGATGTCAGTATATGATTGCTTACCATAGTCATTTTTGAATTTTTCTATTCTGCGTTTCATTTGGTTGTACCCATGCATTCTGTTACCTTATAGCCTTCTATAACGTGCCCATCTGAGTGTTCAACATTTGCACAAATGGCGTTATTATATTTCTCATATCAATTTGCCTCCTTGTGTGAATTTTTTCCTCTTGGCATATGTATTCATTCTCGTGCTTCGGTTTATCGACTGACATATTTCCGCCAGTTCATCATCAGCCTGACTACACCCACTGCAGGGCAAAGGCCTCTGCCATGTCTCTCCAATTAACCCTGTCGTTTGTCAGTTGGCGCCACTGTATCCCCGCAAACTTCTTAATCTCATCCGCCCACCTAACTTTCTGCCGTCCCCTGCTGCGTTTGCTTTCTGTTGGAATCCACTCCGTTACCCTTAAGAACCAGCGGTTATCTTGCCTTCGCATTGCATGCCCTGCCCAAGCCCATTTCTTCCTCTTGATTATCTTTCATTGTGTCACAGTAGTGGGTTTTTTTTTTTTTTTTGCTGTATGCGTTATGCCCTCCTGTAACCAATGAATTTTTTGTTTCTATGTATCGCTCAAATCAATAATGTCCTGTGGGCCATGGGAGTATCGGAACTGAATAAAAAAATATACGCCGCCCGTTTTTATCGTAATTGAGCTAGTAAGGCTTTCGATTGAAAGGTTCCTCGCGCTAAGCTTGCCGGCTTAGCGCATTAATCTGCGAAAGCTGATTGGCATTAGCGGATTTGTGCTCAAGTGCACACTCGGCCTTCTGCCGCTCGCGGATTTCCCAGCACACTTCACGGACTCAAGGGCCAGCTTACACGAAAAAACTGCCTAGTTTCCAGTGTTACCTTTTCCGCAGCATAAAAACATTCGTTTTTGAGGAACGGAAATGCCGCTCTAACTTCTTGACGTCTCGATAGACACCCGAACCTCGCCGAAATAGAAGTAATAAAGGAGGGAAGAAACGTGTACTCTGGTAAGGCAATACGTCTACCTAGGTCACGTAGTAACCGCTATTTCGGATCATGAAAGGGAAGACAAATTTTTATCTCCTGGCTTGTTATATCTATTCTCAGAACAAATCCCATCAAATTCTGGTGCATCCTCTACCCTATAGACAGAAATCTAATCGTCTCGATTAGATTTATTAGATTACATTAGACGTTTAATATCTACCCCATCATTGCACACGGGAAGTATTCCTGATGATCGTACGATAGCCCAAATTGTTCCCATCTTCAAAACAGGTGATTGCGCATGCCCAGCTATCATATAATATCCCCTACTAGCATAAATTCTAAACTTCTAGGGAACATTATAGCATCAAACTCAATGTCCCACCTAGATTCAATTAACCTCTTTTATCCGCATCAGTATAGCTTCAGGAAATCGCTTTCACGTGAAACACAGCTGGCCGTGTTCACCCAACACATACTTAAGGACATGGACCATAACCTCCAGACAGATGCAATCTTTTTAGACTTTTTCAAAGGCATTCGAATGCGTATCTCATCATCGTCTGTTTGCGAAACTTTCGTGCCTCGGGATTCCTACCAATCTAATTATGCTGGCTTGAACATTTTTTTAAAAGAGCGCTCGAAGTTCAAATCCGCAAATGACATCTACAGGTTTTCCCACTGAATTTAATCCTAGTGCCAGCAGAAATAATCTGAGCGCCGACAGATATAATCTGCCTGCTATGTAATTTAATCTCAGTGTCATGCACTTAATCTAAGCGCCAGCGTATTTAATCCAAGCGCCAACTCGAACAAATCCAGCGCCAACCAATTTAATCCCAGTGCCAACGCAAATAATACAAGCGCCAGCTGTTTTAATCCAGGAGCCAACCAATTTAATCCGCATGCGAATAAATGCGAACAGAGAATAAATAAAGCGAAGTTAAGATAATTTCTGAGACCATGCAAGCCTGTGAGTCACATTCTCATGCACTATTTCGTTTTCTTCGCATACCTTGCAACATCAAAGAGCCATTAGCAGCTGTTAAACCTCAGTATTTTATGCAACTCTTGAGGCTTGTGACTGTCGTGTATTAATTAGTTGGATAAGCACTGCTGATTATGGGTTGTCTTATGCGCTGAATCTGCATGCTAGTTACAATTCCGGCCTTTATACTGTTTTCATGCAACCGGTGCAGAATTTTTTCGGGAGGCTGTGATAAAGATTCAACACCACTAGCAGAAACAAAGGTAGCAGTGTAATGCAGAGTTCTTCTAGGTGGGACGAGTCACAGAACCGGAGGAACGGTTCTTCACTTCAAGATTTATTTAGTTTTAGAACGGAAAGTGAGAGAAGCTACACCGGAGCTTACAGCCTAGGTCAAGAATAGCTACTGGCGGCTGCCTTATAGCGGTGTTAACAATCTAGGTTTATACAAGCACAGAAGGGGCCGTCTTTGAAATGCAGTTTTATTTTCTGTAGGACATTAGGTGGCGCAAAGTGTGATCTCACATTTTACATGTCATCTTCACGCAAAGCTGCTGGTGTAAAAGAAAAGTTATGGCGGTCGAAAGCAGCGCATTCTACTCGCTGTACTTGCTGCATACAGTGTGGAGCAGCGTCGAGCAATAAACTGCGCCGATGCTCCCTTTTAGTCAGTCCGGGCGGAGTGGTGAGCGCCAAGTCTCTCCGCTCGCTGAGGAAAGCTTTGACTTCAGACTTGAACTTCGAAAACACTTCCTCTATAGGGTTAAAAAATGGGCTGTAAGGAGGCAACCTCTTGATTGAGTGCAGCTGACTGGCCAGGATTTCCTGTTCCGCTTGGCTGTGAGCGGGAGCATTATCAAAAATAAAAACGGCTTCTGAACCAGGCTCTTCACTTTCGACACGGGCTGATATATCGCTCAAAAATTCGTTAAACACGACCCAGTGAACCTTGTCGACAGCCGTCCAATGTATGACACCATTTGCTGACATACAGGCGATAATGTTAAGGTTTGCGCCTCTGGTGCCAGTCGTCGTCTGCACCGCAGGTTGCCCCTTAATCGCACGGCCGAAGCTCCTTGAACACCATATGTTATAGTTGGTCTCATCAACGTAAAACCTGCACAAGCGGGGTCCTTCACACTGCAGCCACTGCGCATATGTTTTGCGGGTGCGTTTCACGTCATCTCTGTTGCGGTCGATCGGCCTCTGTGTCACCAACTTCATAGAGTAGCCGTGCGCATCCAGTAGGCGATCGATGCTACTTGTGCTGATGGCAATTCCGGGCAATTCTTCTTCCGCCGCCTGCTTTATTTGCTTTAGAGTGAAAGCAGGGTTGTTGTCCATAATAATTTTGAGAGCCGCTACAACCTCATTTCCGAATTTCTTCGACGTTCCGCCTTTCTTCAACACCTCTCTATCGGTAGCTGCAATTGATCTTGCTGTCTTTAAATTGATGCCCAGCGTGTCTGCCATTTTTTTTTCACATCTCCTCCGCGCCTTGACACATCGAGAATTCTGGCCCTGTCATGTTCAGAGACTTTGCTGTTCTTTCTTCTTGGTGCAGCTGGGAGCTTGAATGGCGGTCCTCGTTTTCGGTGTCCAATTAGGACCTAAGAGCACGGCTCATCGGCTTCAATGGAAGAAAATACTGCGCGTTAATGTCCATGCGAGATGTAAGAAAAGTGGTACACTATCACCTGCTTATAGTATACGAGTGCGTACCACCACCGTCCGGCTCTACTCCGTTGTGCAAATGTAGCCACAATGCGGCACACACAAAGCCGTCTGCTTTGAAACTTCCTTTTCTTCTGTGTTTTTAACAATGCTTTTTTACGTGCCTGAGAAATAAATCTTATTTCTTGAAAAAGAAAGTTCACAGATTTCTATAACGAGTGCACATATCTATGTCTTTTTCTGTTGTCCTAGCATATTTTGCAAAAGCAGACGACAATCCACAAGAAATGGAGGCGCAAAACTTGCCTTTTGCTTTGGAACTTTCCATCATTGGCTGTGTACCTTTTTTTCACACGAAACTACGTAGGGCTAATCTAAGTACGGTTTATTAACACTTTCTTTGACTATCTGACAAAATAATCGCATCTTTTATTGAAGACAGTGGATTCAATGTTGCATTATAAACAGTGTGTGCATTTGTGCCCTCCTCCGTTCTATGGTCGTAATAAAGAGCCAGTAAGCCATAGCACTGAGCCCCTGTGCAGCTTTTTAATGCTGATATTGTGCGCTTTAAACGGCGCTTTAAAACACTTGTATCAAAGTAGTGTTGGTTATAATATTGATGAAAGCTATGCAATGTGTGGACACCTCGCTTATGCATCGCATGGTTTGAAAAATTGCCTAATCTTTATTCCTGGTATTCGTGTTCTATGCTTTGGAGTCTTCTACAGCATTCGTTTTTCGAGTGTGGATTAAATTGGTTGGCACCTGGATTAAAACAGCTGGCGCACGTATTATTTGCGTTGGCATGGGGATTAAATTGGTTGGCGCTCGCATTGTTTGAGTTGGCGCTTGGATTAAATACGCTGGCGCGTGGATTAAATGTTTTGCACTCAGATTAAATTCATGGCACGCAGATTATATCAGTCAGCGCGTAGATTATTTCCACTGGCACTAGGATCAAATTCAGTAAGAAAACCTGTAGTCACCCTTATGAGATGTAACATCACGTGTCCCTCAAGGGGCCGGCCTATCACCATTACTTTTCTTAATATACATTAACGACCTACCCTCTAACATTCAATGCAAATTACTAGTCTTCGCGCATGATTCGCCATTTATAATGCAATAAATATCCCGACTGATAACCTTGTTTTGCAACAGGACCTTGACGTTATTGCATCATGGTGCGAAAAATGGCGAGCGCCATTACATCTATCTGAATGCACATCATTTTCCTTCACTCACAAACCCACCATATCGCATGTGCACACTAACAGTATCTCATCAGTGCCGATCACCGCTGCAATATCTTATAATCACCTAGGTGTACATCTCGCACCATCATTTTCATGGGTCACCCACATTACAACTATTTGCTCCGATACTTCACTCACTCTTGGCTGCCAGAGAAGTAATCTGAAATCTGCATCCCCTAACATAAAACAGCTGGCGTACGAAACATTTGTACGGCCAAAATTATAGTGTGCATCATCCTGGCACCCATGGCAATCATATCTCACCGTCGATTTGGAATCGATCCAAAATCGTGCAGCTCGGTTCATTACTTCATGTTACTCAAGAGAAACCGGCGTCACCGCCCTCAAGCAGTCCCTCCGAGTCACGCCCTGTCGTTTCCCGCCTATGATTACTCAATACATTTGTCATAGCACGAGAACACGACACACTCTATTAACCACGTCACTACGAACGTCATTACGGCTCAGTCACGGAAACCCGATAGCACGCATAGGGTGCCCGCACGAATGCTTACAACAACCCATTCTTTGCCAACGCGAGAACACTCGAATTCACAGCCTAACGACATCGTTTCATGCACTGATCACAAAACATTCCGGGAGAAAATAAAAATTCATCTCATACAGATCCTGGTCGCATAAGCGCACTTTGCAGCAAATATTGTTTAATCTGTCTTTCAAGAGTGGTGTATCACCTGTTGTCGAATCCTGTCATGGTTGGAGCCCTTGCCATGTGAGTGTGCACGTTTGATTTCCTGTTTGTTATGCATGTTCACATCGCCTTACGCCGTTTCAACAATACGTCCCCCCTTATGTAATGCCTTCAGGCGTTTAAGAAAACAATAAATGAAATGAATTAACTGAAAGAATAAGAATGGGGTGGACCGCATATGACAGGCTCTCTCAGATATCATGAACGGTAGTTTACCAATATCCCTCAAGAGAAAAGTATACAACGGATGTATATTACAGGTACTCACCTATGAGGCAGAAACATGGAGGCTAACGAAAAGGGTTCAGCTTAAGCTAAGGACGACGAATCGACCTATGGAAAGAAAAATCATAGGTGTAACGTTAAGAGATCGGAAGCGGGCGGAGTGGGTGAAAGAACAAACGCTGGTTAAGGACATCCCAGTCGAAATCAAGAGGAGAAAATGGCCTTCGGCACGGCATGTAATACGAAAGCAAAATAACCGGTTGTCGTTAAAGGGCAACTGCATTGGTTTCAGAGAGAGAGAGAGAGAAAGGAATTTTAATGAGGGAAAGGTGGAGAGGTCGGCCGGTGGTAACGTGGCCCTGGCCTGCTACTCCACACAGGGGAAAGGGAAGAGGAGGAAAAGGAAAGTGCGAATGAAGGCTGATGATGGCATAATACAATGAGTTTCTCGGGTGATGTCTACACACACACACACCACACTGGCTGGCACTCGCATCGCGGTGAGTAGACGCACATAAAACTAAAACTGGTGTCAGCAATACAAACACCGACACATGTCATTAACCATGTAGGTTGTGCACAGGCGGTCACAGACGAGTATCCAGGCCTGTTTCACACAAAAAGGTGAGCAGGGCCTTTGTCACACGGCACCAATCAGAACGTCTCGTCCTGGCGCCCAGAAGAGTTTCCTCAGAGAGAGGGCGAGAGTCCAGTCGTTTCACGGTCGCCTCCAATGTTGTTCTTTCAGCAGTATAGTTCGGGCACTCGCAAAGAAGGTGTCCAATAGTCTCTGGAGTGTGGCACTGTGCGCAATTTGGGTTACTTTCGATGCCGATCTTGTGAAGATAGTGTTTGGTGTAGGCAACGCCAAGCCGTAGCCGGTGGAGTAAAGTCCCATGACGTCGCACCACCATAGATGGCAAATGTAATCGTGAGCCAGCGTCAAGTTTACAGACGCGGTCCTGTTGATGACTCGAATCATGCTAGTGCGACTGCATTGCCGCTTGCATTAAATGTGCCAACAAGGCTCCAATGTCTGATCTAGAAAAGGCTACCTCAATGAAAGCACCATCACTATGTGCCATCCGAGCCTCGGCGTCAGCACGCTCGTTTCCCGCTATGCCGCAATGGCTCGGTATCCATTGAAACTTTATGATATGGCCGCGGTGGAAAGCTTCGGCTAACAAAACCACAATTTGTTGAACCAGCTGCTCGCATGCCCTTGGTTTTAGATAAGTTTGTACGACCTGCAATGCCGATCTCGAGTCCCAGAATATAGTCCATTGCTGCGCTGGCTGGTGACCAATATAGGACGGCTTCTCGTATGGCTGCCAATTCGGTTGCCGTAGAGGACGTTTTGTGCATGAGCCTGAAACGGTGACATGAGGCATTTCCTGGCACTATCACCGCTGCAGCTGAAGAAGTGGTCGTCACGGATCCGTCCACGAAAACATGCTGGGTGTTAGTATACATAGATGTAATGTATGACAGCGCCAGCTGTTTCAGTCCGACTGTTGGAATGTGCGTCTTCTTTGTTATCCCTGGGATTGTTGTCCGTATAGATGGTTTTGGAACTGCCCAAAGTGGCACCTCCGCAATCTGGTGTGGCGCGTAGTTCGAAGGCACCGCATTGCGCTGCATCCTAAGGGCTCTGGAAAAGGCTGCATCTGGACGCGCCGCACTAATGTTGGTCAGGGGGTGATGACGATGCCTGGTCAGATGCCGCAAATGCACACGAAGTGGCTCCTGTTGAAAATAAATTCGTGCTGGGCAGGCTCGGGCCTCATAAAATGTGCCCCATGTAGAAGTTTTACAGGGCAAACCCAAGCATACTCTTAAAGCACGAGCCTGCGCGCTTTCAAGCACATGCAGGCCTGATAGTCTGACTCCCGAGAGAACGGGTGCACTGTATCTGAGAAGACCGACTACCAGCGCCTGGTACACATGTAGTAAAGATCGCTCAGAGGGACCCCAACATTTTCCTGCCATACACCGCACAATGCTTACAAAGCTGTCGAGCTTTTTCTTGAGCACAGAAATGTGCTTCGTCCAGGACAGGTCACGGTCTATCGTAACCCCTAAGAATTTGTGATGTGTTACGTATGGAATAATTTGCCCGTCGATTGTGACCGGATACCACGCCATTAACTTGCGTGTGAAAGCCAATGCTACGCTTTTAGTTGGCGAAAGTTCAAGCCCCTGACGGCGCAAGTACGCAGACGTAATGGAAACCGAACGCTGCAATCTTCCTTGCACTTGGGGACGCGTGACACTTGATGTCCATATGCAAATATCGTCTGCGTAGGCGGATATCGAAACAGTCTTCGGCAGTTGTTTGAAAAGGCCAATGAGCACGAGATTGAACAACGTTGGACTAAGCACTCCTCCCTGAGGAACACCACAAGCAACATGATGATCTGCTGTGTCTCCTTCAAGAGTCTCCATGTAGACTGTCCGGTTTGTCCGGGTCGGATGTGTGAAACTTGCAGGTAAAGCATGCGTAGTCCTTTTGGGCTAGCATTTGAAATGGTGAAGTAATCGCCGATTAAAATCGCGACGGCCTTCGGGCTTCTCCGCAGAGCACAACGCCAAGGGGGGGGGGGGGGGGGGGCATGATGACGTCATCGAAGGTATCGGTACATTTTCAATGCATACACGCCCAATTTGAAGGAAAAACCAACGTCGCCAAAGGCAATGCCCTCCGAACGTTGTTAGGCAGCATTCAACAAGGAACGCTAGTGTGTGGCTGACGGCAGCGGTAACTTGAAATCATACCTTCTGTGACGTCACGCTAAACTTCCCCGCACTCCTTTGGTGCTTTGAGGAGAAGCGCAAAATTCAATCGTCGATTACGTGATCATTTTAAATGCTAGTGCAAAAAAACTTGGCATGCTTTACCTACAGCCTATATAGATTTGAATCCTTGAACATCGCGAAATTCTCAAAAAGTGGTGCAGCTGCCCTTTAAGCTTACGTTACGTTATATGGGGTTTTATGGCGCATAAGCAACTATGGCTATCATGCGCCAAACACAAGGTTAGATGATGTTATGTCAAGTGTACAGAGGTTACATTATAATATATTTAAAACATTGGCTTTCTTTAGAAACTTACAAACAAGTGAAAACTCGACAAGTGTTTGCTCGCCTAAAAGCAATGCGGGATGAAATGGAATGTGTTCATTGTAAAATGCCGTAAAAAACTTTTTTCTAAGTACTTCGAGATGCGAACAAGAAATTAAAATGTGATTTACTGTGAGCTCCTCACCACACATTTCACACAGAGGTCTGTCTTTTTTTGTTAATAAGAAGTTATGGGTGATGTGTGTGTGACCTATGCGTAAACGACATAAAATTACTTCGATAAAACGCTCTTTATGGCGGCATGATTTCCATTCTTTTAAAATGGGCTTTACAGTATGCAGCTTGTTGTTTCCTTCATTTTCCCAAGAGGCTTGCCATTTGGCTCTTAGTTTGCTACGTACTAACTTCATGTAATCCCTAGGAGGCAAAATCACATGTTTTATTTCCATGGTTCCGGCTTGTGCAGCACACATGTCGGCTCTCTCATTATCCCTAATGCCAACGTGACTGGGAACCCAGCAGAATTTTATAACATGTTTTTGTGTTGTGATCTTTACTATGTTGTGTATGATGCTTCCTATCAGTGACTCCGTGGCATTTTTGGATTTTAATGCTGTAAGAACGCTCAGTGAATCTGTATAAATGATGCTGTTTTTGATGTTTTCATTTGTTATTTTCTGTACCGCAACACAAATGGCATAACACTCAGCGGTGAAAACTGTAGCACAAGACGGCAGTCGTACTGCATTTTTATTTTCTCCTTGTATTACTGCGCTTCCTACATGAGCATGAGTTTTTGACCCGTCAGTATAAAATGACGTGTAATTTCTGTATTTTTCTTGTAGTGCTAGATATTCTTGTATTATATGGTCGTGTGGTGTACAGGTTTTCCTGAGGCGTGTTAGTGTGACGTCACACACTGTGGGGAGAGTGTACCACGGTGGTAGCGCTTCGTGTCTTGGGGCAATATTTTTGATTTCGTTTAGTATGTTCAGAGTTTGACATTTTTCTTCGAAGCGCAAGAGCAACGGCTTAATCGCATGGGGCTTGTTGTTGAAGAGTATTCGGGATGGGCATTTCGTGACAATTGGGTAACAGAGATGTTTGGGCTGAGAAAGGATTTTGAGGATGTATGTACAAGTTAGTGCTGTTCTTCGATCTTCTAAGGAAGGTTCATTAGTTTCCACATACAGACTTGCTATTGGTGAAGTTCTGTAAGCACCGGAAGACAACCTTAAACCAAAATTGTGGACAGGATCCAGTCGTTTTATGTAGGACGGTCTTGCTGAGCCATATACTATGGACCCATAGTCTAACTTAGAGCGAACCAGAGAACGATATATATGTAACAGGGAAGCTCTATCAGACCCCCAGCGTTTTCTTGATAGTATTTTCAGCACATTGAGGGCCTAGGAAGCTTTTTTCTTTAAGCTGTTTATATGTGGCAAGAAAGTGCGCTTTTTATCGAAAGTTATCCCTAGGAATTTATGCTCTTGTTTGACAGGTAGTGGGGTTTGGTTTAAATATAGTGTGGGGTCGGCCTGTAGGCCTCGTCTCAAAGAGAACAGAACCGCTACTGTTTTCTGAGGGGAAAATCTAAATCCGTTTCTATCTGCCCAGGTAGCCAGTTTATTTATTGTTATTTGTATTTGCCGCTCACAGGTAGGTATGCTGGAAGACGTGCATGCTATTTGGAGGTCGTCTACGTAAACTGAGTACATTATCGATTTTGGGATTACTTTTCCTATGGAGTTCATTTTGATGACAAATAAGGTCGTGCTGAGGATGCACCCTTGGGGCACTCCAGTTTCTTGGATAAAAGTCTTGGAGAAGGTTGCGCCTAGGCGGACTCTGAACGTTCGATTGGTCAGGAAGTCGCTCAAACAGCTCAGCATCCTGCCGCGGATACCTAGGTCCGCTAGGTCACGGAGGATACCGAACCTCCACGTGGTATCGTAAGCCTTCTCCAGATCAAAGAAGACTCCGATACAGTGTTGGCTGTGGATGAACGCTTCCCGGACTGTGTTCTCAAAGCGTACAAGGTGATCGGTTGTGGAACATGTCTTTTTAAAACCGCACTGGTGTATATCTAAAAGTTGCTGGGACTGAAGTATGAAGGTTAGTCTGATGTTTAGAATGCTTTCGAATGATTTTGCTATACAGCTAGTTAGTGCTATTGGCCTGTAACTGGTGGGACTAGTTTGTGGTTTGCCAGGTTTTAGAAAGGGTACTATGATTGCTTCTTTCCATGCTTGGGGGATTTCTCCACTCATCCATATTTTATTGAAAAATTATAGGAGAGCCTCTATGGCAGCCTCAGAGAGGTGAGCAAGCATGGCATAATGTATATTGTCTGGGCCTGGTGCTGTCATTTTACCGGATGTTAGTACTGTGTTTAGTTCCTGCATGGTAATAAGCTGATTGTAGTCTTCATGTATGCATGTTCCAAAGGGCAGGCTTTGTTTTTCTACTATTGTTTTGTGCTTTTGAAATGTGTGTGTGTAGTTGGATGCGCTTGAAACTGTGGAAAAATGCTCACCCAATATGTTGGCCTGCTCTTCTAATGTTGTTTGAGTACCGGGTGTTTTTAGCATTGGAAATGTGAACGGAGTAAAATTTCCTGTGAATTTCCGCACCTGCTCCCACATTTTCTTTGATGATATTGAGATGTTTATGGAGGATATGTAATCTTGCCATGATGCCCTTTCTGCGCTGCGTCTAATGTATCGTGCTTTGGCTCTAGCCCTTTTGAAGATGAGCAAGTTTCCTGCAGTGGGATATCTGCGAAGGTTGCCCCAAGCCTTGTTTTGCTGCTTTTTAGCCATTGAGCATTCATTGACCACCAAACTTTGTGTTTTTCGTGAAATTTCATATGTTTGTGGGATGGCTTCTATTGCTGCAGATATTAAGCATGTGACAAATTTTTCATTTAGTTCTTCTATAGTAAGGGTTTCGGCATATTCTTTTTCTAGTGTGGCCTTCGTTCTGAAAAGTGCCCAATCGGCGAGGTGAATTTTCCATCGCCGTGGCTTCGTAGGGAGGACGAATGTAGCTGATGTTAGTTTTAAAACCGTAGGTAAGTGATCACTTCCCCGGGAGTCATCTAAAACATCCCAAATAAAATCATTAAAAACAGATGGTGATGCAAATGCTAAATCGAGGCAGGTCATTTTTCCAGAGCTGGGGCAGCAGTACGTGGCTTTTCCCGTATTCATTAAACATATGTTATTCGAAAGAATAAAATCCTCAATGAGCTGACCCCTGGAATCAGTGTGCTCACTTCCCCAGAATGAGGAGTGTGCGTTAAAATCCCCTATTATTACATATGGCTCTGGCAACTGTTCCAGAAGTTCTTCTATGTCATGCATGGCTATTGTGTTGTGTGGTGGTATGTACACAGAGCATATTGTTATTGTTTTATGGCTAATGATGTTTACTGCGACCGCTTCTAAGTTCGTCTTTAATGATACCTCTCTTTCAGGGACATCGCTTTGCGTTATGATAGCGACGCCTCCTGAGAGTTGGCTAGCTTGTACTCGGTCTTTCCGGAAAATATTATATTTTTTTAAGATGTTTGTGTGCTGTGGCCCAAGGTTCGTTTCTTGCAGGCACACAGCTGTAGGTGCCATTGTTTTGAGCGTATCGGTTATGTCTGTGTAGTTTCTGTGTAGACCTCTACAGTTCCATTGTATTCGATACGCCATTGTGATAAGTTGGGGATTGGGGAAAGTTACTTATTCTCAGGGGTAGTGATTCGTGGTTTCCCTTTTTTCTCTAGGGAGTCTCGCCGCCGCTGCAGCGGTGGCGAAACAGGAGTTGTATCCATCGCCACTTTCGTGGCGCCGGATTTCCGCGGAGAATCCGCGGATACGTGTGTTTTAGATGTCAGCGGACTTTCGCTGACATCCATCTCCTCCACGGTGGACGTGGAGGATGTTTCTTGTTTGCGATGGCCCGTGGCCTTCGCATTCGTCTTTTTTGTTGGCAATAGTGAATCGTGCTCTGCTCCAGGGGCAGAGTCTCTTGGGTCAGCAGTTGCCTTCTTAGAGGGGTGGGGCAACAGGTCCAGTTCAGCAGAGCTGTTCTGGGTGTCTGTCGCCGATGATGCCGCTGCTGAAAGTGGGGCCTGAGGGCCTCCGGCGAGGATCGCGTGGTCTTCCCGCGAAATTTTCAGCCCTGTGGACTGTGTCACCGACTTCTGTGGTGGGGACTTGGTTGTCGTCCCCAGGTCCTTCGGATCGACCTGTGTGCCGACAGAAACTGAAGGCGGCGGCGGTCCCCGCGTCACCGCTTCAGAGTATGTCCCTTTCTGTTGGAAAGAGACGCGTTTTTTTGCTTCAAGGTAGGACAGGTTTTCTGTGGTCTTCAAAGTTATGATTTGTTTTTCTGTTTTCCAGACTGGGCACGACCTGGAGTACGCGCCATGTGCGCCATTGCAGTTGATGCACTTTGGTGTGCGTTCGCATCTTTCTTCTGTATGTGCGTCTTCTGCGCATGTGACACAAGTGGGTTTGCCTCGGCAGGCCAACATGCTGTGTCCAAAGCGCTGGCACTTGAAACATCGTCTCGGATTCGGTATGTATGGGCGGACTTTACAATGGAGGTATGCGGCATGGATGGAGTCAGGCAGAGTTGTGCTATTGAAAGTTAGTACAATATGTTTGGTCTTGATTTCAGCATTGTTTCTCCGGATGGTTATTCGTCGGGCTGCTATTACTCCCTGTTCGGCTAGTTCTTCCATTTCCGCATCGGTACTCTGTAGGAGTTCATATTCAGATATGACGCCCTTTGAGTGGTTCAGGGTGCGGTACGGGGTTACCTGTATGCTCATTTCTCCAAGATTCTGTAATGACATCAGTTTGGTGCTCTGTTCTTTTGTGTTTATTTCTACAAGGAGGTCTCCGGTTCGTTGCTTTTTTGCTTTGTAGTCTTTGCCTACACAACTTTTTAGGGTGTTGGCGATGACAAATGCAGATAGGTTGGCTACCGGTACATTAGTGTTTGAGTGCAGCATAAAAAACTTCGCAAACGTTTCTGGCTTCTGTGGACTCAGTTTCTTCACATCGGTGCGACCCCTTTTCGGGGGTCGATCAGATTTTTTTGCAGATTTTTCCATACGGCATGTATAAACTAAGGGTTCCTGATACTTTGTCGCCTCTGATTCACCCTTATACACAGAGGAAGGTCCCGGGACTCCCCGCCTGGTAGACAGACGAGGAGCCCATCGGCCGAGGATTGACCACTTCCTCGACCGCCACCGTTCAAGGTTTCTTCCCTCCACCTTTCAACCTATCGCCACGGTACGGATGACAGCTTCGGTATGGGGACTAAGGGTCCGTGGTGGCGCCAAGCACCAACACCTCGTTACACAAGGTGCCCTTGCGGGCTGCCCTTTAAGGGTAACGGAGTGGATTCCAAGAGAAGGCATACGTAGCAGAGGGCGGCAGAAAGTTAGGTGGGCGGATGAGATTAAGAAGCTTGCGGGGATACGGTGGCCGCAACTGGCAAAGGACATCGTAGATGAAATCAAGAGGAATAAATGGGGCCTAAGCGGAGCCGCGGTGGCTCAGTGGCCCTCCCTTGCCTGGCGCATACTGCAATTTAGCTGCCGATGCGAAGATCCAGCTTCACGCAACCTGATTTGGGCATACGGTCACCAGGGACTCCAGGGAAACGAACAGGCCGATCAGGCCGCTCGCGCACTCTCTCCCCGGGCTATCGCCCTGTCCTTGGAAGCCTACTCCGAATCAGACAATCTGGCCCTTACATTCAAACAAATCACCGATTACTACAAGGAGGAGCACCGGCACTACCCGACCCCTTATAAGAGACTGGACGCGCTGACGAGCGCCTCCTCATCAAAACTCTAACACTGTACTGTGCCCGGCGGGGCTTAAGTATTTCAACACATCCTTTGACGGCGCGTGCCAGCTCTGTGGGGAGGTGGTTGACACCTCCCGCATGGTTTGGGAGTGCCCATCTATTCCCCCCCCCCCCCCCGCCTCAACCCCACCAGAGAGGACTGGGAGGCGGTCCTGTTGGGCTGTCAAGACCTCAAGACCCAAAAAAGGTCTCGGTTCAACGGACGAGGATGGCGTTGCTTGCCAATGCGATTACGGAATAGGGGCTTCACCTAGTATTGTGAGGGGAAGGTGCCAATAGGGCCCTACCCCAATCACATCTCTGTAATTGTTTAATTGTTGATAAATGTTTTTCGCCACCGCCACGACGGCCCCTCTTCCTTTCTTCTACCAAATTCTTCACCATAGTACTCGCGACGGCGATCCAACTCATCGCTCAATTATATGGGTCCCCGGCCACCAAGGCATGCCATGTAACGAAGCCGCCCATGAGGTAGCCCGCGCACTCACTCACCGGGCACCAGGCATTCCTTCGGAGGACCTTAACCCAGATCACAGCCCTCTTATTTCTTCTCAAGACTTTGCTGAGCACTAACGTGCCGCACGCCGGCGCTACCCGGTTCCTATGAAGGGACTGGGTAAAGCTGGCGAACGAACTCTCCTCAGGCTCTTTACAAACATTAAAAACACTCTGCTGTGTCCGGCGGTTCTCAAGCACTTTAATCCTTTTTGGAAGGCCGCTGCTCATTTTGTGAGGAGGTGGCCGACACCTTCCACATGGTTTGGGCATGCATGAAAAATCCTTCTCTCCCCCCCATTACCCCTTCCCCTACCCGCGAGGACTGGGGAGCGGCCCTGCCCGGCTGCCAGGAACTATCCGCCCAACAGGGCCTGGTTCGGAGGACGTGCGCAGTGGTCATGACCAACGAGATCCCGGAATGAGGGAGTCCGCCAAGTATTGCAAGGGGCGAGACCCACTAGGGGCCTCTCAGGGGCAAGCACCTCTCTGTAAATATTGTAAGGGAAGACTTCACGTAAGACGTTTATTCTAGCCCTTTCGCCAGAGACGTCTTCCAAGTGAACAGCCTCAAGCGATGACGATGGGAATCATCAGGTGAAAGAGAATGAAGTCGCAGCCAGAGAGGCGACGACGACGAAGGCGAATAAATTGCTTACAATATAGCCGAATAAATGCTTTTCACCACCACCACCCCCTTTCTTTTTTCACTCCCTCCTTTATCCCTTTCCCTACGGCGCGGATAGGGTGTCCACCGAGATATGTGCGACAATTACTGCGTCATTTCCTTTCCTCAAAACCAATTTTCATTTTCAGGGAATATAATGCGAAGGCAAGATAACCACTGATCTTTCAGGGTAACGGAGCGGATTCCAAGAGAAGGCAAACGTAGTAGGGGGGAGGGGGGGGGGCATAAAGTTCGGTGAGAGGATGAGATTAAGAAGATTGCGGGGATACGGGTGCCGCAGCTGGCAAAAAGAAAGGGTTATTAGATAGAGAGACACGGGAGAGGTCTTTGCTCAGCAGTTGGCGTAGTCAGGCTGATGATGATCAGGAGGAAGTACGTTGCTACAAAAAACTGAATCGATTCGTTCTAAACCCCCTCTACACACTTAACAGAACGCACGTGCCTCTAAAGTGAGTATTAGGAAACTTGCTTAATTTGATGCTTAACTAATTAAACAGAATTTTAAAGATACACTGAGGAGCGCCACACGACGGGAAACAATATGTCTTTGGTTGCACCCAAATCCGATTCACCACTTTTTTTAATCACTGGTTCAAGTTACGTGAAACACCCTGTACAGCAAGCTTTCCAAAATGCAAATAGACGAGGAGGGAGAGTATAGCCTAGGATGTGATCATATATGTATTATTCTGCATATGCGTGCCCTGATCAAAAGAGAAATGTATAAAACACAAAAAAAAACGAAAGCAAAATTCAACGTCCAACAAATAGCGCTAATAGCAGCAGGCGTTGAGAAAGCATAAGATTAACGCCCCATGGAAAAGTGGGATTGTAATTATAACTACTCAGCAGTATGGAAATGGAACAAGCAAAGTTACAAACCGCTGGGAAGGAAACCACGAGGCTGACGCAATAAGGAATTTAAGGAGGTCATTGAACAACTACGGGTGGCTTCAGGGAGAGGAAGGAATAGACCGAAAATGGGAATCTTATCGATGATAGAAACTGCTTGTATAGGTCCTCGTCCAGAGTAAAATAAAGTAATCCCCTGATCGCGCAGCTAAAGGTGGGCCAAGGAAATTTTGGAACCATATAAGTTGTTTGGGTAAAAAAAAAGCGAAGCGCAAGAGGAGGGTGCACGCTGCTGCAGGTACCGCAGAAGCCCGCAGCAACCACACAGACTTTTTTTTTATACTGGACGTTTTGTTTCATGAACGTTTATGAAACAAAACGTCCAGTAAAAAAAAGAAAGCGTGCGTGGTATCTTTCGAATGTCTTGTCCACGTGTCCTTGCTGTGGCCTTCCTCGGTACCTACAGCAGTGTGCCGATCGATATAGAAATATAAAGGTACAGTCGGGGACAAAAGTCTCCGGACCACGTGTTCCTCAAACAAAGCTTATAGCTCTACTATCAGACAGCAGCTGGAGACCGCACTTGTGGAGATGAAAGAACAAAAATTTAACTTTTGCCTCCACAAGGGTGGTCCCCAGCCGCCGACTATTAGCAAAGCTATCGGCTTCGTTAAAGGAACACGTGGTCCGGAGACTTTTGTCCCCGACTGTACCTTCATTAAACAAAGTTATAAGTCGGAGTCCCTCCTGTCTTCATGTTCACGATATGGGCTATGCCTTAGTTAATGTCTCCGAAGGTTTTAATCGCCTGAGGTTCTTTAACGTGCACTGACATCGCACAGCACATGGGCCTCTAGCATGTCGCCTCCGTGGAAACGTGATCGCCGCGGGATCGAACCAGCGTCTTTTGGGCCCAGCGGCCACAGCGCCGGCTTTCGTCATGTTGATGTCTTGTAATTTTGCAGTAGAAGCGTGTGAACTAAACAGTGCAGAACGAATTGGTGGTAAGTGCTGCTTCGCTAGCCAGTTAAAAATTACTGTGGGCACTTCGTTTTCGCAGTTTGTACGTGTCTTCGTCTATGGTCCCCAAAGCGACAAAGCGAATAATTTGTTCCAGTGAACCATGCCGGCAGCCGCCGAACAACGTGCAAAACCCGACCGAAAAGGCGGGGAGAACACGATACCAGGAACCACCCTGATGGCCACCATTGGACGCTAGGGCCTAACCTTCTTGTAAGCTTTCCGCGTATAATGAGGCAATTACGTTCATTCACTTCATAAGCGGTTACAAGCCACATTATTTTTTTTTAGCCTCCAGCAGCAAGGAATTCTTGTTCCGCGGAATCAATGCAAGGATGAGCCTGATTGTAAGGGAAAACGTTTCCGTGGGGCCGTCGCTATCTCCAAACGATTCTGCAATGTCTCTGCGCGTCGTCAACAGTCCGCGCGAAATCCGCGTTCCTTTCCACCCCCCCCCCCCCCCCCCCTCTCTGATTATGATGTTCATCCTGTCTCACAAAAGTAACTGCTCGGGCGCTGTCACCCTCGAAAGAGAAGCTAGGCCTCTTTCTCCTCACATCATGGCGCCTTGTGTTTCGCAATACACTCCAGAATGCGTGTGGTGCGGAGAGATAGCCACCCTCTACCACTCCACATTGGGCTGTCGGGCGAGCCCGATAGAGCCCAAAATTACAAACCCGTCAGTCGAGCAGCGGGAGGAGCTTCTGTCCAGCTCCGACCCGCAAGATCAGCTTGCGCTGGTTGAGCGGGCCGAGGAGGCAGCAAGAACCAATGGGACCCTGTACCTAGGAACACCACCTGCTGCTCAAGACCCCAACCCCTAAACCCCGTCCCATTTTGCGGAATGAAGTTTATACTACTACTCCATAATGCTCACAGTTGAGCAGTCATAGAAAATGCAGTTCGAAATTCCCACTGACGAGCATGATTGGTCCGTTCATATACCGAACATCATTGCCTTGAGATATATTATAAACACCCTGGCTACAACACAACTGTGGGAGTGTGGGGAGCGCAGGTACTTTGTGCAGCCAAGTCAAGTTTGCAATTTCCACAATCCTGCTGCTTCTACAGACCATCTCGTTGACGCTGCGGCATTGTCGCACGGAATGCAATAAGTGACGTGCTCACCGTGTGCCGGTCCTCGGAGACGATGAGCTCTGCCGTCCAAAGATTCTCGTGTACGTAGAAAACGTGTCCTGCACCTCCAGTCATCCAACCACGTGTCTGCCTACAGTCGTGACCTGCGCAAATTCGTTATGGGGGTTTGAAACTGTAGCCCATTGTCAACTTTCGTCACGGTTAGCCCGGTGCCTGCTACGGTTCTCTTCAGGTATTTTCTTTGTTCTTTTCTGTTTCTGGAATTTTTTTCTCTTTTTATACATGCGATCAATTAGCATGCCACTATAGGGACCTTAGAAGACAGGAGTAGTCCGATGTTTAGGGAAATCCCCCACGGTGAAGTAAATTTATAATAAGGAAGTAATTACTAGATAGCAGCCATACGGCGTCACTGCTGAATTGCAGTGACGCCTGACATCGCACCCAATTACTCAATCATTCTCAGCATTTTCGCAGCGTATCCGTGACTCACGCATCATTCCAATGTGTCATCACTAATTTCACTTGCAACTAGTTCAGCAGGCCCCGGGGTTCCAAATACTCACACAGCACCCAGTCGTCCGCGTAGTTCATGTATATGTAGTTTCGCACACGGATCCTCGCCTTTTTTTTTTCCCTGATGTGTCACCTCCTTGCTTTTGCACTGCGCGTATATCTTCTACTATAGCGCGCTTGCAGCAGTGCACAGGTGCCAAACAACATGTAAAGCAAGACTGCAAGCATGACCAGTCCTTCAAATATACCAAACGCAACTGATCTTTTATAATTCATGAACATCATGGCCACAATACAACTGTGACAGTAAGGGGAGTTCATATACTCTAGACATCCAAAAAAAGTTCGCTTTCCTTAGTCCTGCTCCTGCGGACTATGCATTTAGATGGTTCCGCAGCATTTTAGCTTTGGCTGAATTGCGCGATGTGCTCACCGTGTGCAGGTTCTCGGAGACGGTGAGCTCTGCCGCCCAAGGCTTCAGGCGCAGCAACGTGGACAACTTCTCCTGTTCCTCCGGTCATCCAGTCCCGCGCTCGGGTACAGCACGGACCTGCACAAATTTGTTACCAAGGGGGGGGGGGGGGGGGGGGAGTAAGGGAATTAAGGGCAAGATAAGAAAAGATCCAGGCAACCCCTGGATCAGCTTCAGTTTTTATAAGGTTACAGTGCTACATGCTGTGCTCAGTTTAACGTCCCCAAACTGCTCATGAGCTATGAAAGACACCGCAGTGAAGATCTTCACAATAATCTGGACCACCCGACGTTTTAACGCGCCCGGACAGTGCACAGCCCATGGCTGCTGTTGCATTTTGCCTTAGCCCTGTGGTAAGGGTGTTCGGCTACTGAGCCGGAGGACTGGGGTTCAATGCCGAATAATGCCACTGTCTTCACACTAGAACAGCTTATGAAGGCAATATTGGAAGCCATCATATTGCTGAATTATTGTAATGAAAATCATGATGGCGGATGGAAAAGCATGGTGGAGGGTAGAGCAGCACGACATTGGGAGAGCGCCCAGGGCTACTTAGTCGGCCAGCTGTGCCGATCCCAGCCAGGCACGCTAGGTGGATTTTGAGAGAAGTATAGGTATTGGGAGGGCGATAAGACAATGGAAGTGGCATTGTCCTAGGTCGGCGTATGGAAGGGGGCAGTTTCTATAGGACGAGTCGGAACGTGCCCGAAAAAACTACAACGGGACTTCAGAGAGCAGTGGGCCCAAATTAATTTTTCGGGCGATGGGGATGCGAGTAACGGAGGGGATGAGGTCGAGAGAAGGAAGTGTGTGCAAGCGAGAGTAGCACATGTTCCGTGATTTGCTTATTTTAGAGGAGGGCTTCGCCCTCCGAGGGTGCACTTGACTAGAGGATCGCAGGTGTCCTCCATAACCACCGCAATAAAATTGCAGTACGGAAGGATGTCAGACAGGGAGGCACTATATTTCCAGTGCTATTCACCGCCTAGTTGCTGAAGGTATTCGGAGACCTAGATTGGGAACGGTTGGGGATAACAGTTGCGAGCATCCAGTCTACCCTTCGACCGCCCTAGGCGGCGCATATCCTGCCGAACTCTCTCAAGTGGCCTACAGCGACCCTTACTCTCCCGGCTCTCTCGGGGTTGGCAGAGAAGAAAGCTGGGAAGCAGCATCCACATCGTCACGTGGGCGACCCTCCTTTCCCCCTCGTGTATTCGGTGGCCGCACGGGCAGCCCACCACGGGGAGAGAGTTGAAGGAGCCATGAGACAACGCGTGACGGGATGGACGGGATGGACGGAGCCATGAGACAAACGCGGCTTTTCCAGGTGACATCGAGCTTTCCCCGTGCCCGTTTCCTGCTGCCTGCGCTACCGAGGGCGGTTATCGTATTTTGGAATCACCCCAAATAAACGATTTGCCTGCGGGCTATACCTCGGTGTGTTGGTCCTGTCGACCTCCACAGTGTAATCGGGGCTAGCGGAGTGGCATTGGTCCTGAGTGCTCGCTGTGTCGTCCTTAACATAAGCAGAACCCTTTTCGTTAGCCTCCTCGTTTCTGCCTCGTATGTGACTACTGGTGGGATACAGCTGCTGTACAGTTATCTCTTCAGGTATAATAATGGGTGGAAAATGATCCATTCCGCATGGGTTGTCCAGAAGATCTCATTTAACATCATTAAAAGGTGATGGTGAACTAAACGATAAATCTAAACTGCTAATTTTTGCAGTTTTTAGGGAGCAGTACATGGGCTTTCCTGAATTCAGTAGGCACACATTACCGCACAGAATAAAATCTTCTAAAATGCGACCTCTGGGATTAGTTTCTCCACTTCCCCAGAAAGAGGAGTTCTCCGACTAACAGATATGGCTCTGGTAGCTTTTCTATAAAGTGTTTCTAAGCATCTGAGGTTGAGGTTTCCATTAGCGACCTCAAGGTCGGATACCGGCTTCAAAAAAATCAAAAATAAATAGAACAAATTTGAGTAGGCAAATAAAAATCTATCGACCGAGAATCATGTGAGAAGCTTGGTAACAACTAGTTACGGCACCTTAGATATGTGGTGTACTGTGATCGAAGGAGACCGTTTTGATCCAGAGGCAAGTCATTTTGCTCGTTTCGATGAGTGGCGCTCCAGCTTGGCCTAAATGCCGAAAATGGCCGCAAAAGCAGCAAGCCATACAACCTCTAATGTTGCGTACCCCTTTTTTCACCCGACATTGCATACACTATCCAAAGTATACGCAAGAAAAAAAGCCGGTATTCTGGCATGAGAGCTCGGAGCGTTTATGTATGGCTTCTATGTCGACAGCAACTAATACCGCTTTTTAAGGTCGCTTTTGAGGGATATTTGATGATACGTGTTATATTACCGGTTTGATAAAAAACACAATCATGAGCAAACATACAAATTTTGCAGGACACACGCGACAGGAATAACGCTCATTAAGGCACGACAGAACCAAGTTGTATTCATTTATATGTATTTGTAAGCGGCTTCGTTGTATATTTGGCTGTTATTTTTTATTATTTATCACAAATGTCCACTTTCTTTAAATTACACTCGTGAAAACAGGTAGGCCACAACGGCGCATAGGTTGGAATGCGCGTTTTTTACATCGGCTCGCCCGTCAAAGTCCACCTGAGCGAAACCTCTCGCTTCTCTGCAAGGCATCTGAAGCCCCTGCAAAACGCCTGAAGAAAAGTGTAGTGTGCTGCCGATCCTTACGAAAACAGCTCGACAACCTAACTTATGTCCTATGATAGAAGGAAAGGGAAAGAAAAGAATGATGACGAAGCCACGAGAATCGCAAACTAAAAACAGGACTGGTGCCGGAGAAATTAAAAAGGAGAGGACAACTGTGCGCCTATGCACTCCATAACGCCTCTTTGTAATCGATTCGATTCACTAACTGTGAATGAAAAGAATAAATTGAGTGAATAGATTTGTGCGACACCGACCACGAATTTTTCACCATGATCAGCCCAATGCAAAATGTGGCGAAAAAAACACGTGGTAGGTGAACTATTCGTGATGTAGCATCTGGAATATATTTGTTCAGCGTCTAAATAATAGTTCCCAACGCAAATGGTCCGGGAAAAAGTGACGCTGCTTACGAAGCAACCAAATTAATCGAAGCTTATGCATTCGACGTGTATGTCAGTCGCATGGTATTGGCTAGACCGTCCCTTCATTCCTTCTTTATTCATTTGAGTTGTTTTCCCACTAGCCTATTTTAGCACAACGCTATACTATGTATTCATCAAACATGGCACGGCGTTTCACCCTCATCGTGGTTCGGAATTATATATAGTCGTACCTCGCTAGTACGGACTTCGTTATGTATACGTGGAGAATTTTCGCAAGGACCTAACTTTCTCATTGTGTTTACGTCTTCTTTGCATGAAAACAAACTTTGGGCAATGGAATAACAAAGCTAAGAACCTCACAGCGGCGTTCATAACGCTGTACTTATCCGCCGCATCAGCACCCGCCGCAGAGGTATGAAGGAGGATGACCTCTGTCGGCTCACGCAAGCTTTCCTCATTAGCAGGATAGTCTACTCCTACCCCTACTATCACC
The DNA here is from genome assembly GCF_055824585.1 of Amblyomma mixtum. Taxonomy (NCBI): domain Eukaryota; kingdom Metazoa; phylum Arthropoda; class Arachnida; order Ixodida; family Ixodidae; genus Amblyomma; species Amblyomma mixtum. Next base: position 20,197,521 of record NC_143019.1, read on the forward strand.
TCCGCCGGAAGGACGAGGAAGCTGTGAACAGCATTATACGTTCAGCGTACAAAGCGGCACTGGGGCTACCTCAGTACGCCAGCACACAGCACCTCCTCCAACTCGGCTTCTACAACACGCTCACAGAACTCATAGAGGCACACAAGACCGCCCAAATCCACCGCCTCTCCCGCACTAAACACGGGCGGCTCATACTTGACCGTCTCAACATCAACCCCATAGGCGACGTCCACCCCACGACGCCCATTCCGATAGGGGTCTATAGCCGCCTAGTTATAAAACCAATCCCCAAAAACATGCTACCTGGCCGCCATGATACGCGCCGTCAGCTGAAAGCCCAAGCACTAGATGCCACATACCTTGCCGACGAACACGCAATATACGTAGATGCTGCACGGCAAAGTGCAAACACATACGTGGCTTGTGCAACCACGCCACAATCTACTCTCGTCACCGCCGCCACAGTAGTAGCTCACTCTCCGACAGCGGCAGAAGAAACCGCCATCGCGCTGGCCATCGCTGACCCACGTACCCGCACAGTCCTCAGCGACTCCAAAAGAGCAATACAAAATTACTCGGCAGGTGTTATCTGCCACCCCGCTGCACGCATCCTTCGCGGCTGCACTCCCGATCATAAGACCAACCTGGTCTGGGCACCCGCCCACGCGGGAAACTCTGGAAACGAAGGGGTCGACCGACTAGCCCGAGGACTAACCAACCGGGCGGCCGGCCCCACGGACCCAGACGCTCTTGCCGAGGCTCCCCAGACCTTTGCCGAAATTACCAACCTCCACAGAGAGATGAGACGCCAGTTCCCGCCTCCACACCCCGACTTGAATTGAGCGCAAGCCACCTTGCTCCGCAGGTTGCAGACACACTCCATCCTTAGCCATTCTAGGCTTTCACTCATCACAGACGGGGAATACGACCCCGTCTGCCAAAATTGTTACCAGGGAGAAATCGCCACCCAGGCGCACAACCTCTGGGGTTGCGCTCGAAATCCGCCCCCTAGAACATTACTGCCAGCTCCCTCCGAGGAAGGATGGAACCAACTCCTCAGAAGGCCAGACAAGAGCATCCAACTGGCACTCATTTCGTGGGCCCAGGAAGTCGCCCCCACCTGGGGGCCACACCAAGCCCACCTGCCCTAAATCCCGCCACTCTATGGCAATAAAGTTCAATAACACTTTTTGCTGGGCGAGTTGGTTCATTTTGCTTGAGTGGATGCTTGTAGCGCGACAAAAACAGACAAGGGACAGAAGACGAACGGGACAAGCGCTAACGGGACAAGAACGGGAGCGCTTGTCCCGTTCGTTGGTTGGTTGGTTTATGGGGTTCAACGTCCCAAAGCGACTAAGGCTATGAGAGACGCCGTAGTGGAGGGCTCCGGAAATTTCGACCACCTGGGGTTCTTTAACGTGCACTGACATCGCACAGTACACGGGCCTCGAATTTCTGCTCCAAAGAAATTCAACCGCCGCGGCCGGGATCGAACCCGCGTCTTTCGGGCCAGCAGCCGAGCACCATAGCCACTGAGCCACCGCGGCGGCTGCTTGTCCCGTTCGTCTTCTGTCCCTTGTCTGTTTTTTGTCGCGCTACAAGCATCCACTCAAGCTATGGCAATAAAGTTGTTTCTCTCTCTCTCTCTCTCTCTCTCTCTCTCTCTCTCTCTCTCTCTCTCCTGCGTTTCAGTAAGCATTTCGACCAATGCAAAGCAGTAACCTCGTCTTTGTCGCAGCGCACGAGTAATTTTTTTTTTTTCTCTCGATCCCCTACTCTTAATTTTCCGGAGGCTAACGTGATTTGTGGCCGATGAATTTCCTCACCAGGGAGGGAGCTTGCTAGATAGAGGCAGAACGGTACTGGAGACCAAGAACTTAGGTTTACGTACAACCAATATAAAATATTCGAAAAAAAAAACAATAGCTGTCACGTGGTTGGACCAAATGAGCAATCCGTTCGCTGCTGTCTCCCGTGCGGCGGTTCTTCCAAAAGCAAAAGGGAGAGAATGAACGCCTACAGCTTCCTTGCCTTCGGCTAGGCAGGAAACTACGACCACGCCTTTGCCCTCTACTACATGCAGAACTCGGGAGAAGCGCTCAGTAATTTCTTCGAAAAGCGAGACAGCACTTGCCTCCAAGTCATAAGTATCAACAGAGCAGCATGGCTGTCTAAGCGTCTCTCGGGTTACTCGCACGGTCCACGGATCCGGAGCCCTCAAAGCACCCCGCTGCAGCCCGGCCGCGGCTCTGAAACCTTTAACGGCTCGTCAAGGAGACCTGAGCTGATCTGCTGATAACTTCACGCCTACTTGTGGGTTGCCCCTCCACTGTTCTGTTCTCCAGTCACCGCCCTAACAAGCGGAGGGCAGGCAAGAATGCACAAGGCGCGGGTATTCAAAGGCAGCAAGCTGTTACGTCGTCTCGTGGCCTGCTAAAGCGGCGTACAGCGCATTCCGTAGGTCGACGTGTCCACGCAGAAAATTTACAGCAATGGTGAACAAACCTCAGAATACAAGCTGATGGGCTCGTTACTTGGGTCAACTGAGAATGCCGATGGCACACTTTTGAAGTCAACAAGGCGGTACGAATGCGCGCGGCGATGATCTCGTGGCACTGAGCTCGTGGCTACGTAAACTCAGCACCTGTTTGTGCCCCGGCCACGGTCACATCTAGTATAGGGAGGTATACGGGGACACCGGAAACGAGCAGGGCGCGAACACTCGTCCAGGGAGTTCAACTCTGACGCCACCAACGCTAAAAACAACCTGCGGCATTCCTCGGAGGAAAAAGGAACGCAACCACTCGCCTAGACCAAGCTGCACAACTTCGTTTTTTGTTTATTTACAATATTGTAAGCTTATCTTGTGATGTTGCACTTCGACCCACTGATGCACATCTACGGTGTCAGTACACTAGCTACCACTCTTTCTGAACAGCCAGAACATCCTACATCTCAACCAAGCAAGCTGTTCATGAATATGTAGAAAATTCTTTGGAAGCTGTCTAGTGAAGGCGATGCGAAGCCAGTCGAAAGCCTTACAATGGCCAGCATGAAGTTCGGAAGAATGGAACTGAATGTCCCCAGTGCCGCCGGATGCCCACCGGCGATACAATGGGCACAAGATTCCCCTGGCCTGGTGCTCGGCTTCTTTATGGTGAAATACTTGGGAAATGGGTCTTTGACCCCACCTTGTGCAACGAAAAAACCTTGTGCCGTGTCGCTCTTTGACCTCTTATGGCCTTGCGCTATAAGAATTCATCGTCATAATCAAGAATGGAACTGAATGCTTCTATGAAGAGCAAGAGTGGCGAGTACACATGCGAATTTAGTGCGCTTATGAAGAAAACAAAAAACACTTGGATTAAATCTAGCCATCGAAGAGTGCTGCCATGGCTTGGGTCTCCACAGAAAACGCTTCAGTATCTTTGGGACAATGGTGACCGAGAGAACGCCCTTCACGTAGCTCAGCTTTGTCTGCATTGAATAATAATGCTCTCCTCGGTATGCACAGAGGCAAACTCTCGTCACCAACTTCTTTTCGTAATAAATTGGCTTGTTTTTCCCGGATATTCGTTTCTATGAATAATCAACTTTATGGACACATTCACGGGGACATTATCATCACTATCAGCATCAGCCTGACTGCGCCCACTGCAGGAAAAAGGCCTCTCCCATATCTCTCCAATTAACCCTGTACTTTGCCCGCTGCAGCCATCGTATGCCCGCCCACCTAACTTTATGCCGCCCCCTGCTACGTTTGTCTTCTCCTGGAATACACTCCGTTACCCTTAAGGACCAGCGGTTATCTTGCCTTCGCATTACATGCCCTCCCAAGCCCACTTCTTCCTCTTCATTGCAACTAGGATATCATTAACGTCCGTTTTTTCTCTCACCCACTCCGCCCGCTTCCAATCTCTTAACGTCACACCTATCATTTCTCTTTCCCTAGCTCACTGCGTTGTCCTTAACTTAAGCTGAACTCTCTTTGTTAGCCTCCACGTTTCTGCCCCATAGGTGAGTACCGGTAAGATACACCTGTTATATACATTTCTCTTGAGGGATAACGGCAAACTGCCATTCATGATCTGAGAGAACGTGCCATATGCGCTCCACCCCATTCTTATTCTTCTAGTTATTTCCCTCTCATGATCTGGATCAGCGGCCACTACCTGCCCTAAGTAGAGCCATTCTCTTACCACTTCCAGCACCTCGCTACCAATTGCGAACTGCTGTTCCCTTGCCAGACTGTTGAATATTACTTTGGTTTTCTGCATGTTAATTTTAAGACCTACCGTTCTGCTTTGCAGCTCATCTCTTGAGAGACTGAGCAAGGCAATGGCATCAGTGAATCGCAGATTACTCAGGTATTCTCCATTAACTCTTCTCCCCAACTGTTCTCATTCCAGTCCCCGGAATACCTCCTGTAAGCAGGCAGTGAAGAGCATTGGCGAGATCGTATCTCCCTGCCTGACACCTTTCCTTATTAGAATTTCATTGCTGACCTTATGGAGAACTATGGTAGGTGTGCAATCGTTACAAATATCTTCCAATATTTTCACACAACACTTTTCTACACCCTGATTCTGCAATGCCTGCATGATTACTGAGGTTTCTACTGAGTCGAATACTTTCTCCTAATCAATGAAGGCTATATATAGGGTTGATTATATTCTGCGCATTTATCTATCACCTGACTGATTGCGTGAATATGGTCTATTGTCGAGTATCGTTTACGAAAGCCTGCCTGATCATTTGGTTGATTGAAGACTAAGGTTGTCCTGACCCTATTAGCGATTACCTTAGTAAATACCTTGCAGGCAACCGACAATAAGCAGATCGGTCTGTAATTCTTTAAGTCCCTGACGTCTCCTTTCTTATTAATTAAGATAATGTTAGCGTTTTTCCAAGCTCTAGGTACGCTCGAAGTCACAAGGCATTGCGTATACTGGGTGGCTAGTTTTTCGAGCACAATCTCTCCTCCATCCTTCAACAAATCTGCTGTTATCTGATCCTCACCAGCTGCTTTTCCTCTTGGCATTGCTCCTAAGGCTTTCTACTTCCTCCTTTGTTACTGATGGGATGTCCCATTGGTGTGCTCTACTGCATCTCTCAGTAACATTCTGATTGCAATCGCTACTGTATAGATTTGTGAAGAACTGTTTGGCTACTTTAACTATCTTATCCATATTGATAATGACATTGCCCTCTTTGTCTCTTATCGCATAAATCTGGTTTTTACCTATGCCTAGAATTTCTCTTCACTGCTTTTAGGCTACCTCCGCTCTTCAGAGCATGCTCGATTTTCTCCATGTTAAAGTTCCTGATGTCGGCTACCTTGCGCTTATTTATTAACTTCGACAGCTCTATTAGTTCTATTCTATCTATGGAGTTAGACGTCCTCATGCTTTGCCGTTTCTTAATCAGATCTTTAGTCTCATGAGATAGCTTCCCGGAATTACGAGCCAGAACAAGGGAGAGGCCCCTCATCCATCGCTCACGGTGCCGGAGGCTGGCCTTCTTCGGCACATCCAAATGAATGCAGCTATCACCCCGTCTCGCCTCTTTCTCTATCGCTATCGATCAGACCCTTCCTGTCCCAACTGCCCCTGTATCTATGTGGACCTGGCTCATTTCCCTTCTATTGCCCGGCTGCTCAGCAGTCGGGTTCCTACCCCAACCTTCTTTATCCATCACCACCTGGCTCGACTGGCTTGGCGCTGAAGGGGAGGCAGAACAGCGACTCCTGGTCGCCCAGGCGGTCGACATGCTCGGCCTGTAAATTTTGGCCGAATAAAGGTCTTGTACTACTACTACTAGGTTATGCGGGTGGAGATAAGAGTTCATTATATTTATATTTACTATTTATATGTATGGAACGAGAATACACGGAAATATTGTTCACGACTCGAAGGGAAGCACTCCGATTATACCTGAAAACCTGCGATTCTCTTGCTTTTTCGTTCTTTTTTTTTGTTAAATGAACGGCTGTATGTGTTAAAAGCTGCCGTAATTACGTCCCCCTGCTAATGTAGTCTGTGTAAATAATGCTATTTGTGAGGTTCTTGTTTAGTATTCTTTCAGTGGCTGCACAGATGGCGTAACATTCGGCAGTGAAGATGGAAGCACATTGCGGAAGCCTTACTATTTCATTCAAATTCCCTTGTGCCACTGTGCTTCCAACGTAAACATCTGTTTCTGAACCATCTGTACAAAAAGCTCTGAAAGTACTGTACTTTTCCCCGAGCGCAAGAAGTTCTTCTATTACATGTTGCTTTGTGGTTTGTTTTTTTACGGAACTCTGCAAGAGTGAAATCACAGATTGCACGAAAATTGTACCAAGGGCCGCAGTGGATCTCGTCTTCGATCAATGCCAGGTAATGTGTCTTCTACGAAGATGTTTTGGCACATCTCTTCAAAACGCAAAAGCATGTGGCCTGGTAGTTTGCGGTTTATTGTTAAAAAGTATTCTAGAAGGGCACATTTTAACTATTTGGTGACAGACGTGTTTAGGTTGTGAACGAATTTCTAGAATATATGAACACGTAAGCATGGTTCTTCTGTCTGTAAATGATGGTTGGTTAGTTCCTACATCAAGACTATTTATGGGCAACTACCTGTAGGCGCCAGTGGAAAGTTATGTAATGGATCCACTCGTTTATGATACGATGGTCTCGCTGACCATGCAATATACATCCATAAACCAGGACAGAGCGTTCCACAGAGTGGTATATTGCTAAAAGACATGTCCTATCTGCCCCCCAGTGTTTTCGTGAAGGTACTTTGTGTATGCTCAAGGATCGGAAGGCTTTCTTATTCAGCGCGTTTATGAGAGGCTGGCAAGGGAGCTTTATGTCATACGTTATGCCTAGAAATTTATGTTGATCTTTTACGGGTAGCTCAGTTTCGTTCAGGTGTAGGGTGGAATCTGCCTTTAAGCCTCGTTTCAGAGAGAAAAAAAATGGGCACTGTTTTCTCTAAAGAAAAGCGGAAACCATTTCTGTCTGTCCATGTTGTCAGTTTATTTCACTTGTTGGCACATTGGACGATGTGCAGCCCATCTGAAGAACGTCTACATAGAGTGAATACATAATGCACCTTGCAATTATTTTAATAACAGAGTTCTCCTTTACCACAAAAAGTGTTACGCTTAAAATACGCCCCTGTGGTAATCCATTTTACTTAATGAAATTCCTCGAAAGGGTTGAGCCTAGGCGTACGAGGGGGTACCCAAAAGAAACCGGACTGATTTTTTGAATCGGCACAGCTTCTGTGGTACCGCGTTTTGCCGCTAGGAGCGCATAGAACGAACATTTCAGTGTCAGTTAGCCGAGTGCCGTCGCTGAAGGAGGTCAGGCTAGTTTAGGCAGAGTTTTAAAGTGACGACTGTTTTGTGTGAGTGTCGTTTTTGCAATGGCTGATTTTCGTGAACAGCGTGCGCCGGTGAAAGTCTGATTTTTTCTCAGAAAAAGTGGAACGGAAACTCTTGAAATATTCAGAAAGACGTTCAAGGACGATGCTATGGGGACAACTCAAGTGTTCCTGAATTAAATCCTGAATCAAAGCAACAGTCATGCCAATAGAAAACTTCAAATTCACCTCGCCTCAAGAAAGCTCGTCAGGTGAAACCAAACCTCAAAACAATGCTGATTTGTTTTTTCGACATGAGATGAGTCGTCCATTCAGAATTTGTTCCACAGGGTCAGACAGTTAACCAGGCCTTCTGTTTGGATGTTTTGAAAAGATTGGGCAAGAGTGTTTGGTGGAAGCGGCCTGATTTGTGGCGGACGGGTGACTGGTCTTTCCACCATGGCAATGCCCCTGCTCACACAGCTCTGTCTCTACGACAAATTCGGACCAAAAATAGCATGACCTCTGTTCCTCAACCTTCATACTCACCCGACCTTGCCACGTGCTACTTTCTCTGTTTCGTAGAATGAAAAGACAGGTGAATGGAAAGCGTTTCGCTGATGTTGCTGAGGTGAAGAAAAAAACGACGGAGGGACTGTCAAGCATCACAAAAGATGAATTTAAACAATGTTTTGAAAAATGGAATGAAAGATTCGACAAACGTATCATTGTAAGTGGAGAGTACTTTGAAGGATATTGAAGGTCTGTGCTGAAAATGTGAACAAATTAGTTCAAACAAAAATAAGTCCGGTTTCTTTTGGGTACCCCCTCGTACATGGAATGAACGGTTAGATAAGAAGTCTTTTAGGCAGGTCAACATTCTGCCTCGGATGCCAAGCTCGGCAAGGTCTTGAATAATTCCGAACCTGTAGGTTGTGTCGTATGCCTTCTCTAAATCAAAAGAGACTGCAGTGTTGTTTGTGTACAAGAGCTTCCCGGACAGCATTTCAAGACGAACTAGGTGATCTGGAGTGGAGCATCCCTTTTTAAAACCACACTGACGGATGTCAAGAAGTTCGGAGGATAGAAGGACAAAAGCTTATCTCATATTCAGGACACTTTCAAAGTATTTTGAGAGGCAACCGGTAAGGGCTATGGGTCTATAATTGTTAGGAGAGGTTGGTGGCTTTCCTGGTTTAAGAAACTGCACAATAATAGTTTTTCTCCAGGCTTCGGGTACTTTCCCCATTGCCCAAAATTTGTTACAAAAAAGTCTTCAAAGTGTATCTACGACATATCTGGAGAGATAGGCTAGCATTTGATAATGTACCGTCTTTGTCAAAAGTAACCAGGCTGCATGGTTTGCTTCTAGCTTGTATAGTGGAGCCCATGGGGCTTTCCTAAAGATCAAAAGAGGTTGGAAGGTAAGAAGACACCCAGTCCTTACCTTTAACGACCATTACAGCTTCAGGGAAGCCGTAAGGGCTCCACTGCACGAGCTAGAAGCAAACCATCCAGCCTGGTTACTTTTGACAAAGACGATACTTCATATGGGTCGGGTGCAGCCTTTTTATCAGTGGAAATTAGTTCATGGATTTCTTGAAGCGTGATTGAACTATTTCAAGGTTCATTTGTGCTGCCACTTGTTGTCAGTGTGTTTTTCAGCTGTGTTTTTATATTTTAGGACTGTTTCTGTGTACTGTGACGAACTGGAAACTGCAGAAAAGTATTCACCCGAAATGCTTTCCTGTTCTATATCTGTCTGTACAGCAGGGGCTGTCAGAAGGCGAACTGTGAATGGGGAATAGCTGCCATTTATCTTTAGAGCTTTCTCCCATATGTGTTTTAATGTTTTTGAGCTGTTTATGACGACACATAATTTTGCCGAGAAGTTTTTGCGGCACTGTGACGGATACATCGGTCTTTCGCTCTCTCCTTAACAGACCCGTGTACTGTGCGATGTCAGTGCACGTTAAAGAACCCCAGGTGGTCCCAATTTCCGGAGCCCTCCACTACGGCGTCTCTCATAGCCTCAGTCGCTTTGGGACGTTAAACCCCATAAAAAAAACCAAACCAAAGTTTGTTCAATTATCCTGCGTTGCATACCTACGGGAAAATCCCCAAGCATTCTTTTCTATCTTTTTAGCTTCCCTACGTTCTTGTATGCAATACTTTTTTACTCTGTTTTACTACTCCAGAGGACTGAGGGATGACTAGGCGCGCAGCGGTAAAGTACACGTCGTGAAAAGTTCGTTAAGGTTGTCTAAAACTGAGGTTGTCGGTAACTATTTTTTTCTAGGCTGGCCTTTTCTCGGAACAGTGCCCTGTAGACGAGATGCAGCTTCCAACGTCATGATTTTGATGGAGTGACTTCTAGTGAAGATGTTGATTAGTATAGGCAGATGATCACTTCCATGTGGGTTATCTAGGTCATCAAATTTTGTATCTAAAAATAGATGGCGAACTAAAAGATAAATCTATACAGCTCATTTGTCCTGAGCTAGGAGAACAACAGGTTGGTTTTCCAGTGTTTAATAGATAGAGGTCATTACACAGTATAACATCCTCAATGAATTGTCCTCTAGTGTCAGTTTTGTCAGTACCCTGAAAGCTGGAGTGCGCGTTAAAATCTCCAGATATTAGATATGGCTCTGGGTGCTGCTCCAAAAGGTCTTTTAATTCATGATTGCTTAGATTAACATGTCGCTCCAGGTACACGCAGCATACCGTAAATGTTTTAAATGTTTGTAGGATGGCTGCCACAGTTTCTAATCTAGTTTTAAGCTTGTGTTCGCGAAATGCAACTCCATTTTTAACGATGATGGGAACGCCATCCGAACGTCTGCTAACCTGCTCTCGGTTGCGGCGGAAGATATTATAGTTTTTTTAGAATGTTTTCGTGCTTAGAGCCTAAGTTTGTACCTCGATCGCATGGCATTTGGAGAACGTTGGGACAGAGTAAAAGAAATAGAAAAGCGACAAGCTAGAACACACCAGGTTCTGGCACGCATCGTAGTTTCTTTGTATAGTGGACACCGTAGCGTAAAAGCCCATCGGCATTTCACTTTTCAAAAGAAGCGCAGCCGTTTTAACGAAACGCTGGGCCGCGGTTTCGTTTTCTGTACGGAACCAACACGGAGGACTTGGTTCTCGGAGCGGCGAGAGTTGGCGCTGCGTATTTCGCATATCGCTATTAGGCATGCACATGAGTACGTCGGATGGCTGCCCTCACGATTCACGCACAGATGTGGTTCAAGTGTACAGTTATCAGAATCATGTTCGTGTGAAGCATGCTTCGCGCAAGTCAGTTGGCTTCGGCAGCTCTGAGAGCTGTCGCCATACCGTTGGCACTGAAAGCAACGTCGTGGGTTTGGTATGTACTGCCCGAAGTGAAGTTTCATACAGCCGATTTCTACGGATTCTGGGAGTATATGCTTGATGTGAAAGTCAGGATGATGTGTTTCGTGGCTATTTCTTGGTCGCCTCTCCTCATTTTTATTCTCTACACGTTAGTCACGTTTTGTTCCTCTAGTCCTTCAAGAAGTACTTCTGTTACATGCCTAAGGCCGTCGTCTGCGTTAACTCCTCGCACTGTGCTCAAGGATCGGGGTGGGTTGAGTGTCACTGGTGTGTCTCCAAAAGAGGTGACTTCTGCTTACTTTTCGTGCTGGTGGTTGTACAGGATTACTAGTAGGAGGTCACCGTTTGCTGGTTTTTGTATCTTATAGCCCTGGCCTATGCTATCTGTGAAAGTTCTGGTGACAAGAAATGGTGTAATGCATCTAGCCGTTCTTCTCTGCGTGTTCAGAGTGCACTTCGTGGAACCGTTCTAAGCTGTTTTGGTTATTTGGGAAGAATTTTGCTGTCTCGGTGCGCCCTCTTTTGCAGCGGAGATCGGCGTTAAAAAATGAGAAGCCATAAAAAAGTTTTGGTGTTCAACAAAGGCGCCAGCCGCCCACCGCGGAGCCCAACATGGGGACTGGACAGGAGCCCTTAAAAAGCCCTACGCACGCCAACTGCGCACCACCACTGTAACCTAATATGGCGCGAAACAGGGTCGTCCGCCACACAATGTTAGCCCTCGCCGCCGGGAAAAAAGGAAAAACCAAGAAGAGAGTAGGAGATAGGACAGTTCTAAGAAAGAAGATCAGAACGGCAAGCGACAGCAGATCGCAAACGGCCAACTACAAATCGCCCCCCCCACCCCCCACCCCACTCCGAAGGGGAGATCGCACGACAGTGACCCTTCCGGTTTACGGCAACGTCTTAAGCGTGGGAAACGCTCGGGAGGTCATAATTGAATGTGTTCTAGGAAGGCGCCGGATAGACCCGTGTAGAACTCAACTCCGGGGTCAGTTTAGTTTGTTTTCTTTTTAATTTTAACTTTTTAATTTTAAGAGAGAGTGTAGTGTGCCCTATCAAAGTTGTAGGGCGGGACGCGCGCTTCGGAGAGCCAATCGCTTTTGTGGAGATCGCTCTGTGCATCGTATTTTGGAACTGATTTGATTACTTTTTTTAATGTGTTTTGAGGAAGAGTTAATAATACGATCAACATGGAAAGGGGCAGCACGCAACAAGGAATCAATCGTGTTGAGGCCGGCTGCTACTGGATGCTTCCTGTATTTGAGACGGACTTCGAGGTTTTAAGCCGAGCCCTGAAGAAAACAAAATTAGTTTGAGAATTGGTTCTAAGGAAAGGAAATGATGCAGTAACTGCATCACACATCTCGGTGGACAACCCGAAAAGCGCCGCAAAGGAAGGAATAAAGGTAGGAGTGGAACGGAGGTAGCCTAAAAGCAGTGAAGAAAAAACTACTCATAGGTAGATACTAGATGTATGCGCTAAGAGACAAAGAGAGAAATGTCATTAGCAATATATATCTTTTAACCACTCAAAATGCCCTTCTGAAACTATCATTTGTGACTATTTTAGATCTGACGAAGATGTATCTCGGAGTGCTTTTATAGCTGCATGCATGAATTTTAAACATATGTATGTACGTAAGCTGCATTTGTTCAATGCTCTGTAACAATTTCTTGTACAATTTGCTTTTGCCTCCCTGCTTGGACCAAAAAGTCTCCAGTATCATGTAAATAAAATAAATAAAAATATGGATAAGATAGTTAAAGTAGCCAGAAACAATACTAGCCACGAACATAACCTTCGCAAATGTGGCGCTACATCCAAGCCTTCTTAATAAGACACAATCAACGGCCCAGATCCAACTCGGCACTATACCGTCACCTCCGTTCTCCCTCCCCAACCGGGGCACTCCACAAGGAGCTCTTCTCTCCCCCCTCTTATTTAATGTAACTCTAGCCCCGCTGGCCAAACAACTGACCAACATACCTGACCTCCACTCGGCAATATACGCCGACATCAACGACTGAAGGCTCCACAGGAGAGGCGCAAGACACCTTACAATTGGCAGTTGATATCATCACCTCGAACCTGACCAATATGGGCCTTATGTGCTCCCCGCTCAAATCGGAACTGCTGATGATCAGACCACTTCCCCGGGATCCACGCATGCACCTCCGAATGTACGACGACCACATACCGCTGGTCCCCTGGAGTTGGTCAATAGACTCCTTGGACTCCAACGTCCTTGACTCCATAGGTCCTTGGACTGCACATACAGGACGCTTTGGATGCAACCTTCCCTGTACAACTCCTAGAGAAGCGAACCAAACAAATCGAGGGTCTTGTCCACAGTGTAGCCACATGCAACCATGGACTGTCGGAGAGGGAAACCTTTAATATGACAGACGCCCTCATCACCAGACACGACTTTTCACGTTCCTTACCGCTTTCTCACAAGACAAAGCTGATGCTTTTATTAGAAAGGCAATAATCTCAACGCTCCGCCTACCACAGTCGCTTAGCACAAATCACTACTCTCAACGGGCACCTACAAAACTATCTCGGAACTCCACGAAGCCAAACGAGACAACCAGATACTTCAACTAACCCGCACAGAAACCGCCCAACATCTCTTACGGCATCTTCGCCAGGCTCCAATCTACCTGCTCACCTGCCCCCAACTATCAAATCATTGCACCTGACATCCAGGGTCCAATGCGCATCAAACCTCTACCCAGAAATATGAGCCCCGAGCTACACGGGGCCAGACGCCAGGCACGAGCCTAGTATTACAACAAGCACTACAGAGGCAGACCCGACATGTATGTAAACGCGGCACAACGCACCCTACCGGGCTATTATGCCGCTGTCCCCGCCTACTATCGAGGATGGCACCATCGGGGCCGCAGCCACCTTCCCCACGGAGGCTGAAGGCGCGGCCATGGGCTTGGTGCTTATACACTACGCACAAGATCCCAACATCACGGATATCTCCACCGTCTCCAAAGCTGTGTACCGTCACTCAGCAAAGCGTTATCACGTCAATCGCCCGACGCATTCTCGCATCAGGACATACGCTTACCCAAGAGATAACCCTCACGTGGGTTTCTGGGTAAGTATCGATCCCCGGTAACCAGCGTGTTCATACGCTGACTCGAGAACTATCCTTCAGGCCCCAAGAAGATGGGACACCCAAACCCACGCAGGAATCCTCTCGGGCTCTTCTCACATTAAAAAACCACTTATTACAAAAACAGGCGCTTACCCTCCCACCACCTCACCGTACACGAAATTCAAAATACAGTGCAGTCTGGCGGCAACTGCAGACATTCATCGCCACCACCCCACCTTGACCTCCCTACTCTGCTCAACATGTGGGGCGGCCAAGGCACCCTCATACACAACCTGTGGGGGACGTTTTATGGTGGTTTAACGTCCCAAAGCGCCTCAGGCTATGAGGGACGCCGTAGTGGAGGGCTCCGGAAATTTCGACCACCTGGGGTTCTTTAACGCGCACTGACATCGCACAGTACACGGTGTAGGAATGCCCCCAACCGATGGCAGGTCCCCCATACCCAACCGGTCCGCCTCCTCATGGAATGACATTCTGCTAGTTGCTCAACCAGCTAGCCAATCATGGCAAGTGTACAGAGTTCTCAGTGAAGCACAGACGCCTGGACTCTTGGTCAAGAACAAAGGATCCTTTTTGTTAAAATAAAGCTGTCCCTCCCACATCCCCACACGTGTCAAAGGCGATATGCTGGCCACGCCCAGGTAGCACGGAAAATTAGAACAATCTTATGAAAAATTTATGCAAGTTCAGTAACATTGTTACATTGAAACGTTGCATTAACTGTTAGAAATTAATATTTAAGTTTATATGTTACACATAAAAATTAGTTTAACACTGAACATGAATATTATTCCAATCCTGGCTTTCAACTCTTGTTATAATGTTAAAAATGAACAAATGATGGTAAACGCTGCAGCATAAACATATATTTAACGTTCCAAGTCAGCAATGTCTCCTTATTGTTTATTAAACATTATTATATTTGAATCATAACTATAAAACACTGCAGATATATTTCTAGCACCGAGTCCCAGAACACTCTCCACTAATTTTACAGTAAACATGTTTTTCAACTAGCAGTGCTTCGCGCAACTAAATCTCTTAGATTGTGCCCGCCATAGGTAACATGCTCAAGCAGATTATTTTGTTAAACTGCTTATTATCCTTTCGCGACTACCACTCATGGGACACCTCTCAGTAATGGGCGTGTAAGCTTGACTCCACTCCATGCTTTCGGAGGTAAGTACATTCTAGTCGCATGTTGTGCTCTACTGTAGAGACGAAGTGTCGCCTTCGTTGCTGGTCCTTGCAAAGCGTTGATTAAATTGTCACAATGGTGGGCCTGCATACTAGTGCAGGGTTGCTTCATTATTTTCGACAATATTACATTTACGTTGTTATAATGTTTAATTAATGTTAGAAAAAGTTTACTAGGATGTTCATCTGTAACGTAAAGAAATTATTAAAAAATGTCATTAAGAAAACTTAATTAACGTTTGACCAAAAGAAAAATGTCACATTGGTCTAATGCTTCGGTGCTACCTGGCAGGCAGAGGGAACTGAGGGTGATTTTTAGGACGCCATAGGTAATGACGATCAAGTGCCTCGGTACTGATCCGTCTACTGCCGAAGCACTAAAAAAACTGACTTTGCGGTAAAGAGAAAACGTCACGGTCATTCACCAGAACTGACAAGCCCCTGCACGCCAGAAAACGTAGTAAAGTTTGCAACGTGGCTCAGCATAGAGTTACGTAACGGTTACAAAATGCAGGCAGGTCTGTAAATGTGACTTCCAAAGCAAACCATTTCTTGGGTGAATTAACTTTTGCCTGGGATCATCGAAAGAAAGTCGACATAGCAGCGACAGTGACTCGTGTACCATACAGTCGTGGGGATCCCACGCTGTTCAAGCGAAACTCTGAACACTGTTGCCACAGACGCCATGAACGGACACCATGGCGCTCACTATGTCTTGAAATACTCAAGTTATAGGCGGAGCTCCAATCACAAAGCAGTGGTCGCCCGGCGGTGTCGGAAAGTTATACACGCAGCTGGTACTAGGAAGTGCATGGTCTTCTGCAGTGTCCATCACGACACATTCAAGCGGTGTCTATCTAACAAAAGGTAAAAACAGGGCTAATTTAACACACAGCACACAGAAAGGCGGACAGGACGGGCGCTGTCGTTCGGAGCCCGTCCCGTCCCGTCCCGTCAGTCTTTCTGTGTGGTGTGTGTTAAAGGTGCACCGAAGAGTAATCGAAGCTAGTCTTTTGAGCGCGGGAACTCGATCTACACGTTCCGAGCATTCATGGAAACTTCGAATTATTGTCCTGTGCGACCGATTTCCGTAATTTAAATCGGATTAAACATCCCGGCTCCCACCTTTTTTTGAACTCGCCGCAGACGGTAGGAGGAGTCAACTAACGCGTGAAGTGAGTTTCAGGCGGTCGTGTGGCGGCTTCGCTTTCGCTTGTATTTTGTTTTTTAGGTTGCCGTGAATAAATTACTCCAGCCAGAGGCTACATAGCCGCAAATTAGGCCCACAGAAATAAAAATACGCGCGGACTCTTTGCTTTCGCCGACCGGTACGTATCATTCCGCCGATGGCAGAGCGGCAAGCCGCCACGGAACTGGTTGAAATATCGGTTGACTCCTCCTACCGTCTGCGGCGAGTTCAAAAAAAAGGCGGGAGACGGAAGTTTAATTCGATTTAAATTGAGGAAATCGGTCGCACAGGACTATAATTCGAAATTTCTAAGAATTCCTAGAACATGTAGATCGAGTTCCCGCGGTAAAAAGACGAGTTCAGACTACTATTCAGTGTACGTTTAAATTACAGCTATATTTACTTTTTCCTAGACAACGCTCCACCAACTAACCTTGCGACCGCGTAGCGCATACCGCTGCATGGTCGACGTCGAATGCAGGCGCTGAACTGCATGCTGAGCACGATAATACGTAGTCTGGCGATTTGCAGGCGATCACTTCGGGCCTAATTCACCTAAAATAAAGTACTCTAACGCTGTGCAATGCCTCAAGAAGGCTGAGTACAGCACACATCAGCACAGCTAGTCATTAGGTTTCTCAACACTGTACCGCCATTTTTATTATTGGCTGGCGAGTAAACGAACCTTACACCAGTAAAAAGTTGTTGGTGCCTTTCGGCCTAAGCGACAGTGAACCTTCATGTTGCGCTGGACTATGCAACCGCTGTAGGAAAACAGCCAAAAAAAGTTTGTTTACATGTCATGTACTGGGGCTGTCTATAGCACTCTGGGAAGTCCCGGACAGGTGAGCAACAGTTCGCCTCACAGCCGACAGATTTGGACCGCCAAAGCGAGCCACGGTGCATGGCCCGGATTCGAACTAGGCAGGCTGTACTACATACCGAGTTTTTCACTTAAGAAGACCTGCGAGTTTTGAAGATGGGCTTTTTGAGCTACACGAGCGCTTTTTCAGCACAGCATTGTCCGCAGTGTAGCGCATCAGAATACAGTTAAGAACTACTAACTAGTAGTATGGTAACTGATATAAAATAGTGAACTTTTAATTATTACTGTTAGTCTCCTTATTTACTGATAGGCATGTGGCCCAGCGCAAATAATATGAATATCAGTTTTTAGAATTGAAACGCTCTCCGCGCTATGGCCCAAATAATATTGGCTATTTGGACGAGCACTGCAGGGGTTGCTTCGCCTGCAAGCTTTTCGAGAGCGCGTGTATTTTGACGCGACGTAGGCAAAATTGTTGGCACCGAAAGTAAATGCTTTTGGTTTATTGGTTTATTGGGGTTTAACGTCCCGAAGAGGCTATGAGGGACGCCTTAGTGAAGGGCTCCGGAAATTTCGACCACCTGGGGTTCTTTAACGTGCACTGACATCGCACAGCACACGGACCTCTAGAATTTCGCCTTCATCGAAATTCGGCCTCCGCGGCCGGGATCGAACCCGCGTCTTTCGGGTCAGCAGCCGAGCGCCGTAACCACTGAGCCACCGTGGCGGGGCGAAAGTAAATGCGTTTTCGAAATTCTAAAAACTGGCATGGATATTACTCACGAAGGATTTCACGCATCTCACTAAATAAAACTGAGCAACAACTGCAAAGTTTAGTTAACCAGCCTACAAGTTAGCATGTTTTAGCAGTACTCTGATGAGCTATACCGCTGACAATGCTATGCAGATAAAAAGCACTCTTCTAACTGAAAAAGCCCATATTAAAAAATTGCTGAACATCTTAGGTGAAACATATATGGTGTTTTTGGCAAAGCCCGTATACATACTTCTCTGCGAACAGTTTCTAACATTGCGAAATCATAAGTGAAAAAAATGGCAGAATGGCAGTGGCTTAGCTCTGGTTAAGCCTGGATATACAAGCGAAAAGCTGCAGTTATGCTTTGCTTGACGTCATGGCTGTCGCAGTTCGCGCACAATGCACTGGGAGCACCACGATAACGGTGTAGGCAAGCGCGTTATATAGCCCTCCTTGCGCATACGTAGTAACTGTGGTAAACACGCGGCTGCAGCGAAAGGTCAAACGGTGTCGAGGAGGCGAGCGCGCAGTAGTAGCGGCGGTGAGGAGGCGGCGGCGCACATGCGCAGTAGCGCGCGGCTGCGCCGAACGGTCAGGCGGCGGAGTCGGCGCGGCGGCGGCTGCGGCCACCTGCGCCGCGCGTGACGTCGCTCGGTTTCGCGCATGCGCAGCTGCGGCAAATCTTGGCTCCGACGGCTCACGCTAAGCGCGGCTGTAGTGCGGGTAGTGAAGCTTTTCGCTTCAAAACTGCGGTATTTCGCCAGCCTTCTAATCACGTCTGGCGCGCATACGCGAGTCCTGGCGAAAGACGATTGCTAAGGCCGCGCGTCGGCGGTGATGAACCTGAATGGTGACTGTAAAGATAATCGCAACAAACCGCTACGTAGATAGGCGAACAAATCCCGATAGCATTGGAACTTGGCAGCGCACCGTGTCTGCGACAGCTTGGCATGAATCTGGTCCTACTTCTTGTTGTGGCCGATCAAAAGGTATCAAAAATAAAAGAACGCGACTAGTTAATGAAGATCTGTGCGATACGATCATGTATGCCGGAGCCGAATAGTTAGGAATTTCACGCCAAGGGCTTTTTTGCGACAACGTTGCGAAGGTTTTCTGCTTCTGCGTACACATTGTGGCTAATTACAGGGCCGCGTACTCTGTTGCGCGAACGCAGAGCGGCACATCAAGCTGAGGCAGGCAGCCGGCAGCACAATGCCCTCCACGCAGTTCAACAAAATGCCCACCCCCCTCCACACAGTGCCAACAAAATGCCCTCGACATAGTTCATAGTAGCGCAACTTGAGTGGGCTGAAGTCTCGGCGAAACTTCGGGCCCCCTCGTCAATATATGCGTGCCAGTGCAATCGATGCAAAAGACGGAGCATTCGGGCCGATGCTAGCCAATCTCGTGCCTTTCTATCACCTAAAAAATGAAGGCTTCTAAGGTGTTACGAAGTGGAACGGCTCTTTCATTCTTTAGAGAACAGCGCTTTACCGTTTCTCGTGCACCTTGACATCCTCTCATCCATTTCCCCCAGTGCAGGGTATCGATCCGGTGTCCTCTTCCAGCTAACCTCCCCACATTTCCTTTTCTCTCCTAAAGGAGAATGCTTAAACCCACTGGTACGAAAGTTCCATCCCTGCGGTACCGGGAAAAACAGTGCTTCTAATTCCTTAATCTGCAGTAATCGCTGAGCGACAACTTCGGTGCTTACTTCCCTCCCAGCTTTCTAGAAGAGACGCTCGTCTCAGGGCGTGCCTTTGACTTCTAGATCAGCGATCACCTCTCAGCTACACATCACTGCGTGCTGCCTATCGTTGCTTGCAGCTGTGCCCTAACTTCTAGACCAACAACAGACACGCGATCACCCCTCAGCTACACATGATCGCATGTTGCCTATCCCTGCTTACAGCTAGCTGTGCTTCTGCGACTGGCGCCAGAAATCACTCCGGATAAAAGTTGTTACGCTGTCTTCGTAAGTGCGTTCAGCGCATTTTCTACGCTAGCAGAAGCTCGAGTATTGCAAAACTCGCGAATCCAGCAGTGCGAGTAGCAGAACGGACCGATTGTAATCGCACTTACCGTTCTTGCTGCCGCGGATGAAGCTTTGGGAAGGCATCGTCCATGCAAGCCGAGTTCCCCCTTTGAAGGGGCGACGCCGAAAACACCGCACTTCGTTGACAGGCTGGCAGCAGTGGTACCTTTGCAGAAGTTCGTTGTTTCGTGATTGAAGAGGTTATCCGCCGTGTTTAGCGATGGACAGGCGAACAGGTGGCACAAACACGACGTTGTCAGGCGCCGCGGTAATAGATGGGTTCTTCAATTCTGGTCCGACTCTAACTTGACAATAGTTTCAAGGCTCCAATTAATGCAGGGCTTCAGGAGACATCACAGTTCGACGAGCGAGGCAGGAAGGGTTTCATTAGTTCACTCAGTCAAGGTCAGTTTCCAACAACGTCACCAATAATTAAGATAATTACACCCGAGCACCACTGAAAGGGCGCGGCCATGCTGCCGCCGCTCGCTACTGCCCGGTAGACTTAGGCCTAATCTCGCGAATTCTCGCCCGCCGTGCCGAGAACAAGCGGGTGTGACCTTATCTTTTGCCTTACTTCGCACGTGTTCCATCTGAGGCTACAGCAAAAACCTTTGTTTCTTTTTTTTTTTAGGCGGCGATCGCATTGTTTCACCTAAGTTTTAGGCTCTCGCCCTACCGCGCTCGACTGACTTTTTTCAGGCTGCTTCATGCAAGTGCAACGTCACCTATTCACCCCGATAGGAGAGACGGCAACGGAATAAGGCAGGTTATCGATGAAACCGCGCTCACTTGAACGGGCGCCTTGGAACGTTACCATTATATCACTAGAGCATAAACAGTGAAGGAAAGCACATTGCGAATATTGTGGATATTGCGAATATTGCACATTGCGGGGTCAGTGCCAGAGCACCCCTTCCCCCCCCCCCCCCCCCCCCCGAAATTTTCTGAGTGCCGCATCTCCTCTCTCTCACACACCTTTCGGCCTTTTTATTTCGCCGATGCTATTTACACACCGCATCGATATATTAAAATGTAAAAGCAAAAATAAGAAGAGTGTCGGTTTATTCCTGAAAAGATCGATGTATGTACTACGTTGTCGTGGCTCTAGAATAGGAAGCGGAACTTATTGCTGAGAACAATCACACCTCTTTGCTACCGCACGAAATATGGCACTCCTTTTAACAGTAGGCACAGTTCACCCGATTAAACATACCTTTTCACGTCAGCCTACTTTTTCATCCTTTGCGTTGTCCTCAAATGATCATAAACTATTACGAAAATAAAAAGTGCTTTTTTTAAGCGCCTCTGCGGCCGGGCGCAGGTTTACATGCATGAAGTATAAATTTTGACAAATACCATTTGTTCGCAGTTGCTGACTTTGCTATTGAGCAGAAGCTCTTGTGTTGTTGTAAATCACATGAAAATAGTTGAAACTGCCGCGACTTTTCGTTTTTTACGTATGTTCTCTGCGAATCAAGTTCACGCAATCCTGTGTGCACAAGTATTTTATGTAGAGATTAGAGTGAACGAAACGACGGACCCTTCGGCTTTATGAAAGCAATTAAAAGTATTTTAACTCTATGGACTACGATACTGTTTGGGCGCAGGCTTTCTTTTACTTTTCTACCGGCGGCGAATGACACCCTCGAAAAATATTTCTGGCTACCTCTTGCACTCTTGCCACGGCCTTGGACTGTACGCTTCCCATGCTTTTGAGGGAGCTATAACCAGGCCTGCTGGAGACAGATGCTCCGCGCAATCCCAAATTATGTGATCCAGCGTTGCTAGTTCACCGCAACGCTGGCAGTAAGGATTTACTAGATCAGAAATATATTCGCACTGATCCATGAATTTGGCAGCGACCGTGTCTACAGTCGCCTCCCCGTGGTGGCTTGATCTCGGCTCAGCGACGTATTCGGGGGAGGCAGACTCGCCCCTAGATCTCTGTAATAACTCGCAATGGCCTGGCAGCTGTCCAGCGTCTCAATTCGCAAGGTCCCCGCGTCGGAGTCTTCCTCACCAGCACGGCTGACAAAACCTCGAGCGTACTGGTGAGCGGCCCCTTCATGAGCCGGGACCCAAACCAGGCCAATAACTTTCATGATGTAAAAAATAGCGCACAGGGAACACACGGGACGGAAAGTAAACGACGCAGACAAGCGCTACTATTACATCATTTTTTACATCATGAACGTTATTGCGCTATTTTTTACATCATGAACGTTATCCAACTTGCCCAACTTTCCGCTTTGCCAATAACTTTCCTGCCTTTTGGCATCGTGGTACTCGGTGGCGGAGATTCGCCCTCGCGCAATGTTGCGGAGGACCGTCTTGTAATCGCAAAGAATGGTGCTGGCGCCTTCCTGAGTAAGGAAGTAAGCTGAGTAAGCTGCAGACGCGGCGGCCCGAGCACTCATTCACCGGGCGTTCCCATTGGCTCCTGAGCACCTGAAACCTGAAGGTGGCTCTTTACTCTCGTTCAAAGACATAACATCTTATTATAAGGATAGGCACCGCGTGTACCCAGCCCCTGCAAAGGGACTGGGGAAAGCAAACGAACGCGTTCTACTTAGACTATTCACTAATACAATGCTGTGCCCGGCAGTATTAAAACATTTCGATCCCGCGTTCACTGGCAGGTGCAAACACTGTGGCGAGGTGGCTGACACCTACCACATGGTTTGGGCTTGCCAGCGCAACTCAGCTCTCTCCCCCCACCCCAACCCTACCAGAGAGGAATGGGAGGCGGCCCTGCTTGGCTGCTCGGACCTTCAGGCCCAAAAGGCTTTGGTCAAGAGGGCTAAGCTGGCGGCTTCGACCAATGGGGTCCCGGAATAGGGACTCCACCCATTGCGGGGCTCTTTAAGAAAGCCTCACCTCTTTTATTAAATAAAGGCTTTTCATCATCATCATCATCATCCTGAGTAATTCCTAGCGTTGTAGTATCCTCTTCAGCCATCCCAACTCTGCTCGCGTAACTGCCGAGGCTACTACCTTGCGGGAAATGCTCCCAGCGGAGACTCCACGGTGCTTCCATCCCCCGAGTATTTTTCTCTAAGGAGCTGCGCCTTGGCCCTCTCCGTCCATCGTGACGACCCACCAGCACATTCTTACCCGATGGGCACTGAACCTCCCATGGACGTCCTGCAGACATCCTAAACATCTGCAGGACATCCATGGGACTTCCAATGCCCATTGGGCAGGGAGCGCTCCGACTCTAATGCATTGACGGATTTCTACCGGCAAAACTACCCGGTCGAGGTAGTTTCCGTCCCTAATATCCTGAGACGAGTCCCGCCTACGTCGTCCGAAGCCTCTGTTCATGCGACGTCAGCTCAGTTACTACATGGTACTGTGCACCCGCGGTGCCGCAGTGGAGGTCTCCGGAATAATTTCGACCACCTGAGGATTTTTAACATGCACTAACATCGCAGAATACGGGCGCCTTCCGCATTTCGCCTCCATTGAGACGCGGCCGCCGCGGTCGGGTTCGCACCCAGGTACTGCGGCACAGTAGCCGAGCGCCTAACAATTGAGTCACCGCGGCGGGTGCAAAGCAGTCACCGACAAAGGCGTTCCAAACAGCGGACACGTAAACCGCGCTAAGCCTTCCCGCGCATGTGCAGCCCCTCGGCACTTTGTAGCAGCATGTATCAGATTTAATATAAAGGCGCAAGTTTCCGCAATCGCCGCAGCATTCCCACCACTGACTTTTTTGTTTGCCACTACAAGTAAATCGTTATATTTAGCTCTGATTTTCTAGATATATTTTTTTTTAAGTTACGACTGCCACCACGGTAACAACGCAGTGACATCACGTCCACAACTGGGCGCCTCGATGGGGATACGAGTCACCCTAGTCCAGGACCAGCAAAATAACAGTTGCCGATATTGGTGACAGAAATAAATAACATTGTTTCAGTGATAAACCACTCTAGTGGTTTAAACTGGCTGTGTATGTGATTTCAGCGCTGGTGACAGTCTTCACTCCTCTAATGTAAGTCAATGTGCGAGGGTTTCCATAAAAGCCGCGGCAGAGTTTCGTGAGACGTACTCGCCGTCTGCTATCCCAGTGTTGCCATACTATTCTCACGAAACTCTGCCCAAAGCCGCTTACCAAGCGGAAAGAAACGTTCCTATGCCCAAAACATAGAATTTTAAAATGTTTTGCTACGTTTCTCAGCAGCACAGCTGGGCTTACGTTTATGTTCGCGAGGAGCTTTCGGTTGCCGCAAAGAAACCATGGCCAATTTTAGCGCATCAGACTGCGCGTGGCAGCTTATGCAATCGTTCGCCGTGGTTCGCCGTGGTTACTCGTTCGCCGTGCGACCACTCAACTTCTGGCCTGCGGATGCCCGATGGCAAATCTCAGCTCAGACTGAGCGAATTAACAGTGGCACTCGCTCGTGCATTCAAATTAGTGGGCATTTTTTCTTACTGAGATACACGTCATTCAGACGCGGCCAATTCGTCAGTTCGAATGAACCAAAAGCTCGATTCTGGCGAGTTCTAATGTTCGATATTCTAATTTGAGTTCAGCTAATGCAAACAAGGAAAATATTGGATGAAAGTACTGTGAGCATTGAGCTCCACTTACTAACAACCAATTTTGCTTCTTGAAATCAACCAAGCTGCACACTTTCCATATGCAGCTAATGCCTGTTGCTTAAAAGCTTATAAGCTCAAAAGTCATCCAGCAAAATGAAAACAGAAAAAGAACAATTCACAAGGTCACTTCAAAAGGGGTGCTGAAGTGGAGACAGTACAGGTGTTCAGAGTTAAACATTCATGTTTATTGAATAAAATAAAGAAATAAAACAAAAACAAGTCAGTGATAATGGAGTTGTTTCGGCTCTGTCTCCTGATCAGTGACACGACGCACAAAGATGGCGTCGTGCGGTTTTTTATGAATCTCGCCCTGTTCGCAGAGGAATGAATAACCAACAGCGAGCCATCATGGCTAAAGGCCAGGGATGCAATGCTCGATGGGTACTTGTGGAACTGACAGAGACGCTTCTTGTTGAAGCCGTCCCAGATGTTCACGTGGCCGTCACTGTCTCCCGCCGCAAATGTGTTGTACAAGTTGTGGAATGCGTTCACAGTTGCGTTCACAGGGTAGATGAGCTCGATGCCATTGCTGTCTTTGGCACGGTGACACTTGAAGGCGTACTTCATCTGCACTTCGGGGTTTGGATCCAAGTATTCAATAGCCACGCGCCCTGTGTAGAACCATACAATCAGCAACTTGATGCAACAAGTGAAGCCAGGACAGACAAGAGGGTCAACCACTGGAAGTACAGTGAGAAGTGCCCTTCCTGTTGTGTTCATTATTCTGACTGCTCTAAGTTCTCTCTCCAGTGGATAGACAACTTGGTCGAAATGAAACAGCCTAATACATCTTGCCACCAGAAAACAAAGTTAGGCAAGTTGATTACTAAGAGGCTTATTATACTTAGCTAGTACAAGCTAAGCGCCCTAATCCAATGTTTACACAAAAACTCAGTGGCTTAGGCACTTAGCTGACGAGCACCACACCACGGTTTCAATGCTCATATGCATTTAGCTAGGGACAAAAACCTGATGGAGCATTTAAGCCCTGCCTTCAGGGTATGATGTGATAGCGTAAATGGTCCCTTCAGTGGCCTAGGGTTTTCTTGGCATATCACTTCACAGCCATGGAAACTATTCGTTCCTTCGCCATCATGTAAAGCTTAACCTACACTTAAGAATTCCTACGCCATCATGTAACGCTTAACCTGAACTTAAGAATTACTTCGCCATCACGTAACGCTTAACCCACACTTAAGGATACAGTGCAATAGCATTACTGATACCTCTCGCACAAGTAGTCCTTCTCTGTCGCCTAGGTTCTACCTACATGCCCAAGTATGCAATATTGGCCATTCCCTACTTTACATTTATTGAACGGAGGAAGTCCTCCTACCGATCCTGGCACAGTGGAGGAGCGGTTAAGTGATGTGCCACTGCCACAGAAGGTGGCTATGTTTGGAACAGCGGCTGTTTCAAACACAGCCACTGGTGGGGTTTCTGAGATCCAGGTTGTGATAACGTCACAAGGTCACGTGACTTAGTGACAGGAGGGCCACCGGAATTTTTTCTATTAATGCCGACTACACTGACAGCAGCATTTATGCATTTTAACAATATTTTGTTAAAATGCATGAATGCCAGTACACATTACAAAACTGCCGGTGGTCAAAAGTAACCTGGACCCCGCAGCAGGGCATCCTTCAATGTCCTCTGTCTAGCTTTGGAGCATTAATTGGCAAGTATTATGTACTTTCCCACGACTTTTCTTTGAATAACAAATAAGGAGATCTAGTGCAAAGCCCACAGTTTGCATTTATAACGCCTTGATGGATGCACAGTCTTTCTTTCTACTGTGTCAAGCTACAAATTTGCAAAGGACGTCGCCCGACAGTGAAGCAAGAGCATTACGTTTTGCCCCAAAAAATAATTCATTAGTACAAGAAAATGATAGCAGACTGCCAATAAATTTCGACCACCTGGGGTTCTTTAACGTGCACTGACATCAATCAACTTTATTCAGCATTTTTGTCCTGAAACAGAAAAGAAATGCTAGGGTAGGAGCAAAAAGCCACAAACTCAGTAGCTTGACGAGGCTCCCACCCCTAACTGACAAGGCCAACAGACTGTCACGTTATTACATATATATATATACAGACACACATACACATATAACATATAACAGGCACCGGCTAGCTCTGCGCATATGCAGGGCGGGAGTGCGCCGAACGCAGCCTCGAAGAGCTCCAAGCAACTCCGGTGGCGGCCGCAGAACACGCCGCGCATTGAAAAAGATGACATCGTTGTTGTGCTGAAACCAAGAATCACGGTCGACCTCAAGGCAACGTTTGGTCCTGGACAAGCCGGCGCTGCAGTCCGCAGCATCCTCGGGGACGACGCAAATGCTGGACTTGCGGTGTGGCCCGTTTGGGACCAAAACGTCCTTGTATGTGCACTGAAATCAGTCGACGCCGCGGAGAAGCTACTCCGGGATATTGTGCTGCCGGTAGGGGAACGCGAGCTACCGTTCCGGGGACACCCTAAACTCTCCGGTGCGTTCTGTCGAGGCGTCGTGACTGTTTCGCCAGACGAAACGTCTGAAAGCGTTAAAAGAAAACTCAGTGCGGAACAAAATGTGGTGTCTGTGCGCAAGCTAGGGGGAACCCCGGTTGCGGTGATCACCTTCGCGGGGACCAAGGTGCCACGGACGGTGTTGTACAGCTACGAACGGCTCCCTGTTCGCCTGTACAAGAAAACAGTGCCAGCATGCCACCGCTGTGGCACAGTGGGCCATCGGGCCGATGCGTGCCCGCGACCGCAGCCGGGACGCTGCAAACGCTGTGGAGTCCAGGTTCCCGATGCCACTCCTGACGGCCTGGCGGAACATGACTGTGTTCCGAGCTGCCTCATCTGCGGAGGCGGCCACCCTACCGGAGCTCCTGGCTGTGCTGGGCGGTTCCGGAAAGCCATCAAACCGAGCTCCCCATCCGGATCGAAACCGAAGACAAAGACGGGGCCCAAGCAGGCTCCTCCGCCCAAGGCCAAGAAAGCGCCAGCCGATCAGGACATCAAGGCCAAACCCGGCACATCGAAACCTGTCAAGTCCGCGACCCAGGCGGTGCCCCCGGTCCTCAACGCCAGGGACTTCCCGCCCTTGGCACCCGTCCAATCACAGGTGAGCAGTTGGAGTAGGGCAGTCTCTGGGCCCCCTACCCGTCCCTCCCCTACCCGTCCCTCCCCTACCGAAACCGCCCTACAGCAGCAGGTAGAGGAGCTCAGGCGCCAGAACCAAATTCTAGCGCGCAAAATTCAGGAATTAGAGGCCAAACAGGCCGGATCATCCGAACCAATGCAAGAAGCTGAGCCAGATGACGAGGATGACGGATCATCCGTAACATCTTGCCTCACTAGCGTCTCGCGGCAGAGCGGGGACACGGTAGTTGGATCAGCTGGTCGCGTCGCCGGCCTAGAGGCACTGCAGCGCCAAACCGAGCAACTGGAGGAGCAAGTGGCGGCCCTCCCGAATCAAATCATGTCAGCAGTCCGCGAGTCCTTCCAGGACATGTTCAAGGCAGCTTTAACGCAAGCACTTCCCGACCTTATGGCCCAGGTCACTGACTCGGTCCTTAAAGCCGTGCAGCCCTGGGTCAGCACCCAAATTCAGAACGCCACTAGCACCGATTCCCCTCATCTCAAACGTAAGACAGCCTCCCGCCAGGCAGCGAAGGAACACGGTTCAGGCTCGGCAGCTGTTGGGTCGGTGCGGCCTCTCGCTGGGGTTGCGCTGGCTCCCGGCCAGAGCTAGACCGCTCCCCCGTAAATAAATAGAACAACATGGCTAGCACATCTAAGACGAATGATAAAAACCTTGAAAAATTCCAAATCATTCAATGGAACTGCAGGGGTTTCAGGGCTTGGAAAAAACGGTCACACCTCCAGCTCTACCTGTAGTCCCTAGGTGACATGCCGGCACTCGTTGCCCTGCAGGAGCCCGGCATAGACGCTAAATTATCAGGCTACAGCACCTTTCAGGGGGGCCCCTCTACGTGCATCCTGGTGAATAAGGCTTACACCGGGGTTCAGGTCGACTTAGACTTGAGTACCGAGCAAGAATATACAATGGTCCGGGTACTGCCTCTCAGACGCCGCGACCCGTCAATACATATCCTCAACATATACTGCCCTCCGCATAAGCCGCGCGTAACTTTTAATGAAATCTTCCTTCGCGCGATAAAAATGGCAGCCAAAGAGCCTCTAGTGATCGTTGGAGACTTCAATGCTCCCAGCCTTCATTGGGGCTACCACTTCGAACAGGCAAGAGGACGTAAGCTGGCGGAGCTCATCTCCACCCTCAGCCTCACGTTGCTCACGGACCCGGCGTATCCCACCCGAGTGGGGAATTCGGTAACCCGCGACACGTGTCCAGACCTTTCTCTCGTCAAAAATGCTAGAGCGGCTGCTTGGGAGAACTTGGGAGATTCTCTAGGCAGCGATCACCTCCTTCTCCGGATTACACTCATGGCGAAGGCAGCGCGCAAAAAATGGGGTCAGGCCAAGCTGACCGATTGGCACAAATTCCGAAACCACACTATCCCTCCCGTACTATTTTCCGGCGGCTACGCGGAGTGGGCTAACCACATATACAACATTCAAAAACAACACGTCACAACACTACAAACCACCGAAGAGATCCCCGCAGTGGACACCCACCTCCTGCATTTGTGGGAGGCGCGCCGGAGCTTAACTAAACGGTGGAAAAAGCAGAAAACTAATCGCAAATTACGCGACCGCATAGTCAAACTCACAGAGCAAGCTGCAGCGTATGCTGCCGAACTCTCAGATTCAAATTGGATAGCACGCTGCGACGCCGCAGCTCATCAGATGAGCTCGAAGGGGACGTGGCGTCTCTTTCGCAGTCTAATCGACCCCTCTCAAACGAGAGGGGAGACGCAAAAGCAGCTCCGGCGGGCTCTGCAAGGGTATCAAGGTACGACGGCGCAACTTGCGGACACTCTGTGCGACAGATATCTTTGTCGTACGGAGGACCCGCCTGGGCCTGAGTACATGTACTCTGGCAGGCCTAATGAAACACTTGATGCCCCTTTTGAGTTGCACGACCTTAAGGCGGCCTTAGCAAAAATGCGCCGGGGTACGGCTCCGGGACGGGATCACATAACAGTGAACCTGTTGGCGAACCTACCGGACTCAGCCTACCTCCATTTATTAGAATACATCAACCAGATCTGGGACGGGCGTCCACTCCCTCCCGAGTGGAAAACGTCACTTGTGACGTTTATCCCTAAAACAGGTAAGGCCGTGAATACGGACAACCTGAGGCCCATATCACTGACCTCATGTGCGGGCAAGCTTATGGAGACGATGGTTCGGGATCGCCTCTCTCCATACCTGGAGAGTAAGGGCTTCTTTGCAGTTACCATGTTCGGGTTTCGCCCCCACATGTCTGCACAGGATGTCCTTCTCCAGCTGCACAGGGATGTAATACTACCCACAACTATGCAACACAATGACAAAGCCATCCTCGCCCTTGATCTGAAAGGAGCTTTCGACAATGTTAAACACGGAAGCATCCTGGCCAACTTGAGTTCTACCGATTGTGGGGCTAGGGCCTACGCGTATGTAAGAGATTTCTTGACTAATCGCCAGGCCTTTCTTCGGATTGAGGGCGAGGAATACGGCCCTTACATGATGGGAACACGGGGTACCCCTCAGGGAGCGGTGCTATCACCGCTCCTGTTCAACATAGCTATGATGCACCTCCCAAGCCAACTGGCCCGGGTGGAAGGCATTCAACACGCGTTGTATGCAGATGACATTACAATTTGGACCACTGAGGGGAGCCTTGGGGACATGGAGGCCCGCCTTCAGCAGGCCGCTTCCATAGTCGATGCGTATGCCATTGACTGTGGGCTCCAATGTGCTCCAGCGAAATCAGAGCTTTTGCATGTCAGAGCGAACCCAAAGGATAGGACAGCAATTCACATCTCTCTGTCAGGAGGTCCTATTAGAGAGGTGGAGGAGCTCCGTATTCTGGGCCTTTTCATTCACCACAGACTCAGACCGGACTCCACCATTCTGAAACTCAAGAGAGTAGGCGAACAGGTAGGGCGCATGATCCGCCGCGTTTCCAACAAGCGGGGCGGTCTGCGGGGCAGGGACGCGCTTCGGCTCGTCTATGCCTTCGTGACTAGCCGGATCCTCTACGCCGTGCCATATCTCCGCACTACTAAGCAAGACGAGGCGCGAATAGACGCCGTCATCCGCAAGGCAACTAAGCGAGCCCTGGATCTCCCGGTGGCTACCTCTAATGCCAAACTCAAGGCATTGGGGGTGCTAAACTCCTACCAGGAGCTGCGGGAGGCCCACCTCGTGAACCAATACACGCGGCTCATGCAGACGGCCCCTGGGCGCCGCCTGCTAAACCGCTTACACATCCAACACGACTGCACTCCAGAGGAGGCGGAGCGTATCCCAGTACTGTGGCGCCATATGCTCTGGGTCTCCCCGATACCCCGTAACATGGACACCGACATGCACGTAAACAGGCGACAAGCGCGGGCTCGGGCTCTTGAGAGACAACACGGCTCCCGACCCGGTGTATATTATGTAGACGTAGCAGGCCCATCGCCCACGGGATTTTACACGGCCGCTGTCGTTCACCAGGAAATGCACGTTGATGGACTCTCTTTTCGAGCCCCGAATTCAATGCGAGCCGAGGAAGTAGCGATAGCGCTTGCTGCCGCCCACGCCAATTCGAGAATCATCATTACGGACTCCCGAAAAGCATGTGATCATTACTTGGCAGGGGAGATCTCCCCCTTAGCTGCTTGCATTCTAAGACGGACTGCCACTGATCCAACACCCAAAAGAATCATTTGGGCTCCTGGCCACCAGGGCTTACGAGGTAATGAGGCCGCTGACGCGGCTGCCCGAGCGCTTACTCACCGGGCTCCTCATCCCAGCTCTTCTGGCTCGGAGACTAACCAGCCGCTGCTGCGATTCAAGGAAATTATAACGCATTATAGCGACATCCACCGCCTTTTCCCGGCCCCTGCAAAGGGGCTGAGTAAGACGGAGGAGCGAACTTTAAGGCGCCTGCAGACAGGTACTCTACTCTGTCCTGCAACCTTAAAGCATTACGATCCTAACACGGATGGGCGATGCCCACACTGTGGGGAGACCTGTGATATCTTCCACATGGTGTGGGCATGTACTCAAAATCCCCACCTCCCCCCTTCCCCTACCCCTTCCAGAGAGGCATGGGAGACTGCCCTTCTCAACTGCTCCTCGCTTGAGTCCCAAAGGGCTCTGGTGAAACGGGCTAGAGACGGGGCATTGTCATGCGGTGTCCCGGACTAGGGACGCCGACCATGTAGCGTGGCCACTCTGTGGCTCCCAAACTCTATTTCAGTAATTAAAAGTTTTCACCACCACCACCAATAAATTTCGACCACCTGGGGTTCTTTAACGTGCACTGACATCGCACAGTACATGGGCCTCTAGAATTTCGCCTCCATCGAAATTCGACCGCCGTGGCCGGGATCGAATCCGCATCTTTCGGGTCAGCAGCCGAGCGCCATGACCACTGATTCACCGCGGCAGCAAAAAAAAAAAAAAAAGAGGTGCCGTTTTGGAGCTCTCGGGAATAATTTCGACCACCTGGGGATCTTTAACGTGCTCTGAAATCGCACAGCATATGGGCGCATTTTTGCATTTCGCCTCCATCAAAACGCGGCCGCCGTGCGGCTGGATTTGAACCCGGATACTCGGCTCAGCGCCGAGCACGCTCACCACTCATCCAGGACTTTAATTCTGCTATTCAAATGCGCCTCGTGAGGGCAGTAGTAAACGTTCAACGTGTAGTCAAATTAATTTTAACAACTTTTAATATTACCCTCTCGGGGCACTAATTAACGAGTGTTTCTATTTCGTAGTCGCTGCCGAAGCACCCAGCTCGACTGTAGGAAGCTAGCTCAGCCTGCTTTTCTTTAATGCGTTAGCATTAAAACAGTGCTGCGAACAAAAACCTGTCTGTCGGCTTGTGCACGGTGTCAGTGAAAAAGGAGAGTAGGCGGCGCACGCAGCGCGCTGCAATTTAGCTGCAATGCAGCCTCGCATGATGTCGGTCGGCTCACGCGGCTCTTCCGTGGCGTTCGGCGCTCGGGCACCGACGGACACGTGTCGCGCGTTCCAAGAGTCCCGTAGTGTTTTGTGCGCAAAACTAATGCTACTGCGTTACTGTTACACGAATCCCATTGATCGCACTTCGTTCATTTTAATTAGGTGGAATTACAATGAAACATGGGATACATTCCAGTAGTGGTTTGGTTTATAGGGATTTAACGTCCCAAAGCGACTCAGGCTATGAGAGACGCCGTAGTGAAGGGCTCCGGAAATTTCGACCACCGGGGTTCTTTAACGTGCACTTACATCGCACAGTACACGAGTCTCTAGAATTTCTCCCACAAAGAAATTCAACCGCCGCGGCCGGGATCGAACCGGCGTCTTTCGGGGCAGCAGCCGAGCGCCATAACCACTGAGCCACCGCGGCGGCTCGAGTAGTGCAGCAGGGGGCACGGGGATCAGTGGAGGAAAAGGGAGAGGGGGCCTAGATGCGCATTAGCCCAGGGCCCCCACTTTTCTTAATCCGGCCCTGCCCGGTGTTCACCAACGAGTATCAAGATCTGACAGCTCTAAGGAGTGCTTGAATTTGCTCTTGACCTACTCCCGCGGGGCTCTAACAGCGCATCGAGAACATGGAGCTTACCAGTCCGCGGGTGACGATGTATGTAGGAAGCCAGAGGATGGGCACCGTCATGAGGATCTCAATCTACACCTGCAGGGTGGGCGGGCTCGCCGAGAACACCAGCAGGTCCACCGCGGTGGCCACCAGGGCACCGATCACGCCTGCGTCATTCACGGCACCATGAAGGATAATTTTACCCGGCTCCCCACGAGTAAGCCTGGAGTGTTATTGCGATGGCAATAAAAGTGTCATCGGGGAAAAAAAAATTGTGCCATCGGTCATAAAATTATACCGCTGTCCGCAGGAAAACGACGTCACCAGAACGAATAATTCCCGTTGGCTGGGGGAAATGATGTCACCAGACCTGGTCATTCTCGTTAGCTGGTGGTAAGAGACCTCACCAGACCGGGTCATTGGCTGAAGGAAGGTGACGTCACCACACCTGATAATTCCCATTGGCTGGAGGGCAGGGACATCACTAGACCGGAAGTGACGTCACATCCCTAAATATATCAACAGCTTGGTTTGGTTTATTGGGGTTTAACGTCCCAAAGCAACTCAGGCTATGAGGGAGGCCGTAGTGAAGGGCTCCGGAAATTTCGACCACCTGGGGTTCTTTAACGTGCACTGACATCGCACAGCACACGGGCCTCTGGTATTTAGCCTCCATCGAAATTCAATCCCCGCGGCCGGAATCGAACAAGCGTCTTGGGTCAGCAGCCGAACACCATAACCGCTGAGCCACCGCGGCGGCCCTCAACAGCTTCTAATGCTATCGAATTAAAAGTCAATGTAATTAGGTGTTCCTGTGCATTTTTTGCCTTCGTGACAACATCTGACTGTGCGAGTATATAAACGGAAGTGCGGGGTGTCGAGTGCTATCACTTCACCGTAACGGACCACCCACATTACTTTTGCGGCGAATACTGCAAACTTATTATTCTATACCTCAAAGTCTTGCTAATGATTTCGCCGTTAGATTATTTCGCACGCACTAAATTTCGCAAACCGAAAATGCAGGTCTCTATAAGGCAGGTCTCTCTATAAGAGGAAGGAGCGCACAGAAGGGCACGTAAACCCCAAGTACATGGACTGTAGTAAGTGCCCGTGGTGTCCATGCGCCCACCTCGCATGGACACCACGGGCTGTGGTGTCCATGCGTTACCGTTTTAATGTAGAGTTGTCAACCGAGTACCGTGATCTAAGGGTATACCTCCATTCTTAATCAACTTAAACGTTGGAATTTATTTCTCAGCAGGCTACAATAGGAAAGAAATGGTCGAAGTACTGTGGCCATCGCCTACGTGCACAACGCTCTCGCCATCTATTTAGAGCTGAGGAATGCCGGTAAGGTTTCTTCGAAGTTGAGCCTTTGGATGATGAGCTTTATAATGTATACTTTCAACCAACGTTTGGGGATGGAACTAGGCCGTTAATTCTGCCCAGAAATTCTCCCCTACAAAAGTAGGATTTTCATGGGCCTGCCTATGGGTAAGAACTATCCTGCCTATGGGTGAGAACTATTCAGCAGCCTATAAACTTCTCTCTGGAGCACCGGCCAATGGCAATTACCCGTGCATTTACGGAAGAGCTATAACAAACCGCCGTCCTGAAGATCGCTAGCCTAGCCACCAGCGTCCATCCTGCACCCCGATTAGAAAGGTTATAAAGCTGGGCAAGTTGGTCAATTCACTGTGATATACAACGAGACAAGCCAGGAATAGAAAGGAAAAAAAAAGGACCATATGGTACTTCCGCTGTGACGTTTCCTAGTCACTGCACCTGTGGTTTATCGCACCGCATCTCATATGAACGGCGGTCCTTGCGCAAGATTTCATCAACGTTGATAAACCCAGCTGCACATTACCCGTCACGGACGGTTTCCCCAAGGCGGGACCGAGAGTTGAAAGCGGTTTGAATGGGTTCGCACTTCGTAGTCCAGCTCCAGATTTAGGTCAATTACGGCCGCTCAGTGCAGATCGACCTGAGTTATACCCCCGTGACGTACAGTGCTTCCAGCCCGAATGCAAATATGGCAAGAGGTTGAAAACAAGAGCAAGAAGTGGGCTTGGGCAGGGCATGTAATGCGAAGGGAAGACAACCGCTGGTCCTTAAGGGTAACGGAGTGGATTCCAAGAGAAGGCAAACGTAGCAGGGGGCGGCAGAAAGTTAGGTGGGTCGGTGAGATAAAAAAGTTTGCGGGAATATGGTGGCCGCGGCTAGCGCAGGACAGGGTTATTGGAGAGACATGGGAGAGGCTTTTGCCCTGCAGTGGGCGTAGTCAGGCTGATGATGATGATGATGCTGTACACTTAGAGCAACGCCCAGTTAGTCCAGATCCGAGAAAGATGGCTGCTAGGGAAAGCGACCAGTCTTGTAGATGGCGACGTGGACTGCTGGCTCGTGCGGCATGGAACCATGAGTTGGTTGGACGGCCTCAAACAAAATGGCACATACCCACTACGGGGGAGTGGCCAAGGCACAGAAAAAAAAATGAGCGCAGCCGCGAGCATGGCTTCTCATCTTCCTCTTCTTAATGCAGAAGTAGGGGGCCAATCTACAGAAAAACAGCGATCTTTGTTTGGCTCTAACCACCTCTTTAATTTACGACAGTAGGATTTTTTTTCCTCTGCGCAAACATCATTGGGGCCGCATTTAGTCGAGGCATTATGTCGCGACAGAAAACTTATTCCACTGCAGCGAAAACGATCACGGATGCGGCAAGCGCGAGCTTTCGTCTTCACGGTCTGTCCTCCTTGGTGTTCGGTCCACAATCTGGAAGGGGTCGAAGACGCAGGACCGTAACTTGGTGAGCGTGAAAAATTAACGTGCTTTTTAGCCCCTCGCATAGCTGCCGTGATTAAACAGGACAAAAGAAGAGACGCGTTTCGACCCCTTTCCCAAACGTGAACCCCAGAGATCTCCGCGAACTCCACCGAACGAGCGGGGCTGACTTCTCGACATCTGCAACCATCGAAATACCAGACCCCTTACAGCGGCGCTTAGCTACAACCAGTCGCTGTGCGATCTTATTGCGGAAGTTCCCGCGCATTTTCTTTTCTCAGGAGTCTAACCTTACATTCGATTAGCTATCCCAAAACGAGTGGGGTTCTTTAACGTGCACTGACATTACCGCAGGTGGTCGAAATTTCCGGAGCCCTTCACTACGGCGTCCCTAATAGCCTGAGTCGCTTTGGGACGTTAAACGCCATAAACCAAACCAAACCAAAACGAGTGGTTCCGCAGCGGCTCCAAAAGTGGTCCCTCAAAGAAGCTCCCTGCGGAATACCATACACAGCAGCTACCCTAGAGCGTCAAACGAATTCCCCAGTATCGCTTCAGAGCATCCCACGTGTCCCGTAGTGGGTCCCTAATTTTAACGCGATAGCTTTAAGGCTCCCGTTCCCCAGATAATTCGCCGCCGTCGTCGGCGTTATGAGCGAAGAATCCCAAGAGAAGCAGCCTAGGTGGGCCGACTAGGTCACGTGACCGTGTGTCGTCATCCCAATCTGCCCACCGGATTATGAGCAGGCGGACCACAGTGGCAGGTGGCAGTTAAATTAATGATAGTTTGCGAGAGGTTGCTCGGGAAGAGCAGCCTGGGTCGCACAAGACCCACCGGTGGCAGCATGCGTATGTCATCGCAGGGCAGTGAAATAAAAGGTAGTGGAAACGGCTGCTGTTGCAGCCTTTTTTTTTAACCCTTACTACCTGTGTACTATGTTCCTACGACCTTGTTCCTACCTCAAAAGAAAATTAAGTAGTAACAAGGTAGAGACTTCTGCTGTTACTACGTTTTTTGGCAGTCATTACACTTGTACTACCTCATTATAACCCTGGTAGTATCCATTACTACGTCGATCTGGAAATAGATGATAGGAATATGCACACGTATGTACACTAACATTCCTGGTGACATTGCTACTCAGTGCCCCATGTTTTTATATAATGAAAAGGGTTTCCTGAATGGCAGCAAATCTAACAATCTAGCAAATGTTACTGCAGGTAGTTACTGTTGCTACCCCTCCAGAGGTAGTAAATGTTACTACCTTCCAGTTACTACGCACAGTTACTACATAGGTAGTCATATATGTGACGGTTGTTGCTAGCCCAAAATGTAGTAACCTCAAATACCTTTTTTTTTTTTTTTAGAGTGTGGCGCATCGCTTAACCGTTGCACCACTGCACCAGGAGTGGTGAAAATCCAGAGTGACCAATTCCGCATATACGGGCATTCACTCATTAACGCTGTCGCATCATACCCTTAAAGGGATACTGAGGCGGTTTTCGAATCGGCTAACCTTCTAGGGTTTTGAAGTAGTGTCATTGCTGATCACGTCTGTGAGATTATTTTTTCGATTTTGGCTAAAACAGTGGCGCAATCACCAATTAAAACGCGATGTTTAAATTTCCCGCGCCCCGCGCGAGCGCAGGAGAGGGGAACAGCGGAGAGGGAAACCTCGTCCATGTCGGCCTGCGTGACGTCATGTTGAGGAGCCGGGGATGCTTCGGCGCACCCGAGCGCGCTTTCAGCGCGCGTTGTTTCTCGTGCTTCATGCGTTGTTCCTCGTACTACGTGCGTTGCGACGTACAAAGCGTGTCAGCCGACCTTGAGAATCAAATTCAACAGGTGCTACTCTGCGTTCGTGTCCACGAACAACTACGACCGCGACTGTGTCGTCTTCCACTGTTTTCCGCAAGACCACAAGCTCGCAGCGCAACCGCTCGCTGCTGTGACGAAGAGTTCAAGCCGACTAAAGCAAGCTTACTCTGCTCGAAACACTTTCGTAAGAGCGGCTACAGGCAGAGCTTGTCCTAGTGTGATCTCTGGAGATTTCTGTCGAAAAGGCGCGGCTGAACCATGACACAGTTCCATCGATTTCCTCGCGCATAAGAGGCGTGTCACCATTCTGAAGAAGCGCCTCTTTTAAAAGTAGAAACATG
This sequence comes from Amblyomma mixtum, assembly GCF_055824585.1. NCBI lineage: Eukaryota > Metazoa > Arthropoda > Arachnida > Ixodida > Ixodidae > Amblyomma > Amblyomma mixtum. Next base: position 20,235,631 of record NC_143019.1, read on the forward strand.
CTCACTTAGCCCCTGGAGAAACCTTATAGAGGCTTAAGCATGTGTCGCTCTCCTCAGCTTAGGTGCGGCCAGACCACCTGAGACGTGCTCAGCAAGGCTCGGTTAGTGATTTTATACTCGGTTCGACGTGTCCAAGCAAGCAAGCAAGCAAGCAAGCAAGCAAGCAAGCAGAGCAAATCACAATAAAGCAAAGCAAGCAAGCATCGAAGCTCTTCATATGCGGCATCTCGTTTAATCCTAGCTAAGCAATTAAAATGAAAGCGTTCGACGTTGATTTCGGATGCAAATTTATGAGAGAAATGAATGCCAACCGAGTTTTTGCAAAAAAACACCGCAACCTTACTCGGTTTCTTCATCAAGTTGTGGCAGCGGTCGAGTTGCAGCTAGCTTGGCTTTTAAACACACATATAGTTGGCAACTACTTCACTGAACCTAAACTGCAAATCTAGGAAGGGCGAACGTTTCCGAGGCAGCGATTAATATTTTCTGGCATCTGCTGAACGCGCCAGGAGTGAAGCGTATTTGTGCGCGTATTTGGCTTGGTTTCCAGCGCACCATGATTGCGTCACTATCTTGTGGTCGCATGCCTCGCAGTGCTTGGCCACTGCGCTTCGCTAATTTTGACACCAACTTTGTGCTCCTTCATCGTTCACTTGAAATACTTTCTTGCCCCAACCTGCAACGTCGGGTACTGAGAACAGGATTTACACAGTGCTTTCGGCCTTTTCTTTAGGATGACGCTCTTCCGGGCGAGCCAGGAGGCGTCCGGTGGTGGTAATTGACTTGAGTATTGTTCGCACCCCTTCCTTTCCGAGAGAGAGAGAGAGAGAGAGATAACTTTTATTTTTCAGCTCAAGTCCGAGCCTTCTTATCTGCCCGTTTGGTGGGCGTTATTTATCGGCGGTGGCGGAGTGGGGCCACGTGTCCCTTGGATGCGTCGGATGTGAGCGGCGAGGAGCGGCCAGAGGGTGGGCTGCAGAGAGGTTGGTGGAGCGGTCCATCGGGCCCACGTGAGGTGAAAGGGGGGAGGCAAGGTATGCGAGGAAGGAATGGTGGGAGAGTTAGTGGCGCGGGGGCATAACCAATATGTATGAATGTTTGAGGGGTGCTCTCCGCAGACGAGACAGGCGGGTTTGCCCGGTTTATGAAGGATGTAGTGGGAATACAGTTCGCAGGTAAATGGTTCGCCAGTGCTTCACGCCGCCCGGGATTTATCGTTGGAGACATGTGGCGTGGAATGGGTTTTACAGTAAGACGAGGCTTTTCCACGGGGAAGCAGATGGTTGAAGCGAGGGTAGTTGGGAAATGGTGTGTCCGAAAAGGCTGAGGAGGTCTCTGCCTTGCTCGGAGGTAGAGAGACGGTGTATCTGGGCTCGGTGGTGTGCTGCTGCGCGTTCTTCGAGGGAGTTGAAAATGGCGGCGTCTGCGATCAGAGCATTTGCGGCGTAGATGGGAACTCCCATGGCTAATCGAGTGAAGCGACGCAGAGACGCTTCCAGTTTGCTTACTTGAGAGGATGTGAGGCGTTGATAGGGGTAGGCGTACATGACCCTCGAATAAACGAGTGCTTCTATAACTCGACGGAGTTCGTGTTCTCTGAGTCCATGCTTTTGACGAGATATACGGGACAGCATGTGGCGAATTTGGTTCAGTTGTTGCAGGAGTTGGCTAAGCCACACGTTGCACTTGCCATCTTGTTGAAAAGTGAAGCCAAGGATCTTGATGTGGCTCCGTCGGGGAATAGGGGTTTGCGCGAGAGAGAGTTGAATGAGTTCGCGGTAGGAAGAAGTGGTTTTTTGAGGAGCGTTAGAAACCACGATGTATTCCGACTTTTCGGCGGAACAACTCATACCTATGCGGCGTGCATGCTCCTGAACGACGTCGAGGCCTTGCTGCAAAGTGGATTCTAGTTCCCCGGCGTTTCCTGTGGTAGACTAGAGAGAGATATCATCCGCATATATAGCGTGGCGTAGGCAGGAATTTCAGCGAGTTTTCGGGGCAGTTCTTTCATTGCCAAGTTGAAAAGCATAGGTGAAAGAATGGATCCCTGTGGTGTACCTGCGGTGAGGGGAAAGGGGGCGGAAGGTGTGCCGTCGGGGCCAATGATTCGGAGGGTCCTGTATGTAAGAAAGTCTTTGATGTAGTTGAACATGCGGACCCCAGGCCGAGTGTCTGCCAGGTTGGTGAGAATTGCGGAGTGGGCGACATTATCAAAAGCCTTTTTGATATCCACGCCGGTCAAAACTCGAAGCTGTGCGCTGCTTGGGAAGGCGTACAAATCCTCATAGATTTGCCGTCCAATGTCTTGTGTGCATACGTGGGCGCGGAATCCGACCATAGTGGGAGCAAGACAGCGATTGGTATGCAGGTGCCATTCGAGGCGGGTAAGGGCCATCTTCTCCATCAGCTTCCCTAGGCAAGAAGTCATGGATATAGGTCGGAGGTTAGTGATGAGCGCAGAGGATTTTCCTGGTTTCGGAATCATAATTACGTGTGCCTCTTTCCACGCAGCGGGAATTTTCCCGGAGCGCCAAACAGTATTAATGATCTGAATAAGTTCGTCTAGTTTTGAATCGGGGAGGTTACGGAGTATACCATAGGTAATTTTATCTGGGCCGGGTGCTGTGTTTCGCTTAAGGGAGCGTAGAGCAGCCTGAAGTTCGGCGAATGTGAAGTCAGAATTCATTCCTTGCTCGTCTGCTTCTTCTTCGGTGTAAGGGTATGACGGGGAGCTGGCAGGAGAAGTAGAGGATGGGTAAAATTGATTTCGGATTTGCTCAGCCAGCTCTTCTTGTGAGACGGAGAGGGCCAACTGTAGCTTTTGAAGTGTGTTACGAGGTTTACCCTGTCCAAGTAGAGTGCGCATAATGTGCCAGACTTTTGGAGTGTGGAGTCTCTCGACCATGTCATCGCAGAGCTGAAGCCAGTTGTTCGTGGCTAGTTGGTCAGCGTATTCTTGGGCTGCTTGCGTTAGTTCAGCAACTTTTCTTTTCAGTGCGTGGCTAGATCTACAGTTGCGCCAAGCTTTTATGGCCCGGCGACGTTGTTTCCATAGCCCAAGTAGGTGTGTGTCAATGTATGGATAGTCGGGAGATCGATGGATATGTTTGGTGTGTTGGGAGACGGCCTCCATAATGGCGCTACACCATTTTTCGGGGTCCTCGAGTGAGACTGATAAGGAGTCGAGGGCTGGCCGAGCCTTTGGCCAGTCTACGAGCATAGTGGGAGGTAGATGTGTTCCGGGTGGTCTGGAGGGTCGCTGGGACGTGAGCGTTATCTGAAGAATACAGTGATCACTCCCCATCGTGTCACCCGTATTACTCCAAGAAGCGCGGAGATCGCTGCGAATCCATGCAAGGTCGGGGTTTGTGTCGGATTGTGCTCCACATCCTAGACGTGTAGGCATGAACGTGTCATTCAGGAGGGTGAGGTGATGAATACTGGCGAAGCGGTCGAGTTTTCGTCCGGAGGCTGAAGTACGGTCGTATCCCCATGCAGGGTGTGGGCAGTTGAAGTCACCAAGAAGGACGAAAGTAGTAGGGACATTAGAGGCAGGGAGGGCCGTATGCAAAGGTGGGATGCTGGTTTTAGAGTCGGAGGGAGTCCAGTAGCAGTTTAAAATCGTGATACGGTGACCCTGATAGGTGGAGTGTGTCAGGACATGCTCTTTCGTCCCGGAGTTGAGGTGGGATGTATCTTCCTGAATGGTGGGTATCGTGCGCCGTATGTATGTAACCGTCAAAATCGGCGGAGGAGGGGGCGTTTGATGTCCTTTTCTCTTCATGACTATACTTGGCTGAGTAAAATGGTCGTAACCTGGAAGAGAAAAGGCACCGTGCGTTTCTTGCAGTGCGATGACGTCTGGGTTAACGCCAGTAATCCGCATGTGTTGCAAGAGGGCATTTTTCTTGCGACGAAAACCGCGGCAGTTCCACTGCCAAATAATTAGAGGGTTTTGGGGTGGAGATGTGTGTCGCATGATATCACTCATCATGCGGGTGTTCCTCCATGGTGTCGAGGTTAGGCACAGGAGGGGCGCTTGCGCGCTTTCGAGGGGGAGCATTGGAGTCTGTGTCGGGAGAGCATGGGGCAGAGGACGCGAGGGAGAGGAGATGGTGATCTAGTTGCTCGACGCGAGCCGTCAGTTGTTGTAAGGCCAATAGGACGGGAGCAAGGGATTGCTGTATGAGAGCAATAGCGTTGTCGGTAGGGAGGGGTGAAAGTGGAGTAGGTGTGGAGGGACGTGAGTAAAACCGGTGTTGGAAGGACGGGGGAGGGGGTGCGATGGATGTGGGAGATGGACCGCTCACCTGGTGACTTGGTGGAGTCTGTGACTGCATCACGGAAGCTTGCGGTTTAGTAGAGGAGGTGGAGGTGCTGGTTGCCGCACCAGAAGTGGTGGACGGTGGCCGCTTGGCAGAGGGCTTGGTTCGAGATTGACTTCTTTGCGCGGTCTCGTGCCCCGGGCTGTTGCTGCTGCTGTTGCTGCTGCTGTTGCTGCTGCTGTTGCTGCTGCAGGAGAGCTGAAGGGCCTCGTAGCGGTTCGAGGTAGGCAGGGGCGGCCAGATGGTCGCGTCGGCTTTAGGGGGTGGAGGGGCGGCGCGGGCGCGATGGCGTCGTTGGGCGCGGTGCCACTTTAGGACTGCAGCGTCGGCGTCTTTCCTTGCGGGGCACTCAGGATTAGACGGTGTGTGGTCTCCCTTGCAGTTCCAGCAGTGTGGTTCACATTCATGTGGGGTAGTCGTTGGGTCTTGGTCAGGAGGAAACGGTTGGCTGCAAATCGAGCACCGAACAAGGCTAGGCTTGTTAGGACAGACGTCGGCACGGTGCCCTATGGCGTGACAATGCGTGCATTGTTTGCTGTGGGGCTTTTGCGGGTAGACGCGGTACACTCCGCTGTAGAAGACGGCATAGCGTGGTAGACGGGGCCCTTCGACGGTGAGCAGAAGTGTGTTGGTACGACCGAGACGGCGGGCGCTTAGTAGTCGGGTGCCGTCAACACGAAGGTTAGCGGCAAAGTCGTCTTCGGTAAAGTCCATGGTGATGCCGTGTATAACACCACGGGCGTTAAGGGGGTCGTTAGCTACGTACGAGGTGACTTCGTACTGGGTGTTGTTCAGTGAAACTTGCTTGAGTTGGAGCAGCTTGTCAGCAGCGGCTGGGCGGTGGGTATCGATGGCCAGGATGTTTTGCGAGGTGCGGAGTTTGATGTAGGTATTGTCACGTTCAGTCTTGGTTAGGCGGGCGGAATCCATGACGGACCGACAGAGCACAGGGAATAAAGTGTTGCCGAGGTTGAGGTGGTTCGCAAATTTCATGACGATCGTGGCTGCGGTGGCTTGCCGGGGCGCCGCGGGAGCACAGTGCTTGTGATTCAGCGCCTGGGCTGCTGACTGGCTAGGCGAGCTCCCCGCCGTTCCGGCTGCGAGCATGCTGGCGAGCGCGGGGGGCGTTGCCCCGGCGGTGCAGATGTAGGCTTGGCTTAGCGCGCCCGGCGTGGGCGGCCAGCCAGATGCTGATGTGCCAGAAAACGGCGCAGAACGCTTGGAATTTTGATTACCAGGCGTACAGGCGATGAAGTAGCACTCCTATAGACCGGTTGGTGGCGATCCGAGGTCAGGAACCTGGACGTAGACGTGATTTTGCTGGAGCTCGGTGTGCGCACAGCCGATCACGGTGGCGCTGGTGGCGCCCTCCCTCCTTTCCGAGAATACGAGCCGATGTTGTGCTGTATCGCGTCTTTGACGCTGGCGTATGCTTGTGCTAGGCATAGAATTTTTTGCTTGTGTCTTTTTTGGTTTCAGGCGATACGTGGAATGAGCAAACTGTAGTATCCTTTTCTTCGGTGGTCAGTAAAAAAAAATAGTCGCCGTATTCGCTGTTACAACGACACGGAAAGCTGCGATCTGCCCCCAACGCAGCGCCAGATCCGCATCGGCAGCTTCTCCAGTCCTCAAAGTGACGTCACGACCTCTCTTGACCAATCACGGGCGGCGGCGCGCCGCGCGGCGTGCCCCGCGGCACAGGCCGCATATTTCGGCTAAAAAAGGCAATTCGCGCTTGTTTTTGCCTTATTTGGATGCGATATTCCAGCATACAGTATGGAAAACTATAGGATGCCGCTGCCAGCCCGATTTTCAGAAAAAGTGCTTCAGTCTCCCTTTAAGGCGGACTTTAAGCGTGTCCCTTCAAATTTTTTAAAACGTTCCGTTTTGTCCATTGCCTTTCCGCGGGTTTCCAACCCACAGAAACGCGGGTACGGCGGAGCGGACGGCGGTGGCCCCAGCGCCGAAAATTCTCTGTGGAACTCCGTAGTCCAGAATTCGGGCACCTCGCTCGTGCAGCAGCGCCAGCAACAGCTGCAGCAGCAACAGCTACAGCAGCAGCAGCAGAAAGGCCCGTCGTCGTCGAGTGGTGTCCAATCGGGCGGCAGCGGTCCGTTGCCGGTGGAGGTGGAAGAGGAACGCCCACAGCAGGTGGTGGAGGGCGTGTCCAGCCGGCTGCTTCCTCTGCTCATGGCTGCTGGCCTGGTAGGCGGAGCAGCACTTGGGTTCGCCATCCGCGCCACAGACAACCCCCGGACCAGCCGACAGATCATGTACGTCGGCTTCCCCGGTGAGCGATAATTCGACGCTATCTAATGTTTACCACCAACTGCACTATCAAATGCTTATCACCAGCAGCACCATCAAGTGCTGCTGGCCAGCCGAATTATTTCATTTCATTTATTTGGACACGCTTGCAACCAAATCGAGGGGGCCCAGGTTATAGCTGCTATTTCGCATTGCAGTGAGGAAACCCTAGACCCTCTTACATATGAAATGCTGTGCTATGGAAAGTGGCATGATCAAGTACCATTGGCAGCGTCATTGTCGAATGCTGTTCACCGCGCAAATGACTGATCCTATTACCACTTTTAAATGTTACTGACAGCGACGCCAGAAATCTTTGGCGTTAAATTCCACGTAAGCAGCCCAAATGCTCCCTAGCTAAGGTGTGGTCAGGCTCCGCAATCACACAGAACAAATTTGTCCACCAGTTATTTCGATATTGCTTGACAGCTAGCTTCTGATACTATGTGCTGTACTGCGAGAGCTACTCGTTTCAGATATTGCCTCTTGCCTATTGCCTCTTGCCAACATGCTGCACGGGCGAATCCTTTTCAGTACATAGCTCGCTCAAACTAAGCGCTAGGACTCGAGAACATACCGAGAGATTCTCACGCAGAACCACGACCTAGAAAAGGGAAAAGGCGACGTCACCTTGTGGAGCGCGTGACTCCAAGGAGGCAAGGCGCTTTGTCTGTCATCCCAAAGTACGGAACCCCAGCGTACAGTCGTAAGAGCTGCAATATATGCTGTGCCATAGTGCAGGAAAGTGGAAGTTACATGAAAATAGGAGTTTGGAGTGATATCGTATAGCGGGGGGAGGTATTGTTCCACGGCTGCACACTGGCTATGAGAGACTTCGTAGTGGAGGTCTCCAGATTAATTTCGACCACCTGGGGTTCTTCAGCGTGCACCGTTTCACCTCCATCAAAATTCCGGCACCGCCGCGCGGCCGGCATACGGTCACGCGACCTAAAGATAAACAGCCGAACGCTATATCCGCTAAGCCACTGTGGCGGGTTAAGAGCTCGGAAGATTTATTTCTGTACTTCCTGCTGATGCACGTTAGAAGCTAGAAAAGCGTGTTCATTATCGTGGCCGGTAAAAATTGTTCACAGCGGCCGGCTATGGATTTCCCCGTTCTTTTCCCGTGTGTACCAGGAAATGTTGAAATTAAATTAACGAGAGCGTAGGGAGCTATGGAAAGGAAAACCATAAGGGTAACGTTAGGAGAGAGGAAGAGATCAGGATGGATCAGGGAACTCACGCGAGTTAATGACTTTCTGGCTGAAATCAAGAAGAAATAGGCATGGGCATGAAATGCGAAGGCCAGATTACCTATGATGGTCTCAGGGTATTGGAGTGGATTCTAACGGAGTGGATTGCACGTGCAGGGTTATACGGGCGGATGAGATTAAGAAGTTTCGTGGGATATGGCCGCAGCTGGCTCAGGAAACGATACATTGGAATTCGGTGGGAGAGGCTTTGTCATGCAGAGGACTTGGGATAATGATAATGATGGCTGTTTGGATTAATTAACCTACTTAGTATTAGAAAAGGGGATTTTTGAATTGGGGATTTGGTTCTCGCCCGGTGACAAAATTAGAAGAAAGAGGCATTCTTTCAAAGGAATAGGGATGCCATATTTTCTCTCTGTGTTCCTTGTTTTCCCGCCGCGGTGGCTCAGTGGTTAAGGCGCTCGTCTACTGAGTCGGAGTGCACGGGTTCGAACCCGACCGCGGCGGTCGCGTTTCGATGGAGGCAAAGTGCAAAAGGCGCCCGTGTGCTGTGCGATGTCAGTGCACGTTAAAGATCCCCAAGTGGTCGAAATTATTCCGGAGCCCTCCACTACGGCACCTCTTTCTTCCTTTCTTCTTTCAGTCCCTCCTCTATCTCTTCCTTACGGCGCGGTTCGGAGATCCATTGAGATACGTGATACATTTACTGCGCCATTTCCTTTCATGAAAAAACAAATTTTCATTTTAAATTTTCTTGTTTTCAGTGTTGCAGAGGGCATTAGTGAACATGAACCGCCCATTTCAATCAGCCTCCGCGTGTTGGTGGTGGTGGTGGTGTAACAGTTTTATTAAAACAGTCTCAGCCCGCTTTCTGTCTCCCGTGAGCTGCTCGCGCCCGTTGCGCCAACGCCTCCAAGAACTTGGTTATTCTAGTACACTGTGACCCGGTCGTAGTAACGAAAAGCCAGCCGAAGTATAGTGGAAGATTCTAGTACACTGTAACTTGGTTGCGCACGTCTCCTCAAGGGCACGGAGGATGTGAGCGATATCCGACGGATATCTGATAGCGATAACGTAAGTGCACGACGAAAACGTAACTGCAGCACTAATGCGCCTCGGGTTTTTTTTTTTTTTTCGTGTCTTCATATTGTGCTTGCTCTGCTCGCTCTACTTGATTCCACTGTGATTATCACGATGATGATGATGTTTGGTTTGGTTTATTGGGGTTTAACGTCCCGAAGCAACTCAGGGTTGAGGGACGCCGTAGTGAAGGGCTCCGGAAATTTCGACCACTTGGGGTTCTTTAACGTGCACTGACATCGCACAGCACACGGGCCTCTAGAATTTCGCCTTCATCGAAACTCAGCCGCCGCTGCCGGGATCGAACCCGCGTCTTTCGGGACAGCAGCCGAGCGCCGTAACCACTGAGCCACCGCGGCGGGGATGATGATGATGTCCTCAGGCTTAAAGGGGCACTGCGATGTTTTCCTCGGTACCGATTGATATCATTAACGAGATTTATCATGAGTTCCTGAGACCAGTGCAAAAAGAATTATCGAAATTGGAGCATGCAAACGCAAGTTATTGCACTTTGAAAATTCGAAATGAAAAGATGAGACGAAGACGTTTTTCACTCGCCCATTTCACGCACCTGGTACTTACATTGCGCGCCACTAATCAGAACCGCGCCTAGCGCACACGTAGAGGAAGCCTAATCGCGCGTTAATGAGTTCCAGGTGGTTGAAATTAGAGAGCTTTAGCGCTGGCGTACAGCCAGTATGGTAGCCCGTCGAGGCGGTTGAGGTGCCGATAATCAACGCAGAAGCGCCAGCTGCCGTCCTTCTTTTTCACCAGGACGACTGGTGAAGCCCAAGGACTTGACGAGGGCTCGATGATGTCTTTTGCGAGCATCTTGTCCACCTCTTGATTTATGACGGTGCGTTCGGCGCTGGACACTCGGTACGGACGTCTGCGGAGAGGAGCGGAATCACCGGTGTTTATGTGATGCGTCACCACAGAGGTCCGAGCCAAAACACGGCTATCAAAGTCGAAGATGTCGCGGAAAGATGATAAGAGGCACCTAAGATCGCGAGCTTGCAGCGGCGGTAGGTCAGAAGCGATCATGTCGGCGTAGTCGTCCGTTGGGTTCACTGTTGATGGGGCCGCAGGCAGCCGGCATTGCTGAGTGGAAGGTAAGCAGCTGTCCACCACTGATATCACACATTCGGCAGCAGGGCACAGCGTGGCGAGTGAGATGCCTTGCGGGAGCGGTTGGATGGATGAACCAAAGTTCAGGACCGGAAGGTACGCTCGGTTGGCCGACATTGTAAATACAATGTGTGGAAGCGCAATGCTGCGCGTCAGGGCGACGTCAAGTTCCGGAGTGACTACGTAGTGACCATCAGGTACGGGGGGAACAGATGAGAAAGAAATGTAAGTTGCGGCTTGAGGCGGTAGACGGACAAAGTCGACAGCACAAAGACGGTGTATAACTGGGGACGGCGACTCAGCAGAAAGAGGAAGGTCAAGCTGAACAACATTAGTGGCGCAGTCAATGAGGGCTGAATGCTCAGACAGGAAGTCATGCTCAGACAGACTTCATGAGGGCACTGGTCCAGAACAGAGAACATAACGGATGTATGGCGGCCGGATATGGTCACACGGGCTGTGCACAGTCCAACAACATGAGGCGTTCCGCCGTCGGCAACGCGGAGAACGGCTTTGGGTGCAGGGGTCAGTACTTTTCGGAGGCGTCGTCGTAGGGCTGAACTCATGACGGGATACCCCGTGACCCTTTGTCACGGGTGATATGCACTATTTGTCCTGGCCAGTTAAAAAAAAAATAAAGACCCCCTTCCTCCTCTACTTAAAATAAAGTTATTACCAACACTGCCTCCGCACTTAAAAAGCAGTTCGCGCGATGCCAGCGCCGCTTCTACCCTAGAGGCGATCCCACGTCGGCTGAGCTAGCTGAGCCGTAAAGCTTGTCCAACTTGGCCTGTGCAGCCTCTCCGCTTGCTTCTTCGACAGGCGCTTCGCGCGAGGCGGCACTTTTGCTCTTTCGCGATGACAGAAGCGGTCCCGTCGAAGCGGAGGGTGGGTACGAAGTATTGTTGCGTCGTGGACTGCCACAATAGTGCAGACAACACCAAGGGACGAGATCCACCTGTGAGAATGTACCGATTCCCGGGCAAGTGGTATGAGAAAGAAAGGCGACAAGCGTGGATCGCCGCTGTAAGGAGAATCAAGTAAGACATGACAGCTTAGGTTCGCTCTGTGCTCTTGCCGTTTCAGTTCTTCGCTCTTGTTCGTTTCGTCTAGCTGAACCAGAACGTAACATAGTGCATGCGTGTGACGACTGCAGCTGCGGTTGCTCGAACTCGCTGCCTTCTCGCAGCGCGAATGTTTTGAAAGTGGATAGCGGGGTGAGAACAACATTTAGTTTTGATTTCCCCCCTGTATTACCCCCTGTATCGTGTCGTAGCGGACTGCATTTCTTTTGTTGGTTTGCTTCGTTATTTTGCCGCTTTGTTATGTTGATGTATCAACCTGCCAGTCGCACTGGTGCTAGTAATTGTCCTATATGCTTGAGGCACTCTTATGTTCTTTCAATTTCTACTGTTGGAGTTTTTCTTTATTTCGTTCTTTCATTCGCGCTCGCGTGCGCGCGTGCGCGTGCGTGCGCGCGCGCGCGCTCTGAATATTGTTGTGCCTAATCATTGGCCTAACCAACTTTTAAAAGCATTCGCTGTGGCTCAGTGGTTTTGGCGCTCGGCTGCTGACCCGAAAGACACGGGTTCGATCCCGGCCGCGGCAGTCGAATTTCTATGGAGGCGAAATTCTGGAATGTCGTGTACTGTGTCACGTCAGTGCACGTTAAAGAACCCCACGTGGTGGAAATTCCCGGAGCCCGTCACCACGGCGTCCCTCATAGCCTGAGTCGCTTTGGGACGTTAAACCCCATAAAAACTACTAGACTAAACTACAACTAAACGAACTGAATAATTATAGCATTCATACAAAATGAGCATTGCCATGCGGCTGACAACTTCCAATGCTGTTTTTTTTTTTTTTTTCTTGTACAGTCCTGATGGAACGACATGGCTGCCCAAGGCGCACACACGAATTTGCAGCATTCATTTTGAGGGCAATTGCAAGAGCGATATTAGCAAACATCCATCCTACATCCCAACCATCTTTCCACCTGTCTACAGGAAAAAGGCACCTGATCAGAAAAGGGCACGAAGGTATGAGAAAAAAAATGTGAAGCTCTCAGTGGCAACCACGACCTTATTATGCTTTCTAATAAGACCTGCTGACTTCCATTTTTTTAGTGAAAATGTGTGCACAATAACAAATAAAGCTGCATGAACATGCACTCAATGAGTTGATTTCATGGCAGGTTTGCTTGCAACCTGCACAACACTAGAACTGATCCTGTCATTTGATTGTGCAATGCAGGTGGCTGAGGCGTTTCGATCAGGAAATTTCATCCAGACAGCTTGACGATGGAGAGAATCGTCTATCACAAAGCACAGCTCAGCCAGAAGCCTCCATTTCAGACAGGCTGCATGGTGACCTGAACGTAATGGATGTCAGCAATGGATGTCTGGCAGCAAGGACAGCTGCTCCTTGCACAGACAGCACAGACGATTCACAGCCTTTGATACATGTGTGTGTCATAAGCGAAGAAAGGCATTCCAGTCGAAAGAGATGCTGTAAGTATACTCTTTAGTTATAAGGGCTCAGACGTAATCAGTGTAAACAATGTTCAGCACCAGTGCAAGAAACGCTTTGCTTTTGTTACTATTCTTTCATGTGCCCCACACAGCACTGAAAGTTTGTCTGAAGACCATAACACGTCATTTGTTTCATTCTTTCAGCCATGCCAAACAGAAGAATCGTCGACTTCAAGAAAGCTAGCTATACCTCTCTCAGCGACAGATGGCACCGAGGCATCAAGTCAAGTTGCACACTCTGAAATGAAGCACAAGAATGTTGGCATAAACATTTTCATTGTATTGCTATTTACTTGCATTATTAGCCAAATTCATTTTTAATTAGCTATTTCTGCCAAACATTCATTTTTTTATCATGATGGTGCTCTTCTTTCGAGAAAAAATGAGCTCAGTTGCAGGAGAGCGTGGATAATATTTTTCATTTGTTAGTCCTCATCTGTTTTTCTTTTTCACTTCGTGAGCTTGGCATAAGCCTTAGCAGCTTATGCGCCATTAAATACAACACAACTCTTTTTCATTTCACTATGCTAGTCCTCATCTATTTTCTTTTTCACTTCACCATGCTGCGTGTTTATTCTCTCCTGAAGGTCGCAAGCACAGATGGAAATGGGAAGAGAAAAAGTGCAGATTTCGTGGCTTTGAGTCTCTATAAAGGAAAATGAAGAGGCACTGAAAAGTTTTTGTGGTGTGACGATCACAGTCTTTTTGCCGCCTTTTGAACTTGTTGCCTTCATGCAGGTACAACAGGCACAATGCCATGTCACAGTAAGACAAGCTTTGCTTGTTCCTCGCCAATATTCGGCTTGGAATAACGTACAGTGCCTTGAAAGCAATGTTGAGTGTAACAACTGCAACAGTGTCAGCTGTTTTTAGGAAGAAAACCTGATATTCCGAGCATTGCTCTGAAGGATTGGGTGTTCATGCCATCACGAGAAATAATCAAGCTTTCTTTGCCTGCTCCATTTAAAGAAAACTATCTAAATCACACCTTAATAGTAGATCGGACCGAGATCAGCATAAAAACTCCCTCAAATCCTGATTGTCAGCACAATTTGTATTCACATTACAAGGGAGGACACGCGTTGAAGGCCTTAATGGGGATAATCCCTAATGGCATGATAAGTTTCATATCCAAGGTGTACAGAGGGCAACTCGTTCATAACTCAAGACTCTGGCTTATCGCAGCTTCTCACACCAGGCGATTTAGCGGCAAAGCGTCTCCAGGCATCCAGACAACAGTAGAGGAGACAGATGCAGTACTACTGCTTATGCCTCCTTTCAGGGGACGATCAACTGTCGGAACATGACATGGAGAAGACATGCCAAGTTGCGTCTATGCCCATGCATGTAGAAGCAGCAGTCCAAAGGTTGAATGTTTATCATGTTCTAAGCAACGCTGTACCAAAAGGCCTGGTCCCACACATGAACAGAGTTATTTCAGTGTGCACTGCCCGTGCGAACATGCAGGCGCCAATAATTAAGGGCTGCTTGGGTTGATGTGTCCGTAAATTGCTTGTGATTAGATGGATTACATTTGTAGGAAACAAACTAGATCTGTAATTTCATGTTAGCACATGACATCACAGCATTTAACTCTGTTCATTGCACGTGGACTGCAAACACTTTGCATTAAGGGGACTCTCAAACAACGGTAGCGACCAAACAGTGATGGGTGAAGAGAGCAGGAGTACCTACCTGAAAAAGAGGTTCTAGTCTAAAGCAATTGCACTGTTAACCAGTGTTGCACAACACAAAAAAAAAATTACTGTTGCACACTATCCATTTCACAGTCGCCATACTTTCAAAAGTTTGTTTTAATAAAGCATGAAGTTGCCCACTTCTTTTTTATGGACACCGATTTTTAAGTGTGTTCACTTGCTAAAAACTAATGAGGCATTTCCATATCAAAGCTGTTTTCTTATCAATGGGGAAGAATGCCTGTATACACCATGTGTTAGGAACACATTTCAATTCTTTGTCAGTCATCTCATTTCACATGAAATTGCTGTGGGCTGAAGCATGCCTGAAAACAGATTAATATGGAAGATGTCTATAAAGAAACTGCAGGGGGCTATGGTCCGCTGAGCACTGTATTACTCCGCTGAGTAATCGTAGTAGTAAGTGAAATCAGCTGTTTACTGCTTGACTGTATTAAGCAAGCCAGAGGTGTCGGTATTATTGTGCTTATGATAGTGGGAAGTTTCATTTCAGACTTGAAAGGGACCATGAAATGATGTTTACATAGGTTAGGGAAACCACATGAGCAATTCGTATTCCATCACTCGTCATTACAGCGCAAAAATTTTTAAGCCAGCTTCATTAAAACCGAAGATATTCACAATGAATGCCCTTACTCTCACTCCTTAACTCATTCACGCTGATGAGCCAGGGAAAAAAATAAAGAAAATGAGTTGAGACCACCCCACCATGACTGCACATCACTTGGATACGCCCAATGAGGATACTCGCTCAGACTGCCCACTGTACATCAGCAGGGTAGGTGTGGCTAAGAATGCGCGGTGGGGTGTTGCCCTAATTGGTCAAGAGCAGCAATTTTTAAAGATTATCAAGAGCGTTAGCTCTTACTCATCACGTTTTGAGATTTTCGTGGGGTCTGCTACCACCCTCAGCTCACAGCGCCATCTGTGGCAGCAACTAGAAAACAGCACATCTCGCAATGAGACTTTTTTTTTTATTCGAGAAGTTGTAGCACCTGCCGCATGCTTTAATCTCATTCATATCAATTCTAGTGAACCAAACAGCTAACGCTCGTTACTTCAATGTCTTCCAGACGGTGGCGGCCTTTTTTGTGAATTGTGGGGTCCAAGCAGAGCTTTTAAATGTGACTCGGGATAATCGCAGAGACCACCTCTATAGATCTGATGCACTAGAATCTGACCATCTTAATCATTCCTGGGTTCTTTTAAGTTGTATCCGGCCATAGTGCGCATACATTTCAGTTTTGCACTGTAGATAAATGTCAGTTTACATACCACACAACATCCAGCATGCCTAACTGTTCCTGCATACACAACCTGCTGTGGCAACGGACTGTAGTGCTTTTTCTTTCATGAAAACCACTTGTCAGTTGAGAGAGGCCTTAGAGTGAGACATTCCTTATGCACCAGTAAATTTCGTAAAACTGTGATTATTTTTCCTGACCTTGAGATGCTAATGATAGTGACAGTAGCAGCATTGTTTTAGCAGATTATGTGCTAGGTTTTGTTATGCCAGATATTTAGAGAACCACAGGTTAGATAAAATTTTTCCAACCCGCAATGTTCGCAGTGCATAAAGTTCTTGCGATGCACATTTCTCGCTCAATCATGTTCGTCTCCTGCTCAACAGAAAAGGCAAGATCCACGCGCTTTTCTCTTTCATCGAATTCGCTTTGCAAAAATTTTGCAAAAATAATCGTCAAGATGGCAGATCTTTTAAAGCCACACTGAAGCCGCCGCGGTGGCTCAGTGTTATGGCGTTCGGCTGCTGACCCGAAAGACGTGGGTTCGATTCGGCTGTGGCGGTCGAATTTCGATGGAGGCAAAATTCTAGAGGCCCATGTACTGTGCGATGTCAGTGCACGTTAAAGAAACCCCAGGTGGTCGAAATTCCCGGAGCCCTCCACTATGGCATCTCTCATAGCCCGAGTCGCTTTTGGACGGTAAACCGCCATAAACCTTTTAAAGCCACACTACAATGCACCAGAGATTCAGTGCGGGAGATTTACGGTAATCGTTAATAGCATCCCCTTTGCATCGAGATGGCGATGTCGCACGACTATTAAGTGCCAGCAAGCTAAATTTCATCAGATTAACTGCAGATCCCCCCCCCCCATCTCTCTTAACTTTCTCATCCAATTTCCAAATTAATCAGCTTACTTGCATCTACTTTTTGAAAGTTGAGCGTACCTCGAGCACAGCAGCATGGGAGAATGCATATGCTGGTGAAAGGAAGCGCAGCCGCAACCACCCCAGTTTTCTTACGAAGATGGTGCTTCCAGTCATAGGCGGCAGTAATACCCCTTGGCGGTGCTTTTGCAGTCTATGCTACAGCTACTCTGGACCATACAGAACGCACAAACTGTCAACAACTTTCCAATCACCTGATTCTAACCCCTCCTTGTACTGCTTCCCTGATGGCTGCTTTACCATAAAACAGAAAAATGTTTTCTCAACTTTCAAAGCATGTCGAGTAATTGAATCGCTAATTTTGCATTATGAAATATCGGCACTGCTCCATGCAAAAACCGCTCGTGCGGGAGTATGTTTTATTCCCATACAACGGAGTTACTGCTCCACGCAAAAACCGCTCGTATTGCAGGAGTATATTGTTTACTCCCATAAAACGGAGTTACTGCTCCACGCAAAAACCGCTCGTATCGCAGGAGTAATGGAGTTACTGCTCCACTAAAAAAGAAATGCTCACATCGCGGGAGTAATCTACTCCCATACAATGGAGGCATGCTCCACACAAAAACTGCTTGATTGCAGGGGTATATAATCTACTCCCATATAATGGAGTTAATCGAATTTCCATTCAACTGCATTGAAGGACTAATGATTGACCCATTTAGGGACATTTTTTTGCAAACATTGTACGACTGAAGAGTTCCACACGTCTCTGCATGGAGAAAGGCCACTCTTATTTTCCAACTCCGAAAATGTTTAGTGAATGTCGCCTCATCTGCACCCAGAAAGGCAAGCTCAACTGAACGAGTGCAAAGCGCCTTTTCAGAAAAGGGAAAAGAATCAAGACTGATCGTAGTCATGAGAAAACTGCTGCCTTTTTTCCCAAAGCAAAGGAATGACAGCTTTGCAAACCAAAGAATAAATTTTATTAAACCTCAAATGTTCCTCTGAACCACCCAGTACAGACTTTTGGGTGCTGCTATATTCACAAAAAAAAAAAAAAAAACCTCCAATTGTGCAGCCCGCAAAGAAGCTGGGTTACAAACTCGTACAATGCCACACACATCAGAAAGACTTGCTAATTGGCTGCAAAATTGTGCGTCGGGCAACATGGCTAAAAAAAGGTCAGTATTAACAGTCTAAGATGGTAACACCCATGAGCTGCCAAGTTGTGTATACTTTTGCTGTGCTGCTCTTTAATCAAGTAAACCCCGAAATGTTGGTCACTAAGCCTGGACATATCAATGGCACACTCTGAGAAAAAATACCCGAAACCAGGCATATTGCAGTTATATATTATGTTCTGTTACAATAGTCTTGGTGTATGTAGGCAAAACTCGAACAAAAGACAAGACGATTACAATTCACAAAATATGCACCTGCTAAGTATTGCTTGTTTTGGACATAAAAAGCAGGCTCACAATGAACTGCGTGCTCAACCAAAATAGACTGTTTTCACATTAATTGCTAGAAATCTATGAAATGACAATGAAATGGTGATGATGCAAATGACATGACCTTTCAGTTGCACATTTCCCTAGTGAGCAAAAAATAGTCTGAAATTGTGTCCCAAAACCCAAACCTAGGAGATTGGCCTCGGGTATTGAACAGCAACTTCCCAGCAAAATGAGCATCTTCACTCGCGACATTCTCAGGAGTTGCTAACTTGTCATTTCTGTGTTGTTGTGAAATGTAGGAGCATTTTGGCTTCAGTTCTACAAAAATACGTCTTTCCCCATGGTAATCATGAGATGTCACAGGACTTAAATACCATCGGCTAAATGCAAACAGGAATACCTACACACTAGTATGTGGTGATGAATGTCTAAAATATTTTCTCAGACCCGCAGATCCTAACTAGACTGTGTACAGCAAGTAACAGACGAAATTTTGCAACCTGTGCCCGATGACTGCTTCAGCAAGTAAACATTACCAATACTTTGGTAGCAACCTAGTTTCAGGGCTGAAGGGACTGACAAATGACGTTTTGGAGCATGTTTTTCTGCTGCAGTAGGAAGATTCATACCAAGTGCTTGATCCCGAAACAGTTACATTACAAACGATGAAACATTTTTAAGAACACTCAATTTTATGAACTGCTGGGACAATGAGTGTCTGCAATGGCTAATGGACAGTAGTAAAATTGAGGAACCGTAATAAAAGTCTGCACCAATCACAAGGATGTCTATTGCATTAAACATTACGATTATTTGGCACATCTTTTCATGCGGTTGTATATATGTATGTATATACAGAAGCACCAATCCACGCTGCCATGCTACAAAGACTGCCACTGACAGTACCAAGTTTTCACAACAGAATGTTACTACACATTGCTTTACACAATTTCCAGCATCAAGGAATTACAATTCACTTTCAATCAGCAAAGCTTTCCTTGTGATGAGCTTTTCACGTGATCAGATAATACTCGCATTGCATATTTAAGTCACTTGCCAGTCCCTTTTAAACAAATCACAACAAAATGAACTGTGCGCAAAAACTGATGTAAAGCCGCAGCAAAACAGGAAACGCCAAGAATTTTCAAACAAAAATCAGCAAAGTAGGCCTAACACAGTGTGAACACTACACCCATATATATTTTGAACTGCATAACCCTTTCACTGCCAGGTTTTCCCAACCGATACTCACTCCCTCCTGAGGGCTTTTTCCACACCAGTTCACAGGACATTTTATGCTGCTTAGATCAACGAATGCACCATTATCACTTGTACTGGAGTCAGCATTTGTCAAAAGTTCACAGATTTCTTTGTCAATCAGAGCACGGACCTGCCATGCTGATCTACTGCGCCTGGGCAACAGAGCTAAAACAATGAGACGCAGAGGATTCCCCTATTGACCGATGTTGATAAAAAAGCTTAACACTGGTTTACTTTAGCTTTACAGATAATTTTGTTATGCAATCTGATGCAAATAGCACAATGCTTTTTTTCAAATTTTTTTTTTAAACACGAGTAAACGGCAGGAAGTGAGCTCAATTAAACGCAAAACAAAAAAATCAGGCATGGAACAATGTGTGCGTGAAGGTATGCCTGAAATATCCCTGGTATGGCAGCGAAAGGGTTACTACTGCTATTCTGGGCAACATAAAAAGTGAGCGTTTTAATAATGATTCTTTCAGTGAGATATGTACAGGTGCATCACGAGATGATTTCAATGAGCAACTTTACAAGAATTATGTACAACCTCGCCTCCTCATTTCAAAAAAGCAACCTTCCCTAGTTCTATGCCACTGTACCAAACAGATCAGCCTCTCACACTTGCCACACCTTTCACACTACTATGGTACTGGCGAGAACACCAGCAAGAAATGCCTTGCTGTAGAGTAGGACATGACACCCGAGATGTCCTGCCACCTAGCACACGTTTTTGAGCTTCAGGAATGACAGCCACAGCCCTTGAACGGTGTGGGACAGAATGCAAGGCCTTGCAACTGAGCTAGCAGTGTCGCCACATGCCCTTGCACTGTGCATTCCACAAGAGAGAAAACTTTGGAGAGATCATTCGAAGATGTCCAGCAGATCCAAGACCCACTGCGCAAGAACCTGCACCGCAGTGTTATTACCGATGAAACAACAAACTCCTCATTCACCTCGGGACAGCTTATTAGTGCCAAGCACTTGGCTAAGTAACACACTGCACTTCTGCCAAACTGTCTCTGGACACCTGAGCATGTCATCCTGTTGTAAGACACACAGCAGAGTGATGGCAAGTCTCAAAAACAATGCGAGGGGCGTAGCAGCGAACAGTTTGCTGCTATGCCCCGAAGTTTCAAATACAAGACTTTCACTGTGAGCACTTTTTAAAAACTTTTGTGCGCGAGAACATACCTTGGAAACATTCCTTTTTGACTAAGCATGAATTTAAGGCCTTTCAAGCACAATGGTAATGAGCTGGAAGATGCAGGGAGGTGCAAGATATGGATGCCCAAACAAAAACCAAACAAATTCAATGATCATAACGAATAAAAAATAGCTACACATTGTGCTGTGACTGAAACTGAGGTGCCTGATGCTTCAATGCTGCTTTGGTCCCAACAAAAAAAGAACGCGAAATGTAGTCCATCAAAATTATGGAATATTTTTTTTTATCGTTTGGAAACCCTAGTCTCTGCCCCAATCAACACTCGACAACTCGTAAAAAAAAAAAATTCACATTTAAAGCCACATGAAGTCGTCACTCCAGTGAACTATAGTATTTAAAAACATAACCTTGAGACTGCCTCTCGCACGCACTAAATTCATGCTTCCACACACGTCAATGCCGCACCTCAAGTGAAAAATGCACACTCACACACAGACCAAACAAGAGAGCACCACAGGGATCACAGCACCTGGTTACACTCTTTTCGTTCACCAAAACCAAACAGCGTCCCTTCCACCGGTCTCAAGTTCTAGTCTCGGAGGCTCTTTCCTTACAACGGAGTGCATTCGTGCAGATGTGACAAGGCTACAATCTTCTTCGCAACCGCACAAAGACTTGCTTCTCGCGGTGACCGTTCCAGACTCCAAGCTTGCCCAATTCTGTCCAAACAAGACTCAATGTGGCCGCAGGGTTACCATTCTCCACAGCTTCCCACACTTTCACCTATTACGAAGAAGTCCGCTGCTTGTATCGTGCAGCACCCACGGGAACAGCAGCAAGACTGGGGCGCCAACTTCCCCGCTGTTGACTACGAGCACACCAACAGAGTGCAGTAGTATCACGCATGCTTCTAGAAGCACAGACCTTGCATTTGGGCAGCACCGGGATGACATGAACATCCACAGTTACTTGTGGGGCTAACATTTGCCAACAAGGGTTGGCGAAACAATTTTCAGAACGCACCGACATTTCCAGGTGTACAGTCCAGATCAACATAAAAGGGAACGCCTTGTGCAACTCTATCCAATGATTACATCCCCAAGTACGAGTGCGAACCATGCACCTTGGGTGTTTTCTAAGCAGTAGTACACTAATTGAAAAACCGGCCTTGCACCAAGCTCTTCCATGTTCTGTGAAGACTCCAGGATATTTTAGCCCTCGAGCACATGCTAGGCATTCCCTTTCATGCTGCATTCAGCTGTTGCTGCAACTTCAACAGTGTACTGCACCACGGGAAGCTTGACCGCAGTGCCACCAGGTGGTACCAGCCCAGATGATTCGATCATCAAGCCTCTTTCTGTGACGTTATCTGCCCATCTGTTAACAGCCTACAGGCATGCGTGAATAACAGGTACAGCCGACAGCAGGGCACTCAACACACAAGTCTTGCTTCTGTAACCAACCCTGCACTGCTTTCCGGTTCACTGGTTCCGGCACCAGTCGTCGCTACAACAAGAAAGGACACCACGATGACAGAAGTGCCGTGCTCTTCTTCGCTGGGCGAGCTGAAGGAAGCTCTCGGTCATTCTCAACTTGCGCTGTGCGGCTACTCATGAAAACTGGCAGGTTGGTGGTTGTGGCAAGGAAAACAGCGGCCTGCTCATCACTCTTGGTCACTAGGGCGGGGCGTCGTCAGTTGGCCGAGATCCAGCCGCTGTTGGCAAAGTGGTTCAGGATCCGGCGGCAGTGCGACTTGTCCAGCCCCGCCGGCGAGCGGAACTTGGCTGTGCTGCCTTTCTGCCGCTGCGCTTGGTCCTGCAGGGCACACAGGTCACAGACTCTTAGCACACTCTGGTCTTGTTAACTAAAGTACTAAAGTTACTAGTTAATAAAGTACAGACATTGCACTCTGCTTTTTCACAGCTCTCACAGGGCTCCTAAAGGAATGCCCATGATGCAGTGGTGTACGATGCCACCTTGGAAGCGTTACCACTAAAAGGCGTTGGGCAAACAGAGCTTCCAGCTGGGTGCGTATAAGAGGAACAAGCAAAAACAAGTGTAAAAAGGCTAACAACAAACAACTATAGAAACATACAGGCGGCGAATGGCATCTGTCCGAGTAATCTGCAGCTTGCAAAGAAAGCAAAACACAATCAGCAGGGCCTACACACTGTCCAGCTCGCTCAGCACCCGCTGCAGAATAAAGGGACGAGAGCGCACCTTCAGCACCACGGTCTTAAAGGTGATGTAGCACGCTGGGCTGATTCCCAAGGACTGGCACAGCTGTGAGAGAGAGAGGGCGATACGCAAACATGACGCACAAGTAACTACTTCCACCTCGCAACAATTGATAAGCAACTACCATATATATAACGATGGTAGTGATATAAACAGACAGTATAGTAAAAACTAGTGATAGTGATGATAATTACTGATAACGACAGTGCTAGAGGTAGCAGAATGGCGGACGCACCTTTTTCTCCTTGTCGGAGAGCAGCTCGTAGCCGGGCAAGCTGGTGATGTCGGTAGCCTCCTTGGAGTCTTCCCTTGTGTCACCTTCTGGCCCAGAGCACACGGTCAGCAGTGCGGGAGAGGGGGCGGAGAGACGAGGGACAGAGAGAGAGCGGAGAGAAGTACGTACCATCAGAATGTGACCACACACACACAGCGTCACGCCCCCGCCCCCCCTTAGTACACACGACATCGACATTCTTTTTCGCGAGGACCTATAAAGCAAGAAATCACAAACTTCGCAGAGCAGAATGGTGAAACAATTTACGTCTCCTGCTCATAAGCTTGGTGCCACTTACAATGCAGGGGTGAAGGGCAACCCTGGAAAGCCAAACAAACATAGCAAGCCTCAAGCTAAGCCTTTTAAATGGGCACACACCAGCACACTGCCTCAGGCAACATGGTGCTTGATACCCCTGTCACACGGGCACTTTCGATCCTCACTGAGTCAATGCTCATCGAACTCGATGCAGATCGACGGTTGTCAGACGGCCACTTTCAAGCGCAATCGAGCTCGATCCTGCTCGACTCGATGCAGGCCCCTCAAGAGTGCTTGAGGTTCCAAGCACAATCGAAAGCACTCTCGCTCTCACGAAGCTATAAAAATAAACACTAGTTAACCAAACAAAACTACAACTGTTGTTGTTGTAATTGATTAAAATGCAAGACAGAACATTTTCAGGCACTATGCCTGCTTATATGCAAACATATTAATAAATAATCTCGACACCACGCTCCAAGCTTCGCCGTCAGTGTAAACAACAAAGATGGCGTCCCCCTGCTCGTCGATGCGCAAACTGTGGAGCGAGCGCGAGACAGCCGCTCTCATCGACTGCTGGCTAGACCGCCTAGATATTTTGCGGTGCCAGAAGAGAAACGCCGTAGTCTACGCAGAAATCGCGGAGGCGTTGCGGACCCTCGGGTTCCATCGCACAACAGCAGATACAGAGGTGCGTCGCACGTCTGGCTACGGATTTGGCTGCCGCTGCCCTCGACTGCACAGTGTTGCCGGACATCACCTTGTTATGGCTGTTGGAGGAACATTTGGCGCCACCTAAACACACATGAGGGAAACTTCTCAAGGAGCATTGAAAATGCCCGTGTAGCACCGGATGTTTCGAGCGTGCTCGAAAGCGCCCATGTGACAGGGGTATTAGGGGAGAGATAAACAGAAGCCCCATCACTGCATCCATGCACCTCCTATGAAACACCACATGCAGCTTATGCAGCAACAGTGACGCACCTTGTTCGTTTAGTATAGTGTCGACGCCTCCTTTTTCTCTGCAACAGAGAGAGAGAAGGAAAGAAACGCAGAAAACCACGTCAGGCCATGAGGCACGCAAAGCACACAGCAACATCACCTCACTGACAGAAAGAAGAACAACGATTTAGCACTGCCGTTCAATCTTGAGAAGTGCAGGGTTCCCCAACCCATAAGCACGCTCCAAGTGAAAACAACACACTGAAGACTTATGGAAACCACCAGAGGTCGAACTCATTGAAATCTCTGCACTAAAGTGCTTGACCTTGCTGTAATAAAAGGCAGCTGCGACGAAACTTTGCAAGAAACAAAACAAGTGCACCTTTGCACTTCTGAAAGTCAGCATGGAACACAATGCATTCACCATCCCAGAATAGAAAATTGTCAATTGGCTGGTGCAGTCACCTTTCTAAAGCTAAATGATGAATCTAAAGGACCTTTATAAGAAACACTCACATATCACAGCACCAAACAGAATTAAGAGAGGGCATCTGCATCCGACCGGTGGCCACTGCCAAGGCTGTCTACTGCTGTTAAAAGTTTACAATCATTGTACAAATTCTTGGCGGTGAGGCAAGAGAAAAACCTGCCTCTCCATTACAGCAAGAATACAGCGAGAACATGAAATGGTCAAGAATCGAACTCAAGTGACCTCTAGCCTGTTTCAGTAACAGCTGGAAGCCAGGCTGACAAATTTCTTTGTCCAGGGCATGAGCTGAATTGACATTCAAATACCACATGAGTGTTGCCACCGCATGGGTGTCGGCCCATTACATATTCAACTCACTGGCCTTTGTGACAACTGCAGTCACCAGCATGAACAGCTCCCATGAACGCCATCCTAACAAAAAGCCTGCAGTGCGTTCTGCATTTAAATGTCACAAGACTTCACTGCAGCAGCAACTTTTCTACACTGTTAGACAGAGCAGCAGAATGGTGTACACAAAGCCTTCACTAATGGAAACAAAGCCGGTGGGAACCATTTAGTGAAGAACTAAACAGAGAACCCCTCCAGGGTTCAATACTGAGGGGTAAAAAAAGAATTACAGGATTACACTTAAGTCTGCTTAACAGCGGTAGCGCAAAAAAGCCTTTTTCTTTCCTCTCTTTCTGCCTCCCTTTTTCATTTTTTTATTTTTTTAAATTTTATTGCTTTCGCCAACTATCACTATCAGTAGCTATCATTATCACTACCATCACCACTATCTACCTCAGTAGCTATCATTCTCACAATCAATTCACTATTGCTACTATCATTGCGTGATGTTGCTTATCAACTGTTGTTTAATCAACTTTTACATTTTATTTTAATTACCATACAACTTATAAGATAAGATAAGAAGTTTATTTAGTCAGGTACAAGTGTCTGGGAGAATGGCGAAAAGGCAGTGAGATGCCTGACAAAGCGCCATCCCCCCCCATCCCCCCAACTCCCAAATTATGACTGACAGTTCATGTGGACAGCCACTGTCTGCAACTTCCATCCAATCCATGCCGCTCATGAGTCAAGAAAGGCTTCCGCCTGAAAAAGAGATGTGCGCAGTACTCACTCGTATTTTTTTGATGCCGTTGAGATGGGCTTTTTGTGAACGGAGCTGGCGGGTGCCTGCATTGAGGGCATACTAATGTGGCATGAGCGCCCCTCCCCATCCTATGAACAAGTTTGCATGGAAACGCATGCACATGATGGCCACATGCATTAATGCTTTAGCAATAGTACACTCAAGTTCGCATGGGTTTAGCCAGGTAAGGTAACACCCCGTCCATTTGCAGCATCCACAGAGGATGCCCACAGGAATGATGGAGAGATGGTATGTAATAGGTTCTGCTGATGGTAGTGACAAATGTTGTTATTATTATTATTAATGAAGGTTAAAACATTTAAAACTACACCAGGGACTATCTAAACCAGACAAACAGTAGGTCAAGCATCAAGACTCATTCTTGAATTTCTCCAAACGAAAACTAAGGTGCAGAAAAAAGCCACCTCAACAAGCACGAGCCTTGAAGAAGCAGACAGCTGCGTATGCACAACACTGGCCCTTCTGCAGTAAAGTGAAATTTTAACTTGTCCCTAGTTTCATAATAAGGTGACATAAAACGGACTCTTCTTAACAGCATGCAACACAAATGACAATGTCATGCCACAGATGCTAACTTGTTAGCAAGGGGTTAGAGATAACACTTACAGACTTCTTTTTGACCTCCTTGCGTTTCTCTCGTCGATGCCTTGCTACATCAAACTCTGAGCACTCTGCACGAGAGAGAAAAGCACACACACCCTCGGTCATGTGTACTGTCACGTTTAAAGAACAACAAGTTTGCAGCTCAAAACAGAAAAAAAAAAATGTCCAGATACGCGATACACGGAGCACAACTGCTTGAGGAAATGCATCCCCATAAATTTCGCACAGAGGCCCACATATTCTATCGAGGCTGCCTTTATCGTCTACTAATGTCTTCATCTCTTCCACACTAGCCTAGATAACACAGATAACAGGAAGCCATGCGTGTAGCGCACGCTATATGTGGCCGTGTACTGTACAACCTTCTTAATTCGATCACCATTAATTCAAAAATCCAGATAAATAAGACTGCCGGTGTGGACTTGGCGAACAGCCATGAATGTTTATGGTCCTGGGTGCTCGTTTTTTTTTTGTTCTTTTTCGACATTGCTGGGCTTGTACTGGTTAAGACTAAGTAAACCAGTTATTCTCTGCAGCTATCCATGTATGGCTTTGTAGATCACTTTGGTTATAACAGACTCACCTACCTGTTATAAATCAATCTGTTGTAATACAGCTGAACCTCGCTACAACGAAACTGACTGGGCGCGCGAAAAATTTCGTTGAGGCGAAAACAGCCCAAAAACACTGTCAGGTTGGACCACATAGTCCCAAAACATCATTTATTTCCAAAGAAGTCGGTCAGCTTCTTCTGCTTCTTTTTTTTTTGCCACGAGTGCAGTGGCGCGGCTTTCGCACTCGGTGAACAGTTGCATCGCGACGTCGTCATCGTGAGCACCGAAAAATCTGCGGATCACATCAAAAGCATCCATCACTTTTATTGCAGGTGGTGGCGCTAAATCCTCCGCGTCGCTGTCATCATCCGATGATGCGTCGTTGGGGCGAACGCCCTCAATTATAGCTTCGTCACTCAGCTCCTCGTAAGCTAGCACTTCACTGTCAACAGCGATGTAGTCGCCGATGTGAACATCGGCCGGCACATCTCCGGAGTCCTGAAGGGCTGCCCATGCCGCATTGGCCTCTGTGGAGGGTGGAGCAATTGTACTGCAGTGCAGCCTTCCTCGTCCGACGTGGAGTTCGCTGCCAGTCGAGCATCGGAGTGAAAGCCGGCGTGCACAAAACAGTTGTAGATGATACTGCGACTGGTTGCCGTCCACGCTGCTGAGACCATCTGTACAGCCATGTACAAATCCACTTTGATTGCCCGACTGGTGTCGATGTTTAACACCAGCCGCTGAATCAGTCGCTGTCGATAAGCGCTTTTAACGCTATTGATAATACCTTGATCCAGCGGCTGGATTAAAGCCGTGCAATTCGGCGGGAAGAATCTTACTTCCACGCTTTGAAGCTGAACGTCTTCAACGTTATGCGCTGAGCAATTGTCGATGAGCAAACAAACCTTACGTTTCTTTGCCGTCATGTCACGGTCGAAAGCGGTTAGCCACTCTTTGAAAACGGCCCGTGTCATCCAAGACTTCTTATTGGCAACATATTTGACGGGCAGGCTCTTGCCACCTTTGAAGCACCGCGGCTTCGCACTTTTGCCTATCACCAGTGGGCAGCGCTTGTCAGACCCGTCCATGTTGCAGCACAGGAGCACAGTCACACGCTTTTTGCTATGCTTCCCTCCGCTGCATGGCTGGCCCTTCATGTGAAGCGTCTTGGAGGGGAGGAGCTCGAAGAAAAGTCCCGTTTCATCGGCATTGCACATGTCTGTTGTGGCATATTTCTCCATTAATTCCGGCACAGTAGCTGATGCCCAAGCAGATGCAGCGTCGGCGTCTGATGAGGCCGACTCCCCACACAGCACTTTAGCGACGATTTCATGCCTGGCCTTAAAACGGGTCAGCCACCCTGAGCTGGCTTTGAAATCATTGATGCCCAGCATACAGGCATAGCCAAGTGCCTTTTGCTGCAACATGTTTCCGCTGACCGGCATCTTCTTTGCGCGCACGTCGAGGAACCACGTGTAAGCCTTCTCAAGGTCCTCGTGAGCCGCTTGCGTCAGCTTTTTCCGCTTCGCGGATGTCCCCGAAGAAAGAGCTTGCGCTATCGCGTCTTTCAACTTCAAGATCGTTGACAGCTTGCTCTGTGAGATGCCGAAGTCCGCTGCAACATCTCCCTTTTTCCTGCCACTGGATGCCGCGCTGATAATCCGTGCCTTCTCTTCAAGCGAGAGGAACTTCCGCTTTCTAGATGAAGTCGCCATGCTCGCATTCATTACAGCGCACTAGCAGCACAAGCACGAGTGAAAAAAACTAGGGCAAACGCGCTGCTGTAGCCAGGCTGCTGCGTCCTTTGGCAACAGATTGGTTGCGGCTCTGGATTGGAAGAAAACGGGAGCTTGCCCCCGCGCCTTGTCACAAGGCAGCCAGCCCGATAGTCATCAACACCAAGCTATGGCGGTGATCATGTGCGTTTCAGTGAGTGGATTAGTTGGGTCCAGCGAATGTTTAGCGAAACAAAGCAGCGTGGGCCTATGGAAGTACATAGATGGGCGGCGATATGCTTGTTTTATTGTAAGATATATTTTTAAATCGAGCTTCGCATAGCAAAAGTTTCGTTGAAGCGGAAACGCGCCCCAAAAATGGTTCGCTGTGATGAGAAATTTGTTCAATTACTTTGTATAGCGAGCTGACGGGGAATTGAAGCGAAAATTTCGTTGAAGCGACATTCGTTATAGCGGGGTTCGACTGTAGTATTTGAATTCTGACCACTTGCCCATTAACGTACTGAAATCTTG
Organism: Amblyomma mixtum; assembly: GCF_055824585.1. Classification (NCBI taxonomy): domain Eukaryota; kingdom Metazoa; phylum Arthropoda; class Arachnida; order Ixodida; family Ixodidae; genus Amblyomma; species Amblyomma mixtum. Next base: position 20,264,707 of record NC_143019.1, read on the forward strand.
CGAAGGCATGTTGTAAAGAGTGTAAACGGTATATGGCTATGACATTAATGGTCCAATAAAACCGTAAGTACGCACTTGCAATAAGCCAACTCCATGTAGAAATTAGAGCTCAGCCATACTGAGTGGCAATACGAAGGCACTTCAAATATGTGGCAGTGATATACACAACAATACACTGAAATACTCATTTCTTTAATGCAATGGGAAATATCGTACCCTGGTACAAATCCACAAGCCCTTGTTTCTCTAACCCAGCAAGCAGCAGTAGCACCATTCAATAGTGAATACACTTAAGCCTGCAATTAACAGGTCCAGTTATTACAGTGAGATGAGTTGCGCAAATGAGACGTTCACAAGAGAGACAAGACCGAATGGGCACAAAAAAAGTTTGTGCCTGTTCCATCTTGTCTCCCTCGTGAATGTCTCATTTGTGCAAACCATCTCAATCAATACAGCATCCTGCTGAATTTCAGTTGTTGCACTTATAAATTAAAGTCACTGCCACAGTGCCAATCAGAGATAAGGCAGAACAGTCATGGACCCGGGACTTGCTGCAACAAGTGCACAGGAGATCCAAAACCATGGCCTTTACTGCGAATGTACACCCTATCGTCAAAAATGTACAGCCCAAAGGGCTTCCTCCGATACTTTTTAGTGGGGCTGCTGAGAGACCCTCAAGTCCTCAGCTTTGCAAAGCTGAAAACTAGTGGAGCTCTCCTCACCTTCAAGAGATCTGGAACAGTGGCCATGCAAAACAAGTCACAAAGGAAGGCATATACGCAAACCCAGTGGGCTGTATATTTTTGACAAAGGCTGCAGGCGAGCGACAGAACCTCCATGGATTTGGCTTTACACACATTCGAATGCGACAAACGTGGAGGCACGCGACGCGAAAAGCTCAAATGCACCAGCATCCAGCCGCCATGGTGGCTTTTCTACATTGCCTGGAACGCTAACATACGAGTGGGCAATTAATGTAGGTCTGAGACATGAAGACGAGAAACAGGGGTTTCTTTGCGGACGGCAAAGGATTATACGAATGGGCCGGGTCTGGAGAACGTAGTACGAAGCGGGAGAGTGCTGTAACAACCAGCCACCACAGCGGCTCCCTCCCCAATGCTCAGGTTCCAAGGGGCAAAGCATCCAGAATGAGGGAGAAAGAGATCCAGGCTACTTTTGCCATTGCTGTCGACGGACTGGATGCAAATGCAGACTGAATTCTGTGAGCACTAGACTAAGAGCTCTTTTGATACAGCATCAAGAAATGCACTTGACATTTTTGTGAGGTGAAATTGTCAATGAATGCCTTTGCATCTTATTCGACAGTTAAACCTTCAAAATTAGGCAACTTGAACCGTACGTTTTCCCGGACCATAGGTTTTCTTTTTTTTTTTGTCGCAATAACGAGGGTCTACTGTACTGGCCAGCAGGACAGACAAGAGAACATGTTCTCAGACAGCCATGGGAACGGTAGAATGGGATTGTAATCACCTTCAATCATTCCCGGAATGTATGTGTCATCATGCCAAGTCCTCCGCACCATCGCATGCTAGACCAAAGCACTTGCAACGTGTGCACCTTTATGCCAACATACTAGAGTAGAATCTCAATGATACAATCCCGGCTGATATGAATTTCGGGATGATACGAATTTGTAAAATGCCCTGGCCAGAGTGCATTGTGTGCTATGGACAGAAATTTAGATGTTATGAAAAATCCCCCACTCCATTAAGAACGGCACGAAAAGCACAAACTGCAAACGCACCCTCATGCCCCGCCGCAGTTGGCTCAGTGGTTACGGCGCTCGGCTGCTGACCCGAAAGACGCGGGTTCGATCCCGGCCGCGGTGGCCGAATTTTGTTGAAGGCGAAATTCTAGAGGCCTGTGTACTGTGCGATGTCAGTGCACGTTAAAGAACCCCAGGTGGTCGAAATTTCCGGAGCCCTTCACTACGGCGTCTCTCATAGCCTGAGTTGCTTTGGGACGTTAAACCCCAATAAATCAAACCTCATGCACCAAGTACTTGCTACCTGTACATTGCAGACGACGCGATCGCCAGTCACGCGGTGCGCACCGCGAGTAGTGAACAGCAGCGCGGCCGTAAGAAAACCCTGTCAGCTGAAAATATATTTGCATAAATTCTGTACACAAATTTACTTCATTTTAGACAATACGGCTAATTTCCGTGACACCATGAGATTCGCATGATCGAGATTTTACCGTATCTCTCAATTTTGTCATATTCAGATTTGCGGCGTCCTTTTCCGCCAACAGGCGAGGTTTGGACGCCACGAATCGCACGGTTCTCGAGAAATTGTGAAATAAGCAGCGTCTTGGTGTAGGAACTCGCAAAAATCCATCAGAGTCTACCCCTGCCTGCATGCCTTCGCAGCTCAAACACAACTGGCTGTCTTCCCCGCCAACGCAGAGCCTTTAGTGCCACTTCAGAAATGAAAACAAGGGTTTAGCCTCCTAAACCAGCTGCCTTGTACCAAAGAATGCAAAGAATAAGCAGCAAGGAGGTGAGAGATGCAGCACAGATGCATAAGTGCTGCTATGAAGTGCAGATGCCAAAACTTTATTTCCACGCACAGCCTTTGTCAAAGGCACAGAGCCCAAGGAATCTGCTTACAAGCCACACAGTGGGACTCCCGTAGCATCCGTGGAAGATTTAAGTTTTGTAGTGGTGAGGACAAAGCTCCTCTCACACTCGAAAGATTGGAGGAACGCTGCCAATGGATAGCGAACCACACTGCATGTCCTACAAGCAAACCCCTTCGGCTCTAAACTTTCAACAAAGGCTGTATAAAACCTTACACGTACTGGATTTTAATTTCCTGCAGCAACCCCCCTTTTTTTAAGCAGAGTCAAACCGAAGAGACAGTAAAGTAACTTTTTGCTTCCCACAAGTGTGTACTCCGTAAAACTTACCGTCCAGCTTGGTGATTCCATTCCTCCGGTACCTCAACAGCTCCTTGATTCTGGCCTTGAGCTCTTTTTCCCCTGCACCACGGTGTGCGTGCAAAAAAACATCAGCCGTTGCTCACAGACCAGCAAAACCAAACCTTGTCAATTTATTCTTTTTGATCAGGAAGAAAAACTACAGAAGATGTAGCCAGCCCCTCATGAGGCCACCTCAATCGGACTATTACTGCATTAACTATCAAATCAAAAGGGAGGAAAGGAAAGCAGTGCTTAATACCGGCATGTACAGGGTCGTCCATTTTTAAAGTGAACACGTAAGTGAGTGGCCGCACTCTTCAGAGCGTCGACACATCCGATGCAGCCAAACATTAAGCAAAGTGGTGGACGACACAAAGCACCACCTCCAGATCCCTCTTGCCTGCGCCACTGTGCTTCAATGCATGGCTGCATCAGACACACTGTCGCGGCGAAAAGCTAAGAATGGACGACCCTGTACAGCTGCGGCCATAACAATACAGAGCAAGCTTCAGCAATGGCACTCCTCTCGTGCCTTACCTAATGAAAATTGGAAGATACCATATACATTCGTGTAAGGGACGCTCCCCAAACTTGGCAGCAGGTAATTCGTAAAAAAAAAAAATTTTTAAAATGGCACCCAGAATTGATTCATGTGTGCATAAATTTTGCCCACATGGTACGTTGTGCTGGGAGCCAACAGACGATGACTTCCTGCACAACCACGCACGTGTCGTCCCACGTGACAGCCTCCACCTGGAACTGTGAACATGCAGTGCTGTTTATTGATTCATATTGCAGCGAAGAAGCACGAACACAAGTAGAAGGAACACGCAAAAAACACGGACGAACGCTGCACTCACAAACCAGTTGTGAGTGCAGCGTTCGTCCGTGTTTTTGCGTGTTCCTTCTACTTGTGTTCGTGCTTCTTCGCTGCAATATGAATCAAGAATGTTACCAACTTGCCCAAAAACGTGTTTTACTCAATGCAGTGCTGCAACACTGCTAACTCATCTTGTGCACTCAGCACTCGCACCAGAAAGGACAAAATGTTACGCTGTGCAAAAACCAGAAAGGAATGGACCCACGCTAGCCGCTTGTTTCTTTGCAGCCAGGCTCGGCGCCGCACTAGCATGCTGTTCACGCGGTGTCACTCGGCCTAGCGTGTTCCGCAGCAAAGCCGCAGCAAAAGTGCTTTGAATCTAGTCACAGCTTTCTATAAATGAGCTAATCTTGTTAACAGTTCACTATCGCACAATAACTTCACATTAAAATGAACTTGTAACTGATCTCTGCAAGGCACACGAAAAAGCTGGCCAGGTGAACACCACCTCACACTGACAGTCGCAGGTCGCACGCGTGGCGCACCACTCCGACCCGTCAGTCAGTCAAGCGCCACATCTTCGGACAATCTCGATCTTAACTTACAATCATGAGATGTTTGCCAGTAAACAGATCTAGCAACCTGTTTTACATTTCGCGGCTAATTCATGTCGGTCGTCGGGCATGCGTCCTATCGTCCATACTGTCAACTGCATTATGGATTTGAAGGATTCACCAGGAATGCGCTAATTTGTCATAAAACTTCATGTTGCAGCATAAAAGAGGGACAAATAATTGAGGCTCCATGTATTCACAAAAAATTTTACAGAATAAATGCCAGTCCCGTGTCACTGTAGTCGCAAAAATTTTACGGAAAAAATTCCAGTCCCATGCAAGGGCTGGACCCCGTCTAAACCACGAAAACAAAGTGTGGCCCTTACACGAGTGTATACGGCACTTCACGCATATGCCAGCTAATGCCGATGGTGCACCTCCATATAACCCCAATTAACTTTCATAATCTCTTTACGTAACACGTGGGAAAAGTTCGAACACTGAAGCATGCTCCGTATTAACTTGGTCACACCTCTTCACACACATAACGGCAGCTTCTGCCCGAACACAGGTTTACGTCAAGTTCTGTGTGACAACTTTTTTCAGTCAAGACAGAAAACTGTGCTCAAAGTCAAAACAAAAGGCCGGTGAATGTGCTTGTCCCGTCTTCACCTCTCCCTTCATTTTGCCCTTCACGGCAGTTTCCTGCCCCAACATATCTCGCCAACAGGCCCCTGAAAACACACTTTTAAACAAGCTTCTCACATCAGCAGTGTGACCAAAGTTTACAATGTCTACAGCAAACTTCCGGGGAGAGAAGCATTCATCACACAAACCACCAAGCACAACACCACAACACACGCACCATAAGCCACCACCTTAAAAACAAAATTAGGCAGACCTGTCGTGCCAGCACTCAAATAATGGTAAGCTATTCACCGAACATTTTTGAAAATCGGTTCCCAGCTCAAAATAATGAACTGCAAGCCAGTCTTTTTCCTTTCTTCTCTTGAAGCATTCAAGCTCAATTTTTAACGTACACTATCTACTAAACTTTTCCTGCCACCATTAGGCGTTGCCTGACTCAAGCTTAAACTTCGCCTTTGTGAGCTCCCACTGGAAACAATACAAGCATGGGGGCTACTCACTTTCGAGGTTCTCCAGCAGCTGCTCGTGCTCAGCCGCCGACTGGAACTGGCAGAATATCCGCATCTTCTCCTGGAGCTCCCTGCACAGAGGACGTTCAGTGGTTATTACACTGTTGCCAATGCATGATGACAGCGCTGTCCTGTATTCAGCCACTCTGCCTACTTTCAAATGCATGAGAGTAACTGTGCACCACAGATGCAAAATACACGTCCTCACATCGAAATGCCAACATTCAAGGAAAAGGAGAGATCATCGGACATTTATCCATGTGGCAATGCGAGTTGCCTGGACAGCCTGGGTTGAGTGAAATGCTGATGCGGTCAGAGCGCACGGTAATTCCGAGTACAGAATGTCTGCTGCATTTACGCTGTTACACTAACAGCAGCAACACCACAGGTAACACCACAGGCAACACCACAGTGCATGCATTTTACTATGTTAGAGCAGTAGGGTGCGGACACCCACACATGGAGTGTGGATGTCTGCATGCAGGGGGTAGAGGAATAAGGCAGGCATGCACCCTGCGTGCAACTGTGCCATGCTTCACTTAGTAATGCACGGTCACTAATCCTTCTATCGCGTTGGTCAAATGTTTAGCGGAATCCCCCAAGGTGGAGTAGATTTGTAATAAGGGAGTAATTACTCATTGACATCCACCCGAGCGCAGCCATACGGCTACAAAGGAAAGCTATACAGCTTTCTCAGAAACTTCGCAGTTAAAGAAAAATTCGTCCTGGTCCGGGGTTCGAACCCGGGACCACTGCTTCACCGGAGCAGTCGCTCTGCCAACTGAGCTAACCGGGATGGCAAGCTTATGGTAGGGCTAGGGCGAATTGATCAATAACTCGAAGTGGGAACAGTGTTGGTCACATGTTTAGGGGAATCCCCCAAGGTGGATTCCCCTAAACATGTCACCACATGCAAGTGTCCCCCTCAAATGCGACAGAGGGGAGAGTGTCCTCCTCACCGGTCGGCCTCGCGGGTGCTCCTCTTGGAGCGGCCCCCCCCCACGGGGCTGGCCTTGGGTCGTCCCGCGTGGCAGAACTGCTCGAGGAGGTGGTAGTCGCGCACCAGGGCCTTGCGGCGCATGCGCTCCCGCAGCCGCCGTGAGTACATGTCCACCTGGGCCAGCTTGAGGGCCGTCTCCAGCTCGTCCTCCTCGCCCACCGACAGCTGGCTGATGAGGGACTCCGCCTCATTGTCATACTCCTGCGGACAACAATGAGCAGGAACCACCACTGTGTGACGGGTGGACCAACGTCACCCCAGAGGGCACACTCACTGTTCTCTTCTTGAGCTCCCTCTGTTATGCCAAGGACGTATGCCCCCCCCCCCCCCCCCCCCCCTTCCCCTTTCATCTTGCCACCAACCTCCTCACTTAGAAACTTACTATTAAGGCGAAAGCCCTTAATGCCTCATCGTTGTCGACAGAATATTGTCAGCAGAGGTGTCACGCTTTTCTAGTCAGACCAGAAGAAAAATCTTTGTGCACGATGGGATTCGAACCACCATCCCTCCCTTCCGCCGCCGAGCGTGCTAATGGCTACGCTACTTCCTGCCAACGCGTATGTAGTTCCCCTGAACACTGGAGAGTGTTTGCAGAAAGGCGTCAAATCAGATGGATGCCTCCCGAACACCCTCCAGTGTCTCCAGCATCACAAACAATGGTGTACTTAATTAACATCTTAACCACACATCAGTGGCACCAGCAGAAACACCGCGCTAAACACTTTCGCCTCACCACACTTTAGGTCAACAAAGTGCCCCCCTGAATTTTTTTGCCCCTCTTATGCATTTCTGAATAAACAAGTGCATCCGAGTGACGCATCATCCAGCTTTTTATTTTCCTACAGAAAAGGTTCAAAACTTCAGTACATGCATGTGACATGGCCACGTCAAAGACGACTGTGCGACCGAGTGCACAAAACTGCCTGCTGAGTAAAGTAAACTTTCACACCAAAAACTCATTATTAACTGCAGTGCAAAAGAGAAACAATGTTTCTCATTTCTTCATTTCACCTACAAGTTTTGACCCCTGCTGGAGGCACTTGGCAAGCAGTAATGAGGAGGAGGTTGAAGAAGGAAAACTACAGGAAAGGCGGAATGTCGCTACACCTTCTTTGCATAAAGAAACGCTCTCTTTTTCAACCCCCAGCCCCAATCCTCCATAGAATGTTTAAGATCCCCAAGAGGTCGAACTGTGGTCGCTTATTGTAATCATAGACGTTTCTCTCATGTCAGTTCCATGTTTTATCGTCATGAATCTTTTCTGCCAACTTTCATAACTCGGCACTTGCTAACAGATACCGTATAATCTCAAGTAAAGGCCGCAAGCCCTGTTTTGGACTAGATAAGTGAGAAAAAAAATACGGTTGTACTTTTTTTTGTATGGGCCGCACCTTGAAAATTCACACTAGAATTTTTTAAAAAAGTGCAGCCCTTATGCGAGTTTACAGGGTAGTCGGTGCAGCGAGTCTTATACCGAGGTCAACCGCCGCAACACCTTCGTTGCATGGAGGTTTCAAACAGACGGGCTTCAACGGGGGCAGTATTGGGGAAATTGAGAAACTTGTAACACTGAGGAATTCGCTAATGTAGGTTCGTTACATCCAGGTTTAGCTGTATAATCCAAGCTGCTGCCACCATAACGCAGGCCGTAACAGTGCAAGAGTATGACGTCTTCCAACTACAACAACATCAGGAGCTACACATACGGAGTGGGACTACAGGGAAGAGAGTGACATATGCAAGCACCCACTCACCCTTTCGTAGTCATCCCGGCACGGCATGTAGCCAAGCTCCTGCTGTTCGGAGGGCGTGATGTCCACCGGAGCCACGGCACTACTCAGGCTCGGAGAGAGAGGACCTGGCACCAAGCAAGCATCCTGTTGTACATCTCTGCTGTGATATACAAGAGCGCACTACCGGTTCAATTGGTGCTGAGGAAAGGGTACTAAACTGGACTGGAGCGATGTCAGAGAAGCATTTTTAAGGTTCATCTTTCAGCAGTCGTGAGCTAACTGGCAAGGCAATCATGTGCTGAGTAAGCAGGGCTGTACTCCCCAGAAGCCAGGGTCTAGTAAGCAGTTTTGCATCAGCTCCGATAAACAGTTTCCCTGTACTATCAGCCAAAAAATCAATCCTGAATGGGATAATGAACGCAAGGAAAGGCAAACACAAGGATAACAGCGGGTAGGGAAGAAATACAGGTGAGCTACATCAACACTTTCACACAGTGGTATTCACGGCGTCGAAGTGATAATCAAGTGCACTGATATCCAGTTTCCATAGGCTTCAGAAATTCGTTTGGCTGTTCCTGCTTTAACGGTCTTGGTAACTTTCACTCCTTGCTGACAGCACATCACATCAACAGTATGACATTGTGGCAAACAAGAATGAAGGTCGCACTGACAAAAATTCATCCACTGTGTTGCCGAGGGATGCATGTTTAACTGGAATGCAACATACGCAAGAAATGCTACACATGCTGCGGAAACGAGTGGATCAGGGTACTTCGTCATAGCCCTCGCTGCATCGTCAAGGCATAAGCAGGCAATCATTGCCTGGCACATGAGCCACCTCATGAAGAGGTTCTGGTTTAAAAACCTGCCTCCTTCCTGCCACATTTCACGTGCCTCAGCCCTTGGCTCACCTCCTTCAGGCACTGTGTGGTCCTTGATTTGAGTGGACACCTCTGTGGACCAGGTGGCTGAGAGAGAGAAAAGAAATGGCACTCACGACAAGCACAACGACAATAGGCATCCTTCCGAGTTAAAAGTCTGTTCAGCTGAACAGAACTGCCCACAGTTGTGTAAGAGAGTACAGGCATTAGGAGTGAAGCAAGATTGAGACAGGCACGACGAAGAGGCGGTCACAGGGAAACATGACGAAGCATCGCAGAAAACACTTGAAGGAATTCTACTCGGCACCCGTGGTGAGCCGCCAAGCTTTCATGGGGTTAGGAGATTCTCAGACCAACTGTTCTTTTGTCCCACATGAGGAAGTTCACACAGTGTACATCAAAGGGTGCCCATAGTGCTCACGCAACGAAAAAAGTGCGCAACACTAACGGATGCATTTATGGTTGAAAGAACTGATTTCAAAAACTAAGCACATTTTTTTGCTATTTCCCGCCTCTCGAATCAAGCTTGTGATGTCAATACCACAAAAGACTCCGTGATCCCTGTTAGGATGCGAATGAGTGTGGTCTGGCCTCAGAGATTTGCAACCCAAGAAAAGCCCCAACATCATCATAGTTTATGAGAGTTCAGTTTTTAGTAGAAGTAGCTTCTGTCGTTAGACAAATCTATCGATACCAGCAAACTTCACTTTGTTCTTGTCGTCACCTTAGCAAAGATTGTACCGAGGGTGTCCCACCGGGAGCTCTGTCTAAGGTGCACATGTGAGACAGCTTAATGGCTAAAAGAAAACCTTAATGTAAAAGGAATGCCCTGCAACATCACATGAAAGCGGCAGCACTAAACCAAACGGCTTCAGCCAAAAAACCTGACCCCTGGCAGTTGAAGCTCAGATGCTCTTTCTTGACAGCATTTTGCCATTCTTCTACGTGCCCACTGCCAAAAAGCCCACAACATGCACAATGCATGCACGTTTACGTAAACAAACACTAGCGCAACTATCCAAACAACAGATGCAACACATACAGCTGTCACATACTGCGGGAGCACTTCAGGTGCATATCTCTCTGTATATCACAAGGCAGATCAGAGCAGACTTTTGATCTCTTGATCTCCCTTCAAAGGATGCCTTTTGAAGGCACAGCTGCATCCGCAAACACAACACCTCAGGCTGCCATAGATCTGCAGAGTCGGGCACTCACCTCTGCCAATGTTTCCCACGATGTAGTGGTTGTTGTAGTGCTCTTGCACCTCTGTCGAGCAAGGTGAGAGAAAGACGTGTCACCCACAGAACCACTTTCGCCTGTGGTTTAACCTAGCTTACTTGTACTAATGCGTTAGGAACATACAAGAGGAAGGAAAGGAAGGTTTCAAAAGGGTCGATAACCACAAGCCTTGTAGACAATGAAAACCACAGCTGCTAATTATACAAATAAAGAACATCTTAGTATGTCATCCATAGAAACTTGTTGCAATTACTTGTCTCATGTGCATTTTTTAGAGAGTACAATTACTGCACTTGGGCTCCTCCACTTGCCTGCTTGCAGCAGGCAGCTACAACACAGTTGCTGCTGCACTCATTACATGCACCACTGACACCGAGGTCAGGAGTCTCTAGGGAAACACAGCCAAGGCTGCATACCTTCGCTGCTCCTGGACGGCAGGCACTGTGAGACATCTTCCCTGCAGGCAACAGAGGAAAGAAAAGGACAGTTGAATGCTACGGAATGCTGCAGCTGAAGCCCACATTTCGTACAACATGCCACAGCAGAAACAAAAAAAAAAAAGCATAGACAAATTGAGCTTCGATACAAACCAGCGAAATTTGTTGGCCAAACTGCATTGTGCAAAACTTCGATGTGTTCCAAACATCTCCCACGCCACTACTAGGGATGATGTGAATGCGGGATATGCAACCACCAGCACGTTCACCGTTAACGCAGTGACCGCGGTGAACTGAAAGCAAGTTCACACAGTGATTGTGTGCACCGTTTTCCCTATCCAGTCTTCCCAAGTTGCCGCTTGCCCACAACACTGTCATGCGAGTTCTTATGCCTGGCTGCCACTGGCCGACATATCGAGGACGTTGGTATTCAGGCGCCATTCTATCCCAGTAAGCAACAGGTGCTATGGCAGCTTTGTCACCTTAGAAGCAGAAGAGTCAGCGCACTGAAAGAGTGGCATTTGCCTGGCATTGGCTGCTTGTGCCGCACAATTATCAGAGTAATGAAAGCAGTAGGGGGTCTGCTACCTACATGAAATGCACTTCCTAAGTAGATACAGGGGGCAGATCTCTTAGTCGGAACAGAGGCATAAAATGCAATGAACGCAAGAGTGAAGAAATGAAGAAGGTGGTGGCGCACCAGTTGCCGAAGCCGTACTGCTCGATGGCCTCCAGCAGCACCAGCTCCTCCTTGGCCTTCCAGTTGCAGGGCGCCCCGAAGATGGGGAAGTTGCCACAGTCCTGCGCATGCATAGATACAAGATGAGGGCCACAACACTCCCACACCACCACAAGAAGAACGCACGGCAGACTGCCTTTGCAAAAATGAACCTGTCATCTCACTGGCAAAAGTAAGACTAGAAACAAAATGTGTGCGGTGGATAGTTCCGAGCCACTTGGAACAACTTAGAGAAACAACCACCTTGCATGAGATGTCATTACTCCACGGCATTGACACTGGTGCAGTACACACATGCACATGCATTGTATGACACAAAAAGCACCCAAACAAATATCTGCTGCCTAAACAATGACAGAAAAATTAACTTCTTGAAATTTCACTCGTCATCAGTACAGTCTAGGTTAGGAACAGGGCACGTCAAAAGTTCCCAGGCCACAAGGTCTGTTTTTGAGCCATGCAGTGGTTTGTTAAAACATCCCAAACCTCAAATTCTCAGTACAGGGTAGAAGAAACATCATTCTTGCCTCTGAAAAACCTTTGTAGCTTCATGGATGCCTTAACTGCCAGAATATACTGCTGAAAAGTAGACCCTGTGGCCCAAAAACAATTGAAGCACCCTGCACGATGCTGGATGGAGGCCACTACCACCAATATTCAATTAGCACAGTCTTGTGCCAGCTGCAGACACATTATCCAAGCAACAATTCACTAATCTAATCCCCTCCACACAGCTTTCCGCTGCTCCTGGCTAGGTTCCCCTTCCTTTGAAATCTGCTGTGATGTTCCAAGGTACCGGGAGTCCTATAACCTCCATCTGTTATGCGTAGTTAAAAAAGAATGCATGCCCATTACTTAAACAGACACTGCGGACAGCCCCATTCAAAATTTGTTCTTCGCAAAGTGTGACTATTCACCTCAAAATTACGTTTTTTCCCATCACTCAAAAGAAGCTTGTGACATTGATCATGACATCAAAGTGCATTAGGGACTCTGTGACCGCCAGCCAGAAGTCAACGGTGGTGTAAGCCTAGCCTCACAGATCAGCACCGAAAAACCTATTTCGATGGAGGCGAAATTCTAGAGGCCCCTGTACTGTGCAATGTCAGTGCACGTTAAAGATCCCCAGGTGGTCGAAATTTCCGGAGCCCTTCACTACGGCCTCCCTCATAGCCTGAGTCGCTTTGGGAAGTTAAAACCCCATAAATTAAACTAAACTTCACATCATCATAGCTTCCTTGTGAAAACAGCCTGTGGTGGCAACACCGGCGTTTCATTTTAATATCTTCTCCTAGCTTGTAAAATCACCGTTTTCAGTGTGCGCAGCAACTTTTTGTCAGGTTGCAGCAATCAATCAACACAGGCCTCAATGTCCACAATTCATATCAGTCTCCCCAACCTCGCTATGCTCTATGGCGTCCCATTCAATGCCCGAGAGCTCCTCAAACAGTACAGCTGGCATAGGCTAAGCTCATTAGATAAGATTTCAGCACTGAGCGTTGCCAGGTTCAGTTTGCAATGGCATTTCTAGTTTCGAGTTGCAGACGCTTACAATCAACTGGTAGCCGTGCCTGTTCTTGTGTGCTCCCATCTCGGCTCCACAGGAGAAACACTGAGGCGCGAGAGAGAGAAAAAAGAAAATCGGACACAGGTAAGAGCAATGCTCCACCGAGAAGGCAAGAGGAGGGTATAAAAATGGGATATACAGCACTGCAAGCAATCAATGCCACTCAATCTGCGCAACCTGGCAGGCACTGTCAAGAAATGCTCTGCCAACTGCACTTGCAAGGAAAGAGTCGCTGTATTCATGAAATAGAAGCCACTATACAAGTATAAGGTACCTGTCACCCCCGCACCAATGACACACACTTCGAGGTGGATTTCTTTCGATGCATCAGTGCTCCTAGTGAATAAATTTACACTCCATCTCATACTGCCTGTGCGGTGTGCTGAAACTTGGAAGCCATTCAACAGGGGAAGCAAATGTAGCAATGTACACTGCCCCTGCACAGTACCTATTCACATTAATTTCACAGTTTCCCAATGATCATCATCATCAGCCTGACTATGCCCACTGCAGGGCAAAGGCCTCTCCCATGTCTCTCCAATTAACCCTGCCCTTTGCCATTTTTCAACTGGCAAAGGCAAGTGTAGGCTGCTACGCCTGCCTTTTCTTGGCAAGCGTAGCATGCATAAGGCATGTATTCCAAGAAAGTTTCATTGTTTAGGGCACATTAAATTTAAAAAAAAAAAAAGGTACATATGCAATGCAAATAGAATCAAACCACAGAGCTACATTAACCTACACTTTCCAGCCGCTCAGCAACCATTGCAGCTTCCAGAGTTCCATATTGATCAGGTGAGACTGAGTACAAACAAGGGGGTTGCAAGAGAGTTAAGCTGTCATATTCGTCGGGACACACGTTGCAGGCTTACAGCAACGCACAGATGACAAGCAGTGCAGATGCGAGCAGGCTTGCCTAGAGCGGTGTGCTGTGCAACAAATGAAGCGAAATCTCGTCTCACTGCAGCTGCTGCAATGGAGCACAGTGTTGCAACCTTTGCAGCTTGCGTGCTTATGCAGCTACGCTCGAGTTCAGGCACACCCTGTGAAGCCTGGTACCAGATTTTAATTTCACTTCTCCCACTCCGCAGAGCACATCTCGAGTGCCCCACGCAAGCTGCGCATCGCTGTATGCGGTACTTTTCAGCACACAGAGCTTCACCTAACACAATGCAACTAGAATATAGGACGGGCAAATACATTTACGTTCATCACATACTTTGGCAAATTGATTTCCATCCAACACAAACTGCTATTAGCTGGAACAGTCTAAAACTGCTCCCAATTCCCACTGTAAAAAGGCAGAGCAGTTTTTTTTTTTTCAAACACCACCGCATATGGCATTTAAAATCAGTATGCTGAAAACATGAGATACTTTACGACATTCTGCGGTTTAGGACCGGATTCGATCTGTTAAAAGAGTTTAAGCGTCAATCAATCCTAGCTTCAATGCAGACACAAACGTCGGCATGGCAACGATTTTTTTTTCTTTTTCCCTTGTAAGGCGAACTCGTTGCGTGTCTCCAAGAGCAATCGACTGCGATGTTCTCGTCTAAACCTGACAGAGAACGCCTGCGATGTAGGAAACCTTCCACCTGTGATGAAAGGATGCCGAGCCGTATTCAGCCAAGCTGCGCTCGTAAGCGTATTTCTAACTCGCAGAACGGACAGAAAAGCGCTTAACAACACATCGGCAACTGGGTAGGTTAATGCAGACGCGAAAAATTCCAAAACAGATGCGCGCACAAGTGCGGCACCAACCAGCCCTCGGCGAAACCGAAGCCAACTCAAGCGCGACGCTGCGGGAGTGTGCGCGCCGCAGCTGTACGCACAGACCGATCCGCGGGCGACAGCGGGGAGACCACGCAGAGCGGGAGGGGGGCCTGTGTGCCGCGCCAGCTATATTTTTTCATACTTCGCTCCGCTCGTAAATAAAGGCAAACGCGCCCAGCTTCAAACGGCTTCGCCGCGTCCGACGCTAGGCGGGAAAACCAGCCTCGAAGCAGCAGACGCCGGCGCGCACGGCAAATGCGCGAAGGCGCAAATCCGGCCCGTTCATACGCGGCGCGCAGTTTCGCATCCGAGCGGGCGCGGAAGCCATGCGCTTTTTGTTGGTGTTTTTAGCGTTCGCCTCGAGACGCGTGTGCCCGATTCCACTGGCGGAAAAAATGCCGCGGATTGAGCCTGCCGGCCAAATCGCGGCCGCGAGCGTCGCGAAGCGCAGGGCCAGCCGCGCCTTTCCCGCGCCAACCGGACGGCCAAGGGAACGCTACCAACCTGTAAACAAAGGTCAAAGTCTGGGCACTCGGCACATTTGACGCGCACTCCCGTGATGTCCTCCTGACAGTAGTTGCAGTGGTACTTGGCGATGACACCTGCGAGACAGCGGAACATTCAGTGGACGAGGCAGGACGCTTTCGAAGGCGAGTAGAGGCCAGAATCGGCGTTTTTTCGACGCCGAAACCGCCAGCACGACAGCTCCCTTACCGGACATCTTTCTTTGTCCCCCTGCCAGGGCTAGCGCAGCTAGCGTCGTGACGTCACCGAGGCGCGCATTGCGCGTGCGCACAATTGCGTCACGACCAGCATTCAGCGCGCGGCGCGGGCGAGTGCAACGCCACCAAACGCCACGCCCGGGATTTCGCCGTCTACACTTCCGGGTCGTCTGCTCGCCGCGCTGAAAATGGCTGCAGCCTACAGCCAAATGCTTTTCAACTTGCAGTGCGGATTAATACTGAGCTGGCCATGCAATATTAGCCTGAAAAAAAAAAGGAGGCTCGCAATTGTTTCGAGGAAGGTGTAAAAGAATATTTCACAACTTCAACAGCCGTATTGTCGCGTAATGAGGCAGTCGAAGGGGTTTCGGACAGTAAGCAGGTTCGAAATAAAAAATGCGAAATCTTACCATTTTCACGTTGGTAACGTAAAACTCGAGTCAAAGGCTTGCTGAAAGTCATCTGGAGGTGCAGCTGCAGATACTCCGCACCTCATTATTGAAAGGGTGAATCAAATAAAGCATACATTCATGTAGATTTAACAAACTTGCTTTATTTAACACGTATGTTACACACTAGTCTGTTCTCATAGGAAATCAAGAACACATACGCAGTCAAAAGGCAGTTTACAAACACTTCCTCTTAATTACATATATATTTCTTCTCCCTTTTCCACTAAGGCCTGTTAAACTATGGTTTTTAGGTATGCATATATGTTTTTTTAATGTATGTACATTTATGTATATACGTAACTATAATGTTGCCAGGCTTAGAAAGCAAACATAAAATGTGTGAAGCAGCCAATATCAGAAGCATACCAATTCACAGTTCAAATAGATTTCAGTTCAAAACAGATTGTTGCACTCATTAGAAATTAATTCACCACTTTGTTAACATACACTCGTTCATTTGCAAACAGAGTTAGTGCACATTCTGCTGAGTACCATTCTCCTGAAGAAACATTACACAGGTCAAGTATTGCATTTTTCACCTGGTGGAAAGTATAGTTGTGTTCAAGTATGCTAATTTCAAATTTGTTTTAAACATGTCACTTAGATGCAAGAAAAGTGCATTTCCAAAAATGAACAATTAAAGTATAGGCTTGATAACAAGGACAAAGAACACTTAACCAAAACATTTCAAAAAACAAAACAAAAATAGTCACATATCCAATGCATAATGAAAACATTGAAGCAAACACTGAAATCATCAATGAGGTGGAATGTTCAAAAGGAGATTTACATAAATCCATATTCGTAGGCAGTGCGGCATCAAAACTAACCTTGGCCACTTTGGCTTGTGCCACGCATACATCCAACTCCCGTCTCTGACTAGACAGCACGTTGTTTCATCGCCCTCTCACAGCATGCATCACAGATTAAGCACATTCCTGAACCAAGAGTTCTCACCAGAGTCGCCTTAAAGTAATAAAAAAGTCAACAAGTGGCTAAGAAAATAGCACAAGTTTAATTTTTTGGTCTTCCTGACTGATTAACAGCTACAGCGAGAACCATTATGTAAGGGGTGGCAACTTCCCAGAAGTAGACCAAGCTGTAGTGGTCGCAAATGATGTGATGCAGACAATGCTGAAACTGCGTAAAAAACAGCCAAGCAACTTAGAGAAAAATGGAACACAGTTTACAATGCCTCTGTATAATTTCATGCGTACAATTCACAAGCATTAACCAAAAACTTCAGGTGGGCAAAACCTTCTGAACATATTTGGTGAAGAATCGGGAGACTGCAGTTCCACAGGAACTATGGATTTACTCTCAGAAAAAAAAGATAACCCAAAGTTAATCCACAATACTGAACCAATGCGTGGCAAGTTCCAGCTGTAACAATGATAAAACAAACACAACCATAACAAAAAATGTGCTATCTGGAATTAGCGAAACAAAACCAAACAGTGAACGAGACCAAACAAAGGCATAAAGAGCTGTGCACATAAAAGCAAGACCAGTCGTCTACACAAAGCAGTACCTAATGTAAAACTCAAGAAGAGATTGCTCACTTTTTCAGAACTCCGTTGAATCACAAGATCCAACCGTTCCTTGGTGCTCCTTTAATCTCTGCCAACAGCATCTGTCCAGTCATAATCCCCCGCATCTCACACCCAAAATGGCCTCCTGTGACAGGTAATTCTATTTTCGGGTCTTTCGCGTTGTGTCGGCTACTGATATGCACGCGTCATTCTATATACAGGATTATGCTAGTCCTAAAACGTACTTCTGCATTGTGTTTTTTTTTCTTTTCATCTTAGGTGAACTGTCCATCACTATAATGGAAGAATCGAGAAGCAAGTCAAGCAAAGCATATGAAAGAAAGGAAGAAAGAACGGCCCCCAGTGCATCGTGTACACTATCACTTGGATTTTTTTGCAGGGAATGCAGACTCGAAGCTCTGCTAGTACATTGTGGTGAGGCAAACAAGTTCGTAGTCACGGCACCGACTTGCTGTCACCAAGGGTTCCACATCACCACAGGACGAAACCATACGTGCACAAAAACCAAGAACTAACAGCAGTGGTTCGGGGATGAGTTACGAAAAGGCTTGAATATGGAACGCGCTAGAAGTGAGATTGAACACAATGGTTTAAGTGAGGTGTGCATTTTGGTCACATGCGCCTGCCTACAAGTGAAAGAGAAACCCTGCCTGAAAGTGGAATCACCAGAAGCCTTTACGGTAATCAATTCCAACTTCAGTATATTCCCTCGTGCCTTCCCAGTGGAAATGGCATTTCCTTCGTAAAGAAAACTGGAAACGACACTTTCTCTCATAAATCAGCGGGCAAGGAAAAATGACATTCCACGTTAGGCCTGAAAGCAATGGGTGTGGTTCAGCTAGATGTGGTTCAGCCCCTCAGAGCCCTACGCTGTTTGAATTCATCACTGCGCAATAATGCCAGTGGAAAAGAACAAGCCCTGTGAATTCTAAGTGATTTGAGAGCAGTTCACCACATTAACACCAAGCACTGTCCCCTCTTGAAGCAATTTGCTTGGGCCCGGTGAGATTACTGAGATACGAAGTGAAAGTTGAAATGGACCATGAAGACAGATTACCTCCGCAGGTTTTCAGCGAATAACAATACATGGCTGCCCTCACCAGGATGGCCATGCACAAACAGCTTAATTATTCAAATATGCAGTCTTGCACCACCGAACACCAGTGCTAAGCATGTAGCCAGCAGATTGTGGATGGACTTGCAGCCTAATATAGTAACCTGAATGAGCCTTTTCAGCGTTTCGAATGCTAGCGTCCTATTATTTTTGTATTTACTTAGTGGAAGCAGTCAACTAATGAATATAAGTCTACAAAGAAAATGAGAATATAAACAGC
The DNA here is from genome assembly GCF_055824585.1 of Amblyomma mixtum. NCBI lineage: Eukaryota > Metazoa > Arthropoda > Arachnida > Ixodida > Ixodidae > Amblyomma > Amblyomma mixtum. The sequence goes on from NC_143019.1 coordinate 20,283,611, forward strand.
CAAAAATCTTGAAATATAATGCTTTGGTTATGTTGATAAGATTTGTTAACTGCTGTCAGCTGAAATTAATATAGACTGGTTTCCAGCACAACACGGATTTTCGAATATTCCGCTCAGTGCCGACACTGGGTTTCAATGTGACAGCAAGGTGTTTAACCCTTGTTATTGCATGATACCCCGTATTTCAATGTGCTGCAGTGGAATTGTCAAATAGTAGCCATATGTGCCAGAAGCGCTAATAAGGCTGTCTGAATGACAACTAATGCAGGTGACATGAAAATATTTCATTTGAAACCTAGGTACAACTCCGCTATTGTCATGCTTTCGGACAGCAACTTGGATTGGGTGTGTAATCGAAAATTGACAGCACAATTATCATTTCGACCATTTCCTTAACAATTTCACTGTCTCAAATGCCAGCGCAAGTAAAAATGAGTGAAACAGTCACTGCCACATTTCATACATATCAAACTATCAAGTTAGAGACACGCAAAGTGAACTGTAAGGAGGTTGGAATTAGTATAATGTTCGTCCAACTTAATCACAAAGAATGGGCAGAACAGTCTTGTGTTGTTAACCTAGTTCCCTTTGATTAAGAACAGTCAGAATCTGGACGAAAATGCAAATGTACATTAACAACACCTTGTTAGCAGCTGCAAGCAAGGGTGCAATTTCTCAGACACCTCCATCTGTGCTGTCAGTGGCCTCCGGTGATAACACCTGGTACTAGAAGATTAGCAGTCAGATCTGACTGAAACACGCCCCAATCAAGTACCAATGCACCTAAGACAAATATTTTATTTTATGCCATCCACCACCTATCAGAGTGAATTAGAATGATTCTTTTGATAACATTTCTGAGCTGAGAAACATGCTATATGCTTGATGACAGTCTGAAGTTGGGGCAGTGAATTAACTGCAAAATCATACGGAAAATAGCGCACAGGAATGGGATAAGGACGAGATGACACACACAGGGCACTAAATGACAAGTGAATGTTTATTCCACAAACAGCAAAACTTGAGAGACAAGGTGGGTGAGGCAGAAAATAAAGTCACGATGAGGGAAGAACAGGTTTCAACTGCACAAGAAACCGGTCATCCTGACGCCTGACAATTTCTGGCTTGCTTAAAGTGGCACTGAAGGCAGCAAGTTCCTATAGGATTCAGTACTTGGCAGCACCATGGCAAAGACGAAACTCGGAGGCCGGAGAGGTCCACAAGGGAGACTTGTTTTCCTTTCCTCGTCAGAACTTTTTTTCTCTTCACCCACCTTGTCTCACAGATTTCACTGTTAGCGGAATAAACATTCACTTGTCATTCAGCGCCCAGTGTGTGTCATATCATCCTTGTCTGGCTTCCATGTGCTGTTTTCTGTCATGCTATATACTGACTACATTTTTAAACCATCAAAACAACCTATGCTTTGATCATGTTCATGTTGCATTTACCACCGAAAACTTTAAAGGTGCCCTGTAGGATAATTTATACTTGAGCAGGAGATCCCATAACCTATTGCGAGACGTCCGAGAATATTACTTTGCACATGCCGCATGAATATTCACATTCAACCAATTCAAATTTCAGCGAAACATTGCACACTGCACAGGCCAGTAAAGAAAAGGCCGCATCTGGACCTTTGCATTAACTAAACTCTTCTGGCTCTTTGTTTATTTTTTTGGCATACAAAGCTGCAAGACTGCACATGTGAAAATGCTGTAGTTGAAGCACATACTGAAGGAAAAATTCTGTAATGCACGAACGTGACAGAAAGGATGAAAATAACACTGCAACGAAGGAACGGCACACAGTGGAACGGCACACAGTCCCGGCACACAGTGGCACGTGTCATAAATGCGCTGCAGAGCGCGCCATTCAAGCGTTCTAGACAGGTGTGTAAACGACTGTACATCTCTCAACTCACACGCAATGCTCACGATGTTCAGCTTATCTGTAAGTAGGTAGCCTTTGCACGGTTCATATATTGGGAAAATGTAGCTCTGAGGCATGTCAGAACAATGCAATTAAAGCTGCATATGCAGTTTGTTGGGTCTCCTGTGATGTGCGTCTCTCTAAAGTCATGTAACACCATGGAAGCTACGGTCAATATTTGAATGATCTAAAATCAAAGGAGACCGAAAATGTGCCCAAATTATGTAGAGTTATAATCAAGGAGAGCTTCTTTAATACACTAGATGGCGACAGGCCAGTTAGAGTAAACTGTGAGTTCGAAATAAGCGAGGTCGAATTAACAAGACCTCCACTGCACATAGTACATTGGGGTGGTAGCTAATTCACAGTAGAAGGTACTGCTAAGTTCTGGTAACTGTTATACGTCGTTTGTTGCTTAGAAAGCATGACAAAGCACATACTGGTTTAAAACTCTCAAACTACGTGTCTGCAATGTCATCCATTTCTAATTTGGAAAACAGGTAAAGAGGTCTGATGCATGCATTGAGATGGAACACCATTGGACTAAGACTGAGCTTCCGAGAAGTAAGAAAGCCAATAAGGGTGCAGTGCACCTGCTTTTTGAAGGGGCAGCAACTGAGAAGGTGCAGTATCTCACTGAAAAGCCGCAAGAATGTGAGCCATGCTTTATCATTTCCGCTGCATTTTTGGCTCAGGTAGGAGATACAAGTTTTGTTTCAACATTTTCGTTCCACTTTAAGAAGAGCATTTCACCTCTCTCAATGTGGAGAAAAGAAAATGAAATTCTGAAACAAGTTCACTCAAAAATGACCCTTGCTTTGCATACCATCCTTAACTCTGAAATGCTTAAGCAAAGGAACTGCAAAAGAAAAGTACTGCACTTCTAATGTTTTGTCAGTGATGGTGCCTAAACTGAGACTTATTTTATTACTGTGGAACTGCAATTAGCACACTGATAATTTCTGAGCCCCTAAGAACAATAAATCTGCCCTCAAATAGTCAAGCACAAGCATTACATCAATATGAAAATTCAAAACCGTTCCATCACCTGCCAATGCAGCAATATAGCCATGTAAATTTGAGGCAGTTTTGTCAATGGAGCTAGCCTTTGAAGTGATTTCGTTTTTTTTTTTCCAGCAAGCCTGCTGCATTTCTGAAAGCCGGCACTTTGATCTTTGTTTGATTAACAAGTTGGAAAGGGCCGTTTCTGCAAAAAATGTGAAGAATTTCTATTTATCTCTGGGTGCAAGTAAAAGCTATTCACATCTCTAATCTGCATAAGTGATAAGTCAGGCCTTACAGGGTTAAGAAAAAAGATGCCATAATGATAAGAGCTATGAAAGCACAACGAAAACAGATGTTAGTGACAACTACTCTTGCCTTCCTTCATCCATGCATAAAGTAGCAAAACAAAGTACCACAAAAATGGCAAAAAAGTTTGTAGTGACAACATGTGCTCTAAAATAAGTCACGCGACTTAACACGTTCTCTGAACAAAAAGATGGGTGCCAATGAACAACCATGGTGTTTTGCTTTACATCTTTGTCAATTTTTGTGATCTGTGGGGGCATGAAAATGTTAAAATGAAGCCCTCCAAAATAATCTCACCGCAAACTATGTGATTTCACAACTTGCAAACTGCTCTGAACAACATATTTTTGTCTCTCTGGCATTCGAGCTTCAGAGTTAACGGGGCACAGAAGCCTAGCCCTAGAAGCCCATCACTGAGCAAAGAAAGGTGTGCTATCTTTCAGATTGACATGATACTAAGCAGGCGCCTAGGTTCTGCACTAGAAATAGCCACGGTTTAGGCTGAGCCTTAACAGTGCTTTATCAAACAAAACACCTACTGTGACTCAGATAACCAACAAAGACAATACCAAATACAGCAAGACACCTTTAAACTGCATATTAAGAAATCTCAACAGTGTAACATACCTGTGATGTACCTAACAGTTAGACCAGATACCACCGAACCCAACACCTATGCCGAGTTCTAACCAAAGGAAGGGGCAACCTATCTGAAGCTTCAGCATAGCGTTACGAATTTCCATTTTCCCAGTACAAGCTGTCGAAACCAACTGTTCGTATCAGCCACAACCAAAAGTAACTGTAGTCGGCAGCTGTTGTAACGCCTTTTTTTCCACTGGTATTTGATGACGTTGCCAGCGTGAAGAGATAATTTCGTAGCGGACACAAGCATTTACTAAATCTGAAATGGTGCAACAGCCCAATGGGCATTAAAACTCCCATGGACGTACTGCGGATGTTCAGGATGTCCGCAAGACATCCGAGGGAGTTCCAGAGCCCATTAGGAGGGGCGGTACCCTCTGAATAAACACAGCCTGGACACTAAAGACTGCATTTGCATTCCTAGCACATCGATAAAAATGTTTCTGGTGTCATGTCATAAATGTCAGCCTCTTCCACTGAGTTGATTTGCATGAATCGGAGTTCGAGACAAGTGTTGCTAATGCAAATGATACGTGTCTGCTGACATTCGGGGCACATAGTGCCACAAAAAATTATGGTTGCATTTCCCTAAGCGATGAAAAGTATTTCGCATCGCAACATTGACACTGACAGTTGTCAGTGTCGCCTTAAACTGACTCGCTGAAGCCACGGCCGTCATGGGCAGGTAGAGTTTTCCTCTTACCACTATACTCAGCTGTTCAAATGTTCAACGGTTCATCCTCCATGAACTGAGCTGCAAACTCTGAAAAACACCTCGCTTTTATGGAAGTATCAGTGTGATGTAAACAACATGCACGCTTCACGTACGCTCAACCGAGCCCGTCCCATGGGCAACGAATTTGTGAACCAAACATTTCACAAGATGTGGCCACAAGAACGGAATGCCTGCCTGCCCCCTGTTGGCTCCATCACATGTATTGCAGGTAACACTGGCAGGCTTTCGCATCACGGTCGGCATAAAAGGATGCGGAAAACTCAGGACACGGCGCAGTGGCAGAAACTACACAAAGGAGAGAGAGAGAGAGACGAAGGGGAGAGAGTAAGAAGAAATGAAGGATGGAAATCACGGATTCACCTTTCCCAAGGGGACGCAAAAACCAAAGCAACCTCCTGCAACCCAGAGAAGACCCTCGGCATGCGTTGCCTTTGCTTGTGGTCAGCGCGTCCGAAAGTGCGCGCGCAGCACACGAGCAGGAGGTGGCTGGCACGAGCCAACACCCTCCTTACGTCCGACGGCGTGTTTGCAGCTCGGCGAGTCTCTCTTCTTTGCCAGCAACGTGGTGCAGAATCACCCACCACGCAGAGGGACAGCGACAACGGCAGGCCTGTCCCTTTTTTCTTTTTCTCTCTCCTAGAGGGCGCTGCTGGCGGTGGCGAGAAGACGAAGGAAGAAAGAAAAAAAAAAACCCAGTTTGGTTCATCACCGTCGCTGGCGTCTCCACACGGAATCGTCGACGAGGCCTTGCAGTGAGGGGTGTCACTCGTGGCAAGGTATTGTTGGCTGGCGGTGGTTGTTCATTCGGGAGCAGAACGGCGCGGAGAAAGCAGACAAGGGGCATTGGCTCGTTTTTCCTCTCACGATCCTATACTAAGACTGGGCAGCTTGGGTATGAACAGTCTACTTTGCTGCAAGACAGAAAGCGTGGGGAGTGAGGGAAGGGGCCAGTGGAAAGCAAAGAATTAGGATTCATCACAAACCACGAATGGACTGCACATGTACTGCATGCGTGCTCAGCAATCAGCTTGGGCAGCTTAGTTGGTAGCTTCTTGCAAAAAAAAGCACCCTTTAATTACCACGCTTCGCTGCCTGCACCAGGTCGAGCACTTTACACCTCAGAGCCACTAACTAGCTGGAACAGTTTGTTTAGTGGCTAATTTCTGGAGTCAAACATGTTTGCTCAAATATGAGGCGTATTTCCCCTAACATTCCTCTTCACTATGATATCTAAGAGCATGGCACAAAGTAACTAAGGGGGTGTTATGCTAGCTTCGGAACTGAGGAAGTCCATTTGTATGCAAAAATTCTTTACCCTGGAGTCTGGTGTAGATTAACAGAATCAGGATTTTAAAAATAGCACCATGCTGACACTCTGAACGTGGCACTTAATGAATATATGTTGAAGCATCTAATCGCAGTGTTGAAACCTTTGCATGCTTTCAAATGTCAGCAGCCTCAAAGTCCATTTGCCGTGTGGCTGATAGCTGTAGACTGTTTCGAACTTTACACCTAACAGATGTGATCTGATCAAAATGCGATAGAGTACTAAAAAATTATAAAGCCATTATAAAGCAAACTTATGAAGGAGGCTGTTTGAATGCTTTCCCAGTGGCAAATACCTGCTCACCTAGTTTGTGTTCAATCACTGCCTAGTCTGTCCAGTTATTTTTGGCTTGAATAGGCAACAAATTATGCTACGGTTGCAAATATAAATGAGTGCATGCATCTTAGCTTGGGCAGCATTGCATGCTAAGTATGAAATGCCGTATTTACATGAATATAACGCGACAACAAATATACTACAAGGGGGATTTAAGAACTCATAAAAATGAAAAAAGATTAAATATTACAAGTATAATGCGATCTCAGCCTGTTCAAGCCAACAGTACAGACGAGAGCTCGGAAAAACAGAATAAGGCACATCCTGCGCAACCTCACGGACATCAAAAAGTTGGCTTCTCCTACCATCATACAAGCATAGTGGTGAAGCTTGCTGTAGTTATCTTGAGATGCACGGAGTTAAAAAAATGCATTATGTTCGTACCTTGGTTCTGAACATAGAACGCAAGATCATTCTGAAATCAATAAAGTAAGGAAAAAAACGCGTTATATTTGTGTAAATACGGTTCATTCCCCTGATCTTTTTCAGTGGGCAGTGCAAATGCCTCGATGTTCCCGTAAATGCACACATCTCTGTTATAAGCACGTTGCAGAAAATGTACACCAACAGCACTCTCGCCACCATACCAACCACTTCAATGATTACTGCTCTATACACACTGTGATTCAGCTCCAACCGTCAGCTCTTGCTTCTCTTGTCTAGAACCACACTGCGCGCAACTCGTTGCAGCCCAACACACGTGAACACAGGCAGCACAAGTGTAAAGCAACGCATGCACTTTAGCGGCAATAAGAGTGCAAGACAGCGATGTGCGTGGCCATCTTTGGTAAGTACCATCCAAAGCATACAACCAAGAGTGGCCATCCATCTCGTGAGTTCCGTGCATTGCACTGTGAAGTGTGACAAAACAATGCAGTGCACCTAAACCCCAGTTTTTCGTGCAATTGTATCCAATCTGCTAGGCTTGCGGCTGATAGCAGCTGTACTCACAAAAAACAAGATCTCTTACATCTAGCGAAGCAGTGCCAAGCTACACCAAAGTGACTACAGTAAAAAAAGTTATGCCTAAACCTGCCTGCCCAAGGGCATGTCTAGTTAAAGACACTGAAATTGTAAAACAGCAGTAACTAATAAGCTCAGTTAAATGAAAGCCTTCTTTACAGGAGAAATCTTGTCACTCTGCAGCACACAATATTCGTCACTGTTTCCACTGTTTCCAAGCTACTCAAACTCTGCGGCACCAGACATGCTTTGTAAAGGCCAAAGTTAAACAGAGATTTGAGCTAGTTCATACATTCTGATAGAAGACTAGCAGCGCCAGTCTTGTCTACTTCCCTTCCCTTGATGCCCCGCCGCGGTGGCTCAGTGGTTACGGCGCTCGGCCGCTGACCCGAAAGACGCGGGTTCGATCCCGGCCGCGGCAGCTGAATTTCGATGAAGGTGAAATTCTAGAGGTCCGTGTACTGTGCAATGTCAGTGCACGTTAAAGAACCCCAGGTGGTCGAAATTTCCGGAGCCCTTCACTACGACGTCCCTCATAGCCTGAGTTGCTTTGGGACGTTAAACCCTAATAAACCAAACCACCAGATTGATTGTAAAGGCCACCTACAAAATGATCCCATCAACTTCCAGCTCAACTGGCAACATCATTTAGCCTTTGACACTGTCTGCAGTGACACTATAAGCCTGGACTTAGTGCTGACCATTTTCACAGCAAAGCCTGCAGCAATATTCAAGCTCCATCGCTGTAGCTAAGCGCATTTTTTTTTTTACTAATACTAACTGACTCTTCCCACATCTGCAAACAATAAATAGTGCAACGCGTGCGCAACACATGAAGAGCGGCTCTCGTCGTGTTCCCGTGAAAGCACTGCTAACAAGAAATCAGCCCACGTGTCCTGTGAAAGCCAAGTGCAGCTGCCGAGTTTGTACCATGCAGAAAAGAAAATAAATAATAAAACGAATATGTGCAAGTGAGTACGGTGCCACATTGTGCAAGTGGTGCAGCCATGTGCAAGAAGTGGTTCACACGCGTCTGCAGAAAAGTGCAAACTCGTGAAAAAGTGAAAAGTGCTTGGCAGCCAAAGCAACAACACTCAGTTTTTTGCCTTTGTGAACAGAGGCACCCACTTGAACACTAGAAGAAATTACTGTTTTAAGACCAAGCAACTACAACGCAACAGTGACTGTTCCTCATGGAAAACAGTTTCCAGCACATTCGTTCATTTTATCAGTCGTACTCCTGATAATGCTGTACTGCAGATAAATTGCTTTTAATTCGCTACAATGCTTAAGCCAGCCTGCTTCAAGAGCTGGAATAACAACAAATTACTTATCACCGATTATATTGTAGTTTTTTCATAACATGACCTAAACCCACCTTTAACATCACAGCCATCATCCGGTAGTTGAAACCGAAACCAAAACAGCATCACGAAAGGAAATTGAGAATTGAGAGGCAATAGGCAACTACCACATAGTGAATCATGTACTCTAGTGTCTAATGCATTATTACAGAGAAGAAAACATGCAACTAAAATGAGCGTGTCTATACACCTTTACAGCAGCTGCTACTGCCTTCCGCAAACGATCATAGCAGCAATTAAGGGCACTATGAGCCTCATTATAATGTGAGTTTACATTTATCAATTACCTTTCAAGCATGTCAGACGTAGATTTCATCAATAATAGCACTGTAGTTATGAAAGAAAATAGTTTAAATTTCACGTACTCATGGCACCTTGCCGTATAGTATTTATATACACTATAAATGACAGCTGTTTTGCAACAGGCAAACTGATTAAATGCCCCTCGAAAGTGGTTTTTTAAAACGCCACTCAGAGCATGATAAAATAAGCTACCTTGCGTAGCATAGAGAAGTTTTTTTTTTTCTTTTTTACAGTAATGTGTAAACAATGGCATTCGCGATGCACAATAACAAAAACTTTGAGCAAGTAGCTTTGAGTAGCATGGCTGTACAAAGCCAGCTGAATCACGACATGCATGCTGATAGCACTGCACATGATGTCACAAGTCCAACTGCCATTGTTGGAGACATAAATTTATACATGAGATTTTGAGTACCTTACCTAGAAAAGCAGCTTTTCACATTTAACCAGTCGGTATTTAACTAAAAGTAAAGAAATGAACTGCTCACAAGTCAACATGGCACCTTGCAATATGCAACTGATTCTCACATAATTATCATGCCTTCACGTTTGTTTAGTTTAACTTTACTTAGAAGGCTTCAAACCAGCTTAGCATTTGTTGGAGAAGGCGGAGCTGGTTAGAACTGCACATAACTAGGACCACAACCAAACACGGGGGAAACTCAATCGGTTTCCGTCAGTTTTCCCATAGACAATGAGACAGTTTTTCCACAAAAATATTTCTCGATTATGGGGGGTAGTTGTCACCTCCACCCCTTTTAATCTGCCATTGGAGCAGCTCCTATATTCTCACTTTGACCCACACAAGAAGTGAGTCTTGAAAGCATGCACCAATTGGAGAAGCGGCAGAAGTGGTTGCAGTGTCTAGATGCAATGAACGGTGTTCCCAGTGGGCATTGGAACTCTCCTGGACGTCCTGTGGACGTTTAGAACGTCCATGGGATGTCCAAGGGAGGTGCAGCGCCCATCGGGTTGCAGCATGATATGCACTTTCTCCCCCTTCCTGTGGAAAACTTAGGTCTTGTCACAGTTAGGCAACGAGCTTTCCTAAGCTTTCATATCTGAAAATGTATTTCTCGTTGTTAGCAGAAAGAAACATCCTCATAATTACCGCTTTTGGCTGATGCCTCTATGCAAACATGCCAAAATCACATTACAGTAGCTGCTACCTGTAGCTGCTGTTACAAAAGTAAGACCGCCAGTTAACGTAAGCTTTTTTGCTGTGACTGCAACCATGCAGTGAGAAAGAGGGCTGCTAAATCAAGCACGATTTGGCAGCAATGCGTCTACCGCTAACCGACAATTCGCATCATAAGAGAACACTAGAGCCACTTCTGCTCTTCCGGCATATTGGTGCTTGCTTCCAGGATCATTCATCGAAGACAGGATGGCAAGCTAAGTCGACACACCCATTTTATCAAGAGGTACAAGCCTCTGTGCTCTGGTCATGGGCATGTCGACAACGAAACTTTTGCAATAGGTGGGGCTAGTATCTTTGTTAAATAAGTGTAGCCTACTTCAATGCCCCAAACAGTTTCAGGGTCTTGTTGAAAGACAAGGTTGCCCCTAAAGCGAGGACAGTTTACTTCAAACAACAGCCAACTGAGATGAGCCAAATGGATGTAACTGGTATTAAAAATGACAGGTTAAACAGATGAGCTGCAAGAAATCAATCCCAGTGAGCATATTCGCGCAGCAACACATTTGTGCATTACTGCACTTTGAGGGCAAGTAAGCATGACCCGCCGTAAACAAAAACAAGTTTTGCTTCAAGTCCTTCAAAGAGACTGCAAGATTCACAGCAGGCCATATGTCTGCAAGGTTGCACACAACAAGAGGTGAACATTTCAACAAATGCGCGCCATGCAGCCTTTGTCATTCTTACAGTAGAACACCCTTCTTGTATACCAAAATAAAAAAGAATAATAAAAAAGTTTAAGATAAGCACAGATGATCCGTGCATGAGGTGATTGGAGTGCGAAGTAATGGGTGTTCTAGTGTAAAGGGGGAAACCATGTGAACAAGTAAGCCTGGTGCACCAACAACATCGTTAAAAGCAAGTGGCCGGAATTGCAAGCATTAAGCGACATGCTCGTGCCATCAAAGACAGATGAGCGATACACACAATGCCAGAGTGAGCCAAACAATTCCCACCAGCAGTTTGGTCTTGGTCTGCATTTGCAGTTGCTTGTGCTAACAAATACAGTGCGTAGGGCAAGGGTATCACGACCTAAATTACCAACATCACACACGAATGGGCACTATTTGCAGAAGAAGAACGGAAAAATAGGACAAAATATTGGAATGTACAGATATAATACATGCTTTCTCCATGAGAAGAATATGCTTGGTAAAATTACGACGATAAGAGGCCTTGAAAATTAGTAGCCATGCCAGAACCTGAACTTCAGAACTAGAGCAAAAAAATGTTTTGTGGCTTTTTTAGAAAAAGAAATATGAACTGAGAACTGCTATTTCTGCAAATTACAACCGCAAATCTAAATAAATGAGCAGATTTGCAAACCATATATATGAGTGAATTGTGAAATTTTTGAACCTTGGTCCCTGTAAACTTTGACAAATGCACAACGCTACTCATGTATTTAATATTCAGCTTTGACTACATTCACCACTTATATCTATTTAACGCAAGCATGGCAGACTTTATCCTCGCCCTATTCAAATAGCCACACAAACGGCTTGCCCAAACTGCCGCAGAAGAACTGTTTGCCTCCCATAGGTAGAAAAGCAAATGCCAGAATATTCATCACAAGAGTTCCTTCGGAAACAGAGCAGCCCATGAGCACAAGACATGCAGAGCGACTGTTGAAAATGCAAAGCAGCCACTCAAAACAAAAAAATCCCAAGCAGTTGTAATGCAGCTGTTCGTATTTCCAAAAAATATTACTGAAAAAAGTTCACTTGGCACACTTGACAATCCTATCACCATAATTAGAAAATATATCAGTGAACCTTGCATCTCTAACCTCTTTCCTAATAAAGGCTGTTTTTTTTCTGCCTAAGATCTTAGTCTTCTTTGTTCGGCAGCAATCGAGTGGACATTCTTTGCCACACTTCAATGTGTTTGAAAATGTTGTTTTAAGTTTGATTTTTCACAGACTGATACATGGAAGGTTACCTTGATCTGATCAAATGTTGATATCTTTAGCAGAAAGTATTTCTTTTAGAATAACGCATAATTTAAAAGCCTGGTTTTTAACTGAGCTGTTTTTGCTGACTGCCTTCATTCTGTTGACAGGTGTTCAATCAAATTAAATTGTCCCAGGCATGCACGTGTAAAAACTTGTTAAAATTCAGACTGGCTTAAGCGCAGACAGCACATACGGGGTGTTAAACATTTGAATAGGATGTTGGCTACCCAGCACAGAGCCCTATAGTCAAATGCAGTATAGTGGTAACTGTGCAAGGTATAGTATATTTCTTGTCCAAAAATGGTGATGCAAACTGATATGGCCATTCGGCAGTACTGGTATGGCTGATATGACCATGTCCCTTTCTTAACAGGTACCAATGTGGATATAGGTTATGCAGAGGCAAGGCAGATAGATTTCTGCTGTAACTTAGCTCACTGATCAAGGCAGTCTGCAAGAAGAGAACATCATAGATAGGATCAGCTCGCTAACCAAGAAGATCAGCACAGTATAGATAAGATAGGGCAGGTATGACACCTGTAAATTTGCTGCATATGCTTGTGAAGGTGAAATGACAGTGCTATCATTTCTCCAGGTTGAATTAGCAACTGAGAGGTGTGTATTGGTGGCGTCGGCTGAAAACTCTGACCACATGTTGTGGCTAATGAAGGATAAGCGCAACCAACTTTATGCAAATGAGCCCTTAGCACAGATAAGGCATAGATATATAAGATTAGATTAAGCACCATCGAAAGGCAGCTGACCTCTGCCTCTCTGGAAGGCATGTGCAGAAAGAAGAGACAGTGCTTACCTTACCCCACTAGCGCAGCACAGATAAGAGATCTGCACACAGATAACAGCAGTAACAGAATGTCCTGACAAGGCTGAGAAGCAAGCCTTGCAAGAAGAGTAATATAGACGACAGCCTAATAGGGGCAGCCTAGAAGTCGTGGCTTCACCACAGAAGTAAGATATAGAAATATAGAGAGATGTAGATAAGATAATGAGAGAGAGGCACGCACGCATGCGCAAGGCAGCCATGGCGGCAGGCAAGCTAGGAGGATGCACCCGGGTCCTTCTTGGCCGTGAACGATATCACAGAGCGGAGCCCCTTCACGGAGGTCTGCGAGAACGGGCAGGTTGAATGGCTGCACGCATCCACCTTCGACTTTCGCTGCCGCGTCACTGGCGGGAACCGGTACCGACTTCTCTCTTCATCCTCCCTTTTTCAATGCTTTCGACTGAGCCGCTGTGCATCCCCTCGTACCACTGTGCACCGCTGCATGTCTACCCTATTCTACTGTGCATCTACTCTACTCATCTACAGCATTCAGCTGGCTATCTAGCATCTTGCAGCAGTCTGCTACAAGGAAATGCGAGGGCACAGGCCGGGCCGAACCAGACATTTTCAGCAGCAACAGCAATTTCCCAGCTACAAATTTTCCTTTAAAACGGCAGAGAACAACTCTGTCATGCAGAGGCAAGTTTGATTAATGAGGAAGACAGGAGGGAGGTTTCAAGAATACTTGAGCAGCCTCCTAGGATATAACGGGATATCAATGGATTCCAAATGGTTTAAAAACTTTTATATTTTTATAGAAAACATGACTTGAAAAGCTGAAGAAAAAAAACCTTAAAGGTGCACTGAAGAGGAATCTGAACTTGTCTTTTTGCCGCGGGAACTCGATCTACACGTTCCGAGCTTTCTTAGAAACTGCGATTTACTGCCCTGTGTGGCCGATTTCCCCAATTAAATCGAATTAACGTCCGGCTCCTGCCTTTTTTTTTTAATTCTGCCTCGTACGGTGGGCAGAGTCGACCAACGCGTGGAGCGCCTTTCACCCAGTCCCGTGTCGGCTTGCCGCTCTGCCATCGGCGGAGTAATACGTAGTAGTCCGTAGTAGCAAATAGTCCGCCCGTATTTTTATTTCTTCGGGCTTATTTTGCGGCTATATTATCTGTGAATGAAACTATTTATTCATGGAAACCTAAAAAACAAAATAAAGTGAAAGCAAAGTCTCCACGGGACTGGGTGAAAGGCGCTCCACGCGTTGGTCGACTCCGCCCACCATACGAGGCAGAATTAAAAAACAAAGGCGGGAGCCGGATGTTAATTCGTTTTAATTGGGGAAATCGGCCACACAGGGCAATAAGTCACTGTTTCTAAGAATGCTAGGAACGTGTGGATCGAGTTCCCACGGCAAAAAGACATGTTCAGAATCCTCTTCAGTGCACCTTTAATAGAGATGGCACATGTCACAGAGCTTGCAAGCAAGCCAGTCGGCTTTGTGTATTCCGGTTGGTGGATAGACACCAGAACAAAATCTATTGTCGTAGAAACCAAACAGGGTGAAAAGAAAGCTTAATTCTGCAAACAGAGGTCATAAAAAGCATTCCCAAACTTCTAATTTGTATGGAAGTTATGCTCAGAAAGCTAAAAGATAACATTTCCAAGAAGAAAGAGTGTTATCAGATTCAATAAAACTAGGTAGCTGGCTTCTAGAGCAATCATCACCTAATCCAGCTAATCAGTCTATAAACGTTCTCCAAAACCAGATTAAGCATTGAATAAGACAGTGGCAGCAATGTCGTATGTAAGCATGCATTTTGCAAGTAGTGTACCAGCCAGAGAAGAACGACAACCTCAAGCTGTCAAACATCAAAGAATGCTTCCTCAGGCATAGTATGTATTATGCATAGTATGTGCTATGCATAGTATGTGCTACGCATAGTATGTACCAGCATAGTATGTACTAGAATAGGCATAGTATGTACTATAGTATGCACCGTAACAACTTTTCTTGTTTTATTCTCAATGGGGTGTGTTTTATTCTTAATGAATAAAATATATGAGCGTAAAGCACATGTTAGCACACCCCACGCTTTGCTGTACTGCTGAAAATGCTGTTTTGGACCCACCGTATGCTCTAAGAACTAAGCAGCCAGGCAGAAGGGTTTTGCTACCTACTACAGGAGAAAAAAAAAGTTGCTTTACTCTACCTACTAAAAGAAGTAATAGTCGGGTTCACCCAGGCTAAGCAAAAAAAAATAATTCACTAACTTGACTGCTCCTCGCATTAATATTGCGCTCAGTTCGAGTTCTACTGGACACAGCAACAAGTAAATGATCTAGTGTGCTTAAGCTATTTATGTACTAGTATCTGAAAAAATTTTTAAAAAAAAAGGAGACTATCATAACTGAATGCGCAAAATGAACACACGCACACACAGACACATGTGCACAAGAACACAGGGGGCAACCCAAAGAAAACCACCAGCGGGGAATCGCTGGCAACAGCGATCTAACTACTGTCTACTGCCACATCAACTATGAATGCCAGGGGAGGTACTGTGTACACAAGTTCTATGGGGAAGAGGCAGGAAGAGGGAGCTATAACAAAGACAGCATTCTAGTTCTACCAGGGTTTTGCACTGAGCAGGCCGATGCAGAGACTGACACTCTGAAGCGAACTCAGCACAACTGGTACGCCGTGTCCCAATGCAGGAGACTGAAGTTAAGGCACACATAGCTACAGGAATATCACACACTGAACTGCGGGCTAATGGTTTGTTCATAGACTCTTTATGTATATTATATATACCTATACATGTTGAGCCCACACACAACAAATGCTCGGTTATCGAAAAGAAAGATGGGTGGCCTGACAACTTGCACACAGGCGATAGCACCGCATCTTGGATAGTGTGGCAAAAGCTGTAACTGTAACAGGTTACGCTGTCATAGGCATCGCTGTAAAACGTAGCAGCAGTGGACTAAGGACTGGTTTTATACAAATAAATTTTGTTTGTAATTGCAGTTCTGTTTTTGTAAATGCCAGCTGGCTCTTTCTTACTGGGATACCACTGCATGTTAAGGGCAACGCCTGTCACACACCTGGCCACCTGGGATCCAGAGGTGCCAGTTACAGCGTAACTTTCATCGCACTGTGAGCACATTGAGAGCACCACCTGTACAAGACGCGCTCGTGAGCACGCTCTATAAGCAATTTATAAAATGCGTTAGGAAAAAACATCAACCAAAGTTACCTATGATTCCTTTTTAACATAAATTTTTCCACATTTTTCTGGTTATGCTACAAAGTTTAGTTATCACGAATGCCCGGGCATGACGCAAGCATTATGCACGATGGCCAGATTTGTTATGAGTGTGCTCAACTGTACACAATTAAAAACAGCACCATCAAGCTTAGCTGCTACTCAAAGACAGGAGTAATGCTTAAGCGTTTTTCTGAAGAGAAAATGTGTACTGTGAGGACAGTTATAGAGACTGTCTTCTTTAGACGACCAATTGGGACGACTGCAGCCCTTTAAGACACATCTGGTTATAACGCCCGAGTTTTCTTTCAAAGACTGGCGACATGTAAAACTGCAGTGCTAAAAACACAAAAGTTAGCCCCGAAGCTAGGCATCTGGTAACAACAAAACGTGTCAGCTAACTTTAAGCAGCTGTTTAAAAGTCCAGACGGCCTGAGTCAATTTCTTTGGGTAATTGGCAACAAATCTCATAAAAATCGCAATTAACTGAGCAAGAAAGGTGGATGAAAAGGTGCGTAGTGCAGCGTACACAATCACCAACACCACTCACACCAACACAACACAGTGTTTTTTCAACACCAGTGCATTTTGTGTGTGTGTCACAAGACCACACAGTGGAAACTCATCGATCACAAACCACACAGTGGGGAAAGCGTGGACCACAAGTGACACTCAGAACGGATGCCAGAAGCAGTTTGAGAGAGAAACAGCCCCATAAAAAGATCAATGCCTGACTGTGTATATGGCACTGGACAGAGTTTCTCAAAGTTACCAAAAGGGGAAAAGAGGCACCGCCGTCTATGGGAGTTTCTTAAAAAGTGCTCCGTCCATCACGAGGATGCCAGGAAGCACACACTTCATATTTGCCTTATTAGATAGCATTTGGCCAAAAACATGGATCCGGCTGCAAAATCATAACTGTGCCACGATGCTCCAAGTCTCCTGCTTCTTTGGTGAATTAAA
This sequence comes from Amblyomma mixtum, assembly GCF_055824585.1. Classification (NCBI taxonomy): domain Eukaryota; kingdom Metazoa; phylum Arthropoda; class Arachnida; order Ixodida; family Ixodidae; genus Amblyomma; species Amblyomma mixtum. Next base: position 20,300,696 of record NC_143019.1, read on the forward strand.
TGCAAGTGAATGTTACGTGCCAGGCTCATATGAAAATTAGCACAGTTATAACTAAACCCCCATTTTCTACCAACTACTACCAAATACTAGATAATCAGTGTCTACTTCCTGGCATCTCCACACCTAAACACACACTGCGAATGAATAAATGCACCCTTTTTTTTTTTCCCCGACATAATTTTGAGCAATTCTGCAGCTTTGGACGTGTTGTAATACACTACACTTCAGCTGGGAAGAAAACAAGGTACAGTATCCTCAATTACAGTACTTCAGAGGCTGAAAATTTTCAGATGATTTAGAACAAACCAGCAACAGCAGCATTAAATGTTTTCATTTAGCACATGCAGTGAAATATTTTACAACTTTTCTTTAAATGAAGCTAGACGGCCAAGCACCCGTTGGTTGATTAGAACTATCACTGAACCAGACACCTTTCAAAGTAGTAAATACAATTCCCTAACAGGCTCGTTAATAATTCCAACAACTTGACTAAGGAAAGAGACACCAAAGAATTATATATCGATCTCACTATAGCCTGCTCAACGTCGGTTTACAGCAACATTGCACTGAATTACGTCAGATGAAGAAATAACAGCTTTTAACACTAGCACAATTGAACGCACTCACATTTATTCAAAGGTATATATATATGTATATACAAAAGCATACCAGGATGTATAATTAGCAGATTACAAATGGGAGGAATTCCCTGCTATGCTACTTTTGCGAAAAAACCCACTCACCTTCTTCTTAGTGCCGTTAGCATAGTCCGTGTACATGGTGGAATTACAGTACCGCCTATAGCTGTCATTCCTCATCACGAAGTAGACGTGCCACTGGAAAGAAAGGCAGGGAGAAAGAGCAGCAAAATAATAACTCATGAGGCAAAAGTTCAGCCCAGTCGTGTTACCAGCACAGCACAGACAATCCTGGCTCTCCTCAGACTTGGCTTAACTGTGCTCCTTCCAACCTTACAATCGAGATTTTTGGTTCTATATATTGATTCACGATAGATGTAGCTCTATCTCTGGAATTCCCAACAGCACGAAAAAAAATGGGGAAGAAAGCCTTAGTTTGTTGACCAACATTTAGACTATGGTTAACTGGACAATAATAGGAGGGGCCACTGCCCTGCACCTTCCGTAGTGGAAATGATGATGATGGCGATGATCGTTATTTAGACAAGCGCATTAAGAACGGACCTCTTTTGAAACTTTGGCCAACAGACTTAAGCTTTCCTGCCACTTTTTGTCCAAGTTTGCTTTTGATTCAATAACAAGACGCAATATAACCACATCCACATTATTAGACCCGCATGCTCAGGACACACACGGATTTGCATTGCTCTGGTAAAATTTGCCATTCAGGAGTCAAAATAATCATAGCGTTTGTGTTATAGCCATGTGACTGCAACTTCTGTGGGCATAGTGGTTCTGGCTTCAGATTTCATAAGGTGCCACATCAGTGATTCAAAGCACCTTAGAGTTTCCATAATGCAACAAATCAGTCTAAGAGAATAGCAACACACTATATTTAGCAAGCCTTCGTGCCTCATCTCTGCATCTAATTTCATTGACTCAGTCAGGCCAATAGCACTTCCATTCTCAAATGCAGCAAGTGAACAAACTGGCATATTGAAAAACTGCACGATGGAAACAGCAGTCCTGCGCCTTTAGTGGAGAGTTCACCTCCCTTGTTTCTGAGAACATTCAAGCTTCGAAAAAGTCCACAAGAGGAAAATCGCAACAGGATATGTAAATGGACAACGCAAGTGTCAGCACTCACGGCAGCTTCGTCGAACGTCCACCGGTCGGGATTCTGCATGTTGACCTTCGTGATCTCGAAACTTCTAGAGTCGATGTTGATGGGACAGTTGGCGTCGGGCGCCAGGTACTCACTGCAAGGGCACAGCATCAAACAATGCATGGCATAAAACAGTGCAAATCCGACTCTCCACAGCACAGATTTCCGCTGACCATTGTGCTATGTTAGCCAATCAAAATGCCAGTGAACTTGAGGGTGGACGCAAAGATCGCAGGAGAAATTTTTTATTTTTTGGTGTACAGCAACGATATTTGACTTGCTTTTTAGAAAGCCCACTGAATGCTTAAATACAAAATTTAAGTGAAGTATTCCAGTTTTTACATTACAATTTTTTTAAATTCTTCATATTGCTGTACCAAACCTGCAGAAAGCATAGGTGGCATGACTACAAAACATGGTAGGAGCCTGCAGTCCCGTTTTTAAGTTTTACCTAAAAGAATGGTTGATGCAGTGACATTCTCCAAATATTTTTAGCAGCCCGATTTTTTTTTCTACACACACTGCTAAATCCACGCATGCATAATGCACTCATTATCGTCATGTCTAATTAGTGACAGAGTGAATAAATGAAAAAGTAATTCAGCGATATAGAAAAGCCACTGCATAAAGAATTTATCAAGGAACACGATGCAATAAACCACATAAAATTCCATGAAGCCATTGTCATGCTATGCTTTCCGCTAGGAAAGCAGTCAGGTCAAAAAACATTTTTGAGAAAACTGGCATTTTCATGGAGATATCAGTCAGTTTGTTTCCTACCTTCGGTCACAAAAACATTTTTTTAATTCACTTCTGGGTTGTTTCCGAAGAAAATTTTAGGGATATAATTAAAAAGACCTTATATATACCGAATGCAGTGTTTTCTAAAATTCAATTTTTTTAGTTTTGCGATAAGATCCTCAGGTCTCCCTCTTAGTCGGCAAACATATTTCAGCAATGACATCAACTCAGAGAAATTAGCAGTTAATTTAAGATTACAACACAGGCCTAGCAACAGTATCGATGATAAAATAAATATGTGGAACATATAAACATTTAGCAATACAGTACTGCATTTGTATCTTGCTCTGCATAATGTGCTATAACTCGTCACACAGTATTTCATACCTGAAGAATTTGAGGAAATGAAAGACAAGTAAATAGGTGAAACTTACTTCCATATCTCTTGTACTTTGATGGGGACATCTTTCAGATGAATTTGTTTCAGCTCTTGCACAGCCTCCCAGAACCTGACACGCAGAGAATGCAAGAAGTACATTGAACTCGGCATTACTGTGTTTACTCGGGTACAATCCAAGCCGTTTACCAATATTGGAAGTCAAAAGCCAAGCATCATGTTATAGCTGAATCAACATTATCGAATAACTAAACTGTTTTTTCCTGTTAGGCACTGCCAAAAGTTATCCATGCATTACAATCACAGCAGAGCTACATTCGAGTATTCCAGTGTTCCTGAATACTCAACAATGAATGCTGCAGTGTTGACCAGAACGTTGATATACACAGGTGCACAGAGCTCACATCAGGGCACTGTGTGTCTGTTACATTCACAAAACTTTACTGTTTGCTGCCTAGAGTTTTTGTGTTCTTACCTAAGCAGGGTAACCAGCCAAAGAAATAAAAAAAGAACTTTCAGTTGAACTTTCCAAGTGAAAATTTTGAACTGTGTGTTTAGAAAATATGTCAACCTCTATTCGGAACTTCCAAATGAAATGAATTAAACAGTTAAAAGGAGATACTGCCTTCCAACCCATAAGTCCAATTAGAAGCTCCAGTTGTGTATCTGGAAATGACTGGCGGCTCCAATTGGAACAGGCTGTGCAGGCCATTGCTGTTTGTCGGGTGGTCTGATCAGAGTGGCCCGCACAGATGGGGAATCGTGCCTCACCTCAGATTCTCGAGGCTAAACTCCTTTTCGAGAAACTGGATGAAGTGCTCCCTGCCCGCTGGGTCCCGCAGCAGTTCCTGTAGGGAGTTCTTCCAACGACGCACCCGACGCGGTGGCACATTGGTCCTGGTGGAGGGGTCAGAAACAAATGCAGTAATCAACCCGGTGATGGACCTAATAAGCTCACAGCCATAAACAGCTATAAAAAGAGAAGTAATTAGTAATTAGCTAGCCTGCTGCAAAAGCTCCACTCAAACAGGCAAGGGTGAGGACCAACATGATTTTGAAACAAAGGCGGGTTTCAGGCAACTAACTCTTCAAGGAAGCATCCAAGGGGGGAGGGATGTTCACGTAGATAATGTAATTCTTGAACTCTTTTCATTGAAAAAGTTCCCACCCATTCCGGTTTTCCTAGAAAGAATCTCTCATTTAGAAAACCGATGGTTGCCCTCACCTCTCTCATTATTTAAAACTTGCCTAAGGGAGCCTGCGGCAAATAAAATGGCCCATCCGGTCAAAATTCGCTATTTTTCAATTTATTATTCTTTTTCATGATCCTTGGGTCTTCAGCTGTCTCCTGACAAAAAATTTTAGCAAAATATGCAGTATAAATTTACAAAATGACTTTCTTTTTATGTGTGGTTGTTAAAAATTGTGAGCAAATCATGCTTCTGGAATTGTCAGCAGAATTACATGAATTCTGCAACTTTTCGATAGCAAAGCACCGCCACCTTAGTAGCACCGTGAAAAGGAGAGATAAGTGCTTTATTATGGCTGCAATGCCGCATTTATCTAGGCAAAACTAAAAGTAAACGAACCGATCAAAACACAAGAAAAGTAGCGAGACACCGAGAGAGAGACCGACTGTTACTCACGTCTGTTTTTCCACTTCCCAAAACTCGGTGCTATCCGAGATCCACGGGTTGGAAGGCTCGAGCGGCATGCAGAAGCTGTCGTACTCTGCATGCTTTTCATAATAAGATTTGTACCTGAAAGTGATCAGAGGGTCAGAACGTGATTCTCGCTGGCTCTATCGAAACTGACCAGCACTAGTGTTCGTTACAGCAACCATTGTGATGCACCAGGGAACTACAGCTGTCTGGCAAGCACAGCTTGAAGAGTATGTGTGTTTCCAATCAATTACCTCTAGTTTCAAGGGTAAAATCATTTTATGACAGGCAAAGTCAATACTACTAGTACTTGTTGCTGTTATGCCAACAATACACAAGTGGGGGCAACTATGGCCACCAAGTAGCTGAAAACAGGCTTTCCATGAATTTTTAAACAATTCTCATGATTGCAAACACCTATTAATTCGATCATACAACACGTTTCCATAAATTGTGATATTGTGCTGGCCAGCACAGATAAGAGATCTTTTAAACCCCTATTGGTTCAAGCATTAAACACTCCTCAAATGATGTACACCTGAACCCTTGATGCCCATTATGGTCAGTTTAAAACGTAAATGAAGTTTTTTTTAAAAGCCTTCTAAAAATGATAAACAATGTTACCCCTTTACACATGAGCAAAAGCAGCACTTCTAATTAGCAATGAATACATCAATGTTTCGCAGCCAAATCAGACAAAGTATTTATGACACACTGTCCTTGTTTCGTAACTAAAAAAATTAGAGTTAATTCGAATTGCACTCTAAATGTGATAGGCAAAGGAGGAACAAGAGAGCTTTCACACAACCTCGTGGAGCAGCTAGGCATATTGCCAAACTCACAGCAGATAGCACAACACATCTCTCTGCACAGGGAAAAAAATTTCCCTTGTGACAGTAGCCTATTCACAGCATCAATAATACATACAGCATAACCAGCATCATTTTTTTCATTGGCTAAATTGCTGCAGAATGTTTGACTCAATGTTGCACCTTTGCTTTCTTTTTGTTGTTGCTTTTTGTTGTTTAATTTTCATTATGTGTTGGTCACAGAGCTGCCACGTTTCAAGGTCTCAGGACTCACGTTTCAAGAGCTGCGGTGATCTTGACGTTGCCACCATCAAGCCTGCCTTTGAGCGTTTCCACCTGAAAGCGTAACAAAACAAACGCAAAAGTGTCAGAGGCTGACATAGCGACAGTAATTCACCTACATTATTTCATATCCTGTCTTCACACCAAGCCTTTAAGTACAACAAAAAAAAGACGAGCCAAACTGTTCCAAAATGGAATGCAACTGATTTCAACTAGTTTCCGAACAGTTCCATTTGTGTTTTCAGAAGTTCTGATTGGCCATTTCTGGCTTGGAAGGCTCTAGACTTATGCACGACACCAAAATGCAGTAGTTGAAGTACAACTATTTCCTTCAAACTCAGCAGTGAAAGACAGTGCCAATGCAACCTATAAACATGGCAAAGCGCAGAAAAGCCACCAGCACAAAGATGTCACCGCCGGATAGTAAGTATAAATCTACACAATTATATAATACTTAGCCAATACAGCTAATGCTGAAGCCATGAGTCTACCTGTAATTTTAATATGATGTTATACTTAAGTGCGATTAAGGAAACTGTACTCTCTTCGCTACCAATATTTTTAATACTGGTAGCATAATGATAAAGAATACTTCAAAATAACTTCAGTTTCAACATCAAAAATGAGGCCACTCCCTGAGAAAGGAGAAAAGAAAAAAAAAAACCTTTCATAATAAGCCACTTGTTTCATTCAGCTCACAATCGCGATTGTTAAATTCCACTCATACAGCAGTGGCTACTATTCATCACTCTACACATGCATATATCACGTGTCAGTACGGAGGACGTACAGAATGGCATCATGGTGATTTCCTGGTTCAATCGCTTCCTCGTCTACCAGAAAAAAACAGTGGCACAGAAAGGGCCAGTGGCAGTGCTGGGACTGAAATTTTATAGTATATTCACTATTCAGATGAAAACATCTCTGTGAAAAATGTAAATGACTCGCAATAAATAGGGTATTCTTTGCTTTCCTACAGTACGTAACATAAAATTTTAGGCCACATGAAAGTGGCACCTTCCTTCAATCGAAATACTACAGCAATTGCTGCCGGAAAGACCGAGCTAGAGGTCCGAGCTAGATTAGCAGGCCACGGAGCAACAAGGGGACTTGCCTCCTTCTTGAGAACGTCCAGCGGCGTGTTAATCTCGCCTTCAGAGACGCTGGGACTGATGCGTCCGCCAGGTACTGCACACTGCAAGTGCTGGAGGGGAGCGCAAAGAACAAAAGAAACAAGCGCGATGCCCTCAGTACATAACGCAGCTCACAGAACTCCCCCCCCCCCCCATACCTGTCCATTTTCATCACAACACCACCAACGCAAGAGCTCACAAAGCAAACCGCCAACACAGAGTTCTGCAGAAGGCAATTCAGAGGAGTGTCTTCACAGCGTAATAATACAACAACTCTAAGCTTGGAATGAAAAGTTATGTACACCTACATATTATAAAGTTAGAGTCCAGCAAAGCACGTGCACGTAGATATCACCCTATCACAGTGCGACAATTAATGACGACATACTTGTTGTATCATTTATGGTGGCACCAATTTCATCCCCCAGCTATTTAAATGAACCCTGCTAAATGAACGCTTCACCATACAAGCTTTTCACATTGTCAGCCCTCCTGGCAAGCACTGGCATTTGTAATTTTCCAATAAAATGATTCCCTTAGTAAATAAACAACCTGAAACTCTAAGATACACTTTCATAAAACCAATTCACCAACAATCTCAATGCATTTTGTTCTTTACACAACATCCACAAACGTGCTAATTACTAACACAATGTTATAGTCTAGCAATAAAATTACTATAACCACATCAACAGAGACTTGCAAATAGGTATAATCATCAGCACATGATCCATGCACACTAGCTGAAGAAAAAATAAGAGCAAAAGAATGCGAAAAAAAATGCTGCCACTGACCTTTGCACTTTTGATTGGTTTGTTCATACGGCAGGCCTTCTTAATGTCAATTTCCGTAGTATTTACACAGCCCGGCTGTTGGATGATAAAGAAAAAAAAGACGTGCACTGGTCAGAAAAGCACTTCCTGCAAAAGCTACAGCGCTGCATATGTGTCGCAAAACTAAGCACAATGCCTGTCACTGAAAAGCATTACAATACTGTCTCAAATTCACAACAGGTGTTTACTTGTAAATTTTAAACGACGTTTTGAATTTTGACAGTCTTAAGACTTATCAGGCAAAGCCTTTTAAAAAGAATGAAAATGTGTGTACATAACGTGATAGACGTTATTCATTAAAAAAAGAGTTGCACTACTAACAGTGAGACCAAGATTGCAGTATGCAGCAATGATAAACTGATTTCCAGCAAGACAAAGTCAATTCTAAACTTAATTCTTTCACCCTCTGTTTTGTATATGCTTTCAGTCTTCATTCCACTTTGACTGCACATAAAATCTATCATCGAAGCATTAAATAAAATGTGGATGAAATAAACAGAAAAAAATAACGAAAACATCATCAACACATCAACTTGCGTCATTTGATCCTAAGAAGCAAATGAATGAGAAAATGCAGCATCACTCACCACTGGCCTATGTACATCCCAGAAAGCCCTCTCTTGGCTGTCGAGGACTTTCCTTTCTAACTTGTCCCTCTTCTTGTCAACCCTGGAGGGGAAGAAGTAAACGTAAAGGAGCGGACGACCAAATGACGATTCAACACGCGCACATTTTGAGCAACAACAACAGAGCAAGCTACGCATCCACGACCGAGCTACTATTAACGAGCACAGCCCAATCAGAAAAGACTGATCGGAGCTTTCAAAGGCATGGCCTATGCTAACTAGTTTCAGATGGACCCCAGTTGGTTGTGTGTCTCTCGACTTTCCAACTGATCTTTTCCAACTGGGAGAGGAGCAATAAATGCAGCAATGTCAGCCTAGCTGATCACAAAGTCTTTCTTGCACGAGTTTTGAATGAAAAGAAATGGAAGAACATATATGTTATTCAGTGAAGTGACATTGTGCCAGCCACTTAAAGAGCAATGCACAGCATCATCATCATCATTATCAGCCTGACTACGCCCACTGCAGGGCAAAGGCCCCTCCCACGTCTCTCCGATTAACCCTGTCCTTTGCCAGTTGCGGCCACCATATCCCCGCAAACATCTTAATCTCATTCGCCCACTTATAACTTTCTGCCGCCCCTTGCTACGCTTGCTTTCTCTTGGAATCCACTCTGTTACCCTTAAGGACCAGTGGTTATCTTGCCTTCACAATACACGCCCTGCCCAAGCCTATTTCTTCCTCTTGATTTCAACTAGAATGCGAAAAGAAATGGAAGAGCATATATGTGTTACTTAGTGAAGCACCACTGTGCCAGCCACTTAACAGCAATGCAGCTTGTTGATAAAGATGCACTAATGGCTGAGGCAACAAATCACATCACTGTGCGTTTGCAATCAATGTTGCAATGAAGACAGCTAAAAAGCACCAGCTAACGAAGGCTGTCTGAAGGGATGGAAGCATGACTCCAACAACTGGGACAGCCAGGTCGCGAGAGGCGGGATGCCCACACTCACTTGGCCTGTGCCTCAGCCTGCATGAAGATGAATTCCCACTTGCGCGAGAACATCTTCTGAAGCCGGGCCAGGTTCTCGGCCTCGTAGTCGGCCAGCTCCAGGCGGGCCTTGTTCTGCATTGTTCGCTTGCACAGGTACACGGCTGGTGCCACCACACGCCACCAGGGGGAGAGAGCCAGACAGATGTGCCATCAGTCAGGATACGCAACAGCCCTTGCCACGGTGGACACCGTAAGCGATAAGCTTATGAAAGCACAACACTGCCAAGGCACCTCTCAGGCATTGTGCCAATACACAATTACCCAGCAAACCAAAAACCTCTCAGAGACGTCTAGCTAGACGTCTCTGAGAGGTTTTTGGTTTGCTGGGTAGTGGCACTCCTGCTACACCTCAGCAGTTGACACAAAGTATTGCACCTGCTGCCTTTGCTGAGCCGTTACCGCAGTAGCTGCATGAGTTCCGGCCACAACCACTTCAAATTTCAAGTGCCCTATGGTGGTTTCCAACTCTGCCTCGATTTAACACGACACTAATAGGTGCACATAAAGAAAGCTGTACAGACTCACTCACACAGCTAGCACTACGGCGCAAGTTACTGGGGCTCGAATGTGAAAGAGATCCAAGAAGAGTAAAAACAGGCATAGTGACAGACAGCAGGTCGTGGATGAGGCTCACCGTAGTCAGTATTTTCAGGTTCCCAGCAATTAGAGGGCCAGAAGTAAGGCGTCTGTAAGAAAAAAAGAAAAGCAAACACTTAATGTGAAAATTCAATACAAGCACTGTTTGCATGAAATGAGAATTTGGAGCCACAATTAAAGCACTGCCGTAAGTACTTATTAAATGGTGCTACCAGTAATGTTGGTGCTACCAAAACAAGATGCATTCATTTGGGTTGAAGCCTGCACAAAGCTACACAGCTGCTGAGCTTCTCACAACAGCAGTGATCACAATGCTGTCAGTTAACCGGATTTGCAAGGTAATTGTGGTTAAAGAACAAGAATGCATGGGCAAGGCGCACTTAATAGAAGTTGGCCTGTAGCCACCTGCTGCACCATGAAGTGTCGAATATTTCTGGCAACGGCAGGGTTTACATGTAACCAATATTCCACACCCAAAGAAGGTACGTCAGACACCTGCATATGATGCAGTCCTCTGCTTTTGCCAATGGAGGTCCACATTGCAACCTGGCTATGCAGTGTAAGCATGGAGGAATTTACATATAGACTCCTTTTCTCTATGTTTATGGGCTGGCTTTTCAAAATAAAAACACCTCGCATTCAAAGCAGGCAGCAATAACTCAACTCGCCATGTATATTGGTAACTAACACTCAGCAGAGTAGATCACTGCATATAAGGGATAATTAACTTGTGCACACCAGAAGCTTTAATGAATGGATCCTGCTTCAACCGAAACGTAATGTGCATGAATCGTCACAGCATGCCATGAGAAGGATACAGTGGCTTTCAAAAAGGCATTTTTAGATTAAAAAAACAATCTCGTTGTGACAGTGTTTTACTATCCCAAGAAGGGCATCCATCACATGGATCAAGGCAAAATGCAACGAGCACTCCAACAAAATATTCTCTCGCATGTCCAAACAGAAAACTCTCCGCAGCCATATGCTGCGACAGTATCACAAAGTATGACAACCAGCAAATGTCGGTTTAAATTGACCTGTGCAACCGTAGCTGTTTTTGGCAAAAGCATTAAGGCAGCCCAAAAAGATCAGCATATCGTGGTTCTGAATACATCTTTCCATCATATGTGAACACCTCACTCTTCACCATTCAGTGCTGACAAAGGGAGTCGACCGCCGTGCAAACTGCGCGCGTAAAAGAACAGCCACGCACACATAACATGGGAGACAACTCACTTGGAAGCGATAGAAGGTGCCATCTGCCTTGACAGTGAGCACGTGGTCGTCAATGGGGAAGAAGTAGCCATGCGAGGCCATCAGGTGCGACAGGTGCAGAGCCTCCGCTGGAATCAGCAAGAAAGGACGGTCAGTCACTCTTCAACGACATGAACGTTTTTGGTTCTCATCAACCTGAAATCTTCTTGTGCCACCAACAGCTATCACTCAACAACAATTGTGATGTAAGTTCAAATCCCTACAGGTTATTCACGGATGGCCATCAGACATCCATCCTTGGATATCTGCCAGCCATCTGATAACGAATGTCCCCCGGACATACTCCGAATCTCCGAAGCGTATATCCGGATATGGATGTCCATAGGGATGCCCGACGGACATCCCCACCTGGCACTGGAGATTCGGATCTTAATCTTACGTACCACGGATATCCATGGTTGATTGGGAAGCAAAGCAACTATGCATGTTGAGTGCTTGCAGTTAAGTTGATGGCATCTCTTCAGCAACTCTAAATGTGTACTGAAAAACGGAGATGTGTGCATATCTCCATTTCTGCGTATTCACAAATGGAGAAGCTACCTCACAATGCGCATTGAGAGATATGCTCCACAGCACAAGTGCAGAGTGTTAATTGCCAAACTGTCACCCATTACACATAATGCAATTCTCAAGAACCTCCTTGTGCAGCTACTGAAAATATCCTAAGTGGTATGACAGACTGTTTCAGAGACCAAGCTCAAACCTTGCTGGTGTGCCAAAGCTTTCACTCTCCTGAATCCAGCAGACAGAATGGAAAAAAAGAGGATCTCTTGGACAGTTTATGAGTGAACAAATGCCAGCATAACACATTTTCACAACTGTGTTTGTTTATCAACGTGTGTTTACTATGTGTGCATCTTTCGCATAAGACGCAATGGGAGTACATATTCGAGGCTCATGTGGCAAACATCATTTTTGATGTTAGGTATTGTTGTTGTAGTCAGAAATTACAAAAAAAAATAAATAGTGAAGCAAAGACACAGCCTGACAATTGTCATCTGAAATTGCACGAACTCCTGCCCCAAGGCACAGGACAGTAGGGGCCGCTAGGCAGTCAGGGAGAAAAAAGGATCAAATCAAAAGAGACTACGATCACATTAATCCATGACTGAGACCCACGGTCACGCTTAAAGGAAAAATTAAAAGCAAAAAACACAGCGGCAGTTTTTTTTTTTTATAGACTGTTGATTTATGGGATAGCCTAGATGGTTCTCTGTGTTAATTGCTGACTATGCAGTTTCAGAAAGAACTGCTTAACTATACATGTTACTTATTTATTACTGGTGCTGTATTCAAATGCCCTGTAACCCACCTTTGCTATGTTCCTATAACAAAGTAACAACAGAGAAAGCAGTATTTCTAAATAAATAATAAAAATTAAGCATGCATAATTAAACATCACAGGACTTTATTAAAGTATGAATCCCTTCCTGGAACAGCACAGAGCAAGACGTCTAGATTAGTGACTGCGTTATGCATCTCTTGATATTTGACAATTAAATGAAGTAAGCAACAATGTCCAACTCACTTTGGTCGTCAACGTCAAGGTTCTTCATCATCCATGCAATTAAGTCAGCTCCTGCAATGAAAGTATTCATTTCGAACTTTTATGGACTGCATTTTTATAGGGTTTTGTGGTTTACAAAGATGCACTAAATTTTTATAAACTCCAGCATTTCTATAGGGGCTACAGAAAAATGCAGAAATGCTTACGAATCCTTACGTGTATGGCTTAAACCAACTGCTATAAGCATAAAAAAATGAGAAAAAGCTAAAGTTCTGGGATCTTATGGCAGTTCAGTAACTTTTGAAATAATGCACATGACAAAACAACAAACTTCTGATGGATACTAAAGAAGCAATTTCTTTATTTTGGTAGTGACAGGTGGCCTCATTTTGGTGCTCATCCTAATAGTGCACAAATTGGCACAAAAATTCCAATAGTGCAATCTTTCCCGTAACAGTACCACTTCCTCGGAGCCCAGGAATTTCTGAACATTCTGCTATCTGTGCACGCAAATATTTATGCGTGAAAAATAGGCACCAAAGTTTGCCGCTATGGTCATATGTAAAGTAGCCCCATAAGATTTGAATATATCCTTTTGGCATGGCTAGAAATATGGTAAACGGTAGTAACACGGACACCCTTAACAACACAAGAAATTATGAGCAAATGTGATTCAAAGACATCATCTCAAACTCCAATGCACTAGCAGTTTTATTTCAACAGTGGCAGCCTTGAAAGCAAGTGATGCATAAGCTTGAAAATTCCGTGCACTATTTGAGAGAAGTAAGGTGCTCCAAGTTGGCCATGGTGGACGCGCGGAGTTATTTCTTGATGTTACGCGGACACGTGTGTAAATAATGAACTGCAGGAATCACTAAACGCGAATGGGATCGTTATTCAGTGAATAAATTAGCATCAGTGTTTTTAGATTAGGCTGGTTGCATCGCGCAGAGAAAATCGAAAAAAAATTCACTTGGCCCGGCCGTTCGCTTGTTCTGGCCCAAATTTTGTACAGAGTTGGCATTTGGCCATCAGTTTTGTTTTCAACTATATTTGGGTGGGGTACATGCCTGATTCGGTCAGAATTAATTGAAAATCTCTGTCATCTGTGGCAATGGCAGACCAAAACAGCAAGCTTTCACAGCCATGTAGAGTTACTGTATTTGCTACCAAAGGTACCTCTGGTAGCATATACAGACAACTTAAAAAACAGAAGTTGCTTTGTATTCCTCTGCTGGCCAATTACAAAAATAAATGAAATCAGCTTTTTAATGTTTGACTATATCAAACAAACCATGTGTGAAAATTCTAGAGCTCATAATCTTTTTCTTGTGATAAGCTTCTTGCTTAGGTAACAAGAAAGGTTTAACCAGCGGACTAATTTTTCGTCGTGGAGGAATTCTGAGCGCGGAGGCTGAATGTGGGCGGAACTTAATTACCGTATTTTCCGGTGTATAAGACGCACCCTTGTATAAGACGCACCTGCCATATATGCAGGCTGTTATTGAAAAAGTTGGCATATAAGACGCACCCGTGTATAAGACGCACCCCAATTTACACAGTTAGGCTAGTGAGGCTTAATTAAACATGCTTGTGTGACCATCGTGAAATTCACCGTACTTGTGAGTTCTTAAGCAACGCTAAGTGATCGAAAGAAGCAACACTCATGCCATACCCGCCCACGTTTTAGCAAAAAAAAAAAAAAAAACGAAAGAACTGTCCTTATGTCCATAACAACATTTTATTTTCACTTAAAACCTTCGAAGTCTTCATCTTCGGATGCGCTATCAAAACGTTTGCCCCTTTCTGGAGGCAATGCAGCTGTAACATTCTCTTGGCACAATGCACGTACTACGTACACAGAGCAAACAAAGTTGCAAAGGGAGACTAAAAAAAATGCCGGCTTGTCCTGACAATGGCGAAAAGCGCGATTGTCGCCATCTTTTTGGCATTTCACATTACTTTTGCTTGGGGCCTCCGAAACGGCCGCATGTTTATGATCCCGGAAGTCATCATCCCCGCCGTTTCATGATAAAGTTCACCTAAAAAAGTTGCGCATGGCGGTCCCCGTATTATAGCCGTGTTAAAACCGCGTTATTGGTAGCGATAATTTTCCGGTGAAAAAAGCTTCAACATGAACCTGAGTAATTTCTGAACTCACAAAAAAAAGCGAAAAATTCGCATATAAGACGCACCCTTGTATAGGACGCACCAGCAAGATTTTTGAAAAAAAGCCGCGTCTTACACACCGGAAAATACGGTACACTTAAATGGACTATAAAGGGGCTCCCAATAAAGTTGCTGCATGCCTAGGACGTTAGAGGACGCCGCTTCACAAATATCCTCCAGCAAGAATTTGTTAATGTGTTTTGTGGAAGCTGAGTTATCTCTCTTCAAAATTTGACTTTACGCGTCTGCGCGTCTTTCTCTCTCCCCTCGTCACTTTTTGCGCGCTGGCATGCTGCCCCACCCACTCGGTCCGTCCGCCGGCAGGAGGGGGGAGGGGGGGGAGGAGGTGTGGGCGTCACGGCGAACCAATGACAGCCCTTCGCTGGTGACGTAAAGAGCGCGGCCTGGCACGGTGCGTGCGGATTCGGGGAAACCTCGGCACTGCAGGTCGCCGCGAGGCGCAGAAGCGCGAATTTTTAAAATTATATTGGAAATGATTGGTTCGCTTTTGAGGTCCTGTACGCGGAATGAACACTCAGTCGCCTGTACTTGCAAGCCTGTATGCAAGCGTATTATAGGCAACCTCGAACACCCTTTTCAGGGACCCTTTAAGTTGTAAAGCCATGACGCGCCCTCCGAACGAACGAGCACTTTACCGTGCAGGGAGGCTGTGTAGAAATGCATGGGAGACAGCACTTTCAAGCCAACCCCGAAACCGCTTTCCCCAGCTTGCGTTTCTCCGCCGACTCAGCGGTAGCGGAGCCCAATCGCGGAGGCCACGACGGTAGAGCGTTCCTTCTTCCGGTGGTCGCAAGGT
Source organism: Amblyomma mixtum (assembly GCF_055824585.1). Lineage (NCBI taxonomy): Eukaryota > Metazoa > Arthropoda > Arachnida > Ixodida > Ixodidae > Amblyomma > Amblyomma mixtum. The sequence goes on from NC_143019.1 coordinate 20,316,343, forward strand.
GGCGCTACTGGTACCGTGGCATTTGTTCTTTCTCTATGCCGCGGCTGTAGAGTTACTACCAAAAGTAGCATGCACATACAGTAACTCTAGATTGCTGCGAAAGCTTGCTGTTTTGATTCGCCGTCGCAACAAACGGCAGAGATTTCCGATTAATTTTGACCAAATGCCTGTTCAAGCTCAAGTGACGAGATTTGAAGGCACAGGTTCCTTTCCCAAGCGATCCACCCTGGAAAGCCGGCCGAGCACCAGGCCGGGGAATAACTTGTACCCATTTGAAGGAACCGGTGAGTAGCCGACCCAAACGTAATGTGAAGCAAAACTGACCGTTACATGTCACCTCTGTGCGAAACCTGAGCCCGCAGAAGCGAGAGGTCAGGCTGAGACCATTTTTTTTCGATTTTCTCTGAGCAGATCGCAACAGTCGGTACGGCCGGTTTCCGCGCAGGCTGACGGCATCATTCATTGGCTACTTGCGGAATCCTGACGACTGACCGGCAGTTCAGATTGTAACCGAAGGCCCGTAAAACAAAATGCGTTATATTTTTGGTGATCTCCCGCGTGACGACTACGATAGGTGTATCGCCACTATCGCATACACCGCACGCGCGCACACTCATATATCGCACGCACCCTCAAGCTCATCAGCTGGATCGCATGACCGCGCGCAGCGACCACAGCACTCAGCACCATGGAGGCTCAGCACATTCTCGACGGGGGCCATTCACAAGAAAGAGGAATAACACGGCGCATGCGCAAGTCATTCGGAGGAAACTGTGGAATTCGTTTGCTCCTAATTCGCCTACGGCTGGTAAGAAATTTATAACTGTCATTTTTTTTTTCGTACAGTTTCGGTTGCGGTTTCAGCGGCCACACGGCGGCTGAGTATAATGTCATAAGTACGACCGGTCGTGGCCAAGCTCTCAGGCCACATTAGGCGTAGAGAAACTGCGCTACAATCGATAGTTTTTGCTAGCCTGCCTAAGATGTCGGATTGACAGCGAGTCTCGTGTAATCTCAAACCTACTTGCAACATCGAACGATAGCCACCAACAGACAGCTGAAACCGAAACTATACGGAAGAAGAACTTAAATGGCGAATTATTTACAAATCGCAGGCGAATTCCACGAGGTAGGCTATGTTTACGGCTCGTGTCTTACGCATGATTCGACAGCAAAATGGGCAACGAAAACACTGGCGTTGTCAACGCTACACTGGCCGCACAACTTGCAACCGTTCCACATGATTCAACATATGCACATAGGGCGACTTTTTTTTTTTTCTTACTCGTATCTGTGGCCGGAAATACCCACCGCTAGACTGTTGAAAGCGAAACAACATAAGAGAAGCAATCAAATTACAAGTATGCGAGAATTACGCACCGTGATACGCAGATGTTAACGTCCTACGCTCCGTTCCAAAGAAGAGGAACAAAACACGCAACCAAAATATTAGTGCTCGAAACAAGATGACGTGTCGGAAAACCCGGGCGCTGCTCAAAGGTCGTCCGGTTAAGTGGCGCCTCCTGGAAACGAAAAAGCGTAACTGTGGCGATGAGATTCACTCGCGCCACCGGATCGAATGTTCCGTGCGTACCGCTTCTTGGCCCGGGGCTAAATTTTGTGCCTGGCGCCGCAACGATTTCCGTGAATTGCGGAGGACACCGAATTCCCAGGCTTGCCTGAACGAGCGAATCTGCGTTGGGTGCACCCAAATCTCCACGGCGCATATATTGCACCAGAGACCCAAAGCACAGAGTAAAATAGACAGGACAGCTGACTGTGCGGATAAAAGCACGAGTAGCGCTTCATCAAGATTCAGGCGGGTTCACATTGGGGAGTCGCAAACGTCGCGCGACCCATTTGGTCAGTGAATTACGGTTTCCAAGCACTAGGAAAGCGGAGTGGTGGTGGTGGAAAACATTTATTTAGCCTAGCTGCAGGAGAGAGTGGGGACTGCCCTTCAGCCATTAAGGGCCAGTCCCCTACAAATTCTAGGAGGGGTCCCTAGTCCGGGACCCCTGTGGCTTCCGCGGCAGCTCGGGCCCTAGCGACGAGGGCTCTTTGGCTCTCTAACGTATATCAACCGAGCAAGACAGCCTCCCAGATCTCTCAGGTATACGTGAGGGGAAACGGTGGTAAGCGAGCTTAGAGTGGCATGCCCACATCATGTGGTACACGTCCGAGAACGCGCATCCCCAATGCGGGCACTCCCTGCTAAAAGCCGGATTAAAATATTGCTGAACTGCCGGGCGCAGTACCGTGTTGGTATACAAGTGAAGAGCCAACGCTCCTCGCTTATGGTTAGCCCTTTCGCAGGGGGGTGAAAGCGGCTATGCTGTATTTGATATAATTTAAGAATGTCTTTGTAAGTGATAGCCGGGTTTGGTTCTGATACCTCAGGCGGCGAGTGTCGAGGCGATGGCCGATGGTTGAGCGCGCGGGCTGAGGCGTCTGTGGCCTCGTTTCCCTCTAGTCCCGCATGTGCTGGGCTCCAGATGACGACACGTGTGTTCGGGCGATCCCGGTACTCGTATCTATGTAAAATTTTGGCAACGCGTCGATAGATGCGTCCTTGTTCCAGATTCCGGCAGGCTCCCCGGCGGTGATGATGACCCGGGAGTCTGGTTCTGCAGCGCCAAGCGCTATGGCGACCCCCCCCCCCCCCCCCCCCCTCCCCCGCGTGTGTGCAATGTTTGGGTCACGGAAAGTGAGTCCCTGAACGTGCAGGGAGGGAGCGTAACAAACCGATTCAAACCTATCGCGCGACCTCCGCGACTCGCCAGTGTGAACCCGCTTTTCGGGTGGCTAATCAAGACGGAGCATCTTGGCGAATCATGTAGTACATGAGGTCGCGAGCAAGGTGGGATAGGGTGCCTCGACGCGCGCGAATTAGTCAAGAAAGCCAAGAAATAAGTCACCATGCATGATTCGCCAGATAGTTCCGATCAAACTCGTTATCAGATCCGAAACTCGGAAGCTGGCTGACCACCACGCCATTTGCGGAGTCGAGGTGAACGGTCCAGCACCGTCCAAAGCCGGAAAGGCATAGCTGTACGCTCAACGTGGATGCGGTAAAGAAAGGAAAGTTGCAGAGCACCGCTAGAGAAACCAAACGCAGGTTCAAATTGAAAATTCATGTTTATTCAACATTCCTTGCCTTTACAAAATAAAAAAAAAGGCATACCATGTAATGGCTCCGCAGGGGTGAATTTAGCTAAGGGTAGTGCGGTCTTCCCTCTCCCCAAACGAGAAATTTTGCACGCGAAAACCATGCTCAACACAATTCTTTCGACGAAGCCCAAGAAATACATGGTTCAAATGAGATCGCCGCTTGCAAGAGTGTCCCATAAATTTGCCCCTCCACTCGTCCCAAAACTAAGAAACTATAACGGAAACCTCCCACAACCTGGGCGATGCTATAATGCATGCGGGAAGCAGTAGAGCGCCAATCACAAAACGATTGAAAGAAAAAAAAAAGAATCTATGACAAACTAATGAGGCGATTTAGTTTAGCATTACGCGGTAGGATCTAAAGAACGTTGACGTCACGCAGCACGTTATGCCATCACCAAAACCACGTCTACGCTCTGCTGACGCCGTATACAACGCGCCGAATCTTGCATCGAAAACCTCTTTCAAAAGACCGCGAAGACAATTTCCTTTCATCGTTCTGGAAACTGAAGTACGGAAACCACAGAGGGGAGCTCCGCGGAGGGGCTTCATGCGCGCCTGGACACCTTTCTGTTTTCTCAACCGAGAATTGCGCCTTTCATTTCAATAAGAGCGTCTCCTTGAACGCCGGTGATGACGTCATTTGTGGCGTCATTACAAAAACCCTGAAAGACGCCGGTTTCGGGGCTATTCATATATAGTGACGGAAGGCCTCCTGAAGCAGACGCCGAAGGACATTCGCGATATATAGACCCAGTGACGTCAATATGGCGGCAGCATTGGCGCACCCTCGGGACAAATGTGCAATTTATCTTTAATGCAGAAATGCATCCTGCGGCTCGCATGCCGGATTTTGACTTATTTTTGCATCCGCTATCTGCGGCAACAGGTTTTAACCCGCATAGCAACGCTAACGCTCACCTGGATCAGCAGAGAGTTTTAGCACCGCATGCGCAGACGGTGTCACGTTCAGCCGCCAATGCGCATTATAGCGCATGCGCAGATGGCACCGACGGACCAGGTGACGGCACCTGACGTCGTCGCACTGCGCATAGACGGCTGGAGGCCGGGGTAAGCGGCGGCGGTAGACTGTACGGGCTGTGCTAAAACTCTCTATTAGGACCAAGCTCACCATGACCAAGTGTGCAGGAAGACAGGTTATACAGGGTGTCTCAGGGACGACTAAGTGAATTTCAAGAATAGGCTTCTTGTGGTGAAAATGTGGCTTTTGCGGCATAGTATTACCAGTGTTGGCGGACACCGGAAAGCTGGTTAATTGTCTTGAGTAACAAGCTGGTTAACTAATTTCTGATAACTTTTTAAATATCACAGCTTAGCCGGCCGTTAGTAATAGCCATGTCAGTTTTAGAATTTCGAAAATGCGATTATGCACGGCGCTGTGGCTCGGCAAAATCGTGCAAAAAAACATGCGCTTTCGAAAAGCATGCAGGCAACGCAACCTTTCCAGTGCACGTAACTGCAGTAAAAGAGCCAAATATTGTCGAGCCACAGCGCCAATTTAAGGTAATCGCGTTTTCCAAATTCTAAAGATGATATGGCTATTACTAACGACCGGCTACAAAACTCTGATTGTAACTAGGCGCCTAACTCTACTAGTTAAAAATTAAAAAGTTAAAAATTAGTTAACTAGCTTACTACTTAGAAAGATTCACCGTTTTTCTGGTGTCCGCCAACACTGGTAATACTATGCTGAAAAAGCCACATTTTTACCTCTGGAAAACCTATGTTTGAGAGGTACTTAAAGTCTTCCCTGAAACACCTTCCATATGCTTGCCTTTTCTCGTTGTTTCGCTTTTCTTCAAGACGCTCGCACGACCAAATAGCCCAAACTTCTACGTCAGCGCTGTTCCAACGCCATGGAGGGAGAAATCATTGCTATTATTCTCACAATACATGTCAGACACTTCTGTGCAATGCTTACCCGCCCCTCCTTTATAGCGTCTTCGATAAACGGCACCGGTGCACAGTGGTGCACCTTTGCCCACAGAGCTCCACTGATGTGGGCAGGGTTCCTGCTCGTGCAACTCCGGTGCAAAATGCCACTAGGCGAGACAGCAGATGGTGGTCTTTTGAAGAGGATGAGACATATGGTCGTTCAAGGAAGCGAGGAGTCGAAACAGGCATACACCCCGGATGCAGGTGGCGCCCTGGTGCACCCTGTCTTCCCTGTCTCATCGTGTCCGAAAGGCCACCACCTATAGCCCATGTGTCTGCAATACAGGTGGTCTTTCGGTGGGCTCAGTCGGGTGCCCCAAGAAACAGGGGGTGACCAAATGTGCCTAGGAATTACTAATTCAGTGCGGTCGGGTGGAATGTGTCAATGAACTACTCCCTCATTTCAAATCTATTCCACACAGAGGGATCCCCCAAACTAAGTGGGCTAGCATCGTTCCCACCTCGAGTTGCTCATCCATTTCGGCCTTGCCTTGCAAACTGCTACCGATCCTGATTAGCTCGACTGCACGGGGCAGGCGGTGTTCCGGGTTCAAACCCCGAACCAAGAAAAAATCTTTCTTCAGCGGCGAAGTTTCCGAGAAGGCTGTACATATCCTGTGCCGTATGACTGAGTTCATGTGAGTTCTATAATGAGTTTAATTATTCCCTCATTTCAGGTAAAGAGTTTAGGTGACAACAATACATGTAAGGGCAGTATGCATACAGGGGGCGCCACTATATTTCGATCCTGGAGTCCCACTAGAAATGCGTTCAGCACGGTTGTTTCAAAGGTTGCCCGGAAGAAGCAACGACGCGTAGAGACGCGCCTCCTCAACGAAATCAGATGGTTGTCGGATGATGCGCACCTTTCGAGCGAAAAGCGTATACAGGCTTGCGTCACAGGCGCGAGGTGCATTTGTGTGGAGAGCGAAATCGAAATCAACCAGGAGAATTTCAAGCGAAACGAGCGACGACAACTTCGTCCCCGATGCGTCGGACCCAGCGCCGCTCGAGAGGGCGATGACGAACTGCCGATACGAACATGCATAACCTATTGGCCAACATCCGCTGGGCGAGGCGTAGAACGCGCGAATAAGTACACGGCCGTTCCTGGTTCGAGTCGAAGGACGCGTCAGGGTTGTGAGCGACAGCTTTGCGGAAGACCCCCGCCTATTGAGTTATAACTTGGACTTTTCGGTTTTTATTTCAGGACGCTACTATCGGCTTTTTTTTTCGGCGAATATTATTTTTGACGAATGAAATATACTGACTTTTTTTTCTGTGGAAATGTAGCAGTTCTGTGTGGCCAAAAGTCATTTAAAGTCTATCTCGGTATTTTTGTCATCCTCAACAATTTATTTGCCAGTAATTAACGTGCAAATTGCACGACTTATAGCTGCGCATTGGAAAAAATTGCTATACCGTCATTAAAAGAGAAACTCAAGTTGAATAAAAACAAAAACGGAAGTGGAAGTTTACTTCTAAGAACTAGGCTGGCATGTTATGGTTGGGTTGTCAGGTTGCGTTGAGCGCGAGGGCGGGGCATCACGTGGTCTGCGTGTTGATGGCAGCGATGGAACTGCCGCTCAATCGTCGCGATAGCCACAAACTCTTTCGTGACGCCCATTTGCGTTTTCGCGTCAACGTCCTACAATTACAAAAATTATTTAGACAGCCTATGGACTGTCCATAGACTTCAGCCTACGAAGTCTATAGACTCTCTACAGACAAATCGTAAAGAAAAGTCTATAGGCAATACAAATGCTACAGACAGTCTATGAATAGACAAAAAGAAATACCTATAGGAAAGCAATAGAGTCTATAAGAAGTCTATAGACTGTCTATAGACCATTTTTGTACTTGAATTTGATTAACCTATTTAATCGACTAACTGCTCTAATCAGGTGATGATAGTTAAGAAAGAGTGCTTAGCTAGAAGACGGAGAGGAGATGATACTTCTCGGTCTGCAGAGGCATGTAAGCTAGCGGAGCAATACCCCAAATCGTACAACTGCGCTGCTTATCCTATGATACCATCGTCGCATCAGGCCCCTGGCTTTCCCTATTTAGATAATTATTTTCAACTTTAAACGAGAGTAACTCGCATTCAGCAGCCAGCTAGTGATGCCTTGCAAGCCAAAAATGGTGACATTTTTCGGTTAAAACCGAATTTGGAAAAGCGAATTCGGCGTACTTTTATCATTTTTTGTTCTGTTCAAATCAAGAAGTCCAACCCTTTTCCGTTTTGAAGGCGTTTTTTTTTTTATTTACAATACGCGTGTTCTGTCGCCTAAGTGCCAATTAAACAGAGAACACTCTTCCCAGTATGCATTGAATAAATAAGCGTCATAATACGTTGTTGTAGGTATCTGAATGCATGTATGACGAACCATATATGCATAGCAAAAGTCGTGGAGAAGGAACTGCTGGACCCACAGCTGCAAAATATTTTGCGTACGTTTATGGGAGTATCCGGAATTTAAGAATATACGTACTTTCATGAACGCTGACAGACCGAACTCTTGCTCAGGTGTGAAGAGCTATATAGGATATAAACAGAACAACGAACGTTCCCGGACGAGATGGCTGGCAGGTTCGTATACAGCGTGTGCAACGCGCAAGGCCAATCATGCTGCCGCAAAAAAAAACAAAAAAAAAACGGACTGCCCGAAGTTAGCGTATACGTCCTTCGCGAAGTCCACCTCCCCACCATTCCGCCCCGTTGAATATGCTCACGAACGGTCCAATTCGCAGTGGTAAGATAATTCGGAATTAAGAAGAGACAAAAGAACCTCGATGAGGACGTGAAAGGTATCCTCATTTCGATGGTTATGTCAGTGACCGCACTTTTCTTCTTTATTTTTAATGCATGGAACGTATTCCAGGACTTTCACACCAAATTCATGTGAGCCCAGTTTTCCGAATGCATATAACTATAGCTCAACGCTGGAGGGCAAAGCAGGTCCGAGCTTAACTGTGCAACAAAGAGGGACGCCCTCATCCTTAAAAGCGTGCATTGTACGCTTCTCACGTCTACATATCGCACACGGAAATGAAAATGAAAGAATGACCCAGTAATTGTCTCACATATCTCGGCGCACACCTCAACCACGCCGTAAGGAAAGGGATAAAGGAGGGACTGAAAGAAGAAAAGAAATCGTGGAGACCTCCGTATAGTGGAGGTCTCTACGATTATTTCGACCACCTGGAAGCGTGCACTGACATCGCTCATCACACGGGCGCCTTTTGCGTTTCGCCTCCGTCGAAACGCGGCCGGGTTCGAACCCGGGTACTCCGGCTCGGTAGACGAGCGCCCTAACCACTGAGCCACTGCGACAGGTGCGTACATGGCCAGATATTGCTTATTAAAAATGCACTGTATATACGTTACATGCATGGCCGCACAGGTGGGAGCATATATAGGTTATCCGTCTTTGCAATCCCGGTCAGCTTTGAAAATTGGAAACAAAAGGTATAGTAGACAAAAATAAACGCAGCTTCTGCGGCAGCTACCGGAAAAAGAAAAAACAAAAGAGCAAAGACAAGGTAATCCACCACCTTCAGTCGATAGCGCAACCGAAGCGGATGCATCTAGTTGCACCTGCAGTAACGAGCTTCGTAAAGCCGCGTGCAAACCTTTTCCACATAGTGGCCTGCGCAATGTCAGCGTCGATCTCGACGATGCGCTCTTGCCTATACAGTGATTGTCAGTGTTATCGTGACACTGGTGGGCGAGTTTTTCTCGTGTGTGTGACGTCACTGAGACGCTCCCGCGTCGTCTTTTACGTGTGCTTTCTTAATAGCGGCGAAGGACTCCTGATTCCTGAATGAATCACGTGAAATATCAGCGCAACAGAAGCGAGAAACACACGTTCGCTTGTCCATGCACGGTAACGGTGACCGCCACGGTAACGGCGATCTATACGCCGCCCCATGTATCTTCTTCCGAGCGGAGGCTCAAAGTCCAAGCTCTTATCGTACATTTTATTATACAGAGTAGCCCGGCTAAAATGGATCAATATTTAAGTATAACCACAGCGTTCTCCCGAACCGACATTCCGAATTACGTTCTTAATTGAGAACTCTGTAATCGCGGCGCATTCAGGCACACGAAGGACGCTGTCACGTGGGTATCTTTTAAATTTTCGTGGCCTTTAGCTTCTACCGAGTAAAAAGGGCTACGCTATGGCCACTTCGTCGGAAGCGCCTGGGTCGGATCATTTTCATCGCACTCGACCATTCTTCTGTTCACACCTGAGCATTTAAAGCCACTTAAAAAAGTTAATCAATTTATATCAACTAATTATTAATGTAGGCGGAACAAAAAAAAAAACACTAGCATGTACTTTACATAACCAAACAACATTCACTAGATTTAAATTCGGAAGAAAGCTTTGTTGTTTTTGTTTCAATCTGCCCTTATAAAATTTGTTTATTCGTAGTCTGTAGGCTGCCTATAGACGAAAGTCTACTAAAAGTGTATGGCCATAAATCTGTAGATTGTCTACAGACTGCCTATAGCACTTGTTTTGCCTATAGACTGTTCTCTAGGACTTGTCTATAGAGCGTCTATAGACTATATAGACAGAGGTCTATGGACAGTCTACAGAGCGTCTAAAAATTTTTTTGTAAGGTGGGTTCATTTTAGCTGGGATGCCCTGTCCGCTGGATTCTGGTATCCAGCGCATCTCCTGTTCGGAGGCACTGCGAAGGTGTATGGAGCGGCCTGTGTACGAGTACAGATAGGAGAGGAAGCAGTACTCACCGGTGAACACGCTGGGTATCTTGGACATGAAGCTCTTGACCGTCCGTACGGGCACGCCCGTCTGTTCGTTCTGCATGCGCTCCACGATCTGCTCCATCTGCACGAACAAAGGCACAAACTTTATATATATCTCCGCATGCAAGGAACCCGAAACAGCGTCATGGGAATCACTCTTCCGGAAGAGTAAATCCTCAATCATTGGTTGAATATAAGGTCTCCCCTTTGCGCACTGCTCACACCTAGGCACGAAAGTGCTCTCTATAAAAAGCTAACCTCAAATGAGCGTCATCCACTCTAAATGACGCGTACAGGCGGCATTGTCGTGCCGGGGTTAATGTCGTCGTTAGTTCATGTTCTGCTGGTTGCAGCGAGGCACCAGTATTAGACGGCAGTAGATTCGTCATTTCATGTTAGCGCTTGTCCATGACTCTGCCTCGTGGTACGTCGACAATAAATATGTCTTCGAGAAGTGCCCACTTCACTCAGCCTTTTCCCTGCGGAAGGCAACGGAACCTATACTTTCGTAACCCTACATACATATAGCTCCTGAAGTGGGCCTGAGAACCTGATGGACGCGTGTTTGGTCCTGAAGGTCTGGGTGCTGATAAACAAAAAGAAAGAAGAAAAAAGAGTCCCGCTTCAATCGCACCAGGCATCCGAAGTGCATGCACCTCAGCCGCTTAATTAAGCGCTCCCACATACTATATAGAAACTGTGAGTCGACGCACAAGCAAACCGGTTAAAGAACTCCAGGATTCCGCGCACTGGCGACAGCTAAGCCAACGTATATATCTCGGCATCGTGTTTACCAAAGATATGTCGGATATAGCACTCAGTGAGAGCATATATTGCACTCCTGAACGAGACATGCTGCGAGAATGCACGCATACTCTCCTCCTCGCAAAGTTACGCAACACCTAACTTCCCCGAGGGAATCCCTTGTCTATAGGGTACTTAGAAAAGATCGTGTTCACATGGTGTACGCACATTCTCACTTCGCGAATGCTGCTGATATCCGCAAGTCCGAGGCTTGACCGTTTACTTGCAGGGCATGTGTCCTCATTAAAAAGCAGTGTTCTAAGCGAGCATTCTGATGTGCAAGGGACAGCAAAGCACGTAGCAGTACAGAGAGCAGGGGACATTTGCAACCTGTCATGCGTTACAGGATACAAGCCCAATACAGCAGAACCTCCCGCAGTTATGCTCCCAGGTTCTGCGTTTTCTTGGCTACAACGTTCTCGTGCACCGGTCGCATCGTGGCTTCTAAACCTTTCCTTGCAATAATAACTTGGCTGCTACATCGTAATTGTGGATGTGTTCTTCAGGGACACGTCGTGAATGCCATCCTGCGCCTGCACATACAACGAACGTCAGAAGCTGGGCCCGTGTACTGAGCCCCAGGTGGTGTAAATTTTCGGAGCCCTCCGCTACGGTGTCCGTCATAGCCTGAGTCGCTTTGGGACGTTGAACCCCCATAGGCCACACACCATTTTAAATTTTTGGACACGGTTTGGGCTGGCTTTACTACTCAAGTATCAGTCGTGACAAGCACTATCGAGGTTGCATACACCTCGAGGAACATAGTGGAAAAAACAGCTCACAAAAGACAGAAGACCAGAAGAAAGAAAGGCACAGGACGAGCGCTCGTCCTGTGTCCTTCTTTCTTCCGGTCTTCAGTCTTTTGAGCGCTGTTTTTTTTTTTTTTTTGAATATCGACTTATACCAACTCGCCGAACTGAACCTCAAGGAACGTTTAGCGCGTACGCGCGGCCTGGCTTCAGCAAGCCATTGTGAGACCCCGTAGTGCCCATCAAACCTTGACCACGCCCCAGTGTGTTTGGCGGCTTCCAGCGCTCTCCGACTGCGCCAACGAATCAATGGCTCACAAACGACATGAACGTTGGTGCTGCTGTTGATGAAGTTCCACCACCGCAGTAAGGCGAACAGATGCAACCGAAATCGCGAAAACGAAACTATGCCGCGACTAACGGCACGCTGGTCGCGCTGTGCGGCGTGCCGTTGTGCGGGCTGTCTCCGGGTTTTTTGTTTCTGTCTTCAGCTTTCTCCTAGTCCACCATGACTTAAAAGACAGTTTGTGGATTTTAACAGATGATAACTGGGTAAGAGTCAAGCGATCGCAGCGAGAACAGCGCAAAGCGTACCCGCGCCGCTCCTTCGCCCGTCGCCCCTTCGTCGCCACTGCTCCCCTCTATCGATGGCTGTTCCGGCGGATGCAGAGCGATCGCGGGACCTTCTGAGCCCGCAGGACGATCGCGAATGCTGATCGAGAGTGACAATTCCGACCGACACAAAGGCTTGCAAAACCTAGGGGAAGTATACGTTGCTCTTTCATGCAGGAAACGAAGAGAAATGATAGCGGCGGACAACGGCGTGCGACGTTTGCAAGCGCAGATGTTTAGTTCCCTTAGCGCTTAGTTCCCTCCTGCCGTTCTACTGCAACTGTCAACGTCACAACGTTACATTTGGCTGGAAATGCTACTTGTCGAAGGGACGCTACTCTAAGTTTCCGAGATGAGGCACAGCCTCAGCCGTATAATATTTAAAAAGGTAAAATTTTAAAAATCGGCTTATCCGAAATCCCGGTCTATTCAAAATTGCCAGTTCATGCGCAAATCTGAGGCTGCAACATTTGCAACGCTAATTTCAAAGGATAATTCCAGCAGCTAGCGCGCGCTGCCCACCGCGAAGATAATTCGCAGACTTCGGTTGTGGCCTCCATGACAGCCCCACGCATGCCGAACGCAGCGCATATATGTACTTTCGGCAAGTCCAAAAATTTACCGCGCAAGTTTTACCGGATAATTCATGCAACGGCGAGGTAATACGCAGCGAGTAGCGCAGTAAACAGCTTTGACTAAATCTAGGCTAAAAGTTAAGCGAAGCACGCCGGGTCGCACATAATCTTAACAGCACTCTTCGATGATTCGCGCGTCGACGGCGCTAAACTAAATTTAGGAGGATCTGTGCCGGAAAGCAGCTACGAGGATGAATACCAACGCGTCACGCAGATGTTTCATCATCATCATAATGACTACGCCCACTGCAGGGCAAAGGACTCTTCTGTGTCTCTCCAATTAACCCTGTCCTTTGCCAGTTGCGGCCACCGTATCCCCGCAAAACTTCTTAATCTCGTTCGGTGCACAATGGCGCAGTGTGCGCGGATGTGGAAGCACCGCGATTATTAATATCAATATCATGTCTCCTCTGCTGAACTACTATAATTTTTTTCTTTCTCCTTCGTCATCACACTAGTTTGTATGCAATTCCTGCAATATGTGCCATCTCGTGTAATCTTCATTCATATTATATGCCCGCTGGGTTAACGACTGGGTTAGCGGGCCAGTCAAGATGCCAAAAGGCAGCTTTTTTCCCGCAGCCCTTTCATGTACCTGCGCATACATGAAAAATGAAGGTTTTATTTGATTTAATTTGAATATTAACTCCAATCAAGCTCATTTGACTGCTGTTCTTCGCTGCTGTTCTTCTCATGGCCGCAGTCAACGAAGAAAACCAGAACAACGAAACCTTCCTCGTCTAAGAAACACAGCGAAGAAAGCACACACGCTATATAGGCTGTACAGGGAAAAAAAAAAAGAAAAATAAGGCTGGCGGATTTGAAGTGCTGTGAGCACAAGAACGCCTATAGCGTCCCCGAAAACAGTGTTCGACCGAGAAGCCCACCATGGTTAAAATAAGGAAGTTAAAAAAAATTGAAGAAAAACGGACGACCGCGCGAATGCAAAGAGGAAGGCCTGACAAAGAACACGACACAAAGGAGGGTCACAAAATACATAGGCGCTCTATCTGGATGACGCGAGTACAGGGCACTGGCGACGTTTCATGCCATAGTGCTACACTTCCATAGTGCACGTACCACAGGTTAGCACGAAACAAATAAAAAATGAGGGAAAGAACAAAAAAGAAATTGGAAGAAGGAAAGAAGCGGACAGGAAGCGAGGTGTGTTAAAGCCACGTACACCGCCCTCTATGCAACACACGCGTTCACCCAGGACGCAGCCGACGACGCGCGGCGTTGCAGCAGACGACAGCCCTGAAGCGGAACGGTTATCGCCATCCGGCAGACGACACGCCAAAGGGAAACCTCCAAAGAAAAGGGGGGGGGGGGAAAAAGAACGAAACGGAAACCGGAAGCCACGTCATACGAGGAGGAAAAACGTAAAGGAATACAAAAAGAAAGCCGAAAATCTCTGCTTTTCGTTTCGTTTCCTTCATTTCTTTTTTGTACCTTTACCCGCCCCTTCTATCGGTGGACGGAAGCAGGCGTCGGCCAGGTTTTTTCGCCGCCTGACTTCCGCAGCGCATACGCGGCGTCTGCTCCGGACGGACGCCATGTCCCTCCTGTTGCTAAACTGCGGCAGGGACACGATAACGCATGCCGCGGTTAAATTTTTACCTTTTCTCTTCGTTTTATTCGTCGGGCTTGCTTGGAGCATTGCGGAGCATACCGCCCGCAACGTTTGCATTTTACGCATGTTCTGTCGCCGCCAACGCTGGGAGGTTGTGTGTGCGTGTGTGTGCCGGCTTTTTTTGTATGTTTACCAAATTCTGTCAAGTTTTATTCAAGACGGAGGCAGAACACCGCGCCCAGCAAGCGACGTCCAACAGCAGCCGTTATAGAAAGGTCTGTGCTCCTTTTAGGGAGTAAATAAACGAGAATTCTGGCTGTTTCATTTTCTTTACAGGTGCATACATATATGGGCCACAGCTCAGCATCCACGTATTTAAAAAGAAGCAGTGTTTTCCGCAAGCGCAGCTTTGGTATGTCGTAACGGCGTAGAAATGCCGCGGGCACCATGCATTGGTAGGCATGCCATAAGCACTGACTTCCGGTCACGTGAATCTGTACTTCCGGGCCCCACTGCAGGTACCTCTCAATATTATCTAGCGGGAGAGCTGGCGGCACTGCATTTCATCCGCCACGAATAAGCGCAGGGAATGCCCGGAAGATGAGGTTTTGTATTTGTCTTGGCTACTTTTGGGCATAAAGAAGTGTCTCTTCTCGCGGCAAAGCTCGAAGAAATGCTATAAAAGTTCGCATACCATCCTAGTAGTTGCGTTATATTTAATGAAGTGAAAACCGCACCATTAAAATAATTTCATCATAGCGCACAGCGCTGCACCTGACGATTTGGAGGTATAATCCACGTTTTAAGCCCAACGGCAGCCAAGCCAAATACGAAACCTTGTCTTTCATTCAAGCGGTGAATGAAGAGCTCAGAAACTCACATAGACGGTGGCGCCAGATTTCCCCCTAGGTAATATTGGGGAACTCTGTGCCATTAATGCTACTTGTAAATCGCTGCCTTCGGCGCCTGGTTCTGTCTTTTGCCACTAACAGCAATGAAAAATATTGTGTCGTCAATACAGCGTTGCCAGATGAACCGAACTTCCCCAAAGTTCACCGGGACTGTTACGTGAGTCATCGACTATTACGTCCTGTTGTCTTCCTTGTTTGTCTCCGTTTTGTTCGCGCCCCCTGTTTCATCATGGACTATTATGTGTCGCGAATGTCGACCGATTTCTATAAACAAACAGAATGAGCAGATATGAACCCAAGGCGTCCCCCAAAGCAATGTGCCTCACAGTACGGGGCTCTAACGAGACCGGTGACGTCATCGTGACGTAAGATAAACAGTACCCGTAATTTCCATAAGATAAATAGTGCCCGGGTGGGGGACAAGAAAAAACAAGAAACATACAACGAAATAGAATGACGATTTTGCACGATTTCTTCTCACGACTACCCTTCCTTCGCTACCTTAACGTTGCTTAGCCGCGCGCCTTCGTTACACCGGAGCCGGCGGCGAATCCATGACGTCACCAGTGGCAACTACCACCGGCGGCACGGCAACAAAGAACTAACCGTGAAAATATATAGGGACACCTATAATTCCATTATGTGTTGGCAATAGCTTTCGAAGCTGCTGCTGCCTTTGCCGGAAGTGTTAGATGGGGCTTGTGAGACCCAGGCTGCCGTTCCCCAGCTCTTCCCAAACACCACCTGTCGCCTGCCGCGGTCGGCAGGTGCAGGCTTTACAGAGACGTACATGGTCTGGTGACATCACTTCGCTCCACCCAGTGGCCATTCTCCTGTCTGGGGACGTCACGTACCTCCAGCCAATTGGATTTCTCCGTCCTGGTGACGTCAGTGATGACGTCACTGGCCGCCAGCCAATCAGAATTTTTCTGGACGACGCCGGACGGTCGCCATCTGTTTAGCGTTCCGGTGAGGACTCTACACTATCGCATAAAATAAGCCGTTACATACTACGGCCAGACAACGCGCGCTCCGGGCAATGGAATGACAATGGAAAGTAGATCGATCGTGTATTCAACCGACAGCGCGAAAGAAAAAATAGAACGCCGCATCTAAAGCGCGGAAATGCATAAAAAAAACCTCGTGAGCAAAGGGTCAAGGCAAACGAATAAAAGCATAAATAAGAAGAAACTGAACAGGAACCGTCGTTCCTACAGAGTGGCGACGTCCAGTAACGACACTGATATAACGACGAAGGACGACGCGCACAACGCTTGGTAAAGCATCGCAGTGATACAAAACTAGCGCCCCCAACGCCAGACAAAATAGCTAGGATAACGAACCCAACAGAGCTCTTCCAAAGCGTGCCAGTCTTGTTGCTGTTGTCGTCGTCACCATTGTTGTTGTTGCCTTGTTATTGTTGTTGCAAGCCGCAACGGCCATTCGCTTTTTCTTTTCCTCGTTTCAACCATCGAAAACAGTTCCTGTTAAACCAGCAGTAGGAAAAGCCCTTTTGGGACCATCCGTTTGAATACAAGGCCGAGAAACAGCCAAAACCAAGCAACAATGACGTGCGAATTGTTGCGGTATTTGGGCAACAGCAGTGCGCTGCCATGCATTGTCATCAACTAGAGGGACGACGACACACCGAAGCATCCCGGAGCAAAAGGAGTGCGAATTCCCTATCCATGGAACTCCCAACTCCGAATTCGCAGCCAACTGAAACACGAAGCTCTGCCGAGGATAGGACGACAACAACAAAAATAAAAGCCGAAAGAAATGAAAGCGCGGGGAGCCTTGGGGAGAGGACGAGTCGACGCAACCGGCAGACCAACGCAGAAGGCAAATCGCGCGATAGAGTTTCAAGCAAATGAAGGATAAGGAAGGAGAATGCGGGAAAAAAAAAAATGTGGTGCTGAGTGACGTGTGACGATGACACAGGGAAGCGGCTTTCTGTCTTTTACCACTCCCTCCCCCCTCCCCCCCTGTTCTTTCCTTCCTTATTTCAGACAGAAAAGACGAAAAACGAAAAGGACGGCTTTTCTCCCCTCTGTCGTCTGCACCACTGTAGTCGTCTTCGTTCGTCGTCTGCTAACGAAGGGAAAAAGAAAGAGGAAAACCCGGAACAGAACAAAACGGACGGCATAAATAACGGGGCCGTGGAAACGGCGCAGCATTTCAAATGGCGGACGCGTAGAGAGAGGGAACGACTGCAAAGCAGCAGTAGCAGCAGCGCAAGGCGGCAGGCAAGACAGCTGTGCATGCGAGAGCCGCCTTCTTTTCTTCGGAGAAACCCGCATCGGCCGTTACGCGCTCTCCATTTTGCTTGTTACCCCCAACTTGCACTCTTCTGCGAGCCGCTTACCGCCGCCCGCCGCCTTTGGCTCCCTCATCGCTTCCTGCTCCCCTCGGCTGGATCCCCCCCGAAGGAGGGGGGGGGGGGGGGGGGGGGGGGGGCGAAGAAGAAGCAGACGAAGAAAGAAAGGGTGGGCAGCAGCAGCACCACTCCACGGAAATGGTGCCACCGCGAATGCTTGTGCCACGGGCTTTCAACGAGTCGTTTTCTGCGAGGAGCACACAAGAGGGGCATAAGTAGAGAGAGATCCAAGGAATGAAAGAGGGGGAAGGCGTTGCCAAACTCCGTACACACTCTCGGCGTGTGTGTTGCGCGTTCCCCCGGTCGTCCTCTTCTCAAAAAAAGAGGGGCCCAGCTCTTCCAGTAGAAGTCGGGAGGACGGTGTGTGAGGAAGGCGATTTGTTTGCGTTTGCAGCTGCCGGCTTTGCCGGGCGGTGATTCCTCTTGGTTATCTTCTTTTCTATCTATGAGCCCACTGCTATACACAACCCCGTTTTGTCTTTTTTTGTTTTGTTTTTTCGAATCCCTTCCCTCCACCGCTGCGTGGGATTTGGAAGCCCCGCTGAGCCCGCCGCCGCCGCTGCCGCGGGCCGAATAGGCGAGACGTAACGCAACTATATACACAACGAGAGGTGGAGAAAGTTCTAGGGGGGGGGGGGGGGGGGGGGGGGGGGGGGGGGGGGGGGGGGGGGAACAAGCCTTAGGGGAAAGGATTACTCCTGCCTTCCCTTTCCCTCGTCCAAGGGTGAGGAGGCGCCAAAGCTTGAGCGCGCGCTTCCGTTGTGTATATACGCCTCTCTACTGTGTACAAACACACGACCAACGTTGGAGATGCGATGACGACAGCCACTGCTGGCCGCTCACCTGTTACCATACACACAACCTTCGTTGTTATTTGTTTTGTTTTTGTTATTTTAGCGAGCTCGAAAATGACCCAAGGCCACGTCAGTGTATACGTGCGAAGCGTTTGTGGTGCTAGCTAAACAGTCCAGGGGAAAAGAAATAAGCTTACTCTCGAGTGTCGTAGTGGATTAGGGCATAATTAGAAATCACGTGCCCCCTCCTTGACCGTTAGCATGGCTTGCATCTTCTCTATAAGCGCCCTCAGCGGCAATGCTCACTGCATATACACTGTCCGCACATGTACAGTAGGACAGGTTAGCTGTGTTGTCCAGGGGAAAACTGGAAGAACAAAGAGATGAACAAAAGGAAGGACAGACGTTGTAGATTACAGAGGCTCCCTATAGAAGTCTTTGGAAGCGCATCCTTATAACACTCCCCCCCCCCCCCCCCCCCCCCCCATTCCCCTAAACCTTCCTTTTCCCGTTAAGGCATCACGCCATCCTTGACTATAAAGAACATATGAAATGATATGAAATGCAGTCCCCCGAGGGTTTCGCTTGTGTTTCGACACTTTTTTTTCTCTTTTGGCACTGGGGAGTTGGCGCTAGTGTTGAGCACAAATTGTCTGCGCCCCCACCACTACCAGCCACGCGGCAGCTTGTCAGGGAAATGGGGGACAGCGACGACCGTGATAGGCGACAGTTGGCACGTCTGTAGACGAAATCGCACACAAACGATAGCGATTTGCTGCGCTCTGTCATTGAATAAAGAGCGCGCGAAGCATGGAATCTCTTGCAGAGATACAACAGAACTATTTCCGCTGACTATCCGCCGCAGTGGAAAAAATGAAAATTTGGTACTGAGCAAAGAAAAGGAGTAGTATCTTTCTCAGTTCTCGGTAGACATCTCTACCGCGGCTTGAGGCAAAGGATGAATGAGGATGTGAAAGAACCAAGACAGAAAGAGGCGCCAGGGTGGAGGGCTCCAGAACAGCTTCGACCCCGTATGGTTCTTTAACGTGCACTGACAACGCACTGCAAACGGGTGCTCCTTCTGTTTCAGTTATATAGACGCAGCCACCGCGGCCATGATTGCCCAGTGCACGATTTCAGCGTTCTGTTACTGAGCCTACAGGGTCACGGGATTATCACGGCAGCGGATGCCGTGTTCATATACCTATAGGCTCCCAAAGCATCGCCGGGTGGCGCTGCTGCGCCTGATGTGCAGCACCATCTATGGGAGAAAAGTAAAAACTGGGGCGCTGCTCGCTGCTCGCGCTGCTTTCACCACGCTTCTTTGCACGCGCGCTTCCTTGCACGTGCGCGCGCCCGCGCTGTCGCGATGTGTCGCCTGCATGAGCCACAATAAGATCGTTCAGACTGACGCGCAGTACTGCAATGCAAACTTAATTAAAGGGGGGAAACTGATTAGTCGCGTCTACTGTGTGGAGCAGACGGTCGACGATGAGGAGGCCCATTTGACTGTAAAATGCGTTTCTCGAGTGAGTATTAACGTCGTACTGTATGACATGTAACTAGAGGTAAGTCCACGGTATAATTATACGCTCGAAATATGCGAAGTACTATCAGCTGTGAGAAATAAAGCGAGACACGTGTTGATCGTAGTTGTCAGTTGTTGCATGCGATGCGCAGGGCGATCCACTTACGTGCGAGTCGAAAGGACATGCGACCAGGCAACAGTTCGTCAACATTCTACTCCACCTTGGGGGAACCCCCTAAACATTTGACCACCATTGTTCACACTTGCAAGTGCGACCTGCGGGTCGCCTTCTTGCTTGAAACGAAAACTCTCCGGAATAACATTGCTTGCGCGCTTTCGAGAATTTCGTCTGCTTTGACTGCGTCTCCTGCACTCGCGCTCGGTGCGATTCTCAATGCACTACGGTGACCAGGAGGATGTCGTGACGGTATTGATGTGCACCGCAGTCGTATAAGCGTCATGATGACAGCGACAGCGGCGCGCTTTTTAGGGCCGGCCTGCCGACCTGTTTGCCTGTCGCCGCCGTCAGAAAAATACGCTAATATTGTTTGTTCGCGTTCATACCAAACCCTGGAGTAGAGCAACGTCAAAAATGAATCATTTTTGAGGATCGTTGGCCAATACCGAGCTGCTGGTAGAAGCGATAACTGCGATACAAGCATATTTCTTTTCCAAAGCCGCTCTGCTGATGCCCAGTGCTGCTCGCCTGTTGTCACCTGGCTCCGCAGTTAAAGGCATCACGGAAATCGGTCACGTCTTTGTTTTATTATGTGACGGTGAACATAGTAAAACGGTGACGCGAGTAGCACCTTTATTACAGCGCTGGCCAGTTCCGAAGTGCCCTCAGCTGCAGCATCGGTGCGAAATGATTAGGCTTAGCGACGACTACGGCAGCGAGGGAGCAGCGCAGCTCGTCGCCCGGCGTGGCCGCGGGCGACGTCGTTGCCGAAAGCTCTACTGTCCGCGGACGGCGTCATTGCCAAAAGCTCCACTGTCTCGCCGATTAGTTCAGCGGCTTGCGACTCCCAGTCGCAAGGCTGGAAAATCGAGCAGCGAGCGACTTGCCTGCGCGTCTGTCACTTTTTTCGTGCATGGTAGGGACAGACTCACTGGCTCTCCGAAGAGCGCGGCCGCATACTCGCGTGTTCGCGGTAAGAGTGGATCACCGTGTACATACGCTTCGGTTTTTACATTACGGCCTTCGTACTACCTCCTTTTTGCTTCGCCGAGACCGCGTCTGTCAGCGCGAAGATTGCGCCTCGCGCGACTCTCCCGTCGCACGTGCACACAAAGCTAGCAGGGCGTCTGCTACGGCGCCGCCCCGAGTTTCCGCTGCTCGCCGCTGCGGCGCTGGCGTCGCGCTCCCAAACTTGAGCTTGGGTTCCCTATAGGGGCAAAATACAAGACGCGCACGCTTTGCAGTACGGCGTCAGTGAACGTTACACAATCCGATGTGGTTGGTATTCTGAGCTCTTCAATGTGGCGTCCACCGTAGCATGAGTG
Organism: Amblyomma mixtum; assembly: GCF_055824585.1. Lineage (NCBI taxonomy): Eukaryota > Metazoa > Arthropoda > Arachnida > Ixodida > Ixodidae > Amblyomma > Amblyomma mixtum. The sequence continues at coordinate 20,337,736 of NC_143019.1, forward strand.
GAGCTTCGGGACACCGTATTTCCCCTCACCTGAAAAATATCCCAGTTTGCAAAAATTTCTGGAGCCCTTTACGTCCTCGAATATCGCTGTGGTTCTCAGAATGCTTCTATCTAGCTTTTCCAGTGATTTTTCCCACTAGCTCTTTGTTTTCCTCTGTCCCTACTTTAAAATGCACTCTAAACAAAAAAGGAAGTAAACAGGGAGTCAGGGAGTAAGCTGAAACTCCCTTTTATAAAAGGGTGAGCGTTCGAGGACGACTTACTCTCGTTTTACACCCATATAGGCGTATTCGTGTTTAGAGCGTACTTCCCAAGCAAGCGGTCACCCTTTTCTACACCCATTGCGGGTGCTTTACGACACCGTGTGGGAAATGGGGTAGCGAAAACATGCTCCACCCAGAACCAAGGCATGCCTATACTGTTAGTATCCTATAGTCCTTGTATGGCGTCCTAAATTGCATAACTCACTTCTTAGATGCGTTATGCTCTTCCGGAAATTGTGTTTTAACGCGAAAGCCTTTAATGCCTCATCTTTTTCAACAGAAAGTTGTCAGCAGAGGTGTCACGCTTTTCTAGTCAGACCAGAAAAAAAATCTTCGTGCGCGATGGGATTCGAACCACCATACTTCCGTTCCGCTTGCCAACGCATATGTAGTTCTCTTTATCTATATTAGGAAAAAAAAAAACAGGACGCTGGCGAGTGCTTGCACAAAGGCGTCAAATCACACGGATGCCTCCCAAGCACCCTCCAGTGTCTCCAGCATTTAAGATTCACAAACAATTGTGCACTTAATTAACATCTTACCCACACATCAGTGACACATTCAGCAACACCGCACTAAAGGCTTTCACCTCATCGCACTTAAGGTCAACAAAGTGCCCCCCTGAATTTTTTATACTGTGATTCCTTGCTCTTACACTTTACACGGAAACTACCAGTTCCGCTGCTGTTTTCGAATTAATATAATCCCATTTTGATCACTTGTTTCTCTAGTCAATGCATGCTGTCGTAAAAATAACAGTTATAGTAAGTTACAGCTGCTCCTTTCCTTTCTACCTGTCTCTCCAGTTCTTCCTTTTTTTTTTGAACATACCTTAATCCTCAGTACAGCTCCTCGATAGTGACTGAATCGCAATACGATACACGACACGATACGAGATACGCAATACGATACACAAGCATTGTGAACGATTAGTCGTTTCTTATGATTTTCCTTTTGCATCATTGACACGTGACAGGGCAGAACGAATGCGCAACGACGTAGTACGCCCTGTCGTCTGCTAGAGTCGTCTGCTGTAGCAGGTCTGTATACAGCAGACCTGCAGTTTTCAGTCGTTGCTAATGCACGTTTCTTCCACCGCGCTTTTTTTATACTTTCATTCTTTTCCCTCTCCCATTCTTTTCTCTCTTTTTCTGCCATACGGTGACTGTTCTGCGTGGAAGTCAATCTTCCGAGAAACAACGTTAGTGTGTGTACATTTTTGCGCGTGGTGGCCACATCTGGAGAGAACCGCACAGTAACCGAACACAAACGGGGAGAGCCATAGGGCCGAGAAAAAACGACGAGGATATAAGGTGATAGCAGTCGTTGAGAAAGGAAGTACATCGGCGCTCAAGAAAAGATAAGGAAAGCGCAAAACAAAGCCAATACAAGCCAAGTCACTAAGAGGTAAACCGGTGTAGTACTGCTACATCTTTCCTTGTGTACGCCAGCTCCAAGACCCCATCCTTTCCTGGCGAGCAGCACCCGCGTGCGCCGTTTTTGCTGGGTGTTCCGGATGAAAAAAGCGAACTACAAGTAAAGCAAAAAACGAGGAAAACGATAAACAAAAACGCCGAAATACCCGCGCACCAAGCAGGGCCAGCTAGCCAGCCATGAAGACGCTGGCGCGCCGTGTTAGCGCGCCGGAACAGATTTTATCGCGATCTACCAGCGCTGCCTCGATCATCACTCATGGTACCTCCCCGCACACACATACCCCTGCCGTCTTCTCCCCGAAACTACATACGCCGCGTCTTCCCTTCGCTGACGCACCACCATTTCTGCTGCGTTGCTGCCTCTTTGTATATTTAGTCGCTCGTTTCGCCTATACATCACTCGCCCGCAGACATGGAAAGGAACAGGCTGCGAGCTCTACCGTGGATTGGAAGCCTATACGATCGCCTCGCCGCGGCCGCGACGATGTCCGGCGATCCCCGCATGTATAAGGTGAAACGCCGGCAGAATAGCGCCGGCGGGGCTGCTCCGCCGCTATTTACCCGTCCGATCAAATCGGTCCGGGGACAGCATTACAGCAGTAAGCTAGTACGTACAGTCTTCGTCAAAAGTATCAAAGCCAAAGACTTTTCGCTCGAGGCCCATAATAGAACCATTACGGCACTAGTAAAGGCCGAAGGACCTTGAAATGCTAGCAGAAGTTTCCTTCTCGCGATCCAGAAGCTTCCTGCTCGACTTGAGTTTTGAATCGTCCGCTACAGGGATCATTCTAGGAACATTCATTTCAATGCAGGTGAACGCTGTGGCCTTAGAACTTTTGACCAAGGCTGTACAGTATAGGTGCGAAAAGATGGGTTGGAAAGGGTCGTCGCAGACTAAACGTACAGATGTGTTACCGAAACTGAAGCGTGAAGCGCGCAGTTCTCGACGCCACTAAAACAAAACAAAAATAAATCATAACAAAAATACAAAGGTGTTCTTCCGATCGGTTTGTTCAACACTCCACCCTGAAATGCAAGAGGCGCAGCTCACCACAACTTTAATCTGCCTGTACCTCATATAATCTAAACGGAAAAAGGCTAGTGAAATTTAGCGTGGCCTTATAGTTTGGTATTCACTACCAGTGCACATAAAGCTAGCTCTTTATTTTACAGCTGCAAAGAAGTATTTTTTGATAACTATTTCTAACTCATAGCTGACCGATGGGTACATCTTACCATTTCTTGCAACAGGCTAGGAATTCTACCTTCGTCAAGCTGTTATTTAACGCAGTGTGGTAAACGCTTCATTTACACAGCTTGACATATCGTTCCCTGAACGTACTGATTCATGCAATTCTCAGTGATTTTGTTGCAATGAAAGAAGAATCTAATACAGTCCTATTTCACTCGTTACCCGTTTTATTTATTATGCTCGCCATGACTAGGGCTATTTGCGACGCATGGCCTCAAATTCGAAGTTGAAACACGTTTTAACTTCGACCCGCTGTACTACCAATGGTTACCGACCAGACAACTGCTTTTTGTTTTGCACAACATGGTATAAAAACCGTCGAACCACGTTATAAAGAAGCGGTTTATAACGAAGTAATGGATGTAACGAAGGAATGACGACTCCCCTAGGAAGATCGGTCAACATGGGCTACAACGCAGCTACGGCTACAACGAAGTAATCACCAGGCCCCTTCAGTTTCGTTATAACTCGGGTTTAAACTGTAAATACAAACGAAACAAAATAAAATCCTATTCCAGCCGCACACTGAGGCGCACAAAGCATCACAAGCAGTATATGTTCAGTGCGCAGAATGGGTGGCGTACTGGGTTCAGTTGAGGTATGTCCTGCTGCCCATAGGATAAACCCGAAGCTGTATACCACTGTATACCTAGACGATAGGGTGAATAAATGAACACAGGAATTCTGTGGAACGACACAGAGATGGTCACCTGTACATGCACTATCATGACTGCCCCTGTAAAGCCCTGCAACCCACTGTTCGTCAAATGCGTCGTCGAAGCTAAGAGCAGGGTTAGCGATACACCCGTGAGATTACAGTGGCAAATCTGACCCTATAGAGAAGGCCCTAAATACATTATTGCAGTACCCTTACATATCTTGGACAATGAAATGGCGTTCACGGATGGCACTATGGACGCATCTTTTAAGGTTTATACTTTTTATTTTGTGTGTCGCGTGTTTTCAGTAATCATAATCGCTGGGAAAGCTATCGCTGTGTGTGCCCCTTTCCCACGCCCTAGTCGTTTTGCGGTGGAACACCTTCGCCAGGACACGTAGAAGAATCAGCTCCTTTGAGCAGATACATCTCTATTGACATTAGGTTCGACCGGAAATTGAACATCGCAGCGGTGACTTCTTCCGGCCAGACGCGCCAGAGGACGCCACTGTACCTGCGAGCCGGAGCACCGGGCCAGAAAAACAACAGCTATACAAGCGTGTTGTTTCTGACTGCATGAGGAAAATTGCGCAGCGCAGAAGAGACTAATCATCGCAAAAAAAAAAAAAAGCTCTTCTCTTTCCCCTTCATCTCTCCTTCCTCCGTATTATTTCGTACAGCGCCGTCGTTCAAAATGAATAATTGTGAACTTTTCCCGACTTTGTATGCTTCTGCTGGAACTGGAAAGCAATGCCCACTTTCTGAATATGTCGGGTTAGTGCACTACACGCAAAAGCTACCTCCTGTAACCAAAACAAAGGTGGGCTAAAAACCTCTGAATAATGGCAAAACTTATTAAACACTTATTATGAAAGCTCATTACCCACTTTAAAATACTTTCAGTCCAGGAAAGAACAGCTTATTGAACACACCCCGCATAATGCCGTCGCGAACTAATAATGTATTGAACGAATTACGATTGCGTCTGCACTTATTCAAAGATGTAAACTGTGGCTTATGGCAGGCGTTATTTTGGGTCCCAGAACGCACGGGTAGCATCAGTAACGCAAAGTAGTCTTGGAATAATGCGAACAGCAAAATTAGCACCTCCTTTACAATAACAATTGCGCGTCAAATGACTATATGATGATGTCTTGGCTCTCTGTCTGTTTTGTTGCTAATATTATTCACACGGGGAGTTACAACGTGTTTAACAGAAATAATGTCAACTTTGGCGCGTGCAACGCAGTATGTCCCTTGTATGGCCTAGTGTGCGCGTTTCTGTATGGTCATATATTTACAGGACAAGGTGCTTGCACGAAAAGTACAAACAGTAATTAAAACAGGACGGGCGATGACTCTTTCCTTACCTGCCTCGCCTGTTCCTTCGCTATGCGTGGTAAAAGATGTACAAGCGTTTAGGTGAAATATGCAGCACGTGTATTTTACAAACGACTTCTTCTTTCTCTACCACGACGAATTACACACGCAGACACACACCTAACGGGTATCGTACCCACGCCCTTTCGGCCGAGCACAATTAACACAGATTTTCCAGCGGCGAAGAACAAACAACACTGTACATACACATCGCAGCCAGCTCAGACGATTTTTTTTTTTTTTCATTTCACGAGCCTCCTGTAGAGCGTGCCCTCACTGTAAGGCGCCCAAGTAAGGAGGCAAAGCCCGCTTTTTGAACAAAGATATAAAGCATTTGGATAAAATTGTTCAATCCAACGCAGCACGAACGAAAAGCGTCAGACCACATCCGAAGGTAACGAATGCACCAGCTATCGTCTCCTGGCAACTGTGTGTGCGCGTTCCGTACCGCTGCAGCGGCCTAATGACGAAGCCATGGCAAAAACATGGGCCTGCACTTTTCATCTGCCGTCAGAATGACGTCCTACAGCGGCCACTTAATTACCCTACAGGGGCGTTTAGTTTTTGTCTGGCGCAAGTGCTGAGGGATAAAATGAGAAAGAAGACACTTTTGTTGCGCAAAATTACGGTTGGCACTTTGTTCGGGGCTATCGCTGGGCATTTCGGACAAACCGACGTGTCGAGATTTCGGAGCTCGTTAAAGGGGAGGAGACACTAAATTTTTCCTTGGCTTTTTTTTTTTTTTTGCTTTGCAGTGTTGCGTGTGACATTAGCAAACACGAATGACCATGTGGAATTCGCCAGAGCTAAATAAATAATTTGTAATATGTTTTTTTTTTTAATGCCGCAGCACTATTAAGCGCACTTTTGTGATGAAGCCTGCCTTCCCACCGGGTTGTGTGCAACCTGCCTGGTGCGTACACCTTTTAGGCCCTTACCTTTAAGGCCTTTACCCAGATCTTTACCCAAATGCCTTTAAGGTAAATGCCTTAAGTTGAAGGCCTTTAAGATCAAGGACTTCATGGCAGATGCCTTGCGGGCAAAGGCCTTTACGTAGAATGTCTTTAAGCCAAACACCTTCACGGTAAAGGCCTTTCGGTCAAATGCCTTTAGCACGTAAGGACCTTAAGTGCCCACCCTAACTAGTGCTACCGCACGATATTCCGCGCTTAGACATGTCAGCCCGTCTGCTATTTTTTTACGATGTGGTTTCAGGTTTCCGAGCGATGGTTGCATTGAGACCGAAGAGGAAACTGCATGGAAGAAAAATTAAATTAAATTAAATTATTTACTCAGCGCACGCGAATTTCACGCTGTGATCCACGTTTACTAATGTCTTGCGCATAATTCCAAAGCAGGAATACACTAGGAAAAATATTTGGTCTCTACTCCTTCAGTAGCCACGGGACATGCTTTCGTCAGGATACCTTTCAATAGTTAAAATCTAACAAATCCGGGGCTGCGGGCCCCCTTGCCTAAAATGTTGCTTCGACACGTGAAATAACTTTATTATCGAACGACTTGACTGTGCGGAAAGAACGAATTGGCAAAAGCACCCTCAAAAAAAAAAAATAGAGGGCTTCCGACCGGTGGCGTCAATCTGTTGTCACCACATCACGGCCAACCGCCTAGCACCTGCTACCGTGGCATCGCGGGCGACAGGCAGGTGCAAGGCAGGTTGACCGCGACGTCACGACAGTAGGTCGACGCCTGGAGCCTATCCGCTCTGCGGTTGTCGCTTCGTTCTTGACTTGCGTCCGGCAATAACTCGCTCGCTTGCGCGTCCAACCTTGTTTTCCCAAACCTCTACGCCATACGTGCGCGGACACACAGATGTGAGCTCCACAGACACAATGGCTGCAGTAGAAGCGACATTGCGAGACGGAACCAAGAAATAAAAAAATAAAAATAAAAGAACAATGTATTCGACTTCACTGCCGTTTACAAACAGCGGCTCAGCGATTCTTTTCTCCGAGGACTCGAATTATCTCGGGAAAGAAGTGCTTTAAAAAAAAAAAAAGTACTAAACGTCATCGCCACGACCGCAGTCCAAGTAAGTGCTTGTCACAAAGACGCGGCGAAAAGAGAGAGGGCAAGCTGTAGCGACTTTTTTCTTTTTTTTTTTTGCACAAAGAGCCGCTCTCCTGTCCAGACTACTGCGTGCGATTGTCTCTCCGAGTCGCATAATGCGAGTAGACACGACTCTTTATCGTGTATAAAGACGCGCGCTGGAAGCAACGACGCCAGCGTGTTCCGAACAAAACAGCTCGCGCGAAATGCCGAAACACACACGGGTCGCGCATACACAGCACAAAGTGCTACAGGGCGGAACAATGTAAAGGTGGCGGGACAAAAAAAAATAAAGAAAACATCGGGAGCGAATAAGTGCAGCCGCGCTGACCGTTTCTGAAGAACGGACAATCGCCTTTGTGTTTTTCTTCCGGTCTATGTATACGTATAGAGCTCCGACGCGCTGTCCCGACGTGCAGTCTGAACATGCAGCTTCGCAAATAAAACGACGGCTAACATAATAATGCTTGTAGCGACTCTATATGACTATAATACGGTTGCGCTAAGGTGGTCTACATCCGTGGTTTTTTTGTTACGTATACCCATATTTGAGAACGCATGCATACGTTGTATCTATGGTGATGTACAGGCATAGTGTGGTGGCCCCTCTATAGACGGATACAACTTGAAAACGCAGAGGATTCTCCCCCTCAAAGGATCCTCTTCCAGCCAGTGGCGTCGGCAGATTCTCATGACAGTGCTGTGTGGTAAAGCATGGAGTGGTAGAAGAAAGGGGATAATCCCTTCCCTCTATGGTCGGGGATAGACCCCTCTTTACATTGTGGCGCCGCTCCCTGCATTGTCACCCTAGCAGGGTCGTGAGAATCGGCCGACGCCACTAGCTTGAAGGGGCTTTCCTCTGGCGAGGAAAAGCCGCTATGTTCTTGATTTGTATCCGACTATAGCCTACCTTTTCATCATAGGGTAAGGCCTATAGGTTCTTCCTGAGGTAAACACCCTAAGGTAAAGCCATAAAATGTTTCCCTACGGTGGAACCCCAGGCCGCCAGGTAGGGTAGAAGGTCTTCCTGCAGCTGAGTTGTTTTCTATTTTGTATTGAAAACACACGGATGCTAGGGAGGCCCACCCGCGTGAAATAGCCTGGGATATACGGAACAATCGGCGTAATTATAAGAGCCGTATATGATGGATGCGGTCATGTACTAATCCACGACGAAGAAAAAGTAAACGCCCCCCTCTCTTCCACCACTACCGTTTGCGAGGAAGTCTTCGATTCGTAGTTCCACAGCTGCTCCGCAGACATATCGCGTTTCAGCGCATCTGCTTATATTAGCGAAGCAATGAGCATCGATTTTTTTTTCCCCCTTTTTTAGCTGAGCAAAAACGGAAGATTGCTTCCTCGTAATGACGCGTGCTGGCTCTAGCAAAATCCAACAGCACCGCTATATGCGGTAACTAAAATCAATGCGTGACCTCGGATCGATGAGCACCAAGCTCTTTCTTTATATCTCTCTTTTTACTACAGTTCAGGACTTGCTGGTGGCCTCACGGGCATGACCATCTATGGCGGCTTTGACTCACGGTAGCAGACGACCAAACGTCATTCGTGGAAGGCCTATTTCCCCTCTGGTTGCAGGTGACACTGTGTGCTGTTACTGTCATTTAGATAGTGTTTTCTATTCGTTGACGACGACGACAAGTTGACTGCACTGTGGTATGTAGCTTTGCTGGGGTCGGCAGTGAATTTCCGGGTCACATGACGGCTTTAGACGCCAGAAAACCGCAAAATTATACGATCGCGGGCGCCCGTGATTGACGTCACTGTTGAACCTGGGATTAACTAACAAGCCTGGGCGCACACTGTTCAATACGGGCGTTCGCTTGTATTGTGATTACAACTGAATAAAAAAGAAAGGCAGGGACGCGCGAAGGCCTCATTTAAGCATGTGTGCATGAAGCAAGGTGGGCTGAAAATACCCGTGAAGGCACAAAGCGCCTCTACTGAAATTCTATGAAATATCAGTAACAGCAAGTGTGTTCTTTAGAAATTCTCTAGAATTTCAGCCCCGGTAAATTGTAGCAGACGACATGGATTCCTTTAGCGCCTCGCAAACGGCACATTCAGATGGTAGCAGACAGCATGCATGCTGCCGTCTGCTACACTTCGCATATGCCGTCCGCGGCGCGCTAAACGAACATACCAATCCGCAATCTCAACCTGAACAGCGGGTACAACGTCTCTTTGTTCACCTGGGAACGAGAACACCTGAGAACAAAAGGCATAACGGGGAGACGTTTGCTTGAAGGTTCAGGGGGAAAAAAATGCAGGCATACCGCGTTTGCATAACGTTTGCAGACGACCACCGTATGTATGAGTGCAGACGGAACTTCCAGCCCAATAAGCTAACATATATAATAATGACCCGCCGTGTCCGCATCGACTCAGCTTCGGCCCGCAGGGCTGATATCACGCGACATCGATCACTTTCGACGTAGGGAGAGTTATGCGGTTTCGAATAACCGACGGGGAACAGAACCGCGCAGCTTTATCTTTCAAGTGAATCAAAGCAAAATACGCGCACGACCAATCATGGAAGACCGGTAGCAACCATTAAGCGCTAGAACAAATTGGTTTGGTTTATGGGGTTTTAACGTCCCAAAGCGACTGAGGCTATGAGAGACGCCGTAGTGGAGGGCTGCGGAAATTTCGACCACCTCGGGTTCTTTAACGTGCACTGACATCGCACAGTACACGGGCCTCGAATTTCTCCTTAAATTCTGTATTAAATGCTGTATATAACCAGAACTAACGACACTCGTGACTATTAAAGGGCAAATAAGCGCTATATCCAAGATAGGTGAGTCGAAATCAAGGCGGAAAAAAGACGTAACGGGAAAACGCTGGCTACTTGGAATAACTCGAAGCAGCCGCAATGTTAAGGCGCAATCAAGACCGTGAACGTTCTTTTAGGGAAGAAGAAAAGCGATCGGAGGGTTTAAAAACGGAGGCAGTTTAAGGGGCCTTTCTTATGCACGAGCAACGATCGAGTTGATTCTCCAATCAAGAATTCAGCTCACGGGCCTTCGGGCAGAAACGCTTCGACGAGATGAGCCCCAGAAACGTGGACGTAATGAACGAAGCAGGCACCGATCGTTACACAGAGGCAGGCATCGTCGCAGGGCGCGGGAGTGCGGCGCCGAAGCTCACCTTACGGCAGACGATCTGGTTGGGGTTCTCCTCGCCGGTCGCGGCGGCTGCGGCGGTGGCCGAGCCGCTGGCCTGGCTGTTGCCCCCTCCGCCTCCTCCTCCGCCGGTGTCCGTCTTGCGACGGTAGGCCATGGCCAGGCGTTCGCGCGGTGCCACGGTGCGGCCCAAGTCTAGCCTCGGCGCCGTGGTGACGAGGCGCGGCCCATTCCAGCGGGACCAGCAAACTCGCGGGCCGCGCGCGAGCCACCAGCGCGACGCCTGCGGCCGCCGATCCAGCACACACACACTCAGCGTCGCTCGCTGTCTCTCTCGCAACAACACTCGGGCGCGCGCGCACCGCTGTGCAGCACTCTTCCCGGCGAGTCTTCCTCGGAACAGAGGCCCAGTAGAGCGGTGAAAAGCACAGCCGCGAGCAAAAAAGTAGGGAAGGTCACACGTCGGCGCACCAAACGGGAGAGCACACACTGCAGCGCGGCGCTGGGAGGCCTGCCGACCTCCCTCTCGGACCGGCGGGAGCGAAGTCGCGCCGCCTCCGCCGCCGCCGCCGGCGACTTCCGACGTTAGGCCTCGCGGCGAGCCCCGGTATCGCTAGCTCGGTCGCGGAGGAAAAGCGCGCTCCCCCGAGTCGGAGTCGGCGGCGTTTTCACGGCCGGGGTGACGGTGACTGGCGCGCGCGAGAGAGACCTCCCTTAGGCCTAACGTTCGCTCCCCATCATCGCCGCGCTCCCGTGGAGCTGCTGCCCCTGCTCACGGTGTTCCTCGCAGCGTCGCCGGCGCACGGAGGCGAGCCACGGATGATGCGGCGATCGTCGGCGGCGGGCAGCCGCGCTCCCGCGAGCTCGTTGCGGCGGCATTATTATCATTGCACACGGTGCTTGGCAGCGGCGGAGGGGTTAGCGGGGGACGTTCGTGCGCCGTGCGACGTCGATCAGTGCGGCTGCCGCCGACGCGCTGGGATATGGGCAGCCCCGAGCAGTTCCGACGCGGCGCTACGGCGGCTGATCTCTCGCCGCGGCTATTCCCGGGCCGTTAGCGATGTCCGCCGCCGCATTTTGATGCCGATCACGCACGACACCACACACTCACACGCGCGCGCGCGCCCGCTGAAGGGAAAACACGAATAAAACGAAACGGCGAGCGAGGGCCAGCAGCTGACCCAGCGACCGTTTACAAACAAAAACGCGCAAAACCGAAACAGTCCGTGGCCAGCCAATGGCGGCTCGGGAGAAGACAGTCACGTGACCAAAGCTGGTCGCGAGCAACTGCCGCCATCTGTTGCGTCGTGGTCGAAGGAAAGATTTGCGATCAATTCTGAGCTTTCCTTTTCCACCTTAGTTTGTATATGACGTGCTTAGCAATTATAAAGTGCAAAAAGGTGGGATTCCTGGAGTCAGCATCAACAACGACTCGCGATGCGATGGACGGGTATGGTCAGATTGGGGAACTAATTCGTTGCACCAGAAATTTGGGGATTCTCACCACGCCAGCGCTGCGGGTTCTCACCTTGCCAAAAATGAACGGCAGGGCCACGTAGCCACTTGAGAGAGCACCAGACGCACAAACATGAAAGCACAAATTGATAGTCGAGTTGGTTATGCATGGTATAATTGAAACAGCGCAAGGTCCAAGGCCTAAGAAGAGAGCAAAGGAAAGGAGGAAACGGACAGCACAGCGCTGAACTAACAACTGACATTCATTTGGCACGCTGTACCAAAATAGAAAACACCGCAAAGAGCTCATTCATGCGCCTGGATCCCTGCAAGACAACACAAGCTAAGATGTGCAATTCAGGAAGCGAAATTCTTTTTATGAAAAATATACTGACGGAGCACTTACACTGAATCACCGTACGTCTTGATATTCGAGGCCTCGATTATTTCACGGTACAGCTGATGTTAGTTCCAGCAACAACTCGGCAATATTCGAACTGTGGGGAGCAATCGCATGCTGAGGTCACGAGACTCTTTATTATCGACATTGTTACGGTGCTGCCTGAGCCTGTAATTTAAGCACTGTCCTGTCTGGCCAATATAAAACCTGTTACAAGTGAGAGGAACGGAATACACAACATTTTTTTTTGCACTTCACAAATTTACACTCATGATTTTTCGGGCAATCGGAGATAGTTTTCCCTGGGTTGTTGACACGCATGCATAAGCTTGATAACTTAACGAGGGCCGAAAAAACCACATGTAGTCAACTAAAGACTTGTCACGTAGGTAGTCCACAGTCTTATTGATGGGTAAGCGCTTAGCCTGTCGGCCAGCATGGCCAACGAACCCACGATGTTTTTTTTCGGAATGAGGTTTCGAAGCGTGGTGATGTGAATAAGACGCGTGAGTTCAGGCCACTGATTCTTCCAACCAGCTGGCTGATTGGAAAGTTGAAGAAGAATCCGTAGATGATCCTGGCACAACCTGGCCTGTCGTAGCCGCTCCGCTCTCAGAAATTTGCACATTTGGCTATTTATTGGTAATAAGAAAATAAAAAATGAAGGAGCGGATGTTGCTAGCCGCGGCATCTGCCATCGAAGCCTGAAGCACCTGAGCTAGCAAGCACCTAGCGAGCACATCCTTGCGCCGTGGCTGACTGAGGGCAAGAAGCCGCCAAACAACTCCAGCACTTCGGGTGGAAGAAATTTTTTTCGAATGCAGAAGCCTAGCAATCTGGACTTGCACTAAAAAAAAAAATTGGTAAATTGGTTTTTGAGGAAAGGAAACGGCGCAGTACCTGTCTCACATATCTCGGCGGACACCTGAACCGCGCCGTAAGGGAAGGGAGGAAGGTGGGAGTGAAAGAAGTTGTGTTGTGTTGTGTTGGGTTTAATGGCGCATAAGCAGCTAAGGCTATCGAGGAAGGTGGGAGTGAAAGAAGTTGTGTTGTGTTGTGTTGGGTTTAATGGCGCATAAGCAGCTAAGGCTATCATGCGCCGAGCTCAAGGTATAGGATATTTCTTTTATGCAGATTTTTGCTGTTATGTGAAAAAATGGTGTAGAGGGTCTAAAGTTTCTTGTACCGAGTAAAAAGAGAGGGAAGAAATTTTAGAACTATCTACAAGTAAAAGCTTTTAAGGAGGCCGTGTAACCTCATCAGCGGTCCTTGGCTGGGCAAGGAAACTGAGGTTCCCAGCCAATTAAATAAAAACCTCAGTCTCAGGTTTTAAAAAGCTAAAAACACAAGAAGAGTTAACAATGGCATTTTCACCTAAGAGCAACGCAGGGTGTAAAGGAATGCATTCATTATAAAACTTAATAAAGTGTTTCTTTCTTAGTTTTCCGAGGTATGAACATTAAAGTGAAATATGGTTTATTGTGAGCTCGGCTCCACAACTCTCACAAAAAGGTTTGTCTTTTTTTGTCAGTAAGAAATTATGTGTAATGTGTGTGTGTCCAATGCGGAGACGGCATAAAATTATTTCCATAAAGCGTTCCTGGTGCCTGCAGGTCTTCCATTCACCCAAGACGGGCTCTACCAAGTGCAGTTTGTTGTTAACTTCGTTGTCCCATGAAGCCTGCCATTGTTCTCTAAGTTTATTTTGAACAAACCTCATGCAGTCCCTATGCGGTATGTTTACCTGTTTTACCTCACGATTGCGGGCAAGTGCGGCACATGCATCAGCGCTCTCGTTTCCGCTGATTCCCACGTGACTAGGAACCCAGCCGAACTTTACTGTACGTCCTTGTTTCCAAGAGTGAAAGAAGAAAGAGAGAAAGAGGTGCCGTAGTGGAGGTCTCCGGAATAATTTCGATCACCTGGGGATCTTTAACGTGCACTGACATCGCACAGCACTCGTTACAGATCCCCAGGTGGTGTTTTTTTTTCGGACCCCGTTAAATTATCAAGCAACAACCCAGGAAAAACAATCCCCAATTGCCCGAAAAATCATGAGTGCAAATTTGTGAAGTGCCAAAAAAAAAATGTTGTTTATTCCGTTCCTCTCACTTGTAACAGGTTTTATAGTGGCCAGACAGGACAATGCTTAAATTATAGGCTCAGGCAGCACCAAACAATGTCGATAACAAAGAGTCTCGTAACCTGAGCATGCGATTGCTCCCCACAGTTCGAATATTGCCGAGTTGTTGGTAGGAACAAAGACCAGCTGTGTCGTGAAATAATCGAAGCCTCGAATATCAAGAAGTACGAGATTCCTAAGTGCTCCCGTCAGTATCTTTATCACAAAAAGAATTTCGCTTCCTGAATTGCACAACTTAGCTTGTGTTGTCTTGCAGGAATCCGGGCGCATGAATGCGCTCTTCGCGGTGTTTCCTATTTTGGCGCCAAAATGTATTTATACGCACAGCGTGCCAAATAAATGTCAGTCATTAATTCAGCGCTGTGTTGTCCGTTTCCTACTTTCCTCTGCTCTCTTCTGAGGCCTTGCGCTGTTTCAATTATACCGCACAAACATGTGCCGTTTGTTGCCCACGCATGAGCGGATTAATTGCAACAAGTTAACCCCAGTATGCAAATGGTTTCTGCTACTATTTTTTTTTTTCGGGGGAGGGGATTATTATATTGAAAACTAAAGCCGCCATAAATTTTAGGTTGCGAATTTCTCCCCTTCCAGAGCGCTTGATTTCCGTGGAGCACATGCTGTGGGAGAACTCTCTTCATTCGAACAATAACGGCGCCATTGTCAGTAGTGGTGGTGAAAAACTTTTTCAATACTCGAGAGAGTTTGGGAATGAGAAGACCCCGCTACAAGGTCGGTATCCTAGAGTCCAGGTCACCGCACGACGAGGCCCCGTCTCGCGCCCGCTTTACTAGAGCCCTTTGGGACTCCAGCGTGGAGCAGTTAAGGAGGGCACCATAACCACCGAGCCACCGTGGCGGATGGTGAGGATTCTGAGTACATGCCCGCACCATGTGAAAGATATCGCAGATCTCTCCACAGTGCGGGCAGCGCCAATCTATGTTGGGATCAAAGTGTTTGGCGATGGCAGGACAGAGAAGAGTTCTTGTCTGCAGGCGCCGCAGAGTTCGCTCCTCTGCCTTACTCAGCCCCTTGGCAGGTCCCAGGTAGAGGCGGTGGCTGTCGCAGTAATGAATAAAGATTTCGCGGAACCGCAGAAGCGGTTTATGAGCTTCTGAGCCAGGAGAGCTAGGATGAGGAGCCCGGTGTGTGAGCGCTCGGGCGGCCGCATCAGCGGCCTCATTGCCTCGTAGACCCTGATGGCCAGGAGCCCAGATTACGTTTGTGCGAGTTGCATCGGCGGGAGCCCGTCTTAGAATATGGGAGGCATAAGGTGATATTGCGATGGGGTAAATTGTACCAAACTCTGTAGTGCTGACCCGATTGATGAGACTACAAAACGCGGCACTGCTTAATTCATCTCGCAGTATGAATCCCCTTATATACAGGGTCGCGGAAAGACCAAGTATAATATTCCAAAATAGCCTTTCTGAGACAAAATGCAGATTCTTTCACGACCATAGCGTCGGCATTCGCGGAAGTCATAAAACGTTTGACAGAAATTCATTACTAGGGTAGTTAACTAAAATCTGCTAATCAACTTTTTGGATTTTAGCTCTGGCGTTTGGTTGTAATTAGAGACTTGTAGCGGGCCGTCAGGGCATTCGATACCGATTATTAGATTTGCTGAAATGCAATTGTCCCTGGTGCAATGCGGTGACGAACTTCGACCCTCCAGAAATGCATCGAATGGGCCCGCGCTGGCATCAAAGCGAGCGTCGCCACGCC
Organism: Amblyomma mixtum; assembly: GCF_055824585.1. Classification (NCBI taxonomy): domain Eukaryota; kingdom Metazoa; phylum Arthropoda; class Arachnida; order Ixodida; family Ixodidae; genus Amblyomma; species Amblyomma mixtum. Next base: position 20,353,663 of record NC_143019.1, read on the forward strand.
CATCTCTCTCCCGCCAACTCGAGTGGCGCGTCGCATGGTCGCATCCCGCCCTTCGAGCCAGAGGGAAAGAGCGAAAAGAGTGTGATGCGTCAGTTGGATGCGTCTGCTCCGATCTACGTCACTCCGTGGGCGTGACTATATATGCTGGCTCCGCGGGCACATCGCGCCCCTTCGATGCGTCTGGGTGGCTGAAATTTTTAGGGTCGTAGCGCCAACAGCAATTAGATTTTACCACATCCAATAACTGATGTCTGCCCTAACAGCCCACTACGTACAATTCTATAATTCTAGCCGTCGCGGTGTCTCAGTGGTTATGGTGCTCGGCTGCTGACCCGAAAGACGCGGGTTCGATCCCAGCCGCGGCGGCCGAATTTCGATGGAGGCGAAATTCAAGAGGCCCATGTACTGTGCGATTTCAGTGCAAATTTAAGAACCCCAGGTGGTCGAAACTACCGGAGCTCTTCACTACGGCGTCCCTCATAGCCTGAGTCGCTTTGGGACGTTAAGCCAAACCAAACCAATTCTACAATTCTCCCCAAGCGCCTATAGATGCTGACAGATGCCAGATGCTAGACGGAACCAGATAGGACCATATTACTAACAGCCGGCTACAAATCTCTAATTGCAACTAAGCGACTATAAGTAATAAAATTTATCTTTTAGAGTTTCGCAAATGTTTATGGGGGGTTTAACGTCCCAAAGCGACTCAGGATATGAGGGACGCCGTAGTGAAGGGCTCCGGAAATTTCGACCACCTGGGGTTGTTTAACGTGCACTGACATAGTACAGTACACGGGCCTTTAGAATTTCGCCTCCACCGAAATTCGACCGCCGCGGCCGGGATCGAACCCGCGTCTTTCGGGCCAGCAGCCGAGCGCCGTAACCACTGAGCCACCGCGGCGGCTAGTTTAGGCAATCATTCAACCGTCTTTAACAACGCTATTCGCCTAGCTGTGTTGTGACGTATTACTATGCCACAAAAGCCGTGTCTTATACATCAAACATCGTTTTCTTTTTAATATCACACACTGGTATCCCGGGTAATGAGGTGGAGTATCGCCTCTCCCGCGAATTTAAACACAAGGCGCCTGAGATCATCTGGCCTTGTCCACCAACGTGGGACACTGTACGACCCGTTCCAACCATGAAATAAATCTTTGCTACGACAACATCAGAGAAATTCTTCGTACCCTTCCTGTTCCCGACAAATCTCTCACCAGCACGCAGCTACGAATTCTCCGGCGCATCCACTTACATACACTCCTCACGTAACCCCTGCCCGTTCTTACTGCCACCGTCTCCGAACTTTATGCCAAAATTGCCCCGAACCTTGTGCTATTGTGGAACATTCCCATCTCCTGCCCCGTTTCCATTCAATATCCGATAATGTTTTAAAATTGTTATTTAAGTTGCAGTAACGTTACATGTTACATGAGATCGTTATTTTAATGTTCAAAGTTAACAAACAACTTCATATGTTTTACCATAAACATTAGAGTACCATTAAAAGTAAACATTGTGCCAATGCTGTGTTCTGAATGTTATTATATGTCGAAATTTAACAAGCAATGTTCAATGCGTTATTCAGTGGCGCTACCGCCAAACCACGATTTGGAGCAGTTTTGGAGCATAAAAAAACACATTCAATTGGAGTCCTTTGGAGCAGCACTATCGGTATTTTGGAGCAGTCTGGAGCAGCTATGCTCGAATTCTAGACATGGATTGCCCGACAAGCAGCAAATTTTGAAACAGATATGCTGCTAAGAAGTCGAATCCTTGCGCAAATCAAACTGTCTCAAGGGAACCCCTTGTAAGTGATTTAAGCGGGCTAGTAGCAATTCAGAGGCTTGCGCGATATTGAGCAGTACGTTTGTTCTCATTAAAGTGATATATCCAAAGCCAGCATTTCCACGTGTCACGAGCAGCAAAGCAGGTATACATACCAGCAGACAGAGAACGGAAGGGTTTCTAAACCTATCTGTTATGCATTAAGACAGAGGCGCAATTCACACAGAAGGTATTCTATGTGTACCGCTACGTCTCAGTGTTCAATCTGGCCCCACAAATGGAATCATACGAACTGCAGCCCTGTAGAATGTCATTCTGCAATTCAGTAGAGCCCTGCTGTAATGCTCCTGACTCCCGAGCGCTGCTGGCTGTTCCGCTGTGGGCGGTCGCTCAGTACCTTTCGTAGAATTCCATGCAATACAAACGTGGCTTTACATCTCAACTGCCGTAACGATCCTGCATGAAACATCGCCAACGCCACCTTGCGCCCGTTCGTGCAATGTCTGCCAGCTGCCATTTTGAATTTTTACGGGGCTTGGTTGGGGAGTTAGGGTGCATGTTGTTATACGATGGCTAGAACTTGGTCCTTGGCCTGGATTTACCACACAAGTGTGATCATCATCATCATCACAGGTATTAGTAGCGGCCACTAGCCATACGAAGGCTGTTGGCGCCTCAAAGCACGATTCGCGTGTACGTGAAGCACGGCGACCGGCACACCAGCAATGGCGAAACCCTGATTGTCCGTCAGCGCTTGACGTCCCCGTTCGTTCGGGGGCTTGCAGTGCGCTCCAACCATGCCAACGCATCGAGCACTAGCGGGCAGCGCAAATTCTGTTTGCGTCCGCTCATGAAGTTTCATCGTGACAGTAAGGCAAACGAACGCAATCCGCCATTTTCATAACATGTGACGCCCTCTGGGGAGTGGCGAAAGTTCGTCTGCTACTGGTTGAAAACAAACGCACCTGGGGGAGACACAGGTGCGATCCGATTCCATGAGGCGCCAACTGCGCCTGGGAAGTGGCAAGTGTGTGCTCTTGACAGCTGCCGCCACCTGTCGCATGTGCTTGTCGTTAACATGAACTGCGCATGCGCAGTTAGAGTTGGCGGTTTGTCTTCAACCTATCAAGCTGGAGGAGGAGAGGCGCGCAGGCGCAGAACGGCCCAGCGATGAAGGCGGACTGAATGAGCGAAAGCGAAACTATGTCGGGAGAGGCAGCGCGTGCAGTGCTGCGCGAAGTTGAATAAGTTGTCTCGAGGGCTTTTATTACTATCGTCCATTTTTTTTCCCCGTCCCCTATGGCTTAAAATTGGAGTTCCAGGATTACAACTGCTGAGAATTGCTTAGGATTAAAGCGTTATTCACGAATCTTCTACAGCAGATGGAAAGCCATCCAAGGACCTTTTGCGCATGCAGAACAGTAGCGAGTGCCAACGGAGAGGGACGACTGCGAGAGCCACAAAGCCTCGGAAATTCTAGACAAGCATGTTACGCGTTCAGGAAGCAAAAAAAAAAAAGCGACAGACGATGACGCGTATACGATCTTTTTCGCGCGCTGAGATTGAAATAAAGTCGCGCTCCGTTCAGTCCTACCATTCACTTTTCAATGCGTTCTGCGACTAAATTGTCCGGCTAGTCCGCCTTTTTTTTTTCTTTTCCCGCAGTTCCGTGAAAAACCTACGAGGAAGTCCTACTGTAAATATCAACAAGGAGCAATTTCGAGTGGCTGGCAGCACAGAAAATGCTACTCGTCAAAAGGGTATTCTACCTGTTCACTTTTGATATGAGGCCCACAGGTGGAGCCACATACAGTGAAACCTCGAAAATTCGATATCGGTTCGCTCGAAATCAGAGGCCACTCCAAAATTAATGCGGTTGCAGAATTTACAGCGCTAATTTCACCGGATAACTCGAGCAACCAGTGCGTTGCTGACCATATAACACGCCGACCGTGGATACGGCCAGTAGTGACACAAAACTATTGGTAAATTAAACTGTCGATATATAGTATATACGGTTTATTAACGCGATAGCGCTTATACCCTCGTTGTTCAGAAAATTTGGCGTCGTCGTTGTCGGCGGCTCTGTGAGCGAAAAATCCCAGAGAAGCAACCTAGGCGTGCCACGATAGGACACTTGACCTTGTGGCGTCATCACAACCTGCCCTCACGATTGCGAGGAAACTGAGCACCGCGGGAGGTGGAAGTTAAATTAATGACTGCCAGCGAGAAGTTGCTCGAGAAGAGCAAACTGTGTCGCACAAGCCTCACCGCTGGGAGCACCTGCCATCGCGGGGCAGTGGCGCATCGCTTGACCTCTGCACCAGGAGGGGTATGACGAATCTCAGGAATCTTCTATGAATGTAAAGTCGGCAGTGACCAATTCCGCAATATGGGCACTAAACCAATTAACTCTATTGCGTCATACCCTTAAGGCGGAACTTGTGTCCTCTCCAGTTTTTTTTTTTTTTTGCTACTATCGACAGTGTAAGAAAACTGTCGACATTGTATTACGATAGCTAACGTTTGCTATATCAATAATTTTGCAGTTGTTGGCTAGGGATAGTGCCAGAAATGAAATTTATATTTAGTATCTGCTGTCAAAGTCCCGAATATGGCCATCAATATACATATTTATTCATACTGGAAAACAAGCGCATACAGAAGATGTCGGCAAGACGGCTTATCACTAGAATATATATTTCCATGATGCCATCAGTAAAATCATAGGAAAAATTTTACCATCACTATATCCGCTCAGCTCGAGTCGATGCAACATGCAACAGCTCGCCTTCAGCTGCGTCAAGTGAGAATAATGACTCGATGCTGCATCCGGAACGCTCTTCCCATATCTGGCATGAAGTTCAAGTGTTATTAACAATCCTGCACTAACAGGTTCCGAATTATTGACAGTCATTGATCTGGCGTAATCTACGTGGTCTGTGTTCTGACGCTGAGCGTTCCGTACAAGCTTACCAAGCACAACCACGAAAGTCAGCCCACATAACCGCTACAGTAATGATTCCATCCATTTCGTCTCACAAGCAAGCGCGCTGAACGGTGCATGCAGGTCTCCGTATGGACTGCGCCAGCCTTCGAGGTACTCTACTTCAGAACGGAGAGCCGTATCATCGTTACAAGCGCGGAACGTTGCGTGATCTTATACTATCGACAGAGCTGTCGATAGTACCAGGCATATAGTTCATTAGCGACCTAATGCATAACTACATCTGAGACCCTATCGCGGGCTCATCTCAACGCATAACTAGAATGCTCTCGGTGGTCCTGAAATTGAATGCCCAACTTTTATCGGAGCATTCGCACAGCGGCGCGGTTACTGTAAAGAAAATGCTACAGTACACAACGTTGATTACAAGCAGATCTGAAGGTACGCCTAGCATGCAAACTAGGAGGTCAATGCGCTCGAAGGAACAGCTGTTTCAATTTCGTATTCTGCACAGAACTCTTGAATGGTCCCGTGGACGATGGCGAGATTTAGTGTGAACTGTGGCGAGAGTGGTGAAGATGTTTGCCGATCATCGAGTTAACAAAGGGTGATGCGCGAACCTGTTCTGAACACGTTGTAACCATCCTAAGCGATATTTTGGCGGCGTATACATGCTAAATTTCGCTTAAGACGAATTCATTCATTTTGGCGCACTTTGACGCAACTTTTGTCATTTCTATCAGGAAATGGAGCAGCAAATCACGCTCCGCGCAAAATGGCGCGCAACTGGCTAAGTGGAAGCACTGCGTACCGTGAAAATTGGTTCAACGTTCAAACTAAACATTGTTCTAATGTGTTCTAAATGCTATTATGTTTAAGTCATAAGTGTAAAACAACATTACAATGTATTTTTCAAGTTTTGTGGCCAATAACTTTTCCCGCTGTTCTTACAGTAAAAATGATCTTCAACTAGCAATACTTCAGTAGAACTCGTCGATTGTGTCTGCCATATAGCTTGCATGCATGCTCAGCCCCATTATTTCGCTTATTACCCACCTATCACTGTCATTCATGGGACACTGTTCAATAATGACATTATCAGTAACTGCCTCCAAGGTTCGGAGGTGAGTGAGTTGCACGTATTAGGTGTAATGTACAGCAGAGCTCAAGTGCCGCCGTCGACCGTCCATGTTGGTCCTTGCGAAGCGTCAAGTTGCAATGTGAAACTTCTCAATCCGCCTTTATTCACACGACCACTCTGCGCATGCGCACCTCTCCTCCTCCAGCTCCACCGGTTGAAAACAAAACGCCAACTCCTACAGCGCATGCGCAGTTCATGTTAGAGGCAGACGCATGCGACACATGGCGGCAGCTGTCAAGCACTGTTAGGGCCGTGGTAGCAGCATCCCACCGCTGCCACCAGTTGTTACGAGTTGGGTAGCGTGGCCAGTTGTGGCGTCTCCAAGGGGGCTTGTTCGGGATGAGGAATGGTCTGAAGCTTCGAAGGTTGAGGAATACGAAAACAAGCAGGTTTAATGGCAAGGAACTAAGACACTTATTTACATCATTTACAAAAAGAGCAAAGAAACAGAAATTAAGAGTTGATGACGTCGAGCGACTGGATGAGCCTTTTACCAGCTTTTACCCAGGGCCCAGAGCGTTCGTGCTCACTTTGGGCGCAGGTTAAATAGCCCAAGGCTCCGCGCCCTTTCACCAGGCGGCAATTCATCGTGACACAAAAGATCGGCACTTTACAACACAGCCAACGAAGAAACCTGTTGTAGAGTCTACCCGTGGGAACTGGCGAGGAGGAAACGTAAGTCCGCATCTCTGTTGCACTGCGAGGCAACCATACTGTTGGCAGCTCGCGTCCATCGAACACAGGTGTGGCATGATGACGTCGCAGCCGCAGCTGCGCTGGCTTCCTCTGATTCGTTCCGGGTTTTTTTTTTTTTTTTTTCAAACGAGGGGCACCCTTTCTTCCCTTGTCGTCGGTTGCTTCTCGAAGGTCGTTGGCACCGAGCCGAGCGTGAGAAGAGCTCCGTCGACCACTTCTCAGCTAGTCATCTTTTTTTTTGGTGGGGTCATCTTGGGGGTCAAACGACCCGTCGAAATTGCCGCTACTGTTGTCGCCACCGTGATCATCCCGGTCGATTAAATCTGCGCCTTAATATCTCTTTGGCTGGTTTACATCCCGGTCATGACAGCACACACTTGCCGCATTCGCACGCGTAGTCAACTCGTGGAAACGGTTCGCGCCTGTCTCCCACGTTCGTTTGTTTTCAACCAGTAGCAGACGAATTTTCGCCACTCCCCAGAGGGCGCCACATGTTGAAAAAGGCGGATTAATTAAAGTGAAGGCAAGTTTATTGTAAGGTTCATTTGTGACACTTCAGAAGCGCTAAAGAAAGAACAGTAAGAATTGTGCATTAACGTTTGCGCAAAACAAGTGACTTTGTTGTAATGTTTCAGTGCTACCTGGGCATTACCCATAACTCTCTCCCGCAACGTGGCGGGCCTGGATGACCTTCCTATCGAGTGCTTTTGAATCTTTGAGCATAGAATCGACACGACATCAAAGGCGAATGGTTGCAAGACTGGTTTTGGTAACATCGTTTTCAAGAACAGAGGCACGCTAGGTATTGCATTTCGGTAGCATAAACAGCGTTTCGCGCATCCTGTGCTCATCAGAACTACTCAATTAGCGCGCCTTTCCTGTGACGCAGTGCAGAACAAGCCGTTTCAGAAACCGAAACTATACATTGCAAAAGAAAAAAAAAAGAAAATGTTTACTACACTCGAATAGGAACGAAAGCACGGATATGTGCTACATAGAAGAGGACGGTGAGCAGGCAGTGCCGCGAGAAGGAGCAGATGGAAGTTGATGAAGACGACGCGGGTTAGCCTCCCAGTCATGGATATTGATTCAGTTTAACTCAGCTGAGGGTCAAATTTACGCGGTTCGCGATTGAAGCACGAGGTCCCGTAGTGAAGCTTTCGCTTCAATATTCTCATACATTAGCGTTTTACTGCTGGCGTACAATATGGAGTACAATATAAGCACTCAGAACAGTGCTGTCCGTATACCTCTGCAAGGAGGCTAAATGTTGTCCACAATGCCTTTCTTATTGGCAAACATTACATAGTACGCTTGTTAGCCAGAACAGAAATTCCGGCACGTACCTTCGTTTGACCCCCCTCCTTTTAGAGCGAAAGCGCTACTCCTCGCACTACAGCTCCCAAGGTCGTTTGGTGCGCGTTTGACCTTGAGCCGGCGGAGCGGAGGTGTGGCAAGTGACGTCATACCACGTGACTCGCTGTGGAGAGGCGCCACAGCTGTACCACGTGACTAGCGGGGATATAACAGCTGCTTCGCTGGCGCTCGGTCGCTTAATGGGGGTATCTGTTCTTAAAACGGCGTCATCGCTTCGGCTACGGTCTTGCAAAGCGAGTTTCTTCCGAGCTTTCCCATCACGTCTCTAAAGCCTGTTTCACATGGAAGCGAATATGCTAGCGAAATCTGTCGCCGCGACGGAAAAACCTGTTTTGAGTCGTCGCTGCGACGAGCGGCTAGGTTTCAACAAGTTGGAAATTTTCGCAGCGACGCGCCGCTCAATCGCTCAGTCGCTTGCATGTGAACCGGCCTTAACTCTTCTCCGTCGGCACGTGGCAGGGACTGTGGCGCAGCTAAAGCCAATGGGCAGGCCCTTTCATTCTTCCGCCACAACTACTACTACTGGGTAGCTCAGTCTCACCATGGATGAGGCGCGCGCCGGACCTACTCTGGCGCCAAAGCATGCGTAACAGAGCGCTCGCTCGTGTGTTTAACAGGCGCTAAACTTCTGCTAGTTTATTTTGGTTTCATGCGCTCTCACTGCGAACACCGTTTCGATGACACAAGGGCATTACCCGTTTCCTGCCCTCACCCGCATACGCTACTGCAGAGCTCAGGTCAAGCTTTGTACCCCGTGGTTAAAAGATAGCGATTTTTAGTGCACACTTCCGCAAGAAAGTGTAATCCGACTTTTTTCACAAGGCCGCTGTGCGCATGCGCGCCTCTTTTCCTCCAACTCATCTGGTTGAAAATGAAACCATCTGCTTCCACTCATGCGCAGTTCTTGTTAGTTGCAGGCGCATGCGACAGAAGGCGGCAGCTGTCAAGCACACACTTTTCACATATAGAATGCTTGCCACTTAGCAGGTGCAGTTGGCTCCTGCGTCCCCCATGAGCGTTTGTTTTCAACCAGTAGGAGACGAATTTTCGCCACTCCCCAGAGGGCGCCACATGTTGTTGAAAATGGCGGATTGTAGAGCCCAGTCTTTTTTGTGCCCTGATCTTATTTGCTCTACTATTTTAATAGCTTTCTTACAAAATAAAAAAGAAATATAAATAGATTGCTTTAAGTTCCACTGGCTATTGTAGTTACTACGTGCCACAAGTTCTCGCCACCCAAAACATACCAAGCCACCGAGGGGCTTGCTCTCCAGTCCAACACACAACATTTAAAATAACTCCACAAGCGCAGCCAGCAGCGGAAAATATACAGAACGTCGTCCCATCCTTCCCATGATACGCCTCGATATGCAAGCCTGCTGAGGTGTCGGCTTCTCTGTATGCTCTTCACATGCCGTGCTCGGTTCGAGACTTATGCTGCAAAGTCATACGTTTAAAGAGCCAAACAAGTAGGTGCAAGCAACGTGCATCACATGATGTCCTGCTGCTTACAATCCTACAAAGTAGTCACAACGCTTAGCATGCCATCAGGCCCCCCCTTTTTTTTTATAGTATCCAGTAACTGAATACTATATTTCATCTTAACTTTAGTTCACTACTGCAGCTCTCTAAGTATAAAAACAGCCTTAACTCTAAGCATTTCTGCATTTAGACGTGCCGAGGAATAAATGATAGCACTTGTTAGTCAGCCTTTCTGGCAAACTTCAGTAGCAGCACAGCCATGAATGAAATGAAGTGGGACAACGAGGTTCACGAGCTGCCAACAGAAGTCAGTATGCTCGGTTTCAAATTTTCAAGCCTTGCAAATATGCAGAAAGGATTAAGAAGTGCAGCAAACTTCAGGCCAAGGGTGTACTCCAATTGCAGTGCTTTCTGCAGAGCCAACACATAGGTAACCAAAGTTCAATGTCAGGAACATGCACCAAAGGGCTCTGATAACAATGACAAGAAGATCCCATGAGGCCACATGATGCCATGGAAAGAATAGAACGTTTCTATACCAAAAGACAACCAATAGTCCTTTGGACTATGTACTATCAAGGACAGGCGCTGCATGTGCTACGCAGGAAAAGGAATGCGTCTTCCAAAGATGTCGTTCCCTGGAAACCATGTTCACCAGCTCATTGTGCAAGAGAGTTGCTTTGCACCAGTAAATCATGGAAGGAGCACCTGTACAAAATATGTGACCACCCCTTGTACTACATTCACTTGCATAACAAAAGCATTTTTTTCCTTAAAGAATTTACAAACATTTCAGGCATGCAGTCATTACATGGCATAATACAGTAGCAAAAATTTAATTTTGGTTTGGTTTATGGGGTTTAACGTCCCAAAGCGACTAAGGCTATGAGGGACGCCGTAGTGGAGGGCTCCGGAAATTTCGACCACCTGGGGTTCTTTAACGTGCACTGACATCGCACAGTACACGGGCCTCTAGAATTTCTCCTCCAAAGAAATTCTAGCCGCCGCGGCCGGGATCGAACCCGCGTCTTTTGGGCCAGCAGCCGAGCACCATAGCCACTGAGCCACCGCGGCGGCAAAATTTAATTTTGATAGACGAAATATTGGCTGTATTGATTATTCGAGCAGATACAACAAAGCAAGTAATATATTTGCTCACATAATGAACCCACTTCTTTTTCCAGAAAAATTGGCATCAATTTGGGAGTAGGGTTCATTAAGTAGGAAAAAAAAAAGTTGATAGATTTCTTCGCAAGACAAATTTCATCCATCCATCCATCATCAGCAAAAGTACAGTCAACAAGTTGCATTCCCGTGCCATATGTTTTAGTGTCGCTGGTGTTTAGTATCATTTGCTTCAAAAGGCATTTGTTGTACCACAGCATGATCCGACGATTTTGTGAAAGTAGGTGCCAGTCATTCGTGATGAGATAAAGCGAACATGCTGTATGCCGGCCATGAACATCAGGTGCGTGTTCTCTATGCAAGGTCAAAAAAAAAAATTCTCAATGCCAAAAATGGGGGGGGGGGGGGGGGGGGGGGCTAAATACGGCACTTGGCAACACAATCGTCTGCACCATAAGAACGGGGTGTTGGCTGTAGCAATGTTCGGTTTTCATTATGTGCAGTCTAAACTTCATCTCACAAGCTGTTTGCAGCGCTGTGAAAGGTATAGCTCTCTCGTCCAATTAGAGCCAAGGAAGACAACAAATAGTTCCTCAGATATTTGTGCAGTGTTCCGACTATTTTTTAAGTAATTATTGCAATGACCGCAATGCTGTTTTGCAAGTACAGCGAGCGTTTCATTTACTGGATAAATTAGCAGAGAAAGTCGATACGAACACAGCACTGCGGAGTCCTGCTGAGAAATGGTGAGCCGCCATTCGTAAACATGGCGTCCACCGAGTCGGACGATATCCTGCGTGCAGCAGATGGAGTCTGGTGCTCTTTTTTACCCAGAGATGGAGCCACCAGTCGCAGGGGTAAGGGGACAAAGGAACACCTTTTGTAGTACATGGCATTCTGATTGGCTCAGACTGCCGCAGCCTTCACAGCGCTGCAAACAGCTTGTGAGATCGAGTATAGAACAAAAGGTACATATCTAGCAGCTGCCATAATTCCACAGTGAGGATGTCACAAATCACGAGTTCCATAACAGATTTATTTGGGAGCACTTTCAATGGCAAGGTGTCTGCCCGACATCCGCAACATTGAATGTTAAATCAGCTTCAAACAAAACAAACCACATGGCGGCTTAACACGAAAACGGGGTCACGTTAAAATCATATAAATAAACCTCACTTTGTTACAAGCTGTACGCAAAGAAACAACCCAGCAAAGACGCGAGCAAGCGGAAATGTGATCTGTACAATCTTTTGGGTCAACGCAGCCAGCGAGACATCACAAGAGGGGCTCGCTGGAAGTATGAACTCTTGGGTCCAAGTCTGACAGCACCTGAGCTTGAGCGAGTGCTTGTCACACATCACTTGTCTAAGGGTTCTTTATACAGGGAAGAAAACACGAAGCCGTCGCTTGTGACTTGGGACGAGGGGTCCCAGCAACATAAGAATGACTCGCAGCTGCAACACAGTCCTTCCGTCAGCGTCCTAGGGCAGCCAGTGCATCCTCATATGAAGATCTGCTCTCCCGCCAGGCTGTCTGCAAACGGTTGGACGAGCGACGACGTCGCGAAGTAGAAGATGAGGCCGAAGGTGATGGAGATGGGCAAGGCGGGAAGTGCCTTCTTGAATATAGCCAGCAGGAGCAAGGTCAGGCACAGACCCTGAAAGAAAAACGCACAGAACGGAGGTCGCAATGTGTTGTACCAGTATGTAGACATAAACGCGTCGTTAAGATAACTAAAATTCACATACATGCAGTGCAAAAACAGACAAGAGGTAGGGAGCCGTGCACACCGTGAGCATTATGAACTGAAATTTTTATTCACAGAATGCAATGTATGGGCATCTAATAGAAAAAAAAAACAAAAAAAAACAAAGCCAAACACTCCTCCGATACGGACAAAAAGTTGCCTTCACCGTAACCAATAAGCTGGAGGAAGTGTTCAGCGCTGTGTGCACAGAAAGGTGGAGTGTGCGGCTGACAATGGAGGAAGTGGCTGCAAGGCAGTCCAGGAGAAAAGGCTTGGAAAACGTGGCGACAACAAATACCTTGGCTTATACCCCTGTCAAGCGGGCAACTTAAGCGCACTTACGGAGAGTGTACTTCGCTGTAAGTACACTTTGTCGCATCTAAACGACGCAAGTGGAGCGTCACTCGCGGGAAAGTGCACTTCGCTAGGAGTGCGTTCACGGACCACACTTTGCCGACCGAGTGCGTAGCCTCGACACCCGCGGTTCCAAAGGTACAAAATTTATAGTGCATAAAAAGTACTTACAACTTTATTTTACGTGCTATAATACCATTTTCAGAAAAAAAGTTTGTTGGTTATAGCTACAAGCGAAGCAACAAAACAAGTAAACATGATCAGATGCAACATCCATGTGCAACATCGCTGACCGCCGCCATCTTGTTTGTTGTAGAAATTCTGGATAGTCTTGGCTGGACTTGGCTTTTCTTCTATTTTCATTTTTTTCATCGTTAAAAACTGTTGAACCTCGTTCTATTTGCGCTATCACGTTAAGCAATCAAATATTATGAGTCTTTTTCTTTTCCATCGTCCTGTTCAGAAATTCCGCTCATTTTCTGTCGCCATTTTTTTACTACGAGTGCACTTTCTTTTCCTGTTTATCACTGCATAGCCCAAAGTGTCACTCGGGATGCCGAAGCGCACTCCCCGTAAGTGCACTTAACTTGCCCGCTTGACAGGGGTATTAGAAAGCATAGCAGGAAGTCGAAGAGACATCTAGCCTTGCTGTGTATTGTTGGCAGCATCCACAAAAAAATGTTCCCCACTTTTAAGAACCGCCTCGTTAATTCGGACTTCGAGTGGAAAAAAGCGTTGGAATTATCTGAATGTCGAGTATTTGAATGGTCCCAGAAAACTGCCAAAAACCGTTCACTTAAAAGTGATATTTATTTGCTGATAAACTAGGGCAATGGTCATCTGTTTAAAAAAGCAAATTAAGCGACACCGGCGATTATTCGCAGTTCCGTTGAATGCTTTAATTCATGCGCACTGTCCGGAGTATAGGAAGCAGAAATACTCGGCGATGGTAAAGGTCCACGCTGCTTCATTGTTCAACATGGAAGTGCTGGAACTTCTTTGCATGTGGCATTGCACTAGCACTAGGGGAGGCACCACACAAACAATGAACAGTGCGTGACAAGCGCAGAGTTTCGCCACTGGCTGGTGGTGAAGCTCCGAAAAGGAAACTATGCAGCCGGACTCTCTCGGCGTATCGACGGTGGCCTACCGATTGTCAGCACACCTGCCGTAGCGTGCGCCACAGGGACGCGTGAAACAATGCAACGTACAACGCACTTTGAGGACGAATATTTGGACGATCGCTAATTGACCAGGCCATACCTCAACACATCACCACATTGGGAGCCCCTCAAAAACCAAGCTTGCGATGCCATAGGCTTACGTGGGTGTTTGGAGGGACTCCGGCCAGTCCAAATTATCCGAAATTTCGAATTAACAGGTGTCGAAATACTGAGCTTTCACTGTAGACAGGGCTGAGGACAGCTTCACTCGTACTGATCATCAGATAGGTATGTCGAGAAATGGTCGAGGCATACACGATCAAAAACAGATGTGGACACTTGCATAGCAGAACCTTCCGATAGCCTCCAAGAGAATGAGTTGTTTTTTTCTCCCTGAAATTTTTCGTTAGGCTGTAGGTGATAGGAAAGAAGAGGAGGTTCTGTAAAAGCGTTTTGCGGCTTGTCAAATGAAAAGACCCTCTCTGTGCATGCAAGGGTTTTGATTTTCTTTGTACTTTTCACTCAACCAGAAGCCTACTGTATATCGTTCAGTGTGCAAAAATTTCAAGTGACAGGCAGTGCTCATGGTTTGTACGTCTCTGTCTCATCTGTGCTTTTTAGGCCACACAGACAAGTACCACCACCACCCGACCCAGTTTTTTTTCTCTTCATCTTCATAACTGAAACATCATTCAAATCTGCACAGCAGTTCCCAATAAGAACATTTCTGCACTTCCTTATGCCACTGTCACCATGATCCGAGTCAATCAGGATTTAACTCAATACGCATTTAGCGCTGGTACACAGCCAATTCAACGTCGATCAAGCCTGCTCCTGAAGCACAACCAAGATTTTTGATCTGGTTGAGGACTGCAGTGCTCAGTAGACTTTCAAATGAAGATTAAAAATGAAATGCCTAGGAAGATATTTTATAAAAGCTACAAAACTTGAAAAACTGCTGCTCTATTCAGCATGGCTTCCAAAGCTGTGCTAACACTCCCAAAACACCTTGCCTACCTTGGTTGGTTGGTTTATGGGGTTTAACGTCCCAAAGCGACTGAGGCTATGAGAGACGCCGTAGTGGAGGGCTCCGCATAATTTCGACCACCTGGGGTTCTTTAACGTGCACTGACATCGCACAGTACACGGGCCTCGAATTTCTCCTCCAAAGAAATTCAGCCGCCGCGGCCGGGATCGAACCCGCATCTTTCGGGCCAGCAGCCGAGCACCATAGCCACTGAGACACCGCGGCGACTTTGCCTGCCTTCACAGCAGTGAACAAGAATGCAAGCACAAATAACAAATGCAGCATTCGCATGCATCGTTCACCAGCATAGTGTTTTGTACGCGTTTGTGATGGTACCTGCTGAAGCTCCATTGCAGCCACAAAATTTTTTATCAGAAGAGTCTTACAGCGACAGCTGTTAACGGCACGTTTCCCGGCTATGCAGCATCATTGGTGCAACACGAAGGACAAATGAAGAGCACAGAGGAGTGGCATTGCTTGCCACACTACGGACTAGTACGCAGCATTGAGAACTAGTACATCTGCCGTTCACACCTGTCCTCATAAGGGGTGCCACGCAATGGCACAGCGAACAACATATTCAGCACCAGAAAAAGAGTTATAGCAAGCCATATGTCTACTACGGCCAATATGGTAGCATATTGCCAAGGCTACCATCGCCATGGTTGCACAGTCGTGTTAGCTGTACGGTCGTAGTTACTGTAGCTAGTGTGTTTGCTGTATGACAGTCCTAAAATTCTCTAACAGTTTTCGCTGCATATTATGTTAGACAGGTGTAGTAACCAGTCGTTTGCCACTCCTACAACTATGTGCTACCAGCAACACTGCATGTTGACCACACTCAGAACTTCAATCAGAATTGGACTCGATCAGGGTCACAAGTGTCCATGTGACAGCGGCATTAGTGTTTCGAGAAAAAAGCTGAAGTTGTGACCAAGCAAGAGCTTCTTCCGAAGCACAGTTTAAAGGCCAGGATTGAAGGTATAATACTGTATGAACGCGTGTAAGGGCCGCACCCGTGTATGGGCCGCACCCCGTTTTCCCGAAGGAAATGTTTAAAAAAAAATAAATCCGTGTAAGGGCCGCACCCGAACTTTCCACGACCCAGGTGGGAATAGCCTTCTAAATGCACGCGTGTATGGGCCGCACCCCGAAAACTGGCCCTCAAGTCTAGGAAAAAAAGTGCGGCCCTTACACGCGTTTATACGGTACATAAAAGGGCACTGCACTTACGATCAGGATGGCCACAAAGCAGGCGACGGTGGTGTTCCAGTCGCCATAGGACGATGCCTTCCCCACTAAGACGCTGTAAAAGATGAAGTCGCCCAGGCCGAGCTTGACTCCTCCTGCCAAACAAGGACAGAGTGGAGATGCAAACGGTCAGCCGGAAAAACAAAAGACGCTTATTTTCACATGAGATAGTAACGTATCTTTGCGCAAAGAAAAAGAAATCCTGAATGGTACCAGACAAACTTTGCTCAAAAATTTGAGGACACTTGAGCTCCGCCTTAAGGGTATGAGGCAAAAGCTTTAGTGGGTTGATGCCCATATATGCCTCACTGGTCATATTGAACTTTAGATTCACAGATCCCTGAGGGTCCTCTAACTACTCCTGGTGCAGTGGTGCAGCAGTTAAGCGATGACCCTGTGTTGGCGGGTGCTCCCAACGGTCATACACGCATGCACGTGCAGGAAGTTCTCTCGGAGTCACGGCCTCAGTGATTGCCACCATCACGTGTACCGTCCTCCGAGAGTCCCTTGTCGGAGATATCTTTCTATAGAAACTCTTCTTAAGTTTGTTGAGCGTGTTTGGTACCCTGCAGTTCTTCAAAGCGTGACCGCCAAGCTCCTCGAGGATGCTGGCCCAAGCGTCTGCGATCCAACTGCAGAGGGTGAATCTCCCTACCTGATCCAGTCCAGGTAACAGTGCTTGATGTGGTGCCGATGTTTTCGGCAACCACAATTCCTTTCCTTTCAGAAGCAGGTGAGTACTGCTTTCACAGTCCTGACATCGTGTGAGGTGCAACCGTCCTACTTCCGAGAACATAGACGTCACAAGGTCAACGTGGTGAAATGGCATCATAACCGAAACCACAGAAACAGCCAACCGACATCCAGCTAGCGCCCCTTCTCACTGGAAGCATGATGGTGATAGCACCGAGTAATAACGAGACCAGAACTCCGAATATGGGCTGAAAACTGTTTGTATCTGCATATAATACGAGAAAGAAATTTTACAAGCTAGCACCTGGAAAAAAAAACTTATTATACATCGACTCCTCTTATTATAGGCCGGCTCCTCCGACTTCCGATGGCCATTTTTGCAGAAAGTCAACACAACTTTGAGTGTGGCAAATGTTCAATCTCTCAAGTTTTTTTCGTGCAACGGCCTTGTGTGTTCAAAAATATATGGTCTTGAAAATGCCTATTATACCGTTCAACCATTTTTGTGTGCCAGAAGTATTCGAAATATTCACTTCGAAACAAAATGCCGCTATTCGCACATGCCTAGAATTGTTGCAAAGATTCTCAATGCATAAAGGCATGCAGTGACTCTATGCAGAGCCTTTATGCCTCCGCTGCTGGCCATCACTCACTCTCTTCCTCTTCCTGGCGGGGAAGGTCGCCTGCATGGTCGGTGGCCCCCGCGAGTGTGCCACTGTTGACGATCACACTTCCCCGCTGCGAACGACGTCGCAGCCGCTCTCCTCGTGGCTGCTCCACCTCCACGGGTGGATCCACGTCTCCGCCTTCCATTCGCTGCCCGGGGCTGTTGGTTGATGCTGCGGGATGAAAACGTGGAAGCAATACAGTATGCAAGACTGTGTGCAGATAGTGCTTGCTTGGTTTAAAGCGAATAGCAATTTTATTCAAATAATTCTGAAGCCAATATTTTGTTAAAATACCGAAAATTATTTCACAGAAATGAAGACATTTACAATCAAAAAGGATTAATGTACCAACAAAAATTTTAAAATTTTAAGACGAGTTTAAGCAGCAAGTTAAGCCCTTGTGCTGTCATTTTCCTGTGTGCCCGTTAACGCTGAGCTTTCAAATCCAAGTGTAAATGTTCATTGACATACCCAACTTATCTGTCTTTATGCAGCCAATTCCCATACCTAAGATTTCAGTTCAGTAGCCACTACGAAGGGATGCGTTCCTGGTGTGAACATCACTGCTGTTCAGGTGCCAAAGTATAACATGATTAAGTTTTCGGGCTTCACTTTTCTCATTACTTTCGGTTTATTGCCACGGAAAGCACAGAAACCCAACGAAGGGCAGTGCTTCTGTACCCTTCTAACAGGGTTTTAGCCTATATCAAGTTACAGGAACACAATTTTACACTTAACCCAGAAAGATGGAACCTGGAACTTTCGGATGTCCATTTCCTATTCATTGTGTCAATGAAGTTTAAATTTATTCCACTGCCATCAGTCCATCCCTGTTGACCTTAAAAGTTAGGCAGGGCTGCTTCTCACCTGATGAGGCATCACTCTGTGCCCCTGGCTGGTTCTGGTTGGTGTAGAAGGGGTCCCGGTCGGCCATCGACACCACACACCATGCCATGGCAGCTGCAGCAGCGTGCAGAGGGGTGCCATAAATGGGTACGCGTCAAGCAATTATAATGAAGTGTGCATTAATATATATATATATATATATATATATATATATACTGTGGGGACGCGCTTTGCTCATCCCCAGTGGTTCGCTTTCCCGCAGTGCACCCTCACATTGTCCCCGGTGGTTCGCTTCCCCGCAATGCACCCTCCTTAGTTGGGTTACTTCAACTAACAGGGGAGGGCGCGGGCGTCGCAGCGCCATGAGCGCCACAAATGGCATGTTTGCTGCGCGCACGTGAGGGAGAAACTGTTCTCTTCTGCTTGGGATCGGGGAAGCGCATTGACGTTCGGTGGAAGGCTCCGCTCTTCGACCGGCTGGCACGAAGCCTCGTGGCGAGGAACGTTCACCCCGCATCTCGTCCTGCCAAAGCCAATTTAATGCATATGGTACGAGAAAGCTGTCAAGCAACTACTGCTGCAAAGTGGTGGAACCAGCTTTAGTACTGCACTGTGCTCATGCCCTCAATTGTAATTATGTATATTCAGCACCGCCAGCCTCACAGTGAGTGCTGCTTCACTCAGCAATAGGACACTTCCCTTCCTTCCTTCCTTCGAGTGACACATGAGAGCTACTACCAGCAAGAAAAGGAAGGTATGCGCAGCAGAATTTCGAAATGTGGGTGCAGTCGGACACATTTCTTCTTAACACGACCCCCCTGCCCGACTGGACAATGAAGTAAGACTTTCTGACGGGCTAGTTGGTACTTGATCATCAAGAAACACTTTGCGCTAAATTGACGTTCATAGGCAAAAAGGTGCGCTTCTGTCTCGTCGTCTCTCCTTTTCCCTGTGAACATCAATTTAGCGCACGGCATTTCTAAAAGACCAGATACTGATTCCTCAATTTCCACAGGAAACTACCTGTGTTAACATCCACAACAAACTCTTTTTCAATCTTCTTTGCCCTCAAGGTTAGTAGCTCAAGAACGAAAAAAGGAGGGCTCTAGCAAGTTAAAAGCAGCTGGAAATGTGCATGCTAAGGTGCATAAACTGTGCGGGTGTCACACCAAAAAGTGTACAAACACCCTCTGTAGTTGTGCAATCAATCTATGTACCGTTACTTGCCAGTAAAGTTCTGCCCCTGGAGAATTTAACACTGCTGACATACAAGGCCTAATTCCCTTTTTCCCCGACAACTCACAGGAGTAAATGAGAGCTGGGAAAATAGGCTCATTGCGCTCCTGTGCTGTTTCGACGAGGATCCGCAGGGGTCCCTTAGGGCAGAGGACAGCAATCAAGTCTGGAAAAGACAGAAAGCGCATCTTAGAACACTACAAACGGCTCTCATTAATTTCAACTTTGGGTTGATTCAAACATAACCTTTGGTACCACTAACATCAAGGTACAGTTTCGTTTGAGTTTGAATTATCGAGATTTGGCTACACTGTAACGAGGTTGAACGCGAAAAGTGCTTTGAGTGAATACAGAAACGAGAAAAAAGCAGAGTTGCTGCTGTTGCTGCAAAACTACACTCAGCAACAACATTTTTTGGCAATGAAGAGAAAACTGCAGGGGCACTCTAGAGTGTCTGTAACTGTGTCACACCGCCAACCGTTCAGGCCACAGGGCAGCCACCTGGCATGTTGCTACCTGCGTGGTTGCTTCGCTGCGATGCCAGTGGAGCTGGCGCCACCTATGGAAGTTTCTTGTAACTGGACGCGGGCAAATTCGTTGTAATCAAAGAAAATGTTTTGGCTGCGACCCTCCAATTTAGAAAAATGTGCAGTTATGCTAGAAATATGCCTTAAATAGCGAGTATTACCAAAATACCACATTTTAAGAGGAAACTATTAACTGCCAATGGCGACTACACTCCGCTACACAGGAAAAGAAGGTACATTTTGGCTCTATAACTTTGGCTGCAATGCCAAGAAAAGTCGTTGTGTTGTACAGTGCGGAACATCATGCATGTATTCATGGTGGTCAACACATCAATTCAAGTAGACGGCTACCTTAGAAACATAGATTCATTCAGAATTTAAATGGTATATTTTAGGCTAGAGAAACAGAGCACAGCTTAACAGGATGAAGAAACGAACAGCAACCTGTCTTGTTGCGTGCCTTTCTTCGTTCCATTATAAGCTCTGCTATTTCTTCTCTAGAAAAGCTACCGCACACTTCCCCACTAACTACACACAAAAAAACTGGCTTCACTGTCCCCCCCTTATGTAAGGCAAGTTGCACATTCGGCGTGCGAGACCATTACAATGCAGACCCACCCCAGACGGAGATGACTCCGAGGACGACCCAGGCAGTCCAGTCGGGCAGGTACTTGATGAAGACGAGTGCCATGAGCGCCGACACCAGGATCAGGTAGGCTTGCTGCAGCAGCAGGGGTCCCTTCCAGTGGATGGAGATCATGCCCACCACGCCAAAGTTCCACATGGCAAACACCACCGTCAGGTAGTCCATGGGCACGTTGTACGCCCGCAGAACCTCCCTGTAATGCGCACACAGGCGCAAGCCACCAGGAGAAATGAGACTGAAGTTGCGCTCTTCGAATTTAAAGCATAAAGCTGGGTTAGTTGGCACGTGGGGTAATGGGACATGATGACTAGCATAAAAAGATGTAAACAACTGCAAGAAAGTGAGAGGACTCAAAAAAAAACTAGCTTTTGGGCAAGTTTTGAAAGTGAGCGGACACACGGTAGGCATCAGCAGGTTTTAAAGGCAGAAAGACAAGTCTGTATAAGTGAACAAGACATGAGGCCAGTCCCCCTATGTGAAAGTGAAAAATGTATGCACAGCAGCATCCTGAGCTTCAAGAACTCCACTTCCTTCAAAGACAAAGATCTCCACACTTGCATTTTCTGAGCGTATTTATCTTTTCCCGCATAAAGACCCCACAATACTTAATGGACAATTTGGCTTTCTGACAAGGTGACAACATGCATCACGTATCCCTTTGGTGATAACAATCGCAAAGCTCTCAGCAGGACGTCTTTCACAATTTGGCACCCTGATTGGCCCAAAAGAAGACGGAAAATAAAAGACAAGAAGTAAAGGTGACCAATATAGTAGTGTAACTCTTCTTGAGATTAACCAACAATAGACATGCACAGACCATCACGGCACTCTACCCTACTCTGGATGACACGAGGTGCTGACACCCATTAGACAGGGAACAGTAACAATGACCTAAAAAATGTGAGCTACTTGACTCATATATATTGTAAAGAGGACAGGCACCTGCAAGGCTGAATAGCAGGTAAAGAATGAGATTCAACTGTTAAACGAAAATTCTAACGAGCAGAAACTGCTGCTGCAGCAGTCAACAGCACTTACGAGAAATAGCAACCATTCCTAAAGAAAACAGCAGGCTTTTGAAGACGACGGGCCATTCGGGTTGAATTAACCAGACCAGTTCACCACACCGTGACGGCATAATTTCTATCAAAAACAGCAATCTGGACAACGGAGCCTAGACAGTAACAGTAATCTATCCGTGAGGGACCGAAATCCGCTTTATGCGGTAAAGCACACTGTGGCCCTTTTTTGATCCAAGCCCTTTTCCCAAGCATTTCACTCCAGAAAAGCCTAGCACCAGGCCGGGAGAAAATCTTGTACCCATTAGAAAACTGGTGGATACCCAGCAGCACTGGGGATCAAACCCTGCAACTCCTGAATGCACGATAGATGTTCTACTTGGCATGCACGGTCATGGCATGAGGAAGGATCAGATTTTCCATTAAAAGCATTAACCCAGCTTTGGGAAGCGCGACCTTTGTAATTCAACCTGTCACGAGGCAATGCTCCGTCCCATGCAGGCAAGGTCGAGGGCAACACAGTTCCCAACGCTCGTCCAGCCATTCTGCCATTTCAGCCGTCCACCAACTCACCCCAGAAATATGTAGGCAAACAGGAAGACCAGCAGCAGTGAGGAGAGAATGAGCCAGCCATGAATGACCTGCACAACAAGGCAACAGGCGCAAAGTTGGACACAGAGATCCTTCTTGGCCAAACCAGCTTTGCAGGTCAAGCTGGGAAGCAACAGAGGTGCAAGCTGTAAAGTGCCAGCTGGGAGCAAACAGTGAATTCTCAAAGCCAGTGTGGTAGACATGCGCACAGCACGCATACATTTCACCGATGCAATCACGTTTTTAAGCATAGCATTTACCCCAAAGATAAACAAGTTAGATTGCGGAATTGAACCAGCAGCCGCACCAAGCACATTTTGCCAACAAATGGTGTGGTCATCTGCACACACGTACCTGGTGTCCCTTACTACGGACACAATACTAACATAAAACGCTCCTTTCTTTTTGCATTTTGATGCTGGCAAATGCAGAAACTAACACCTGGGGTCAAACCAATGCCCTTAATGCTGAGAGATGGTGACAGAAGGCAGAGAGGCACCTTGTAGCAGCGGAACTTGTAAAGGACGATCAGGAGGATGGTCATGACCACGATGACACCCATGAGGATGAAGGCGTTGGCGAAGGACTGCCACACCTTGGTGCCCGTGTCCACCGTCTGATCCGTGAAAGGGGTGTAAACGCTGCAAAAAGAGAGTCGCACAAGGGTAGCAATCGTTTTATCCCAAGTGCAAATGCAAAAAGCATGCGCATCGCATCACGAAGGAGCTGCTAAGATACATGTAAGTGAAAATAGAAATTTCTTTAAAACTTAACAGCAACAAGCATTGTATAACTGGCTACAAGAGGTTAGTTCCATAAACTGAAGTTCTTTGGCATAGATGCTCAACATCTCAGCTATGCAGAAGTTTTTTTCCGCAATCAGGATGCGATATTAACAATCGAGCTCAAACCTGCAACTTGATATTTTATCCCACTAACTACTACTACAGTACAAAAACAATCTTTCATTTGGACGAACCAATCTGATGATACATCTGTCCTTTAATTTGATCGAGCTCAAACCTGCAACTTGATATTTTATCCCACTAACTACTACTACAGTACAAAAACAATCTCCTTTCATTTGGACGAACCAATCTGATGATACATCTGTCCTTTAATTTGAACACATCAGTATGAAGCCTCAAAGCAAATTTCTAGCAAAGCAGTCACACCACGAGAATTACACATGACCTCCAAAGATTCATCCCCGAGAGCTACAGCTCGATGTTTGAACAGTGCAAAGGCACATGGGATGACAAAAAGAAGCAGGATTAGCTGCCCTTCTGTTCCTATGATCAAGAGCATATTTGCACCCTTATTGGCACAGCCCAACGTGTGTAGTCTTTGTGGATCACTGTTGCACTTAATACGATAAGTTACATCTTTAGAGCCTGTTTTGTTTTTCTTCATATAAGCTTAATTTCGCAGTCAGCATTGTATAGTGTCTATCCTTCGAGTCTTCAGGTGTGTGTCTGTGTTACAGAAACGCCATGATTCTACAACCAATCAACCAGCACCCATCCCACAGCGAGCTACACCTCGCTGCAAAAGCACTTTCACTCCTGAAAAAATCTCGGTACTGAGCAGAGGAATAAGAAGCAGAGTGAGGAAGGAAGACCGCGGCCACAGGAGAGCCAGGCACCACTCACAGGTAGGTGTTGGTGTGCCGGTAGAAGTTGATGGAGCTGATGGTGGCCACCACGACCAGCATGCAGAGCGACACCGGCACAAACAGCTTGATGACGTGCTTGGCGCCATACTTGAGCTCCTCCTCCTCCTCTTCCTCGTTGCCCTCTCCCCCCCAGGAGGGCGCCCTGCCCCTCCCCGCCTGAGCCTGAGCCGCACCGGCGTCCCTCGCCTCGTGACCAGCCGCACCACCCGAGAAGGCCACCTCCACCAGATCATCCGTTTGCTGCACGGCAGAAAGGACAAACGGGCGGTTCAGAGCAAGGCACAAGGAACTATAAATTCTATTATAAGGCACAACACTGTCCCCAACACATGCCGTGGATGACCAACACACATATTTGCGGCCCTAAAACTGCGCAAGAGGCATGAAATGGCATGGACCTCCCTGCAATCCAGACGACATTTTCTCCATTTGAACTGGAAGCGCCCGCCTACCTGTTTTGTCTCCGCTTGTGATTCTGCATTTTTTGTGACGCATTACGCTATTTTACAGTGAACTGCCATACACCCAGACTTTTCACCGGAACCACTGCTCTCCACAATGCCTAAACAGCCTTGTAAGTCACGCATAAGATACTAACGCAAGAAATGCAAAATCCGTGCCCCTATACCATTGCTCTGCGTACTTAACAGCCAGTCCCAACATTCGCCTTTAGCAGCTTGCTTGTGCACCAGTCTGAAACAGCATGCACAAAAAAGACGAAACGCAAAGCATAGAACAGGATGAAACAGGAGCTCTCCTGCTGCACCTTGTTCTGTACCTTGCGTTTTGTCTTCTTATATGCTTATATGCTGGCTGCAAGGGTACCGTTGCGGGCTAGTTGGTTCGACATGACAGAAAGGAACTGTACGACGAAGGTGAACAACATGGGCACTGTCGCTAGCGCCTGTGTTCTTCACCTTCATCGTCCTGTGTCTGCACTGTTGCTTTCTGTCATACTGGCAGCAACTTATTTCTTAACCTCTGTGTTTCTGTAAGCACTGACAAGACGTCACCCAGCCATCCTGTGACTCAGACATATTTCTGAATTTTCAGCATGTAATTTACAACATTTGATACACGGAACTTCCAAAATGCGGAAGTTCTGACCTGTTGCAACAAAACAGTATTGAGAAGCACAAGTGAGCATAAAAGGAACATGCAAGGCTGGTTACTTTTGCTTTGGGAGAAATGGTCTCTCACATCCACTGGCACCGACTGATTTGCAGGAATTAAGTATTAAACTGACACCTATCCCTGGGGTTCTTCGAAGGACACTTGTTTTCATTTTTACATCCATTGTTTCGTTTTATGCCCGCCTATAATAAGAATGAGCAGCAGCTCAAGAGGTGTGTACTCTGGACACCAGACAAGAAGGAATAACGCTGACTCAACAGTGTCGTGACACAATTCCGTCACTGAGCCGAACTCATGAGCTGTAGTCAGTTTTCACGCTACGACGCGCCCAGCAGCGATCGAGTTGCTGTTCATTGCTGCAACGCAAGCGCCAGCATCAAATCCACGTTTCACGCATGTTTACACACAAGGTTCCGCCAAAGGTGGCACTAAACAGCACCCATGACGAATAAAAACCGATTTCAAAGCACCGATCCTCTTGAAGAGGCCGTGAACAAACGAAAAACGCGGTTTGTTTTGACTGGCACCGAATTCCACTCATTTTGCGCAGGCAGTCAGTCTCACAACAGGCCGATGGCCAGAGAAACCGGGCGGCTCGTATTGATCGCATTCGCTCAGTCAAAGCCAACGGATCGTTACACGATGACACAGACACGGGACAAACCGCTGCGTGCAACATGTACACTACAATGTACACATTTTTTTACCTCGATCAACCGAGCTTCGTCGGCGGCTTCCATGACTGCAGGCTGTGATTGCGAGCGCGCGATAGAACGAAAACGAGAAGAAAAAGAGAAAGAGGAAACGGCGGATCGTGACGATACCGGTTGGTCTTTATCGCGGAACAATAGGCGATGCGAAGCGATGCGAAGCGGACGAGCGGCGATCGCCGCAGATGGCTAAGCACGTGAGTGCGACGCGCTTCTGACATCGACCTTGTGTGTGCACGGCACACAACAAAATACCTGAGGGAGGCCGTCAACGTCGCGGCGCTTCCGGCTCAAGCGCGGTGGATCAAACTTGACGGGCGCGGCGCTCCGCCCCAGGTCGGCGTACGTCGACGTCGGTTCCATCAGGCAGATGTACTCGTTCACCGATTCCGAATCACTGCCGAGCATAAAACAGGCTGTTTTAATAGCGATATCGGGCGGTTCTCCCGTTCGCCATCGAGATAAAAAGAAACTGCTTACTGTCAATCCATGCGAGGAGGGGAAAGGAAGTCCCCCTTGGACTCCCAAGATGGCGTACGTAAACTTCCGCCTCGCGCATATACTTCCGGTTTGGTGGGAATCCGATGCAAGCCGGGCGTAGCCAAGCCGTAGTCAGAAGCCTACGGAGATTGTTTACATTCTTTTGAATTACACACTAAGCGAAATTGTTCGTGGACTTTCCAGTGCACATAGTTCTGTGCAGTAAATATGCATGCTCTTTGAGCCTCGACATTGCTGCTTTTCCTAGCCGGGCTTTGCTATCTTACCCGCAGACAAATAAATCTACAAAAACGCGTGAGCATTGTTGAAAAGGCTCGCGAATGGCTGGAATGATTTGAGGTGGAAACAAAAAGTGAGGGAGAATATACAGACAGAACTCGTAACAACGCATACGCGTTCTCCACCTCAAAGAATGCAGAAGTTTGCCTAGAATGATCAGAACATTTCGTAGACGTTACCGCTTTGATCCGCACCGAAAACACTTCAGCGGTGGGACCACGTCGGAACCAAACCTCCTTGACCGAGATGAATCTGTACAAGACTAGTTCAACTTCGCAGACAGGAAGACAGGGCATATTTGATATTTACACAATTTTATTAACCTAGCGACGCGCAGAACCGCATATACAAAATGAAGCCATGCTTATGTACAACATCATACAATAGATACAGGAGGACCCGCAGGGGGAGGCAATGTGTATAGTTATGTACAAAAATGAAGGTAAATACATGATCGACAAGAATCTAGGGCGATCGCGATTGGCCCTGCACACGACGAAACCTCAAGAGGAAAATATTCTGTTGGGTTCCTTCGTTACCCCCTCTGTATTACGTCTGAAAACACTAAAAGAGCATACCCTACCTACGCTGTACATACAACATTACAGACCATCACACGCTGAACGAGGTTCGAAGAAGCCTTTTTTTTTAGGTTTTTTACACCAGGTACCATGTCAAAGGTGTTACTCTAGGCAAAAGCACATCACCACTGAGAGAAATCACACTTCTTGTACCGACAACGAACAACGCATGCTCGGATAGCACGACATTGCAGGCGACAGCATAAAGACAGCGGTGTCTTGGCATTTGGAAGTCGTGTAAGTGAGGACCTAGTTACCAAGAAAAGGCAGTGCCACACGTAAAATACGTCAAAACCACAACCTAGTGATTCTCGACACAAACTCTATATGTGAACTAACCACGTTTACAGGCTTACATGGTCAGATGTATTAACATCCACTCCAGTGTAACCACAATTAGACCATGATGTGACGTCCGTTGACAAATCAGCAGTTAGCATTGTGCGTGGAGACCAGACAGTAGCCATTTATCAGCCTGTATAAGACGGCCACTTGCAAGAGAAAGTGCCACTGTGTTAAAAAGAAATGTGGTTGTAGCACAATACAAAAGGGAAGATTTGAATGGCAGGCAGCAAGACGACACAATGACAGGCCCACGCTCACAAAGTCTTCATTCAAAAACTCCAACTAGCTTTTCTGTCATTACCCCAGGCGAAATAACAGCACAATTCAATAACAGCATCCTAACCATGGTGAAAGACATAAACCAGCACACCTACAATGCACCAACTGAAGCAATGAGGAGGGTAGGCCTATTCGAAGCAACACTGGTGGTGGCGTGCCCAGGACACCGACACAAGAGTCTTCACCACGTTGAAAACACTAAGCTCAGCAAGGATTCTACCATCAACTTTGTTGATGTGGATGACAGCACGATTCTCGGCTCTCCAAATTCTTTTTCTTTGAGGTCTCCTGATCTCTTCTGACCTCCTTTCGATTTCGAGATAAGTGGCAACACAATAACATTGTTTTCTCTGCCTTAGGCCCAACACTGGTGATACACTGAGGAGTGGAACTTGTAACAGTCGTGACGCGGAACCGACAGTAGTAATCACCATGGAGTTCAACCTCCCCTGGATAACGTTCACTATGGAGTTGCACAAACGGCAGTGGTGGCTCCAAAGAAAACAAACAAAAAAATATCAAGATGTGAAAACTGAGTTGATGTCCACCTTAACTTGGAAAATTACAAAGAAAACCTACCTAGTTTCTTTTTCACAATCCCGTACCTGTCTTCGGTAACGCATTTCGCATAATTCAAGGGTTCTTATACCCCTGTCACACGGGCACGTTCGAACTCTTTTCAACTCCCTTCAGCCAAGGTAGTCTTTATCTCGAGGGAGATGCGTGCCGTGTCACACGGCAGTCCTTAAGGGAAGGAAGTTTAAAGTTGTTCCTTGCGAAAGGAGATCAGTCACCTCCCTCGAAGGACGAAGGCAGTACTCTCGCTTCCAGTGCGCTTTACTTTCCGAGTAAGTAAACAACCTTTGTCTTTAGTAAATACATTTTTCATAGTGACTACATTAGTTATATCATAAAACAAGCATTACAGCTCGGTTAGTTATGTTTAATTTTAGTAGCAGCACTGTACTCTCAAGCTAGACGTTTGCTTGACAGCTTGCCTACACTGCGCCATGTTTGTTTTGATCTGTGGTCACGCGCATGCTCGTACCTCGCACGTGTACTACAGCGAAGCGAAGCACTCTGGGAAAAAAAATGAAGGATTAATAATATTTCAGTTGTTTTTATTCTTTTATGTTTTTGTACTAAATAAACAGCACCTAATGTGCCCCTGACGGATAGTCTGAGAAGCTCGTTACAGGCCGTGTGACACGGAGACAACTCCTTCGAAGCAAAACTCCTTTGCACTCCGTTAGGTCAAGGGAGTTCCCAGTCGGCCGTGTGACAGGGGTAGTATTAACCTTTCTAGCCTGAAGAACCCCCAACGGCTTTCAAAAGGTGCCTAAAAACACTGTGTGTCTCATGCCTATCATGTGCATACAAAAGAGAGCGTGCAGAACCACGGCTCCTCAAAAGAATAAGCAAATTCAATTAATAAGGACTGGTTCTATAGAAAAATAGTCATCTATAAGCATTGACAGTGTGATCAGACCCAAAATAAAGTGCCTAAAGGAAAGGTTGGGGCTGAAATATGCAAGGATTTAGTTTGCTCACGGAACCCAAAATGCACAATTACTTTGTCATAAAGAACCTGCTCGCTAAGAGAATTTCCCTGAACACATTGGGTCGAAGAAAAAAAATAAAAGAATCACTTCAAAATGAAAAACAAGTCATACACTGACAAAAGCGCTCCAAAGTAGTTCCATAGAGAAATAGCCTGGTTCCACCCCACAGGCACGGGAAGAACGGATCTGAACGATTCAAAAAGGCTTGGCAATACAAAAGGGCACAGGGGCTCCAGAGGAACAGAGCAAGTGTGACATATACAAGCCACATTTCTTTTTTTTTCTGCCCAATTTTCATTTTTGCCTCAAGCAAAAAAAAATTAAAAAAAAAAACACTGCAGTTAGCTTTACAGACAAGCGCTCGCACAGCAATCACGCCAGTTCTTTGCGAGAACTGAACCAAGCAAGGTCTGGAACAGCAGTGTTTTGGGAAAAGCAACCTGCTTCATCCGCATCAATGCAGAGCATCAACGATACATCTAAACAAGACAGGTGCACCACAAATGCCCAGCAACAGTGGCTGCTCTGGGTCAATGGCTTGAGGGCCGATACAGTGTCGGCGCTGTTGACAGTGCAACCAACTGCACCACCATAGTTTCGTGGATGAGGTGAGGGTATGCTGGCAGGCAGCACAGTGGCGGCATCTGGTGAGGACGACCTGCCCTTCAGGATCGAAGAAGCGTCGCTGAAGAGCTCACCATTGCTGTGACAGTCGATCAGAGCATCATCACTGCAAAACAGTTAAGTGCACTGTCAGTTGGTTAACAGGCACACAGACCACTATAGCAGGTGAACCCTGGGGGCAATTCAATCCTACGACCTACAGGCAAAATGCACACTGAAACAGACCAGCTGTGATGGCACAAAGGCCAATGTCATAAACGGTACATTTCACTTCTGGACATCGTACACAATGCGAACCTGTTGCTGGCAGTTACTTAGCTTATGCTCTGTGCTTTTGTTTTATTTGTTGTCGCCCACTGTTAAGGGGAGACGAGGGTCTTAAAACTAACTTTTTTATTTATGACTAGAATCTCATGAAATTTTGCACACTGATGCATTTTTCTCTTCTGATTCCAAATATGTAATTATAATTGAGTTGGTGGTCTTAAATCTTGAAAAGTTAGAATGTAATAAGGTCATTTCTTATGCAGCTTTAATGAACTTTCTCATTGCATTTTGTTGCTTTTAATTACACGAATTGATAGCCAGAGAGTCCCCATACCCGATGACATTCTTTGTTTTTCTCTAAAGGCATGTCATCTTAACATACTATGTCAAGAGTAAAAGGTCGCAGTATTTGACACTGCAGCTGTTTGAGCTAATTGTAGATTGCTATTTATATGTGGCCTAAACAAAAAAAGTAAGAATATCATTGGGTATGAGAATTCGCTGGCTACCAATTCATGCAATTAAAAGCAACAAAATGCATTGAGAAAGTTCATTAAAGCTGCGTAAGATATTACCTAATTACACTGTAGAATTCAAGATAACTTTTGATCTAAGACCACCAGCTCAACTATGATTACATTTTTGGAATCAGAAGAGAAAAACGCATCTGTGTGCAAAATTTCATGAGATTCTAGCCACAAATAAAAAGGTCAGTTTTAAGACCCTCATCCCCCCTTAAGCACAGTCCTATTGCTTGCTACTCGAGTCTCTGCCTTTTGCACTGTGCGTTCCCTAAAATAGCACCACACCAACTAGACCAACTGTCTGAACTGCTTCTACTGTCACTGCTGCCTCTATAGTGCCTTATAGTATTTACTGTCTTTCAACAGCAGGAGCCAACAGACAATGCTGTGAAGTCAAGGATAAGCCTCTCTCATACAGCCATCCTCAGAATAGAGACGCCAAGCCTGGGTACCAGGAGCGCATATCAGATGCCTCAATTGGTACTAATTTACAGTCGACGATCCACGAGAGACAGTGAAGCACCAAAATAGGCAGGAACAGCGCCACTTCCAGGGAGCATCACTTGTTCAGCTCCACCAAAATGCACCGTTCTGAGGAACCTCCGCCATGAATCCACAGGACAGCACTGTTGAGAGAAGCATTGCCCCTCACACCAGGTTACTCACCTCCTGCGGAGGAAGGGCGGCAGCAGCGGAGGCCCGCGCGGAGGAAGGCGCCGCGGCGGCAGAGGCCGGCGGTCACTTTCCCCGCTTGGCCCAGTCCTTGGGCGTCCAGTGCAGGCACTTTGGGTCAATGCGCAGCGGCCGCTTGAGGGCAGCTCGCTCGTATGCCTCCACCACCTCGCGGGTGAGAGTGATGATGTATTGGCCCTTGTAGTAGTTGATAAGGTTCAGGTACTGCAGCGTCGATATCACGTCCTCCTTCTTGATGCTCGTCAGCTCACTCATCTCGCTGCACACATGAAAGGGCACAAGCTTCACTCACTGCCACTGCTGTTAGACATTGAACGCAGAAACAACCTACAGCACTTCCTTCACACAGCCACTCGGAAATGATATGCGAAGTCGGAAGAGGGGCCTTTTATGCGAAGCATACTAAAATAGCCCAACCCAGCTCCTCGAGCGCGGCAGTGTCGTTACCATTGACCTTTCGTGACCTCCATGTCATACCACGTGATGCATGACGTCACAGCAGATGAAAAACGGGGGCCCAACTCACGCCGTCGCGCGAGGCGTCGTGACCAAGGATGACCACGTGGTGCGTGACGTCTCACAGCAGATGAGAAACGAGGGCCCAGCTCGCGCCGTCGCGCGAGGCGTCGCGACCAAGGAGGACCACGTGATGCGTGACGTAACGACAAAGGAGAAACGGGGCCCCAGCTCGCGCCGTCGCGCGAGGCGTCGCGGCCAATGTGTTTCCTGCTTCTGCCGCTAGGTGCGCTGTAGTGAACACGTGATGCTGGAGCGGCGGTATACAAGGGGGTGCGCCTGCCTCTGCTAGGCGTACACGGGATAGAGATGCCTCCTGGAGACAGGGCTGCTCGTTGGAATGAGAAGCAAAAGTTGCGGCGTGCTACAGAGACTGATGAAGAGCGTGAAGAACGTCTAGCCAAGCGGCGTGCTCGATATGCAACTTGGCGACAATATGCTTCGCATCTGACTAGGCTTAACCTAAGCTAAGCCTCAGCCATTTTTTGATACACATGATGGTCAAATGTTTAGGGGAATCCCCCAAGGTGGAGCAGATTTCTAATAAGGGAGTAATTACCCATTGACATCCACCCAAACGCAGCCAACGGCTACAAAGGAAAGCTATACAGCTATCTCAGAAACCTCGTAGTTAAAGAAAAATCCATCCTGGTCCGGGGTTCGAACCCGGGACCACCGCTTCACCGGAGCAGTCACTCTACC
The DNA here is from genome assembly GCF_055824585.1 of Amblyomma mixtum. Taxonomy (NCBI): domain Eukaryota; kingdom Metazoa; phylum Arthropoda; class Arachnida; order Ixodida; family Ixodidae; genus Amblyomma; species Amblyomma mixtum. The sequence continues at coordinate 20,386,379 of NC_143019.1, forward strand.
AACTGAGCTAACCGGGACGGCAAGCTTATGGTAGGGCGAGAGCGAATTGATCAATAACTCGCAATGGGAAGTGATACACATGATGTCGACATGGACCAAAACAAGAATTTGAATAAACCGGCAGTTTCAATTCACAGGGTTCCAGTGTATGCAAGATGTGCTACAGACAACACACACAAAAACACACACACCAGAGCTTGTCAGCTACACTCAAGAACAAGCAACCGGTTCTTTCCTCCTAGCTATGCTACCACATTCACTCCTAGCAACCTGTGGTGTGCATTTTCTCTCCTGTTCCAGAGTAGGCAAACAGGACCACCTAGCCTGACCATTCCCGGACTCGGCAATGATCAGCAGATGGGTTAGGCACTCACTGGATGGTAATCTGGGGCTTCTCGCCGGCCTCGGAGGGGGCCATGTTGATCATGATCTCCAGGATGGTCTCGGACCAGTAAGACCGGTACGACAGTAGACCCAGGTCAGACAGAGGCTTCTCCGGGGAACCCGTCTTGCCCTCAAACTTGGACAGCTCATAGCCTGCACGGCACATGGGGGGGGGGGGGGAGGCATTCTAGGGAGGAAACCAACTTCAAGGCAACACCCCCTTCCACACAACGTGCTTTTCAAAAGTCACACAACTTGTTGCTCTTGCATCCCTCAACAGGGTGTGAAATTTTAGTGATGGCATTCTCGCGGGGGCCGCATGGTTCAGCTGTTCTCTGCTCTATAAACAGCAGGTGACACAACTAGAAACCCATGGATGAAACCACACCACACAACTTTTTCTTTTCTTCTCTTTTTTCTTTCACAGCTGCTTTCTGAGCACCTCGCATGATCCAGAAGCAGTAGCAAGAAAGCGTGTTCTTACCACACATGCTCTTCTCCCTCAGCATGTCTGCCTGGTCTGCGTCCACACACTGATGATAGCACTTGTCATCCTATGCTCAAAACAGCACCAACAAGAGGCTTGTCGCCCAAACAAGACATGAAAATTGTCCGCCTGACTTCAAGGTAGTTAGTGATAGTTGATGAGGAAGCCAAGCTGGGAAGCCGGTGACTCAGTATGGAGCAGAACAATGCTCGTGGCGAACATGGAACAACAAAGCCTGGCACAGTCGGTGCACATTGTGTGCAGTACTGACTGCATTGACATGATTCAGCACACTGATGTGTGCGATTTGACCATGCACATGTGCATACATCTGCCTTATCAGATACACAATTGGTTCCTTGCACGAATGGGTCACAGCAGTGCTGCTGTGCAACGGTGCACCTTGCAAACCACTCTACTGACCACATGGCACACAAGCTCAGTCGGATGACTCCAGCGGGAAACATTTTGGGAAGGGATAGCCTCCCAACATTTAAAGGGACACTAAAGGCAAACTAAAGTTGGCCTGTACTGATAGATTACCATGTTATAAGGATTCATCGAAACTTTCATTGAAAACAGTTTCTGTAAGCTAGAAAAAAACCAAAAACCAAAGACAGGCGTTGCCACCACAGGCCGATGTCACGGATTAACCTCTGGTGCAATAGTCACAGCTTTTAGCGCATACGGATCACAGAGGCTCGGCTCCACCACCATTCACTTCCAAAAATCAATCACTGTATGTGCTCAGGGACAAAACAGCTGTTGGGTGTGCTACTAGGTCCACAGGAAATGGGACCAGGCACTCACTGAACTCAATCAGCAGCTTGCCGAAGCCTTTTCTCTGGTATGGAGGCAGTGTCAGGATACAGGCCACATTGTAGTCCTCCGTCGACTCCTTTTCCTGCATGGTCGGAGCAAGGGATGCATTAATTCAGGGGTCACCTGACGACCGACAACAATTCTTTCTCCGTTCCATTTGTGTGCCAGCCTCACCACTGCACTGTAAACAAGACGGTACAGACCACACACTTACAAAACCACAGAATGGCAACCTTACTCACAGGTTCAAAGCATTTTAACAACTTTAAAATGCTAAACTTGCTAAGCTGCATTCCGTAGCAGCAGTAAGTTCCAACGTTACAAAAGCCACACCTGGAAACAGCTTGCGATGATAAGCAGCTGAAAGGTTCAGAACCACCAACTGTGATATTTCAGGCTCTAACATTCTCCACAGCATTTATGATTAAGCAGCAGCCAGCGACTTTGAGGTAGCTCTTCCGACAGCACAAGGCAAGGCAGCAGCTGCAATACGCATAAAACTCTGAGATGCTAGTTTATGCTCAGTGCATACAACTAGACGGATACAAAAGAAAATATTTCAGAAGAGGTCAGCGCCAACTAGCACCAGTCTGACGTGCGAACCCCTTTACAAAGGCAATGAGTGCCGTACGCAATTTGGCGAGCTCTGCAACTAGGGGTACAATGGTCACAGTGAACCACACCAGCATATAAACCAAACTATACGAGAGTAGAAACAGAACACAAAACACCAAAATACAAGATGATGAAAAAGCAGTCACAGAATCAAATTTACACCTCACACTTCTCCATTGCGGTACATATACATCTTGCGCAGTACCATTTCAGGTCCCCTGTCTTAGCTGTCGTCTTGTTTTGTTAGTGCAAAGAAAAGGAGATGGTAATGGATGCGGCCAAACTACCAACACACTCACATGTTTTACTGACGCTGGTCTTGAGTTTCACTAAAAGATATTACGACCGACGTGAATCAGAGGTCTTCATTCAGCTAGTATGAAGAGCACAACAAATGCAGCTCTGACCGAAAGTGCCACCCAAGGAGGAGGAGAACGGCAAAGTACCTTGGAAAAGTAGCCGACGAGGTGGTAGCCACGGCTGTCGACCTCAGTCATGACGTAGAAGAGGAACGGGTCTGTGTCGTAGTACAACGTCTTGTGGTCCAGAAAACACTTGGCCAGGAGACAGAGGTTCTGCGCATACATCTGCAGCAACAGGGACCACACTCAACAAGGTCATACATGCTCTCTACAACGTACAAACACGACTAAAGCAAACAAAGCAGCTAGTGTCAATGATTCTTTGGATACTTGGCAATGAGATGGTCACATGGAATGAAAAATTCATCAGTCATCGATGCTGCGAGAAAACAAATGTACACCTGGCCAAATATTTAACTGGCTCAGGTGTTGCACGGATAAAAGCACCTTGTAAAAGGTTGCTTTTGGCTCAACCGGTAGCATATTCATGCTGTAATTTGACGCATGAGCTCGCATTTGGAGGTCTTTTTTTTTTTTCACAATATTCAAGTGGAGTACTTTCCTGTTTGAATAAAATTATTAGAAATCCGAATCGTTCCCATTTACGAAGAGCCAAAACAAGCGGCATACGCAGCAATGGTTTCTGGTCCATATGGCCTCCTCCTCTGGGTAAAATACCACCCCTTTGATGGCAGACAAGTCGTTTACCCAGAGTAAGCGCAAATGCGCCACCAGAACCATTGCTGCGTATGCCGCTTGTTTCGGCTCTTCATAGTGGCAGACGATGAATATATTTCTGATAAATTTGAACTAGACATGCAAATACTCCACTCAAACATTATATGAACAAAGAGGAACCACGAAATGTCATCTCACGCGTCAAATTACAGCATGAATATGCCAGCCATGTAGCCGAAAAGAACCTTTTAAAAGTGCATTTAACGATGCAACACCCGAGCCAGTTAAAGATTTGGTCGGGTGTACATGCATGCAATGCGTTCTTTTGTGAGACAAGGAGAGGCCTGATGCGACATCCCACTCCGTTCATGCTCTTGCTCTCCGAAAAAGAGCTAGAAAGCGAACCTTGTTTTTGCGGCCATCGATTTCGAAGAAGGAGTAATTTCCCTTGCGGTAGATCTCATTCCCGGGAGGGTGCTTGAGCGTGCATTTGGCCTGGTTGAACGATAAGGGGAAGCCACAGAGACGTCAATACGCAGCAGCATCATGAGGCAGAACAGCAAAAGCCACAGATCTAATGAACTGAAATGGAGCCATGCGACTGGTGCCAGAGAGTTTACTCACCAGGTGTCTCTTGAGGCAGGTTCGAGACTTTGTGTATTTGAGACAGAATTCGCACAGATAAATGCATGAGTTGACTAGTTCCTGAAAAAAAGAGGGCGCAAATGAGGATGTAGAGCGAAAGGAGCTGTGGTCCTAAGTGATGTGCAGAAATCTTTTCAACACAAATGGTGCACATTTTCTGCTCATGTAGATGATGTAGCACAAGCATAATGAAGTCCTACCAGTTTGAAACACTGGTAAGTGTGTTTTATATGTATACCCTGTACAGTCTATCACACTTGTCTGAGTGCTCGGAGCAAATGAATTGAAATCTTTTCGAGGCTGCTTTGCAAGCGGTAAGGCGCTGGTGCCTGTGCGTTCACGTCTCTATTCAGCTGCTCTCCAGCGCAAGCATTATCAATGAAAGTCAATACCTGCTTCATAATTTCTCTTCATTCCCCCCGAACTGCACCTTTCCAGCGCTCTAGACAAGTGTGATCGACTCTGTACATGCATGCAAGGCCCTAAATAGGCAAAAAAAAGTGATACAGTCTTACCCCCTCCCCCGTCAATGTTACTCAAAGTGAAAAGACTAGCCACAATAATCCACCTTGCACGGAGTGGTTTCTCACTATATAGTGATCGTGCACAATGACCGTTTCCGAGAGCTTGAAAACACATAACCACCGTGTACTGTGCGACATCAGTGAATGTTAAAGAACCCCGGATGGTCAAAATTTCCGGAGCCCTTCACTATACGGCGTCCCTCATAGCTTGAGTCACTTTGGGACGTTAAACCCCCATAAACCACAAAACTTTGCACATCGCCTTCCCACAGCTTTCCAACATCTTGATACTGTTTCAGCAGCAGTAACTAATCCAACAAATGCTGTGCATGTCAATGTATGCGACTACAGCCAGCAATGTCAAAAAGTAGCCTGTGAGAGTTTTCAAGTCTACTAAGGAATCCGCACTGCAGGTCTTGGGCGTGGATTCCGGTGCTGGAAGAAGACAGAGGGGAACCCGTACGTGTGGGTACGGAGAGAAGTACCATGGAAGAAGACGGAGGGGAACCCGTACCTGTGGGTAAGGAGAGAAGTACCACGGCCGGATGCGGTTGCGGCCCAGCTCAATCATCTCGATGTTCTTCATCCGGGTCACGATGTCGTCATGGTGGGCCACCATGCTGCCCGTCGACCGGGGACAGGGTGTCGAGGAGTCCTGAGAGTCCTGCGTGGCCACCACCGGCGGAGAGGGCTTCGCAAATAAACGTGCTAGTCCAGACTCAGAACGTGGCCACCTCTGCGAGTGGCAGACTACGTCACAAGTCTTTGACACGGGCTCAAGCCTTCTTTTAAAGCATGACGCGCAAGATCTGAACCACGAGTCTATGAGCTATCAGGGACAAGTGAAAAAGTGAAAAGGAGAACACAGACCAGAACACAAAAACAAAGATAATAACTGAAGCGCAGGAAGCGCAAACACGGTTCTCCAACAAGTTTAAAAAACAGCACCCCGCACTTCTGTAAGCTTTGAAGCGATGGAAAATCCCGTGCATGTTTGGTCTCCACATTTGTACAGCGCAAAAGACGGAGACAAAAAAAAAAATTAAGGTGCACTTATGTCTCCTTATGTGCAGAAATGTAAATGCATTTCTAGCCCCCCCCCCCCCCCCCCCCCCGCACGGGTACCCCTTCTTCTGTTACTTATAGTAATGTAATCAGTCATCAATGGTAATTATTTAATTATGTTTAAATTAAATAACTATTGTCAATTAATTCAGTTTATCAATTATTAATCACTTAACTTCATTATTATTTTGATTGTTCACTCAATTATGGAGGAATTACTAGTGATTCACCAATTTCGTGAATTACCAAAGTATGAAATTCATTGCCTTACCATTCCATTATTTCATTTAGTAATTTGGTCATTAAAATTTCCACTCAAATCATTATTAATCATCACAAATCATAATTACACTCTCACTGGATGACTGATAGTTCATGAGGACACGCTCTGTCCACACTTCCTGTCCACGCCTCACTTGAGGCAAGAAATGCTTTCGCATTAAAGGGACACTGAGGAGAGCACTATTAATATATTTTTTATAGCAAAATCCGATAGTTCGGCATGTCATGGCTTTGTTGCCACTTGGCCAGCAGCGAAAAATGCATTTATTTCTAAGAAATTTGGATTCGAAGTTGAAAAGGTTTTTCCCGCCGCTGTGATTCAAACTTGGGATTCGGCTATGACGACAGAGGACTAAGTGACGTGAAACATGACGTGATGCAGACTCCGTGATTTCTGGCTGCCAGCAGTGCGGCCTAGCAGCAGCCGAAAAGAAAGCTACCGCCGGCCGCACGTTGAAGGCATCTATCGGCTATTGCGGCCGTCGCTACAGTCGCTTCGCTTACGTTTGCACCGGCGTTTTGCGAGCGTTACGATGGATCTCGTTCTCGAAGTCGTCAACGAAGTTCTCGCAAATAGACACCTTTAGCATACCGTGTACCTTGATACCGCTAGCGGAATACCGGGAGCCCGCCTAACGCCGGCGAGCAGGCGCTGATTGGTCCCGATGCTTCAGGCGAGCGCGTAGCTGCCCGGCACGTGGCGCCATCTGGCGACGTCAAGGAGATTTGCGCATGCATTGGCTGCGCCTCAGTGATTTGTGCTTCTCGTGTCCTAGCGTTGCTAGAACCATTGCTTCCAGCAACACTGTTTTGTTATATGACGCCATCACGCTTGTACTTGCGAGTTTGGCCTGTGGCGGCGATACCTGTATTTTGGTTCTTGCTCTTTTCTACGTTACAAGAGCTTTGTTGTCAGTATGAGTGGCATTTTTGTAATCAGGAGCTGGTATTCTGTCGATACAAGCCAACTTCAATTTCTCCTCAGTGTCCCTTTAAAGGCGACACAAACCCGCCTCTTTTTGTCCTCGAGAAGTTTCACTTCCCTCAATTACCTTTGCAACTCAACTGTACAGTTTGCATTTCACTGGGTCCCTATGGTACAGTGCAGGCAAAACAAATGATAACACACACACACACACAATGCACGAGCACCACTGACCCGAAACATGTGCTCCTGCAGTGTGCATGTAGCAATCGCACAGGATACATAAACTAAGACTATAAGCATAGTTCTGCTTTAGCAGAACAAGGCGAAGTTAGTCAGTGGGCTTTCAGAATGTGTAGGCATGCGTGTGAACTTCTTACACACCCAGATGGAGATGGGAAAAGAAGAAAAATGGAAGGGGGGTGGACAGACAGCAAAATAAGAGAACTCACTTCGTTTTCTGTGGCAGGAAATTTCCTCTTCCTTCCAGCAGCCTTCTTTGGAGGAGCTCCATTCTGCAGAGAAGGGGACGACATTCAACGATCCGACACTCGACCTTCCTTTTGCTCTTTTTTTGTTTCGGTTAGTACAGTGGAACCTCAACGGTAGATTTCTTTTTCAAACGTGCAGAAATTAACGTATTTATTTGAAAGAAAGTATGATCCAAACTGTCCAGTTCTGAAAAATTAACTGTTTAACAAAGTACAAACCAGTTCGTTGACAGCAATGGCGAAAGTGACCAAGATATTATTCGTTTTTTTTTTTCAATGCTTCGCCCCTTCGCACCAATGTAATGCGGGGAAGCCACCGCGCAACTGACTTGCAGCATTTTTGCTCTTCACGCCATATTCCTGTTACAAATTTGATCCCACTCGCATGTCAGCGCTGTTTTCTTCAGCCACTACAGCAAATGACAGCCATCACATCCAAGCTTTTCACATCTCGTGTCCCAGGTTCAGCCCACTCCATATTTGCAAAAGTTCGGTTGGTCACTAAACATATTACATGACCAGAATTTGTCAAAATTTTGGCCATAGTAGCCAGGAAATTGTATTGCCCAGGAACTTAGTAACCGGGAGAAAAAAGTTTATCAGCATAGGGACAGTTTTAATGCCTGCAATTTTCAGCGCATTAACTAGGAAATCGCATGAAGTGGAAGCACATCAATGAGGTTCTATTATTGTACTTCAGTATACCTAATGAAGCCAACTGTCACATGACCTCCCAAAAAGTGCTACAATGCCCCATTGCTGAATATAATTGCATTCCAGGAACACAGAGAAGATATGCTGTTATGCTGAAACAAGCAAGAAAGCCTTTTCTGCTCAAAACTTGTAAAACGCCATGCTTGATGGCATACCTTGCCTCAATGACCATCAGAAGAAAGTAAAAACAGAATGTGCACTTAGGCCGAATCTCAATGCAGACTTTGTCAGTGCCCAGCAAAGAGCACTCTATAAGGAACAAAGTTCCTTTTTGTCACAAGAGCATACAGTAAACACATGCCCCCTGTAAGCTGACCTCTAAAAGCAGGTTAATGAAATATTAGATAAATATGACTAAATGACACCACCTCAACCATAAGCAAACACAAAATGCCAGCTGCGCTAACCTTGAGTAGTATATTCAGGTATGTTAAACTACGAACGCTGAAGTTAAAGCAAAGGCTACCGTAAGAAGTGGCTGCAAGCACACAACTCTTACGGGACAGCCTTGATCCTAAAGAATCAAAACCAATCAATCGAACTGGATGAGAGCGCTTCCTTGGGCCCAATTGGTACACAGGCAATAAGGTGAAAGCACGTAATAGACAACGAGATAATTTTGTCACCCACACGAACTCTCGTTACTTCAGTAGCTGCTACACAACAGCCAATGCTCTCTGATGGGTGATACGACATGTCTCAGAGCAGCAAATGTGTGCTTCGTTCCCATGCCACTTCCATGCTGCTATGTGACAGGTGCCTCAGCCTCCCGACAGGATAACACAACAGAAAACCGACAGTGCCACTGAGAAATCTGCCAAACTAGCGCTCACCTCCTTGATGGCTTTGCTAACCTCGGGCGTCCTAGCTTTCTTGCTCCAAACTTCAGAGTTCTGCACACAAGGGAGGTCCAGATAAGGATAAAGAGAGATGGGCAAACAGCAAAGTACGGGGTGCACTAGGCGCCGACCATACACAAGAAGCAGAGAAGCCAAAGCCAAGACGCGGCGATTTACTACAGCGTCCACACGAGCCTGTGTTAAACAGTGTGTGCACAATAAAGGTCACAGCACCCCATCGATCCATTTCTTACAAGACAGGAGTGATAGGTGAGGCAACAGTTGTTAGACAGGTTTCGCAATTAGTAGTAGCACTAGCCACTATGGGTATTTAATTACATTCTACATCTAGTAGTGTGCCCTGCAGTAAAATCTTTCAGTGTCTCAAAAACACTGCAAATATGAGAAGCAGACTAGACAACATGCCTCTGCAAACTTTTTTTTCACACCTGCTTACTGCTAAGCTTTGCCAAGCCTGAGATTCCACCAGCACAAAATGTAGCACGAAATTCCTTTTATGAGCTTCACAAACAGCAAGCTGGAATCAGCAGGCACATCCTATTCATCTAGCTTTCAGTATAACCCTTGATCAAGGTAAGAGCTGTATAGGTACCAATTATAGCCTACTCTGGCTCCAAATTCATTTTGCTCTCAGAGCGAGATACAAAGGAAAGGCTTAACAAGGCGACATTTAGCAGTCAGCAATCATAAAGAACCAGCTGGAAAAGGGTAAAGAAAGTTGCCCTGCTGTATGAGCTAAGCATGAAACAAGCAAAACGTGTACAAATAAAGCAGAAGCTCATTTTCGGTGCAAGCAGTCGCCGTGTGTAACTGCTGTCGTACCTCTTTGACAGCGACGGATGGGGGTGGTTCACCGGGCGATTTCTCGGCCCATGATTCCGAGCTGGCCGCGGGGAGGGCCTTTTTCAGACCATACGTGAACAGAACAGAACCAGGGAGCAAAACAAACAGGAGTCAAGCAAGGAAGGGCACCAAGGGGGGGGAAAAATCATTTTTGAACATAAAAACAAAAAACAGCAGAATAGGAGAACAACAAGTAAAAGAATGCCAATTGTGTCAAATAGGGAAAAACCTGCTACTACTGCAAGGTCTCTCGTGACCACGCTCCTCTCACAGATTTGCCTCGGTTCACTTACTTTGAACTTTCCACAGCATGTTACTGCAAGGCTGAAACTGCTTTTGTGGCTTGAATCTCTCAACTGCCTAGACTGTCGTTCAATAGTAAGCATGCAGTTTCCAATGCGACGTCTCATGGAAATTTCAATAGCTGTGAGAGCGTCGTTGCAGCCTGTCCATGCAAGTGCTCGCTCAATAACAAAAAGTCAACCAAGAAAAAGATTGCAGTCAATCCGAAAGACAGTGTACAGTGGCCAGGACTGGGATACCTGACACAGTGTACGTGCTCTCACACGGGTGAAAGCTGCAACGTTACTCTCTCGTTTTGGCGAGCCTTGCTTGGACTGCTCTGAGCATGTTGAAGACCAGACATAAGCCAGAGCCAACCAGCAGCTATCATATCACAAGTCTTCCAGACCGTTCCCAAAATCACATCAAGCCAATCCTCCAAGCCGGATTGCTCACACAAACAGGTGTACAGATCCAAATGGGTCCAGACAATAAGGTGCCTAGCACCCTGCATGCAATGCCTACCAAATTTCTCGTGACACCAAAGCACTGCTCTAACTATTCACACCACTTGTGCTCGCAAGAAACGAGGGGTCTCGCTGGTTACCTCTTTAATCGCGCCCTTCGCTTCTGCTGCCGGTGACTTCTGTGGCCAAACGTCCACCTGCAAATTGCCATCAGGCTTTCAAACACCCAGAAGCACTGTTAACGTCATCACACAGCCATTCTTTAAAGTCATGCAAGCTTGAATAAACGCAACGCTCTGTCTGATGCCACCCTTTAAAAGTACTCTTCTTACACGTTTTTACCACAGCATCTCTTTTCAAGAGCCCAGCACCTGATCGGCATGATGCAAAAGCACACAGCATGTCTCGGTAGATGGCGCCAGTGAACACAACATCAACTTAATGTAGCAGCAATACAGCTGTTTTATACTTACACGAGCATTTCGTCTCTAGGGTGACAAAGAAATCACCAAATCAGTTCTCAAACATGGTCAGGAGTGTTTGCGTGCATAGGCAAACAACGGCGAGTCCAAGTGACCATGCTAGCACAACTCTGTATACTACATCAACATGGACTCAGATTTACATCTAGACAACAACAACAAAAAAGGAAGGACGCAAACACCGTATAGACAGGACATTCATCCATCACACACACTGGGCAGGGCCCAATGTTGCTATGGGAAGTCGCTGTCGAAGGTAAAAACTTCATGGGCTCCTTTATGGGCACCCAAAGTGCTTGAAATACAACATGCACTCATAGGAATGAGTGCTGGAAAGACACAGTCATCGCCGAGAACCTCAAACATATACGCACAACTACGCCGTCCCCTCATGAGCAAGAGACGTGTCTTGAAGCTGACAACTAGCCAGCGACCTTCAAAGACAGAGGCTGAAGGAAGTTAGGTTGACGACTCCAATAAATGTTAATTTCGTTTAAAAATGGCGTCATCCTACACAGATACTCCATTGCGATGACAATAGTAAATGATGGGACATCTTTTTTTTTTTTTTACTTACTGAAGCACGAGACCGTTCCTGAGGTAGAAAAGAGGCAAGGTTGAGAGCGTTAGAGAACTCACAAGACTGCTCGCACATGCGAGAATAGGCGATGATGTAACAAATAGCACGATTAGGAAACCGGAGATCATGGAGGCCAATTCCAACAACACAGCCTTGTACTTACACGAGCGGATCGGCGGTCCTAGGATGAAATAACGACAATAATGAAACTACAAATCTTTTTTTTTCTTAAAGGTCCGTTTGAAAGCCTGCAGTTTTACTTACACGAGTCGATCTGCGATCCTGAGATGAAAAAGTGCCAAGGAAGAAATTGTTTTTCCTTTAAGGCGTAGTTCAAAGCACTAACGCTACAGAATGCACACTACAGGAGACGGCAAATCAGGGTACGAGCAAGCTTGACCTGGGCCACCCCTTTACTTACGCGAACAGGACGACGCTCCTAAACAAACAGTAACCAGATTCACAAATCTCCAAGGGTTGCCTCCAACTCCTAAGCAATGAACATGGCTTCAAATTACTCAATAGCAAGCGATAGTACTCGCTCGATGGTGCGAACGTAAGTCTGAATGGCACAGCCATTTTACTTACACGGGCCGATGACGTAGAGGGAAGGTCCTAAAATTGCACAAGAGCAAGCACACCACAAAGTCAAAGATCCTCTTTCTTTAAAAAAAAAATAAAATGAAAAGCAAAAGGCTAATCACGAGATGTTTTGTTATGCTGCATGCCACTACAGGCAGGGAGAGGGAAGAAATTTCTAAATATTTACCATTTTTAGATATCTATGAATATTTACAGCAAAAAAAAAAAAGGAAGACCAGAGCAAGGACTGTGCAATGGGATGACCCAACTATTTCACAAGTTTTCTTCGGAATTTCTTTGGAGGAGAAATTCTAGAGGCCCGTGTACTGTGCGATGTCAGTGCGCATTAATGAACTCAGGTGGTCGAAATTTCCGGAGCCCTCCACAACGGCGTCTCTCATAGCCTTAGTCGGTTTGGGACGTTAAGCCCCATAAACCAACCAACCAACCAAACGTTCAAAAGCATCTCAAAGACAAGATCAGCCTTGTATGGGAACCACGGCTCACCGTCTTGGAGCCATTTCATTCCGACTGCACAGCCCGCGTCTTTACTTTCACGAAGTAGGAGCCAGTGGAAATTGGTCGGCAAAACAACTACGAGGCAGGCTCAAGGCACGAGCATGGGGACTCACCACCGATGTTGCAGCGAGCAAATCGGGGGAGCAGGGCCGGGAGCCATTCTTGACGTCCTTGAGCGGAGTCTTGTTCTCCTTGCGCGGAAGCTGCAACTTCTTTATGTCCAGGCGCTCAACTGTCACCCATTCGTCTAGCCGCTTGTTGTCTGCAGCGCACACAAAGCAGCCAACGTTAGCGCCAGCGTCATCATCCCCAGCGGTCTGAACAGACCCACTGTGGGGCCTCACAAGAGGGTTGGAAATGTGTACCAGTGTAAGGTTAAAAAAAATTACGGGGTGGTGCTTAATTATCGTTATGCAATGACAACGTATCCGCATTAGATCTTCTTGCTTTTAACTGCTTCTCTTCTACTTCTAATCTCTATGTTCATATTTTCTTCTGTGTGTTGCCATATGTTTCTTTGCTCGTTACATGTTCTTTGCTTAACTTTTTTGTCGAGTCATTCGTAGTCATTTTCATTTTTGTCTGAGTGATTACCAATTTTAAAAAGTTTTTTTTGAAGGGGGTTGGCAGGTGCCAAATGGCACCTGCCATGGTTGACAGGTGATGTTTGGCACCTGCCAACCATGGCAGGTGGCTCTTTTGTGTACCAACCGTGACAGGTGGCAAGTGTACACCACACAATGCCACCGGACAACCGGACACTTTTGGGGCTTCTAATCTTAACGCATTAAAACCAGCTCAATGCAGGCAGAGCTGGGACGTTCATCAACAGCACCTGTACAGTATGGCTGCCACATGTTGTGTAAAACAAGCCACGCGCAGAAAGGGAAGGTACTCACAATCGATGAAATGAACATAGTAGAGGCATTGATTGTCAGGAAGTTCCTTGATACTCAATATCTCTGCGAGAGCTGAAAGGCACACAACAGAGGAAGCATGTGAAGACATTCCACAGACATGCAGCCGTCGTTTTCCCGATATGAAGCATTGACGGCTGTGCGGTCCGTTTATGCTTGGCCAATACTGGCAGGTGATAAGCACCTCAGAAGATCACAATGAATATATTGCTCTAGCTCACAAAGCCCAAACGGCTGTTAAGGGCTTAAGCTTTCCCCTGTCAGCAGCTTTAAGCATGAGCTTGCCTAAGTTAAATATGACTGCCACTGCAGAGTGAAAGGATCATAGACACCTAATTTTAGTTGTGTGTTTTCTTTTCCAAAAAATGATAGATTATACATTAGAATGCACGATTTACCACATGGTATTCATCTATGATTGTTAAATAATCTATAATCGAATTTCTTCTTGATGCTGTTCTGGCTTCAGCAACCGAATGATACCTGTGACATGCAAGGAGTGTTTAGGCCACGTGAGGTGCGAAAAAACTGCGATGTAACGGCTAATACACAGTTTTAACTCCCTGCAACACTTAAGCCAGCCTGCTTTCAAGACAACAAACGATGTATCAACGATTATATTGTAGTTTTTTCCGTGCCTCACATGACCTACACAATCCTTGCGCATTACAGCTACTGTTCAGCTGATGAAACTAAAACAGCATCAAGATTAAATTCAATAATAAATTTAGCAGTCATGGATGAATACCACAGGGCGTGTCTCCTAATATCACATGCATGATTTGAAAGAAGAAAACAGGCATTTAAATTTAGGCGTCGATGGTCCTTGAACTCTACATATAACTAGTTCCGTTCCAGGAAATTTTGAGAACTGCAGGGTCAATACAAACAAACCCGTAATATCATATTCTCCTGTTCAGGTAACTTTCCAGCAAAAGAGAACAGCGAAAATAGCAGTGCTGAATAAGGTTGGCAGCAAATGTGAATTCTCAGTCAACAGCCATTCCACAGTTTTCGAGAGTGTAACAACTCTACTTAGGTAACAACTCATTCCTATACACTGCAGCACCGAAGAAAGAATTTAGGAAGCATTAACACCTTTCTCGGCATCCAATCAAAGAAGTGCCCATTAATTGGTCCCACGAACGAAAAATGAAAATAAAACATTTCTTCTGCACGCTGTTGAAATAAAACATGAGACTGCAGGAAAACGTGATTTATTCATTCCAACTCACAAGGCAATCATGGTATTTTCAAGTGTGAGCTGCAATCTGCCTATAAAAAGTGCTTAGCACCACGCCAGAATACCATGACGTGCAGCTAACTTTAAGGTGATCCTCACAGCCATGTACTCCAAAGCGAAAACGAAAGCTGCTAAACTAACCATGCTAATTACTGAACAGATAAACATAGTGCCAAAAAAACGGGGGGGGGGGGGGGGGGGGACAGTCTATTGTCTGCAAAACCAAAGCTGCACAATACGCCTAGCAGTAGCGGTTCGGCAACAGTTTACATGAATGAAAGCAGTAAGAGGGAAGACAAAGCGAATTTGCAGCTGTCGTCTGCAAATGAAAAAAAAAAATAAAATCTGCGTCACCTCCAACGCACAGAGCAACCTTTAAACACGGGCGCACGGGTTGGCGACTCCACACTTCTTGCAAAATGAACAGCGCACTGCATAAAGCATGCAAAATAAAGCTCGATGTCTGGGCAGCGCTACGATATCGACGTAAAGGCAGCTAAACGAAAACGGCAAACCACCACTTCCTCAAGTTGCATCTGCATCCCCACATGCACGCGATAACGAAAAACGTTCACAGCTCGCAAAATATGAGGGGGTGTCATTTAGGAAGCACAGTACGCATTATTAAAACGAACTTTTTTAATGTAGTTTGAATAGACCGGAATCGAACGATTTCATGCAGCGCGACTCTCGTAGCGTCACCTAGCGTGGCGGTGCCAAGAGCAGACGACGCGGCTACAAGCAGACTACTTTGCCATTTCCTTCGTTTTTTTTTTTTATGTTTCATAAGCACCGAAGAACCTCCAAACACTGCTTCCGAACAGAACAAGCCGTCTGTAACACCGACACGGTATTGCGCTTTCAGTACGGTGCGCGAGATGCATTCGCAACAGTTACCGCCACACCAATTCCTTTCCAACGGCACACAAGACGTCCATGGTCGCATGAACGCGAGCTACGCTCAGATCATAGCATAAACTGACAGCCAGCTGAAATCGACGATGTGGACAGCAATCATCAGTCACTCTCGCTTGAGAAACGACGAGCAACTTACGCCAGTCGTTACTGTTCCTCATGCGAACGGGCATCCGACATCCCTCAGTGACCTGGGGCTGGAATTGAAACCACACGTAAGCGTGACAATCGGGAACGTAACAGAGGTAAGCGTCGTCACTGTGAGTACACAGCAACTAGATCGGGATCTGGGACTCGCTCCCATGCTCGTGTTTGAAGCGAAAACACAGAACCACCACAGCGATCGCGGTACACGTGCGAGGCATACAAATGTCAACAAAATCGCCAGCGCCCCTATGCGGCGCTGAGAAATCCAAAATGGCCGACTGCCAGTGATTCAACTGCGGCGAAAAGAGGCCTGCGCTAAATTGGCGCCGAGGATCGCGGGCCTATGATGCACGTCTTCGGAGCCCTTGAGAGCTTATGTGCACGTTAAAAATGAAGGGGGGCTGGTGAAGTGCCGACATACCGTAGATTCGTTTGAGTTTTCATGATCAGTTGTGTCCTCGGTCATGGTGGGTCACAAACGAATGTCGAGCCACCTTCCCATTGGTTCACAAGTCAAATTTCAACACTGAAAATAAAGACAGCTTTCTTTTGCTGTATTCTAATTTTATTAAATCTAACTTTCAGGTTTAAAAGTTTAAGTGTTAAATTCAACGAGATGCAGTAAGTTCTTTCAAACGTTAATAGCATGACGTTGCAATGCGCAGCGATGTCGTCATTATGACGCATATCTGTACTACGTGATGAGTCATCGTAGTAAAATTGCGCGGCCACAATCCTATAACCCAATAAGCGGGAAAGGTAGCAGCTGCTGCATGGTTTGACAAGGACACAGTTCTAGGTGTGATCATTTGCGCTGAAGGCCTTCAAAAGCTCACTAAAGACTAGCGCTTTACTGTGACGTCGACGTTGCGTCACAAACATGTTGTTTTTGTCTTATGCGTAATCGCTGCTGATTTTCTCTAAATTGCTGAAATAATTTGCTCTCGAAGTTCTGCTGTCATTTTATTTGCATATTTGCTATCTATCTCAGACCACAAATAACGTGTCAAACGACGTAACGAACAGTATGGCAGCCTCCAGCAGTAGTTCGTCGTGGTAAGTGGGCTTGAATGTTCTAGCAGGTTCTAGGGCTTTCTGGCTGCGTCTCTGATAGCGATCGCGACGTTAATCCACGCTGCTCTTCGCTGCTAGATTTTCAAATATTCACGAAAGTTGTAGTCGACCAAAACAACGTGAACTATGGCGGAGAGGTCGGAGCTGTTTGCCTCGGACCCCGACTTCTGCAAGCGGTGCGGGGCTGTGCTGCCGCTTCCGGGCCACGACGACTTCGTGGTGTGCAAGTTGTGCGGCCTGAAGATCAACGTGCGGTGCTTCGACGGCCTCGAGACGACCTCCACGGTGGTCTTCAACGACCGCGCTGTCGCTCTCAAGAAGGCCGCGCCTGGGTCGGGTGCGAAGCCTGCCGGACCGATGGTCGACCGCAAGTGCTCGCGGTGCGGCCATGAGGGCATGACGTACGCCACGCTGCAAACGAGGTCCGCCGATGAAGGACAGACCATTTTCTATTCGTGCCCCGAGTGCCTCTTCCAGGAGACGGAGAACTCGTGAACGAACCAGCGAAAGTTCCGCGCCAAACACTTGTGCGCGTTGAACACGTGCGCGGCGGTCTGTGCTGCAGTTTTCGCGGGAAAGTGGTGTGTTGCGGCGAAGCTTGCTTCCCTAGAAACTCCAGCTCTGAACACGCGTTAGTGCTGGTGCTGTGTGTGACCGGCATCGAGGGAACGAAGTAATGTTGAATACGCCGTCTCGAAATTCACGTTAGTAAAAAAAAAAAAAAAAATATTCGCGTATTACGTCGTCATTAGAGCGCGCTCCTGAAACATTCATGCTGTTTCCCAGTTGTGGAAGCAAGACCGGAGAGGTTCGGGAACGAATCACTGCAAATTAATGCAATGGGTATTGAGAAAGTACTCGCCTGCTGAAATTAGCGTTTCTTGATGGGGAACTCGGCAAGGTCTGCATTTACGGGCGTGATGTGAAAATGAGTAACCTCATGGCCGACATTCAGGATCATCAGGTGAACTGAATTTTACACTTTACCTGGCCCTAGATACCATAGTTTACTGGCTTCGTCGAATTTGTCTCCCATTCAAGACTGCACAGTAGCGAGCGCAAAATGTTTGTCACTACTTTTTGGCCATTGCCATTTTTTTTGTCAAAGCCATTCAGGCGTTAGAGAAACGACTACAGTACACCTGACTGGCTCCAAGTGATCAGCCTGGGCCAGTTGTGAACCACTCTCGCAGTGGATGTGCTTCGATAGTTTGGCCACAATTTGCTGGTACCACACCGCCACTAGGTAACAATTTTTAGCGCTAGCAACTTGCTAGTTTGTCGTATTGTATAAGCACAAAGCAAAATGGCAGCACAAACGTTCTGCATGCTTTCGTAACAGTTAAAAGAGAACACAACGTTTGTGTATAAGCAATACTGATGTCTGTGTGACCTAAACTGTGCAATGTTAGCTTGGCATGCTTGTAGAATGTTATAGGAACACGACAGAACACATCATTGTGTCAAGTCAATTTGGGCACCTTATCATGGCGGCATAAGAGGTTGAAACATGCGTCCTTTTAACCTTTGATGTTTGAGTGCGATCTTTGTGTTGGTACATGAGGCACAAAAGTGCAGTAAACACGGACCAAATGGAAACAAGAGCAAAATTTTTATTGCATTCACTGATTTCATGTGATCACATACGTTCGAGCGATGTATAGAATAGAAATATTGATTTCTACTGACACTAACAATCAACATCATAAACAGGAAAACAAATGCTGATCAGGACATCGATCAATTCCTTTCAGTGTATAGTAACAGAACTTCGACAGATGCTTCGTTATGATGAAGGAAACCTGATGATGTGCAACCTGTATATGAGAACACACACTGGGTGTGCATCTCAACTCTTGCTTCAGGAATACGAAGCAATGTCCTTTTTGAGACACCGTAATCATTTACATCTGCAGCAGAAAAAGATTAGCACAAGGTATTGGTGACTGGTGTGCGCTGCGGTTCACGAAAGCGGCAATAATGAGAACAGCCTCAGTCCTGCGGAAGGTTCAACAGGAAGTCTGCACTTGCTAATAATTTTTTTTTTTCCACCCAACTGGTCATCGATCACTTGTGTTAATCTTTCTCCGCTGAAGATATACCGGTATCATATATGATTAACAGTGTATGCTTAGCCAATGAGTGTCATGAACACAGAAGCTACAAACTTGACAGATCTTGCTCTGCAAATAAGATTTACAACACTGTAGCTGTAGAAGACAGTTAAGCCTGACAAAAGATGTACGCATACATATTTCCACAATCAGCGATTGAAACAATGCTGCTCAATAGTGGCCCACATGAAACTGCATATAAAGCTAACAACACATAATAGATAAACATTTTAGTTCAGTACCCAACATAGACTTACTTGTAGCACACGTGGTTAAGCACCAATGTTGTATTTCATGCTGCATTTTTCACATTTTAAACAGGACAAGCTGACGAGCTGTAACAATACTGTGTGCATCAGACCTTGGAAGATGGTGAGAGACCTTTTGAGATGGAGCATGCAAACTGGATCGAAAAGGTGCTTTACAGTAAAGAGATGGTACCTGAATCAAAAAGTCCTTTCAAGTAACAATCAACCTGAACCTAAAAAAAATAACATAATTAACAGGTCCCAATTGGAAACAACACAATCCTGCTTTTCACGTATAAGCATCTTCAACAAAAGCCGTCGCCCAAAAAGCAGTCGGAGGATTGTTATTGTGCATCTCGGAAAATACACATTTCCTCTAAGTGAGCATTACTGTGACAGAAGACTGCAGAGAAGTAGTTTTTCTGACAGCCGAGCGATGCTCGAGAAATTCAGTATTGAGTCACACCAGGGCCTCAAAACTTGCCTCAAGACAGAGAAGCCACAGATGAAATGTCAGTAGATAAGGAAACAAGGAATTGAAAAGTTTAAAATATTTTCATATAAATAAAAAAGCAGGCCATATTTCAGCCCTTCCGGACAGCAACAGTTTTGTACATATCGTGTGCCAACTTGTTTTGTATCGCTTGCCACAATCGATTCTAATGGCAGGAACCATTCAGGATCCACGGGACCTCGGTTCAACCTTACTAAATATTTCAGAAAAACCTATATTTCATTTCTGTACATACCAAGCTTCACAACTAATTCAATAAGACCTGAGTGAGTGCTTTGACTTCATGCATAACTACCAGGGTCCAACGGACCAGGTCCACTGGACTCAGACTCTAGAATAAGCCCTAGAGAACAAGTGGGCTTTGTGCAGCCCACCCAGATCACAGTTCGCACTTTTAGTTTAAGATAAAGAATCTAGCAGGCAGTCTTCATCACAGCAATTGTTTAAGCCAAGAGACACTGCTAAGAAAAAAAATTACATAAATGAAAAGGGTGCGGCGTAAATGGAGGACGTCTTGGAAGTAGTTCTGCAAAGGCCATTTGATGGGACGACAATGCTTGCCATCAGTTCTTTGCGCAATAAAGCGACGAAAAGCTGTTCACTCTTCTTCGCTCGAGCTTGAACTGCTGCTGCTGCTACTCCACCCTTTCCAGCCATGCTTGTGCTTGTGCTTGAACATCTTCTTCGGCTTGAGCTGCACGCGCAATGAAGAAAGGCGAGAGCTACTTGATGGCAGCCCAGTAACCTCGGCAATAGTTGGTCAGCAACCATGATGGCTACGACCAAAATGTACAGCTGGAAAGTGCAGGTTAATTTATTAATTTGGGGAACTTGCGGCCTCCAGGGAGTGCCAAGATGTTGCGTAGCTGGCAGTTTCACAGTTCACACCTGTCAAAGCACAGTAATAGCTACAGATGAGGCCCTAGGCAAACTATTAGAGAAGAAGCGGGATGACTCCAGTGTTCCAAGAGTCAGTGTAACGATTCTAGTCTCGAGAACGCCTGCGTCCCCAATGATCTGGATTTCAAGCGAAGAGCACAAATATTTCTGTAAGCAAAAATTTCAACATGAATAATTTAAATGGAATTTAGAGCTTGTTTATGTGCCTTCAAACTTCAGGCAAATAAAAAACTATACTGTTCCAATACTTCCCACAGTAAATGGAGCTTGTTGCCAGAACTGCAACTTGCAGTTGCAAAGTATGCTCACGTTTCATCTAGTACTCATTTATAGTCGATGTGAGGGTTGAATACATTTCATGACTGTAGTACTACTTCGTAGTTGAGGTGAGGGTTCAATACATTTCATGGCAATAAGAAACCGATAATTGCATAGTTTCTTTTCTCCGTCGCCATCGTTCTCATAATATTTTAGAGTTTATTTTTTTTTTTCTAAAACACGCACGGTATCTGAGGCTGGAATTCATGACCAAAGGGTCCAGAATGACAACAAGCAAAAATAGCACAGTAGGCCACAAGCTCTTATGTTGCACTTGCTGATGCTTGCTTGCTTTATGCAAAAAAAAAAGGGGGGGCAATGAAAGTAGTGGTACGTGGTATGCGGGGGTTCAAATCCCCCAAATCTGTGGATGGGCTCTGAGGGACGCCATTGTGGAGAGCTCCGGATTAATTTCTACCACCTGAGGGTTCCAATGCAATGCCATTTCACTTCAACTATTAACGTCCACTAGCCAGCATTCAATCTCACATCCTTGGCCTGGGCAGTCGAACGCCAGAGCCACTAAGCCACCATGGGGAGTGCCGAAGGAAGAGAGAAGCAGCTTCCAGCATAACTTGACATGCAGGCTGACTGTATAGTTTGTCTGTACAGTTTTCAAATGAATGAGCATGTTTCCCTAGTTAAAACCTTAACTGCCAACAGCCACAGACTGCAGAGCATGTTAACTAACCTTCTTCGCCAAGGCCGCAGTGCCAAGGGCTGCAGCGCCCACAGCCAGACCCGTGCCCAGGGTCCCAGCACCAATGGGAAGCGGCATACTGGACTTGGGCTTGTATCCATGAGACTGCACACGAGAGGCAAGGCAGACAAATGTCACGCATACAAATTAAAAATTAACCAACGGCAAGCAGCGTTCGTTGAAGAGGCAAAAAAATTATCAAGAAACCTATTGTCGAGTTGAAAAACTGCACAGGCAGTCAAGAGTTCATGGAACACAATATTAGCGAGAAACAAAAATATATCACTACCACCCTTTGCACATATGCAGGCCAAGCCTCGGAGTGTGAATTTTATGAAGAACCGTTCAATTTCAAGTAGGGCGACCCAGGCATGAAGAAATTGAAATATAGGCAGAAATCGTATTCCACATTCTGCTCTCAGCCCCCCCCCCCCCCCCCCCCCCCCCCCCAAAAAAAAAAGTTTGCAAGCCAAGCAAGAAAAACAGAGATAAATATGGCCACCATAAAACATTTACAAGCCCATAGTTTTTGCTGTGTGGCGACATCTATCAGGCGACTTCTACCGCAGCATTGTTGAGCACATGTTTAAGACACATGTACAAAAACACAAACACACGTACATGTGTGTGCAACCATCTCCGCTCCACCTTTGTGCAGTTTAATTATGTACAGTAAAACCTCGTTGATGCGTTCCCGGTTCATACAATTTTCCGGTTCGTACACTCAAAATCGCGGACATTAAAAATGTCCTATTGAGTTACACTATATGTTTCCCGGTTAATACGGAAAACCCGATTTTCCGGATACTACGTTTAAAATTTGTGGTTGTATAATACATTTATTAATCAACCGCACATGGGCAAACATACAAATGGGCCGAACGAGACGACACGCGAGGTGTTTTTTTGCGGCAGTCCCCGCCGTGGTGGCTTTTTTGCGATGCACTGCAATAATCAGCTGCCGCGGTGGCTTCCCCACAATACTTGGGTGCGAAGGGAGAAGCATCCAAAAAAAATGAAAAGGAAAAGATTTTGGTTACTTTAGTCATTGCCGACGATGGGGCGGATGCGCTACGAATTTCCTTCAGCGATAAAGACAGCGCGAACACGGACTGAACTCAGCGATCACTGAAATAAGAAATGCCAAATGACAGTTTTTACGTGAAATTGTCAATACATGTTTTTTTTTTACCTAATTTAACAGCTACATTTCTCAGAATTAGGCGGTTTGGATCATATGTTTTTCATATAATAGGTTTTTGCCTGCAATTAAAAAAAAACACATATCAACGAGGTTTTACTTCATCCTCATCAAGTAGCCCGATCTACTCATTTGTTTTCATTTACAAATAAGTTAAGCCAGTACCACTTAGCATACATACATGCACGCAAGCAGCATCCCTCTATCAGTAAGTCTCTGAGACTTGGAGTTTCAGCCGTCGTAACAGACCAGATGGCAGTTTCATGCACTATGGCAGGATGCCTCTCTAAAGATATGTAAACATAGCATAAGAGTCCTTTTACGAGCAAGAATGGCTTTCAACTTATTGGGAGGCAAAAGAAAGAACTACACAGCTAATGCAATGCCATTTCGGGCTGCCACTTCAACTATTCAATCTGGGATGATGGGAAGATGGTATTTGTCTTGAAAGCAATATCAAATCAGGGAAGGGCCATTAGCTGTTTGATAAAGAAGCCACATTACTACACACACAAGAGAGCTACAGTGCACACCTGGGTTCAAGCAAATTGTGATCGAGAGCCAACCTTACCAAATGCTCTGGTCTAAAACAATGATGTTACAGCTTTTACCGATGGTGCACAATGTTATGATACTGCGATTAGCACAACTGAGCACGGCCTAACGCATTTGCGCATTGTTTCAGCAAATGCACCAGCAGAAACACCATGTTAACAAGGCACTGTAACAAGCGAGTATAAAAAAATTACCTCCGTTTTCAACCTCATACCACTGTGCACCATGACTGCACGGGACATCAAATCTTGAAACAAAGCTTGCTTTGAAGCACTGTTTCATCGAATTAATCTTTTATTCACTCTAACAGTTTAGTCTGAAGTTAGCACCATAACTACATGCACAATAGGGTGTTTAAAGGTATTAGTTTTCCAACCAGCATTTCAGCTCAACATGACAGCCAACGTAAAGATAAGAGCCAGAGATTAAATCCGCCGAGTAGTGGTTTGGTACAGTTCATTACAAAAACTTTTCAATCTCCACGAAGCAAAAAAATCCCAAAAGCCAACCCAAGGCATAGACAGAAAAATGAGCCATAACATTCATGAAAGGAGTCACACACAGCACAGGTTAAGTAGGACATGCACCTCACAAAGAACACAAGAGGTGGCAAAAAAAACAGCCAGGTTAGGACAAGTCGTGCTTGGCGATGAGCTGTCAACGCTGTGCAAGGTTAGTGGCCGCAAAGGCCAGCGAGATCAATGCAGCAGTTGCCATATGCGCGGCAACGCATGATACGCATGTGCGCCACCTTGTGGTGAAGACCGTGGGACAGGGCAGCTCCCGCGACAGCTGGCACCAAGCCCGACTTGTGACCCTAGCACAAAGACACATCAAGACGGTCAACCAACACTGAGATGACAGACAAATCACGACCCATTTCACGACCAGTCGATGAACATCCAGAACACTAGATCTAAATTGGTCTCAATGTTTTTGCAGTTACATCTGTTCATGATAGGGCACTGACACATGAAAGATATGACCTCATACAATGTGAAACTGAGAGGAACACTGAGAGCATATTGAAATTGCCCTGTATCGATTAATTACACCGTTCTTATGACGAAGAGTACACTCTCATCGAAAATGGAACTTTTATAAGATGAAAAAGGATAATAAAATACAAGTATCACCACCACTGGTCACCTTCACAAGCAAACTGCTGTGATGTTACAGTTGAAACTCGTTATAACGAAGTTGAATAGGCCCAGCGATTACTTCGTTATAGCCGTAGCTTTGTTAAAACCCGTGTTGACCAAGCGCTCAAGGGGAATCGTCATTCCTTCGTTGTATTCATTATTTCGTTATAAGCCGTTTCGTTATAACGAGGTTCGACTGTAATTCAGTACCGGACACTTTTTTTTTTTCCGAAAATGGTGCCAAAATGATCATTTAGTACCCGTGCTGCCACCTGTTGGCAAACTAAAAAATGCTTTGGACGAGCCCTACTCGCTTTAAACCGAAAACGGAGTGCGGGAAAACACACAAGTTGGACTTCAGGGTGTTTGCTTTAACACATTTGCCAACTTCTGAAGCTGACTTGAACCTAGATGCAGAAACCTAGATGCAGATCTTTACTGCAGAAACACCATCAATATGCAGTTTATCTCGCAGCTGCCATTTATAAATTGCAGCCATTCTGTCAGCTTATCAGCGACGCTTTGTAAACAGCAGAATAAGACAAAAATACTCTTTTTTTTGCCTATGAAAAACCTCTACGCATCATTGATCACAATCAATGCCACCTCCGCACAATCATCACTGTCGTTTCGGAATTCAATAAACTCGATGTTAGCACTCACAAACATTACTCTTACAGCCACGCAGGCAGTGTCAAATACTAGAAACAAAAATTGACCTCTGCTCTTTTGAACAGGACTGCGAGTGACGCATAGAGACCCCTTCTTCATTAGCTTCTGATCTACTAAAACAAAATTCAATACATTTAGAAGCAAATTAGAGAGTATGATTGAAACACTTTTCTTTTCACATCCCAGGGACACATAGTGTTCTGTTCTGTGTAGGCAAAGCAAGGTACACTAAATAAAATAACGCAAAATTAGCTTGAGTGCATTCAGCCATTTCAGCTGACAGTAGGCCGCTACTAATACTAAAACAGGAACCATACTGACAACAAATATCAGACAGTGTATCACGACAAAGTAAATTCAGAACGTTTATCACTAAACTCTGCTGCAATTTGAGAATGCCAATCAAATATGCATATCTACCCTGTGGGCATATTGTGCAAGCTAATGAACACTGAAACAACAAACATCAAAACATCCCAACACTCATGCTTCGAAACAAGAATACATGTTAGTGCACAGCCACCTGATATAGTACATGCAAACAACCAAATCAGAAAAGGACAGAAGAAAAATTTTTTTCCAGTGAAATCCTTACTTCAGCCATGTTTTTAACAGCAGACAGTGCATTCTGTGGAAAGAAATGGAAGCCAAATACAATGCTTACTATCTTTCTTTCCCCAACCTGGATGCAATAGAAGTGATATGTAGTCACTTTGTGAACAGTTAGCGATAAGAACAGGCACATACAGAGTTCAAATTTCAAAAGAGTAGCACGTACAGATGTGAAACTTGAGAGAAATTGTTTTCACAATGAATGCGCAGACTCCACTGACAAGACATTACATCTAAAAAGTCTACCAATTCATTCAGGCATGCATTGCAACACAAACACAGCAGAAAAGTCACGGTGCTAGACTGCCCAGAAAGATTAAGCAAGCGTCATTTCTTATCACAAGATGAGGTCACTGCAATGTTCACAAGTGAAATGAGATGAGCGTATCTACCATCCCGTGCTTCAGAAGTGATGTGCCTGCAAGAGCAGCGGCTCCGGCTGCCAGTCCGGCTCCCAAGCCGGTTCCCAAGCCACCCAAGCCGGAGCTGTGTTTCTGGTCCGTGGGGTGCGGCTACGAGGCCGTTCAGAGAGACGGCAACGGGAAACACAGACAACATGGACAACAAGACGGAGACAAACACAAAGGGTAGTGAGAGATAAAAAAAGAAAGCAAGGCAAACAAGAAACAACACACGGAAGTGGCAGAGGCAAAGAAAGAAAAATGGCAGCAAACACACTTCCCGATAAGTATGAAAGTCACCCAACCAATGCGTATTGTTCTCTGGGCACTGGACATGGGCAAGCGATACATCGTTTCAAGGCACTAACGTCAGCCCTAATAAACATTGTGCATCTATCTAAGGTGATATGGCTGACAGGAAGAAACGAGAGCTGTATTTGGATGGCTCAAATTTGTAACAATTCAAACACGGTAGTGGACAGTACAAAGGTCCTCTTGCCATGGATAGATTACTTCACAACTGACAATAAAAGAATTGTCTTGCCACTCTCCACAAAGAGCAAATTTAAGTTAAACATAAAAGCAAGAAAAAAATAACCCCTATTTTTTACATGCCTATTTCTCTTACCGAAATAAAATCACAAAGAGGTACGTGATCAAGTTAGGCATAGCAATTTATCTGGTTTATTAGCAGTGGTCAAACCGGTTAATGCACAAGTTCCTACATGAATTC
Organism: Amblyomma mixtum; assembly: GCF_055824585.1. Taxonomy (NCBI): domain Eukaryota; kingdom Metazoa; phylum Arthropoda; class Arachnida; order Ixodida; family Ixodidae; genus Amblyomma; species Amblyomma mixtum. Next base: position 20,413,394 of record NC_143019.1, read on the forward strand.
AAACTACTGCCATTTATCAAGAATGGGCTCATAAGACAGTTGAATTTTCAGAGACTGCTCTGCTGGAGCCGAACAGTTTGTTAATAAATAATTAACTGCATGTTCCAAAGGCATACTCAATTCATTATCGCTTCAAGAATCTTGCAGCTACCGGACTGGGTGCACGCAGAGTTGAGTGCTGAGTGCTACTTGCATACATGAAAAAACCTTCAGCAGTATGCATAACACAAGAGGCAAACATAAAAGCTTCAATGATGATTCCGCATACTCACAACGTACTGCACCCCTGCTCCATGAGCTGGGTACCCCCCAGAAGCAGCGGGATAACCTCCTCCGGGGTATGCAGGTGGCATGCCCCCTGGTGGCGGGTAGTAGCCACCAGCCGGAGGGTAGCCCGCTTGCGGAGGATACGAGGCTGTGTCACCATACGGAGATATCCGGCCTGAAGGCACTGGCATTGGCATGGGCATTGGCATGCCCATACCGGAAGACAGTGGAGCCATCTGGAGGAAAATATTTGAAGCTGCCTTCAGCCTCGAAAATAGGCGGGAAATGCCATGATCGGGCCGGCACTCTGCTACCAGCAGACATGGCATATGACTGCATGGCATGGCTGAATGGCATGGCATGGATTAGAAAGGCAACAAGAAAGGATTCTACGTAAAACTCTTCACTTAAGCCTATAATAGTAGTTGGCCTTGCGGCTGTGAGTACAGTTTGAGCACACTGACCAGTATTGCTTGCATAGCGCAAACACATGCGAATTTACCGCTTCACAATTTGCAGATTATAGCAAATATTAAGAAGCTACATAGTATAGATGAAAGAGTGCTCCCTTTATGTGAGCCACTGAAGCTTCTTCAATGAGCAATGCAGTCCTGCATAAATATTCCTGCAATGTTCAGCATCCTCAAATGTGGCCATATCCTGACAAGCTTTTCCACCAAGTTGACCTCTCCCAGAAGCTGTCCAAAATTAATGGCAAAAATTTTAGGGTTTGAATAGAGCTGTCAGAAACATGATGCTAATGAAAATTTAAAGACAAATATGCACTGGAACTACATCACTGCAGTTGCAGCAAACCGGGAGAAATGTGTAATACTATAACTTTGTATATCGTTCGCATCCATAAGGTGTATTAAGCCCTCAAAATGGCTTTCTCTCACGTGCAAGCTTATAAAAAATCCATGTACATCAACCCTGTAAGAACAGGGAGCAATAATCCTTACCATCGGTGCCTGTATGGGTAGAAAATAGCAAGCATAATCACACAGTGTTCCGTAAATGTTAAAGGGTCAGTCTACTGAATTTTCTCGACCATATTTTCTTTGCGGCAACCGATAGCTCTTTACTCAATAGAATTTATTAATGTGGGAACACATCTGTATGAGATGGTACTCTCATCTGGCAACCATATGGATTTCCGCCGCGCGGCGACAAACATGGCGGCGCCCGTCGAAGCCGGACCTCTCGCTTCGGACTGAATTATCGTTGTTGCTGCCTTTTTCAGTGCATTCACTGGCCATAAATGGAGCGCCGGTCTTTCGCTTCGTCTCATCTCGCCTATAAGAAAACGTATAAGAGATAAATTTGCTTTATTTTAATAATCAGAGTGACGATTCTGCCGCTCCTAGGCTTAAGTGGAGAGTCGGTTTGTTTACAGCAATGGTTCCCGTCCTGACGACCAGATGACGCCACTATAGGCTGAGTTTATTTTTTCGTCTCTGCTAGCATACACTGAACTAAAAGTGGGAATGTGCCTGCGTTTTGCATACATGTAACTATAAATATTCGTGTGATTTACAGAAAAAGCGAGCGGTACGCCTTCTACAGTTTACTAGAATAAAACGTGCATTTCTCTGACATTGGGGCATACAAATGGTACGTAGTATATTCACTTATGCTTCTACAAAAAAAACTACCACTTTCTTGAACAAAATGAACGTTTGGGGTCGCCACCATGCATTTTTATGCGACTTTTAACTCCGAAATAAAATATAAATTCCCGCCTAAACCGGGCGCAGATCCCTCGTTATTGATGTTATAGGGTGCCAACTACCAGAATATGCCATTATTTATATACTCATCTCGGTGAGTAGCCTGACCCTTTAATATACATTAACCCTGTAAGAACAGGGAACAATAATCCTTACCATTGGTGCCTGTATGGGTAGAAAATAAGTATAATCACACAGTGTTCCATAAACGTTCCAAACACTCGCAGCTTACTTCCTAGCAATGGGACAATGTCAAGCACTGTGCCTAGCTCGCAAGAAAAAGAAAGTTACTTTTGTAGTGACTGCATAGAAAAAAAAGGAACAGCTAAACATGACTGAAGTGGCATTTCTAGAATTGGGCCACAAAAAATGTAAGCAAAAAAAAAATAAGCATTGCTGACAAACAGCTCAGGTCTCCACCAAAGTATTAAATATGCAGTGAAGAGAAATCTGAACTCGTCTTTTTGCCACGGGAACTCGATCTACACGTTCCAAGAATTCTTAGAAACTTCGACTTATTGCCCTGTGTGGCCGATTTCCCTAATTAAATCGGATTAACGTCCGGCTCCCGCCTTTCTTTTTTTAATTCTCCTCGTACGGTGGGCGGAGTTGACCAAGGCGTGGAGTGCCTTTCAGCCAGCTCTGTGGAGGCTTTGCTTTTGCTTTATTTTGTTTTCTAGGTTTCCGTGAATAAATAGTTTCATTCGCAGATAACATAGCCGCAAAACAAGCCCACAGAAATAAAAATATGTGTGGACTATTTGCTTTCGCGTATTACTACGTAATACTCCACCGATGGCAGAGCGGCAAGTCTCCACGGAGCTGGCTGAAAGGCACTCCACGCGTTGGTCGACTCCGCCCACCGTACGGGGAGAATTCAAAAAAAAAAAAAAGCGGGAGCCGGACATTAATCTATTTTAATTAGGGAAATCGGCCACACAGGGCAATAAGTCGAAGTTTCTAAGAATGCTCGGAACGTGCAGATTGAGTTCCCGCAGCAGAAAGAAGAGTTCAGATTCCTCTTCACTGCACCTTTAAACCAACTGCACTGTTGGATGCCATTTATACAACCAGCATACCCTCTTCTATTTACACTACCAAGTATAACAACACACAATACCAGATGCTCTTTGTACAAACACTGGAGCTCAAAGATGAAATGCTAAAAAAAAATGGCCAAAAAAAAATTAGTGAAAAAGTGCAAAACATGTAGCATGCACATGCAGCAGCTCTTCCATCAAGCTACTAAAGCTTAACTGCGCAAAGCCCCGTGCCAACATCTGTGCTGGTTTTAGAACGGCGCTACTTAAGCGGCACTGCCATTACTCACCGATGGTGATCCTTCGAACTGAACCAGGCTGATTGTGGTGTCGCCATCCATAGTCAGGTGGGTGACACGATGAAGTGGAATGCGATGCCGGAACTCCGCGTAGTGCCTGCTGTTGATGGCAATCTGCAGGGCAGTGGTCCTTCTCTCAACATATGTACACAAGTGCCAAAGCTAGTGATCCAAATTTACACATATGTAACCAACTTCAACACAGCTGTTACGCTCACAATGAAGACAGGTGCCTGTAATAAAACTAAACATTGAGCATGAATTTCATCATACAATAAATTAAAAAGAAAATACTACATATTCTTATGGCATTAAGTTATAACTTTGGACAAGTGCTCTGATGCTTAAGGGCCATTACAATGAGCTGCACTGTACACAGCAATAAACTTGCAAGCATCTATGCTTAATTAATATTACACTGCAAGCAATAAAGAGCCCAACAGAAAGAGAAAGCTAGAGTTTTTAATTACAAATTTCGAGAATTTTTCAAATAACTCTGGGAAAGAGCCCGACAGGCCCCTGTCATCCGTTGACTTCCTTTTTTCTCTTATATAGGGCCTAAAAAAGGCCACTCATAATTGATGACAAGAGTTGACTTAGAAGGACTCAAATAGCCTAAGAATTCCCACCACATTGAGGACTTCATCTCCAGGTATATCTTCAGCAGCCTAATATATGAGTGTACATGAAGAACACCCCCAAAATATATTACAAAAATAGTACCCTCAAAACAGAACAGTACAATTTGAGCTCAAAGTGGACTGAAGATTTGTTTAAATTATAGTTCCAGCTTAAATTTAGGAAAGCCTTTGATACACTTCATGTTGACAAGACCACTTCAAATGAACTGGAAGTTCAAAATAAGTGAGTTCACAAAAACAAGCGTTCACTGTACTTGAAAATTAGATACTGTCATTCGCTGCGGACGTACAGATTAGCCGTGCTTCCCCAACACACCTTGTAGTGGTCATGCTCAACGAGAACCAGGATCTCGTAGCTTTGGCCCGCAACAAGTGGGAACGGGTCGCCATGTGACTCCTCAGGTCCCCATTGCTGGGTTTGGATCGAGTTGCGCACAATGCGTGGCGGTGGTGAGAATACAGGGCTGAGGTGTAGCGCGATGTCGTCTCGTGGGTGCATGTTCGGTCCACACTGCAGGTTGATGGCAAAGCTGTGTGTAAGAAAGAGAAAAAGCATGCGACATGGATCGTGCCGTCTCGCTCCGTCATTTTGCAGTTGCCTGTACACACTCAAAAACTGAGCAGTCTTATATACCATTCTGCTTCATTCAAAAAATTAACTGCTCAATGTACACTATGCCCTGAAGACTGTACTGGCCCCCTAAATGCAATAGCTTTATTACTCAATAGTTACATCAAAGAGCAATTTCATGAGCAATCTGCAGTCCGGGGCCAATCGATGAAACAATGTAAACAGACAGCAGGAGGCAAACGCTGACAGATTATACTAATTTTTACTAAGTGATATGACTTAGCACTGCCAGTGTTCAAAGCATGATTCCTTTGCTTCCAGACAAATCAATGCAAGCAAAATTAAGACAGTGCTTTCCGCAATCTCATGGCAGATCAAAAAACATGCAAATTAAAAGCAATGTCACCACGCCTTCACAAAAGCCAGCCACACAACCAAACGACAAGCTGCATGAAGCATGGAGTTCGGGTAATATAACAACTGAATTCACTTCTTGCTTGACAGCACAAGCATTTCAGCTTGGACAATAGTTGGACAATATTTACAACAAGTCAGGGATGCGTTCTTTTGTGACTCACTGAAATGTAACAGTTTCGTAACAGTTTCGTAGCAGCTTCATAATATGAGAGCTTACATGTCACACACAGCAAATTTCATGCGTACCATCTAGCAGTATGGTGAGGTGTCCCCTGGATGCGGATAAGTGTGCCAACAGAAAGCACGCCACCCGGGATTGGCCCGACGTAAGGCAAGGGCTGGAAAAATGTGCATGCAATACACATTGCCATGAAACAGAAGACTGTGTTCAAGTTTATCAGTTGCGCCTGTATGAAGTAAACGACTACAAAACTAAGTGTTCACATTTTCCACTTAGTCGTTTCTTCCTCATGAGAAGATGCGACAGAATGGCAATGATTCAGCAATTAGTCATATTGCGTCAGATCTGTATGTAAACTGTGTGACACGTATAGTGTCCCACCCAGAAACGAGATGCAGATTACTGCCGCTTTCGTTTCTGAAGTCAAAATGCTACTAATGCCACAGCACAAGCTTCGAACCTTTGATTTTATTTTCAAGAAAATTTGTTTGAGTCCAAAACCATTGCACAAGAGAAATAAGGTTTGAAGATTTGCTACCGCGCATCTGCGTGCAAGCCCTGAAAGGGGCATTCACCCCGTCAGCACGTATAGCGGTGCATGGTTTAGGTTTCCGCGTCGATCGGTTTAGTTTATGAGGCTCCAACAGAACCTCGCTGCACAACGCACGCATAATTAACAAACGTACGCTCGTATTTTAAACCCAGCAAAACGCAATAACACTTGAAGTTCAGCAGAGACACCACACCTGTACAGGTCGTTAAGTCACAAACGCGACGGGGACTGAGCACTCCAAAGATAAGCCGGCAAACACTGCGGCCGCAGTAATCGCGCAGTGACCGTAATAGTATGCGGCGGCCATACGTTCTTATCGGATTAGTTACAAATCAGATTCTTCAGTCACAAACATTGACATGCTTTCGACGTTTCACTTGACGACTCAAAAAATGAAAAGCGTGAAACACAGTGAACAAGCAAGAGTTCCGGGAAATACCCCTGTGCGCCACACGAAGCTGTTCCCGATGCCCACTCAAGCAACACGCATGTGGCAGCCCATATATAGACAGTGCCCCAGGTGTCGGCATGTTCTGCGTGTTCTTACCGGGTTATAGATGGGGAAAGTCATTTTTAAAACTGCTGACGGTCGACTGCAACAACGGCGGGTATTAGGAGATGGGCGGCGGGGGGTAAAGGTGCATACTACGTCAAAGCTGACAGCTTACACCCGAAACCGTAAGTGAAATGCGACTCACTTCCGCCCACTTGCCACATGGTTGGCGGGCGACTTTCGCGGCGATTATTCGGGCGGAAGTGATAAAACTCACATAAATATTGTATGACACGTTTATTAAGTCATAAAAATGCTGTTAAAAGCATATTTTGTGACAAATAAGGCTATTATATTTTTTTTTGTAACAGAAAAAAGAGAAAAAAAAAAACCTGACAACTTTCGAAACTGCTAACCGCGATTTTCAAAATGATTTTCAGAGCGTTACTTCGTGCTACCTACGATCACATCCTGTGGGACTGCAAAATAGAGCCACCTCCGGGTGATCTAGTTACAGCTCCTTCTCTCGAGCGGTGGGAGACCGTGCTGGCTAGCTCTGACCCCAGAACGCAAGTTTTGGCGGTGGAGTGGGCTGACAAAGTCGTCGAGGGCTATGTACTCTCGACCACTTAACGCGACCTCTTGCCAAGCTCTTCCCGGCGAATAAAATGTTTTACAATCAATCGTTCCGCCTTGCACAATTAAGTGCTAGAAATACAAATATGCCAACAATTTATTGCCAATACGCACGGAATTGGGGAACGGAAAAACTTTTTGACGAATTCTTCAACATCTATACTAATTATTGTCTGCTGCTTTGGCTTCTCAAACTGTCGTTCGCCGGCGTGTGGTATAGGCGGTGGATTCGTCTGCACTCAGCCATGGTGAGAAATCATTCAAACGCTTTGGGGTATTTTGACATACTGGACAGCGGCAAAAGGGACAGGACAAGTGGTATCTGTTGTGACAAATAAGAGTTTAATTCCGAACAGAATGAGCCCGCGGTACGTGTATCACTGCAAAATTCGAAAAGCACCCGCCGAGAATGAGGTGATCTGCTTGGTCTCTTCAAGAAGGCGTTTCACGGGTTTTATCTAGTTGTAGTCGCTCCTGGAGCCCATCCGTTAGAGTTGCGAGATCCGAGAGCATACCGTCTAAGTTTAGAGCACCCAGAATGAGAAGGAATTAAGCTGAAAGGCAAGCTAATTAGTAAATGTTCTTCTAAAGAAGTCTGTTTAACGAACTTCACTAGAATGCCAGAGCTGGCGCTGCCGAAAAACGATATCAGAGGGGAAACTTTCTTGGTAGGAAGTGATATATTAATGGAAGCTCTGAAGTTTCGAAAGCCAGCATTCGTGCAGCCGTTTTAAAGGCACTCTAGACGGGCGAGCATTGGAGACTATGTATATGGCAGGGTAATATGAGGCAAGCAGAAAAAAAAATCTCTGTGCTTTTCGTATCTAATTGACCAGCTGTTAGTAGACCAACATAGGAGGGTCAGCGTGACGAATTTTATTGTTGTCATGTCGAGGCCAGAGCGGCTTGTGGAGAAGCGCCACACGCAGGGGCGTTCGATAACGCGAGTTCGATAAAGGCGAACAGTGTTGTGCTTTTGAATGGAATTTTCATGGGGGTATTCGACTGTTCGATATAAACAATAATTTTGCATATTCGGATTTGATATGTTAGGGCTCGACTCCTTTAAACATACCACGTTGCAGCTATAGCATGCTCCATGCATGCGCCCGAATGCGCCGCGATTACAGTGCTCTCATACGCGACTTGGCAAAACGCTGCCTGATTCGCACCTTTCTGCACTCGCACGACAGAGCTGTGTATTGCTTCTGGTTCCGAGATAAGCGCCAGCAGCTGCCGACGGCGATTATAATATACCTACAAAATTAAAGCTGAAGCCCATGTGTGTGACAGCGCGTCTTGTATGTATATATCATATTTATGCCGAATTAATTGTTTCCTTATCAGCCGAAGCTGCTTCCAGAATGAAAACTCAGCTACAGTGTCTTTTATAAAGCCGAACATTCAACTTGGTCAGAGAAGACGTGACAGTATACCCGACCGTGCTTCCTATAAGCGGGTTGAAGAATATTAGTTGCGACGACCATATTTACTTCTTGTTCCGAAAAAGTAGCGCTTTTTTTTCTGGACACGAAATCACTTTGCCATTCTGTCCAATAGGAAATTAAAATGCAACTGGCCTCGCTGACCTCGTGCAAGCAGGCTAGATGCTTCGAAAAAAAAAAAATTAAGTCGGGTGCACTATCGTAGACGGCGCGTCGAAAAGGGCTGCAATACCGGGTTGTTAGTAATAGGCATAGTACTTTTTTTAGGATTTAAGCAAGGACCACCGCACGCCGCTCCTAGCGCTGCGGTGATAGCCGCTGCCATGGGCGTCCGGAAGGAGGGGGGGGGGGGGGGGGGCAAGGTTCCCCGATCCTCTAGGGGCGATGGGAATGGAGGCTTCGCACACATGCAAAACATTTTAATTTTTTCGCCGAGAGATGGAAGATGAGAAGCAGCAGCTGTCACTTCTCTAAGGACGTGTGTACTGAACTGCGCCGTGAGCGAAGGAATGAAAGATGAAGTGAAAGAAGGAAGAGAGAAAGAGGTAATGCAAGGCTCCGGTATTTACTCAAGGGCTCTTGATTGGAGCTACTCATTTCGGGCCCCTGACTATACCCCTATTTTTGTAGACTCTCAGACAACCTTTCTGTTTTGGCAGCGCTCGAAACCTCGAGTGATACTCCTATGAGCCGTTCCCTTCAATTTTTTATTCCTCCACATGTTACAGAAGTACGCTTTCACTGGGTCCCTGGGCACTGTGGCATTGTTTCTAATGAGAGGGCTGATTTTTTAGCAAAGTCTGCCCTTGATGGTCCTATTGTCCCTTTCGTCCCAAATACTGTTCACTTGACTCTAGCACGCTTTCAGCGATTCCAGCGTTTCCACACGTTGAGCCATGAGCCTCTCCTCGCTGCAGCGGATTTTCAACACCTGGCATTTCCTTGGAGTGTGCGGATGTGCAGTTCGAGGCAATGTGAGGTGTCCATGACCCTTTTGCGCTGCAGGATACCGCGGCTAAATCTTTATTTATGCCGATCGGGGCTTTCGATATCCAACCTTTGTGAGTCTTGTGGCGAAATTGAGTCTATAGAACATTTTTTCCTCTCCTGCCGGCGGCTCGCTGCTCTCCGTAGAATTTACTTGGAGATCCCCCTCGCTCGGCTTGGGCTTCCTCTATCTATTCCGATTCTCTTATCCTTCGGGGCAAGCGCCAAGGGATATGCCCTGAAACCAGCTAGTGTTAGATTCTATTCACGATTATATAATTTCATCTGGTAGATTCCTCTGCTAGAATGTGAATTCACAACTTTTCTTTCTCCGTATTTTTTGTTTTTGTACAAATTCTAGCTCTGCGTCCCAAAATTTTAAATTTACTCCATTACCTGTACATGAGTGCGTTTGTATCCGCTATGCACCCTGGCCAATCCCCCGCCGTGGGTATGTGCCATTCAGCCTGAGGACATCATCATCATCATCAATTTCGACTACCTTCTTGCACTGACGCCACACAGACTGCTGTAAGGTGGACGTCGCTGTAAGCTCTCATAGGCGCGCCATTTTCGAATGGCACGAAAAGTGGCCCAAGTTTGTTGAGCCACGAAGCGTCGAAGGTAATCGGTTTTCGAAATGCTAAAAGCTGACATGGATACTACTTACGGTGGGCTGTATGTCTCTTAATAAGCAGCCTAAAAGTACCAAAATGTTACTTAACCAGCCTGCTAGTTAGCACGTCTTCGCTGTGTACTGATGCAGTACACCGCTGACCATGCTATGCCAAAAAAAGCGCTCTACTAACGCAAAAAAACTCTTTTTTTTTTTAAATTGCAGAAAGTCATGAGGACCCTTCTTCGCGGTTTGTTCTTTGTTTACGCAGCCAGATATATTTCTTCAATAAAGATGCTTAGCGCCACCGGAAAATGGAAGCACCTTTTCCCGCCTTCCACGCCCCATAAAAGAAACTACAGAAAACTGTTTTTGCTAAAGTTCTTTCTCTGCCCTGCATCTCTATAGGTATGATAATACTTATGGGTGAAAAATGTGCTTTGCAGTGCAGTGTTTTTAAGACATGGCTCTTTGTAGCGGCACTTCTAATATGGAGTTCTGCAATTGAGCGTCAGGTTGAGGGTTTCGACCCAGTCGCAAATGCATTTGGTTGGACGTTAAATGTAAAAACGCTCGAGTACTGCATCTTAACGAGCGTGTTAAAACAATTCTCGGATGGTTACATTGAGCCTGAAGCCTCCGTAAATCCGGCTCCTCGTCTTTGTAGCCCGACAGTTTGGCTACGGGGCCAACTTAAGTTTCATGGTAAAACAGCAATGGGTACTTAGTGCGCAAAAGTGGTAGGATTTTAACGTAGTTAAACCGAGTAGACGTGCGAAAGCATGCGTTCATTAGAGAGATTTCACATACCGGAGACGTACGCCGGCTTTACGTGCGAGAGCTGCGCATGCGCAGTGGCAAGGGCGTGACTGCGTAGGACCACTGCTTCTTTCTGGTATCTGCATGTGCATGCAACCACGTTTCTCTTCATCTTCATACCCTTTCCCCGCTCGGCTGCAGCTGGCGCGACGATTTCCTCCCATTGGCTACAGCTGGCGCAACGCCCTCCTCCCACTGGCTACAGCTGGCGCGACGCCCTCCTCCCATTGGCTGCAGCTGGCGCGACACCCTCCTCCCATCGGCTACAGCTGGCGCGACGCCCTCCTCCCATTGACTGCAGCTGGCGCGACCCCCTCCTCCCATTGGCTACAGCTGGCGCGACACCCTCCTCCCATTGGCTACAGCTGACGCGACACCCCCCTCCAATTGGCTGCAGCTGGCGCGACACACTCATCCCATTGGCTGCAGCTGGCGCGACGTCCCTCCGAACTTACCCGAGTTACTCCGAGGCTTCACACCAGACTCTTGGTTGGAACCGTGCTACGTCGTAATTCCGCGCTAAAAAAGAAATGTCAAGAATGAATGTCGAAGATGGCGGAAGCGCAAGTATTTTATGACGATAACAAATGCATATATAAACTGCTAAAGAAGACTTGCGCCCTTATTTAAACTGTAAACTGGACATGGTTCTTCTAAGTACCCCAGTTATATGTTTTGCTGGATATACCATAACATGCACCACAGTGAGCACAGGGGTGTCTTGGATGATTGAGACAATACGATATGTCGTCTAATTCGAATGTAGCAATAATACAGCACGTGAATATAGAAGCGCGTCTGTACCTCTGCGCTTGATATGAATCCACACGCCCCGCAGACGAACACAGCCAGATAAACAGAGCGAATGGAAGCTACGGGGACGGGTAGAACGCTTTGCGTGCTCCTTTCGCAACGTTGTCGATAACGAACGGTGCGCGTGGTTTCTACCCGTTTGTTTTCGTCCAGGCTCCGGATATCTGCCAGAGCGAATGAGATACGAGCCTCTATCGACAAAACAAAACACATCTAGAGAGGAGGCGCGTACAAGCGCGTCACTAGAATCAGCCTGTTCGAACAGGATATCGGTGGAGTGCCCCCCCCCCCCCCTCCCCCCTCCTCTCCTCCTGTTCGCGCTGCGCACTGTTGTTCTCACCGAAAGGCATATGTTACGCCGCATACGAGTGATTTGACGCAACGCCGCTTGGAGGGTTGTACATGCAGCCGAGAACGGGTCCGCGAGGCTAGCAACGCCCTAATCGCCGTCGGTTTTGCCGCGATAAGTGAGGGCAGTTACATGGCAAACAGGAAAGTCGTCCACTCGAAAGTTGAAAAGTCAAGGGTGCCTCGCAGACAATTGGGGCTGACGCTGCGCAACAATGCTGTTTGCTTCTAACTACAAGGCTCGGGGGATCGTCTGCTGCGACCACGGCTGCGACGCAGAAAGAGAGAGAGGGAAGAAACTGCGTAGGTCACGTGACCACAATACTCGGCACATTATTGGCTGCCCAGCCGACCGATGCGCGAAAACGGTCAGCACGAATGGCGCATAAATAGTGCGCACCAGAGGCGTAGCAGACGACAGCGCGTCCAGAGAACGAGCAGACGACGCAGAGGGTTCTTGTTGTAATATATACTGTAGTCTGCGTAGAGCGCAGAAGTTCTTTAATTTTTCGCCATGATGGACCATGTCTACCAGACCCGCTCGCTGGGAGTCGGAAGTGAAGGAATACCGGACCAGTATGCGGACGGCAGAGCCGCCAAAGTATGGGAAGTCTACATCGGAGAACGAGAGAAGCGTACAGACCACTACAAGAAATTCTTGACCAGCAAGCTCCAAAGTCTTGGGTGCAACCACGTTCTCGATGTCGCCTGCGGAACAGGGTAGGTCACTGTTCTCATCTCTATATATTTAAGTAAGAAGCTTAGTACACCACATACTGCCGTGTTCTTAACATTTGTTGGAGACTGCGGAGTAGTTCTTATATGGCTCTTTGAGATCAAAGACTAGCGATAAAACAAAACAATAAGGGCTTTCTTTTGCCTGTGATATGCAAGTAAACATCTGACTGCAACAAAATTCTCAATTTTCAGTGGTGTTTACATCAGCCTTGAACACCATTGCTGTGCAATGAGTGTTTCGCACAGATACTGATGCGGCAATCAAGCAAAATGTCTTCTTTTTAGCCTTGCGTCATCATCAATTTGAAAGCAGCACACAATAAAGTGCAAGTGATCTTGACTACTGCTAGTGGAATCATGCAGCCATATATACTATCGTGCTTTCCCTGGCGTACGTTTCTTCTCTGCGATAAGAAGCTTTGGTTACACAAATGTTTGTCCCAGACACCGAAGTCAATACTTCACGCCTAGCTGTGCCAAGTTGGCACAAGCTGTCATACCTCGGCACCATGAGCGGTGGCTCACTCACACTCACACTCATTACCACTCGCACTCACTACTACTCACACACACTCACACTCATGTCCATTCACACTCGCAACCACTCACTCACACTCGCACTCATGACCACTCACACTCACAACCACTCACTCAAACTCGCACTCATGACCACTCGCACTCACAACCACTCACTCGCAATCACACTCATGTCCACTCACACTCACAACCCCTCACTCACACTCACACTCATGACCACTCGCACTCACAACCACTCACACGCACTCACACTCATGTCCACTCACACTCACAGCCACTCACTCACACTCGCACTCATGACAACTCACACTCACAACCACTCACTCGCACTCATGTTCACTCACAACCACTCACTCGCACTCATGACCACTCGCACTCACAACCACTCACTCACACTCATTTCCACTCACACTCATACTCATGTCCGCTCACTCGCATTTACGTTCAGTGTACTGTTTCCTTGTTTGCTGACAACGGAGGGGATGAGAGTTTTACTGGCGCGGCGACTGCCCTCGTAGCTCCCCCAAAATTATTCTGAGTCGCAAAGATGTGGTGGTGAGCTGCCCAGGCTTTGTCGGGCTATTTGGCCAATTTGCACAGTTTCGATGCTCGAAGAAAGTAGTCACTCATCACGCATATTCCATGCACCGAATGCTATGCACCTGTGCTCCTGCGCTTGCTGCTGAGACGATGATTGCCTGTATAGCGTCAGCAGCTGAGATGCTTAGACAAGTTTTTGAACAGTGTCCATAGGCGTTCGCAGGGTTCTCCATGAGAATGAGCCAAGTTTTAGCGCAGTGCCCCCCCCCCCTCCTCCCCGCCCCCCACCCCAACCACCTCTCACCTAGGCCCCTGCCGCCAAAACGGAGAGCAAATATGAGGAATGATTATAAAACATTTATTTCCATGTGATAGAATTGCTAAATATACAGGATATTATAGAGGTGTAGTTTTTTATTTTAATCTGTAACATCGGCAGAGGAATATAGGGTATAGAGAGGATATAGCGCGGCTGATTTTTTTGACGCTCAAAATGTGAACAAGTGAGGGGCAAGATTCACAATATTTCCAGTGTCTCCACAAGAGGTCTTGTCTCCACCCAGACGAAGACAGTCCTCTTGTTGAAACGTTCGCAAACACCCTGAGGCTTTCCCTCCCTTGTTCACCACGTGAGTACCGGCAGAGGAAGGCAGTCATTGCGTCGCTGAAGCATTGATGTAGCATCGCGCTTCCGGAGTAATTTCCGTTCTCTCTAGACCACAGAAACTATGACAGATTTGTTTTTTGGTTACTGTCACAGCAAAAAAGAAACTGAAAAGATTGCCTCCAAAATGACCTGGCAAGTAAACAGTTCTTAAAACGCAACATCAGAGGTCTTTGGCCGTCCAAGAACCTGCTTGGCGGTAGCACTGCACTGTAAACAATGACCGAATAGGTCCGACAGATTAAATGTATGGGGCAGACTTGGCTATTTGGGGGGAAGGGGAGGGGGGGGGGGGCGCACCTCCTTCCCTTGTGCGTGTGCCTATGACGGTGTGCAAGTAATAATAATGAGTTTGCCTTGACAATATTCTTGGATGGTGTATAATTACCAAGATTTGGTCTTCCTTGACAATGACGTGTCCGTGACTCTGCATCAACTCATTGGATGTAAGTGACGATTATGAATACTTTTCGCGGCATGGAAAATGGAGCGTGTTTTTCAAAAGATCGAGTGATTTCCTCACGCAAAGGAAAATGGCTGGAATGGGTCGCAAGTAGAGGATTTTCCCGCGTAATAACGATGCTAGGGGAGGTTGCCATTATCAATCCATTTACAAAACCTACTAAGCTTACTATGTGTGACCGATATGTGTACTGTACATATCTGCAGGCAGTACGTTTTCTGTATTGCCCATAATCCCTGTCTGAAGGAAGTTTTACAAACCAACGCGGTGTTTTTGAGGCCAGTGCATGCGGAGACCACATGCGCATCCGCGTGGTAATAGGGGGTGCTTACTTTGCACCCGATTATTCTCCAACGTCGTTCTCGGAAGAATGCATATGCAGCTAACTTGTTAGCCAATTTGAGCCAATCTGAAATGATATGAGTTTACTGGGAAAAAGCGCCATCCAGAAGTTCTTGGTGGAAATCATAGTATCTGCGTCAAATGATGCCTCATGCTGTCCATGCAGATATCAGTTAGGGCAAGATTGCTGAAATCGGTGCGTGCCAACAGAAGTTAATCCCCTTGCTGTACACGAAAAATGAACAAAATCGCATTTCACGAGCTCATTTCGGTTTCACTCGCCAAATGCCGAAGATTAGGCGGCACAAATGAGAACCAAGCCTCGCAACATGCAGCGGAAGCTTATATGCAGTTGTTGACTTGTTAGGAGAAGGTAAGTGACGCCAACCAAGTAAAATACAGAAAAAAACAGAAAAACACGACGTTTCGGGACCGGCTCGGCCCCTTCTTCACGGTCTGACTACGGGCGAGCGCAGCTTGGCTTTTTAAGCCCCTGCGTGGAGGACCTCCGGGTCAATGGCCGCAGCCCATTGACATAGGATGAGGGGAGAGTCCCCAGGGAACGATTAACATTCTCTCGTGTTTGCTGAATGTGCCACGACTCGAGTAGAAGCCTCCTGCGTGGGTTAGCTTCCGTTTCCAATACAATGGTGCTGTCGAAGTCAATTGGATGGTCACACCCTTCGCAGTGTTCGGCCACGGCGCTGCGTTGACGATTCATGTGACGGACGTCCGCTTTGTGTTGGCTCATCCTTTCCGCGAAGTTCTTCGTTTCCCCTATGTACGAAACCGGGCAGACGGAACACGGAATTTTGTACACGACGCCCTGGGCCTTTTCTCTGGGCTGCCGGTTTTTTGGGCGGGGGAGAAGGTGACCAATAGAGCTGGTCGGTTTGTGCTTTGCCAGCACCCCTTCTGCCAGCACCCTAACAAGACAGACTTCTGTCGAATGTTTTCTTTTGAGTTGTTGACTTGCCAGGGCAGCCCCCACCTGCTCATATTGCCATCGGCGTAGTTCTGCTTACATGACGCTGACGGGAGCCTATTCATGACCAAAGAAAAAACATGTTTTTTTGGACTACGGGAAGAGCGTGGAGGAGCTTAATATTCAACTTTTTCCTGTGCTGCGAGCACAGTCCAGAGTCGCATATGTCGGCACCCTTCGAACTGTTTGTGAAAAGTTCCTGGCCCCCCTTCCGCCCGCCGCCCTCAGTTTTCTGTTCTCTTCTGGTCACATTTTCGGCTGTGGCGTCGTATGTTTTTTTCTTCAGTGCCTTAGCAGCACTCGCTTGCACGATACCTTTAAGCGAAACGAAAACTGTCGTCCTAGCTTGATTCTTATTAACTTTCAGTCGCGTGTACTGCTTTTCTTCTTTATTTTTTTTTTCTCGAGTGAAACGGTGACAATACTCAGACACATTCTATTTTTTATCCCTTTCCCGAGTACATAAAAATTAATTTCGACCTGTACGTCCAACCAATCAAAAAAGGTCCGGCTATTTGGTTGCCACCTCATATCCACTGCCGAAAATCGCCGCAAAGTTTCATCACAGTTGAGTTTCCCTCTCAATCTTGTAGAGGTAAATTACGTTGATGATGATTATTGAAGGGTGCTTGACGTCTTGCAGATTCGATATTGCTCGATCACGTTGCCAGAGGACACTTCTGGAGAGATTAACTTTTTATTACCAATTAATAAAACAAAGAAAGATACAAGCAAGGAGAAAACTTGTTTACATTTGACTGACCAGTAGCTTTACGTGACGAAACCAGCCCTCGGTCCCGCCCAAACACTTGATTTTAAACCCTATGACCCTGCCGTCGGTGGAGACAGTAACCAATCAGGTAACTCCACAAACATCAACCCAATAAATCACTGGGGAAAGGAAAACGTCGCCAACCAACAACTGTAAAAGGACAACACAGCCAATCAGTTATTTTGGAAAAAAGATAACTCACCTCCACAAACACTGCCCAAATATGTACATTTTCCACCATCAAGATTTCGGAGGTTTCTCCCTTCGTCCCGCGAGCTCCGCAAACATTCTCGATTTCCCACGGTGCAGGTTGTTTCAACCTCTGGTAAACTCAGGTTCGGGGAAAGTCACCTCAAGGCCCATCTGTTGAGTACCGTCACTTACAAACTGTCTTCAAGCCTGTAGCTAGCGTGGCAATGTCCTGTTGAC
Source organism: Amblyomma mixtum (assembly GCF_055824585.1). Taxonomy (NCBI): domain Eukaryota; kingdom Metazoa; phylum Arthropoda; class Arachnida; order Ixodida; family Ixodidae; genus Amblyomma; species Amblyomma mixtum. The sequence goes on from NC_143019.1 coordinate 20,430,720, forward strand.
CGCGCCTCAAGTTGTCAACGCGTGCTGCCATAGACATGGGACAAAAGCTACACGACGAGGATCCGCCTTTCCGCAAGAACGTGCACAGTGGGATGCGACCTGACGCATATGTTCCCGGAGGGTGTTTGACCTTTCCCTTATTATCGGAATCCGTCGCTATCCCGCTCCCCTTATACCGCTGGGCAGCCAATGTGACTCATCCCCCTCCCTGCAGAAAAAAAAACTCAGTGGACATTCCTTTATCGCGAACCCGGACGCGACAAACAATGCACAGGACCGCGAACTTCACTACCACTATCAGCACGAAACAATAATTTCTGGCGCAAATTAAAACATAAAATATTGCTGTTTTGGATATCTCCTTGGGCGTCAAAGATATTACCATGCCTGATGCTATGCACACACAAAAAAAAATAAATTATAAAAGCCACATGCTTGATTTCCGACGCTGGGCTCTTTAAGTACATGATAGAAACAAGAATCCTCTGGCGTTACCGAAAAGCGCACTTGGTTTTCGCGTCGTTTCCGGGCTTGAGCCGGGTTTGTGCAGTTCAAGACCTGGGATAAAGGAGGTCGGGTTACCGCATGGGTTAGAGCCTATGAACAAATTACGGCCAGACGAGAGCTCTGCAATGCGCACACCTGGGCAAAGAAAAAAAAAACGAAGTCCACTGCAGCACCCGAGGTCCCAACTTACGGTAGTTATTGCCGAGCAGCGGACAGTCGTTGTTTCAGCAGTAAGCATTTTAACTCATATGTATACGAGATCGAGCCATGCGGGGAGCGTGGCAAGAGACATATATCTATATTTTCAGGACTAGCAACGCGAAATTCGATAAAGGGTCTCAAAAAACTTGTAGCGGCTCATTGCATCCGCGAAGGGCCTGCGCCCGTGCCAACGGTGAACTACAAAAGCAACGAAAGATTGCCGTTCCCGTGCCAGCGGAATCCTTTCCTTCGGTTGTCCAAAGACACCGGCATGATGCCTTATGCTGCCTCGAGCGCCTTCAGTAGTGAATATTTTCTTCCCCGCAGCTGTCAACAACATGAAAATAGCTAAGCGGGTATCAGCGTCACGAAACATGGGCGACCGACTTCGCTGTCGCTTCCACCCACCACTCACATCCACTCATTGCCACTCACATCCACTCATTGCCACTCACAACCACTCATTGTCACTCATATCCACTCATATCCACTCACAACCACTCATTGCCACTCACGCCCACTCACGCCCACTCACGCCCACTCACATCCACTCATCAATCATACCCACTCACCTCTACTCACGCTCACATCCACTCAATCGCATTCGCACTCATGTCCACTCACACTCACGTCCACTCACACTCACACTTATGACCACCCCCACTCACATCCACTCACTCGCACTCACACTCACACTCACGTCCACTCACACTCACGACCATTCACTCACACTCACACTCATGACAACCCACACTCATATCCACTCACTCGCACTCACGTCCACTCGCACTCACGACCACTCACTCGCACTCACACTCAGACCACCCACACTCACATCCCCTCACTCGCACTCACACTCACGTCCACTCGCACTCACGACCACTCACTCACACTCACACTCACAGACGTGAGTGTGAGTGTGAGTGAGGCGATATGAGTGCACTCATGAGTGAGTGTGCCGACCTATGCAAGCTGTAGATAAACGGTGTGGAAGAAAACGCCCGTTGTGTGAAACAGGGCGGCAGTGGGTTCCATAAGCAGAACCTGCTTGACAAAAGCTCTTTACAAGCGCTTGCGACTGAATGGGACTTACTTGAGCAGAAGATAATGAGCCATGAGGTAAAGATATGTCACACCTTGCACACGTCAAACCTGACACCATGTTTATGCGCAAGTATGGCAAAAGGTTAGCTGTTCATTCGTCTAATTCGCTTATGGCCCCCGACGTCACGTGCAAGCCGTCTAGATGAGAACCTTGAGCGGTTATGTCCCCCCCCCCCCCTTTTTTTTTTCAGCGGGAGATGTCTAACTGCTTGTCGCACCCTCAATTTGTAGCATCGACTCCGTGTTGCTTCTGGAAGAGGGCTTCAAAGTGACAAGCGTGGACGCCAGCGACCGGATGCTGAAGTACGCGCTGAAGATTCGCTGGAACCGTCGCAAGGAGAAGGCATTCGATGACTGGGGTAAGCCTACAGTACTTTAATTGCCACTGACCGCAGTTTATATCCAGATTTGTAGGCAGTGAATAAACAAACCGTCAGGAAACAAAAATCGGGTTTGTGTGCTCCTGTAACAAGTGTGGGTTTACAACCTGTACAGCCTCAATCAAAAGTTTAGAGACCAATGGATTTCGAAATCATGGAACTGGGCGTTCTTGTAGACCCCGTACACATTCAATTAAGGTTCGGAGCGGCAAGGACGACAGTTCGTCTTGCCTTCGAGAGATTTGAAACGCTGGCGATGCATATCGTGCGACACTATAGTCGTTGCCCAGAATGAAATCCTCTGGACTCTGTACTTTTGGCAAAGGGTGTAAATGGATAGCTTCCAACGCAAACCAAAAAAAAAAAAAAGGCACGGCGGACTTTCTTCGCGGAGACGTTATAAAGCGATATCTGTGTCACGTTATCCGAAACTACCCATTGTTCAGCACGATGGTGCAGCCATGTCCATTCACATTAGCCAGAAGGTGATTTAACACGTACGTAACCGCGGAAGGGCGTCGCCATTCAGTTTTTGTCACGAACTTCTACTGCGTCATCGAAAGCTCTGTCTCTGCAATCAAGAGCTGTCTAGCTGTAAGATTGTGCGCATTAGATGCTTGCACCGTGGTATTATGAGGCAGTCATAATGAACACCAGGAGGAGAGCGAAGACCTCCACGTTCTTCTACTCCAAGCCATTATTTCTGACCTGCACTGTGGATGCTAACGTTCTTCTAAAGCTGCTGGTTTTTCCTCTAAAAACCAATGCACGAACATCCTTCTGAGAACATTGGTTGTTACGAGGAACCCTTTCCGCTAATATGCGAACTATAACATAACTCTGCCCATATTCAGGATCGGCGCACAGGATCCTTCCGCAATAAAGAGTAGTCCGTTTTAACTTTTCTTTTACCTAAAAAAGAAGCTAACCACGAGAAGAAATTACAAGATGAAAAAAAAATGGTGTGGTTTAGTTCTGGTTAAACCTGGTTGGTTGCGAAAGCAATACAATGCAGAAGGAGTATGGCGAGACTTCCATGGCGAGACTCCTCGAGGAGCGCGGCACGACCGGCTCCTTGATGCGGTGGAGAAAGCAAGCTGACGTCACGCGTCGCCATAGCAACGGAGAGGCTGACGTCACACCAACTGTTAGGCGCGGCGGCGGCTCCTCGAGGAGCACGGGGGTCCACGGGCCACGCGACGGGCAGTTAGACCTGGCGTAGTAGTGCTTTCGCAATAAAATTTTGTCTGGCTTCTGATATAGACTAAGATTAAAAAGCTTGTTTGGTTTTACTGTTATGATGAACAGCTAAATGATAAAGGACGCCGCGGATCATAGCCCAAAAGCTTTCTAAGGTAAGAACCTTACGTGCAAAGCATCCCTCGTCAACGAGCTGTTCGCGTGCGCGTTCGCAGTGATCGAGGAGGCCAACTGGCTGACGTTGCCCGAAGACCTGGTGAAGCCGGCGGAGGGTGGCTTCGACGCCGTCATCTGCCTGGGCAACTCGTTCAGCCACTTGCCGGACTCGCGGGACGCCCCCGGAAGTACGCACAGGCAGGCCATCGCCAACTTCCGCGAGATGCTGCGACCGGGCGGCTACCTGGTCATCGACCACCGCAACTACGACCACATCCTCGACTACGGAACCACGCCCACGCACAGCATCTACTACAACGTGAGCGCACACATGTGTATACAGCCATGTCGCCACCTTTGAATGTATTTTTCCTTCTATCAATTGTTCCAATTAATTGGTTTGGTTATGGGGGTTTAATGTCCCAAAGCGACTCAGGCTATGAGGGACGCCGCAGTGAAGGGCACCGGAAATTTCGACCACCTGGGGTTCTTCAACATGCACTGACATCGCACAGTACACGGGCCTCTAGAACTTCGCCCCATCGAAATTCTGCCGTCGTAGCCGGGGTTTCAGCTAATTGATCAATTACTCTAAATTTTCTCAATTAGCATCAAGCATTGCCTTTTCATTCTGAGCATCTTGACACCTTTGCACACCCTTTTCCAATTTTTTCGTTTGTTAAATTAATCAGTTAATTACAATTTCAGTAACTCGTCACTGCCTATCCCATACCAATCAATCATCAATCACTATAACCACAAATTACCATACGATTTTTTTACGCAGCCCTCCGATTACTTCTGACACACGGTGCAGACTACTACTACTATGCGGACGGCTTTTCGACAGAACAAGCTGTATACGCTATCACTCCCGGTCACGCACCGAGTACAGCTGTGCTTAGTGTGAATACCAGCTCAAGCATTTAACGGGAATTCAATGTGGCGCCCAGAACCCATGAATACAGCCAGAACCACGAAAGGCTTCCATGCCTCCAGCTTTTTTGTGCACACAATGTATTTGGGCGCAACAAGTACCGAGTTCATTAACAGTATCGTCAACGGCCATCCTGCAGAACCACACCTTCAAAGTGCATTCAACGCGGCTTAAAAAGTGCCCAAAAATGTACACTAAACGCTTCGTTTAAAGGCAGAACTATTCAAAGCTAAACACTTTACTCGAACACATAAACCTTACGCTCTAAACCGAAAGGAGTAAAGAGGGAGTAAACTGTCCTCTAGCGCCCTCTTTATAAAAGGGACGCGCTAGACGACAGATTAATCCCATTTAGGTGTATTTGTGTTTAGAGCGTAGAATAGTTCAATCTTTATCCGGCATATATCAACTTTTAGAACACTGCTAACATAAACGAGCGTTGTTTTATTTCAGAGCGACTACATCAAGGACATCCAGACCTCGGTACTCTACGTAAACAGCAAGCCCGACCTGGTGGTCTTGGATTACGTCATGGACATATCTTCGCTGAAGAGCAAGTTCGACTGCACCGACTCCGAGTACAGCAAGAAAGGAAGACTGTCCGGAGAGCCGATAAAGTGAGCACGATGCACTTACACCTGCACGTAGGATGAGATAAACATGATAGTGCAGATACTATGCAGCCTGCTCACATTATCGCGTCTGCAAAGCGCTTCTTTACACGCTGTCTGCGAAGGTGGTCAAACAACATTGTAAGGACGATTGTTTGCTTATCGTAATCTGCTTCGTATCAGACGATAAACAAACGAATCGGCAATGTTTAACCCCGGCTCTTCTCAAATTTTATAGCTTCAATTTAGGTTCAACCACGAAGTATCTACGCCTCGCGTCTTCTTTGCTACTTACGTAACAGTGAATACCAGAGTTAAACATGTAAAAAGGAGGCCAGGAGTTAAATTATTGAAAGAAATACTTTCTTCATTTGCTTTTTTGAGCTAGTCACCGCATACGCGATGCTGTGTACACATTCCTTTGCAGCATGCCTTCACACAATTGTAACACATTATATATTTGTTGAAAAATGGGCGAGTGCTGGGATTTGATAGGATAATGACGCAACTCACTCTTTTCTCTTGCTCATTACGTTTTTTTTTTTCCATTTCAGCAACTTCCGGCTGTCCTACTACCCGCACAGGCTTTCAGACTTCACAAATCTTCTTGAAGACGTTTTTGGAAAAGAGGCCCACCATGAGATCTACGGGGACTTCAAGCCACCCAGCAAAGATTACATCCCTGCCTTCTACATCCACATAGTACAGAAGGCCTGATCAGACACAACACAAGAAAAGTTTTAGATGCACTGACCCAGATGGGCCAGTGTCATGTATGCACCAGACGATTGCTATTATATAGCAGACTTGATAAACCTGACTCATATAATATGCCATTCAGACAGAACATCACACAATGTCATCAGCAAAGCAATCAGCGAGCAAAGACATTGTCCAAACAGCAATAAGAGGGAGAGAATGATAACACAAGGTTTCGTGCATCAGCACTTCAGAGTCAGGTGCGTCCCTGAATGCTATGGTCTGCCAGATAAGCAGCACTGAGCCTTCTGGAGTGCCCTTTGTCTCTAAGTTCCGGGAGCATATGTACAATGCACTACGTGAAAAGGCCACACCCCTTAAGTGCCAGTGCAGTTTTGGTAAACAAAAAATCACTGATTCATTCTGTACCCATTGCACTTTTAGGCATAACATTTGCCTAAAAATTAATGAGTGCTCAAGATTTTCTCTCGGCCAGTTATCTTGAAAGCAAGGTACTTATTCTACAGTGCTAACTTGCACCCAGCCATGCGTGATCCCCAGTTGAATGCTCAGCAGTAGCATTGTGTCTATGTTCAGAAGCATTCCACGGCAATGACCACTACTTCTCTGCTATTATACTGCGTGGGATTTAATGTCCCGTAGCTTCACAAGCACTATGAGAGACGCCGCAGTGGAAGGTTTTGGATCAATTTCAACCATGCACCTAAGTTTATGGTTTATGGGGGTGTTGAAGGCCCCAAAGTGACTCAGGCTATGGGGGACGCCATAGTGAAGGTCTTTGGAAATTTCAACCACTTGGGGTTCTTTAATGTGCACTGACATCGTACAGTACACGCGCCTATAGAATTTCACCTTCATCGAAATTCGACCGCCGCAGCCGGGCCATGATCTTTAATGCGAAGTGAAATCACGCAGCTCATGGGAGTTTTTGCATCTTGCTTCCATCGAAAAATGCAGTCACCGAAGCCGAGATTTGAACCCGCAACCTTGGACTGTGCAACCTAACACCACAGTGACCAGGTCACCACGGCGGGTACTAAACCCCAGTGATGTGAAATGGAATAAAAGGCTCGGTACTGCTAAAAAAGAAAGCGAATGAAAATTAAAATGCACAGTGCCGGTCCGGAAACAAGGGTCAGACCACAATACAAAATATGGTGCAATAAAAAGGCTGTGCAGCTCAGATCATATAGAACAGTGTCAATGCAATAGGCACAAAATATGTTCACTGGGAGAACGATCAAATTTCCCAATGCATGTTAAAAATATGTATTAAAATATTCATTTAGCTTAGGACACAAACAATGCTTTAAATGACTATACGTAGCCATCAGCAGAACTTTTTGTGACGGTTAATAATTTAAAGAAATGCCAGAATATTTGAGCCAGGGCAAGAGTCTAACGGTAGTATGATGGACAAAGGTCCAATATATTACAGGGCCTGTTGCTGCACACTCAAAATGCTCTGCGGTATACCATCATGAAGAGGTGACAACATCTGCATTGTGCCCCTACCAGAATGCTCACTCCCCAAATTCCCTTAATCACATGGCCACTACAACCCAGGGTGAAATTCTCACAGGTCACCTCATGAATACAACTTCTTTTGGTTACAGCACTGACAGCAACTTTGCTTACCTCAGAAAAGTCCTATACATTGCCACTGCTGAAAAAAGTAGCTTCTGTAAGCATTGCCAAGCCAAAAACCCTGAATCGGTGCCTACAGAACTCTATCTCACAGTTAGACAATCCAGGTTGCATTTATCTTGCACTGCAAAGATGCAAGCGGCCCAACCAAAAGTACTAAGACCATCATGTACATCACAAAATGCGACTGGCTGGAGCCGAGAGTTTTGGAGGGAAAATGTTAAAAACATTTCCTTAAGCTTGTTTTTTAAAACCACAAAGCAGCCAGGAACCCTTTTTGAATTGCTGGCATGCCCTTCAAGGCACGAACTAAGGCAGAAAAAATTTTAAATACATTAGGACAGCTTATAACGAAGCAAGGAATCCTTTTCGAAATTCTGGCATTCCCTTCAAGGCATAAACTAGGGCACAAAAACATTTTAAATGCAGTAGGATAGTTTATTTTGAAGGGCTGTAAGGACAGCAATGCTCTCCTTGAATCCGTGCAAGTGATAAATTTTTTATGGTTCCTTCTTACCTCAAAAATAAGACTGCCGACATAACTTTGTGGAGTACACGGGCAGTGATTGTTATCATGGCTTGAATCAGAATTTGTTGTGAACAAGACCACTGAAAATGCATACAGAATTCTACAGTTCCAAATCACAGCCAAAGTTTTGGGGTGAAAAGCTCGAGTTATGGTTTTACCTATTCCAGACACCAGTGCTATGCTGGAATGGTGCTTGGTGAGAAAGTGATCGGAAAGAAGTTTGGTTTGGTTTATTGGGGTTTAACGTCCCAAAGCAACTCAGGCTATGAAGGACGCCATAGTGAAGGGCTCCGGAAATTTCAACCACCTGGGGTTCTTTAACGTGCACTGATATCTCACAGTACACGGGCCTTTGGAATTTCGCCTTATCAAAATTCGGCCGCCGCACCCGGGATCGAACCCGCGCTTTTTGGGTCAGCAGCTGAGTGCCGTAACCACTAAGCCACCACGGCGGGGCGGGAAAGAAGTTTCACTGAGAGACTACAGCACACAAGAAAGAACAAAGTAACGAGAAGCCACACACAGCACCCCGTATGTTGCGTCTTACTCCGTCCCGTCTTGTGCTCTAGTTTCTTCAACGATGGATCCGTTTTGACTAGCCGTAGCTCGTGTAAGCTCTTCGCATTTATATAAAGAGAACTTTCATGCACATATTGGCATCGTGATCACTAGAGTCTAGTGCCATGCATTTGTTACAAAAAAAAAATCGGTGACTAGCCACGACAACAGAGCTTCCATCTGCATATTTTAACACACACAACAAGATGCCTCCCTCCAGGCGAAATGTTTGTTTCTCTTCGCAGTCCTGAAGGTTGAAACTATTGTGTTGAAGGGTGTGTCTTGTGCATTTACAGCATGGTGATAGGGTACTCGGCATGGTGCATCATTTCTAATTCCCTCAGATTCAGAGATCACATGCTACCGTCTCAAACATTCAGCCAGTACCACACTTAACAAAGACAGCCTCGGCACGATTCGCACTAACAACGCATAAACCGCATAGCACGTTCATGATAACTCGGTACAAGAAGCACAACAAGACGGACAGGTTAGTACCTGGCTATAGTGTCGCACGCCAATGTTGTTCCACGCAAGTAAGAAGGAGCAAAGTATCACTACTGCTTGCTCTTTCGAACACCATCGTGCGTCCTTTTCCTGTCGCCCGTGCTGGGCGAACTTCTCCGTGCATCATCTCCGCCATGGTCGGACTGCTCAGCATCATCTTGCGACGCGCACTTGGCATCCGATGACACGCTGCGCTCTTCTTTGGATAACCGCCCCGGAGCTTTCCTTGGGCCGCGGTCCCCCCTTCGGCTCGTCAGCGTGCTGAGGAGCGTGTTCTTTAGGAAGGTCTTGTTGGTCGGGTGGATTCGCGGTTTCTGCCAGCCGTAGGCGCCGTGGTCCTTCGCCCTCTCGGCGTGCATCTTGGTTTCCCGGAGTATTTCCTCGCGGGCCAGTCGCTCCAGCTCTTCATCGCTGAGCGGCATGGGGGACTGAGCAGTTCGGTAGAGAGGACTAACGAATGCGTCCTGAAGCATCAGAACGGGCCATTCCCCTAGGTAACCACCTTCACGAAACACTGCGACGATGCGTGGATCTTCTTGAAAGAAACGGTCGTCCTTGTCGCAATGGTCGCCCTGTGATCCTCGAGTTTGCTTAGGGCCGGTGGATTAATTAAACTAGGAGAAATGAACCAAGTGAACAGGGTTCTTCTGCCGCCGTTTTTTTCAAAGCAAAGAACACATCCACAACATCCACCACGAAACAAGCGAGCGCGGCCATATTTGTTGTCGCGTAGGTATTTGAAAGTTTCGAACTTGACAGCGTCACGCTATTTCGTCCTTACGGAGAGGACGCAAAAACGACGAGAGCGGTGCAGACGTGCGTCGCATGCGCTCCCGCCAAGCAGCTGTTTTTCGGCGTTCAACTTGGGCCTGCGGGCCGGAAACTACCGCGAACAGATCCGGATTCTCCCTCCGTGCAAGGGGACACTGGATTTCGGGCAAACGGTGGACTATTTCGCATTTCATGGGACTTTTCACCTCTCGGACGCGTGAGAGCTAGCTAGGCCTAACGCCCAGACCTAGCGTAGCTACCCGTGCATCGACGGGAGCCGGCCCCTGGGGCGGCCCCGTGACCACCACGATGATCAACGCCGTCGACGGAGATGAACTGGCACCCTCGGAATTTGAGAACGGTGAGTGGGAGACCGTTCTCAGCATGCACGACCGCATGAAGAAAAAAGGCGGGAAGCCTGGAAACGCCAGCGGAAACGCTGGCACGAACGCCGCCGCGAATTTCGGCGGGAACGCTGGCGATCACGGCGCCGGGGAGAAGAAATCGACTGCCACTCAGAAAAAGAGGCAAGACCCGAACATCCGAAAAAGGGCACCAATGCCGAAGCTCCCGGAGAGCGACTATAAAATAATCTTCAGGCCCAGAGGCTGGAACTTGAACGATTACGTGCCACGTCACCTACTGCAGGCCACCTGCGCGGCCGCGCAACTACCATACGGAGATGTCCTGGACGAAGACACTTCAAGAATCAACTCCGTGAACAACACGTACGCGATCAGCACACCGAATCGTCAACGCGCGAGCACCTACGCGAGGATAAAGACGATAGTTATCGGGGAGAAGACCCTCGCCATGGCACCCTACGTCGCGGCTCCCGACGACGCAATTAAGGGCGTGGTATACAACGCCTATGATATCGGAACACCGGAAGAAGTCCGTCAAGGATTCATCAAACGCAACCCGGACATCGAAGTACTCAACGCCAGAAGAATTGGCAAGTCGAGATCTATTCTCATCACCTTTGGAGAGAAAAAGCTTCCCAGACAAGTCTTCTACTGGGGATCAGTGTTCATCGTCTACCCGTACCGAGAGCGGGTAGAGACCTGCTACAACTGCAGGAAGACGGGACACAGGACGGATGTGTGCTATAAGCCATGGGTAAAGCGTTGCCGCAGATGCGGCGAAGACCATCCAGACCCACCGGAGGGAGAACTGCCGACATGCAAGCCCGAATGCATCGTATGCGGGGGGCCACACAACACCGGCAGCCGGAATTGCAAGTATCGGCTGGCAAAGAAAGCACCTTATAAAGCCAAGAACGACCTGGGGCAACTTGACTCCGGACACCAACCAAGACCGAAGACCAGGGACCACAGCGGCACCCGCCAAGGCCACCGGGGGAGAAGCAGATCGAGCTCCTTCCCACCATTACCGGGGACCGGAGGCGCCAGCTCGGGTCCTGACAGAGAGAGCAGCTCGAGCAGAGGAAGAGGCTCAAGCAAGGACAGAGACGCGGGCAAAAAGGTGAGCTGGCCAGATAAGGCCTCTTCTTGGGAAACCGCTCGGGAGAAGGAACTGGTAGAGCAGCTCGCTAAGAGAGACAGAGAGCTAGACACCATAAAGAAGGAAATGGCGGAGCTGAGGAAACTCATTCACGCTAACACAAAACAGCCGAAGGTGGTCGAAAAACCTCCTTTGCAACAATCACAAAACGCGAGTCAGGCGCCCCCGCGTGACACATATGAAGGGGGCGACATTCAAAACGCAATGGATACAGACACCAGAGTCCCCTTGAAAAGACCTCTACCCAGAGAGGGAAACACAGACGACAGTACTCCCAAAAAGGCGGCAGAAAGTCCTAACGAGGACGCATCGGCTAAAACCCACATCAAGGTTAGGCCGGACATGAACACACTATTGAAGCGGGTTGACGCTCAAGACGCTAGAATTGATGCCCTTACCGCTAGGGTAGACAAAATAGCCGAACGTGCTGACAATCTGACGGCGGAATTCGTCACGTTCAGGGAACGAACCATGGGTTGCTTCCAGCAAATTCTGGAACAACTAGCAAACATAGAAGCCAGGCTTCCCCCTGTTGCCGGCAACACCCTCCCCTCGCTGCAACCGCAGCAGCAGCCTCTATAGGACATCATGGCCCCTCGCCAACAAATTAGAATCTGGCAGTGGAACTGCAGAGGCTTCCAGTCCAAAAGATGGAACCTGCAGGCATACATTCAAAAAAACATAACCACACCGGACGTAATCACGCTGCAGGAGGCAAGCGGCATGGTCAAATTAAATGGCTACGCCGCGTACACCCCGCTAGAACTGCAAAAAGAGCATAAACCCAAGTCGTTCACGGCCACGCTAGTGCATAGAAATCTAACGGCAACACAACACGCACTCGAAAACACAAGCGAGGACTACGTGATGTTAGAAATAATCCCAAACAGAAAGGGGGACAACAGTCTTTTTATTCTGAATATATACAACTCACCGAAAAACCGGGGCACAGGGCTGGCGGACCTATTACGTAAAGCCATTAGACTATCTTATAAGAAGGGATTAGTAATCACGGGGGACTTCAACGCCCCGCATCCGGCATGGGGATATCGAACGGCCTCCCCTAAGGGAAACAAACTATGGACAGAAATCCAAAACTTAAGGCTCACGCTACTAAACAACCCGCAAGACCCCACGAGGATAGGCAATAGCGTCAGCGTAGACACGTCCCCAGACTTGACGCTAGGCAAAGACCTCGAGGGTGAACGATGGTCAAACACAGGACACACCTTGGGTAGCGATCACTACATCATAGAGATTGAAACACAAACCAGGCCGATGAAGGGGAAGCTGCACGAAACGAAGCTGACAGACTGGGACACCCTCCGAAAAGTCCGGGACAGAACCGCTCCGAGGGAGATATCGGATCTAAATCAATGGGTTGAGACACTCAAAAGAGACGTAAACAGTCACACTAGACAGACCCCAACCACCGAACATGACATCACAGACTCGAGGCTGGCCCACATGTGGGAAGCCCACGAGAGCCTCTTGAAGAGGTGGAAAAAACAGAAACACAACAGAAGGCTAAAGAAGAGAATATCGACACTCGAAAAACAGATAGAAGACTACACAAACGAGCTTCAGCGTCAACACTGGGGACAAATTTGCGATGAAATGAATGGAAAGCTAGGGTGCAAGAACACGTGGCATCTTCTTCGCCACTTACTAGACCCAGGACAAACAAAGTCGGCGGCACAAGGGCAGCTTAAACGATTAATTCACAAATACCAGGGAACAGCCGCGGACCTAATAGAGGAACTGAAGAGCAGGTACCTTAACACAGACAAAGGGGGTTCATCTCCAGCTTACCAAGGAGCAGAGAACACACAACTAGATGAGGACATCTCGATAGCGGAGGTATGGAGAGCAATGAGTCAACTAAGAACCACGTCGGCAGCGGGGGCAGATGGGGTAACCAACAAAATGCTAAGGAACCTAGATCTAGTCTCGGTCACGGCAGTCACAGATTACCTAAATGAGATATGGAAACGAGGTAGTCTACCTTCACAATGGAAACATGCCAAAGTAATCTTCATTCCAAAACCCGGGAAGAAACTTGAAGTGGGCAACCTCAGGCCGATATCGCTAACGTCCTGCCTGGGGAAGCTGATGGAACATGTCATATTAAACAGACTCCAGGAATACGCAGAGGAAAGGGAGGTATTTCCTGAAACGATGCTAGGCTTCAGGAGCAAGTTGTCCACGCAGGACGTCATGCTCCAGCTCAAAGCAGACATCATAGACCCGCCCAACAAAGGGGGCGCCAAAACTATACTGGGCCTAGACCTACATAAAGCCTTCGATAACGTCAAACACGAGGTCATACTAACTAATCTGGCGGAGATTGCCCCTGGAAAGCGGACCTACGATTACGTAAGGGACTTTCTAACCGGCAGAACCGCAGAAATAAATCTAGGAGACATCCAGTCAGAAACAATTAAGCTGGGAGATAAGGGAACTCCGCAGGGCTCAGTGCTCTCTCCTTTCTTATTCAACCTGGCGTTGAAGAACCTACCGCCGCTATTGAAGACTGTCGAAGGTATAAACCATACGCTATATGCGGATGACATAACGATATGGACGCATACAGGAAACGATGGGGAAATAGAACAAAATCTCCAACACGCGATTGATATTGTCCAGGAATACGCGGAATGGGCAGGACTAAAATGCTCGCCAAGCAAATCCGAACTTCTGGTGATCCGGGGGGCTAGCAAACGCGATACCAACGCAGGAGACATTCACGTACTGGTAAATGAGATTCCGGTAGCCAGAGTTGACAAAATCAGGGTCCTAGGACTTATAATACAGGACAATAGAAAGAACACAGAGACAATAAACAGGCTTAAGTCCGCAATTAACATGACAACCAGGCTCATAAGGCGAATAGCTAACAAAAGACGGGGAGTCAAAGAGAAAGATCTCTGCCGAATGGTTCAGGCTTTCGTGATAAGCAGAATAGTTTACGCCGTTCCCTACCTCAAGCTAGGGCTGGCTGAACAGAACAAAATAGATGGGATCATAAGGCAGGCATATAAAGCAGCATTGGGGCTGCCCCACTGCACTCCTACGGAAAGACTTCTTAAACTGGGGATCTACAACACCACCACGGAACTATGCGAGGCACATATATTTGCGCAATTAAGGAGGCTTGCGACCTCACCCCCGGGGAGAAAGATCCTGAGCAACCTAGGATTACATGATAAAATTCCGGAAAGAAACGCGCAGGCAAAATTACAGACCAAAGTTAGAAAATTACTCACTATTAAACCACTTCCAAAAAACATGCACCCTGCTTTTCACGAAGGCAGGAGGAGAGCTAGAGCTAAGGCCCTTGAAGCCAAGCTCGAAGGCTCGGAACACACAACCTATGTAGACGCGGCGGAATACGAAGGAGGCGACTCCTTTGTGGTCGTGGCCGTGAACGACTCGGGTGAAACATTATCGGCCGGTTCGGTCAAAACAAAAAACTCAGGGACAGCGGAGGAGGCGGCTATCGCCATGGCAATGGCCAGCACCAAAGCAGTCACCATAATTAGCGACTCCAAGGTGGCTATCAACAATTTTGCGCGGGGTATGATCTCCCAGGAGGCAGAACGAATATTAAGACATAAAGACTGGGACCAAAGAGAGGTGGAACTAATATGGGTGCCGGCACACTCGGGGAACAGGGGAAACGAGTTGGCTCACAGTATAGCTCGAGGTTATGTCAGCCGAGCAGTGAGCCGGGTCGAGTCCCCAAATTTCACGAGAGATGCATTCATATCATTTCACGAATACACCAATCAGTTTAAACTGGAAAGGAGGATCTATCCGCCACCAGACAAAAAGCTCGACAAAAGCCAGGAGGTAACGTGGCGTCGGCTCCAGACGCGAGCCTTCTTTAGCCCGTCGAGACTAGCACACATGTATCCAACACAATACAACGCTACTTGCAAACAATGCGGCGAGATAGCCGGATATGACCACATTTTATGGAGCTGCAAAAAGGCGCCGCCACCGGCGGACCTACTACCAGTCCCTTCTCTAGAGCGGTGGGAGGCTATACTGGCCAGCTCAGACCCGTTGACGCAAGTCCGGGCCACTGAGTGGGCTCACAAGGTCGCCAAGAGCCATGGGCTCGAAGCCACCTAGTATAATGCCCACTAGGGCTCAGTGCTGACAATAAACGTTTTCCAATCCAATCCAATCGTCCTTACGTATCCACTAGAGCAGCTAAATGAACGGTTACTAACGTGTACAATTTATTTTGATATAAAGAGGAAGCTGCCCCTGTCCAAAAACATCGGGAATAACTTGTTTCGTTTCCGACTGGTTCCAATGAGGCACAAGGTGCTGCCTCTGGCGGCCGAAAAAGACATGATGGGGGCATAGTGGCTATAAGGCATGGAGGAATGTTAGAAGGGGGCCGTGGGCGACAGAGACAGGACTGTAACAGAGGTGTGCATGGAGTTTTTTTCTTCCTCCATGGAGGTATACAGATTTTTTTACCCTCGCACGCAGGCTGCTGGCGCGCTCCTACTCTCGACACCAGTCGCCATCTGTCGGCGCGCGCGGCCCGAGGGACTGCGGGTCGCGCCGGCGCCGCGCGCAGAACGCATGTTTACGTGTTCGCTTCTGCCAACGTTGTTGTGCTCCATCAGCTAAAGTATGAGGGTGTGGGCTGTGCGTCACTACTCACATTTTCCTTCTTCAGACAGTACTGCGGTTATCTTGCGCGCAGTTACTCGTTAACCTGACATCCGAGGGTGGTCGACCAGGTAGTGTACGGACTGGAAACCGGCATTTTTAAGCAGATTTCTGCGCTGTCGTGTCGTTTGTTGTCGCCTTTTGCGTGCGATATCATTTCTGATAATTTTAGGCATCAGAATGTCGATCTATTGATTTCACTCAGTGGAGTAGTAACTGGATAAGCGAGCTGCAGGCTGAGGGTTGTCCCGACGGAGCGCGTGTTTTCGATCACCAGTACGTGTTCGGCACCCTTGCGCTGAGCTTGCTCTTGTTCCCATTAAACACATTTCATGCACAGGATTGTAATCACGACCGCTACCGATTTCAGCTGCTTTTTCCGCACGCATGTCAGAGGTCTCTGGGCGGTAAAGGTTTATCTATAGTATCTTTCTGCTGTTGGTATCTACCTTAGTTTGGTTTGGTTTATTAAGGTTTTACGTCCCAAAGTGACTCAGGCTATGAAGGACGCCGTAGTGAAGGGCTCCGGAAATTTCGACCACCTGGGGTTTTTTAACGTGCACTGACATCGCACAGTACACGGGCCTCTAGAATTTCGCCTCCATCGAAATTCGGCCGCTGCGGCTGGGATCGAACCCGCGTCTTTTGGGCCAGAGCCGAGAGCCGTAACCACTGAGCCACCGCAGCGGTGCGGTATCTACCTTATTCATAGGAAAATATGCGCAATTTCCTTACATTTTCCACACTTAGCCAAACGGCTACGCACGCTCTCACACGCGGCGAGAGCTCCTGAATAAAATAGCGCGACTTCGGACCTCAAAATTAGTGAAAGCTGGATTAGCTGCTCATATCTATTCAAGCTTTTGATAAATTAAGCGAAAGTACGTTTTTATGCACCAGGTTGCATAAACGATGACAATATTTGTTTTCTGTTTGCGCTTCGACTCAGTTGAGCTCACATCGGTAATTTGTTGATAAACTGGCGCGGCGACAAGAAAGCCCTGTTTGTGGAAGGGGGGTGCTTTATGGCCGGCCGGCAGGAAGGAATAAGAGTGCATGGGAATTGGAACTGCATGCTAGCCGCAAACCTAATGCTTGATATTGAACAAATAGTTTCTTTGCGGTGGTGCATGAAGACGGATTTCGATATAAGCACGAGCGCGTTCTAAGCGCCGGCACAGTTAGCCTGAATGCCAAACTAAATGTCATTAAAACGTGTCAATGTTGTCGCTCTGATAACGTAAATACTTCCTGCAACACAGCCACGCAGCGGAAGTATGCTCGACAATGTTTTTTTAGCGCCCGAAGCGCGGCTATATGCAGGCGCGGCCGCGGAACTGCCGCAGCCCCGCAGTCCCCAAAGAAATGCCCGCACCGCGGCGCGCCAGTCGGTGCAAAATGGCCGCGCCCGGGAGAAGCTCAAAATTCTGGTCTATAATGGAGGTGTGCCATGTTGTACAGATGCCATGGAGGAAGAAACAGATGCAAACGGGTCTCTCGCGCCGCGGGAAACTTGCTTTCGTTTTGAGGCACCGCAAAAATGATCCACGCGCAGAGTTGGAGTCAACGCGCACAGTAATAAAAAAAAAAATCCAAATTCGTTCCGGACGTATTCAGATCGGAATGCGGTAAATGCAGGACACCTAAAGCCACTCTCAAATCTCGATCACATTTTCCGAGCGCCCCGCGCACAAACCCCCGGAGCATTGGCGACTACGTTGTTCAGCTCAGACCCGGAGTTGCACCCCTGAAGTGTTCACCTTCAAATCGCGTTAGACTGCACAATATGCCTAAAAATGGTTTTGTACAATGCCACTTATGCAACGAGTCCGCCGCCGAGGCTTTCTGACCAAGTCAAGAAACGTGCAATGTCTGCATGCGGTGCCGACTCGGCGTTTCCCTAGCATTAATACGGTGCGCAGTTATAGGCGTTATCTTGATCCTTTAATTTCTGCGGCGCCATAAAAGGACCCCAAAATAACTGGTCGTGATCTAATGCAACTAATTTACAATCGTTCGTGCGCTTTTCTTAACCATACGTAAATATCGGTTCATGGTCGCTATAAAACGTAGAGCAAACTTTACTACTGGGTCCGGTACTGATGTTACCACCAGCGAAGCCATCATTGCTTTCCATGTGGCGTGAGCCATTAAATGCTGAAACATAAACGAGTGGTGCGCTTACAAGTGCGTGCGTGCGCGCGCACACGCACAAATTGAAGCAACAGCAGATTTCAAAGAAAAAACTGCGCACTTTATTTGACCTTCAGTATTTACAGCAGTCCGGGGAACCTCCCATGCGTGCCAACTGAAAACCTGCAGAATTCAATCATCACAACACAGAGATCAAAGTGCCCATATCCTTAGGCCAAGAATAAAACCATATATGCACACCTGCAACCCCCATTAATGGCGACGCTGTGGACTTCCAACCACCCAACATGTACTCTGC
Source organism: Amblyomma mixtum (assembly GCF_055824585.1). Taxonomy (NCBI): domain Eukaryota; kingdom Metazoa; phylum Arthropoda; class Arachnida; order Ixodida; family Ixodidae; genus Amblyomma; species Amblyomma mixtum. Next base: position 20,449,216 of record NC_143019.1, read on the forward strand.
AACCAACAATGCCACCTAAGTATCTCTCATCAGACAATGCCACTACGTCTGGAAGAAAAAAAAAGAAAGGCCTCTCAAATGTTTAAGCAAGTCTGCCAATAAGAAAAGCTGGTGGATTTGTAGGAGATAACTGTACTGCAAAGAAAACTAATCCCTCCAGGCACATGACTCGCATCTGCAACACCGAAGTAACACGTAAAATAAAAAAAGGAAATTATCACACAGGAGAACTAGACTCTGGAGAAGTGCTTCTTCCTTCGCACAACAGCTTGCAAGAAGAGAGGAGGAACTGATACTAGCACTAGAGAACACTGAGGTCCTGATGCTGGAATACTTGGAACACAAGCAGCGTGAATTTACTGCGGAAAGGCATAAACAAAAATTGGCATATCACTTCCAACGTGCACTTCACCTCTCTGATGCAAGCTTGATCCAGTGATGCAAAAGCTCCAGTAACCTTGATCATAACTAGAACCATTAGAAAAAAAAAAAAGCAACAACCTCTTAGGCCAGGTCACTAATACGGCAACGACTTGTTGGCTTAGGCACTCCTGGCAGTAGATGCAGATGCCTTACTATAAGTGTTGATAAAAAGACCAGTAATCAAGCACTCACTATCAAAAAAGGTTTTTCCAAATGCCTGAGAAAAGCACAATTTGTACAAGCTGTAATGCTATAATGACGTTAGAAAAAATGACGGCGAGAAAGGAAAATGGCTCAGCAAAGGCTAAAAAACATCGAGGAGACACAGCAGTCGGGCCTTGCGTAATTTGATTACACAACAGCATTTCTTCTTTCAGAAATGGAAATGAGGCTCCCGGCCTAAGCTAAAAAAAAAGATAAAGAGGGAAAGGGAACAGAAAATAAGATGCAATGTGCACAAGCTGAAGCTGCCCACTCAGTACTCCGTAATGCAGCGTAATACAACCATACTGTGCACCTTTTTTTCGTATTGCAGTTTGCAGGTTTGACCACAACGCTTTAAAAAAAAAAAAAGTGACAACCACTTACACACGCATTTTTTTCTCTAATGTAATACACAACACTGATGGCGATGAATGGCATGGAAAATTTCTTTTAGAGGGGGGGGGGGGGGGGGGGGGGGGTGGAGGAGGCTTGGGTGACAAGAGGAGCTGTGAGAAAGAGGGCATCCTGCCCAACTGGTGACAACACATCCGCGGACAAACATGGGCGCAGTGCACGATTAACAGTAACACTGCTGAGAGAGTGAGGAAAAAGAAAAATGTAATGACAGCGTCAGCTGAGGAATATGAGAGAGAAACGAGAAAAAGAAGGGCTCACTGAACATTCAGGCAATGGTAAAATTTCGAGCGCTCCAGCTTAAAAAAATATGTACTGTGACAGCAAACACTCAATGCAATTTGCGCGCTCTCCCAAAAACACACGCACACACGAATGAACACACAGAGCTCCTGTACAAAATGCAAACAGAAACAACAAAGAAAAAAAAAAAGGCAACGTAGTGCAGGGCTTCCTTCCAAGACAACAGACGAAAGTAACGCAAGGCAAAGCTTGTAGGTCGTGACCACTGGGGGTCTCCGTCACAAGAGAACCCTACTGCCCATTTAACAGTGAACAGCTTCAGACCTTCCAGGTAAAGGACATCTTAATTTTGGTCCGACGGCACCGAGTGCCACAATGAATGCAGGGTTCTTAAGTGCTTGCTGTTGATAGTATGCAGGGCATTCAGGACATGCACTTGAAACTGCCTCTAGGCACCTCTTTCCCAATATGACCATAAGATTATGCACAAGACCCACAGCCCTGCATCCACCGTGGCAGTCGAGCTTCAAGCTGAACTGCCCACCAACAAAGGTGGCCCAGCTCACAGCCCTGTTCCATGAATTTTTTTTTCCAATGCTTAAACTCGGAGAAACACTTTAAGTGCACTCCCAAAGCCAGCAATGAGACAGGAAGAAAGAGGAAAATGGAAGTATGAGGTTTAATCAACATGCTCACTCGTTTGAGCAAAATAAAATAACAGGGGAAAAAAAAAAGCAGTGTCTTTGTCAGGAGAGACAGGATGTCACATGAGGAAAAAGAGAAGAAAAAAGAGAGAGAGAGAGAGAAAAAAAGCACAGTGAAAGTTCGCACTGCATGACATCGGCAACCGAGGCCTCGACTTGCGAACCCAGGCTTATTTTTTTTGTTGCTGTTGTTGTTTACCTGCTGCGATGCTCTGTAGTTGCCACAATGTGATGCAGTGGCAGATGTCAGCGGTCATTTTCGACCGGGCTGGATTCAACTTGGCTGTGGGTTTCAACCATCAGCCATATGCTGCAGACTGGGATCTGACACTAACAGTCCTCGAGATTTGGGCCCCAACCACAAAACCTCGAAAAAAAAAAATAAACAGCTGGCCCTTGGCCCAGCTCTCATCACTGCTGTAATGATCTAACTTTGAAACTCATTGCACGATGAAACAACCTAGCAAAGTCTCTTTAAATTGATCTGCTCGCAGTCAAACACCGCCATGCCTTGGCGTTGCACACTTGACACACTGGCCAGAGTTGAGAAAAAAAAAGTAAAAACTGTCTTCGAGAACACCTGTCACACAGGCGAGCACAACATGGATTAGCTGGCCCTGCCCGACAAAAAACAACACACTCGCCCTGTGGGTCCATCGGATCCGATGGCAACGCCACAGCCCCAAACCAAAACCAAGTGACAGCAACCCTTCCCCACCCAGTGAGAGAACAGAGACTGGTCGTGCTTGTGTCCAGCATCAGTGTCACTCACACGCAGTGCAGCTGCCATCACGAGTCTCGTCGGCGGTGTCGGTGGCGATGACTTCTCGCAACGAGAGCAGAAACGGTGAGGGGGGGTCGGGGAGTGAAAGCAATCTTCCTCAATGACTGCTTGGCTTCCAAACGGTAAGCAAAGGGTGCGGGTGTAAAGGAAGAGGGGGAGGGGGGGGACAACAACGCAACAATGCGAAATGTGCAGGAAGAGATGGAAGACTGTGAGAAGGGTGCAAAGAGCCAAGTTGAAAAACAACAACCAATGAGGTGAAAAGAAGGCAAAAGGAAACCGGCACTGCGGTGATGCATGCCGAAAATATGGTTGTAGAGGGAGAGAGGGCAAAAGGAGTAGGGGAAAGGGGGGGAAGGTAGGTGCGGGCAAGCAAAGCCAAGCAGTGACGAAAACTTCCCGTATCCTCTCCTGCTGCTCACATTTTCCTCTGCGTTCTTGCGTCAGTGAGCATTTTTTTTTTTCCATTCTCCGTTTCCTCTTTTGTTACCTGCGGCAGTGGGGGGGAGGACAAAAAGGCGTTCACACCACCGAGGTCTCTAGCGCCGTGGTATGCAGCGGTGACCTTGAGGTGCTGTCGATGCCCTGCGCGAGAGAGGTGAGAACACACCTTCAAAGCAAACACGCACACACGCCAAGCAGCAAGGACGTTTGCGCACCACTCCGCTCAAGCAGCACACATCACGTTTTACATGTGGTGCCAATAAACTCTCGATATGTCAGTGAATGATTGGCCATTTCGAACAGCCAACCCACAAGTTGCCTTGCAGAGGTCTAGAAAGGGCATCCAAAAAAAGGCCGGCACTGTCTCGAAGACGACGTAACGAGCATTAGCTGTTTGGTTTTCTAGAATTGAGATGTGCTGTTTCCTAGTTGCTGCCACAGATGGCGCTGTGATCTCAGGGTGGTAGCAGACCCCACGAAATCTCGAAACGTGATGAGTAAAAGCTAATGCTTTTAAAACAAGCAGCTGTGCCTGCATGCACTTTGCAGCATAACTGCACCTGCTAATTGTGCTGGAATAGCTGAGCAAATAACTGCAAATACCACAGCACTGCACGCAAAGAATGCACTTTTTTCGGTTGTTTTTGTTTTCAACACTGAGCTTTCTTTTCTCACTGATGCCCCTGCGAGCTCAGCCCAGAAAGCAACATTCAGAGACTCTCAAGCTTTATATGCTCGAGTCTCTTTCCGTAAACATGGTCCTGAATCCAATGAGCAACTAAAATCTGCTCGCCTTACCCGACATACCACAATAAGTGGGCTCGATCGCTATGAGCTTGACGAATTGCTATGGCTCATGCCATTCCCATTTGCGGATATTTGGAAAGAAGTCCGCAGCGACAACCATGAGACACTCACGTCTGAGAGGCGCGCCTTCTCTTCGACGGCAGTCGACGTGACTGGGGAGGACGGCCTCAGATCATCGTGCTGCAAGGCAATCAGAGACTGCACAAGAAATGAAAAAAGCAGAGAAGCCAGTTGGCACAACTTCCGCACAGACAATGCCTCCGGTACGCAATGGAGCGACCCCGGCAAACCTCCCCCTTCCGAGTCGCACACTTTGAGATCACCGAGAGTTGCGCCTTTCCGATACCCTCCACTACGAGCCGTAAACCCGCTTTTCTGCATACCTGTGCTGCACAACTCCGAAACAAACTGCTGGAAAAACTCCTTGGGGCAGACCAGTTTCACTACGAAACTGCCCACATACTTTCCCCGACTACGATTGCTACAGCCACAGAGAGCACCAGCTTCAGGCTGTGGGCCTCTGCGGCTCGTCTTGCCCAAGTGTTGGCAGAAAGTACAAGCAAAAAATAAATTCCCTGCTTTGCTGTTAGCATACCGTTAGCCCTGTTGTTAGCTTAGAAAACTGTTGTCACTTCTGCTAAGTGACAGAATTTATCTGCATATGAACATGCCCCGCCTGACTAGCGTTCGGCAGCTGCGACAGTAGCACATCCACTGCGGTACACCGAGATGTTAAGCTACCTCCACTCCCTAGCCCCAGATATTCAATACTCATCGGCTATGAGGACAACTACAAAACAACGCTTCAAAGACACAGAAAAGCGGATCAGCAAGAAATTGAACCCACTGACTGGAATCACAAGACAGAGAGCGAGAGAGAGAGAAAAAAAAAAAAGATCAGAAGATGCACTTGTATTGGTAAGAAAACTTACGCCTTGAATGCAGGTCACCTAATGGAGCGGCCAGCGACAATCCAACATGGCTGCACCACCAAATGATAACAACAGTCTGTTCCATGCCTGTCCAAAGATTCCTACTACCCATACAAGCTTAGCACGACAAGAGCGCAACAAAAGTGGCCCCGTTCAAAGTAACTCCCCTGCAGCTATTAAAAGGCCAAATGTGGCCGCTGCACTACAAACAGCCAACTACATCATTCCGCTGAAAAGAAAAAGGTCAGTACACAGCACGTCTTGTTCCAAGGTGCAATCCCAAGCCCTGCTCCACCAAAAAACATACACTCAAGAGGCAAATCCCAAGTCCTGCTCCATCAATAAACACACACTCAAAAGGCCTCTTCCTGCTAATCCACTTGTCAAGGCTCGTACAATCCTGGACCAACTTAGCCCCCCAAATTTCTTGATCCCACCAACTCATCCAGTTTACAATCACCCGCGACTAATACACTTCCGCACCACTGGCCTGAAAGAACACCGTAAGCTACCATTTAAACTCTTGTACATACAAATTTGCATCAATTCCCACTTTCTATAAACACATCTATCCTCCTCATCATCATTTAGAGCCTTGTTCTAGGCTCTTCCAAGCTTGTCTTTTTTAATTAGATTTCAAGTTAAAAGATTTATATACAGCAGCTCAAAGGAGACATCGGCTAAACGGTTTCGTTTATAAAAATACCAGTGTTAATTCCGAGAGCATCAAGCAAGTGCAATAACTCCCCTTTGCCTTCTTCAATCAGTTTATAAAGCTGTTATCCCAAACCATGAAATTCAAAACTGTTCCACTCATCTGAATAACAACAATAACCGAAGTTTTTTTTTTCGTTCATATGCTTGGTTTTTCAAGTAAGATGTTGCGCAGCAAAATGAATCGCATCAAGACAGTACCAGACACAGTGCCGAAACGAACCGAGAACAAGGCGGTGCATTCAAGGTTTCCACAAGCCTAAGCCTAGCATCACACAATAACAAAAAAACATGAAAACGCCCTTGCAAGTTATCCCTCAGGTGTTCCTGATGAAATATTAAGCCACAAGAATGCCCACGCCTACCAAAACATCTTGCGATGAAACCACAATGAACCTCAAGCAGCCATTTCCTCGACGTGCTCACATGGGCTCTTGAAAACGACTTGATGTGATGGAAGTTCGGAGCCGCGTTTATTGAACATTTTATGAACATGGCTGCAAACATAAGGGCCGCCCCTCACTGAGAGTTGGCAAAGACTGCAGACCAGCAAGTCTGCAGCCTTACTGAGATCCCATTGATGGCCCTATTCCAATTCTCAGCACACAACCCAACATGCCCCAAATGAACACTTCTCCCAAGCAGACAGAGAAAAAAGAGAGAACGGATTGGCTCCCCGCCGACGGGGGACTCTGCCTGGCCGCAACAGTACCTCGGGCCCACTTGCCGCCGACCCCTCACTTTGACTCGTGGCAGGCTCACGTTCGGGCACCGTCACGTGGTTGCGCTGCGATGACGATGACACCGTGTCGTCCTCTTCCTCCATTGCCTGCGCAAAAGCGTGGGCGGGGCTTGCGACCAACCTTCGCAGGAGCACAGCAAGCAGTAACGGGTGCGCGGAGCTGCCTACCCTTTACGCTACATCCCCTCAGGTGGGTGCGTTTTTTTTCAATGCTGCCTCAAGCAGATGCCACTTGAGGTAGGTGTGCGACTTGCAGCGGAAAGTACTTACCAATAACTCCATTCTGCTCAAAAGCACAGCGTAGACCACAGCAGTCAAGGGAAAAAAAAAAGCAAAACAAGGACACAGGTGGTCTAAAACACCACTGCCCTTTTGAAATCTTGCTGGCCTATGGCACTTCTAAATGACCACATGACCAGCCCATTCTAAGCAAGCATTTCCTTCAGCCATTTTGGATGCATCTCTTCTTTAGGATGGCGATACCCAAGTCACTTCAGCATGAAATATACAGGCAAATGAGTTACTCAAGCCTATGTTCCAATACATAATATGACTAACGCAGCGACAAAGAAAGCAAAAATTTTTCAGAGAAGCCCGAACAGCAAAAGCGCCTCTCCGATATCTTATTTCACTTCTTTACGAGTGCAAGCGAGTCCACATACTCGCCTTAGGTGTCTCCAAGGCCTTTGACAACATCCACAACACCGCCATAATGATTGCACTTTCCCCACTTAGCAACGGACACAAAATGTATTCTTACATCCGTGCCTTCCTCATCAACCACACCGTGGAAGTTCACACAGCCCCCTTTCCTTACACCCTTCAAGAAGCAGGTGCCCCACAAGGCTCTGTACTATTGCCATTCGTATTCAACGCTGGCTTCATCTCCCTAGCTGCTTCTCTCAACTGCGTTCCGCACCTCCGACGAACTCTATAAGCCGATGACATCACCCTGTGGACCACCGCAGAAAACGATGTGCAAATAGAAGACACGTAGAAGCTCACACAGACACACACAGAGAAACAGAAGCTCGCACTATACGCCTCACTAGCTCCGCAACCAAATCCGAACTCCTAACATCTTCCCTACAACACCCATCAACACTGGAGGGACAACCCATACCGCAGTGAACACCATACGAATACCTGGGCTGCACTTTCAAAACACTGGACACAACAGTCTCACCATCAAAAGCATAAAACCACAACCGCCGCATTGGCACATCTCATCCGGAGTGTCTCCACCAAACACTATGGGCTGAAAGAACACGACATATGCTGCCTCAACCACGCCTTCTTGCCGAGCGGCTTTTGGTATACCATCCTTTTCTCAAACTAGACTGCAGAGAAACAACAACCTTAAAAGTCTTCTTTAAGAGAGCATACAAAATTGCTCTCCATCTCCCCCCCTCACACACAAACCTCAAAACTTCTAACGCTAGAACTCCGCAATGCCACGCATGAACTCGTTGAAGCCCGCAGACAAGCTCAGTACCTACAGCAGAGAGATACTAGACAACCTCCATGCCTGAATACCTGGCAACCACCCTCACCCAGCTTCTCCCCCCTCTCTACACGTACACACACACACTTCACCCACCTAATCAAAGCCCTCACATGCAACACACACCCCAACTACCACGCCACATGCAGAGCACCGCGCACCCTCCACAAATAATACGGGCCCAAGCAGGACGCTGTATGGGTTGACGCAAGGGGGGGGGCTTGTGCGGGGCACAGCTGCCGCCCACTCATCCCTCCTCTCCTCCCACCTTTTTCTGGAAACTCCAGAATCAACAGAGGAGGCTGCTAGCCGCTGCCACTGCACACAAGGAAGCCCAGTACAGGGAACAAAAGCGGGTTAATGACATCCTAGTTGAAATCAAGAGGAAGGAGTGGGCTTGGGCAGGGCATGTGATGCGAAGGCAACATAACCGCTGGTCCAGAGTGGACTCCAAGAGAAGGCAAGCGTAACAGAGGGTGGCAGAAATTTAGGTGGGCGGATGAGATTAAGAAGTTTGCGGGGATACAGTGGACGCAACTGGCAAAGGACAGGGTTAATTGGAGAGACACGGGAGAGGCCTTTGCCCTGCAGTGGGTGTAGTCAGGCTGATGATGATGATGACAGCCTTTCCGACTCCAAAAGCCACATTGCTAAATTTTGCTAGAGGCAGGATGAATGAAAGTGACTACTGCGTCTTACAATCCCCTTCAGCTGACCCCACAAGGTGGAGCTGACCTGGCTGCCTGTGCACCCTCGAAACCCTGGTAACAAGGCCGCCAATGTCCACACTTGAGGACTAATCAACCGGGTGGCGGCGGACTCGGGGCAGGACAGCTCGAGAGAGTGCATGCATACCTTCAGCGAGCTGACGCAGGCCTATAGGGCCAAATACCAGCTCTTCCCCCTCACCCCACCCATCCATGAAGCAAACACTCCCCGCACCCTACCTACTTTCCCGCATTCAACCGGGTGCCTTCAACCCGCTACCCTAGCACACACCCTCATTGAGTGCCCCACTGATCCTCCCCCGCCAGGCTCGGGAACTCTAAATGTGGAAGGAATGGGAGGCCTCACAGCAACGACGGAGCCGCACCGGCAGAAGAATGCCACCCTGCAGGGCACGTATGTGCTGCAGTGACATGCACTAAGAGACATCTAGTGCAGTGGGGGGGGAGGGGGGGGGGGGGGGGCCGCGCCTGGCCTGGGATTGCAGCCCACACCAGGGGACAAGGAATTCTCTCTCCACATACCTCAGTGCTGTCTGGCTTTGACCGCTTGAACATCTCGCCATCTGTTTCAGAGTCATCGCACTGCCGCTTTAGTCCACCGCCACTACTATTCAGAGGTGATGACGAACCGTCCATCTGAAAAAATAACAAGCACATCCGCTACACTGATCACAGGGAACTGACCTCGGCACTAAGGGTTCCCCACCTGCTTACACCCACTGCCCGTCGGAAGAACAACGCTCCAGTCTCGCTTAACCGCGCCAAAAACGAGAGAAACGTGACAAACTTTACAGCATTGCTTCCGGAACCACGAACTGCCTTCACGAAAACAAGACTGCGATCTAGGTGGCAGTTCGGCGCACCTTGACAGGAGCCTTACACTCAACCACGCACTAGGGTGTCTGAATACTTAAAACTTTTGAACACAAAACTTTGCAAGGGACAGGCAAACATGATATGGACATGCACACACTCGGAAAACAATTCAGGGACGATCAGAAATGCAGAAACTTTGGAGGCTCTAATGCTCAGCTCGGACCCAGACAAGCAAAAAGAAGTCATCAATCAAACCCAAGCAGCCGCCAGGTCCCAAGGGGTCCTGGCAGGTTAAAATCTGATTGAGGTCCTCAAATCTGATTGAAGTTTTCTCTCTTTCTCTTGAACATGAATCAAATGTATTTGTTATATGGTTTATATGCGAGTCAGGAAACAATAATTTTAAAAGTTCTGGAACAATCTGGAACGATCTACTACTACCACCATCGATATACTGACTGTGCCAAAACCAAAACCAAGAAACCAAAACCTCAGCAAATGATCTGAAGATAGAGTTTAAGGTGCAAGCAAATCAGCACAAAAGCATCCTGCTCAGTTTCTTCTCCATCACTAATAGCATGGATCGGTCCCATTCCGAAGCATGTCATCGTTGAAAACTGGACCTCGTAGAAATCCCGTCAGTGGGCTTGAGTAAAAACGAAAATCATGAAATTGCACAATGTTACACAACAAAGGCACACTAACCCGTATTTCCTCTCATATAAAGGGTATGCATGAGACATCAAGGGCGCCATTTTGTTGCCCAGTGCGTAGCTTCAGGAAGCGATAATCCCATTAGACATGCCAGCGGCCTTCCGCAGACAACAGAATGGCAACCTCTGTGACATTAGTGAATACTCCTTACTGGTCGACGCGTCGTTATTTAAATAGTATTTTTCTTTGCAAACTTCTGCCCAACTTTCCGTAACTGTGGCCTCATTCCATTCTGTACTTTTTCCTGTTTCACGTTCAAAGTTGACCCTCACATTACAGTGCTCACTCCCCCTCCCCCTTTTGTGCCTGAACTCAGTCCCAGTGTAACCATTGTGTGTGTTATCTCCTTCATCTTGCCTCTGCAATACCAACCCCCTCGTTGCAATTGGGGCCTTTTTCTCAGCTTGTGCTGGCAAAGCCGAGCCTCACATTACAATTCTGTGCTTCCCCTCCACCTTTTGCATCTGAAAATTATTACGAGATCATTCCAGCACACAAAAACACACGGACTAAGAGAGTAGACACCACGGATGCCAGAGTCCGTGGTGTCTACTCTCTTCTTTCATGTGCTTTTGTGCTCTGAAATGTCTCATAATTATACCCAGAACCAACTAGACCCGTTCTCTATGCTCAGTGCATCTGCAAAATTGACCCCGACATTACAACTGTGCTTTTCTTCCAGTTTCGCACCCACAGTACACCCTCACTTCACAAATGTGCGCTCTTCCCCATTTCATATTTGCAAAGTCGACCAGCATGTTACAAATGTGCTTTTCCCCCCTGCTTCGTACCAAAAGTTGGCCCTCGCATTAAAAATATGCGCTTGTTCCCATTTCGTACCTACAAAGTCAAACCGCATGTTACAGCTGTGTGCCCCTTTCCCCATTTCGTATGCATCACAAAGGAGACCCTCACATTACAAATGTGTGCTTTTCCCCATTTCATATTTGCAAAGCCGACCCGCATGTTACAATTGTGAATTTCACCTCGCTTTGTACCCGAAGTTGACCGTCACATTAAAAACGTGTGCTCTTTCCCATTCCTTATCAACAAAGTCGACCCCAATGACTTTGCACCACCATTTTGCACCCACAGTCAACCCTCTGAAAACGTATGGTTTTCCCCATTCCCTATCTACAAAGACAAATTGCATGGTGCTACTGTGTGCTCCTTTCCCTGTTTTGTACCCACAAAGGCAACCCTACAAAGACAAATTGCAGGTTGCTACTGTCTGCCCCTTTCCCTGTTTTGTACCCACAAAGGCGACCCTTGCATTACAAATGTCTGCTATTCCCCTTTAGCATCTGCAAAGTTTGCCCTCATCAGTGGAGACATTAAAAATGTGTGCTGTTCCCCTTAAGCATCTGCAAAGTCTATCCTCATTCTACAACTGACTACCACCTGTTGTTTACCCGTAAGACCACCCTCAGGTTTGGTTTATGGGGTTTAAAGTCCCAAAGCGACTAAGGCTATGAGAGACGCCGTAGTGGAGTGCTCCGGAAATTTCGACCACCTGGGGTTCTTTAACGTGCACTGACATCGCACAGCACTCAGGTTACAATTAAATGCTTCTTTTCTCGTTTTACACTCACAAAGCCTACTCTCGCATTACAATTGAGCTCTTTTCCCCACCATGTTACACCCGCAAAGTTGACCCTCAGGTTACACTCGGGTAAATAAGGATGGCGCTTATAGCCGCACTGCAAGGACAGCCTGTTGCTGCAAGTAATGCTTCCTTGTACGAGCTCTCCTACCACGACGTGTTTGCACACACATTAGTACTCTTACTCAAGTGAAAAGGCTGTGAAACGCATCAATGCTCAGCTGACAGTGAGCAATTCCTACTTGTGTCTACACCTACACAGTTGCCGAGCAAGACTAGCTTTGTCAGTGATTATGGTATTAAGACAGTTTAGCAGTGTTCCCGGCCCCATTATGCTCAAGTTCAATATTCAGCCATGGCGAAGCAGCATGCATGAAACAACATTTTAGCTGAACAACAGAGGAGAAATGCTGGTTATGAAAGCTGATATTACAACGAAAAAAAAAAAAGTTTATATCGCATTACATACAACGGAAGTTTTGATTCTGAACGCTTTAAAATGTAAAGCAAAAGAATAGGCGGTCATTTGTTACTGAAGCTGATGGAGTCTGTCTCGCCGACTAGTTAGGAGCACACAAGGGGAGGGGGGGGCTGACAAACAGTGGGTGTACAAAAACGCTCCCCTAAGGTTGTCAATTCGCACTTCCTCAGGAATATATTTGCTTGATATATATGTGCCGCGTCATCACCATTAACATTGTCTGCGGCTTTCATACCCGCCTACTACGCTGCATTTCAACAGTAAAAGTCTTGTGCACTTCTTTAAAACTCAGCTGGCTCTAGTTAGAGACACCAAAAGCAGCGTTTTTGTAGTCATTTCAGTTCGGAGGGAAAGACCCCTCTTCCCCCCTTATGTGGTCGCATTACGACTGCAAAACCTGAAGCCACAGAGGACAAACACACTCTCCCACACGACCAAATGAACAAATGCCTTTATTGAAAACCAATAACTATACTTTGGCGCACACCATAACACACAACAAATGTATGCAATTTTGGACTCCTCACATAATGTTCACATGAATAACAATGAACTGGCTTGGGGATCTTTCTAACCGGGCAGCGCCTCTGCACAGTCCCACAACTTAGCACACACCACTGCACACAGCGTACAAGGCACAGCACAAAAAAAAGAAGGGCCCAGGCCTGATAGGTGCAGGAAAAAAAAAAATCTTAACAATTAATTTTGCTTCATGAATCAAAACTCAGAGCACAACCGAAAAAGAAATGTAGAAAGCAAAAGAATGTCAAGGCATAACTGCTCCGAAAGAAAAAAAAAAAGAAAATGAATTGATTTTTGCTCTTCCCTTTCCTACGACCTGCACCAGCCCTGCTGCGGTGGTCCACAGTCCTGGATGCTTTCTTTCCTCACGGAATTCGCAAATCACAGCTTACTACCAGTACAATTTCTCTCGTTTTGAGAATCGTTCGAAAAAGCCCCGCCACTGCCGATTGAAAGAAAAAAAAAAGAAAAAGAAAGGACTGCCAAAGAAGGAGCACCCTGCTTTGAAGGGAGTCAGAGAGAATTTGTGCACATGCAAAGCGAGCAGCAGCGCAGCAATCTACAGTGCATCCAGTTTTTCCAACGAGGCTAATAATGAGTGTGCCAAGTGTCCAAACAAGAGGGAGATCCAACTCGGTGGAATATGAACTGCAGCCAGTCAAAAGAGTCATGCAACACAGGCAGTAAGTAAGCTGCCCCGAAGACACCACAGCGAAAAAAAAAAAGCAGCAGCAGCAGCTGTCATCATGCAAGGTGACGTGCACGGAGCTCTTCCCAGGCGACGGCAAGCAGGGTCTCGCGAAGAACCAAGGCAAGCAAGGTGGCGGCAGCAGCAGAAGCAGGGGCGGCGGTGGCGGCGGCAGCGATGCTTTTTGTTTTAGAGGGACTTTTCGTGCACCAAGTGCCCGGAGAGAAAGAATCAGCCCACCACCTACAAGGAAACAAGGCAAGGCACCCGCTGTGACGAGGCTGTGATGAGGTTGTGACGAGGCCGTGACGACATCTCGCCGTCACCGGTGGCAGGGTGGCAAAGGTAGCATGATGCAGGGGGAAGCAGGCGTACACCGCAGACGTCTCTCTTCCGAGTGCCCTTTGGTCGGCAGGACTGACTCTCCCGAGGCCCAAGTGCCCAATGCCAATGTTCGCCAATCGGTCCATGTCCAAGCATCACTGCCGCCGTCACGACGCCGCCTTCGAGGGGAGTACCCACTCTTCCGTGTCGGACACGACGAGGTGGGGGCGCACAAAGCCGGGGGAAGCTCCTCCGGTACCTGCCTCCATCGTGTTACCTTTGCCAGCCTGCCACTGGTTGCCAAAACAGCACTTGTGTTGCCAGAGCCAGGGGCAAAAGAGTTACATGCGGAGCATTTTCTGGGGAGTCGTGCTCATCGCATGCGAGGTCTTTACTGAAACTGGTAAACGTGTGGGACTCAATTGGCCACAGCTAGCCACTGGCACACAAGCTAATGATTGCACCCGGGATCTACTCCACACTTTAAAGGGAAGCTGAAGCAGTTTTTTGAGAATTCGAGGTTATTCAAGAATTCGAATCTATCAGGCTTCTAGACAAACCATGCAAAGTATTTTTGCACTAGGATTTAAAATGGTGACATAATCGTCAATTAAAACAGCGACGATGTTCAGGCTTCTCCTCACTACGCTGAAGGAGTGCGAGGAAACTCGGCAGTGACGTCATTATCGCCGAAACTTCAGATGTCCGCTGCTTACACCTGCATGCTGCTGTGCGTCGTCAGATGGCGCCAAACAACGCATTGTGAGCTTCACCTTCCATGGCGTCGGTTTTCTTCCATGAAATAACCCTTTCTTCGCTGGAAACGTAGTGCCGTCATACGTGACGTCATTATCGGGGCCTATGCCCGTCGCTGTGCACTTCAGAGAAGCCTGAACGCCGACGACGACTTTAATCGGCTATTACGCCACCATTTCATACGCTAGAGCAAAACAATTTCGCAGGCTTTACCTGCTCATTTTGGACATTCGGCAACCATAAACTCATGGAATTCTAAAACCGCTTCAGTTGCCCTTTAACAGGCACAATAAAAAAAAAAGGAAAGCTGAAGTACTAGAAAGAAAAAGAACAAGCTCGCTTCCAGTCATGGCTAGACATCGATAAAATGCCAGGCACTAAGGCAATTAAAGAAAGCTTTGCATCAAATGCTTGCACTACAGAGTAGTCAGGCCTACACTGCATGCCCCAGCTGAAACCAAGTCTTCACTTTTATCATTACTTTAACTGTAGTCCCAAGGCTATAAAGGTGCACACCGCAATGCAGTGGCGTGAGCAAAAGTAGAGAAACCTGAAAATGCAAGCTCATTTCCCTGCTGCTGGAGCTATACCGCATTCACTCACATAATACGCGCAACCCCCCGTTTGGGCGTGAAAAATTCCAGGCACCATTTCCGCGCATAATAGGCGCACCCTGAACTTGGCACTGCGATCAACACTGTATTAACACTTAGGCTCTTAAGGGGGGACACTGGTCTTGAAAAAAAAATTTCTATTAATGAAGTCACAGTGACAAAATCTTCAGGGCATATGTATTTTTGTGTGCTGATTCCGAATATGTCATTTAATTTCATGTAAAGCAATTCCTTGAGCACTTATGCAATTTTTATGCAAGTATTTTGCGGAGAGTTTTGAAGAAAATTTGCTGCGGGAAACTCGCTGAAATGTATGCCATTGGGTTCTCTTGACACCAAGGAATGCAATAAGGGTGAAATTGTCTTCCTGCCTATCATAGAACTTAAGTTATAGAGTTTTGAAGTTGTCGCTTCAGAAATGAGAAGGAAAATGTGTATTGCTGTGTGTGAAGTGGCAGCTTCAGTACCCTATTACTCAGTTCTATGAGAGCCAGGATGATAATTTTACCCTTATTGTATTCCTTGGTGTCAAGAGAACCCAATGGCATACATTTCAGCAAGTTTCCTGCAGCAAATTTTCTTGAAAACTCTCCGCAAAATACTTGCATAAAAAGTGCATAAGTGCTCAAGGAATTGTTTTACATGAAATGAAATGACATATCTAGAATCAGCGCACAAAAATACATGTGCCCTGAAAATTTCATAACTAGGACTAAATTAATAAAATTTTCTTTTCAAGACCAGTGTCCCCCCTTAAGCTCTCTCTGCCTTAAGCGTATGACACGATAGCGTAGTGGGTTAATTCCCATATATGCAGAACCAGTGACTCTACATTCGTAGACCCCTGGGAGTCCTTGTACCACCCCTGGCACAGTGCCACTGCCCGGCGATGGCAGGTGCTGCCACCGGTGGGTCTAGTGCGACCCAGGTTGCTCTTCCCTAGCGACCTATCATTAAGGGGGGACACTGGTCTTAGACCTATTTTCCCTACTTTTAGTCCAATCCTAATGAAACTCTACCACCTTGCTCAGTTTTTTATACTGATTTCAGCAATGAAATTACCTTTCACATAAATTAGTCGGTTCCCAAGATAATTTTAATTAGCCATTCATTAGTACCTCGGTGCAAAAAAACTGCTTAATAAAAAAATAATTTGTAATCCATGGCTACATAGTATGGTGATTAAAGAGTGCCATAATCAAAACCATTTTTCCATTTTACCCTCATTAGTAATTTTAAAGCACTTGGAATATCAACGTTCAAGGTGTGAATGTAATGCATCGATAAACTTTGCGAAATTATAAATTTTTGAAGTGTGATTGAACAAATCTGCTTCGATTATTGCACACACTGTGCCTTCAGCTTCCCTTAGCAAACAATATGACATCTCTATCTGTCCTAGATGTTGAGATATCGACATACTAAGACAGCCAGATGTCCAAAATTTTCATGCCATTAAATATTCTGCTCCAGCATAAATTCAGCCCACACGATGATCTGAATTTAATATTATGGTCAAAATGCTGGTTTGTTAAGGGAAAAAATTGGTACGGTTGGAAAATAATAGCTGCAGATTCCACAAATCTCATTTTTTGAAAATCGATTTTTTGGTCATTTTTTGGTCTCAAAGACCAGTGTCCCCCCTTAACTGCCACCTGTCACGGTGGGCAGCTCTCCCGAAGGTCATATTGCACACACGGCGACACCCAGCTTTACCTAGAAGAGCGAAGCTATCGCCTTAAAAAGTACGCCTATTATCCGAGTAAATACGGTATTCACACGACTATCTAGGCTCATTTCCCTGGGTCTCCGTCTGCTTCTGCTTTGAAGATACATACACAGTGCACCCTTTGAAGAAAAAAAAAAACTGAAAATGACACGACAGGGCTCTGGGGGCAGGATACTTCTTTTAGCTACCACACCACGACCCCCGAATGCAGTCCTGGCCCCGCAAAAGAACCCCCCCCCCCCCCGCTCACCTGCAGCTGGCTGTCGTTGCCGGTGTGCTCCAGGAAGGGCAGGTCGGCGGCCGAGTTCTTGCCGAGGCCTATGGCATCCAGGAAGGCCTCACTGTTGACCTCGTCCGAGCGGCACCGCTTGGTCCCCCCTTCCTCCTCACTGGCCTCCTCGCCACCCGAGCCCCCGCTGCAGCTGCCCGCATTCTGGTAGGGGCCCCCCGTGGCTCCCCCTCCTCCTCCCCCTGCGGCTCCCCCGGACACAGCGTTGTCCATGCCGGACTCCGGGTCCAGCTTGCGCTTGTGCAGGGAAGCCGAGGCGTTGCTGGCAGTCTGCGGCGAGTCAGAGACGAGCAGCTGAAAGCAAGGTTCCCCCCCAGGAAAACTTGACGGCCGTCCCTTTACCTCATGGGAAAACCAGAGCCCCACTGACCAAGTCAACCACAGCAGCCAGTTTCAAGTGCACGATTCAAAAGGGTAGAGAGCTGGGCCAGTTGGTACATAGTTGTCCTTCCGCTGGTTTTTTTCGTTAGGTTTGGTTTATGGGCGTTTAACGTCCCAAAGCAACTCAGGCTATGAGGGACGCCGCAGTAAATTGCTCCGGAATAATTTCGACCACCTGGGTTTCAATGAAGTGCACTGACATCGCACAGTACGCGGGCCTCTAGAATTTCGTCTTCATCGAAATTGGGCTGCCGAGGCCTGCATCGAACCCGCGTCTTCCGGGTCAGCCATAGAGTTTCTTACTATTACCTAGAGGGAAAGCTGGCGGCGCTGCACTTCAGCCACCATGGACGCCCAAAGCATCATGGGGCGGTGAGCTACTTGTTGCTGCACAGTCGTAGTTTTTCAGGAACACGAAGTGTCATTACCAAGATGTTTCATTCCAAAAACGCTGTCCGTGTGTGCGCAGACGACTTTCCCGCGAACGCAGTGTGCAAAAGCCATAGTAGTGAAAACGCGACGACACACGACGCCAATAAAAGGTTTCACCTTTCCGAAATGCCATTAAAAAACCTCTTCTAGTGTTTAAGCAACATTTTTTTTTTAAAACATATTTACTTTTAAAAGTGTGTCTGTTAATTACGAAATATTAGTTTTTATAGTGTTGACTACTTCGCCAATAGGAGAGCGAGTCGTCTCTTATTTTGGGCAAACTTTGCACTTAAATGCTTTTCTGCTCGTTTGTTGCAATTTACATACAGGATATTGAATGTTAGGACATTCTTGATTATCGAATAGCGTTTATTTTTGCATTATTTTTTGGCCAAAAGTTGCAGTTCCGCAACAAGTAGCTCACCGCCCCATGATGCTTTGAGCGCCCATGGTGGCTGAAGTGGTCTCGAGGGGTCGCCATGCAAACTCCCATAGACGGGCTGCCAGCTTTCCCTCTAGGTAAAAGTAAGAAACTCTATGGGGTCAGCAGCTGAGCGCCGTAACCACTGAGCCACAGCGCAGGTAAAAAAAAGTTGCAAGCTTAACCCTTTCAGTGTCACAGATGAGCTGGGATAGTCTGCACGTTTCTAGTAAAAAAATGGTCAAGGACAAGCCGGCCTCGTCGACGGCAATTTTTATTTTCTTGCAATTTCATGCACACACACCGATTTTGCCTGGGCGAGTTTAGCTGTATTTTGGTGGCTGGAACCTCGCATTCCATTGAGCAGTGCTAAAATTAGTGCTTATCCTTGGGATTATTTTTTTAAAGCACAGCAAAAAAAAAAGGCTACCCTATATAGCCAGGCACAGAAGGTGGTTAAAAACATCCCTTCTACCCTTCAAGTAATGAAAGTACTATACATGAAACCAGGCTTTTTTCGCAACAAGCCCGAACGGAGCAATAGCTTCACATGGCACAGAGGACGCTCACCATTACAGCCGGGCCCGAGCAGGAGTCATCGCTAGTGAGCAAGGCCTCCGTGGTGGCGCCACTCAACCCATCGCCAACCAGGCCAAGGAGCGCCGAGTCAGACCTGCTCGAGGACAGCGCCTTCTTTCCAGCCGTCGCACCAGGGCTGTGCTGGGGCGTGGAGTTTGGGGTCGCATTCTGCGAAGAAGCGGCAGCGCATGATGGGAGGCGCCATGTCCAAAGACCACACAAGTTTCGGCCAGCCACCACCACCCCCAAAGCTCCCGAGACGGCTGGTGATGCATGCACACACACACAGTCAGTGGAGTCTCCCGCACACCCGACAATCACTTCCGCCACACAGAGAACAATCCAGAGAGCAATCCACTCACCGACTTGTTTCCCTTCTTCTTGGACCGGTTGAGCACTGACTGAGGTAGGTACTTCACAAGCTCTCTCCTGCAGGGGGCACCACAAGGACAACACACACCAGTCAAGCTGACGTCGCAAACACCAAGCCTAGCACAAAGCGGCCTCTAATCCACAAGGTTAAGGGGGGACACTCGTCTTTGAGACCAAAAAATGACCAAAAAATCGATTTTCAAAAAATGAGATTTGTGGAATCTGCAGCTACTATTTTCCAACCGTACCATTTTTTTCCCTTAAGAAACCAGCATTTTTACCATAATATTAAATTCAGATCATCGTGTGGGCTGAATTTATGCTGGAGCAGACAATTTAATGGCATGAAAATTTTGGACATCTGGCTGTCTTAGTACGTTGATATCCCAACATCTAGGACAGACAGAGATTTCATATTGTTTGCTAAGGGAAGCTGAAGACACAGTGTGTGCAATAATCGAAGCAGGTTTGTTCAATCACACTTCAAAAATTTATAACTTCGCAAAGTTTATCGATGCATTACATTCACACCTTGAACGTTGATATTCCAAGTGCTGTAAAATTACTAATGAGGGTAATAAGTAAAAATGGTTTTGATTATTGCACTCTTTAATCACCATACTATGTAGCCATGGATTAAAAATGATTTTTTATTGAGCAGTTTTTTTTCACCGAGGTACTAATGAATGGCTAATTAAAATTATCTTGGGAACCGACTAATTTATGTGAAAGGTAATTTTATTGCTGAAATCAGTATAAAAAACTGAGCGAGGTGGTACAGTTTCATCAGGATTGGACTAAAAGTAAGGAAAAGAGGTATAAGACCAGTGTCCCCCATTAACACCTGTGGCGTGTAATATCCCAAGTGTCATAAGGGGCACTGCAGTGGAGGACTCTGGATTCATTTGGACCACTTGGGGATTCTTTAACACACATTGGCACTGCACGGATCACTGGCGCCTTTTGAGTTCTGCCTTCATTGAAACGTGGCCAGAACCGAAACCATCTGACCGGGATATTGTAACAATGACAATTTTATCAGAACAAACGTAGCTTGGTCAAAGAAAGCCTAACGAGGCTGGGTCAGGATACTTCGGTCGGCACGTGACTTCAACACTCATACACTGGGCACTACACTACGACACAGCAAAGTGAGCTCACAGCGATTTGTTTATTTACTGTGCAGTGATGTTCCTACCACAATTCATGTCTAAATGCCACTACTGTTGAGCAGACGTACCGCCTGACGTATTTGATGTCCACTTCCATGTCCTGCTTGAGAATGTTGATGGCCGTCGCTTGCCTCTTCACTGCACGGACAGACAGAGATGTTGGTCAGACATGTTGCGGAAGCTCAAGCAAACGAAAGCACACACACACAGCAGGAAAAAGGACAAGAACAATGTCGCGCCACAGAGGAGTGCCACCTTTCAACGCAATTCTCAAACCAACACGCCTTCCTCTACTGGAATCAAAAGATCTCCAGAACACTTACAGAGCAGCCCGAAAATCGTTCAACTCAACCTCTTGACCAAGTTGGAAGGTGAGCGAGAGGAACCAGGTACGCACCAGTGTCGACAAATGACCGTGTGTCGTAGGTGAGATCCACGTTGACGTGCTCCGTCTTGTTGAACTGCAGGCCAATGAACCACATGGACTGGAACTTGTCCCTGCATGCGTGCATACAATGGCCGGGTGTCGAGATTGCATGCCACTTCCTCTCAATGCAACTAAATTACTTCCGAAATTACTTCCAACAGATTATTTTCAGTGTTAGAACCCTTGCCCTGTATAGGTACAGGCAAGTAAAGTACAGTCAAACCCCATCAATTCAGATACCTTGAATCAGCATACCTTGAAAGTTAATAGCGCTACGACCACAAATTTGTGTGGAAATAACTTTTTTTGCAGTTCCACTAAATGCAGAAGAAAGCGCACACTGTCAGATGAACCAACACATGTCCTTTAGGTCACTCGGGGCATCAGCAACTTCCCTCCCCACACCTGCACAACCCTGAAACCAAAAATGCTCTCTCTCTCTCTCTCTCACACACACACACACACACACACACACACACACACACACACACACACACACACACACACACACAAAATGCACAGTAGAATCTCAATGATACTATCACTGCTGGTACAAATTTCAGAATGATATGAATCCGTGAAATTTCTTGCCTGGAGCGCATAGTTCATGTGCACTATTTCAGTTGATCTGAACACCCTTCCGCAACCCTACGGATGACAACGCTGGAGAGTCGTGAGCGTACTTGTCTCAACCGCTAAGCACAGCCTGCACGCTGCGGACTCTGATACGCACCGCGGGCAGCGAGCAGTGGCGTGCATCGACGATGTCACTGTCGTTGCACACTGCAAGTTGGTATGCGCTGTCATAAATCCCACCAGCATAAACAGATCAGTGTGAATGTATTTCCCATGCTTCTACATATGCATTTCGCTCATTTTGGGTAGTACGATTTTGCACGATATGAATATTTTTCACGACTCAACGATACTCATATCACCGAGATTCCATGCAATGACTACAGGCTCCACAATAGCATAGCTGCCAGCACAGTAAAAGCAAATGCCAAAAAAAAAGAGGAAAATGGCAGGGTGCAGCACAAAACAAAAATGCATACTACACACCACCTTGACTGATGACCATACTGACAATAGCGGCATCTTTCTATTCTATTGGATACAGCACCACTTGTGCTAATGTGGGGAGACTTCTCAGCCATTCAATCACCATCGTCATCACTCCATCTCCGGAGCTTCTGTGAATATGTGAGCTCTGCTGCCTCTCAGATTAACCAAAGCGCAGCCAAATTTCTTCACATTAAAGAGAGTTGCATGCCATATAGAATAACGTTTTCCAAATTAACAGGAGCCCAATTAACAAGCTACGTGCTACACTTCAACACTACAAATGGACTACTGTTCCAGAAAGCAACCTGCAGCCTTTACTCAGGAAGCAAACGTCATCCGACAGTGCATCAAGCACCAATACATCAGGGGTGGGACATTACTAGTTTTTCAGGCTTCATGCAAAATATAGTGCCGCACTTCCACTAATCAACTGTGGTTAACTTAATTCCGCTTGAAACTCAACCTTTTCAACCAGTCCAGACTTTCTCGTCATGCCAGCCCCGGCTTTCCTGCAACACAGGGCCCCTGCAGTGTCACATCCAAACGAGACTCACCCATCAGGCTCGCAGGGCAGGAAGGACTCCGGGTTGACATGTGCCAGGGCAATGTATGGGTGGCGCTCCAGGTTGGAGATGAGGATGCGGATCTTGGACTCCACCAGGCCGTACCACTCCAGGTGGTGCTCCTTGGACAGGGTGCTCGCCATGAGCACGATGAAGTGCTTGTACTTGCCAAAGAAGTTGGGCGGCTCGAAGAGCTTCATCCAGTCGCTGCGCCGCAGCATGATCTCGTCCGTGATGGCCAGCCCCTGCTTGAACTCCTGCCGCATGATGGTCAGGGTGGAGACGGACACGTTGAAGGTCGAGTTCTGCTGCGGGTAGGCGGGCGTGATGATGGGCATCAGGTGGAAGCGGTCGGCCACGTTCACCCTCGGGTCCCAGACGGGGAAGCCCAGCCGGCTCTCGTCGGGCTGCTTGAGCAGAACGGGCTTGGGCCAGGGCCACTGGGAGAAGACGAGGAAGAACTTGTGCACCAGCGTGGCCGCAGCCGCGTTGGGGTACAGTTGGCAGGTCCTCGCCACCAGCATCGCCCACGACACTCCTCCCAGGTAGCCCAGCACGTTGGAGTAGACCCCGTGCCGCTTGGCCCACAGCTTGATGGCCCGCAGCGAGAGGCGGAACGTCTCCCGGTTGGGCACCAGGTGCAGGATCTCGTCGGTCACGCGGCAGCCGTTGAGGCTACGCACGCACTTGTGGTCCAGGTTCTTGAGGATGTTCACGTCTCGTAGGTCCTGGTCCTCCGGAATGTCTTTCAGAGCCAGCCGCGCAAACAGCATGTCCAGCTGCAGCACGCGTGGGAAAGCATCACGTCACGGGTTTCGCTCTGCCAACAGAGCTCCAAGCACAACGCCAGGAAAGCTACCATGATGCAGTCAGCAGCGACGACAGCTCACACTTCCAGCAGGGCATTGCACTCGTTACTGAACTTCTCCGTAGTGGACACTCTCACTGACACGCACAAGGTTCGCCATTTCTCACCATTACCACAATCTTAAGCAGCTGCATTTTGTGCCTAAATGCAATGCGTGGAAGTTTTTCATAACACCTAAGCTACAGCTATGGTACTGCTATACAAGCATAGCGCAAGTACTAGGACCTACGCACAGAACACAGAAAAGAAAGATTACAATACCTCAATTCCATCGAAAGTCATCTTGATGACCGGAACAAAGGCCTCTTCAACAGCCTGCAAGAGAGACCAAGATGGCTAAGCACACAGGAGGAGGACAAAACACCAACAGATAGTGAACTGGTCTATGCAGCAGCTGCATAAACCGCAGTGTGAGGGCAATCAAGTTCACGACTGGAAAGTTCCAAGTGCAGACACTTGTAGTCTGTAGTCAGTACCTGTGAGACCACAGTCTATAAGGAAATGGCATGGAAACAGTAGCACACACCACAGCAGTTTACACTAAATTTCTATGTCAGTGGATTTTCATGTGCTCATTCCAAAACTGCAAATGTTTTCCTCGTGCAGATACTTTTAGATATATCAAGGAAAGAGCGTCCTTTGTTTGGAAGGAGCTTGGTTAATAAAAACGAGCAGGTCAAACTCCAATGAAAAAGCTCGATTTGCTGACTGTATTTCATGTTCTTAATGAAGCAGTTCTTTAAGGTTAGTATTACCACAAAGGCTGTACATTTTCCCACGCTACCGCAAGCAGGACAATCGCACTCGCACGATGTCGGAACCACGAAAAGCAATACTCGGCTGCTTTTAAGGGGGGACGAGGGTCTTAAAACTGACCTTTTTATTTGTGGCTAGAATCTGATGAAATTTTGCACACAGATGTGTTTTTCTCTTCTGATTTCAAGAATGCAGTGATAATTGAGCTGGAGGTCTTAGATCAAAAGTTATCTTAAAGGGGCTGCGAAACACTGCCTGGGGGAATACCGGCTATACTTCAGGTGGGTTCTTTATGTCACACAGATGCTGACTTAAAAAGAATTACAGGAATCGATGCACAGGAACGGGAGTTATTCAGTGAAGAAATTTCAAAATACAAGCAAACAAAACGCTGCCCTCAACTCGATTTTGGCGGGGCTTCCCACTCCTATTTCGCTCTCCCAATGACGCCACCTGGCGCAACCAATCAAAACAGCCAGCCAGAGCACGTCGCGGAAGTTTGTACTCCATGGTTGCCTGCTCTCTGTGAGACTGGCAGCGTTGTTTCCATGCCAGAGCGCCCCTGGTGGTGTATTTTTATTTTACTTGCCTTGCAGGGCTTTTATCTAAGACAAACAAATTGTCTTTGTTGATATAATATAAAACGCAGACAGGTGACAAAATGTTTCTCCATTTATTCACACAATTTGCAGTATATTTACTGTTTGTCCGGTCATCAAGCTCGCGCCAGGTGATGTCATATCCGCTGCTAAAAACCCGCCACTGTGTGGCGACACCATCAGAGCCATGAAGTTGTTTTTGGGGGGACATTAAAATATTAAAAAACGGAATATACGCGGTGTTACCGACGCTAATAATAACTCACTGTATGCAATCAACAGGCAAAACAGTTAACTAAGATTGTGTTTCTGGGCCCCTTTAAATTCTAGAGTGTAATTAGGTAATTAAGAACGCAGCTTTATTGAACTTTCTCATTGGATTTTGTTGCTTTTAATTACATGAATTGATAGCCAGCAAATTCCCATACCCGATGACATTCTTACTTTTTTTGTTTAGGCCACGTATAAATAGCAATTTACAATTAGCTTAACGAGTTGCAGTGTAAAATACTGCAACCTTTTACTCTCGACATAGTATATCAGGATGACATGCCTTTAGAGAAAAACGAAGAATGTCATCGGGTATGAGAACTCTCTGGCTATGAATTCATGTAAATAAAAGCAACAGAATGCAACGAGAAAGTTCATTAAAGCTGCGTAAGAAATAACTAATTACATTCTAGACTTTGTGAGATCTAAGACCACCAGCTCAATTATGATTACATATTTGGAATCAGAAGAGAAAAACGCACCTGTGTGCAAAATTTCATGAGATTCTAGCCACAAATAAAAAAGTAGAACTAAGACCCTCGTCCCCCCTTAAAAGGAAAGTCATCGTAGCTGCTGCAAGTATCAGCCCTACATCATGTGTTGCTACATGACCTAGATGAGGTAGGAAGAACCTGCAGTAGTAACAGACCTTTCCAGCCCCACTCTGCAGTTGGATATGGATAAAAGACTTTTTCGATTTTTTTTCCGCAAGGCCCACGCCCCCCTTAATGATGTGCCTGCTTCCCATTACCATTTTCCATCCTTACAGAGCTTCAGCACAGAGCCGCAAAGATGATGTGGCCACGGGTTCGTGATGAGTGGTTGTGCTGCGTTCGATGGACCACTGAAGGCCATCATAAAACGACCAGGGCAGTGCGGCCACGTTCACGGCCTACTGAAGCTCAACTTGATTGAGCACAGGTAATGATGACTATTTGGAGGTGGCCTGGCATGGGCGACAAGAGGAGCAATGACTCACCCTGAGGTCCTTCACCTCTTCCTGCTGCCGAAGGAGCTCCACAAAGGAGCTGAAGAAGTCGCTCCGCTCAATGTGGCGGGGTGCTACGCACAGGGTGTCGATATCAGCTCCTATTGAGAGGATGCAGGCAGGGGAAACATCAGAGCGACACTCAAAGGTCACACGAAAGACACGTGGACCCCGGGGGAATACGTCAGCCCCATTGAAACACCACAAAAGACATGGGCATTCAAACCATTCCACAATCCCCGACGACTTCTCGGTAGACTTCGAACCAAAAAGAACAAAATGCGCAAGCCCTCAACTCAAGTAACCTAGCTGCAAGATCACAGAGCTATCAGACAAGGGTGAAGCCAAGGGCTTACCTTTAGTGTGGACTCCAAGCCGGTACGACCCGAATGTGTAGATCTTTCCGCCCACATTCTCGGCTACGCTCGCTGGCATGTTCTGCGCAAGGATAAGCGTTCAGGGAGTAAGCACCGCAAGTAAGAACAGTCACTCTGGTTGCAGAGTATTAAACAGGGGTGCCTGCATTTATGTGGAAGTTGAGGAGACATGCGAATCCCAAATTGGAGGCAGGAAAAGCCAAGTGTAGAGGAAGCTTTGACGTGCTCCAGCAGCTCACCTTTTTGACGCTGACATCATAGATCCACTGTTTCACCAGCTGGTTGATTTTTGACAGCACGTCCATTCTAGAAGACAAAAACCCAAGAGCCCCCGCATTAACAATTGCACACAAGCAGGTGGTCTTGAATTCTGGTTAGAACAGCTTGAAGAGACCGACAACAGAATTTCAAAAAACTTTTTTTTTTCGGTGCAAAAGGAAAATTTAGTACAGTAAATTTTAGTGCCCATCAGTTTTAGCATAGCACCTACAGTTTTAGTGCACCGTAGTTACCACTTCAAGAAATGCAAAACAGTGTGGCGCCATCTATCAACCAAAGCTCGAAGTGGTACTGTGAAAGGCACACTGGAGACTAAACAATGATATGACAAACACTTCCATAATAATAATAAAAAACAATGCACTTAAAATATGTAAAATTTTACTGAGATGTGGACAAGTGGTGGAATACAGCGGCAGTGGTAAGGTTTCATAAGACGTGCCTTCAGATTGACTTGCGCAATTTTTAATGCAAAGCCCAACTTACAAATCCTCATTTCTTCAATACTTTTATAAAGTGTTGCTGGAGATGATTTCACAGAACTGCCATTTATTTTCAGAATGCGTTCATAAACCATGGTCACCCCATTTCTTGTGCTGTTTACATGCATTAGCATCTGAACAAACCCCCCTGCAAGAAGGGTGCTTTCCTTTCTCACACTCAGAAATGCAGGCAAAGCTGCCAAGCCATGGTGGACAAAGAAGCTGTATGTTTGGACCAATACTGCCAATAGTTCTTTGTGGGTGCAAGTCAGCCTAGTTAAGAGTTTTGTGTGAAAGCCCTTTAACTGTCTTCCTAGCCGTCACCACTACCTGACAACACGGCCACACTGGCTTGCAAAATGCACAGGTTCCCAGTTATGCCACCATACTCGCGCCTAGATGATGCTTTCAAGGATTTCCTCTACTCCTGAACGTTTAAACAAAACCGTTCTCTTCAAGCACAACCTTTGTGGGCAGCCCACTTATGGATGGAGCAAGAGGAGAGACGTCTGGGTGCATTCAAATACTGCCAACTTGCACGACTCTCTGCAAAGCCAACGTGCTAGTGCTTTTTTCTCCCATAGTGGACCACATTGTACTCAAAGTCCAGTTTGTTCATTAATTTCCCCAAACATGCAGGTGCATATTTTGTAATGTGTTCCCTTTCTTGCTCACTCGGAACTGCACAACAATGATTCTCGCTTCCCTCTGATAAATGACCGATGTGCAAGTGAGTCGTACAGCCATGGCCATAATTCCTTTCATGTATTCCGCACTGAAATTGAGCTCGCACTCCATGTATAAATGCTTACGCGCTCATGCATAAAACAAAACATCCATCATACCTCCTCCGCGTAAAAGACTAGAAGATGGTTTGGTTGGTTTGGTTTATGGGGGTTTAACGTCCCAAAGCGACTCCGGCTATGAGAGACGCCGTAGTGGAGGGCTCCGGAAATTTCCACCACCTGGGGTTCTTTAATGTGCACCGACATCGCACAGCACACTGGCCTCTAGAATTTCGCCTTCATAGAAATTCAGTCGCCGCGGCCGGGATCGAACCCGCGTCTTTTGGGTCAGCAGCCGAGCACCATAACCGCTGAGCCACCGCGGCGGCTTCCGACTAGAAGAGTTAGAACCCCAAAGCAAGCTCCAGTGTGCGCATGCATTTTCGAGCACAAACACACTGCTCCAGTTACTAAACACCCACTCTAGCGGACCAGAGTTTTGATAGCCCAGTGCATGATACTCCAGGTGCATCAGGACATTTCAGTAAACCAAGCTAAAGCTGAGGTGCCAAGCTGAAAGGGCAAAACGAACGGGCCCCTGACTGAATCATTGTCGATAAATTCCACTTGCATCGAGTTACCACATGCCACTCACAGAATGTGAGGGCCAACATTTTCCGACAGCCAAAGCACAGCAGTTCTCACTGCCCTCATGATACCACCAGAATAAGAAAAAACATAGCAGTTTGCAACTGTGGTGCACACAGGTTAACTATTTTCTCACATAACCGCTAGAGTATACACGGTCAAAAATTTTCAGTTTAGAAACTTCTTAGAGAAAAAGGAAAGAAACTAGAAAGGTCCCCCTAAGCCACAGAACTTTTCTTCCCATATTAGCTTACAATTCCTCAAAGTAAAACATGTCCAGGTTGGCACAGTAATGCGTCCAAGTGTTCTCAAACGATTACTTTTGACGACCCTTTCATTTTTTTGGATGACGCTTGATATAGAAACCTAAGCATATTAATACCAGTCAGCATGTTTAGGCTGGCACGTACAGTGAATGCCACGAGCCCAGTACATTCAATTATATATGCAGGGTATACATCTGGCCCTGAGAGGTACAAACCATCTGCGGCATCATAAAGGCTCCGACTGTTGTGAGAGCTCTGTTCTTGCCTGCGGTGCTGACGTTTACGAATATCTGTCCTGCAGAAACCTCGTTGCATGCTTCCAAAGAAACTTGCTGTGCTTTGTTCTCGCCTTCCCAGCGATGCAGTGGGTAATAACGCAAGACCAAAATTATGCTGACATGAAACATGACAACGCACTGATACATCCGTGTAGCCCATAGAGTTTCTTACTATTACCTAGAGGGAAAGCTGGCGGCGCTGCACTTCAGCCACCATGGACGCTCAAAGCATCATGGGGCGGTGAGCTACTTGTTGCGGCACAGTCGTAATTTTTGGGGAGCACGGAGTGGCACTACTAAGACGTTTCATTCCGCAAACGCTGTTCGTGTGTGCGCAGACGACTTTCGCACGAACGCAGTGTGCAAAACCCATAGTAGTGAAAACGCGACGACACACGACGCAATAAAAGGCTTTACTTTTCAGAAATGCCATTAAAAACCTCTTATAGTGTTTGAGCAACAACATTTTTTTTGAAACCATATTTAGTTTTAAAAGTGCGCCTGTTAATTACGAAATATTAGTTTTTGTAGTATTCATTGCTTGGCCAATAGGAGAGCTAGCCATGCCTTATTTTGGGCGAACTTTACACTTAAATGCTTTTCTGCTCGTTTGTTGCAATTTGCATAGAGGATATTGAATGTTAGGACATTCTTGATTATCGAATAGCGTTTATTTTTGCATTATTTTTTGGAAAAAAGTTGAAGTTCTGCAGTCGGTAGCTCACTGCCCCACGATGCTTTGAGCGCCCATGGTGGCTGAAGTGGTCTCGAGGGGTCTCCATGCAAACTCCCATAGACGGGCTGCCAGCCTTCCCTCTAGGTAATAGTAAGAAACTCTATGGTGTAGCCAGAGAAATTTTTACCTCTATGACCCTTGTCAACGAACACATCCCGCCCCACGGTGGTCTAAAACCAGACCCTCAACCAACGATGCAGTTTTCAGAAAAGCAGAAGCATCACAGGCAGAGAGAGAAAGCGAGGAGGTCACCTGTGGGCAAGCTCCTGCTCGGACTCGAACAGGCCGAACTGACGCAGGGTCTCCTCCAGCTCCTTGGTGCGCTGCAGGTCGCTCGCCTTGGGCGGAGCCGTGCTGATCGCCGAGGTCATGCCCAGCGTCTTGTCCGCCATGCCCGGCCCCAGCTGCGGCTGCTGCTGCTGCTGCAGCAGGGCACTGGTTCCCCCGCCGCCACCGCCACCCAACGGGTCCCCGCGACCACCCGCCGCGGGGAAGCTGCAGTGGGGGAACAACATCCCTCTAGTCCTTTCCGCTCGGCAGCTTTTACCAGCCACAGCTTGCCAAACTTGCAAGAATACTAAGCGGCCAACAGAGAGCAAACAGGCTTCTCTCAATAGGAAACTTTCAGTGCAAAGTGCCACTGTGGGCATCCTTACACTCCCTTTCATACTTAACGTGCAACGGTAAGGAAGATAGGCTAAGAATTGCGCCCAAGAAACATGACTCTGCTCTATCTCACTAGTAGTTCTCGAAACCTCAGCGAGGGTTTTGACGAAAGCATGGAGCAGTATAAATTAACATGCTCGGCACTGCAAACCATGGACCAGGCAGCCAGGAGTAGAGTTACTGAACTCTCCGATTGCAATAAACATGGCAAACCACTTCATGGGTATGCATGGGGTCGCAGCAGTTAGACGTACTCACTGTGTTTCATTCCCCCACGTCACCAACTTTTTAAGGTCTTGGTAAGGGGCAGGTTGAAAATATGGCAAGAGGTAAAACGATGTACAGCAGTACGATGGAGAACTTTTTCAGGCAAAGACATAGCCAGCGCGAAGGGTCGCTCCATGGAGCATTGGAAGCGTTTTAGGTTATGTATGAAACGGAGCACAGTTCTCGTACACCAAAGGACTGCACGGACATACTCAATTCAAGAATGAACCTTCCTTCCCACTAGCTTCGTTCATTCCTCTCCCCCGACGTAGGAAAACCAAATAAGCTCTGCCCAGCTAATCCCCCTGTCTCTGTTTTGTCTAGCTGTAGTCTGAAGTGGCAAGAAGGACAGACAGAAACCGACAGACGAGAGATTACCTGCAAGGAGTCTAGAAATGGCCTGCGCCCCACAGAGTTTGCGAAAGGAATCTAGGAGACGCATTCAGCATGGAGTTTTCTTAATTTCCTTCAGCTTGTGTTTACGTTCACTCTGTTTATGCCCGCCACCTGACAAAACCGTTTCAGTTGGCTACCCTGAACGTAAGGGTGTCCCATACATGGCAAAATTAGTTTTGAAAAGTAATTAAATAACATTACAAGTTATTGCTCTCAAAAAGAAATGACATTACATTAAAACTACTTCCAAAAAGTAATGAAAATCACTTTTACGTTACTTTTTATGGGGCGGAGAACTCGCCAAAGTCTCCGTTTCGCACAGCGGAGCGACACAGGGCCCGTGCTAACTAACGAAACCCAGCTCAATTTTCTCCCAAAGTCCCGCGTCAGATTTAAAATCCCCTCGATGATCTCCAATCGGCAACACGTGACGAAGATATCGGAGCGGGTTCTTCGCGCACCCTGAATCATCACCCGCAGTGGTTGCGCTAGACGACGGCGCACAGTGGCGGGAAGCGACGTCATTCATTCGGCACAGCACAACGCGAGGAAGAATGCGCGTAGTATCACACTACGATGGAACGCGGGACGCCAATCGACTCGATCTCACGCGACCGACGTTTTTGCTTTGTCAACTTTTTTTTTTTTTTCACGCGTCTTCGTTCTCTCCAAGAAACGGCGTTCTGACGCACGCCTGCCGACGGGCGTACGCTGACAACTACGCGGCGATAAGCGTTCCTCGCTAAACGCCCAAAGAAAAAGAACTCGCCTCGGGTTAACCGCGGTCGCGGCAGGTTGTAGCCCTGCTCTGAAGAACAATCAGCAAAAAAACTGCGCAGACGCTGCTATTTCGACGGCGGCTGTGTTGGCTTTTGTTTAGACTGCACGAACACTAGTTCGTAGTTGCTACCGACGCAGTCGGCGACCGCGGAGGCAGACGTTCGCGCCGACAAAGCAGGTTGCTTCGCAGCAAGTCCGTGAAGTCGCTGACAACTACGCAAACCAAAAGAAAAAAAAAAGCGGCGGCGATAATAAACGAACGGGGGAATTCGCCGTAGCGGCGTTGCGTAAAACGACCTTCTCGGAAATTTCGTCGTTGACGGGTGCTAGTTTCGCTTGGAACATGCGCCGTGCGAGGATATTTCAAAACAGGCGCACGCCGCTTGAATAAGTGACGCGAGTGAACGTTTAACGCAAGCGAAACGCAAAGCACCAGCATCGGGGGCCAACGGCTTTCGGCGAGACGCTCGAAATGCGCCGTCGCGCGGTCAGCGCGTTTTCGAATAAGAATGGAGGTGTCCAAAAGGTGATAGGCCTACCGGGAGTTCTCGAAGAGGACCATTGTTCGCGCTCGCTGCTCGGCTACGGACGCGCTGGGCGACGCTAGATGCCCTGTCGGCGTTTCGGCGGCTCAGATGGCGGCGTCTCGGAAGGAGCGGAGCAGTGTCTGCAGCCGCGCGTTCTCAAGCACGTCCAGCGAAGTGTTATTGTCCACGCGCTAGGCCTAACCGCCGTGACTGCTCGGCCGACGCACCGAGCGAACACCGCGTCGCGAACTGCGCTTCTGCGCCACTCACCTCGACATCCTGGCGGTCGCGGGCGCAGTCGCGGTTATCCCCTGCTGCTCTTTAGCCGCGAAAAGAACTTCATGAGGGAAAATACGGCATTAAACCGCAGTCACCACAAAATACAATTCAGACCGTCTGCTGTGGACTTATGTAATGCAGCGACGTCCAGTAGCGGAAGTGGAAGGCGAGGAACTCGGTTGCCTCTATCACCCGCCAGGAGTCCGAAGCTGCGTTGTCAGTGTCGTTATCGTTTATTTGTATTGATGGATAAAGACGACGCATTTGCAGCTGTTCATGCCCCGTGCGCAGGTTGTAGTGAATGGAAAACTTGGCGTATTATTATTATTATTATTTTTCTTTTTCCGTAGTTCGCATTTTGACCGCTACGCAACTCAACGACACGATCAATCACTACTCCACTACCTCCACCTGAGCAGTACCCAAACAAACACACGTGCAATCTGTGCGGTGCGTTATCGGCCTTGGTGGCTATGATCGCCGGGCGGTAGGCGGTCGCATATTGTCATTTTAGTTTCCTCGAGCGAAGCGACCGCGGCATGATCTTCGCGCTGCTCAAGCTGCCGCTCACCGTGTTCGGTGGCGTCCGACAGCTCGCGTCCCATTCGTTCTTCGTGGCTCTGCTGTTCTCAGTGATAACATGGACATCCATACTTCTCTACGGCGTTTTCTACTGGAACTACATCCCAAAGTCGTCGCATGTATTCCCGGTGCACCTGCATTTCGAGTGAGTTTGGCGCTGAGTTCTCTCTTTCCTAATGCGGCCAGCGCAACCTTGGAAGTGCTCGGAATCGTACTTTACAGCTGTTTCAGCTCGGGCCTTGGTTTCGGAAGTGTGATTGATCAGGGTCACTGACGCGTCGCCGTTTCGACGGCGTCTTGAACGCTCCTTACAGGTCTAAAGCATGTCCAGGCGGCTTTTGCGACTACCCGATGGCCAACGTGACCATCGTGAGACCGGGGCAGGACGACGTAAGTGACGACATGCAATATAAGTGCGCTGCACGGATATGCATTACACCCGCCGTTATCGCGACCTGGACGCGGGTTTCAAATTCCGCTGTGACCGGATCTGTCGCTGCGTTGTCGTTGCAGTACCTGGCCAGGGGTCAGAGGTACAAAATATACCTGGAACTTGAAATGCCGGAGTCCGAGGCCAATCAAAGGATAGGTGAGGATTTCATCGCTGTAGCTTTCCTTTTATTTGTCCGTCGCTATAGTTAGCAACAGCAAGAGCAGACGGCCCTCTTATCGAGGCTCATGCATCCTATCGTCTTGTAAACGGAGGCGAAGGTTTCTTCGAGTGCTTTTTCGAGGAGACGAAAAAAAAAAAAGGTTGTGTATGATACTGCCATGGCCAAAGGCCGGTGGAAATACTTTCCCACTCTTCCTGGCCTCACATGCGCAGGTATGTTCACGGTCCGACTTGACATGATCAGTGAAGATGGAGAGGTGCTGAGGTCTACGCAGAGATCGGTAAGAGTTGCTGCTTGTGGTACTCGTCCCTTTTTCCCAATGTCACAGTGGACGTCAAAACTCTAATGGACGTCCTGCAGACGTCCATGGGACGTCCAAGAGAGTTTCAGTGCCCACTGGGCCTTTCTCCCCAATTGTCTTCCTTTTTCACTTTTGTATGTTCACAGTTATACTAATCACAGCTTGCCTTGCTCGGTCATTGTTTCTCTACAGTATGTATGTGCAAACAGTAACACTTTGTATTACATAGCCAGTCCAATGTCTTGTCATGGGCCTAGTTGGTCAGTTGTATTCCTTTCCTGTTTACATGACGTGACTCTCTTAGCCTGCCTTCTCTCATTCATATACACTATCTCCTGGATTTTGCCCTTCTTTCTTGAGTACTTTTCCGCTTCCTTCCCCTCCACTGTGCTTTTATCTCCTTGTGCAAACACTCTTGTTTCCTTGCAAATCACAGTGTATGGAGAGCACAGAAACAACAGATACACAAGGACAAGAAGCAGGGCAGTCTATGCAGATAGGCTTCTTTGTGCGTTGCCATGCATGATTTCACTAACTACTACTTCCATTCTCCAATAATAGAAAAATATAATATAACAATAATAATAATATAATAGAAAAACGTGACTTTTTCCCGCTACTGTATAGCTGCTTCGTGTAAAGCTTTTCTCAAAAGTCTTCTGGTTATATGGTTTGCTTTTCAGCTGTTTAATGCAACAACCCCAGACTCCAGAAAAATCTTTTGAGTGCAAGGGTTCTGTTTACCTTACAGAGGTTTAGAGCTTCAGAAGTACCTCAGGTGACACACTACGCAACTGAAAAGCAAACTATGTGGCTTGAAGATGTTTGACTAATGTTGAAGTGCATGGTCTCAGTCTGCTTGTTTGGTTGTGGGTTGTCACTGTGTCTGCACTCATGTCTGGTGTTATCATTGTTCAGTGTTTTTCACTTTGTAGTTGAGCGCTTACGAAGTGTAGCTAGCATTTATGTGTGCAAGCACTTGTGTGGGGTGGCGTGAAAACCAGTTTTGCATCCTCGCATGTGGTGGTAAACTTTTCAACTCGACGTAATATTCTTTGTCACATTCCTTTCTCCTGCCGCTCTATGTAACAGGGTGTCTTGCGGTACAAGTCACTGCTCGTGAGACTCTTCTCAACGTTGTTTTACATTCCAATGCTCCTCTTGGGGTCGGCGGAAGAGAAGCAGACCGTATCAATCCTGTTGTTTGAAAGATACATGGAGGACTATGTAAGTTGGGCACTGTGATGCGCTTTTCCGAAGTTTTCTTATTATTCGAAGTTATCTTTGTACTCGTTAATGGTTTCGAAGTTAATTCGTCATACACGGCCATGGAGTAGCAAATAACGGTTTGTTGTTGTTGTTCACTTATAGGCAAAGCCAGCAACTCAAGCAGGCATAATGATCCGAAATAGCCACATTGAGGTCTACACAGCAACACTGAAAATATATGCAGACTTCACAGGATTGAGGTAAGAATAATTCTTGTCAGTGGCATAAAATGCTGATTATATTTCCATTTCAGCTGGTATTAGTTCTGATGTTGGACCACTAATTTGAGGTTTGTGTCAAAACTACGCCCCCCCGCCCCCCACCTCAATGCACTAATTTTTTTGTTTGCTGTCACGTTTTGTACTCATTAGGAAAAGCTGATTAAATACTTCATTCCATAATGGGGGTCACAATCCTTAAAAGTAAAGACTTTAACGAAACCTTTTCTCATGAAAGACGCCCATGTCATTACCTGTGTTAGGGTGTAGACTTGAGCAAGTTGGGACCTTAAACCCATGTCATCTTTTATGGGTGAAGATACTTTTTTGCTAGTATCTTGTTGCCACCTCAGGCAAATAGTGCTTACTCAGATAAATGATAGACTGGTCAAAGGAGTATTAGTGAGTTGGTGCACAACATGGCAAATCTTCACTGGAGTGGTGCTTTTGCCCTTTCATTTCTGCGTGGCACTGCGACTGTTGATCAATAAGCTCGCCTGCATATTACTTCCTTCCAATGCTGGCCAGGTACCTCCTCTACAACTGGCCACTCACGTCAGCTGTGATGGGCGTGTCGACAAATTTCTTCTTCGTGAGCCTGGTAGCGTTATTGTCTTGGAACCACCTGGCTCCAGCCAAGCCGAAGCCACGTCGATCCTCAGGCAACAGGAAGAAGAGTCCCAGCGATGGAACGAAAAAGTTGGAGGAGCAGGCCGACGAGGTGGAAGGTACGTGGCAGACATTCCCAGAGCGCACCGAGCTGCAGTGGGACCCAGATGAGTGGGACTGGGACTTGTGCTCGCAAATAAGTGTGAGTCATTTGTCACCTGGGATTGGGAGCATGGCAAAGTAAATGTGAAGTTATGATGTACTAGTTGTGTCTGTTGTTGACAGTATGAACAAATTGTTGCTTAATGAGGTCCACCGGTGTTTGTGCTTCCAGATGTGAACTAGTGTACCGACTTGTTTGTACTTGCATCCTTTTGAGCTCCCAATCTATCTAGACTGCGTTTGGCATGTGGTGTAATACACCGGTGTTTGTGCTTCCAGATGTGAATTAGTGTACCAACTTGTTTGTCCTTAAATCTTTTCGCTGTTCATCATCTCCACCTTTTGTGCTCCCATTCTATCTAGACTGCGTTTGGCATGTGGTGTAAATATATTAGTGGTGATTATTCATTGCCCCTCAACACGTCGTTTTTTTTCCACTGAGGGTCCTGTAAAGCTACTAACGCAGGTTGTTGCTCCGGGTCATGAGATTTATATTTGTTGTAGTCACACTTCACAACTATGATTTACAGGATAATAAACAAATAAGCTTTTTCCTGTATGTGTAAGCAGGAAGAACACAATGAAAACATAAAAAAGAATGGTGGCATTGTTGGGATGGTGAATCATTTTGCATCGCCTTCCGCTGTATACCCTCTGTACAAAATTGCGAATGGAACAGTTGAAGGAACCTGTGCATGCAACCATGCTTTGTGTGGTCGAGATTGCCGAGATGTTTGAGCCTCAGGGCTTGCCTTCTAGTCCTTCAAGCTTCTGTAATTATTTTGTTGCTTATGCCAGGATTGTTAATGGCAAGATTGTCTTTCATGATGTAAGCGCGCATTTCTCACTGGTGCCTCGCAGCCTAAGTGGTTATTTTCTAGTTCAACTTTCGCTGCAATAAAGTGTGACATGTTTTGCTTGTTCAGAGTTTTGTGCAATAAAACTTAATCTCTGGCATCAGTGATGAGATTGATTTGAACTCATGAGCTTGATTACATGAGACTCCTCAAATGCTCACCTCCGGATCCAAGACTTTTACCACACCCATGGTGCAAAAAAATAAAGACTTGCATAGCTACTTAAGTGCTCCGTTTTACACTCTTACTTTCATAAGTGCTGCAGTAGATTAGAGGTCATTAGCTTTTTAAGTTCACAGTTCTGAGGGCTGGTGCTAACAGCTTTTGAAATCTGTGCATGCAGCAACTAAAAATGGATGCACTAGCAATATGATAAACATTTACTGACAGTCTGCTTTCATGTCCACAGTGTCCGCGTGTAGCAACAGGTATATGAAGTGATTACAGTTGTGATAAGTACAGCACCCACTTTCTTTTCTCTGTGGTGTGACGTGTTAGTATAAGCGCCCAATCTCACTCTGGGAGATGTATGTTCTCAACACAAAATCAAACCCCCCCTTTCATTTTGTCACCAGATACCATACATGAACTTCTATTTAGTGCTCATGGTAATCATATTTCATGAAGTCTGATCAGTTACACTCTATGGATGCTACACAGGCATGTTGGTAATGAAAATGTTGCAAGGTGTAAACGTACATCGAAAAAAAAAACTCAATTTACTCAAGGCTGACTTGGGAAAAGACAAGTGCCGGTTAGAAAAGTTTCCATATGCTAGAGTTTTGGAGCATGTACGGCTGCCTGACGGCCTCACATGGTCCACATTTATTCCAGATGACACTGCCAGTGACATTAGTGGCAACCAGCCCGATCTCGTCAAGGAGACGGTGGAGGCCAAGAAAGTCCGAAAGAGGAAAGGCAAGTTTTCATTTTTTTTTTCTCTTTCTAACTTGCGACATTTGCCATGGGAGCTTTTAAAAGAGAACTTAGCATTGCATGAACAGTGCACTTTGCCTCTGAACTTGGTCGCCTGCTACTTTTGTACTTTGTGGTGATGAAACTAGGCCAATACAGCACATCAGTACCGGTGACGAAATTATACGTAGTTTCGTTGAATCGCCGTGGGTATCTCTGTGGCTGTGACAGTGTATTGCTTGGTAAAGGTGCCTTATGCAAAATGCCTTTTGTCGAATAAACACTGTGTGAAGTGTCCGGTGTGGTCATTGTCATTGTTGTTGGAAGTGCATGCAACACTCTAAAAAAAAAAAATACTTCAGTGCCACTAATTTTTGTTTTATGGTAATCAATTTTCCTACCTCTTATAAATTTTTAAAACTGTACACAACAATACATCACATACTTGTGCACGTACTGTCATAGATGCAAGATGAAAAAAATCCAAACTACTACACTTCTGTGAGCTGTGCAAGGAACGAAAAATATGCACAACGACTGGTACCTTGTCATAAATTGCTCAAGATGATTTCGGTTCACTTTGCACCACTCGGTGTTTAGAACGAACAACATCTAAGGGAAAGCTAATAACGTCTAGGCTTTCTCTGGTGTTATTGGAAGCACAATTTTGGGCTGACACTCATTTTTGCAAGGCCCTTCTGTACAGCGCTTGCTACTGGCTGCAAGGTGCTATGATTATTTACCTTTGACTGGCAGATGCTTGGACTTGGTGGAACTAACCTGACAAGGCACCTCCTTCGCGCAGAGCTGGACGAGAAGACCGGGAAGACGCTGCGGGAACTCTTTGGAGCCAGAACTAGGGGGAGCGATGCTAGCTTGTCTTCTCTCGGCGATGACCAAATCGCGAGTGGCGACGCCACTCGGAGGAGATTGGAGCAAGCGCAGACATGAAATTGTCCAGTTCTGCCAGGACTCTCAAAACGATGCAAGACGGCTGTGCCTCAGCTGTGATAGTTCCTTGCCAGTGCCACCAGTTTCTCGTGGCAGCACTGTTGCCTACTACAATTCCAGGAGTATCCATTCCACCTCTCTGGGATTCATTGTGGCACGTCTTGGAGCCAGCCCAAGTTTTATCTTCGTGTGAACGCACCGTGTGAGCAAGCGTCTGTGCGCGCGGTCGTCAGTTCTACATTTGGAGAAATCTGACTTTTCGCAATACTTTGAAAAGCCGTGACAGCATGCTCAATTCAATTTTACCACTCTGCGACTCACTGATTGTTTTCCGGTGGTTGTGTTTTAGTATGTGGGAGTCTGCAAGCCCCGTGTGTTGTACAATCTGCAACTTTGAACTGATACATACCCCTATGCAATTATGGGTGTTATATATGCCATATGCAACAGGTGTCAACTACAATGCCTGCATATTACGGAACTGAAGTACCAACTTTTTCAAAGCATCCAGCAGTTGGGTGCTACGTGAAGTGTGCATGTAGTGAATTCAGTCACTGTTCTAGCCAAATGTCGTCGACAGATCCGAAGGGAGCATACTCTGGTATGTGTGTGTGTCTTGTGTCCAACATATATGCACACACGCTGCACTTCACTGGTTACACTTATTGTATAAACGGAGACTGCTCATAGTTATAGAAGATATCTTACAGCAATGGTTTCCCATACATTGAACATTTACGGGTTCATAGTTGTTGCTAGAATATAAATATATATAGTCAATACTGTCACAGCTATTTGCTTGCTTATGCCTCAACGATAGGACCAAATGGCCCTGTCTGAGTTGTGATGGCTATGTTTTACAAACTTTTAACTTGTGTTGAATGCCACATCATAGCACTAGAAGTTATGGCATATTTAGAGGACGTATATTTACATCAGTGTTGGCATTTCCTTCCTGTTTTTATAGAAACCTTTGGAGATTCTTAGAGCGACTTGTTTTATCTATGACAAAAGAGATGGACTTGAGTAAAGTTTGAGACAAATTGCACTACAGTGTGGGGCATATGTTTAGTATGAAATTGACGTTCAATGTAGGTTCCCTACTTTTGGTCGGTACTCTTTTTCCATGTTCTGACCAGTCACAGGCCTTCCACATTGAAGTCACTTGCTGCTTTCTTCCACACACACTGCACTAGGGCTCGCAAGTGTGTGGATATCCATGAGCACTTTTTTCAAGGTCCTGTGTGTTGTACCCCTGAGTGCAGGCTGTCATTATAAGCTGATAGCAAGTCAGTGCTGTCCAAGCTATTTCAGTACGAAAGCACTTCCAGCAGTGTCTGAGTAGCAAGTGTAGCTGGCTCACAGTCATTGGACACCTCAATCCCACTGTGCATGGGTAGAGGTGTCCACCTGCAAACTGAGGCAGTTATGTGCCTTTCCTCTTCTCCAAACCAGCAGATGTTTTGGGATTTTGAGGAGAGAAAAGATGCATAACTGGCTCTCCAGGTCAGTGGACACCTCAATCATGCTTTGAGGTATGTGGCTGTGGTGTCCACCTGCAAAAAAAGTGTGCTTCCACACATTGTGCCTGCTTGGTAATGCTAAACTGCCAGCTAATTTTTTGTCTAAAAGTCAATGAAGTGAATTATGCCTCAATTTTGTCTGCATTTAAAGCTATGTTAATTCACTTCTGTGTGGTTTCCTATTTTTTCATCAACATGTGCATACAAGTATTTTACTTTTGCTCTAAGTGCAAACTCTGCCTGGTGTGACACCCGCGAACGCCTACATTTAAGCTTTCTAAAGTCACTCAGCACAGTGGAAGCCAGATGGGTTGGATGGTGTGACAGCAACATCCCTGCCTGCTTCCCGGTGCTTGGGGTTATGACAAATTACACACACACAGGAGATGTCTCAACATAAAATTTCATTTACACGTCGTCAAAGAAAACGGGTGCTTGGCACCTTAATGAAACACCAGGTTTAACATGTCACCAGCCCAGCCTTTGTGTCCACAAGTTGCCAGGAACCACACTGTTCCAGTGTGCAGACAGTCTCGGTATAACAAGCCCCGGTGGTTGCAAGCTGATGTGAGACCAGATCCACTATGAACACAGGCTCCGGCAACGAAACGATGGGGTGAAAATACCTCTCGTCAGAGTCGGGTTCACTTGGGCCCCAGCATGTCCTTGGGCTGGACCCATTTGTCGAACTCCTCGGCCGTGAGGAAACCCAGCTTGATGGCAGTCTCCTTGAGTGTGGAGCCCTCCTTGTGTGCCGTCTTGGCGATCTTGGCGGCCTTGTCGTAGCCAATGTGCGGGTTGAGCGCCGTCACCAGCATCAGCGACTCGTTGAGAAGCTTGGAAATGCGCTCCCTGAAATGGGGCGCGAACATTGGCGAGCGTTGGCACGAGGTGTTGGCATGGCTACCGAGGCCATGCTTAGCAAGCAGCACATTAAGAACGCAACAGTTCCTCTGCACACATTAAGAACACAGTGCACTTATATTTTAGCTCTTATACGAAGCTTTATACCCATGCCACACGGACAGATTTAATGCCATTAAGTGCTTACTGCCTTAAGTTTTAATGGCATTCGTGTTGTGCCACACGAATAAATTTAATGGCATTAGCCTTACTGCCATTCGCGACCTACTGAGTTCGCCACAACTCATTCGCCCGTGGAATGCGTACTCTCGTTCCCATTCCACACGCAGAAAGGCATGCAGCTTTGTTAGTAACAACTTCCTAACCAGTAGGAAATGGTTAATTCTTAACTTTCAGTCAGATTAGACACCAATACCGCATTTTCGATGCGAAGAGCGCCATTTTAACCAGCCTTATTGACTGGTACTCTCGACTTGTGTGCTGACATGCGAGTTTACGGCTACTTTTTCGACTTGTAAAGCAGGAACAGCCGCATTTTCTGGAAAAGCGTTTTTACATTACATTTGAGCAACATTCCCGTTATATTGTGCTCATTAGGAATGTTTATATTCAGATGAAACTTTTGACTACCTTACAAGCGTTATCGTCATCGTCACTTTCGATAATAGCATTAAAAGTGGACGTGTAGCACCAGCTCCGAAAATAATGGCATTAACAAACTTAAGGCCTGAAGCATTTACTGCCATTTCTTGTGCGCGTGTGGCACGGGTATTAGAGTGGACCTTAGGATGTTATGTTATCAGGAATCGTTTTAATGTGAAAGCGTTTCTGACTCACGAGTGTATACAGGACTTGTCAGCAGAGCGTGTCCACATGAACTGTCAATAATTCATTATTGGGGCAATTGATAGAATAGCTGATTAAATAATTCTTAAATTATCATGAATTAATAAGTAAGTCACCAAAATGATTAATTAAACAGGTAATTATTTGGTCCAAGTAATGAATTAGTTGAACATGTCAATTACTTCACAAATTAACTGGCAATTTTGTTGAGTTGATGAATGAATGAATTGGTGATTAATTTATTAAAGGAGTACACTCAATTAGGTCATAAAATATTAACTGAGTAATTAAACAAATTGTCAATTATTGGTTCACTTCGTGAATTACTTCACACATTCATGGGTAATTCAATCAAATTTATGGATTGATTAATCCTTTGGAGTGCTTATTAGACTCCCTAGCAATGGGACCCATGTATTCGGATGTGGTAGAACCGAAGTTTGAGTGAAAACATGACTTAGAAACGACAAAGGCATTAAAGATACGAACACACAGCTACATAATCGGCAGCAGTAAGACAATCACATTACTGCACCTAAGCACACTTTAGTGCACCCCTGGGATTTTTAAGGAGCAATGTTTCCTAGCTAGCTGCACACGGGTCCTCTTGTGGCTGGTTCCATATGCTTCCCGTTTAACTCTGGCATGTCAAGCACGCTCACACACAGCACGTACGCTTGACAACCGCCAG
Organism: Amblyomma mixtum; assembly: GCF_055824585.1. Lineage (NCBI taxonomy): Eukaryota > Metazoa > Arthropoda > Arachnida > Ixodida > Ixodidae > Amblyomma > Amblyomma mixtum. The sequence goes on from NC_143019.1 coordinate 20,492,396, forward strand.
CATCAAAGACGCCGCTCACTTGTTGGGGATGATGCCGGCCACGCAGTGGTCGGTGAAGGAGACGCTCGAATCGGCCAGCAGCCGCACAGAGCGCAGCACGTTGGAGACGATGAGCGGCTTGAACACGTTGAGCTCAAAGTGGCCGTTGCTGCCACCCACGGTGACGGCCACGTGGTTGCCCATCACCTGTGCCGCCACCATGGTGACTGCCTCGCACTGCGTCGGGTTCACCTTGCCTGCACGGAAAGGGAAGGGGGGGAGGGGGGACAGTCAGCTTGGGCCTCCAATGCAAAGTGCAACGACAGTACTGCAAGCTAGTTTGCAAGCACAAACTTTCTGCATACTTGTACTGCCTTTGGTACAGAAACTGCCATTTTGTAAACGGCTATATACATGGTAACTTCATGCACGCCTCACCATGCTGCAGCTAATTTTTTTTCTTTCTTAAGGGTACTGGTGCATATGCGTCTAATTCCTTCAAGTTGTGATGAGGATGCCATGCGTCAACGTAATTTTCAGTCATAATCATCAATGCTATATCGAGTCATTATCTTGCTTGTCTTGTATATATTTTTTATGCAGCCGAGCTGCTGACAGATTATTCCAGCTGTATCTATCAGTGCTGGTGTAGTAAGATGGCTGCTCACACGATGACCAGCCTTATGGCCACGTGACAAGCACTGTGAAGTCACGTGAGCGAGCACTCCAAGTGAACATGCCGGCCATGTGGCCTCGTGTTGTGCCATCAAGGTAAATGGAGCTGTACCGTGTAAAGATCTCCCCCAGCTGGTCACATGACCCCTGCACCATGCTTTTACCATGGGCATGCCTCAAACAGGAGATGAGAGGCAGTCGCTAATTCACAAATCGCAAAATCATAAATATAATAAGCATAACTGTTCTGGCATTATCATCGCAGAACAAATGTTCACAAAACAAAGTTTTTGGTTTCCTTGCTTTGAGCAGCAAGCTCATTCGTTCCTTCTCTGCATCACTGCTGCCTCATCAGAGGTCGATGGGATCCTACAGCTACTGCAAAAGACAGCCATGCAACTTGTCCACTGCCAGATGCGAGTAGTTTTCTGGCTGTTCAGACAGCAGGTTGGTGTGTCTGCACCTTTCCTCAGGCAGCCTCAGTATCGGGACCCAACCACAGTAGTCCGCAAGCATCTGTCGAGATTATAGAAACAGATTGCGAGGATTTCGTGGAGCAGTGCACAGCGCACCTGGCATGATGCTGCTGCCCGGTTCATTCTCGGGCAGCGAGAGCTCGCCGAAGCCACACCGGGGCCCAGATCCCAGGAACCGGATGTCATTGGCGATCTTCATGAGGCTGCAGGCGAGCACGTTGAGAGCGCCCGAGACCTCCACCATGGCATCATTGGCAGCCAGCGCCTCGAACTTGTTGGGCGCAGTCACAAACGGCAGCCCTGCGTAGACATGACCGCGGTTCAACTCTGAAGGAGGGCACACCACTTGAACACCAGACTGCAAATCCTAACATGCAGCATTCCACAGGTAAAGTGAACAGGCACATGCTTCAGATGATCATATAAAAAAAAAAAATCCGAAAGCAAGATTTCCGAGCATGACTCCAGTTAGCCGTTTTCAAACCACATGATGGTAATCAGACCACTTGTACGAGGTGGACTTGTGGGGATTGTAGGGCGCACTCTTAAAACGCAAAGTAAGGTGTTCAGTGTTAAATCACTTACTAACCCGTAAATTTAGATTGTTATGCTAATTCTATCAGTTTCAAGAAAAAGGGAGCTTCAAGAACTGTCTGCAAAGCGAATGATGAAATAGCATTAAGAAACCAATACCAGCCTGTTGGGTTAGGTGCAAAAAAAGAGGAAAGTGCACGGGAACACAAGGGCCAGTTGCCATCTCGTCATTCCTGTTCTGAAGGGGGTTACTGCTTTCATCAGCCTATGGCACTACTGGTGAGAACCATAGCAGGCCGCTTGACGTCTTTAATGAGTGCAAGAGTTGTGGCTCACCCGTGAACTGAGAAACCTTTTCAGCGACCTTCTCGGCGAACCCGATTCTGGTGTTGAGTCCCGTGCCAACAGCCGTGCCACCTGGTGATAGCACGCAGTACAGAGGGAGGGGGGGGGGGGGGGCACAAACAGAATGAGTCAGACAAATGACACAATCAGGATTCTGTTCCTCTCTCTTACATGATTTATGGGGATTTAACATCCCAAAGCGACTCAGGCTATGAGGGACGCCTTGTGAAGGGCTCCAGAGAAATTTCGAACACCTGGGATTCTACATGCACTGACATCACACACAGCATATGGGCCTCTAGGATTTCGCCTCCATCTAAATTCAGCCGCAGTGGCTGGGAATGAACATGCGTCTTTCGGGTCAGCAGCTGAGCGCCATAACCACTAAGCCACCGTGGTGGTGTTCCTCTTTGTTATACTTCTCACAACAAAACAACATGGCAGTGTGCTATGCAGTGCTCAAACTTTATTGTTACAGGTTTATACGGTTACACGAAAGACTGTGAATTAAGATAATCGCTCAAGCGTCAGGAGCAACTCTCAATGTTACAAACGACGGCCACAGAAGCATCAACAGTTCCATGTGCTTCAAATGAATTTTTGACATGAATTTAGAGGTGAATTTACAAGAAAACTAACAAGAACAAACTGACACAAAAACAGGACAGTAACGCTTGTCCTGTTTGACCAGTATGTGAAATATGTAAAGAAGCCAATCTGATCCACCGACCACCCACACCTAAAATGCGCACAGACCGACTCCCCAGAACTCTTGCAATGTTACAACATGTCTGAAATGCATGTGATGGTTTCCTTTTCAGACAACCACTTTGCTGCACTTGCAAATAATACTGACTCTGTTGCTGCTTCACCTCACTAGGAAGGCATGTAAATGAAGGCAACCTCATTCGACGTGCCAGAACAGAATGCAGGTGTCGGGAACACTAGCAAAGTGCAGGGCAGAAATGGAATCCCCACTAGGTGTCCCGAGGTGTCAGCCTCCTCAAGGCTCTCTACCATGAATTGTTGGCAATACATTAATAAATCTTTCAAAAACAAAAATAAAAACAAGAATGATGTTCTTCGTGTGACAGTGACGCAGTCCACCAAGGACGGCAGTCATTGCGAACACCAACCTGCAGCCAGGAAGTAGAGGTGTGGCAGCGTCGCCTTGACCCGCTCCATCCCGTACTGGATCTGGGCAGCATAGCCTCCAAATTCCTGGCCCAGTGTGAGGGGCACAGCATCCTGCGTGCACACCAGATATCCCACATTCATTGCAGAGCAGATCACAACTCTACGTGCAAAAAGGCACACCTACACGCAGAAGAGACAGGAGTACGCAACTGGGGCACAAGGGGTGGATGAAGCGAACGAGCCTCGCCTGCGTTCTGTTCACTTTGTCCATCTGTTGTTCTCAAATTTCCTGCGCTTCTTCCGACAGAATGGAACAAGTCCACCTACTAGCCACAAGGACATCATACAAATGCCACAATTCGCCATATGAATGAGCTTTATCATCGCCGACAGGCAAGTGAGAACTTGGTTTTATTTTGGTTTTTGTGGAGTTAACGTCGTAGTGGACATCTCTGAATAATTTAGGCCACCCGAGGTTCTTAGCACCGACATCCCACAGTACATGGGCTGCTAGCATTTCGCCTCCATTGAAATGCGACCATCATGGCCTGGATCAAACTATGCATCTTTCAGTTCAGCAACAAGAAGCCAGAACTTGAATTTCCTTGCCATGTTCATTACTAACCTTACGCCTGCCTGACACAATTTTTCATCACCTATGAAAATTAGCTAAAAATGTGGAAATGCAGAACAAAAGTAAAGCAACGTATTGCAAGCATTATTTCTTTCCCCTCCTGAAATCCTCAGCAGCAATCTCAGGAATGCTTGTAACCAGGAAAAAAAAACTGCATATTATGTTGCACGGTTAGGCCAAATGCAAATTAGGTATGCTAGCACTTTGGTTTCAGCTCGAGGCTCGGTTTTGAAGGTCGGGCAGGCATCGGACGAAGATCGGCAAGATTGAACTAGCGCTCCGCCTTAAGGGTATGACACAATAGTGTTAATGGGTTGACGCCCATATATGCGGATTTGGCCTTTCTTGACTTTACATTCATAGGTCCCTGGGAGTCCTCATACCACTCTTGGGCAGTGGTGAAACGGTTAAGCGATGCGTCCCTACGCTGCAATGGCAGGTGCCGCCACCACAGGGGTTTCAGGTTTCTCTTCTCAAGGAAACTCTGGCGACCAATCATTAACTTACCTGCCGCAGCGGTCAGTTTGCTCACAATATGGTGGGCAGGATGTGATGACACCATAAGGTCACGTGACAACCTAGGTGGCCCACAGCCCGGTGGGCAGAGGGACCTCACAGACAATGACCAAGTGGTGGAATACAACACCTAATATTAGCACACTAAAAAAGGCAGTGGGTTCGTGGTAGTATTAGGACTCAAACGTCAAACGAAGTACAGTAACCTCCCATGTATGAACTCCAAACACTCAGTCACTTAGCTACAGTACAATTCAGCAAAGGCTTACCTGGGTGTGAGTCCGGCCAATCTTGACAATGTCATCAAATTCATGTGCCTTCGTGCGCAGGGCGTCGTGTAGCTTCTTGAGTGCGGGCATCAGGCGGGTGTCGATCTCCATGGCAACAGCAATGTGCATGGCCGTTGGATACGTGTCGTTCGAACTCTGGAAGCATGTCATTGTGAGCATTAGGAGAGGCACAAATAACAAACGACCTCGACAGGAGTGACAAGCGAGTGAAATTATATTACTTGTTTCGCTACTGCGGCAGCAAACAAACAAAGTGGGAAGAGATTCAGGAAACTCGAAAACAAAACAAACCAAGGCTGCGTCAAGCTGGAAGATCGACACAGGTGTCATCGTTTTAGCATGGAAAGCATTCTAGTAAGAAAAAGGTTTGACCTGTTGCATCCCCCGACTGAAAACAACCTCGCAATGCCTTCCAATGACCTCTGTGTTTATTCTGTCGCAATAAGAATAGAATCTAACATGTGTTTTAATCACTCGTGCGAACATTTCAGTTACTGTCACTCAATCATCTTAGGACCTTCCAGTGCCACCCAGCAAGGATGAAAATGAAAATAGAGGAGAAGTTTCAGTTCTAAACGAGCCAGGATGTGAAGTTTCAAGCGGAATGTTGCGCATGGTATTTCACAGGAAATAAGCAGTGCAACGTTATTCACAGTGCACCCTGTGTCTTGCAATTGGCTACGACATTCAAGAGTCTGCCATCCTTTAGCCATCACTCAAACCGCCACATGCCAAAAAGTACTGCACACCTTTTCGCTAAATGTGAATACAGCAGAAGTCCCCACAGAACTCCTTCCAGCATAGAGTATCTTACTATTACCTAGAGGGAAAGCTGGCGGCGCTGCACTTCAGCCACCATGGACGCTCAAAGCATCATGGGGCGGTGAGCTACTTGTTGCGGCACAGTCGTAGTTTTTCGGGAACATGGAGTGGCACTACTAAGACGTTTGATTTCAAAAACGCTGTTCGTGTGTGCGCAGACGACTTTCGCGCGAACGCAGTGGGCAAAACCCATAAGTAGTGAAAACGCGACGACACACAACGCCAATAAAAGGTTTCACTTTTCCGAAATGCCATTAAGAAACCTCTTAAAGTATCTAAGCAACAACATCTTTTTTGAAAACATATTTACTTTTAAAAGTGCGCCTGTTAATTACGAAATATTAGTTTTTTTAGTGTTCATCACTTGGCCAATAGGAAAGCTAGTCATCTTTTATTTTGGGCAAATTTTGCACTTAAACGCTTTGCTGCTCGTTTGTTGCAATCATTAGACAAGATATTGAATGTTAGGACGTTTGTAGTTATCAAACAGCTTTATTTTTCTATTCATTTTTTGGCCAAAAGTTGCAGTTCCGCCACAAGTAGCTCACCGCCCCATGATGCTTTGAGCGCCCATGGTGGCTGAAGTGGTCTCGAGGGGTCTCTATGCAAACTCCCATAGATGGGCTGCCAGCTTTCCCTCTAGGTAATAGTAAGAAACTCTATGACTTCCAGTGAGTGCGTTCCATATCTAATAGCTCACACTGTGTTTCTTATCACTCCCTATCCCTAGCATTGCTTGTAACAGCTAACTTTTTTTTTACACTCTACCAAGGGTCTTGTTGTGATAAACTTTTGTGCGGAGCAGTTGTTGCACAGCAGATCTGACAACATGAGTAAGGTGTCCACCCTACCTGGCTCTTGTTGACGTGGTCGTTTGGATGGACGGGAGTCTTGCTGCCCAGCTTGCCTCCGAGGATTTCGATGGCCCGGTTGGCGATCACCTCATTGACGTTCATGTTGGACTGGGTACCCGAGCCAGTCTGCCAGATCACCAGAGGGAAGTGGGACTCCAACCGCCCGTCTATCACCTGCACGGAAGAGAAGTTTATATTCTTTTGTAACATCGCCTTATTTTTATGTCCCAATGCTATACACAGGATACAAGGCACACCATATGTAGTACCAGACTTGATTTAAAACACCCAGAATCAACACTTTCAGGCGCTTTGTACACAATTGCATAAGAGGTAAACTCACAGCTTTTTCCGAGAAATTGGAGCACTTAACAGTGATTTCATTATTTCAGTCAAATTGACCACCCTTCTTGTTGCAAATAAGATGCTTTTTTGTACCATGTAGTGAATGCAGTAAATAGTATTTCACATAAGATTGAGCTAGGTAACACTTTTTCTGCCGTTTTTGTGCAGACAGATTTTGCCGCGAGTGAAAACGTCGATTGTTTTTGCTCAATTTCGAGGGTAATGTGAATCTTCGAAATACAAAGTGATTCCACGATCCCTTGGGTGTTTACTTCACACACGAGAACATTTCGATGTTACTATTTCTAACAAATCTGACACTTTGTATGCAATTCTCCACATCGTTGTAAAAACTTACCTGCTGGTCTTTAACGTTCGAAAACTAACAAATTCCCTTCCCTGAGGTCAGAATATACTACTTAGGTGAAAAAATAATTCATTTCAGTAAAAACAAAAAATGGCGCCTGAAAGGGTTAACATACACTGAAATCTCTCCACACAGGTGCTAAAGCATTCTGCATCCATGAAGGCGCAGCCTCTGAAACAATCTGGCTATGCATTCAAAATATATTCACGGCAGTGGTCACACTACTTTCTGATGTACTAATGCTCTCATTACTCCTCCATGCCTCGGTTCACCGGATGGACATGTTCACGTCAGTGTTGCTAATGGCTGCAACTACGGAAAAGTGAAGTTGCCGAGCAGTAACTTGTGCTTTTTGGTTTATGCTTTATGGTGCACGGAAAAAGACGTGTACAGACTGGAGTTAGTCATGCATAAAAAACCCTTCTGGTATGTGACCATCATTAGCCTAACTATGTCCACTGCAGGGCAAAGGCCCAGTACAGTGCCAATGGGGAGGTGAGGGGAGGCGGCTACCATCCCAAAAATTTTCCAAGCGCTTCATTCAGACCGCAACAACGAGGATGTTTGATGATAGTGAAGTCAGCATTAGGCTCCCTCGTTAGTAAGTATATCAAGCTCTTATCACAGCATTTTGTTTATTTATTTTATGAAGAGCAGTACCACATAGGCACCATGCGTACCTAACACAACTGCCCATCATGCTTTCCCAGAGCTACTGAGCCACTGTGGCATTGCATACAAAGCCTTTACGCTGACAGCTAGGGCTTCGGTGAAGCGAACTCACCTCATCAGCTGCCTGTGAGATTGCATCTGCTAGCTTGGGGTCCAAGCCATATTCCTTGTTCACGATGGCAGCAGCCTTCTTGAGGATGCCAAAGGCCTTAATGACCGGCAGCTGGGAAGAGAAGGTAGGCAGTCATACATAGAAGCGTGTTACTCAGTTTCATTTATTGTACACACTAAGGCCCATCAGGCCTTACAGAAGCCGCAACTTCACTTGTGAAGTGTTGCTTGATGAAAGATACTCTATAATACTCTATAATCCACAGATCCTTCCCAAGAACACCTAATGTTGTCAACAAGTAGATTTCAAGCACTGTCAGCACTTGTGTAGCCAGGGCAGGAAAGAGGCACTCTTAACTATTAAGTTTTGATCAAAAAAGCATGAGAGAGTTTTATAAGTCTGAGTCATTGAATACTGATCCTTTTCATTCCCTCCGTGTTAATCATAGTTTATTAACAGACGATGATTGCTTCGCTATGAGTGAAATTTTCAACTGAAGCATTCCAAGCAGCAGTGCACATGCACGAAGAAAGTTTATATATTTGGTTATTCTTTGTAGAACCTAATTTTGCTTCTTATGCATACACTTAGAAGCAATGAACTTAATGGCATGCAATCCATCTGTGTTGTATACCCAGTGCTTTGCGAAGACCATCAAATGGCAGTCTCACAAGAAGACGATGGTGGTCTTCCAAGCTCTGCTATTTAAAAAGGTTCTGGGGGCATCACTAATTATGGTCCACGTAGAACATGTCACGAGAGCACGAAGTGAATGTCAAAAGAAAAGGGGACAGTTGTGCATTTCCTGCTTACAAGTTGACTGACTACAGTGGGCTCATTAATTTCAATTCAATTCGAACATCTGCTTTACTTGAATAGACACCTTGGTACCGCCAACATCAAGCGTATCGAGAAGGTTCCTCTTAATTCGGACAAACTTTGAGAGTTCAAATTTCAAAATCGTGTAATACTCACAGGCATCCTCTCATGCTCACCACCAATGTCAAAGTTGAGCATGGAACGCATCGTCTGTGCTCCATAGTATTTGTCACTGGGCACCTTCAGTTCACCAAATGTGTCCGATTCGATCCTAAACTCTCCCTGCAAAGAGTGAATTGGAAAAGTTCAACTAATGCACGTATAAATTTATTCGCGACGGAGGTGTGGCGAGATCACTTCGTGTTACCCACCTTCCTATTGGCTTTTCTTTTAAGGTCCCGCGACATGTGACGCATGCTAGTGGCTATTTAAAATATTTTAGCAATATTACTTGCGCTTCCTGTTTTAGTAAGCTTTTAAGCCTCCAGTTACTCCAGTCTGAAATCGACACCATTCCAATAACGAAAGTTTCGGGAGCGCGAATCTAGGCATTACAAGAAAGGTGCTACGGAGAATTTTTAAAAGGCAAGGCCTTACGTAAATGCTTGCAGAGTATCGGCTGGTAGCGTTCTGTAGCCGGCGCTACTGAAGAGATAAAATTGAGAGCACCGGTTCCGGATCGTAGCACAAAACTGGAATCATAACACGAGTTGCGTCAGTACTGACAACATTTAACAGAGAACAGAGTTGTTACGTTTTGGGACGATGCCCGACGAAGAGCGGCGATCTTCCGAGGAATGGCACGACTGCGATAAACTAGGAGTAACCTTGGCACTTGGGATGCTATTAAAAGGGACCGGTGCTCTCAGTTCATCGTTCGCGCAATCTGCTAAACATACGTTTCTTTGCATCGAAGGTGTTTTCGCATAAGAACTGGAGCTCACCGTTGCGGCAGCCGGCGCTCTAGCAGCCGACGAGTGCAGAGCCATCCTTCCTTGGGGAAAGTTGTGTCGCGCAAGGTGCCGCAGTTGCGAGACGAGGGCGACTGGTAGCTTCATGGCTTCAGCCGATAAGCGACACGTGATAATGGGGGAGAAGAACGGCTGTTATTTGCGCCGAGCGGACGCACGGAAACGAGAGCCTGCCGAGTCCACGCAGCGTACAGCAGAACTTGACCGGCGACTCTTGGGTGACCTCCCCCGCCTCCTCGCCGTGCTCCTTCTGATAGTAGGGTGGCTTCAGACAACTTGGCACATTATCTCTCTTGCGTATTACTTTGCTTAACAAATGGATAAATACAACTAAAATAGCCCCTAGCTAGAAGTTGTAGCGTTGCAAGTGTTCTCTAAAAAACAGCAAAAATTGAGCATTTTTTACAACTAAATGCGATAAGTCTTGTTTCTGCATAATTTTGTTATTAGTTTGTTTACTGCTGCATTTTAAAATAAAACTTTTGCAAGCAGAATTCAAGGGACGCTTGTACTCCTTCTGTTAGTAGGGTGACTTCAGACAAATTGACATGTCATCTCTCTTAGCTGTTACTAGTGGATCAACAAAATTAATACAGCACTTTGCAAGAAGTTGTTGCATTGCTAGTGGCCTCTGTTAAAAGTTGCAAAACTTAAGCATTTGTTTTGAACTAAATGCGCAAACGTAAGTCTCGTTTACGTTTATTATTGTTATTAGTTTGTTTATTTATTGCTGGAAATTAAAATAAAACTTTCACAAGTAGATTACAAGAGACGCTTTAATCTGCTATATAATGTATCCTCGGCCTTCACCATGCGCTATTGCGTAATTTTGTAACGCGTAATTTTTAAGCAGCAAAGAAAGTTAAAAGCAATAAATGTAATCAAAAAACAATATAAAAATGCAGTGAGCCGTTAGCCAGCACTAGTCGTAAGGAGTCAGACCGACGGGACCGACTCAAGCCATTGTTGTCGTAAGTTGCGAATCGAATTGGAGCTCTTGCGGCTGGCTGATTTGCTTGGGCCTGCGTCCAGCGTGTCGTGCGGAAAGGGAGGATCGCCACTTCAAATGCAAGCGTCGCCGCGCTTGCTTCTGCCAGTCCGCGACAAGCAACATGAGCGCCGACATCGCGACCAAGCCCCTGCAGAGGACGGGACACATCGCGACGTCGTACAAGAACGGCGTGCTCGTCTGGGGAGGCTACCGGGTAGGTTCGTCAGAGGAGCACCCCCCTTTGCGACGGCGTCAGTACCAGTGGGCGGTTCGTCTTTTTGTCTCCATACGTGCGCCTGTATTAATAGCTAGCCGCCGCGCTTCTGGTCGCGCATGTTTTGCTTTTCCCCGTTCTTCGCTGCGTTTCGAAGATTGTGCGCGCGACGTGGCCATGTTTCTGACAATGAGTGCTGACAATAGCGTGCGAAGCACTGCCGCTTAACCACTGAGAGCTTCTCGAACTGCTTAATATACGAAACTGCAAGCGGTAATCGTATTAGGTCGTCCAACTGCCGTAGCGCTCGGCTCAGAAGCATGATCTAACGTTGCATCTTCGTCTAGCGCGCTGATCGCGGTTTTGAGCGTCGCGTTAACTACGGCACTGTGCTGGCGCGTTGACAGCTTGTGTGGGCTTTGGCAGCTTCCGACGTGTGTTGCTGCGTGCGAGCGGCAGAATGCTCATAACATTACCACGATCGTCATGTGTACGCTGTACTGCGTAATTTCCTTTTAATTGATTGTCTCCCCCCATTTAATGGACCTTTCCTCAGGAGACGGAGCGGTCCACGAGGTACCTGCCCGGCAATGAGCTCTGGTTCTTTGACACCTTTCTCGAGAGATGGTAAGTGACATCGCATTTGCGACGTTTGGCTACGCACTTGTGTGGGCGGCCATACGCGTGTGATGAACGCGCGTTTTCGCGATCTTTCCGGGAATGCGCGCGGCCACATTATTGCATATCTCTGCGACGGCCCCCCGAAATCGCGCGCCGCGCTGTTGCAACATTTGTCGGCAAGAAGAAAAGAGCTCGACCCCGGTAGTTTCGAAAACGCGGCCACTTCGAACTGTCAGGGGTCCTGCTATTCTGGGCGTCTGTGATTTCCGCCGTGTGGAGAGCGAAAACTCGCGGCACAGCCCCTGCAGCGCGCGCCATGTGGTTGCGTTGGCGTCGGGCCAACACGCAGCTAGCCACGCGTTTGATACTCGCGCTGCTGCCGCCGCTGCCCAGTTTTCTTGCCTTTACATTCCAGGCTGAATGCATTTTAAATCTGAATCGAGCGCCGGAGTGTAGAGGTCCGGGTTTATTTGGCTTCGCGCTCAAAATCCAAAACCGGCGTCCACGCGCAACGGTGAGTTGGCTTTGCGGCAGTGTCGACATGCAATGCGGGGAAGGAGAGGAGAGATGTGCACAGAAAAGGCAACACGTGCCAAGAGTGAACCCTGGCTGGCTTTGCCGCATTGTTCCAGCGGCTTGCGGGAAGCGAGGTAAAGGGGGTCTCGCATACGTCAGGTTAGATTTTCTTGCCAATTTCCTGCATCGTGTTACCATCATATTTGTGGGCCAGCATATTTTCAAAAGAAAACCCCCTTCACTCCCAGCAAGGGAAAGGGAAAGATGCCTCTTTATCTGTATGAGGGAGAGTAGCCCTGACAGCTTTCCAGTGAATTCAAAATTCCCACTGACTCCAGCACTGGTCTCTAGCTCATCCACAGCACAGCGAATACTCCCTCCCCTTTTGTGTTCGAGCAGGGGTGCCAAAAGGCAATGCCCAGAGAGGTCCTTTCTAAGAAAAAATACAGTGGAGCGCGACCGACTCTTCCCTTAAGCCCACCTCGATGGACACTTCCCAGGCGAGGCGCCCAGCACGCGCCGCGAAGGGCGTCGAAAAGTGGCATGTCCCTCCATGCTCCCCCTCGCGAGCCGACTGAAAAAAAGTGAAGCCGTGAACAGAAGACAGGGGAGCGTCAAGAATTCAAAAAAAAAAACTTCGGGGGGGGGGGGGGGGGGGGGGGAATATGAAAGAGCTTCAAGCAGTGAAGAAAAGAGTCTCCCGAGATTCCCGAGGTCCTCCCATTGTTGTAAACCGGACCCCGCTTCCGACACGCGCGCGAGCGCCCGTGCGCAGGCGCCAGATATCTGCGCCCCGCTCGTGCCTGCTCGCGCTTCGTGCCGTGCGCATGCGCAGACAGGGTTCAGCGTCTGCGCATACACTTCCGAGGCGTGTACGAGTACGCCTCGGAAGTGTCCACCGAGGTGGGGCTTAACCCTTTCTGTTGACTGAGCAGAAAGTGAAATTTCAACGGGGTCTGTAGTCGTGGTATACAATGCACCCCCCTCCTCCTCTTCCGGGGTCACCGTCCCGCCTGATGTGGTACAGTACATGTAAACAGCGGCGTGTCGCCTCCGCGAGATACGCAAGGAAATGCGATCCGCCCCTGTCGTATTAATGTAAGCGAACAAGGGTTCTGGTTGCCAAAGTTTTCCTGTAAGTCGGCTTTCCTCCACTGGAGAGCTGCAAGAAAGCTGACTTGGGGTTAGCGCGAGGGGAGATGACTCAGTCACCCTCCACTTTACTCTTAGAAAAAGTGAGGGGGGGCCTCCCCCTAATCTGCGTGACCTTGAAACCCCGACCATGCTGCCAGCTTTGAGATAGAGTGTAAAAGGGCAGTTTTTTTTTTTTTTTTTCTGGGCTGTGGGTTGAACCTGAGGGAGCTTTCCTCAACTCTTTACTGTACTGCGAGCACAGCTCAGTGCCCAATATGGCGGCGCCCATCGACCTCGTTTTGAAAAGGTTTCGCTACCGTGTCATAGCAGGGAGGGGGGATTGAGTCTGACTAGAGGGGGAACTTTGAGTATTGTGGTTGCAGAGCACAAAAGTCTAATACACTGTAGCAAAAATAGAAGGGCTTGTAAGCTCATAGTGGCGTTTCCGAAAACATAGGCAAAGGGGGATGAGCACCCCAGCTCTCTCTTGTCCTTTCAACAACTTTCCTTTCATACAGATAAAGGGGCATCTCCCACCTTGCACCGCTGCGGTGGCTCAGTGGTTGTAGCACTCGGCTGCTGACCCGAAAGACGGGGCGATGCGGGTTCGATCCCGGCCACGGCGGTCGAATTTCTGTGGATGTGAAATTGTAGAAGTCCGTATACTGTGTGATGATGTTAAAGAACCCCAGGTGGTCGAAATTTCCGGAGCTGTTCACTACGGCATCCCTCATCGCCTGAGCCGCTTTGGGGCATTTAAGCCCCACCCCTCTAAACCAAACCAAACCTTTAATTTTTTTTTTCAAGCTGTTTACACCAGTGGCCTGAAGTGAGCTATATTGAACCTGCTTTTGTCTCTGACGCTTAGTTGTGGTGACATCAACTATAATACTGTAGAGTGGAATGTTGTTAATTCTAACTCGAGGTTTATTTTAACTGATGCTTTCATCATTTTAGTGTACTGAAAAGGGTTCCCTTAACTGCAACATATATTTGGTCCCTGTCAAGTTTTAGTTACGAAGAGTTGACTGTATTGATTATTTACTTAAGTAGTAACTGATATTAATGTGTGCTGCGCGACAGTTGCATTCTTATATTTCTGCTAGGTGCTGGAAACAAGTGCCCAAATAAATTTCTGGGAAATTCACATGTTTGCTCACACACAGGACGCTACGTAACACGACGGGAGATGTCCCTCCAGGCACGTCGGGCGCGATCGCCCGGGTGCTTGGTGACGCGCTGTACCTGTTTGGTGGATTCCACACCGACCGAAACACCAACCAGCTGTACCGGCTGAACCTGACCACCCTCATGTGGGAACTGGTGGATGCCCAGGGGCACCTGCCCACACCTTGTGACAAGATGGCCGGCTGGACTCACCGTGACTGGTGAGCAGTGGACTGGTGCACAGTTGGGGGGGGGTGGAGGGAGGGAGGGGGGGGGATAACCACTTGTTGTCTGCGCAGCTTTGGCGTGAAACCGTGCCCTTTCCAGTGCATTCATGCGCTCGTTGCACCTAGCTGTGACTGGCCATGGCGTTTCAAATGAAGGCGCCTTTGGCAGAAATTGTGCGATTTCTGCAAGTTAAAACTCCACTGAATGCACAACAGAAGACTACAGCATTTTTTTGTTATTTGCATCGTTTTCGCATCTGTACTGTTGAGGTGACCGAGGTAAAAAACAAAAAAGAGCGCCCAGCATATTTGAAAACGTATACTGCATACATGACTGTATGGGTTGTGTATATGTTATACAGGTCAGCTTGGAAAACCAGAAAGATGTAGAAGACAGCCTCGATAGAGAATGCACGGGCTTCTATGCACATGCACAGTCTAGCACTCCAGTGACAGCTGCGCACAGCGTTTCATTAACTTTAGTCACTTTGGTTGGCCTGGCATGTTTTCCACAGGCTGTAGCTTGCACCTGGAGCGTGAGGCACAACGACCAGTTTTGGCTGTATAAAGTCTTTTTTTTTTTTTTTTTCAGCTGGTCATAAGCACAAATTGTGTCATCTGTACTCGGACACTTATTTACAAGTATTGACCTAATTTTTTAGTGTACCCACAAAGTAACTGAGGTAATATATATGTTTATACAGGGTGTTTCACTTAAGACTTTCTGCAATTATTAAAAATAAGCTATTTGA
The DNA here is from genome assembly GCF_055824585.1 of Amblyomma mixtum. Classification (NCBI taxonomy): domain Eukaryota; kingdom Metazoa; phylum Arthropoda; class Arachnida; order Ixodida; family Ixodidae; genus Amblyomma; species Amblyomma mixtum. The sequence continues at coordinate 20,507,566 of NC_143019.1, forward strand.
ATTAGATGCGCGCTTTTTCTGGCATAGCATTGTCAGTCGTGTACTACATCATAATGCAGCTAAGACGTGCTAACTAGCAGGCTTGTTAACCAATATTTAATAGTTAACTTTTAAACTATTACCATTGGGCTCCTTAATTATTGAGAGGCATGTAGCACACCGTAAGTAATGTCCATATCCGTTTTTAGAATTTCGAGAACGCAATTATCCTCGGCGCTGTGGCCCAACAAATTTTGGGTATGTCGACGAATTAGGTTCACTGGAGAGGTTGCTTTGCCTGCAAGCTTCTCAAGCCGCATGTATTTTGGCGCGATGTAGGCGAAATTTGTTGGGCCACTGTGCCGAGGATAATCGCATTCTCGAAATTCTAAAAACGGATATGGACATTACTTACTCCAATAATTAAGGAGCCCAACGGTAATAGTTTAAAAGTTAACTATTAAATATTGGTTAACAAGCCTGCTAGTTAGCACGTCTTAGCTGCATTATGATGTACTACACCACCGACAATGCTATGCCAGAAAAAGCGCGCATCTAATTCAAATAGCTTTTTTTTTAAAATTGCAGAAAGTCTTAGGTGAAACACCCTGTATATTATTTAATGTAATTTATATATTATATATTCTTTCTTGGTGTGGCTGTCCAAAGGGAATATATGCAAGCAAAGTGGATACTATTGTGATAAGTTTATGTCGTTATTTTCCTAGTCTACACCAGGAAGTTTGAAAGCAGAATTTTTGTTGTGGCTGTGTTAAAGGGGCTGTGAAACACTGCCTGGGGGAATACCGGCTATACTTCAGGTGGGTTCTTTATGTCACACAGATGCTGACTTAAAAAGAATTACAGGAATCGATGCACAGGAACGGGAGTTATTCAGTGAAGAAATTTCAGAATACAAGCAAACAAAACGCTGCCCTCAACTCGATTTTGGCGGGGCTTCCCACTCCTATTTCGCTCTCCCAATGACGGCACCTGGCGCAACCAATCAAAACAGCCAGCCAGAGCACGTCGCGGAAGTTTGTACTCCATGGTTGCCTGCTCTCTGTAACTCATTCTTGCTGAGACTGGCAGCGTCGTTTCCATGCCAGAGCGCCCCTGGTGGTGTATTTTTATTTTACTTGCTTTGCAGGGCTTTTATCTAAGACAAACAAATTGTTTTTGTTGATCTAATATAAAACGCAGACAGGTGACAAAATGTGTCTCTATTTATTCACACAATTTGCAGTATATTTACTGTTTGTCCGGTCATCAAGCTCGCGCCAGGTGATGTCATATCCGCTGCTAAAAACCCGCCACTGTGTGGCGTAACCATCAGAGCCATGAAGTTGTTTTTGGGAGGACATTAAAATATTAAAAAACGGAATGTACGCAGTATTGCCGACGCTAATAGCACCATTATAACTCACTGTTATAATGGTTATAATTATAACAGGCAAAACAGTTAACTAAGATTGTGTTTCTGGGCCCCTTTAAAGCTGTTGAGGATGGGTTGACACGAGAATGGTTTTCCAGGACTACCCTTTGGCCCTACTTAACGTCTCTTTAAGTAGGGCCTTAGATGGTGAATCTCTTGTAACCTCTTTGCTTGTGGATTGTCTGTGGAGTAAGAGTTTCACCTTTTAAGGGGGGACACTGGTCTTGAAAAAAAAATTTTTATTAATGAAGTCACAGTTAAGAAACCTTCAGGGAAGGTGTATTTTTGTGTGCTGGTTCTAAATATGTCATTTAATTTCATGTAAAACAATTCCTTGAGCACTTATGCACTTTCTATGCTAGCATTTTGCGGAGAATTTTGAAGAAAATTTGCTGCGGGAAACTCACTGAAATGTATGCTATTGGGTTCTCTTGACATTAAGGAATACAATAAGGGTGAAATTGTCTTCCTGCCTATCATAGAACTTAAGTTATAGAGTTTTGAAGTTGTCGCTTCAGAAATGAGAAGGAAAGTGTGTATTCCTGTTTCTGAAGTGGCAGCTTCAGTACCCTATAACTCAAGTTCTATGAGAGCCAGGATGATAATTTTACCCTTATTGTATTCCTCGGTGTCAAGAGAACCCAATGGCATACATCTCAGCGAGTTTCCTGCAGCAAATTTTCTTCAAAACTCTCCGCAAAATACTTGCATAAAAAGTGCATAAGTGCTCAAGGAATTGTTTTACATGAAATTAAATGACATATCTAGAATCAGTGCACGAAAATACATGTGCCCTGAAAATTTCATAACTATGACTAAATTAATAAAATTTTCTTTTCAAGACCAGTGTCCCCCCCTTAAACCTGGCTAGTCTGCAGACAATAGTCTGGAGATTGCAGTGCATTAGTGTTTGATTGACCAGCAAATGTCCAGACGTAATGCACGTCAGCTGTCGCCTTTTCCCTTGTTTTACAGCCTATATGTATTTGGCGGGTTTGGTACAACACCAAGCCCGGGAGTATCACGGCCGCCTGACTTTGCCTATGTCCATGACATGCAAGCACCGTGGGTAAGTGTCGAATGTGTAGCTTGGCAAGCTAACTGCCTATATCATTTCATCTCCATGCGTTTTGTTTGCTTTTTGCAGATATCTTGCTTCCTTGTGTTTAAGGGGGGACCCTGGTCTTGAAAAAAAATTTTTATTAATCTAGATATAGTAATGAAATTTTGAGCCACATGTATTTTTGTGCGCTGATTTTAGATATGTCATTTAATTTTGTGTAAAACAGTTCCTTGAGCACTTATGCAATTTTTATGCAAGTCTTTTGGAGAGAGCATATAAGAAAATTTTCTGCAGGAAACTCACTGAAATGCATGCCATTGGGCTCTCTTGACACCAAGGAATGCAATAAGGGTAAAATTATCATCCTGGCTATCATAGAACTTGAGTTACAGCGTACTGAAGCTGCCACTTCACAAACAGGAATACACACTTTTCTTCTCATTTCTGAAGCGACAACTTCAAAACTCTATAACTCAAGTTCTATGATAGCCAGGATTATAATTTTACCCTTATTGCATTCATTGGTGTCAAGAGAACCCAATGGCATGCATTTCAGCGAGTTTCCTGCAGCATATTTTCTGCAAAACTTTTCCCAAAGTACTTGCATAAAAATTGCACAAGTGCTCAAGAAATTGTTTTACACAAAATTAAATGACATATCCAGAATCAGCGCACAAAACTACATGTGGCCTGGAAATTTCATAACTGTGACTTCATTAAAAAGAATTTTTTTTCAAAGACCAGGGTCCCCCCTTAATTATGTGTTTGGTGTTGTACTTGTGTGTCATTATTCCATGTATTATCTCCGCTGCTCTTAAAACGACTGAGTTAGTGGGCCATTAGAGTTGCCCTTAGGCAGTTTTTTCCAGTAGCCCTTTCTTGTATTTGCTTATGCATGGAAATAAACATTTGATTAGATTCCTTAGCATGGCTTCTTTGGCATGCCCATTTCATGACCGCTGAAAGACTCTCTCTCTCAGTTAAATATGTTGTGTGCTGGCGACAACCATAAGCATTCCGCAATGTCATGCAGAAGCAGCATAACTTTCTTCAAGAGGAAGAGTGCTAATATCATTGAGGGGCTGTTTTCCTTGACAATGTGTTGTTCCAATGGTTAAGATTCTCTATGTTTCATTAAAGTTAACAGTGTGCTGTTTCTAATGTAGTTATTGCTTAGTTAGTATTGTTTCTTTCACCTGTGATTGATTACAGATTAATAGATAATCGCTGATGCTTATCCATTTTTCGTGCAGAGGGGGTGGACCAATCAGCTTGTCATGTTTGACACCCAGACCAACACTTGGAGCTGGCCTCTTTACAAGGTTGGTGCCTAGAAATAGGCATAAATGGAGCTGGCCTTTTTTTTTTTTCCTCTTGTCATAAGTGACAGACCCAGCAAGGGATGCACTAAACAGCTGTGGCTTCTCTCTATAACTATTTTTAGTGACAGTGACCACCTACGGCAAACCTATTGTTACCACTTGCAAACAGCTAACAGCATGCACGTACTTGATATCTTGCATTTAGAATGTCACAAGTATTCGGCATTCAAATGTGCGATGGTTATTTGGTGTTCGAGAATTGCGCCAGACACTGAATAATAAGAGCTAGATATGACATTCTGTTTAGGCGTAAGAAAAATGCCAGAAGCCACTTCTTTTGCATAAAAAAAGACGTAAATTTGCTGTCATGGAATTTGCTAGGGGTTGTGTTTCTGAAGGGAGGGGGCATACAGGATTTGATGTCAGTCTGCTACAACAGAAGTGTGCATCTCTGATGCAAAAGAATATTGGCACCTGTGACCTTGCGGAGAACTGTGTTGGGTATTAGTTGGCTTCTGTGGGGGTGCCCTTGTTGTTGACACTAGCAGTCTGTGTGCCTCTTGTAAATGATAACGGAATTCTGTTTGACTGTTTTTAGGGCCGAGCTCCGGTGGCACGGGCGGCTCACGCAGCTGCGCAGATTGACAGCCAGGTGTTCATCTTTGGCGGCCGGCACCAGCAGAGCCGGCTCAACGACATTCATCGACTGGACCTGGACTCCATGCAGTGGAGTGGCGCGTGAGTGTGCTCGATTCTTATGTCTCGAGCTTTCGAGGTGCTTGCGTTTACTTTTATGCCAGCGACCCTGGCTTTGCCAAAGTGGAACCTCATTGATGCATTTATTTTTTTGTAAGTGAAGGAGAAAATGTAGAATCCAGACTGCCTAAAAGTTTCAGAAATTAAATATTTGAATGAGGTGCAAAGACATTTTGACTTTTTTATTCATAAAAGTTTGATTACTATTTCTTGGCACAAGGTCTAAACAGTCTTTTCTAGTACTTGGAGAATTCGGTCCACATTTTCTTTAGCGCAAAAACTTGACAACAGGCAACACATCCGGCTTCGCCTCGTTGCACCAATGCGCTGTTGGGAAGATGACGTGGCGACTGTTCGTCGCTGTGTTTTTCGCTCTACATGCCACGTTCCCCAGACCCGGTCCGCTCGTATGTCAGCTCATCGTAGTTCTCAGATGCTGCACCCCGTTGCTCTTGTGCATTGCGGAGAAGCCGCTGCGTTTTTTTTCTTTTGAAGTCTCATGCCCGCAGGAATGGCCTGCTCATATGTTAGTGCACTTTTGAAGGTTCTTTTTTATGCTGCGCCGTTTTCCGCTTTGCACCACGGCACCGCACAGAAGCCACCGCGGCAGGTTACTGCTGCTACGTTTTAGCTCTCAGTGCCGCGTGTGCCCAGGTTTGGCCCACTCGCATGTTTGCACGCTTCTACGGTTGGTCGCTAAATGTATTATACAACCAGAATTCGTCGTAACTTTTGAGTGTAGTTGTCAAGAAATCATGTTATCCGGGAAAACCTTAACCAGTATACAAACAGTACAACTTAAGGAGACATTTTTAATGCCTGCAGTTTTGGGGCATATGAACTGGGAACATACCACTTGCTTCGATATTGGAAAGCGCAGGAAATTTTCATCTGGTGTACTTGCAATATCTGTGCTGAGAAGTTGGAGTCTGTACCTTAGAACAAGCGTTTTCAGTGGTGCTCTTTCTTTTCTGTAACGGAACGTACAGTGTGCTCTTGTCTGCGGCCACTTAGTTGTCAGAGCAAAGAAGCCAGCAGTTCAGATCGCCTGAAGATCCATCTTGCAGCACAAAGCAGTGCAGCTACTTTTTGCAGTCTTCCAAGCAGGATATTTATGAAAAGACTGCGCTTTTTGTGTGACTGCACTTTGGGCTTGTGTTTGCTGATCTAGGTCACCTTTGTGTAGCCCCTGACCCTGGGCGTTGTTGCTGACAGCCAAAATGTTCTCACCCTAGGTTGGACACCATTGGTGAAAAGCCACGCGGTCGTTCCTGGCACAGTTTCACGGCACTCTCCCCATTTCGCATTGTCCTCTACGGAGGTTTCAGCCAAACAGAGGAGCCACTGTGTGAGTAGACCATGCCGGACGGTTGGCATGTGCCTTTGAACTTGGACACTTTGTATGCGAGTGCTTATGCTACGTCCCTCACTGTTTGCAGCCGACTGCTGGCTGTTCGTGGTGCCCATCCTGACCTGGGTGCGAGTGGAGTTCCAGCTGCCTCCACGGCTCTGGCATTCAGCCTGCCTCAGCAGCGAGGGCGAGGTCATTGTGTTCGGAGGTTGTGCGGGAAACATCTTTCAGCGTGGCGGCATCCATGCGGTGAGTCCCAGTGGAGGGCTTTGCATGTGTCGGGTTGGTTGGTAGGCTGAGCTTTCCTGCTAAGCTCCTTCGTTATAAATAATGACATTATTAATATGTCTTCCACTCGGAGGCTTGAGCAGTGTTCACTTCCCTTTGGTTTGTGTTGCACAGCGACAGATGTTTGTCGAACGATTTAAGGGGGGACACTGGTCTTGAAAAGAAAATTTTATTAATTTAGTCATAGTTATGAAATTTTCAGGGCACATGTATTTTTGTGCGCTGATTCTAGATATGTCATTTAATTTGATGTAAAACAATTCCTTGAGCACTTATGCTTTATCTTTATGCTAGTATTTTGCGGAGAGTTCTGAAGCAAATTTGCTGCGGGAAGCTCGCTGAAATGTATGCCACTGGGTTCCCTTGACACCAAGGAATGCAATAAGGGTAAAATTATCATCCTGGCTCTCATAGAACTTGAGTTATAGGGTACTGAAGCTGCCACTTCAGAAACAGGAATACACACTTTCCTTCTCATTTCTGAAGCGACAACTTCAAAACTCTATAACTCAAGTTCTATGATAGCCAGGATGATAATTTTACCCTTATTGCATTCCTTGGTGTCAAGAGAGCCCAATGGCATACATTTCAGTGAGTTTCCCGCAGCAAATTTTCTTCAAGACTCTCCGCGAAATACTAGCATAAAAAGTACATAAGTGCTCAAAGAATTGTTTTACATGAAATTAAATGACATACTTAGAATCAGCACACAAAGATACATGTGCCCTGAAGATTTTGTAACTGTGACTTCATTAATAAAAATTTTTTTTTCAAGACCAGTGTCCCCCCCTTAAAAACAGTAGTTAAGGTAAAAACTTAAGTTGCGTTTTGCCTTTGAAGATGCAGTACGCACTAGCTAGTGTTTGAACCGTATGTCATATGTATTCAGTTGGACATGTCCACCTTTGCTGTCTTTGTTCCAATCCATGTGAACTGCCTTGCAGTTACGTCGGATTAGTGTGGGGACAGTTATTACATTCAAAGTTTAATTGAAAAAATTCTCCTTTTTACCTTTTGCCCTTGCCTTGGATAGTTGATATTTCAGACAGTTCATCGTGGCTGTAGTCATTGTGGGGTTTAGTCAGACTTATTGAAGGCTGCAAAGCCAAGTGTCTTTTGAGTGAGCAAACAAATGACTGTACATATGTCGGGGCACCTTACGAGTGGTGGTTTTTCACTTTTGCTGTTTGTTTTTTCGTTTGCGCAGGAGGACACAATCATCACTCTCTCATTTTCACCAAGGAGTCTCTATCGGTGAGTTGAGCGTGGATGGGCAATGCAGCAAGTTATTCTCTTAGCAAGTACCAGGTACTGATGTTTGGTCCTGTTGAGCCAGCTGTTGCATATTGGGAAAGCTACGGCCGACAGCGACTGCCACGGCTGAGTGAACATTTCTTCATTGGCGTATTCCTACTGATTAGCTTGTTACACATTTTACACAGTAAGTGTCAAGACAGTAGAGAAAGCAGACCCACTTCAAAGCACGTTCTCCCTGCCGATTCTACACAGATTCTTGCGTGGAAACTTGCAAAGTGCTTTGCTTTTCCAACTGAGATGTTGAACTTGCCTCTGCTCCGTAGCTCGTGAACACAGATGATGGCCTATATTGCGGTATGACAGTGATAGTTTGTGCCATAACTGAAAAATTCCTCAATTAGACCCTGAAATTCCTATTTCAGTTCTTGGAACTTGAAAAATTCCTGTTATGGCCAAAATTTGTGAAACCTCCTACTTGTATGCACATCTCAAGGTTTCCTTCTCCCCCCCATGTTAGGATCTGCCTGGAACAGGTTCTGCGGCTGAGACATCTTCTGCAGTCTCAGTGGCCAACGCTGCCCCCATCTGTCCGGGACACACTGTACCTCATGCACGGGAACACGCGGGGCTCCGGACTGGACGGATCGTGAAGGAAAACACAGAGCAGTCACCTTGTACATAAAATTATGGAAAAATAGTCCTAATTTATATGGCAGAATAAAATTCTTATTCACAAGGTACCTTGTGTGGAATATCTGCGCAGAACCAGCTACTGCAACAGGAGTCACACTGTGGGTACATGCATACCAGATTTCCTCAACCAGCCAACGGCGAGCGTGTAAACGTCTCGAGGCAACACGCGCGAGCCACCCAGAAGCCGAGAACGGCACACTGTTTGTGAATACCGTTGAGCTGCTTTAGGAGAGAGCAAATGATTGCCACCCCATGCAGTACGTAATCAACCATGCATTAAACACTCAGATTGTGTGGGAGAACACCTCTCGCCGCAAACTGCCAAGAAGCCTACTTAGCTTGCCCCTGGTTGTCATCGCTACTGGCGAGTACAATCGACAACTACAGTAACCCCTTCTTTTTTCTGCGAACTGAACATTCATCCGCATAAGTGCCTTTTAACTCGAGAGCATTACTTGGCTCTTTGTGCGAAAACCCCGCAGTTGTCAGAAACCCGTGGCTGAAGCAAGCGCAGCATGCAAATAATGTCATCGCCCCTCCCGGAGCAGACCACTGGCACGGCCGCTAGATACAAAGCGCAAAGCGAGGTGCGGCCCGCCACGTCGCACAGAAACGGCGTCTTGGGCTTAGTTCTCCGTGCGCCCGCCGCGGCGCCACTGCTCGGGGACAACTGCTCGCAGGGAAACGCCGCGACAGCTGCGTCGGTACGCCCGTTGCTCACTGTTTGAGGGCGTAAACAGTGCGCTTTCTTGTTGCTCATTAAAGACTGCATTTTTAAGTAGTCATTGAAAACGCCGATTATGTCACAATCACCGCAGCAGGTAGGAAGTGTATGCCTGAACGCTGTCCATAACGGCCGCCTATACGATGCACGACCGGGCGAGCGGCTGTACCTCAGGATGTTGCATTAATGCGCCTGAAGCTTTCGATCTACTTTTAAGGCGTAAGCCTTTTATGGCTCATGACTCGCCAGCGTGTCCGTCCGTCCATGCGTCCGCGGCAGCTGTCATTAATGGTTACTCGAAAATTCAGTAATGATAGTTTATGGTGTAGTAGTAGATGTACGAACAGTAATGATGATTAGTTAATGATACCCACTAAACGCGCACACTGCGCATGCGCAGTGCCCCATGCGCAATCCTCAGGTGGTTTAACAACGGCGCATGTACACTGACGTCAAAAGTTTGCACAATGGTCGTACCACCCAGAGCTCTCTCAGGTGCTCTCTGAACGTTGATCGAGGAAGGATGCTGCCCGCGCGCGCTCCAATGTCGCCCGCTACGAAACGCGCTCGCGATGCCGTACGGAAGCGTTCAAGAGTCGCCAAACGATCTTCAACAGTCCCCAAGCAGAGGGCACCGACAGAGGCGGTTAAAGGCTTTCGCCTCTTCGCACTTTAGATCGTCAAAGTGCTCCCTGATTTTTATTCACTTCTCGCTACCCCATGTAGACGGTGAATGAGACGGACACGCACAGCTGGTCACACGCAGTAAATTTCCGCTTCGTGTCACGTCGAATTTTGGCTCTTATGTACACAAGTTATTGCAATCTATAAAAAAGAAAAAAACGATAATTATAGCTGAAGTTGTGGAACTTCATAAGCCCACCTGCAGCCGAGACAACCACAAAGTACTTGACACTTTTATTTCATGGTCATACAAGAAAGGAAGGAACCATTCACAGACGAAGAACCTTCCTTGACCTTGTCATTCTCTGTAAATGCAAGGAACATGCCAGAGACCTGTCGCTTGGCGCCCACTTGTTCCTTTCCCTGACAGTCCTTGGCGAGCGAGAGAGAGAGAGACTCTTCAATGAAATACAGAGAATTTAGCCGGCGTTTCAATATCGCTGGCATGCGTAGGGAGGGGAATTTGGGAGATAAAGACAGAAGGAGAGCAGCGTGGAAGAGGTAAAAAAAAACGAAGGTGAAATGCGGCCATGAAATGGGTACTAAGGATGCAATGGCTAGTATTGATGTAACCTATGGAATGATGGAGTGCATAGTCCGTCAAATGGGCTGACGAAGTTCACAGCCTGAAGAATGCATGAAGGTAACGTGCAAGTGAATTTAGAGCTTATCGAGATGTCCAATGTCTTTTAAATATGTAAATAGAAAGTTCATTGCAAGCCTCTGTTGCCTGAAGCAGGCTAAGGGACCTAAAACTTTGTCCATTGTTAGGGGCACTGGGCAGAGCTTCTGCATGCAATGTTTATAGTACGCACGCTCGTTAGCATACGCAGGACACTCAAGCAGGATAAGTTCCACAGTTTCTATCGAGGCACATATTTTCAGCCACGCTTCTCGACGCTGTAGTTCAGAGGGAAACTCATGATATCTCACAGTTGGCTGTTTTCTGGAGTTTGTGACGGACAGTGGCACACAGTAGATGCGCGGCATCGTGCCCCATACACGTCCCTGACCTCCACACACGCATGCACGAAAAGCCCAAAGAGTGCACGGCAGACACGAGGAAAACATTCATTCACGCCCACACGAAAAGTCCAAATCCAGCACCGCAGACGCGAGGCAAACGTGCTCACTCACGCACACAGCAGAAAATCCAAAGAAAGCACTGCAGACATGAGGAACGTGAGTAGTAGTAGTAGTGGTTTTTATTTTGCATTGAATATGGAAGGCAAACGCGGTTTTACACGACGCAAACGCGCTCGAACACGACGAAGCAAGGAGCGCTTCGGGAGTCCACTCCCGGGACCTGTCCCCGAACAGTGGCGCCCCCACCGAAAACAGCGGCCGCGACTGTAAACTCCGCCAGGACATGCTCACCCATTGTCGGCGGCGCGACGTGGCTGGCCGCACCTCGGTTTGCGCTTTGCATCAAGCGGCCGTGCCACTGGCATCCCCATACCCACCAATCTCAAAGCGTGATTGAAGTCTCCACTGACCCAGGTAACCAGTTTTGTGCCTTCAAAAATCCATAAACCTTGGGTTGGTTTTGAGAACAGGAAAGGCACATAACTGCCTTCAATTGTAGGTGGACCCCACCACCTACTCAGTCTGATTGAGGTGTCCACTGCCCTAAGTGAGCCAGCTCTGCTCACTGCTTAAGATAATTGCTTAGGTGCCCCCCTTAATTTTGTCTTTCATGCTTGAGACTAAACAGCCTGTGATGAGCACTGCCTCTGTCTATTTCATCTGCCATGGAGTGCACACAGTGTTACCCCCATAACAAAGCCTATTAAAACACTAGTCTGGTTTTATGAATTGTAGTACAGACATTTAGTGAGAAGATTTCCTCGAAGCACAACATGCCATCTGATTAAACTGCACACACATGGGCCAATATGCACGATTCAACAATAATTTATTTCATGACCTATGAGAAAACTTCCTACTTTGTACATGGCTGCGGTTGGCAGAACATCCCGAGACGACACAGCTGATGCATTGCCAAGCATTTGTTACACTGGCAACATCTGATGTAATGCTCCCAAAGCAAGATATGACTGCAAAAATGCTGCCACGCTGCCCTCAACAAGTACCCGAACCACTTCTATGTTTTGCACTAAACACGCTCCACATGCATGCAAAAATTGTTTACAAAGTCTGAACAAAACCCTTCCCACAAAAAGCATCAACAAAAAAAATAGCACATGGTGTATATAAAGTTACCCCGCTGAATAAAAGAAAGCATTTCCATTGTGTATATAAAGTTACCGCGCTGAATAAAAGAAAACATTTCCATTTATAAAACGTAAGAAAAGAACCCAAGTTTTAAATAAATGAGAATTTGAAAGCGGCAAAACCCCAGCATCCATGCGATAACAACAACCAACAAAGGGAAGCCCACAGGCTTTTCGTCAATTCCAAAGTTAATAAAAAATCATTTAACGAAAATGATTAGACTCGTTGCTGACTCAACGGCTCATCACAGCTTGACCACAATAAAAAGGTGAACAAAGCACCGCTTTTACAAATGGCACAATATTTCACAAAACAGCCTTTTTTTCCTCTCTTCTATGGCACAGTTCATTCGCTCCTTAAGGTTTATACACTTAAGCGTGAATGCCCTTTTAAAAAGCACTGAAATACACTTGGCGCATTGATAACAGCATGATGCAATGAGATATTGTGAAATCTTGGACAAGTCAATTGCTGCTTACTGTTTGCTCTCTTGGTCTTTTTTAGTGTAGATTCGAACTAAGCTTTGGCTTTTGCTATGGCACCTTGGGGCGATATCAACCAGCAAGCCAAATGTATAACAAGCAAATATGGACACTAAACAATGACGCACAGTAAATGAACAGTGGTCCGTGATTTATCTGCCACATCACAAACTCTGCCTCTGCACGTGAACATCTTGGGAACGGCGACTTGGCACCTGTAATCAAGGTGCCGCATATGGCATATACTGAATGTCACCACTAGCAGCAACTTTTCCCAACATGCTTGTCTTTTGTGATGGAACTAACACCTAGGCTGACCAAGTACGCTCACCATGGTAACACAAAATACCACATGTGAATGCCACTGAGATGCACTGAATGCAACTGAGATGAGGTCGTAAAATGGGCACACTGGTAGTTTGATTGACATGGGACTGCAAGCGTCAACAGCTCCGGCTTAGTGGTAGAGGATGCGCAGGTTGCCAGACACAATCTTGTTCTCCAGCACAGCTGACGCCGGTATGTCGATCCGGTCGCCATGGTTGGCTATGATGATCACCGTGCCCTGAAAACAACAGCCAGAGCTGTTCGTGACACAGACACATGTGTGTGGAAGAAACAGCCTGCTTTAAATGGTGGTGTTTTTGTTGTGTTTACGTTGTACCTGGCCTGCCAAGGCAGTGTGAGATGATTGAAGCGGACACTTAAGCTCCGCCTTATGGGTGTAACGTGATAGTGTTAAAGGGCTGAAGCCCATACATACCACATAATGCCCATACATACCAGCTAAGTAACGTGATAGTGTTAAAGGGCTGAAGCCCATACATACCACATAATGCCCATACATACCAGCTAAGTAACGTGATAGTGTTAAAGGGCTGAAGCCCATACATACCACATAATGCCCATACATACCAGCTAAGCCCGCAACTCGAATGAGTTTGTGACCTGCACAACCAACTGCCACGCAAGCTAAGAGAAAGAAGATTAGAAGTCTAGTGGATCACTCACCCTGAGAGAAACGCCCTTGCCAAACTTGCGAACCGGTTCAGGAAATCTCGCACCTGTGGCAAAAGACCAAAAGATGAACTACAGATTTTGGATGGCACATGTGAATCCGCATGTCCCATCCACATGTGCAGATCTGCACATGCGGATTGGTACTAGTGGATTTTCACTCAAGAACTTCATAAATATACAAACATGCTCTTGCAGTCATACTATGGGTCTGTTTGTGCCCGCATAACGTGGTCTAATTTGGTTTGGTGGTAAGTGGAATCACCACTTGCTGTTTTTTAGAGCGTTCAGAGGTAAAGTATGCAAGATAAAGGCTTCGGCAGCTGACGGTGTAGAAAAGCAAGCCGCATGACAAGTACTACCTTGGAGAAGTGGTTGTCCCCGAGCTTGATGAGGGGCACAGTGGGGAAGGCACGCTTTGGACTCATGACCAGCGTGCCAAACTTCATGTGGTACAGGTTGCTCATCACCAGCAGTAGGTCCGAGGTCTTCTTCACCGGCAGGAAACGACTGCGCGGCACGTTAATGCCTGCACAACAGTGACACCACCACAAACACATTGGCAGCGGGCCCCTAGGCACAACGCAAAACACGTTCGAGGCTGGCCTTGAGTATATATATAAAAAAAAAACACCTGTGATGCTCACCAATGGCGTTCTGGAAGTCCTTCATTGCTGCTCCAGCCGCTGTTTCTAGCTGAATGATGTTGATGCCAGAGTCAAGCGTCTGTTTGGGAAAGAGAGAGTTGAGGGCTAACTGGCACACCTGCAGCCACTCAGCACTGACCCCTACGTGCAAGACGGAAGCGCTCAACTTGCCTTGTAGTTGATAATGACCTCCATGTCTATGCCACCGGTCTCCACAAGGTTGCCCACACTACTCAACTTCATCCACAGGTTGTTTGTGTTGAAGATCCTGTGGGCGCGAAAGGGGAATGTTGAGTCCAACCAGAAGAGAACAAAAAACATGAATGATAAAAAGCCAGATGTAGAAGACAAGGTAACTCACTTGAATTTCTTCACACTCTTGAATTCGTCAACCTGGAAGAAGAACAGCATTTCTACTTCACAGCTTTATTGCTAGGAATCATCGGTTTGCATCAAAACACCAGCAAATGAAACATTTACACTGCTCACTCAAAATATCAAAGTACTTCAGCACTGACGAGAGTCCTCTAATTAACTTGACAGCATTTGTTCATGACTGCGGGAATTTGTGGTGCTTCAATATACAATGGACAAAAACATGGAGAAAACTGTATGGCCAGTCCCTCGCAGTCAAACCAGTGCATGCAGAAAGTGACCTGACTGATGATATTAAAAAAAAGAAATAAAGCAATGAACTCACATTTTCTTTGGGTACTTGCGCAATTTCCAGCAGGCGAATCTTGTTCTCATACTGAATAAGTGTGCCACCCTACAAGGAATATAAAGAGTACAGTGTAGTGACATCTCTAAGTTTCTGCCCAGTGATCACACCCGTTCCACCGACAACAGTAAATATAGCGCTAGCAATATTTTTCGCAAAACACTGCACCAAGATCCCAAAGATCGTTGGAGATCTTTACGTTGCCACAAAAATAGGCCTGGCTATTGCAACAGCTTGAGAAAATGCTGCGAGCACGTGCGCAATCTGACATGGTGACAGCGTTTCTCAGTGAGACTGACATGCTAAGAAACTGTGCATCAGTGCAAAGCGACACTAAAACACAGACACAGTGAGGAATTGAAGAGATGACACCCACCTTGACGTCGGCTCTCGTCTTGTCAGTGACTTCCATGACAAAGTCGGGAGCCTGGGCACCATTTGAGGACAGCAGCATGCTCAAAATGTCTGCACGGGTTTTCCTCTGGTTAAGGAACATGTGGTTTGCTTGTATACTGCCACATGTTAGCCTGCCACAGTAACCATGATTCGCTTAGAGTGGCCACTGCCTTCTGGAGCAACTTGGTAACGTCCATCGGCAAACCAGGCTTTTGCCTTTCAAAGTGAATGATAAAAAAATTCAGCCATAAGGCCATCTCCAGAGACTATAAACATGCACCTCCAACATGACCACGGTCAGCACAGCTATGGCTTGCCAACAGTGAACAAGCAAAGCACCTTGACTGGCTGTATTGTACTAGCTACTTTTGAGTGAAAACGTTCCAATTAGTTACTGTTACCTGACTACTGTGCTGTGTACCTGATTATGTATTGATCCAATTATGCATCGCAAAGGTAGGCTTCAAACATCCCAGCAGGCTGGGCTCAGTGTTCAGAATAGGCATTGCTTGACAGGAGCACAGTATGGTCATCACTTGATACACCAGGTATATATACAATTGAATGTGAGTGCATTAGAGGCAGACAGCACTTGTGTAAGCTTTAACAATGAAGGGTCTCCTTGCACTGCCCGACAGGGGCAGTAATCTAAATTAACAAATGAGCTCCATATACTCAAAAAACAGCGATGCAATGGGGTGGTGCGGCAATGACCGCCGTCAATTAAAGGGCAAGCCTTATGCAAGCAATAGACGATATAGTACACGGCGCACACCAAGGGGGATGTGCTTTCATTTGTCCAGTGCCTACACAATACAGCTCGGCAAACATCCCCATGTTCCGCCGTCTTTCTCTGAGGAGGCAATGCAGTGGCAGCGACGATACGCAAGCGGATGCACTTGCTGAGACGAGGACAGATCACAGGGGAGCAGCATACAAACCAGAAGCCCAGAAGCGCGTATGACGGAGTCTGATTGGCTAATCGCACATGCACTTCTGGGCAAAGAGCGAAATTTTCTGTGGATGCAGAATCAAGCAACAAACCAATCAACAAGGGCAAAACACTTAAGAGACGGCATCGATCGTCGCTTGCTGCCGTCACTTGGGCCATCACACAAAATTTTGCGCACCTGGAGCTGAGCTTTGAAGGTGCACTGAAGAGGAATCTGAACTCGTCTTTTTGCCGCGGAAACTCAATCTACACGTTCCGAGCATTCTTAGAAACTTCAATTTATTGCCCTGTGCGGCTGATTTCCCTAATTAAATCGAATTAACGCCCGGCTCCCGCTCTTTATTTGAATTCTCCCTCGTACGGTGGGCAGAGTCGACCAACGCGTGGAGTGCCTTTCACCCAGTCCAGTGGTGGCTTGCCGCTCTGTCATCGCGGAGTAATACGTAGTAGTCCGTAGAAGCAAATAGTCCATGCGTATTTTTATTTCTGCGGGCTTATTTTGCGGTTATATTATCTGCAAATGAAACTATTTATTCGCGGAAACCTAAAAAACAAAATGAAGCGAAAGCAAAGCCTCCACGGAGCTGGCTGAAAGGCACTCCCCGCGTTGGTCGACTCCGCCCACCGGACGAGGGAGAATTAAAAAAAAAGGCGGGAGCCGGGCGTTAATTCGATTTAATTAGGAAAATCCGTCACACAGGGCAATAAGTTGCAGTTTCTAAGAATGCTCGGAATGTGTAGATCGAGTTCCCCCGGCAAAAAGACGAGTTCAGATTCCTCTTCAGTGCACCTTTAACTCACACTGTCTCCAGTGGGCTCGACTGTACCATAGTCGGCCAGTGTTTAGAAAGGATACTGAGGTCGACCGTGGCGCCGAGGTTGTCGATGTTGGAGATGAAGCAGTACTCGCGTCCTTCCGTCAGAAAGTGGTCCATCAACCCCGACTGGCAGAATGCCGTGTAGAAGTCTCCGTGGCCCCGAGGGTAGAAGCTGAAGGAAGGGAGAGCGTATAGGCGGCACTGAGTGCACTCTCATTACAACTTACAGCCTGAAGCCGAAACAAGTGTCAGTGGTGTGCTCTTCTGGGGCACGAGCATGTGCAGACAACGGTAATAGCACAAAAAAAACAACAAAAAAGAAGCAACAGTGGTCGAGGAATGTCTGGAGACATGAATTACAAGCTTCATACACTGTGTTTTGGTTTGGAAAGTGATAAAGTCGCCGGTCACTGGGCACACTTGACGACTCATTTGGGCCCACTGAAAGGAATTAATATGAAAGATTTCTTGGAGTGGTAAGTTCTTCACCCACTGCTTCAAATGCCAATGCAGTGCAAAGTGCTTAGAAAAGTTATGATGCCGACAGGATGCAGGGAAGAATTGCAACTGCTTAATGCTTAACCATCATATTAGATTTCACGTAGAGGTTGCAGGCAAACACAAAAAATTAGCCAACGATTAAGCTTCTCGGTAATGCGACTTCTGAGAGCAGTTGCTGCAATACTTAAAACACGGGCGAACGCAAACGGAACACGCAGTGCCGAATGGCGGCAGCACTGGGTTTTGGCTAGGTTTGGTTTCTTTCTCTTTTTTTTTTCTGGAAGGGAGGGGGTGCGGAGGCATTTTATAATTCGACATTCGAATAATTTTAGAATATTTTCCGTTCTTTCGTCCAAGAGGTTTTACTATCCATCGTGTTATTTTTAGTGGCCAGTCATGTGTTAATTCACATATTTTATTTTGTTACTCATTTTGCATGACCACATTACAGGCTGCATACAGTTGTGCTCTCTAATCGAACAGTAAAAATTTCTGTGCACATCATGTTTTACTTTTTTTGGATCCTGACGAGTCAGTCTAGTTTTGTCTATTTTAGTTGCAAAGGCATTCAATTATCTTGAAAAATATATATATATATGTAAGGGCAGCAACTTTTGCCTATTTACCTTTTCCTGAACTTTTTTGTTTCATACTGAACAGATATTCGATGCACATTTCGACATTTGAAGAATTTTTTTTTATACTCATATTTGATCCATATTAGAAAATTACAATATCTGAGCACCCCTACTATAAATGTTTTTGACTGCCACAAAAATAAAAAGTAGACGAGCAAATGAAGACATCAGTGGCCTAAAATCGGACAATCTACAGCTGTGCAATAACACAAACGGGAGCACGTCTAAACCAACTCCCATTCTCAATATGTCACATTTTTTTCTGCACGGGCCACAACAAAAACTAAGATTCTCTTTCTTTTTCCCCTATAACGAGCAAAACTATCCCCTGCTTTATCATGCTTTCATTTGTAGGACTTCTGGCTGGTCCAGCAGATGACACACTGAATTCAAAAATCGATGAATATTAAGTACTAGTGCGTGCATGTAGCTAAGTAGAGAGTGACTTGTACACCCCATGTCAGAGACCTTGCCTTGGAGTCAGGTAGCACAATGCAAAACAGAACATACCCGTCTTCGGATGGTGTGGTCAGCGATGTGACGATGGGCATCAGGGTTTCCTTGTTTATCCTTGGATACCTGGAATAAAACGAACCACAAGTTAGACCATGCAACCTGCCAGCATCCAACGCAGCATCAAAGCCCCGTTAAGCCGAACCCAATGGCAAGGGACACTGCTCAATCCATGAACGACCGCTTAAGAGCTGCGCTCTAAAAACAGTGCCACTTTTACTGCCCATCAGGCCCCTTATCACTGCAGCAAACACTATACATTACATTATGCGCTTCACCCTGTGTGACCGCACTCCATTCTATGACACAACCCAAAACTCTGCTCGTACCTGCTCTGGAGAAAGGTGTAGATTTTGACTTTGAACCCCTTGTACTTCCGCAGGACCTTGGATGTGTCCTCGTCAGTGTTGAACGAGTTCATCAACACCAGCGGCATTTTGGCGTTGTACGTCCTGTTCAGGTGCTGCAGCAAAAAAGAAAAAAGTTTTAAAGGCTCCCCCATCAAAACGGCACTCCTACTTCGTTAAAGGGGCCCAGAAACACAATCTTAGTTAACTGTTTTGCCTGTTGATTGCATACAGTGAGTTATAATGGTGCTATTAGCGTCGGTAATACCGCGTATATTCCGTTTTTTAGTATTTTAATGTCCTCCCAAAAACAACTTCATGGCTCTGATGGTGTTGCCACACAGTGGCGGGTTTTTAGCAGCGGATATGACATCACCTGGCGCGAGCTTGATGACCGGACAAACAGTAAATATACTGCAAATTGTGTGAATAAATAGAGACACATTTTGTTACCTGTCTGCGTTTTATATTATATCAACAATAACAACTTGTTTGTCTTAGATAAAAGCTCTGCAAAGCAAGTAAAATAAAAATACACCACCAGGGGCGCTCTGGCATGGAAACGACGCTGCCAGTCTCAGCAAGAACGAGTTACAGAGAGCAGGCAACCATGGAGTACAAACTTCCGCGACGTGCTCTGGCTGGCCGTTTTGATTGGTTGCGCCAGGTGCCGTCATTGGGAGAGCGAAATAGGAGTGGGAAGCCCCGCCAAAATCGAGTTGAGGGCAGCGTTTTGTTTGCTTGTATTTTCAAATTTCTTCACTGAATAACTCCCGTCCCTGTGCATCGATTCCTGTAATTCATTTTAAGTCAGCATCTGTGTGACATAAAGAACCCACCTGAAGTATAGCCGGTATCCCCCCAAGCAGTGTTTCGCAGCCCCTTTAATATCAGCTGCATCAAATGCGATTCTAGATTTCATTTACAAAGTGGAGCACAAACTTTGTCGGCAAATTCTTGTCGTTCATTAAGAAGTGCAGTGTCCCACACAGGGAGATATTGAGTAGACAAGGGAAGGGAAAAGAGGGGCTCGTTATGACATGCATGACAGAAGCCAACAATCATCGGAACCAAGGAGCATAGGTGGTGGTTTTTTTTTTTTTTTTGGTGTTCATCAATGGGAGATTAGTAGGGCAATTATTTAAAGATAACTGATTAGAAAGCAGAAGAAATAACAAACACAAGCCATCGGTGAGATCCGCACCCGTGGCCTTCAAGTTTTGCGTCCGGTCCAAGAGAGTAGCTCCCTTAAGGAAAGAACAGAACCTTGGCTCCACACATGCTTCTCGGTGAACCAATACATGAACAAATCTTTACGAAACGTGCCCAACAAGTAGCTCTACACAATTTGCACATCCTCTGAGCAATAATCTTAAGTTAAAATGCCTTCGACACCCACATTACGAGGACTGCCTTCACCACTGGTACAGCGCACATAATGAAGCAGCAGCAAACAAAGAAACCTTCAAACGAGGGCATCTCTTACACCGCTGTGCATGTTTGGAGAAGAAGGAAAGGAATGACTATACTCCGTTTCATACATAGGAGGCAACGCTGCCAAAGCTAGCACGCTTGTTCGCACAAGCTAAGTCTGCGCACAAAAAGTAGTTCGCAGTACAACCAAAGCTAACACAAGCATATTTCGTTGTGACAAATCTTAAGTGCTGTGACTGGCTCCTCCTGGACTTCGTGTTACCTTTTGCCACATTTTCGTCCTGCGACTCGTCGAGACTTCGAGAAGCAAAGGCTACACGTGGCGGTATGATACGTGGTTGGTAGGGCGCATCGCCCCTTCTCAATCCGTGCGAAAAAAGTAGTTCACTCTCCTTGAAAGTAATGGCCAGAGAGCCCGAACACTGAGTGCCTCACAGCTCCGACCGTGATTTTCAATGCTACTACATTGTTTTATACCGCTCTTTGTATTCGTCCAAACAATGACCGGAGTTTTGAGAAGAATTAATGATACGTGGCGGAGTAAATATAGCTTTGCGGATGCCCTACTTCAGCAACCTCTGCAGCGTTGCCTGCTATGTATGAAATGGAGTATAGCAGCGAGGGAACAGTGTTAAGCAGTGGCTTTGTAGTGACCTCATTTACTCGTCCATGGTGAACATGTTTGCAACATATATGTGTCCTCTTATGTAAATAATTTAAATATGTGTAAAGCCACAGTGTAATAAGGGAGTAATTACTCATTGGCATCCACCCGAGCGCAGCCATACGGCCACAAAGGAAAGCTATACAGCTTTCACAGAAACTTCGTAGTTAAAGAAAAATTCGTCCTGGTCCGGGGTTCGAACCCGGGACCACCGCTACACCGGAGCAGTCGCTCTACCAATTGAGCTAACCAGGACGGCAAGCTTATGGTAGGACGAGAGCGAATTGATCAATAACTCGAAGTGGGAACTGTGTTGGTCAGATTGGACCAGGACGAATTTTTCTTTACCTACGAAGTTTCTGAGAAAGCTGTATAGCTTTCCTTTGTAGCCGTATGGCTGCGCTCGGGTGGATGCCAATGAGTAATTACTCCAGCCACAGTGTAAAGCCCCCCCCCCCCCCCCCCCCCCCCCCCCCCCCCCCCCCCCCAGAAGCTTACATCGCCTCTCAAGTTAGTGTGTTTTTTTTTGGCTGAAGGTTTGTTGTGTGATTAAGTAGAGCATGTGTGTTAAGTTAAGAAATGTGCTGTTAGTATCTCCTAGGCTAGAAAAAGATGCAATAGAAAAAGGCTATTGAAGGGGGGGGGGGGGGGGGGGGGGCTCTTTGAAACGAGTGGGCGCTTTTAACGTCTTATATCACATGTACAGTCTTTGTCAAAAGTAACCAGGCTCCTTGGTTTGCTTCTCATTTGTATAACAGAGCCCTCATGGCTTCCCTAAAGATCAAAAAGTTCTTTGAAGGTGAGGAGAGGGGTTCTCCTTACCTCCTCCTTACCTTAGAGCTTGAGGGCTGACATAATAACTTTAATATACGACTATGAAGATAAAAAACGTGCAGCCTGGCTACTTTTGACAAAGACTGTACATAGAGAGAGAGAGAGAGAGAGTGAACAGATGGGTGTGGAAAAGTTACCATTGAGCACACCATGAGGGTTTGTACACCTCATGGTGTACACACCCATTTTGGCTTGTATTTTGTATGCATTTCATGCTTGCTGTCATTCTACATTTTTGTCACCACTCCCCCTTTGTAATGCCTCTTGTGGCTGATGGTAAAAGCGAAGACATTAGCTCTGGCAGCTCAGTCCGGTGCCCATGTTTCTGGTGTTTATAGCTGTTACTGTGCCAAGTCAGGTTCGCCGTTTGGTTTTATTGTGAAGCCAAGAGGTAGGGGGTGAAATCTTGCTGAGGTGGTTACAGTGTAGAGGGGCTCAAATGAACCTGTGTTGCTGTTCCTGAGGCTTCTGCTCCAGGTAGCATATTTACTGAACACTGAGCACACAAGTTTGTCATGCTTGTGTTAATCAGAGAAGTGTCAAAGTTGGGCTGAAATTTTGAAGACTTTTTTTTTAATTTTCTTGCAGCTTTTGTTTGAAAAAGGGCCTCGTGCTGAGAACTGCAAACATTTGATGCAAACAACTTTGTTTGTTTGCACAAACTATCACTCTAGCTAAAAAAAGAGAAAAGAGAAAGGTGACCACGCTTTCCATTAAGCTGAAGCCTGGCATGGCTGTGTGCATTGTTAGTGTGTGGTGACAGCATGTGGTTGTCCTCTTTGGCAACAGAACTGCCGTGCCAAGTACCGCCAATTCCTGACGGACTGGATCAAGCAGGAAAGGTTCCGGCTGGTCATCATGCTTTCCAGCTGCCTCTCCCAGTTCACAAACCCCTCGGACATGCCCAGGTACATCACAACCCACTCCGGAAAGCTTCCACTTTTTTTTCATTCTTCTCTGGGCCAAGATGTGAAAAACGATAGCTGTACTGTGCCACAGTAGAAACACTGTTTCTAGTGCCTCTGGTGTCTGCTTTCACTACCATCATCATCATCATCAGCCTGACTACGCCCACTGCAGGGCAAAGGCCTTTCCCATGTCTCTCCAATTACCCCTGTCCTTTGCAAGCTGTGGCCACCGTATCCCCGCAAACTTCGTAATCTCATCTGTCCCCTGCTATGCTTCCTTTCTATTGGAGACGCTTAACTACTCATATCAAAACAAGTCTAGTGTGCACTATATGTCTGTAGCTCACTTTCTGGCATGTCGAGTAAACTTGTGATGCCAGGACACAAACTATGTGACACTATTTCAAGTGCCCTTGGGGGGCATGTTTCCTTCTGTTTATGTGCGACGCACAGTGAGTGGGCATCGTATTTACAGTAGATTCGTGATTATTTGAAGTGACTTTTTGGACCCGCTGACATCATGTGATTAAAAATGGCTCTTTTTATGTGAACTTGGCACACTGTAAACAAAATTTTCCATCCCATTTGAGTTTGAAATATAAAGAGCTGACTGACTGCAGTTGAATGAGGTACAGTCTTTGTCAAAAGTTTAAGAGCCCAGGAAGCCTTGCAGTGGGACTCCTGTAACATTTGTGGTAGTCCTACCAATTGGAGGAGGCAGGACCAGAAATCTTCTTACCTTCAGCAAATTTGGAGCGCTGGAGATGCATTACGAACCAGACAGTGTGCTTCAGAAGCAAACCCCCTGGGCTCAAAACTTTTGACAAAGGCTGTACATGCCGAGTGCTTTGCGTGTTGAAGTATAAACTTTTGCTGATATATTACTCCATATAATGAATGTGTCCCCAAAATTTGGGTAAGATGAGGTATCTCTTGATTTTTTTTCTTTCTCGAGGATTTAATTAGTTTCTGTTAGTCCTGTCAGGTTGTGGGTTTACAGTCTATAATATTCTCAAGTAGGACAGACGTTTTGTATTCTAAAAAAAATCCCTATGACTGCAGCCCCACACTCCGTTCTTTTGCGACTAAATGTATGTATGTAGACCGCGGCGGTTGAGCATCTGTCTTGCATGCGGAAGGTGTGGGGTTCGATCCCCAGTGCCACCGGGTACCCACTCACGATACAGTGGGCACAAGCTTTCCCCTGGTCTGGTGCTCGGCTTCTTTACGGGAAATGCTTGGAAAATTGGTCTTTGGCCCCACCTTGAGCAGAAGAAAACACCTTCTGCCATGGCGCTCTTTAGCCAAAGATGCATTTGCACCATAGAAATGCATCATCATCATCATAAATGTATGCATGTGAAGTGTAGTTTGCAGTGGTTGAGCCTCATTGCTAGCCTTGTGCACTGGGGGTAGCCCAAGTTGCTATTCACCCGGTCTTTTTGTTGCGTTAGCAACGCTACGGTCTCGTCGTGTGGCCAGTAGGCACGAATGGCCTTGAACGGCCGTTGCCTAGCAACCTTTTAGCAGAGCTCCACCAGGTGGCATCGCCGCTGCCGTGCGTGTAGTCGCTCGCTCCCGCCAGATGTGTGCTCTCTGCTGAGGTAGAGGGTGAGGTGGTGGCTCTTCGCGGGGGTATATGCGCGCTTCGCCTCGGTGGAATCTTGTCGTTATGGAGAGCCCTGAAGAGAAGCAACGGCGACACGACCAAGCTAGAAAGAGACGACGCGCTCGAGAGACAGCAGAACGCGCTGCACGGCTCACAAAGCATCGCAGCTAACGCAACTGGCCAGGCTTACCCAGAGCTAAACCACGCCTCATTCTCATCATCTGCCTTCTACCCACAGGTACTCGGTACTCGGTAGGTACTCGGTACAGGTACCTGACCTTCAAAGATGTTTCATGGACATGGATGGATAAGGTGCCCAAAGCCTTTCTGCAGACAAAGACACTTGGTGATGAAGGCATCAGTAGTGCCGTACTATGGCCGGTAGAAACCAGTACTGGTTCAGTGTATTGCCAGTCAAAATGGACTTGGGGCACCACCTCTTCAAGACACAGAGCACTCACACCCAGCGAGGTGCGGTAAGTGCAAATAGAAAAATAAATTCTCGCGGCACTCTTCTTGATGGACGGAATTCCACAGGAGAGAAACTTCTTGATGACACAACATATCGTGCTTTAGTCCCGTATGACTGTGGTGATCAACAGGTCAAAGACATCAGTGCCAGCAGCCACCTCCCTGTCCAGACTGAAACTGCGGAAGCGATACGACAGCCGCCATCAACAATCACAGCCTCCAGAAGATGAGAATGCTAATCCTCAGTGGATGGCCACAAGAAAAGTGCAATGTCCCAGCAGAAATCAGAACGCACTTTCAATTCTGAGACCAGCTTGCTATGGAAGACGGCGCTATACTCAACGGACAAAAAATAGGCATAGCAAGGAGGCTCCAAACAGCTGACGAAGGAAAAGCTCCATGTGTCCCACATGGGCATCGAGAGGACTCTGCGACATGTACGTGACAGCACCTTTTCGACAGGTGTGAATGCCAAGATAGGAGAGCAAATTTCAGCTCGCGATGCTTGGCAAAAAGATGCATCAGCTCAAGAGAAAGAAGCACTGAAGGTCCGCCCGCAGCCAAGCTTGCCTTGGGACCCCGTTGGAGCTCAGACTCTCAAGTACAGAGGAGAATGCCCGTTGGTGACAGCAGAATGCCATGGTAACTTCTGGGAAGACGATCAGCTTGACTCGCTGACTTCTGCACATGAGATCCACAAATTGAGAGCTCTCTTTTCTCCTGAAAATTTCCCAAGTCAGGAGACCACTTGGGAACCTGACCTTCAAAGATGTTTGACGGACATGGATAGATAAGGTGCCCAAAGCATTTCAACAGACAAACGACTTGGTGATGAAGGCATCAGTAGCACCGTACTATGGCCCGTAAGAACCACTAGTGGTTGAATGTAATGCGAGTGAAATGGACTTGGAGCTTCACCTCTTCAAGACGGAAAACCAACATCCTTTGCAAGCACAGCACTCACACCGAGCGAGGTGCGATAAGTGCAAATGAAAAAGAAACGCTTGCCACACTCTTCTCGCTGAACGGCATTCCACAGGAAAGGAACTTCTTGCTGACATAATTTATCGTGCTTTAGTCCCATATGACTGTGCTGATCAACAGGTTGAAGACATCAATGTGATCTGCCACCTTCTTGTCCGGAAGAAAACTGCAGAAACGATTCGACACCCACCATCAAAGATCACAACATCAAGAAGATGACAACCCTTATCCTCAGACGGTGGCCACAAGAAAATTGCAATGTCGCAGGAGAAATCAGAATGCACTTTCAATTCTGACACCAGCATGTTACGGAAGACGGCGCAATACTCAACGGAGAAAAAATGGTCATTGCAAGGACACTTCAACATCTGATGAAGGAAAAACTGCACGTTTCCCACATGGGCATCGAGGGGACTCTGCGATGTGTACGTGACAGCATCCTTTGGCCAGGCATGAACGCCAAGATAGAAGAGCAAATTTCAGCATGTGATGCTTGCCACAAAAGTGCACCAGCACCGATGAAAGAAGCACTGAAGGTCCACCCCGAGCCAAACTTTCCATGGGAGCGTGTTGGATCTCACATTGTGTTGTACAGAGGAGAATGAATGCCCGTTGGTGACAGTAGAATATCATGGTAACTCCCAGGAAGACGATCAGCTTGACTCGCTGTCTTCTGCACATAAGATGCACAAATTGAGAGCTCTCTTTTCTCCTGAAAATTTCCCAACTCAGGAGACCACTTGGGAACCTGACCTTCAAAGATGTTTGACGGACATGGATAGATAAGGTGCCCAAAGCTTTTCAACAGACAAAGGACATGGTGATGAAGGCATCAGTAGTGCCGTACTATGGCCCGTAAAAACCACTAGTGGTTCAGTGTAATGCCAGTGAAAATGGGCTTGGAGCTTCACCTCTTCAAGACGGAAAGCCAACATCCTTTGCAAGCACAGCACTCACACCCAGCGAGGTGCGGTAAGTGCAAATGAAAAAGAAACGCTTGCCACACTGTTCTCGCTGAACGGAATTCCACAGGAAAGGAACTTCTTGCTGACACAATGCATCGTGCTTTAGTCCCATATGACTGTGCTGATCAACAGGTGGAAGATATCATTGCGATCAGCCACCTTCTTGTCCGGAAGAAGACCGCAGAAACGATACGACAGCCACCATCAATGATCACAACCTCCAGAAGATGACAACCCTTATCCTCAGACGATGGCCACAAGAAAATGCAATGTGCACAATTCAGAATGCACTTTCAATTCTGACACCAGCTTGCTATGGAAGACGGCGCTATACTCAACGGAGAAAAAATAGAGAAAAAAACAACTGACGAAGGAAGAGCTCCACGTGTCCCACATGGGCATCGAGAGGACTCTGCGACATGTACGTGACAGCACCTTTTCGACAGGTGTGAACGCCAAGATAGGAGAGCAAATTTCAGCTCGCGATGCTTGGCAAAAAGATGCATCAGCTCAGGAGAAAGAAGCACTGAAGGTCCGCCCGCAGCCAAACTTGCCTTGGGACCCCGTTGGAGCTCAGACTCTCAAGTACAGAGGAGAATGCCCGTTGGTGACAGCAGAATGCCATGGTAACTTCCGGGAAGACGACCAGCTTAACTCACTGACTTCTGCACATGAGATCCACAAATTGAGAGCTCTCTTTCAAGACATGGCGTTCCAAGCCTTCCGGTCAGAGACAACGGCCAACAATACTCCAATGAGGCATTCAGCAACTTTGAATCGCAGTGGGACTTCGAGCATTTCTCGCGAAGCCCAACCTATCCGAGATAGAATGGCGTGGCGAAATCCACAGCTCGATGATTGAAAATCCTCTTGAAGAAGACATGAAAGTAACAGCCATCTGTAGATGGTGTTCCTCTGCTTTACCAAAACGCCATTCCAGCATTTGAAAGCATGTGATGCCAGTTTTTGATGCTCAGGAACACCACGAAGACGCTCCGTGGATTGGCGCTGAAGTAAAACATTGACCTTAAGGATGAGGACTTAACATTTGGTTTACGAAGCACCGAGGAATGGCTCAAATTAAAATCAAAAGAAAACACTTACAATCCGGAGTGCCCCATCACTATTGTGCCATGCAAGGCAGCGGGTCGAAAATGAAAAATTAACATGAAGGATGAGGACTCACCCAGCGCTGAGCCAGAACACGATGATGGCGCCCAGGGGTTCGGATCTAAAGTAACAACCAACATGAATTTGGCTCACCCACTGCAGCACTCCGATGACCACGTTGACCCGCCAGGGAAGTAGTGCAATGTGAAAAAGTGAAAAATGAGGACTCACCCATGGTAGCCCCTGAACATCACGAAGACACACCGGAGAGTACCTGAAAACTCAGAATTACCGTAATGGATGAAAACTTAGACGGTACAATGCCTCAGCAGCATAACTCCTCGCAATCAAATGAGTCAAAAGTAACAGGAACGACGAAGGCTGTCATGCGGGTAAACCCCAGCATAGTCGTCGGACGGAGAGCAGGCTAAAGGTCAATGCTGGATGCGCGAAGATTACTTTTTGGAGCGAAAAAAGGCTACGGTGCTGAGCTGGAATGGATGTCGAAAGTCAAACCTAATCTGATTCAGGAAGCCTCCGCTTCCTGCCAGTGCCCTCCACGGACAGCCTTTTGTGGTTCAGTAAACAGTCTGAGGGCGCCTTGGGTTTTGAAGTAGAGCACTGTTTGCATGCGGCCGCATTTCTGAGGCCCTCTTACAGCGGGTAATGAGTTATTGCTTTTACCCCCCACTTCGACGACTAGAGGCTGCATATGGAGAGGGCTTTATGCAGAGCTCGAATGATGAAATCCGAGATGTTGCCACCACAACTCCTCCGGGTAGTCGAGCTCTTGCCGATTATCAAGCCCGCCGTGATCACGACGAGAACTTTGAGAACGTGCTGCAGAAATGACAGCAGATTGGTGTGCATCTCAAATGAGAGAAAACACAAGTTCGCTCATCAAGCATGACATATTTAGGTCACATCCTATCAAGAGGGCGCCTACAGAAGCCCCTACTGACGTCCATCATGTGCAGCATTACTGTGGAGTGGTCACTACCTGGCACATTTTCTTCTGAAAATCTCCAGAGTCAGGGAACCACATGGGAACCTGACCTTCAAAGATGTTTCATGGACATGGATGGATAAGGTGCCCAAAGCCTTTCTGCAGACAAAGACACTTGGTGATGAAGGCATCAGTAGTGCCGTACTATGGCCGGTAGAAACCAGTACTGGTTCAGTGTATTGCCAGTCAAAATGGACTTGGGGCACCACCTCTTCAAGACAGAGAGCACTCACACCCAGCGAGGTGCGGTAAGTGCAAATAGAAAAATAAATTCTCGCGGCACTTTTCTTGATGGACGGAATTCCACAGGAGAGAAACTTCTTGATGACACAAGATATCGTGCTTTAGTCCCGTATGACTGTGGTGATCAACAGGTCAAAGACATCAGTGCCAGCAGCCACCTCCCTGTCCAGAATGAAACTGCAGAAGCGATACGACAGCCGCCATCAACAATCACAGCCTCCAGAAGACGACAATGCTTAGCCTCAGTGGATGGCCACAAGAAAAGTGCAATGTCGCAGGAGAAATCAGAATGCACTTTCAATTCTGACACCAGCATGTTACGGAAGACGGCGCAATACTCAATGGAGAAAAAATGGTCATTGCAAGGACACCTCAACATCTGATGAAGGAAAGACTGCACGTGTCCCACATGGGCATCGAGGGGACTCTGCGACGTGTACTTGACAGCATCTTTTGGCCAGGCAAACGCCAAGATAGAAGAGCAAATTTCAGCATGTGATGCTTGCCACAAAAGTGCACCAGCACCAATGAAAGAAGCACTGAAGGTCCACCCCGAGGCAAACATTCCATGGGAGCATGCTGGATCTCACATTGTGTTGTACAGAGGAGAATGCCCGTTGGTGACAGTAGAATATCATGGTAACTCCCGGGAAGACGATCAGCTTGACTCGCTGACTTCTGCACATGAGATGCACAAATTGAGAGCTCTCTTTTCTCCTGAAAATTTCCCAAGTCAGGAGACCTCTTGGGAACCTGACCTTCAAAGATGTTTGACGGACATGGATATATAAAGTGCCCAAAGCTTTTCAACAGACAAAGGACATGGTGATGAAGGCATCAGTAGTGCCGTACTATGGCCCGTAAAAACCACTAGTGGTTCAGTGCAATGCCAGTGAAAATGGACTTGGAGCTTCACCTCTTCAAGACGGAAAACCAACATCCTTTGCAAGCAGAGCACTCACACCCAGCGAGGTGCGGTAAGTGCAAATGAAAAAGAAATGCTTGCCACGCTCTTCTCGCTGAACGGAATTCCACAGGAAAGGAACTTCTTGCTGACACAATGTATCGTGCTTTAGTCCCATATGACTGTGCTGATCAACAGGTGGAAGATATCATTGCGATCAGCCACCTTCTTGTCCAGAAGAAGACCGCAGAAACGATACGACAGCCACCATCAATGATCACAACATCAAGAAGATGACAACCCTTATCCTCAGACGGTGGCCACAAGAAAATTGCAATGTCCCAGCAGAATTCAGAATGCACTTTCAATTCTGACACCAGCTTGCTATGGAAGACGGCGCTATACTCAACGGAGAAAAAATAGGCATAGCAAGGAGGCTCCAAACAGCTGACGAAGGGAAAGCTCCACGTGGCCCACATGGGCATCGAGAGGACTCTGCGACATGTACGTGACAGCACCTTTTCGACAGGTGTGAACGCCAAGATAGGAGAGCAAATTTCAGCTCGCGATGCTTGGCAAAAAGATGCATCAGCTCAGGAGAAAGAAGCACTGAAGGTCTGCCCGCAGCCAAACTTGCCTTGGGACCCCGTTGGAGCTCAGACTCTGAAGTACAGAGGAGAATGCCCGTTGGTGACAGCAGAATGCCATGGTAACTTCCGGGAAGACGACCAGCTTAACTCACTGACTTCGGCACATGAGATCCACAAATTGAGAGCTCTCTTTCAAGACATGGCGTTCCAAGCCTTCCGGTCAGAGATAACGGCCAAGAATACTCCAATGAGGCATTCAGCAACTTTGAAGCGCGGTGGGACTTCGAGCATTTCTCGTGAAGCCCAACCTATCCGAGATAGAATGGCGTGGCGAAATCCACAGCTCGATGATTGAAAATCCTCTTGAAGAAGACATGAAAGTAACAGCCATCTGTAGATGGTGTTCCTCTGCTTTACCAAAACGCCATTCCAGCTTTTGAAAGCATGTGATGCCAGTTTTTGATGCGCAGGAACACCACGAAGACGCTCCGTGGATTGGCGCTGAAGTAAAGCATTGACGTTAAGGATGAAGACTTCCCATTTGGTTTACGAAGCACCGGGGAATGGCTCAAATTAAGATCAAAAGAAAACACTTACAATCCGGAGTGCCCCATCACTATTGTGCCATGCAAGGCAGCAGGTCGAAAATGAAAAATTAACATGAAGGATGAGGACTCACTCAGCGCTGAGCCAGAACACGATGATGGCGCCCAGGGGTGTGGATCTAAAGTAACAACCGACATGAATTTGGCTCACCCACTGCAGCTCTCCGATGACCACGTTGACCCGCCGGGGAAGTAGAGCAATGTGAAAAAGTGAAAAATGAGGACTCACCCATGGTAGCCCCCGAACATCACGATGACATGCCGCAGAGTACCTGAAAACTCAGAATTACCGTAATGAATGAAAACTTAGACGGTACAATGCCTCAGCAGCACAACTCCTCGCAATCAAATGAGTCAAAAGTAACGGGAACAACGATGGCTGTCATGCTGGTTAAACTGCAATATAGTCGTCGGACGAAGAGCAGGTTAAAGGTCAATGCAGCATGAGTGAAGATTACTGATTGGATCGAATGAATGCTACTGTGGTGACTATGATGCTGATTTGGAATGCATGTCCAAAGTCAAACCTAACATTATTCAGGAAGCATCCGCTTCCTGCTAGTGCCCTCCACGGACAGCGATGCATGCATTGTTCACTAAAATGTCTGAGGGAGCCTTGGCTTTTGAAGTAGCCACGAAATGAGTTGTTGTTCTTGAGTGCTGTTTTTATACTGTAGTGTCTCTGCAGCACCCTTCCACGAAGGATTGTGACACAATAGCGACGTGAAAGGTGACATGCCGACTATTGGACACACAGAGGTCATTGTTGGAAAAACAATGCATTACCCAGCTTATTTGGAGTATTGGGAGAATTTTCCACTGCCAGTGATGTTCTGTAAGAAGATGAGGGCGCGTGGTGACCAGTGGGAATTCCATAGCAACCGTGCATCCTGCTGCCATTTTAGAGACTTATATCGATCTGTATGCTGAAAAGTTGTTGGCTGCATTATCTGATGGAGAAAAGCTTACAAAGCAGGATCTGCGAGATGCATATCACCCTATTCCTCTTGATATGCAAAACCTCAAGTTTGTAGCGATTAATACATGTATGGGCCTTTTCTCAGTACATATGGCGACCATTTGAAGTTTCCACTCAGGCCATATTTCTGCGTGGCAGAGAATGTTGTTCAAACGCAAAAGTAATTTGGCATGTCATTCACCTTATTGGATGAACCATTGATGATGCAAAGAAAATCATCAAGACTCATCAATCATCATCAATCATCAAAATCATCAATCATCAAATGCCAGTCCTTCGTAAATGAAGTGGATGTTCTTTGTCATGTTATTAGACAAACAATGCCATGCACCTAAACGGAAGAATGTGGAGGCAGCCATGAATGTGCCATAACCACAAATTGTCCAGGACCTATAAAGCGACCTTGGGCTTCTCAACCTTCACAGCAGCTTTTTGGTCACCATCTCGACAAATCCACATCTCTGTTATTAGCTACTCTTGAATGGTCAGGCTTTGATTTAGGGCAGCACAAGATTATTAGTGAAACGGAGAAGCTAAGAGGTTCCACAGCCGGCCAGACAGAGCCAGCCAGCCAGACA
This sequence comes from Amblyomma mixtum, assembly GCF_055824585.1. Taxonomy (NCBI): domain Eukaryota; kingdom Metazoa; phylum Arthropoda; class Arachnida; order Ixodida; family Ixodidae; genus Amblyomma; species Amblyomma mixtum. Next base: position 20,540,269 of record NC_143019.1, read on the forward strand.
GCGACAGCCCGCCAGCCAACCAGCAAGAGCCAGCCAGCCAGCGAGAACCAGCCAGTCAACCAGACATCCAGCCAGAGCCAGCCAGTCAGCGAGAGCCAGCCAGTAAGCCAGCCAGACAACCAGCCAGAGCCAGGCAGCCAGCGAGAGCCAGCCAGACAGCCAGCGAGAGCCAGCCAGTAAGCCAGCCAGCCAGCCAGCCAGCCAGGTAGCCAGAAAGAGCCAGCCAGCCAGCGAGTAAGCCATCCAGTCAGCCAGACACCCAGCCAGAGCCAGCCAGCCAGCGAGAGCCAGCCAGTAAGCCAGCCAGACAGCCAGCCAGAGCCAGCCAGCAAGCCAGCCAACCAGCAAGCAAGCCAGCCAGCCATCCAGCAAGCCAGCCAGCCAGGCAGCCCCAGCCAGAGCCAGACAGCCAACCAGCCAGCCAGAGCCCGACAGCCAGCCAAGGCAAGCCAGAGAGAGCCAGCCAGCCAGCCAAAGTCAGCCAGAGCCAGCCAGACAGCCAGCCAGACAGCCAGCCAGCCAATCAGCCAGCCAGACATTCAGCCAGCCAGACAATCAGCCAGCCAGACAATCAGCCAGCCAGACAGACAGCCGTCAGCCAGAGCCAGCCAGCCAGAGCCAGCCAGACCGCCAGCCAGCCAGCCAGCTAGAGCCAGCCAGTCAGCCAAACAGCCAGCCAGAGCCAGCCAGCCAGACAATCAGCCAGCCAGACAGACAGCCGTCAGCCAGCCAGAGCCAGCCAGCCAGCCAGCTAGAGCCAGCCAGTCAGCCAAACAGCCAGCCAGAGCCAGCCAGCCAGAGCCCGCCAGCCAACCAGCAAGAGCAAGCCAGCCAGACAGCCAGCCAGCCAAAGTCAGCCAGCCAGCCAGAGCCAGCCAGCCAGCCAGACAGCCAGCCAGCCAGCCAGCCAGACAGACAGACAGCCAGCCAACCAGCCAGCCAGTCAGCCAGCCAGACAGCCAGCCAGCCAGACAATCAGCCAGCCAGACAGTCAGCCAGCCAGATAGCCAGCCAGACAGACAGCCAACCTGCCTGCCAGCCAGAGAGCCAGCCAGATAGCCAGCCTGACAGTAAGCCAGCCACCCAGCCAGCCAGCCAGCCAGCCAGCCAGCCAGTCAGTCAGTCAGCCAGCCAGCCAGCGTGCCAGCCAGACAGCCAACAAGCAAGCCAGACAGCCTACCAGCCAGCCGGTCAGCCAGCCAGTTAGCCAGCCAGACAGCCAGCCGTCAACCAGCCAGCCAGCCAGCCAGCAAGCAAGCCAGCCAGCCAGCCAGGCGTCAGCCAGCCAGACAGCCGGCCATTCAGAGAGCTGGCCAGACAGACAGACAGACAGCCAGCCAGACAGCCAGCCGTCAGACAGCCAGCCAGCCCGCCGTCAGCCAGCCAGACAGATAGCCAGCAGTCAGTCAGCCAGCCAGCCAGCCAGGCAGCCAGCTGTCAGCCATCGAGCCAGCCAGCCAGCCAAACAGCCAGCCGTCAGCCAGCCAGCCAGCCAAACAGCCAGCCGTCAGCCAGCCAGCCGTCAGCCAGCCAGACAGCCAGCCGTCAGCCAGCCAGCCAGCCGTGAGCCAGCCAGCCAGAAAGCCAGCCAGCCAGACAGACAGGCAGCTGTCAGCCAGCCAGCCAGCCAGACAGCAAGACAGACAGCCAGACATGCAGCCATCAGCCAGCCAGCCGTCAGCCAGCCAGCCAGACAGACAGCCAGCCGTCAGCCAGACAGCTAGACAGCCGGCCATCAGCCAGCCAGCCATCAGCCAGCCAGCCAGCAGCCAGCCAGCCAGACAGCCGTCAGCCAGCCAGACAGCCAGCCAGCCGTCAGCCAGCCAGACACAGCCAGCCGTCAGCCAGCCAGCCAGCCAGAGAGCCAGCCAGCCAGCCGTCAGCCAGCCAGCCGCCAGCCAGCCAGACAGCTAGACAGCCAGCCAGCCATCAGCCAGCCAGCAAGCCAGACAGCCAGCCAGACAGCCAGTCGTCGGCCATCCAGCCAGCCGTCAGCCAGCCAGCCAGACAGCCAGCCAGCCAGACAGCCAGCCAGCCTGACAGCCAGTCAGACAGCCGTCAGCCAGACACACAGCCAGCCAGACAGCCAGCCATTCAGAGAGCCAGCCAGCCAGCCAGCTGTCAGCCAGCCAGCCAGCCGTTAGGCAGCCAGCCGTCAGCCAGCCAGCCGTCAGCCAGCCAGCCAGCCAGACAGCTGTCAGCCAGACAGCCAGCCAGGCAGCAAGCCAGCCAGCCAGACAGACATACAGACAGACAGACAGCCAGCCAGACAGCGAGCCAGTCAGCCAGCCAGACAGACAAACAGCCAGCCAGCAAGCCAGCCAGACAGCCAGCAAGCCAGCCAGCCAGACAGCCGTCAGCCAGCCAGACAGCCGTCAGCCAGCCAGACAGCGAGCCAGCCAGCCAGCCAGCCAGTCGTCAGCCAGCCAGCCAGACAGACAACCAGCCAGCCGTAGGCCAGCCAGAGAGCCAGCCAGACAGCCGTCGCCCAACCAGCCAGCCAGAGAGCCAGCCAGACAACCAGCCAGCCAGCCGTCGGCCAGCCAGCCAGCCAGCCAGACAGCCAGCCAGCCGTCGGCCAGCCAGCCGTCAGTCAGCCATCCAGCCAGCCAGCCAGACAGCCAGCCGTCAGCCAGCCAGACAGACAGCGATACAGCCAGCCGTCAGCCAGCCAGCCAGCCATACAGCCAGCCAGCCACACAGACAGCCAGCCGTCAGCCAGCCAGCAAGCCGTCAGCCAGCCAGCCAGCAAGCCGTCAGCCAGCCAGCCATCAGCCAGCCTGCCTGCCGTCAGCCAGCCAGCCAGACAATCAGCCAGCCAGACAGTCAGCCAGCCAGCCAGACAGACAGCCAACCTGCCTGCCAGCCAGAGAGCCAGCCTGACAGTAAGCCAGCCACCCAGCCAGCCAGCCAGCCAGCCAGTCAGTCAGTCAGCCAGCCAGTCAGTCAGCCAGCCAGCGTGCCAGCCAGACAGCCAACAAGCAAGCCAGACAGCCTACCAGCCAGCCGGTCAGCCAGCCAGTTAGCCAGCCAGACAGCCAGCCGTCAACCAGCCAGCAAGCAAGCCAGCCAGCCAGCCAGGCGTCAGCCAGCCAGACAGCCGGCCATTCAGAGAGCCGGTCAGACAGACAGACAGACAGCCAGCCAGACAGCCAGCCGTCAGCCAGCCAGACAGCCAGCCAGCCCGCCGTCAGCCAGCCAGACAGATAGCCAGCAGTCAGTCAGCCAGCCAGCCAGCCAGCCAGGCAGCCAGCTGTCAGCCATCGAGCCAGCCAGCCAGCCAGCCAAACAGCCAGCCGTCAGCCAGCCAGCCAGCCAAACAGCCAGCCGTCAGCCAGCCAGCCAGCCGTCAGCCAGCCCGACAGCTAGCCGTCAGCCAGCCAGCCGTCAGCCAGCCAGCCAGCCAGCCAGAAAGCCAGCCAGCCAGACAGACAGGCAGCTGTCAGCCAGCCAGCCAGCCAGACAGCCAGCCAGACAGCCAGCCAGCCAGCAAGACAGACAGCCAGACATGCAGCCGTCAGCCAGCCAGCCGTCAGCCAGCCAGCCAGACAGACAGCCAGCCAGACAGACAGACAGCCAGCCAGACAGACAGCCAGCCGTCAGCCAGACAGCTAGACAGCCGGCCATCAGCCAGCCAGCCATCAGCCAGCCAGCCAGCAGCCAGCCAGCCAGACAGCCGTCAGCCAGCCAGACAGCCAGCCGTCAGCCAGCCAGACACAGCCAGCCGTCAGCCAGCCAGCCAGCCAGAGAGCCAGCCAGCCGTCAGCCAGCCAGACAGACAGACAGCCAGCCGCCAGCCAGCCAGACAGCTAGACAGCCAGCCAGCAAGCCAGACAGCCAGTCGTCAGCCATCCAGCCAGCCGGCAGCCAGCCGTCAGCCAGCCAGACAGCCAGCCAGCCTGACAGCCAGTCAGACAGCCGTCAGCCAGACAGACAGCCAGCCAGACAGCCAGCCATTCAGAGAGCCAGCCAGCCAGCCAGCTGTCAGCCAGCCAGCCAGCCGTTAGGCAGCCAGCCGTCAGCCAGCCAGCCGTCAGCCAGCCAGCCAGACAGCCAGCCGTCAGCCAGCCAGCCAGACAGCTGTCAGCCAGACAGCCAGCCAGCCAGGCAGCAAGCCAGCCAGCCAGACAGACATACAGACCGACAGCCAGCCAGACAGCGAGCCAGTCAGCCAGCCAGACAGACAAACAGCCAGCCAGCAAGCCAGCCAGCAAGCCAGCCAGCCAGACAGCCGTCAGCCAGCCAGACAGCCAGCCAGCGGTCAGCCAGCCAGCCAGACAGCGAGCCAGCCAGCCAGACAGCCAGCCAGACAGCCAGCCAGCCGTCAGCCAGCCAGCCAGACAGACAACCAGCCAGCCGTAGGCCAGCCAGAGAGCCAGCCAGACAGCCGTCGCCCAACCAGCCAGCCAGAGAGCCAGCCAGACAACCAGCCAGCCAGCCAGCCGTCGGCCAGCCAGCCATCCAGCCAGCCAGCCAGACAGCCAGCCGTCAGCCAGCCAGACAGACAGCGATACAGCCAGCCGTCAGCCAGCCAGCCAGCCATACAGCCAGCCAGCCAGCCACACAGACAGCCAGCCGTCAGCCAGCCAGCAAGCCGTCAGCCAGCCAGCCAGCAAGCCGTCAGCCAGCCAGCCATCAGCCAGCCTGCCTGCCGTCAGCCAGCCAACCAGCCAGCCAGAGAGCCAGCCAGACAGACAGCCAGCCAGCCAGCCGTCAGACAGCCAGCCAGCCGTCAGCCAGACAGCCAGCCGTCAGCCAGCCAAACAGCCAGCCAGCCACAGACAGCCAGCCGTCAGCCAGCCAGCCAGACAGCCAGCCAGCAAGCCGTCAGCCAGCCAGACAGCCAGCCAGCCATCAGCCAGCCTGCCAGCCGTCAGCCAGCCAGACAGCCAGATTGACAGCGATACAGCCAGCCGTCAGCCAGCCAGACAGCCAGCCAGCCACACAGACAGCCAGCCGTCAGCCAGCCAGCAAGCCGTCAGCCAGTCAGCCAGCCAGACAGCCAGCCATCAGCCAGCCAGCCGTCAGCCAGCCAGCCAGCTGTCAGCCAACCAGCCAGCCAGACAGACAGCCAGACAGACAGCCAGCCGTCAGCCAGCCAACCAGCCAGCCAGAGAGCCAGCCAGACAGACAGCCAGCCAGACAGCGATACAGCCAGCCGTCAGCCAGCCAAACAGCCAGTCAGCCACACAGACAGCCAGCCAGCAAGCCGTCAGCCAGCCATCAGCCAGCCAGACAGACAGCCAGCCGTCAGCCAGCCAGCCGTCAGCCAGCCAGCCAGACAGACAGCCAGCCGTCAGCCAGCCAGACAGCCAGCCGTCAGCCAGCCAGACAGACAGATATTAGTGTGGGCTTAAAAATAAATAGGAAAAAAGTGCCCTGCCCGCACCGTCTAGCCAGACAGACAGCCAGCCAGCCAGACAGCCAGCCAGCCAGCCGTCAGCCAGCCAGCCAGACAGCCAGCCAGCCAGCCAGCCGTCAGCCAGCTAGACAGCCAGCAGCCATCAGCCAGCCAGGCAGCCGTCAGCCAGCCAGCAAGCCAGACAGCCAGCCAGACAGCCGTCAGCCAGCCAGCCTGACAGCCAGTCAGACAGCCGTCCGTCAGCCAGTCAGCCAGCCAGCCAGCAGCCATTCAGAGAGCCAGCCAGCCAGCCGTCAGCCAGCCAGACAGCCAGCCAGCCGTCAGCCAGCCAGCCAGACAGACAGACAGCCGTCAGCCAGACAGCCAGCAATCCAGCCAGCCAGACAGCCAGACATACAGCCAGCCAGACAGCGAGCCAGCCAGGCAGCCAGCAAGCCAGCCGTCAGCCAGCCAGACAGACAGCGAGCCAGCCAGCCAGCCGTCAGCCAGCCAGCCAGACAGAGAGCCAGCCAGCCAGACAGAGAGCCCAGCCAGCCAGACAGAGAGCCCAGCCAGACAGACAGCCAGCCAGCCGTAGGCCAGCCAGCCAGCCAACCAGAGAGCCAGCCAGACAGCCAGCCAGCCATCGCCCAGCCAGCCAGCCAGACAGCCAGCCAGCCAGCCAGCCGTCGGCCAGCCAGCCAGCCGTCGGCCAGCCAGCCAGCCGTCAGCCAGCCAGACAGACAGCCAGCCAGCCAGCCAGCCAGAGAGCCAGCCAGACAGCCAGCCAGACAGACAGCCAGCCAGCCAGCCGTCGCCCAACCAACCAGCCAGCCAGAGAGCCAGCCAGCCAGACAGACAGCCAGCCAGACGTCAGTCAGCCATCCAGCCGTCAGCCAGACAGCGATACAGCCAGCCGTCAGCCAGCCAGCCAAACAGCCAGCCAGCCACACAGACAGCCAGCCGTCAGCCAGCCAGCCAGCCAGCAAGCCGTCAGCCAGCAAGCCGTCAGCCAGCCAGTCAGCCAGACAGCCATCAGCCAGCCAGCCAGCCGTCAGCCAGCCAGCCAGCCAGCCGTCAGCCAGCCAGCCAGCTGTCAGCAAGCCAGCCAGACTGCCAGCCGTCAGCCAGCCAGCCGTCAGCCAGCCAGCCAGACAGACAGCCAGCCAGACAGCCGTCAGCCAGCCAGCCAGCCGTCAGCCAGCCAGACAGACAGACAGCCAGCCAGCCAGACAGACAGACGTCAGCCAGCCAGCCAGCCAGCCGTCAGCCAGCCAGCCGTCAGCCAGCCAGCCAGACAGACAGACAGCCAGCCGTCAGCCAGCTAGACAGCCAGCAGCCATCAGCCAGCCAGCCAGCTGTCAGCAAGCCAGCCAGACAGCCAGCCGTCAGCCAGCCAGCCGTCAGCCAGCCAGCCGTCAGCCAGCCATCAGCCAGCCAGGCAGCCAGCCTGACAGCCAGTCAGACAGCCGTCCGTCAGCCAGCCAGCCAGACAGCAGCCATTCAGAGAGCCAGCCAGCCAGCCAGCGGTCAGCCAGCCAGACAGCCAGCCGTCAGCCAGCCAGACAGACAGACAGCCAGCCAGCCAGCCAGGGAGCCAGCCAGAGAGCCAGCCAGCCGTCGGCCAGCCAGCCAGCCAGAGAGCCAGCCAGACAGCCAGCCAGCCGTCGACCCGCCAGCCAGCCAGAGAGCCAGCCAGACAGCCAGCCAGCAACCCAGCCGTCAGTCAGCCAGCCAGCCAGCCAGCCGTCGGCCAGCCAGCCAGCCAGAGAGCCAGCCAGACAGCCAGCCAGCCGTCGGCCAGCCAGCCAGCCGGAGAGACAGCCAGCCGACAGCCTGACAGCCAGCCAGACAGCCAGCCAGCCAGCCAGCGGTCGGCCAGCCAGACAGCCAGCCAGCCAGACAGCAAGCCAGCCAGTGAGCCAGCCAGACAGCCGTCAGCCAGCCAGACAGCGAGCCAGCCAGCCAGCCAGACAGCCAGCCAGCCAGACAGACAACCAGCCAGCCGTAGGCCAGCCAGAGAGCCAGCCAGACAGCCGTCGCCCAACCAGCCAGCCAGAGAGCCAGCCAGACAACCAGCCAGCCAGCCGTCGGCCAGCCAGCCAGCCAGCCAGAGAGCCAGCCAGACAGCCAGCCAGCCGTCGGCCAGCCAGCCGTCAGTCAGCCATCCAGCCAGCCAGCCAGACAGCCAGCCGTCAGCCAGCCAGACAGACAGCGATACAGCCAGCCGTCAGCCAGCCAGCCAGCCATACAGCCAGCCAGCCACACAGACAGCCAGCCGTCAGCCAGCCAGCAAGCCGTCAGCCAGCCAGCCAGCAAGCCGTCAGCCAGCCAGCCATCAGCCAGCCTGCCTGCCGTCAGCCAGCCAGCCAGACAATCAGCCAGCCAGACAGTCAGCCAGCCAGCCAGACAGACAGCCAACCTGCCTGCCAGCCAGAGAGCCAGCCTGACAGTAAGCCAGCCACCCAGCCAGCCAGTCAGTCAGTCAGCCAGCCAGTCAGTCAGCCAGCCAGCGTGCCAGCCAGACAGCCAACAAGCAAGCCAGACAGCCTACCAGCCAGCCGGTCAGCCAGCCAGTTAGCTAGCCAGACAGCCAGCCGTCAACCAGCCAGCAAGCAAGCCAGCCAGCCAGCCAGGCGTCAGCCAGCCAGACAGCCGGCCATTCAGAGAGCCGGTCAGACAGACAGACAGACAGCCAGCCAGACAGCCAGCCGTCAGCCAGCCAGACAGCCAGCCAGCCCGCCGTCAGCCAGCCAGACAGATAGCCAGCAGTCAGTCAGCCAGCCAGCCAGCCAGCCAGGCAGCCAGCTGTCAGCCATCGAGCCAGCCAGCCAGCCAGCCAGCCAGCCAAACAGCCAGCCGTCAGCCAGCCAGCCAGCCAAACAGCCAGCCGTCAGCCAGCCAGCCAGCCGTCAGCCAGCCAGACAGCTAGCCGTCAGCCAGCCAGCCGTCAGCCAGCCAGCCAGCCAGCCAGAAAGCCAGCCAGCCAGACAGACAGGCAGCTGTCAGCCAGCCAGCCAGCCAGACAGCCAGCCAGACAGCCAGCCAGCCAGCAAGACAGACAGCCAGACATGCAGCCGTCAGCCAGCCAGCCGTCAGCCAGCCAGCCAGACAGACAGCCAGCCAGACAGACAGACAGCCAGCCAGACAGACAGCCAGCCGTCAGCCAGACAGCTAGACAGCCGGCCATCAGCCAGCCAGCCATCAGCCAGCCAGCCAGCAGCCAGCCAGCCAGACAGCCGTCAGCCAGCCAGACAGCCAGCCAGCCGTCAGCCAGCCAGACACAGCCAGCCGTCAGCCAGCCAGCCAGCCAGAGAGCCAGCCAGCCGTCAGCCAGCCAGACAGACAGACAGCCAGCCGCCAGCCAGCCAGACAGCTAGACAGCCAGCCAGCCATCAGCCAGCCAGCAAGCCAGACAGCCAGTCGTCAGCCATCCAGCCAGCCGGCAGCCAGCCGTCAGCCAGCCAGACAGCCAGCCAGCCTGACAGCCAGTCAGACAGCCGTCAGCCAGACAGACAGCCAGCCAGACAGCCAGCCATTCAGAGAGCCAGCCAGCCAGCTGTCAGCCAGCCAGCCAGCCGTTAGGCAGCCAGCCGTCAGCCAGCCAGCCGTCAGCCAGCCAGCCAGACAGCCAGCCGTCAGCCAGCCAGCCAGACAGCTGTCAGCCAGACAGCCAGGCAGCAAGCCAGCCAGCCAGACAGACATACAGACAGACAGCCAGCCAGACAGCGAGCCAGTCAGCCAGCCAGACAGACAAACAGCCAGCCAGCAAGCCAGCCAGCAAGCCAGCCAGCCAGACAGCCGTCAGCCAGCCAGACAGCCAGCCAGCGGTCAGCCAGCCAGCCAGACAGCGAGCCAGCCAGCCAGACAGCCAGCCAGACAGCCAGCCAGCCGTCAGCCAGCCAGCCAGACAGACAACCAGCCAGCCGTAGGCCAGCCAGAGAGCCAGCCAGACAGCCGTCGCCCAACCAGCCAGCCAGAGAGCCAGCCAGACAACCAGCCAGCCAGCCAGCCGTCGGCCAGCCAGCCAGACAGCCAGCCAGCCGTCAGTCAGCCATCCAGCCAGCCAGCCAGACAGCCAGCCGTCAGCCAGCCAGACAGACAGCGATACAGCCAGCCGTCAGCCAGCCAGCCAGCCATACAGCCAGCCAGCCAGCCACACAGACAGCCAGCCGTCAGCCAGCCAGCAAGCCGTCAGCCAGCCAGCCAGCAAGCCGTCAGCCAGCCAGCCATCAGCCAGCCTGCCTGCCGTCAGCCAGCCAACCAGCCAGCCAGAGAGCCAGCCAGACAGACAGCCAGCCAGCCAGCCGTCAGACAGCCAGCCAGCCGTCAGCCAGACAGCCAGCCGTCAGCCAGCCAAACAGCCAGCCAGCCACAGACAGCCAGCCGTCAGCCAGCCAGCCAGACAGCCAGCCAGCAAGCCGTCAGCCAGCCAGACAGCCAGCCAGCCATCAGCCAGCCTGCCAGCCGTCAGCCAGTCAGCCAGCCAGACAGCCAGCCATCAGCCAGCCAGCCGTCAGCCAGCCAGCCAGCTGTCAGCCAACCAGCCAGCCAGACAGACAGCCAGACAGACAGCCAGCCGTCAGCCAGCCAACCAGCCAGCCAGAGAGCCAGCCAGACAGACAGCCAGCCAGACAGCGATACAGCCAGCCGTCAGCCAGCCAGCCAGCCAAACAGCCAGTCAGCCACACAGACAGCCAGCCAGCAAGCCGTCAGCCAGCCATCAGCCAGCCAGACAGACAGCCAGCCGTCAGCCAGCCAGCCGTCAGCCAGCCAGCCAGACAGACAGCCAGCCGTCAGCCAGCCAGACAGCCAGCCGTCAGCCAGCCAGACAGACAGATATTAGTGTGGGCTTAAAAATAAATAGGAAAAAAGTGCCCTGCCCGCACCGTCTAGCCAGACAGACAGCCAGCCAGCCAGACAGCCAGCCAGCCAGCCGTCAGCCAGCCAGCCAGACAGCCAGCCAGCCAGCCAGCCGTCAGCCAGCTAGACAGCCAGCAGCCATCAGCCAGCCAGGCAGCCGTCAGCCAGCCAGCAAGCCAGACAGCCAGCCAGACAGCCGTCAGCCAGCCAGCCTGACAGCCAGTCAGACAGCCGTCCGTCAGCCAGTCAGCCAGCCAGCCAGCAGCCATTCAGAGAGCCAGCCAGCCAGCCGTCAGCCAGCCAGACAGCCAGCCAGCCGTCAGCCAGCCAGCCAGACAGACAGACAGCCGTCAGCCAGACAGCCAGCAATCCAGCCAGCCAGACAGCCAGACATACAGCCAGCCAGACAGCGAGCCAGCCAGGCAGCCAGCAAGCCAGCCGTCAGCCAGCCAGACAGACAGCGAGCCAGCCAGCCAGCCGTCAGCCAGCCAGCCAGACAGAGAGCCAGCCAGCCAGACAGAGAGCCCAGCCAGCCAGACAGAGAGCCCAGCCAGACAGACAGCCAGCCAGCCGTAGGCCAGCCAGCCAGCCAACCAGAGAGCCAGCCAGACAGCCAGCCAGCCATCGCCCACCCAGCCAGCCAGCCAGCCAGCCAGCCGTCGGCCAGCCAGCCAGCCGTCGGCCAGCCAGCCAGCCGTCAGCCAGCCAGACAGACAGCCAGCCAGAGAGCCAGCCAGACAGACAGCCAGCCAGCCAGCCGTCGCCCAACCAACCAGCCAGCCAGAGAGCCAGCCAGCCAGACAGACAGCCAGCCAGACGTCAGTCAGCCATCCAGCCGTCAGCCAGACCGATACAGCCAGCCGTCAGCCAGCCAGCCAAACAGCCAGCCAGCCACACAGACAGCCAGCCGTCAGCCAGCCAGCCAGCCAGCAAGCCGTCAGCCAGCAAGCCGTCAGCCAGCCAGTCAGCCAGACAGCCATCAGCCAGCCAGCCAGCCGTCAGCCAGCCAGCCAGCCAGCCGTCAGCCAGCCAGCCGTCAGCCAGCCAGCCAGACAGACAGCCAGCCAGACAGCCGTCAGCCAGCCAGCCAGCCGTCAGCCAGCCAGACAGACAGACAGCCAGCCAGCCAGACAGACAGACGTCAGCCAGCCAGCCAGCCAGCCGTCAGCCAGCCAGCCGTCAGCCAGCCAGCCAGACAGACAGACAGCCAGCCGTCAGCCAGCTAGACAGCCAGCAGCCATCAGCCAGCCAGCCAGCTGTCAGCAAGCCAGCCAGACAGCCAGCCGTCAGCCAGCCAGCCGTCAGCCAGCCAGCCGTCAGCCAGCCATCAGCCAGCCAGGCAGCCAGCCTGACAGCCAGTCAGACAGCCGTCCGTCAGCCAGCCAGCCAGACAGCAGCCATTCAGAGAGCCAGCCAGCCAGCCAGCGGTCAGCCAGCCAGACAGCCAGCCGTCAGCCAGCCAGACAGACAGACAGCCAGCCAGCCAGCCAGGGAGCCAGCCAGAGAGCCAGCCAGCCGTCGGCCAGCCAGCCAGCCAGAGAGCCAGCCAGACAGCCAGCCAGCCGTCGACCCGCCAGCCAGCCAGAGAGCCAGCCAGACAGCCAGCCAGCAACCCAGCCGTCAGTCAGCCAGCCAGCCAGCCGTCGGCCAGCCAGCCAGCCAGAGAGCCAGCCAGACAGCCAGCCAGCCGTCGGCCAGCCAGCCAGCCGGAGAGACAGCCAGCCGACAGCCTGACAGCCAGCCAGACAGCCAGCCAGCCAGCCAGCGGTCGGCCAGCCAGACAGCCAGCCAGCCAGACAGCAAGCCAGCCAGTGAGCCAGCCAGACAGCCAGCCAGACAGACAGCCAGCCAGACAGCCAGCCAGCCGTCGGCCAGCCAGCCAGCCAGAGAGCCGTCGGCCAGCCAGAGAGCCAGCCAGCCAGCCAGACTGACAGCCAGCCAGACAGCAAGCCAGCCAGAGAGCCAGCCAGCTAGTCAGCCAGCCAGAAAGCCAGCCAGCCAGCCAAAGCCAGCCAGCCAGAGCCAGACAGCCAACCAGCCAAAGCCAGCCAGCCAGAGAGAGCCAGCCCGCCAGGCAGCCCCACAGAGAAAATCAGGCAGCCAGCCAGCCAGAGCCAGCCAGCCTGCCAGCTAGCCAGACAGCCAGCCAGCCAGCCAGAGCCAGCCAGCCAGCCAAAGCCACCCAGAGAGAGCCAGGCAGCCAGCCAGAGCCAGACAGCCAGCCAGACATCCAGCCAAAGCCAGCCACAGAGAGCCAGCCAGCCACTCAGCCAGAGCGAGACAGCCAGCCAGCCAGCCAAAGCCAGGGAGAGCCAGCGAGCCAGCCAGCGAGTCAAAGCCAGCCAGCCAGAGAGAGCCAGCCAGCCAGTGCCAACCAGCTGGCCAGACATAGCCAGCTAGCCAGACAGCCAGCCAGCCAGAGCCCCCCAGCCGGCCAGACATAGCCAGCCAGCTGCAAGAGCTAGCCAAACAGATAGGCAACCAGAGCCAGCCAGAGCCAGACAGACAGCCAGCCAGCCAGAGCCAGCCAGCAAGAGCCAGCCAGCCAAAGCCATCCAGCCAGCCAGAGCCAGTGAGCCGGCCTGACATAGCCAGTGAGCCGGCCTGACATAGCCAGCTAGCCAGACAGACAGCCAGCCAGCCAGCCAGAGCAAGACAGACAGAGCCAGCCAGCCAGAGCCCCCAGCCGGCCAGACATAGCCAGCCAGCCAGACAGATTGCCAACCAGAGCCAGCCAGTCAGCCAGAGCCAGACAGCCAGCCAGCCAGCCAGAGCCAGCCAGCAAGAGCCAGAGCCAGCCAAAGCCAGCCAGCCAGAGAGAGCCAGCCAGCCAGAGAGAGCCAGCCAGCCAGAGCCAGCGAGCCAGCCAGAGCCAGCGAGCCGGCCTGACATAGCCAGCCAGCCAACCAGCCAGAGCACACCAGCCAGATTTATCTTGAGTGTGCCTCAACACCCGATTGGCTTAAACGAGCGCACACTAAGTCAATACAAACATCATGACGTAAACGTACATAATACAGAAAAGTTACCACAAATAAAAAAATATTAACAAAGAAAAGCATGCATAATAAAATAAACAATGAAAGCACCAGATTAGGCAGATCTATCTGTGTCAGAAAAATTGGCAGTGGCTTAGCTCTGGCTAAGCCTGGATGTACAAGTGAAAAGCTGCAGTTATGCATTGTTTGACGTCATGGCAGTCGCAGTTCGCGTACAGTTATGCTTTGTTTGACGTCATGGCAGTCGCAGTTTGCGTACAATGCACTGGGAGCACTACGATAACGGTGTAGGCAAACGCGTTATTAGCCCTCCTTCCGCATGCGTAGCAATTGTGGTAAACACGCGGCTGCAACGAAAGGGCAAATGGTGGCGAGGAGGCGAGCGTCCAGTAGCTACCACTTCTGGGTCTTCTTTTCTTCCTTCTATGGCGAATGTCTGCGCCCCTTCTATGCCCGCCGCCGCTCACGCGTTATCGCAACGCCATGGGAAAAAACAATCTCCTTTTGGGACTGTGGCGGCGACCACGCGGCAGCGGCGAAGGGTAAAGTGGCGAGGAGGGCCAAGGGCGCGCTGCGGCGGCGCCCAGGGGTGGCCCACGCGAAGCGCGGTGTTGACGAGCCTAGTGAAGCTTTTCGCTTCAAAAGTTGAATCATCTGTAGCCTCTTGGTATAGGCGCAGTCCCAGCACTTGTCGCCAGTGATGGAAATGAATGTAGAGTGGCATTTGCGTCAAGATATTTGACTACTACTAAGAGGAACAACAGTGAAGATACAAGTCAGCAATGGCATGTTTGGCATTAGCAGGTTCCAAAATCCAAAATTGCCATGAGTCATCAGGTTGGCATTGACACAATCAATGTTACAGATAGCCCAGGAGACATGTTGGGTCATGCAGATGGCCTGAGGAGATTGCCACTTCCAGCGAGCTGTGAAATTATATATGAGTACGCTGCATCCGAATCCTTCGCACCAAAGAGCATATTGGGTTCGCTTGTTCCCAACAGCAATTGTCTGAATAAGCAGCGGAAAATAGTGCTCGCATAGACCGCCGATGCAGTCGTTTCTGGAAGCCCTCTTACAGTGGGTAACGAATTATTTGCTTTTGCCTGACAGTTCAATGATCAGAGGCTACATACGGGCAGGGCTTTATCTGGAGCTCGAATGATGAAATCCAAGAAGTTGAAACCGCAACTCCTCCAGGTAGTGGTGCGCTTCCCGATCATTAAGCCCGTCGTGATCATGATGAGAACTTGAGAACCTGCTGCAGAGATGTCCGCAGATTGGTGTGCGTCTCAAATGAAAGAAAACACAAGATCGCTCCTCAGGTATGCTATATCTAGGTCACATTCTATGAAGAAGGCGCATACGCATTGGTACCGAAATGGTCACAGCGATTCAAAATATGCCAGCGCCTACTCATGTCCATCGTATGCAACGTTACTGTGGAATTTTCTTCCGAAAATCTCCCAAGTCAGGGAACCACTTGGGAACTGACCTTCAATAATGTTTCATCGCCATGGATGGATAAGAAGCCCAAAGCCTTTCCACAGACAAAGGTATTGGTGATGAAGGCATCACTAGTGCCGTACTATGGCCCGTAGAAACCACTAGTGGTTCAATGTAATGCCAGTGAACTGGGACTTGGAGCTTCACCTCTTCAAGACGGAAAACCAACATCCTTTGCAAGCAGAGCACTCACACCCAGCGAGGTGCGGTAAGTGCAGATGGAAAAAGAAATGCTTGCCATACACTTCATGCCGAACGGAATTCCACGGAATCCCAACAGGTCAAAGAAATTAGTGTGACCAGCCACCTTCCTGTCCGGAATAAAACAGCAGAAGCGATACGACAGCCGCCATCAACGATCACAACCTCCAGAAGATGACAATGCTTATCCTCAGTGGATGGCCACAAGAAAAGTGCAATGTCGCAGGAGAAATCAGAATGCACTTTCAATTCTGACACCAGCATGTTACGGATGACGGCGCAATACTCAACGGAGAAAAAATGGTCATTGCAAGGACACTTCAACAGCTGATGAAGAAAAAGGTGCACGTCTCCCACATGGGCATCGAGCGGACTCTGCGACGTGCACTTGACAGCACCTTTTGGCCAGGCATAAATGCCAAGATAGAAGAGCAAATTTCAGCATGTGATGCTTGCCACAAAAGTGCACCAGCACCAATGAAAGAAGCACTGAAGGTCCACACCGAGGCAAACATTCCATGGGAGCGTGCTGGATCTCACATTGTGTTGTACAGAGGAGAATGCCCGTTGGTGACAGTAGAATATCATGGTAACTCCCGGGAAGACGATCAGCTTGACTCACTGACTTCTGCACATGAGATGCACAAATTGAGAGCTCTCTTTTCTCCTGAAAATTTCACAAGTCAGGAGACCACTTGGGAACCTGACCTTCAAAGATGTTTCATGGACATCGATGGATAAGAAGCCCAAAGCCTTTCAACAGACAAAGGACATGATGATGAAGGCATCAGTAGTGCTGTACTATTGCCCGTAAAAACCACTAGTGGTTCAGTGTATTGCCAGTCAAAATGGACTTGGGGCACCACCTCTTCAAGACAGAGAGCACTCACACCAAGCGAGGTGCGGTAAGTGCAAATAGAAACATAAATTCTCGCGGCACTCTTCTTGGTGGACGGAATTCCACAGGAAAGAAACTTCTTGATGACACAACATATCGTGCTTTAGTCCCACATGACTGTGGGGATCAACAGGTCAAAGACGTCAGTGCCAGCAGCCAGCTTCCTGTCCAGAATGAAAGTGCAGAAGTGATACGACAGCCGCCATCAACAATCACAGCCTCCAGAAGATGACAATGCTTATCCTCAGTGGATGGCCACAAGAAAAGTGCAATGTCCCAGCAGAAATCAGAATGCACTTTCAATTCTGACACCAGCTTGCTATGGAAGACGGCGCTATACTCAATGGAGAAAAAATAGGCACAGCAAGGAGGCTCCAAACAGCTGACGAAGGAACAGCTCCACGTGTCCCACATGGTTGTCGAAAGGACTCTGCAACATGTACGTGACAGCACCTTTTCGACAGGTGTGAACGCCAAGATAGGAGAGCAAATTTCAACTCGCGATGCTTGGCAAAAAAATGCATCAGCTCAGGAGAAAGAAGCACTGAAGGTCCACCCGCAGCCAAGCTTGCCTTGGGACCCCGTTGGAGCTCAGACTCTGAAGTACAGAGGAGAATGCCCGTTGGTGACAGCAGAATGCCATGGTAACTTCCGGGAAGACGACCAGCTTAACTCACTGACTTCTGCACATGAGATGAACATATTGAGAGCTCTCTTTCAAGACATGGCGTTTCAAGCCTTCCGGTCAGAGATAACGGCCAACAATACTCCAATGAGGCATTCAGCAACTTTGAAGCGCACTGGGACTTCAAGCATTTCACGTGATGCCCAACCTATCCGAGATAGAATGGCGTGGCGAAATCCACAGCTCGATGATTGAAAATCCTCTTGAAGAAGACATGAAAGTAACAGCCATCTGTAGATGGTGTTCCTCTGCCTTACCAAAACGCCATTCAACATTTGAAAGCATGTGATGCCAGTTTTTGATGCGCAGGAACACCACGAAGACGCTCCGTGGATTGGCGCTGAAGTAAAACATTGACGTTAAGGGTGAAGACTTCCCATTTAGTTTACGAAGCACCGGGGAATGGCTCAAACTAAAATCAAAAGCAAACACTTACAATACGGAGTGCCCCATCACTATTGTGCCATGCAAGGCAGCCGGTCGAAAATGAAAAATTAACTTGAATGATGAGGACTCACCGAGCGCTGAGCCAGAACACGATGATGGCCCGAAGGGGTGCGGATCTAAAGTAACAACCAACATGAATTTGGCTCACCCACTGCAGCACTCCGATGACCACGTTGACCCGCCGGGGAAGTAGTGCAATGTGAAAAAGTGAAAAATGAGGACTCACCCATGGTAGCCCCTGAACACCACGATGACACGCCGCAGAGTACCTGAAAACTCAGAATTACCGTAATGGATGAAAACTTAGACGGTACAATGCCTCAGCAGCATAACTCCTCGCAATCAAATGAGTCAACAGTAACAAGAACAACGAAGGCTGTCTTGCGGGTAAACCCCAGTATAGTCGTCGGACGGAGAGCAGGCTAAAGGTCAATGCTGGATGAGCGAAATTTACTTTTTGGAGCGAAAAATGCTACGGTGCTGAGCTGGAATGGATGTCGAAAGTCAAACCTAATCTGATTCAGGAAGCCTCCGCTTCCTGCCAGTGCCCTCAACGGACAGCCTTGTGTGGTTCAGTAGACACCCTGAGGGCGCCTTGGGTTTTGAAGTAGAGCACTGTTTGCATGCGGCCGCATTTCTGAGGCCCTCTTACAGCGGGTAATGAGTTATTGCTTTTACCCCCCACTTCGACGACTAGAGGCTGCATATGGAGAGGGCTTTATGCAGAGCTCGAATGATGAAATCCGAGATGTTGCCACCACAACTCCTCCGGGTAGTCGAGCTCTTGCCGATTATCAAGCCCGCCGTGATCACGACGAGAACTTTGAGAACGTGCTGCAGAAATGCCAGCAGATTGGTGTGCATCTCAAATGAGAGAAAATACAAGTTCGCTCATCAAGCATGACATATTTAGGTCACATCCTATCAAGAGGGCGCCTACAGAAGCCCCTACTGATGTCCATCATGTGCAGCATTACTGTGGAGTGGTCACTACCTGGCACATTTTCTTCTCAAAATCTCCAGAGTCAGGGAACCACATGGGAACCTGACCTTCAAAGATGTTTCATGGACATGGATGGATAAGGTGCCCAAAGCCTTTCTGCAGACAAAGACACTTGGTGATGAAGGCATCAGTAGTGCCGTACTATGGCCGGTAGAAACCAGTACTGGTTCAGTGTATTGCCAGTCAAAATGGACTTGGGGCACCACCTCTTCAAGACAGAGAGCACTCACACCCAGCGAGGTGCGGTAAGTGCAAATAGAAAAATAAATTCTCGCGGCACTCTTCTTGCTGGACGGAATTCCACAGGAAAGAAACTTCTTGATGACACAACATATCGTGCTTAAGTCCCATATGACTGTGGTGATCAACAGGTCAAAGACGTCAGTGCCAGCAGCCACCTTCCTGTCCAGAATGAAACTGCAGAAGCGATACGACAGCCGCCATAACAATCACAGCCTCCAGAAGATGACAATGCTTATCCTCAGTGGATGGCCACAAGAAAATTGCAATGTCGCAGGAGAAATCAGAATGCACTTTCAATTCTGACACCAGCATGTTACGGAAGACGGCGCAATACTCAATGGAGAAAAAATGGTCATTGCAAGGACACCTCAACATCTGATGAAGGAAAGACTGCACGTGTCCCACATGGCCATCGAGGGGACTCTGTGACGTGCACTTGACAGCATCTTTTGGCCAGGCATAAATGCCAAGATAGAAGAGCAAATTTCAGCATGTGATGCTTGCCACAAAAGTGCACCAGCACCGTAGAAAGAAGCACTGAAGGTCCACACCGAGGCAAACATTCCATGGGAGCATGCTGGATCTCACATTGTGTTGTACAGAGGAGAATGCCCGTTGGTGACAGTAGAATATCATGGTAACTCCCGGGAAGACGATCAGCTTGACTCGCTGACTTCTGCACATGAGATGCACAAATTGAGAGCTCTCTTTTCTCCTGAAAATTTCCCAAGTCAGGCGACCACTTGGGAACCTGACCTTCAAAGATGTTTCATGGACATGGATGGATAAGGTGCCCAAAGCATTTACACAGACAAACGACTTGGTGATGAAGGCATCAGTAGCACCGTACTATGGCCCGTAAAAACCACTAGTGGTTGAATGTAATGCGAGTGAAATGGACTTGGAGCTTCACCTCTTCAAGACGGAAAACCAACATTCTTTTTTGCAAGCAGAGCACTCACACCCAGCGAGGTGCGGTAAGTGCAAATGAAAAAGAAACGCTTGCCACACTCTTCTTTCTGGACGGAATTCCACAGGAAAGGAACTTCTTGCTGACATAATTTATCGTGCTTTAGTCCCATATGACTGTGCTGATCAACAGGTTGAAGACATCAATGTGATCTGCCACCTTCTTGTCCGGAAGAAAACTGCAGAAACAATTCGACACCCACCATCAAAGATCACAACATCAAGAAGATGACAACCCTTATCCTCAGACGGTGGCCACAAGAAAATTGCAATGTCCCAGCAGAATTCAGAACGCACTTTCAATTCTGACACCAGCTTGCTATGGAAGACGGCGCTATACTCAACGGAGCAAAAATAGGCATAGCAAGGAGGCTCCAAACAGCTGATGAAGGAAAAACTCCACGTCTCCCACATGGGCATCGAGGGGACTCTGGGACGTGCTCTTGACAGCATCGTTTGGCCAGGCATGAACGCCAAGATAGAAGAGCAAATTTCAGCATGTGATGCTTGCCACAAAAGTGCACCAGCACCGAAGAAAGAAGCATTGAACGTCCACCCCGAGCCAAACTTTCCATGGGAGCGTGTTGGATCTCACATTGTGTTGTACAGAGGAGAATGCCCGTTGGTGAAAGTAGAATATCATGGTAACTTCCGGGACTAGGATCAGCTTGACTTGCTGACTTCTGCACATGAGATGCACAAATTGAGAGCTCTCTTTTCTCCTGAAAATTTCCCAAGTCAGGAGACTACTTGGGAACCTGACCTTTAAAGATGTTTGACGGACATGGATAGATAAGGAGCCCAAAGCCTTTCAACAGACAAAGGACATGGTGATGAAGGCATCAGTAGTGCCGTACTATGGCCCGTAAAAACCACTAGTGGTTCAGTGCAATGCCAGTGAAAATGGACTTGGAGCTTCACCTCTTCAAGACGGAAAACCAACATTCTTTGCAAGCAGAGCACTCACACCCAGCGAGGTGCGGTAAGTGCAAATGAAAAAGAAACGCTCGACATAGTCTTCTCACTGAACGGAATTCCACAGGAAAGGAACTTCATGCTGACAAAATGTATCGTGCTTTAGTCCCATATGACTGTGCTGATCAACAGATGGAAAGCATCAATGCGATCAGCCACCTTTTTGGCCGGATGAAAACTGCAGAAACGATACGACAGCCACCATCAAAGATCACAACCTCCAGAAGAATCAGAATGCACTTTCTATTCTGACACCAGTTTTTTATAGAAGACGGCACAATACTCAAGAGAGAAAAAATGATCATTGCAAGGACACAGCAAGAGCTGATGAAGGAAAAGCTGGGCGTGTTCCACACAGGCATCGAGAGGATACTGCGATGTGTACGTGACCGCATCTTTTGGCCAGGCATGAACGCCAAGATAGAAGAGCAGATTTGAGCATGTGTTGCTTGCCAAAAAGATGCACCAGCAACACACAAAGAAGCCCTGAAGGTCTACTAAGAGCCAAACTTTGCTTGGCAGCGTGTTGGATCTTACTTTGTGGACTACATAGGAGAATGCTCGTTGGTGACAGTAGAATACCATGGTAACTTCTGGGAAGACAACCAGCTGGACTCGCTGACTTCTCCACATGAGATCAACAAATTGAGAGCTCTCTTTCAAGACATGGCGTTCCAAGCCTTCCGGTCAGAGATAACGGCCATCAATACTCCAATGAGGGATTCAGCAACTTTGAAGTGCAGTGGGACTTCGAGCATTTCTCGTGATGCCCAACCTATCCGAGATAGAATGGCGTGGCGAAATCCACAGCTCGATGATTGAAAATCCTCTTGAAGACATGAAAGTAACAGCCATCTGTAGATGGTGTTCCTCGGCTTTACCAAAACGTCATTCCAGCATTTGAAAGCATGTCATGTCAGTATCTGCTACGCAGGAACACCACGAACAGACAGACAGACAAACAGAAAGACACACAGACAGACAGACAGACAGACACACAGACAGACAGACAGACAGACACACAGACAGACAGACAGACAGACACACAGACAGACAGACACACAGACCGACAGACAGACAGACAGACAGACAGACAGACACAGACAGACAGACACACAGACACAGACAGACAGACAGACACACAGACACAGACAGACAGACACACACACACACACAAACAGACAGACAGACACACAGACAGACAGACAGACAGACACAGACAGACAGACAGACACAGACACACACACAAAGACAGACAGACAGACAGACAGACAGACAGTTGGCGCTGAAGTAAAACATTGACGTTAAGGATGAAGACTTCCCATTTGGTTTACGAAGCACCGGGGAATGGCTCAAATTAAAATCAAAAGAAAACGCTTACAATCCGGAGTGCCCCATCACTATTGTGCCATGCAAGGCAGCGGGTCGAAAATGAAAAATTAACATGAAGGATGAGGACTCACCCAGCGCTGAGCCTGAACACGATGATGGCGCCCAGGGGTGCGGACCTAAAGTAACAACCAACATGAATTTGGCTCACCCACTGCAGCACTCCGATGACCACGTTGACCCGCCGGGGAAGTAGTGCAATGTGAAAACGTGAAAAATGAGGACTCACCCATGGTAGCCCCTGAACACCACGATGACACGCCGCAGAGTACCTGAAAACTCAGAATTACCGTAATGGATGAAAACTTAGACGGTACAATGCCTCAGCAGCATAACTCCTCGCAATCAAATGAGTCAAAAGTAACAGGAACAACGAAGGCTGTCATGCGCGTAAACCCCAGTATAGTCGTCGGACGGAGAGCAGGCTAAAGGTCAATGCTGGATGCGCGAAGATTACTTTTTGGAGCGAAAAAATGCTACGGTGCTGAGCTGGAATGGATGTCGAAAGTCAAACCTAATCTGATTCAGGAAGCCTCCGCTTCCTGCCAGTGCCCTCCACGGACAGCCTTGTGTGGTTCAGTAAACAGTCTGAGGGCGCCTTGGGTTTTGAAGTAGAGCACTGTTTGCGTGCTGCAGCATTTCTGAGGCCCTCTTACAGCGGGTAATGAGTTATTGCTTTCACCCCCCACTTCGACGACCAGAGGCTGCATATGGAGAGGGCTTTATGCAGAGCTCGAATGATGAAATCCGAGATGTTGCCACCACAACTCGTCCGGGTAGTCGAGCTCTTGCCGATTATCAAGCCCGCCATGATCACGACGAGAACTTTGAGAACGTGCTGCAGAAATGCCAGCAGATTGGTGTGCATCTCAAATGAGAGAAAACACAAGTTCGCTCATCAAGCATGACATATCTAGGTCACATCCTATCAAGAGGGCGCCTACAGAAGCCCCTACTGATGTCCATCATGTGCAGCATTACTGTGGAGTGGTCACTACCTGGCACATTTTCTTCTGAAAATCTCCAGAGTCAGGGAACCACATGGGAACCTGACCTTCAAAGATGTTTCATGGACATGGATGGATAAGGTGTCCTAAGCCTTTCTGCAGACAAAGACACTTGGTGGTGAAGGCATCAGTAGTGCCGTACTATGGCCGGTAGAAACCAGTACTGGTTCAGTGTATTGCCAGTCAAAATGGACTTGGGGCACCACCTCTTCAAGACAGAGAGCACTCACACCCAGCGAGGTGCGGTAAGTGCAAATAGAAAAATAAATTCTCGCGGCACTCTTCTTGCTGGACGGAATTCCACAGGAAAGAAACTTCTTGATGACACAACATATCGTGCTTAAGTCCCATATGACTGTGGTGATCAACAGGTCAAAGACGTCAGTGCCAGCAGCCACCTTCCTGTCCAGAATGAAACTGCAGAAGCGATACGACAGCCGCCATCAACAATCACAGCCTCCAGAAGATGACAATGCCTATCCTCAGTGGATGGCCACAAGAAAATTGCAATGTCACAGGAGAAATCAGAATGCACTTTCAATTCTGACACCAGCATGTTACGGAAGACGGCGCAATACTCAATGGAGAAAAAATGGTCGCTGCAAGGACACCTCAACATCTGATGAAGGAAAGACTGCACGTGTCTCACATGGCCATCGAGGGGACTCTGCGACGTGCACTTGACAGCATCGTTTGGCCAGGCATGAACGCCAAGATAGAAGAGCAAATTTCAGCATGTGATGCTTGCCACAAAAGTGCACCAGCACCGAAGAAAGAAGCACTGAAGGTCCACACTGAGGCAAACATTCCATGGGAGCGTGCTGGATCTCACATTGTGTTGTACAGAGGAGAATGCCCGTTGGTGACAGTAGAATATCATGGTAACTCCCGGGAAGACGATCAGCTTGACTCGCTGACTTCTGAACATGAGATGCACAAATTGAGAGCTCTCTTTTCTCCTGAAAATTTCCCAAGTCAGGCGACCACTTGGGAACCTGACCTTCAAAGATGTTTCATGCACATGGATGGATAAGGTGCCCAAAGCATTTACACAGACAAACGACTTGGTGATGAAGGCATCAGTAGCACCGTACTATGGCCCGTAAAAACCACTAGTGGTTGAATGTAATGCGAGTGAAATGGACTTGGAGCTTCACCACTTCAAGACGGAAAACCAACATTCTTTGCAAGAAGAGCACTCACACCCAGCGAGGTGCGGTAAGTGCAAATGAAAAAGAAACGCTTGCCACACTCTTCTTTCTGGACGGAATTCCACAGGAAAGGAACTTCTTGCTGACATAATTTATCGTGCTTTAGTCCCATATGACCGTGCTGATCAACAGGTTGAAGACATCAATGTGATCTGCCACCTTCTTGTCCGGAAGAAAACTGCAGAAACGATTCGACACCCACCATCAAAGATCACAAGATCAAGAAGATGACAACCCTTATCCTCAGACGGTGGCCACAAGAAAATTGCAATGTCCCAGCAGAATTCAGAACGCACTTTCAATTCTGACACCAGCTTGCTATGGAAAACGGCGCTATACTCAACGGAGCAAAAATAGGCATAGCAAGGAGGCTCCAAACAGCTGATGAAGGAAAAACTCCACGTGTCCCACATGGGCATCGAGGGGACTCTGCGACGTGCACTTGACAGCATCGTTTGGCCAGGCATGAACGCCAAGATAGAAGAGCAAATTTCAGCATGCGATGCTTGCCACAAAAGTGCACCAGCACCGAAGAAAGAAGCATTGAACGTCCACCCCGAGCCAAACTTTCCATGGGAGCGTGTTGGATCTCACATTGTGTTGTACAGAGGAGAATGCCCGTTGGTGACAGTAGAATATCATGGTAACTTCCGGGAATACGATCAGCTTGACTCGCTGACTTCTGCACATGAGATGCACAAATTGAGAGCTCTCTTTTCTCCTGAAAATTCCCAAGTCAGGAGACTACTTGGGAGCCTGACCTTTAAAGATGTTTGACGGACATGGATAGATAAGGAGCCCAAAGCCTTTCAACAGACAAAGGACATGGTGATGAAGGCATCAGTAGTGCCGTACTATGGCCCGTAAAAACCACTAGTGGTTCAGTGCAATGCCAGTGAAAATGGACTTGGAGCTTCACCTCTTCAAGACGGAAAACCAACATTCTTTGCAAGCAGAGCACTCACACCCAGCGAGGTGCGGTAAGTGCAAATGAAAAAGAAACGCTCGCCATAGTCTTCTCACTGAACGGAATTCCACAGGAAAGGAACTTCTTGCTGACACAATGTATCGTGCTTTAGTCCCATATGACTATGCTGATCAACAGATGGAAAGCATCAATGCGATCAGCCACCTTTTTGGCCGGATGAAAACTGCAGAAACGATACGACAGCCACCATCAAAGATCACAACCTCCAGAAGAATCAGAATGCACTTTCGATTCTGACACCAGTTTTTTATAGAAGACGGGACAATACTCAAGAGAGAAAAAATGATCATTGCAAGGACGCAGCAATAGCTGATGAAGGAAAAGCTGGGCATGTTCCACACAGGCATCGAGAGGATACTGCGATGTGTACGTGACAGCATCTTTTGGCCAGGCATGAACGCCAAGATAGAAGAGCAGATTTGAGCATGTGTTGCTTGCCAAAAAGATGCACCAGCAACTCGCAAAGAAGCACTGAAGGTCTACTAAGAGCCAAACTTTGCTTGGCAGCGTGTTGGATCTTACTTTGTGGACTACATAGGAGAATGCCCGTTGGTGACAGTAGAATACCATGGTAACTTCTGGGAAGACAACCAGCTGGACTCGCTGACTTCTCCACATGAGATCCACAAATTGAGAGCTCTCTTTCAAGACATGGCGTTCCAAGCCTTCGGGTCAGAGATGACGGCCAACAATACTCCAATGAGGGATTCAGCAACTTTGAAGTGCAGTGGGACTACGAGCATTTCTCGTGAAGCCCAACCTATCCGAGATAGAATGGCGTGGCGAAATCCACAGCTCGATGATTGAAAATCCTCTTGAAGAAGACATGAAAGTAACAGCCATCTGTAGATGGTGTTCCTCGGCTTTACCAAAACGTCATTACAGCATTTGAAAGCATGTCATGTCAGTATCTGCTATGCAGGAACACCACGAACAGACAGACAGACAGACAGACAGACACACAGACAGACAGACACACAGACAGACACACAGACAGACAGACACACAGACAGACAGAGAGACAGACAGACAGACAGTTGGCGCTGAAGTAAAACATTGACGTTAAGGATGAAGACTTCCCATTTGGTTTACGAAGCACCGGGGAATGGCTCAAATTAAAATCAAAAGAAAACGCTTACAATCAGGAGTGCCCCATCACTATTGTGCCATGCAAGGCAGCGGGTCGAAAATGAAAAATTAACATGAAGGATGAGGACTCACCCAGCGCTGAGCCTGAACACGATGATGGCGCCCAGGGGTGCGGATCTAAAGTAACAACCAACATGAATTTGGCTCACCCACTGCAGCACTCCGATGACCACGTTGACCCGCCGGGGAAGTAGTCCAATGTGAAAAAGTGAAAAATGAGGACTCACCCATGGTAGCCCCTGAACACCACGATGACACGCTGCAGAGTACCTGAAAACTCAGAATTACCGTAATGGATGAAAACTTAGACGGTACAATGCCTCAGCAGCATAACTCCTCGCAATCAAATGAGTCAAAAGTAACAGGAACAACGAAGGCTGTCATGCGCGTAAACCCCAGTATAGTCGTCGGACGGAGAGCAGGCTAAAGGTCAATGCTGGATGCGCGAAGATTACTTTTTGGAGCGAAAAAATGCTACGGTGCTGAGCTGGAATGGATGTCGAAAGTCAAACCTAATCTGATTCAGGAAGCCTCCGCTTCCTGCCAGTGCCCTCCACGGACAGCCTTGTGTGGTCCAGTAAACAGTCTGAGGGCGCCTTGGGTTTTGAAGTAGAGCACTGTTTGCATGCTGCAGTATTTCTGAGGCCCTCTTACAGCGGGTAATGAGTTATTGCTTTCACCCCCCACTTCGACGACCAGAGGCTGCATATGGAGAGGGCTTTATGCAGAGCTCGAATGATGAAATCCGAGATGTTGCCACCACAACTCGTCCGGGTAGTCGAGCTCTTGCCGATTATCAAGCCTGCCATGATCACGACGAGAACTTTGAGAACGTGCAGCAGAAATGCCAGCAGATTGGTGTGCATCTCAAATGAGAGAAAACACAAGTTCGCTCATCAAGCATGACATATCTAGGTCACATCCTATCAAGAGGGCACCTACAGAAGCCCCTACTGATGTCCATCATGTGCAGCATTACTGTGGAGTGGTCACTACCTGGCACATTTTCTTCTGAAAATCTCCAGAGTCAGAGAACCACATGGGAACCTGACCTTCAAAGATGTTTCATGGACATGGATGGATAAGGTGTCCTAAGCCTTTCTGCAGACAAAGACTCTTGGTGGTGAAGGCATCAGTAGTGCCGTACTATGGCCGGTAGAAACCAGTACTGGTTCAGTGTATTGCCAGTCAAAATGGACTTGGGGCACCACCTCTTCAAGACAGAGAGCACTCACACCCAGCGAGGTGCGGCAAGTGCAAATAGAAAAATAAATTCTCGCGGCACTCTTCTTGCTGGACGGAATTCCACAGGAAAGAAACTTCTTCATGACACAACATATCGTGCTTAAGTCCCATATGACTGTGGTGATCAACAGGTCAAAGACGTCAGTGCCAGCAGCCACCTTCCTGTCCAGAATGAAACTGCAGAAGCGATACGACAGCCGCCATCAACAATCACAGCCTCCAGAAGATGACAATGCTTATCCTCAGTGGATGGCCACAAGAAAATTGCAATGTCGCAGGAGAAATCAGAATGCACTTTCAATTCTGACACCAGCATGTTACGGAAGACGGCGCAATACTCAATGGAGAAAAAATGGTCGTTGCAAGGACACCTCAACATCTGATGAAGGAAAGACTGCACGTGTCCCACATGGCCATCGAGGGGACTCTGCGACGTGCACTTGACAGCATCTTTTGGCCAGGCATAAATACCAAGATAGAAGAGCAAATTTCAGCATGTGATGCTTGCCACAAAAGTGCACCAGCACCGAAGAAAGAAGCACTGAAGGTCCACACCGAGGCAAACATTCCATGGGAGCGTGCTGGATCTCACATTGTGTTGTACAGAGGAGAATGCCCGTTGGTGACAGTAGAATATCATGGTAACTCCCGGGAAGACGATCAGCTTGACTCGCTGACTTCTGCACATGAGATGCACAAATTGAGAGCTCTCTTTTCTCCTGAAAATTTCCCAAGTCAGGCGACCACTTGGGAACCTGACCTTCAAAGATGTTTCATGGACATGGATGGATAAGGTGCCCAAAGCATTTACACAGACAAACGACTTGGTGATGAAGGCATCAGTAGCACCGTACTATGGCCCGTAAAAACCACTAGTGGTTGAATGTAATGCGAGTGAAATGGACTTGGAGCTTCACCTCTTCAAGACGGAAAACCAACATTCTTTGCAAGCAGAGCAATCACACCCAGCGAGGTGCGGTAAGTGCAAATGAAAAAGAAACGCTTGCCACACTCTTCTTTCTGGACGGAATTCCACAGGAAAGGAACTTCTTGCTGACATAATTTATCGTGCTTTAGTCCCATATGACTGTGATGATCAAAAGGTTGAAGACATCAATGTGATCTGCCACCTTCTTGTCCGGAAGAAAACTGCAGAAACGATTCGACACCCACCATCAAAGATCCCAACATCAAGAAGATGACAACCCTTATCCTCAGACGGTGGCCACAAGAAAATTGCAATGTCCCAGCAGAATTCAGAACGCACTTTCAATTCTGACACCAGCTTGCTATGGAACACGGCGCTATACTCAACGGAGCAAAAATAGGCATAGCAAGGAGGCTCCAAACAGCTGATGAAGGAAAAACTCCACGTGTCCCACATGGGCATCGAGGGGACTCTGCGACGTGCACTTGGCAGCATCTTTTGGCCAGGCATGAACGCCAAGATAGAAGAGCAAATTTCAGCATGTGATGCTTGCCACAAAAGTGCACCAGCACCGAAGAAAGAAGCATTGAACGTCCACCCCGAGCCAAACTTTCAATGGGAGCGTGTTGGATCTCACATTGTGTTGTACAGAGGAGAATGCCCGTTGGTGACAGTAGAATATCATGGTAACTTCCGGGAATACGATCAGCTTGACTCGCTGACTTCTGCACATGAGATGCACAAATTGAGAGCTCTCTTTTCTCCTGAAAATTTCCCAAGTCAGGAGACTACTTGGGAACCTGACCTTTAAAGATGTTTGACGGACATGGATAGATAAGGAGCCCAAAGCCTTTCAACAGACAAAGGACATGGTGATGAAGGCATCAGTAGTGCCGTACTATGGCCCGTAAAAACCACTAGTGGTTCGGTGCAATGCCAGTGAAAATGGACTTGGAGCTTCACCTCTTCAAGACGGAAAACCAACATTCTTTGCAAGCAGAGCACTCACACCCAGCGAGGTGCGGTAAGTGCAAATGAAAAAGAAACGCTCGCCATAGTCTTCTCACTGAACGGAATTCCACAGGAAAGGATCTTCTTGCTGACACAATGTATCGTGCTTTAGTCCCATATGACTGTGCTGATCAACAGATGCAAAGCATCAATGCGATCAGCCACCTTTTCGGCCGGATGAAAACTGCAGAAACGATACGACAGCCACCATCAAAGATCACAACCTCCAGAAGAATCAGAATGCACTTTCGATTCTGACACCAGTTTTTTATAGAAGACTGCACAATACTCAAGAGAGAAAAAATGATCATTGCAAGGACGCAGCAAGAGCTGATGAAGGAAAAGCTGGGCGTGTTCCACACAGGCATCGAGAGGATACTGCGATGTGTACGTGACAGCATCTTTTGGCCAGGCATGAACGCCAATATAGAAGAGCAGATTTGAGCATGTGTTGCTTGCCAAAAAGATGCACCAGCAACACACAAAGAAGCACTGAAGATCTACTAAGAGCCAAACTTTGCTTGGCAGCGTGTTGGATCTTACTTTGTGGACTACATAAAAGAATGCCCATTGGTGACAGTAGAATGCCATGGCAACTTCTGGGAAGAAAACCAGCTGGACTCGCTGACTTCTCCACATGAGATCCACAAATTGAGAGCTCTCTTTCAAGACATGGCGTTCCAAGCCTTCCGGTCAGAGATAACGGCCAAAAATACTCCAATGAGGGATTCAGCAACTTTGAAGTGCAGTGGGACTTTGAGCATTTCTCGTGAAGCCCAACCTATCCGAGATAGAATGGCGTGGCGAAATCCACCGCTCGATGATTGAAAATCCTCTTGAAGAAGACATGAAAGCAACAGCCATCTGTAGATGGTGTTCCTCGGCTTTACCAAAACGTCATTCCAGCATTTGAAAGCATGTCATGTCAGTATCTGCTACGCAGGAACACCACGAACAGACAGACAGACACACAGACACAGACGGACAGACACACACAGACAGACACACAGACAGACAGACAGACACACAGACACAGACAGACAGACAGACAGACAGACACACAGACAGACAGACAGACAGACAGACACAGACAGACAGACAGACACACAGACAGACACACAGACAGACAGACAGACAGACAGACAGACAGACAGACAGACAGACACACAGACAGACAGACAGACAGACACACAGACAGACAGACAGACAGACACACAGACAGACAGACAGACAGACAGACAGACAGACAGACAGACAGACAGACACAGACAGACAGACACACAGACACACAGACAGACACACAGACAGACAGACAGACAGACACACAGACAGACAGACAGACAGACAGACAGACACACACACACACAGACAAACAGACAGACAGACACACAGACAGACAGACAGACAGACAGACAGACAGACAGACAGACACACAGACAGACAGACACACAGACAGACAGACAGACAGACAGACAGACAGACAGACAGACAGACAGACAGACAGACAGACAGACAGTTGGCGCTGAAGTAAAACATTGACGTTAAGGATGAAGACTTCCCATTTGGTTTACGAAGCACCGGGGAATGGCTCAAATTAAAATCAAAAGAAAACGCTTACAATCCGGAGTGCCCCATCACTATTGTGCCATGCAAGGCAGCGGGTCGAAAATGAAAAATTAACATGAAGGATGAGGACTCACCCAGCGCTGAGCCTGAACACGATGATGGCGCCCAGGGGTGCGGATCTAAAGTAACAACCAACATGAATTTGGCTCACCCACTGCAGCACTCCGATGACCACGTTGACCCGCCGGGGAAGTAGTGCAATGTGAAAAAGTGAAAAATGAGGACTCACCCATGGTAGCCCCTGAACACCACGATGACACGCCGCAGAGTACCTGAAAACTCAGAATTACCGTAATGGATGAAAACTTAGACGGTACAATGCCTCAGCAGCATAACTCCTCGCAATCAAATGAGTCAAAAGTAACAGGAACAACGAAGGCTGTCATGCGCGTAAACCCCAGTATAGTCGTCGGACGGAGAGCAGGCTAAAGGTCAATGCTGGATGCGCGAAGATTACTTTTTGGAGCGAAAAAATGCTACGGTGCTGAGCTGGAATGGATGTCGAAAGTCAAACCTAATCTGATTCAGGAAGCCTCCGCTTCCTGCCAGTGCCCTCCACGGACAGCCTTGTGTGGTTCAGTAAACAGTCTGAGGGCGCCTTGGGTTTTGAAGTAGAGCACTGTTTGCGTGCTGCAGCATTTCTGAGGCCCTCTTACAGCGGGTAATGAGTTATTGCTTTCACCCCCCACTTCGACGACCAGAGGCTGCATATGGAGAGGGCTTTATGCAGAGCTCGAATGATGAAATCCGAGATGTTGCCACCACAACTCGTCCGGGTAGTCGAGCTCTTGCCGATTATCAAGCCCGCCATGATCACGACGAGAACTTTGAGAACGTGCTGCAGAAATGCCAGCAGATTGGTGTGCATCTCAAATGAGAGAAAACACAAGTTCGCTCATCAAGCATGACATATCTAGGTCACATCCTATCAAGAGGGCGCCTACAGAAGCCCCTACTGATGTCCATCATGTGCAGCATTACTGTGGAGTGGTCACTACCTGGCACATTTTCTTCTGAAAATCTCCAGAGTCAGGGAACCACATGGGAACCTGACCTTCAAAGATGTTTCATGGACATGGATGGATAAGGTGTCCTAAGCCTTTCTGCAGACGAAGACACTTGGTGGTGAAGCCATCAGTAGTGCCGTACTATGGCCGGTAGAAACCAGTACTGGTTCAGTGTATTGCCAGTCAAAATGGACTTGGGGCACCACCTCTTCAAGACAGAGAGCACTCACACCCAGCGAGGTGCGGCAAGTGCAAATAGAAAAATAAATTCTCGCGGCACTCTTCTTGCTGGACGGAATTCCACAGGAAAGAAACTTCTTCATGACACAACATATCGTGCTTAAGTCCCATATGACTGTGGTGATCAACAGGTCAAAGACGTCAGTGCCAGCAGCCACCTTCCTGTCCAGAATGAAACTGCAGAAGCGATACGACAGCCGCCATCAACAATCACAGCCTCCAGAAGATGACAATGCTTATCCTCAGTGGATGGCCACAAGAAAATTGCAATGTCGCAGGAGAAATCAGAATGCACTTTCAATTCTGACACCAGCATGTTACGGAAGACGGCGCAATACTCAATGGAGAAAAAATGGTCGTTGCAAGGACACCTCAACATCTGATGAAGGAAAGACTGCACGTGTCCCACATGGCCATCGAGGGGACTCTGCGACGTGCACTTGACAGCATCTTTTGGCCAGGCATAAATACCAAGATAGAAGAGCAAATTCCAGCATGTGATGCTTGCCACAAAAGTGCACCAGCACCGAAGAAAGAAGCACTGAAGGTCCACACCGAGGCAAACATTCCATGGGAGCGTGCTGGATCTCACATTGTGTTGTACAGAGGAGAATGCCCGTTGGTGACAGTAGAATATCATGGTAACTCCCGGGAAGACGATCAGCTTGACTCGCTGACTTCTGCACATGAGATGCACAAATTGAGAGCTCTCTTTTCTCCTGAAAATTTCCCAAGTCAGGCGATCACTTGGGAACCTGACCTTCAAAGATGTTTCATGGACATGGATGGATAAGGTGCCCAAAGCATTTACACAGACAAACGACTTGGTGATGAAGGCATCAGTAGCACCGTACTATGGCCCGTAAAAACCACTAGTGGTTGAATGTAATGCGAGTGAAATGGACTTGGAGCTTCACCTCTTCAAGACGGAAAACCAACATTCTTTGCAAGCAGAGCAATCACACCCAGCGAGGTGCGGTAAGTGCAAATGAAAAAGAAACGCTTGCCACACTCTTCTTTCTGGACGGAATTCCACAGGAAAGGAACTTCTTGCTGACATAATTTATCGTGCTTTAGTCCCATATGACTGTGATGATCAAAAGGTTGAAGACATCAATGTGATCTGCCACCTTCTTGTCCGGAAGAAAACTGCAGAAACGATTCGACACCCACCATCAAAGATCCCAACATCAAGAAGATGACAACCCTTATCCTCAGACGGTGGCCACAAGAAAATTGCAATGTCCCAGCAGAATTCAGAACGCACTTTCAATTCTGACACCAGCTTGCTATGGAACACGGCGCTATACTCAACGGAGCAAAAATAGGCATAGCAAGGAGGCTCCAAACAGCTGATGAAGGAAAAACTCCACGTGTCCCACATGGGCATCGAGGGGACTCTGCGACGTGCACTTGGCAGCATCTTTTGGCCAGGCATGAACGCCAAGATAGAAGAGCAAATTTCAGCATGTGATGCTTGCCACAAAAGTGCACCAGCACCGAAGAAGCATTGAACGTCCACCCCGAGCCAAACTTTCAATGGGAGCGTGTTGGATCTCACATTGTGTTGTACAGAGGAGAATGCCCGTTGGTGACAGTAGAATATCATGGTAACTTCCGGGAATACGATCAGCTTGACTCGCTGACTTCTGCACATGAGATGCACAAATTGAGAGCTCTCTTTTCTCCTGAAAATTTCCCAAGTCAGGAGACTACTTGGGAACCTGACCTTTAAAGATGTTTGACGGACATGGATAGATAAGGAGCCCAAAGCCTTTCAACAGACAAAGGACATGGTGATGAAGGCATCAGTAGTGCCGTACTATGGCCCGTAAAAACCACTAGTGGTTCGGTGCAATGCCAGTGAAAATGGACTTGGAGCTTCACCTCTTCAAGACGGAAAACCAACATTCTTTGCAAGCAGAGCACTCACACCCAGCGAGGTGCGGTAAGTGCAAATGAAAAAGAAACGCTCGCCATAGTCTTCTCACTGAACGGAATTCCACAGGAAAGGATCTTCTTGCTGACACAATGTATCGTGCTTTAGTCCCATATGACTGTGCTGATCAACAGATGCAAAGCATCAATGCGATCAGCCACCTTTTCGGCCGGATGAAAACTGCAGAAACGATACGACAGCCACCATCAAAGATCACAACCTCCAGAAGAATCAGAATGCACTTTCGATTCTGACACCAGTTTTTTATAGAAGACTGCACAATACTCAAGAGAGAAAAAATGATCATTGCAAGGACGCAGCAAGAGCTGATGAAGGAAAAGCTGGGCGTGTTCCACACAGGCATCGAGAGGATACTGCGATGTGTACGTGACAGCATCTTTTGGCCAGGCATGAACGCCAATATAGAAGAGCAGATTTGAGCATGTGTTGCTTGCCAAAAAGATGCACCAGCAACACACAAAGAAGCACTGAAGATCTACTAAGAGCCAAACTTTGCTTGGCAGCGTGTTGGATCTTACTTTGTGGACTACATAAAAGAATGCCCATTGGTGACAGTAGAATGCCATGGCAACTTCTGGGAAGAAAACCAGCTGGACTCGCTGACTTCTCCACATGAGATCCACAAATTGAGAGCTCTCTTTCAAGACATGGCGTTCCAAGCCTTCCGGTCAGAGATAACGGCCAACAATACTCCAATGAGGGATTCAGCAACTTTGAAGTGCAGTGGGACTTCGAGCATTTCTCGTGAAGCCCAACCTATCCGAGATAGAATGGCGTGGCGAAATCCACCGCTCGATGATTGAAAATCCTCTTGAAGAAGACATGAAAGCAACAGCCATCTGTAGATGGTGTTCCTCGGCTTTACCAAAACGTCATTCCAGCATTTGAAAGCATGTCATGTCAGTATCTGCTACGCAGGAACACCACGAACAGACAGACAGACACACAGACACACAGACAGACACACAGACACAGACGGACAGACACACACGGACAGACACACAGACAGACAGACACAGACACAGACAGACAGACAGAGAGATACACAAACAGACAGACAGACACACAGACAGACAGACAGACAGACACAGACAGACAGACAGACAGACAGACAGACAGACAGACAGACAGACAGACAGACAGACAGACAGACACACAGACACACAGACACACAGACAGACAGACAGACAGACAGACAGACAGACAGACAGACAGACAGACAGACAGACAGACAGACACACAGACAGACACACAGACAGACACACAGACAGACACACAGACAGACACACAGACACAGAAAGACAGACAGACAGACAGACAGTTGGCGCTGAAGTAAAACATTGACGTTAAGGATGAAGACTTCCCATTTGCTTTACGAAGCACCGGGGAATGGCTCAAATTAAAATCAAAAGAAAACGCTTACAATCCGGAGTGCCCGATCACTATTGTGCCATGCAAGGCAGCGGGTCTAAAATGAAAAATTAACATGAAGGATGAGGACTCACCCAGCGCTGAGCCTGAACACGATGATGGCGCCCAGGGGTGCGGATCTAAAGTAACAACCAACATGAATTTGGCTCACCCACTGCAGCACTCCGATGACCACGTTGACCCGCCGGGGAAGTAGTCCAATGTGAAAATGTGAAAAATGAGGACTCACCCATGGTAGCCCCTGAACACAACGATGACACGCCGCAGAGTACCTGAAAACTCAGATTTACCGTAATGGATGAAAACTTAGACGGTACAATGCCTCAGCAGCATAACGCCTCGCAATCAAATGAGTCAAAAGTAACAGGAACAACGAAGGCTGTCATGCGCGTAAACCCCAGTATAGTCGTCGGACGGAGAGCAGGCTAAAGGTCAATGCTGGATGCGCGAAGATTACTTTTTGGAGCGAAAAAATGCTACGGTGCTGAGCTGGAATGGATGTCGAAAGTCAAACCTAATCTGATTCAGGAAGCCTCCGCTTCCTGCCAGTGCCCTCCACGGACAGCCTTGTGTGGTTCAGTAAACAGTCTGAGGGCGCCTTGGGTTTTGAAGTAGAGCACTGTTTGCATGCTGCAGCATTTCTGAGGCCCTCTTACAGCGGGTAATGAGTTATTGCTTTCACCCCCCACTTCGACGACCAGAGGCTGCATATGGAGAGGGCTTTATGCAGAGCTCGAATGATGAAATCCGAGATGTTGCCACCACAACTCGTCCGGGTAGTCGAGCTCTTGCCGATTATCAAGCCCGCCATGATCACGACGAGAACTTTGAGAACGTGCTGCAGAAATGCCAGCAGATTGGTGTGCATCTCAAATGAGAGAAAACACAAGTTCGCTCATCAAGCATGACATATCTAGGTCACATCCTATCAAGAGGGCGCCTACAGAAGCCCCTACTGATGTCCATCATGTGCAGCATTACTGTGGAGTGGTCACTACCTGGCACATTTTCTTCTGAAAATCTCCAGAGTCAGGGAACCACATGGGAACCTGACCTTCAAAGATGTTTCATGGACATGGATGGATAAGGTGCCCAAAGCATTTACACAGACAAACGACTTGGTGGTGAAGGCATCAGTAGCGCCGTACTATGGCCCGTAAAAACCACTAGTGGTTGAATGTAATGCGAGTGAAATGGACTTGGAGCTTCACCTCTTCAAGACGGAAAACCAACATTCTTTGCAAGCAGAGCACTCACACCCAGCGAGGTGCGGTAAGTGCAAATGAAAAAGAAACGCTTGCCACACTCTTCTTTCTGGACGGAATTCCACAGGAAAGGAACTTCTTGCTGACATAATTTATCGTGCTTTAGTCCCATATGACTGTGCTGATCAACAGGTTGAAGACATCAATGTGATCTGCCACCTTCTTGTCCGGAAGAAAACTGCAGAAACGATTCGACACCCACCATCAAAGATCCCAACATCAAGAAGATGACAACCCTTATCCTCAGACGGTGGCCAGAAGAAAATTGCAATGTCCCAGCAGAATTCAGAACGCACTTTCAATTCTGACACCAGCTTGCTATGGAAGACGGCGCTATACTCAATGGAGCAAAAATAGGCATAGCAAGGAGGCTCCAAACAGCTGATGAAGGAAAAACTCCACGTGTCCCACATGGGCATCGAGGGGACTCTGCGACGTGCACTTGGCAGCATCGTTTGGCCAGGCATGAACGCCAAGATAGAAGAGCAAATTTCAGCATGTGATGCTTGCCACAAAAGTGCACCAGCACCGAAGAAAGAAGCATTGAACGTCCACCCCGAGCCAAACTTTCAATGGGAGCGTGTTGGATCTCACATTGTGTTGTACAGAGGAGAATGCCCGTTGGTGACAGTAGAATATCATGGTAACTTCCGGGAATACGATCAGCTTGACTCGCTGACTTCTGCACATGAGATGCACAAATTGAGAGCTCTCTTTTCTCCTGAAAATTTCCCAAGTCAGGAGACTACTTGGGAACCTGACCTTTAAAGATGTTTGACGGACATGGATAGATAAGGAGCCCAAAGCCTTTCAACAGACAAAGGACATGGTGATGAAGGCATCAGTAGTGCCGTACTATGGCCCGTAAAAACCACTAGTGGTTCGGTGCAATGCCAGTGAAAATGGACTTGGAGCTTCACCTCTTCAAGACGGAAAACCAACATTCTTTGCAAGCAGAGCACTCACACCCAGCGAGGTGCGGTAAGTGCAAATGAAAAAGAAACGCTCGCCATAGTCTTCTCACTGAACGGAATTCCACAGGAAAGGAACTTCTTGCTGACACAATGTATCGTGCTTTAGTCTCATATGACTGTGCTGATCAACAGATGCAAAGCATCAATGCGATCAGCCACCTTTTCGGCCGGATGAAAACTGCAGAAACGATACGACAGCCACCATCAAAGATCACAACCTCCAGAAGAATCAGAATGCACTTTCGATTCTGACACCAGTTTTTTATAGAAGACGGCACAATACTCAAGAGAGAAAAAATGATCATTGCAAGGACGCAGCAAGAGCTGATGAAGGAAAAGCTGGGCGTGTTCCACACAGGCATCGAGAGGATACTGCGATGTGTACCTGACAGCATCTTTTAGCCAGGCATGACCGCCAAGATAGAAGAGCAGATTTGAGCATGTGTTGCTTGCCAAAAAGATGCACCAGCAACACACAAAGAAGCACTGAAGATCTACTAAGAGCCAAACTTTGCTTGGCAGCGTGTTGGATCTTACTTTGTGGACTACATAGGAGAATGCCCATTGGTGACAGTAGAATACCATGGTAACTTCTGGGAAGAAAACCAGCTGGACTCGCTGACTTCTCCACATGAGATCCACAAATTGAGAGCTCTCTTTCAAGACATGGCGTTCCAAGCCTTCCGGTCAGAGATAACGGCCAAAAATACTCCAATGAGGGATTCAGCAACTTTGAAGTGCAGTGGGACTTCGAGCATTTCTCGTGAAGCCCAACCTATCCGAGATAGAATGGCGTGGCGAAATCCACCGCTCGATGATTGAAAATCCTCTTGAAGAAGACATGAAAGCAACAGCCATCTGTAGATGGTGTTCCTCGGCTTTACCAAAACGTCATTCCAGCATTTGAAAGCATGTCATGTCAGTATCTGCTACGCAGGAACACCACGAACAGACAGACAGACACACAGACACACAGACAGACACACAGACACAGACGGACAGACACACACAGACAGACACACAGACAGACAGACAGACACAGACAGACAGACAGACAGACAGAGATACACAAACAGACAGACAGACACACAGACAGACAGACAGACAGACACAGACAGACAGACACACAGACACACAGACAGACAGACAGACAGACACAGACAGACACACAGACACACAGACAGACAGACACACAGACAGACACACAGACAGACAGACAGACAGACACACAGACAGACAGACAGACAGTTGGCGCTGAAGTAAAACATTGACGTTAAGGATGAAGACTTCCCATTTGGTTTACGAAGCACCGGGGAATGGCTCAAATTAAAATCAAAAGAAAACGCTTACAATCCGGAGTGCCCCATCACTATTGTGCCATGCAAGGCAGCGGGTCGAAAATGAAATATTAACATGAAGGATGAGGACTCACCCAGCGCTGAGCCTGAACACGATGATGGCGCCCAGGGGTGCGGATCTAAAGTAACAACCAACATGAATTTGGCTCACCCACTGCAGCACTCCGATGACCACGTTGACCCGCCGGGGAAGTAGTCCAATGTGAAAAAGTGAAAAATGAGGACTCACCCATGGTAGCCCCTGAACACCACGATGACACGCCGCAGAGTACCTGAAAGCTCAGAATTACCGTAATGGATGAAAACTTAGACGGTACAATGCCTCAGCAGCATAACTCCTCGCAATCAAATGAGTCAAAAGTAACAGGAACAACGAAGGCTGTCATGCGGGTAAACCCCAGTATAGTCGTCGGACGGAGAGCAGGCTAAAGGTCAATGCTGGATGCGCGAAGATTACTTTTTGGAGCGAAAAAATGCTACGGTGCTGAGCTGGAATGGATGTCGAAAGTCAAACCTAATCTGATTCAGGAAGCCTCCGCTTCCTGCCAGTGCCCTCCACGGACAGCCTTGTGTGGTTCAGTAAACAGTCTGAGGGCGCCTTGGGTTTTGAAGTAGAGCACTGTTTGCATGCTGCAGTATTTCTGAGGCCCTCTTACAGCGGGTAATGAGTTATTGCTTTCACCCCCCACTTCGACGACCAGAGGCTGCATATGGAGAGGGCTTTATGCAGAGCTCGAATGATGAAATCCGAGATGTTGCCACCACAACTCGTCCGGGTAGTCGAGCTCTTGCCGATTATCAAGCCTGCCATGATCACGACGAGAACTTTGAGAACGTGCTGCAGAAATGCCAGCAGATTGGTGTGCATCTCAAATGAGAGAAAACACAAGTTCGCTCATCAAGCATGACATATCTAGGTCACATCCTATCAAGAGGGCACCTACAGAAGCCCCTACTGATGTCCATCATGTGCAGCATTACTGTGGAGTGGTCACTACCTGGCACATTTTCTTCTGAAAATCTCCAGAGTCAGGGAACCACATGGGAACCTGACCTTCAAAGATGTTTCATGGACATGGATGGATAAGGTGTCCTAAGCCTTTCTTCAGACAAAGACACTTGGTGGTGAAGGCATCAGTAGTGCCGTACTATGGCCGGTAGAAACCAGTACTGGTTCAGTGTATTGCCAGTCAAAATGGACTTGGGGCACCACCTCTTCAAGACAGAGAGCACTCACACCCAGCGAGGTGCGGCAAGTGCAAATAGAAAAATAAATTCTCGTGGCACTCTTCTTGCTGGACGGAATTCCACAGGAAAGAAACTTCTTCATGACACAACATATCGTGCTTAAGTCCCATATGACTGTGGTGATCAACAGGTCAAAGACGTCAGTGCCAGCAGCCACCTTCCTGTCCAGAATGAAACTGCAGAAGCGATACGACAGCCGGCATCAACAATCACAGCCTCCAGAAGATGACAATGCTTATCCTCAGTGGATGGCCACAAGAAAATTGCAATGTCGCAGGAGAAATCAGAATGCACTTTCAATTCTGACACCAGCATGTTACGGAAGACGGCGCAATACTCAATGGAGAAAAAATGGTCGTTGCAAGGACACCTCAACATCTGATGAAGGAAAGACTGCACGTGTCCCACATGGCCATCGAGGGGACTCTGCGACGTGCACTTGACAGCATCTTTTGGCCAGGCATAAATACCAAGATAGAAGAGCAAATTTCAGCATGTGATGCTTGCCACAAAAGTGCACCAGCACCGAAGAAAGAAGCACTGAAGGTCCACACCGAGGCAAACATTCCATGGGAGCGTGCTGGATCTCACATTGTGTTGTACAGAGGAGAATGCCCGTTGGTGACAGTAGAATATCATGGTAACTCCCGGGAAGACGATCAGCTTGACTCGCTGACTTCTGCACATGAGATGCACAAATTGAGAGCTCTCTTTTCTCCTGAAAATTTCCCAAGTCAGGCGACCACTTGGGAACCTGACCTTCAAAGATGTTTCATGGACATGGATGGATAAGGTGCCCAAAGCATTTACACAGACAAACGACTTGGTGATGAAGGCATCAGTAGCACCGTACTATGGCCCGTAAAAACCACTAGTGGTTGAATGTAATGCGAGTGAAATGGACTTGGAGCTTCACCTCTTCAAGACGGAACACCAACATTCTTTGCAAGCAGAGCACTCACACCCAGCGAGGTGCGGTAAGTGCAAATGAAAAAGAAACGCTTGCCACACTCTTCTTTCTGGACGGAATTCCACAGGAAAGGAACTTCTTGCTGACATAATTTATCGTGCTTTAGTCCCATATGACTGTGCTGATCAACAGGTTGAAGACATCAATGTGATCTGCCACCTTCTTGTCCGGAAGAAAACTGCAGAAACGATTCGACACCCACCATCAAAGATCACAACATCAAGAAGATGACAACCCTTATCCTCAGACGGTGGCCACAAGAAAATTGCAATGTCCCAGCAGAATTCAGAACGCACTTTCAATTCTGACACCAGCTTGCTATGGAAGACGGCGCTATACTCAACGGAGCAAAAATAGGCATAGCAAGGAGGCTCCAAACAGCTGATGAAGGAAAAACTCCACGTCTCCCACATGGGCATCGAGGGGACTCTGCGACGTGCACTTGACAGCATCGTTTGGCCAGGCATGAACGCCAAGATAGAAGAGCAAATTTCAGCATGTGATGCTTGCCACAAAAGTGCACCAGCACCGAAGAAAGAAGCATTGAACGTCCACCCCGAGCCAAACTTTCAATGGGAGCGTTTTGGATCTCACATTGTGTTGTACAGAGGAGAATGCCCGTTGGTGACAGTAGAATATCATGGTAACTTCCGGGAATACCATCAGCTTGACTCGCTGACTTCTGCACATGAGATGCACAAATTGAGAGCTCTCTTTTCTCCTGAAAATTTCCCAAGTCAGGAGACTACTTGGGAACCTGACCTTTAAAGATGTTTGACGGACATGGATAGATAAGGAGCCCAAAGCCTTTCAACAGACAAAGGACATGATGATGAAGGCATCAGTAGTGCCGTACTATGGCCCGTAAAAACCACTAGTGGTTCGGTGCAATGCCAGTGAAAATGGACTTGGAGCTTCACCTCTTCAAGACGGAAAACCAACATTCTTTGCAAGCAGAGCACTCACACCCAGCGAGGTGCGGTAAGTGCAAATGAAAAAGAAACGCTCGCCATAGTCTTCTCACTGAACGGAATTCCACAGGAAAGGAACTTCTTGCTGACACAATGTATCGTGCTTTAGTCCCTTATGACTGTGCTGATCAACAGATGGAAAGCATCAATGCGATCAGCCACCTTTTCGGCCGGATGAAAACTGCAGAAACGATACGACAGCCACCATCAAAGATCACAACCTCCAGAAGAATCAGAATGCACTTTCGATTCTGACACCAGTTTTTTATAGAAGACGGCACAATACTCAAGAGAGAAAAAATGATCATTGCAAGGACGCAGCAAGAGCTGATGAAGGAAAAGCTGGGCGTGTT
Source organism: Amblyomma mixtum (assembly GCF_055824585.1). Lineage (NCBI taxonomy): Eukaryota > Metazoa > Arthropoda > Arachnida > Ixodida > Ixodidae > Amblyomma > Amblyomma mixtum. Next base: position 20,582,730 of record NC_143019.1, read on the forward strand.
CCACACAGGCATCGAGAGGATACTGCGATGTGTACGTGACAGCATCCTTTGGCCAGGCATGAACGCCAAGATAGAAGAGCAGATTTGAGCATGTGTTGCTTGCCAAAAAGATGCACCAGCAACACACAAAGAAGCACTGAAGATCTACTAAGAGCCAAACTTTGCTTGGCAGCGTGTTGGATCTTACTTTGTGGACTACATAGGAGAATGCCCATTGGTGACAGTAGAATACCATGGTAACTTCTGGGAAGACAACCAGCTGGACTCGCTGACTTCTCCACATGAGATCCACAAATTGAGAGCTCTCTTTCAAGACATGGCGTTCCAAGCCTTCCGGTCAGAGATAACGGCCAACAATACTCCAATGAGGGATTCAGCAACTTTGAAGTGCAGTGGGACTTCGAGCATTTCTCGTGAAGCCCAACCTATCCGAGATAGAATGGCGTGGCGAAATCCACAGCTCGATGATTGAAAATCCTCTTGAAGAAGACATGAAAGCAACAGCCATCTGTAGATGGTGTTCCTCGGCTTTACCGAAACGTCATTCCAGCATTTGAAAGCATGTCATGTCAGTATCTGCTACGCAGGAACACCACGAACAGACAGACAGACACACAGACACACAGACAGACACACAGACAGACACACAGACACAGACGGACAGACACACACAGACAGACACACAGACAGACAGACACACAGACACAGACAGACAGACAGAGAGATACACAAACAGACAGACAGACACACAGACAGACAGACAGACAGACACAGACAGACAGACAGACACACAGACAGACAGACACACAGACACACAGACAGACAGACAGACACACAGACAGACAGACAGACAGACAGACAGACAGACAGACAGACAGACAGACAGACAGACAGTTGGCGCTGAAGTAAAACATTGACGTTAAGGATGAAGACTTCCCATTTGGTTTACGAAGCACCGGGGAATGGCTCAAATTAAAATCAAAAGAAAACGCTTACAATCAGGAGTGCCCCATCACTATTGTGCCATGCAAGGCAGCGGGTCGAAAATGAAATATTAACATGAAGGATGAGGACTCACCCAGCGCTGAGCCTGAACACGATGATGGCGCCCAGGGGTGCGGATCTAAAGTAACAACCAACATGAATTTGGCTCACCCACTGCAGCACTCCGATGACCACGTTGACCCGCCGGGGAAGTAGTCCAATGTGAAAAAGTGAAAAATGAGGACTCACCCATGGTAGCCCCTGAACACCACGATGACACGCCGCAGAGTACCTGAAAGCTCAGAATTACCGTAATGGATGAAAACTTAGACGGTACAATGCCTCAGCAGCATAACTCCTCGCAATCAAATGAGTCAAAAGTAACAGGAACAACAAAGGCTGTCATGCGGGTAAACCCCAGTATAGTCGTCGGACGGAGAGCAGGCTAAAGGTCAATGCTGGATGCGCGAAGATTACTTTTTGGAGCGAAAAAATGCTACGGTGCTGAGCTGGAATGGATGTCGAAAGTCAAACCTAATCTGATTCAGGAAGCCTCCGCTTCCTGCCAGTGCCCTCCACGGACAGCCTTGTGTGGTTCAGTAAACAGTCTGAGGGCGCCTTGGGTTTTGAAGTAGAGCACTGTTTGCATGCTGCAGTATTTCTGAGGCCCTCTTACAGCGGGTAATGTGTTATTGCTTTCACCCCCCACTTCGACGACCAGAGGCTGCATATGGAGAGGGCTTTATGCAGAGCTCGAATGATGAAATCCGAGATGTTGCCACCACAACTCGTCCGGGTAGTCGAGCTCTTGCCGATTATCAAGCCCGGCATGATCACGACGAGAACTTTGAGAACGTGCAGCAGAAATGCCAGCAGATTGGTGTGCATCTCAAATGAGAGAAAACACAAGTTCGCTCATCAAGCATGACATATCTAGGTCACATCCTATCAAGAGGGCGCCTACAGAAGCCCCTACTGATGTCCATCATGTGCAGCATTACTGTGGATTGGTCACTACCTGGCACATTTTCTTCTGAAAATCTCCAGAGTCAGGGAACCACATGGGAACCTGACCTTCAAAGATGTTTCATGGACATGGATGGATAAGGTGTCCTAAATCTTTCTGCAGACAAAGACACTTGGTGGTGAAGGCATCAGTAGTGCCGTACTATGGCCGGTAGAAACCAGTACTGGTTCAGTGTATTGCCAGTCAAAATGGACTTGGGGCACCACCTCTTCAAGACAGAGAGCACTCACACCCAGCGAGGTGCGGTGAGTGCAAATAGAAAAATAAATTCTCGCGGCACTCTTCTTGCTGTACGGAATTCCACAGGAAAGAAACTTCTTGATGACACAACATATCGTGCTTAAGTCCCATATGACTGTGGTGATCAACAGGTCAAAGACGTCAGTGCCAGCAGCCACCTTCCTGTCCAGAATGAAACTGCAGAAGCGATACGACAGCCGCCATCAATGATCACAACCTCCAGAAGATGACAATGCTTATCCTCAGTGGATGGCCACAAAAAAAGTGCAATGTCGCAGGAGAAATCAGAATGCACTTTCAATTCTGACACCAGCATGTTACGGAAGACGGCGCAATACTCAATGGAGAAAAAATGGTCATTGCAAGGACACCTAAACATCTGATGAAGGAAAGACTGCACGTGTCCCACATGGGCAGCGAGGGGACTCTGCGACGTGCACTTGACAGCATCTTTTGGCCAGGCATAAATACCAAGATAGAAGAGCAAATTTCAGCATGTGATGCTTGCCACAAAAGTGCACCAGCACCGAAGAAAGAAGCACTGAAGGTCCACACCGAGGCAAACATTTCATGGGAGCATGCTGGATTTCACTATGTGGAGTACAGAGGAGAATGCCCGTTGGTGACAGTAGAATATCATGGTAACTCCCGGGAAGACGATCAGCTTGACTCGCTGACTTCTGCACATGAGATGCACAAATTGAGAGCTCTCTTTTCTCCTGAAAATTTCCCAAGTCAGGCGACCACTTGGGAACCTGACCTTCAAAGGTGTTTCATGGACATGGATGGATAAGGTGCCCAAAGCATTTACACAGACAAACGACTTGGTGATGAAGGCATCAGTAGCACCGTACTATGGCCCGTAAAAACCACTAGTGGTTGACTGTAATGCGAGTGAAATGGACTTGGAGCTTCACCTCTTCAAGACGGAACACCAACATTCTTTGCAAGCAGAGCACTCACACCCAGCGAGGTGCGGTAAGTGCAAATGAAAAAGAAACGCTTGCCACACTCTTCTTTCTGGACGGAATTCCACAGGAAAGGAACTTCTTGCTGACATAATTTATCGTGCTTTAGTCCCATATGACTGTGCTGATCAACAGGTTGAAGACATCAATGTGATCTGCCACCTTCTTGTCCGGAAGAAAACTGCAGAAACGATTCGACACCCACCATCAAAGATCACAACATCAAGAAGATGACAACCCTTATCCTCAGACGGTGGCCACAAGAAAATTGCAATGTCCCAGCAGAATTCAGAACGCACTTTCAATTCTGACACCAGCTTGCTATGGAAGACGGCGCTATACTCAACGGAGCAAAAATAGGCATAGCAAGGAGGCTCCAAACAGCTGATGAAGGAAAAACTCCACGTGTCCCTCATGGGCATCGAGGGGACTCTGCGACGTGCACTTGACAGCATCGTTTGGCCAGGCATGAACGCCAAGATAGAAGAGCAAATTTCAGCATGTGATGCTTGCCACAAAAGTGCACCAGCACCGAAGAAAGAAGCATTGAACGTCCACCCCGAGCCAAACTTTCAATGGGAGCGTTTTGGATCTCACATTGTGTTGTACAGACGAGAATGCCCGTTGGTGACAGTAGAATATCATGGTAACTTCCGGGAATACGATCAGCTTGACTCGCTGACTTCTGCACATGAGATGCACAAATTGAGAGCTCTCTTTTCTCCTGAAAATTTCCCAAGTCAGGAGACTACTTGGGAACCTGACCTTTAAAGATGTTTGACGGACATGGATAGATAAGGAGCCCAAAGCCTTTCAACAGACAAAGGACATGATGATGAAGGCATCAGTAGTGCCGTACTATGGCCCGTAAAAACCACTAGTGGTTCGGTGCAATGCCAGTGAAAATGGACTTGGAGCTTCACCTCTTCAAGACGGAAAACCAACATTCTTTGCAAGCAGAGCACTCACACCCAGCGAGGTGCGGTAAGTGCAAATGAAAAAGAAACGCTCGCCATAGTCTTCTCACTGAACGGAATTCCACAGGAAAGGAACTTCTTGCTGACACAATGTATCGTGCTTTAGTCCCTTATGACTGTGCTGATCAACAGATGGAAAGCATCAATGCGATCAGCCACCTTTTCGGCCGGATGAAAACTGCAGAAACGATACGACAGCCACCATCAAAGATCACAACCTCCAGAAGAATCAGAATGCACTTTCGATTCTGACACCAGTTTTTTATAGAAGACGGCACAATACTCAAGAGAGAAAAAATGATCATTGCAAGGACGCAGCAAGAGCTGATGAAGGAAAAGCTGGGCGTGTTCCACACAGGCATCGAGAGGATACTGCGATGTGTACGTGACAGCATCCTTTGGCCAGGCATGAACGCCAAGATAGAAGAGCAGATTTGAGCATGTGTTGCTTGCCAAAAAGATGCACCAGCAACACACAAAGAAGCACTGAAGATCTACTAAGAGCCAAACTTTGCTTGGCAGCGTGTTGGATCTTACTTTGTGGACTACATAGGAGAATGCCCATTGGTGACAGTAGAATACCATGGTAACTTCTGGGAAGACAACCAGCTGGACTCGCTGACTTCTCCACATGAGATCCACAAATTGAGAGCTCTCTTTCAAGACATGGCGTTCCAAGCCTTCCGGTCAGAGATAACGGCCAACAATACTCCAATGAGGGATTCAGCAACTTTGAAGTGCAGTGGGACTTCGAGCATTTCTCGTGAAGCCCAACCTATCCGAGATAGAATGGCGTGGCGAAATCCACAACTCGATGATTGAAAATCCTCTTGAAGAAGACATGAAAGCAACAGCCATCTGTAGATGGTGTTCCTCGGCTTTACCGAAACGTCATTCCAGCATTTGAAAGCATGTCATGTCAGTATCTGCTACGCAGGAACACCACGAACAGACAGACAGACACACAGACACACAGACAGACACACAGACAGACACACAGACACAGACGGACAGACACACACAGACAGACACACAGACAGACAGACACACAGACACAGACAGACAGACAGAGAGATACACAAACAGACAGACAGACACACAGACAGACAGACAGACAGACACAGACAGACAGACAGACAGACAGACACACAGACAGACAGACACACAGACACACAGACAGACAGACAGACACACAGACAGACAGACAGACAGACAGACAGACAGACAGACAGACAGACAGACAGACAGACAGACAGTTGGCGCTGAAGTAAAACATTGACGTTAAGGATGAAGACTTCCCATTTGGTTTACGAAGCACCGGGGAATGGCTCAAATTAAAATCAAAAGAAAACGCTTACAATCAGGAGTGCCCCATCACTATTGTGCCATGCAAGGCAGCGGGTCGAAAATGAAATATTAACATGAAGGATGAGGACTCACCCAGCGCTGAGCCTGAACACGATGATGGCGCCCAGGGGTGCGGATCTAAAGTAACAACCAACATGAATTTGGCTCACCCACTGCAGCACTCCGATGACCACGTTGACCCGCCGGGGAAGTAGTCCAATGTGAAAAAGTGAAAAATGAGGACTCACCCATGGTAGCCCCTGAACACCACGATGACACGCCGCAGAGTACCTGAAAGCTCAGAATTACCGTAATGGATGAAAACTTAGACGGTACAATGCCTCAGCAGCATAACTCCTCGCAATCAAATGAGTCAAAAGTAACAGGAACAACAAAGGCTGTCATGCGGGTAAACCCCAGTATAGTCGTCGGACGGAGAGCAGGCTAAAGGTCAATGCTGGATGCGCGAAGATTACTTTTTGGAGCGAAAAAATGCTACGGTGCTGAGCTGGAATGGATGTCGAAAGTCAAACCTAATCTGATTCAGGAAGCCTCCGCTTCCTGCCAGTGCCCTCCACGGACAGCCTTGTGTGGTTCAGTAAACAGTCTGAGGGCGCCTTGGGTTTTGAAGTAGAGCACTGTTTGCATGCTGCAGTATTTCTGAGGCCCTCTTACAGCGGGTAATGTGTTATTGCTTTCACCCCCCACTTCGACGACCAGAGGCTGCATATGGAGAGGGCTTTATGCAGAGCTCGAATGATGAAATCCGAGATGTTGCCACCACAACTCGTCCGGGTAGTCGAGCTCTTGCCGATTATCAAGCCCGGCATGATCACGACGAGAACTTTGAGAACGTGCAGCAGAAATGCCAGCAGATTGGTGTGCATCTCAAATGAGAGAAAACACAAGTTCGCTCATCAAGCATGACATATCTAGGTCACATCCTATCAAGAGGGCGCCTACAGAAGCCCCTACTGATGTCCATCATGTGCAGCATTACTGTGGATTGGTCACTACCTGGCACATTTTCTTCTGAAAATCTCCAGAGTCAGGGAACCACATGGGAACCTGACCTTCAAAGATGTTTCATGGACATGGATGGATAAGGTGTCCTAAATCTTTCTGCAGACAAAGACACTTGGTGGTGAAGGCATCAGTAGTGCCGTACTATGGCCGGTAGAAACCAGTACTGGTTCAGTGTATTGCCAGTCAAAATGGACTTGGGGCACCACCTCTTCAAGACAGAGAGCACTCACACCCAGCGAGGTGCGGTGAGTGCAAATAGAAAAATAAATTCTCGCGGCACTCTTCTTGCTGTACGGAATTCCACAGGAAAGAAACTTCTTGATGACACAACATATCGTGCTTAAGTCCAATATGACTGTGGTGATCAACAGGTCAAAGACGTCAGTGCCAGCAGCCACCTTCCTGTCCAGAATGAAACTGCAGAAGCGATACGACAGCCGCCATCAATGATCACAACCTCCAGAAGATGACAATGCTTATCCTCAGTGGATGGCCACAAAAAAAGTGCAATGTCGCAGGAGAAATCAGAATGCACTTTCAATTCTGACACCAGCATGTTACGGAAGACGGCGCAATACTCAATGGAGAAAAAATGGTCATTGCAAGGACACCTAAACATCTGATGAAGGAAAGACTGCACGTGTCCCACATGGGCAGCGAGGGGACTCTGCGACGTGCACTTGACAGCATCTTTTGGCCAGGCATAAATACCAAGATAGAAGAGCAAATTTCAGCATGTGATGCTTGCCACAAAAGTGCACCAGCACCGAAGAAAGAAGCACTGAAGGTCCACACCGAGGCAAACATTTCATGGGAGCATGCTGGATTTCACTATGTGGAGTACAGAGGAGAATGCCCGTTGGTGACAGTAGAATATCATGGTAACTCCCGGGAAGACGATCAGCTTGACTCGCTGACTTCTGCACATGAGATGCACAAATTGAGAGCTCTCTTTTCTCCTGAAAATTTCCCAAGTCAGGCGACCACTTGGGAACCTGACCTTCAAAGGTGTTTCATGGACATGGATGGATAAGGTGCCCAAAGCATTTACACAGACAAACGACTTGGTGATGAAGGCATCAGTAGCACCGTACTATGGCCCGTAAAAACCACTAGTGGTTGACTGTAATGCGAGTGAAATGGACTTGGAGCTTCACCTCTTCAAGACGGAACACCAACATTCTTTGCAAGCAGAGCACTCACACCCAGCGAGGTGCGGTAAGTGCAAATGAAAAAGAAACGCTTGCCACACTCTTCTTTCTGGACGGAATTCCACAGGAAAGGAACTTCTTGCTGACATAATTTATCGTGCTTTAGTCCCATATGACTGTGCTGATCAACAGGTTGAAGACATCAATGTGATCTGCCACCTTCTTGTCCGGAAGAAAACTGCAGAAACGATTCGACACCCACCATCAAAGATCACAACATCAAGAAGATGACAACCCTTATCCTCAGACGGTGGCCACAAGAAAATTGCAATGTCCCAGCAGAATTCAGAACGCACTTTCAATTCTGACACCAGCTTGCTATGGAAGACGGCGCTATACTCAACGGAGCAAAAATAGGCATAGCAAGGAGGCTCCAAACAGCTGATGAAGGAAAAACTCCACGTGTCCCTCATGGGCATCGAGGGGACTCTGCGACGTGCACTTGACAGCATCGTTTGGCCAGGCATGAACGCCAAGATAGAAGAGCAAATTTCAGCATGTGATGCTTGCCACAAAAGTGCACCAGCACCGAAGAAAGAAGCATTGAACGTCCACCCCGAGCCAAACTTTCAATGGGAGCGTTTTGGATCTCACATTGTGTTGTACAGACGAGAATGCCCGTTGGTGACAGTAGAATATCATGGTAACTTCCGGGAATACGATCAGCTTGACTCGCTGACTTCTGCACATGAGATGCACAAATTGAGAGCTCTCTTTTCTCCTGAAAATTTCCCAAGTCAGGAGACTACTTGGGAACCTGACCTTTAAAGATGTTTGACGGACATGGATAGATAAGGAGCCCAAAGCCTTTCAACAGACAAAGGACATGATGATGAAGGCATCAGTAGTGCCGTACTATGGCCCGTAAAAACCACTAGTGGTTCGGTGCAATGCCAGTGAAAATGGACTTGGAGCTTCACCTCTTCAAGACGGAAAACCAACATTCTTTGCAAGCAGAGCACTCACACCCAGCGAGGTGCGGTAAGTGCAAATGAAAAAGAAACGCTCGCCATAGTCTTCTCACTGAACGGAATTCCACAGGAAAGGAACTTCTTGCTGACACAATGTATCGTGCTTTAGTCCCATATGACTGTGCTGATCAACAGATGGAAAGCATCAATGCGATCAGCCACCTTTTCGGCCGGATGAAAACTGCAGAAACGATACGACAGCCACCATCAAAGATCACAACCTCCAGAAGAATCAGAATGCACTTTCGATTCTGACACCAGTTTTTTATAGAAGACGGCACAATACTCAAGAGAGAAAAAATGATCATTGCAAGGACGCAGCAAGAGCTGATGAAGGAAAAGCTGGGCGTGTTCCACACAGGCATCGAGAGGATACTGCGATGTGTACGTGACAGCATCTTTTGGCCAGGCATGAACGCCAAGATAGAAGAGCAGATTTGAGCATGTGTTGCTTGCCAAAAAGATGCACCAGCAACGCACAAAGAAGCACTGAACATCTACTAAGAGCCAAACTTTGCTTGGCAGCGTGTTGGATCTTACTTTGTGGACTACATAGGAGAATGCCCATTGGTGACAGTAGAATACCATGGTAACTTCTGGGAAGACAACCAGCTGGACTCGCTGACTTCTCCACATGAGATCCACAAATTGAGAGCTCTCTTTCAAGACATGGCGTTCCAAGCCTTCCGGTCAGAGATAACGGCCAACAATACTCCAATGAGGGATTCAGCAACTTTGAAGTGCAGTGGGACTTCGAGCATTTCTCGTGAAGCCCAACCTATCCGAGATAGAATGGCGTGGCGAAATCCACCGCTCGATGATTGAAAATCCTCTTGAAGAAGACATGAAAGCAACAGCCATCTGTAGATGGTGTTCCTCGGCTTTACCAAAACGTCATTCCAGCATTTGAAAGCATGTCATGTCAGTATCTGCTACGCAGGAACACCACGAACAGACAGACAGACACACAGACACACAGACAGACACACAGACACAGACAGACAGACACACACGGACAGACACACAGACAGACAGACACACAGACACAGACAGACAGACAGAGAGATACACAAACAGACAGACAGACACACAGACAGACAGACAGACAGACACAGACAGACAGACAGACAGACAGACAGACAGACAGACAGACACACAGACACACAGACACACAGACAGACAGACAGACAGACAAACAGACAGACAGACAGACAGACACACAGACAGACACACAGACAGACACACAGACAGACACACAGACAGACACACAGACACAGAAAGACAGACAGACACAGACAGACAGACAGTTGGCGCTGAAGTAAAACATTGACGTTAAGGATGAAGACTTCCCATTTGCTTTACGAAGCACCGGGGAATGGCTCAAATTAAAATCAAAAGAAAACGCTTACAATCCGGAGTGCCCGATCACTATTGTGCCATGCAAGGCAGCGGGTCTAAAATGAAAAATTAACATGAAGGATGAGGACTCACCCAGCGCTGAGCCTGAACACGATGATGGCGCCCAGGGGTGCGGATCTAAAGTAACAACCAACATGAATTTGGCTCACCCACTGCAGCACTCCGATGACCACGTTGACCCGCCGGGGAAGTAGTCCAATGTGAAAATGTGAAAAATGAGGACTCACCCATGGTAGCCCCTGAACACAACGATGACACGCCGCAGAGTACCTGAAAACTCAGATTTACCGTAATGGATGAAAACTTAGACGGTACAATGCCTCAGCAGCATAACGCCTCGCAATCAAATGAGTCAAAAGTAACAGGAACAACGAAGGCTGTCATGCGCGTAAACCCCAGTATAGTCGTCGGACGGAGAGCAGGCTAAAGGTCAATGCTGGATGCGCGAAGATTACTTTTTGGAGCGAAAAAATGCTACGGTGCTGAGCTGGAATGGATGCCGAAAGTCAAACCTAATCTGATTCAGGAAGCCTCCGCTTCCTGCCAGTGCCCTCCACGGACAGCCTTGTGTGGTTCAGTAAACAGTCTGAGGGCGCCTTGGGTTTTGAAGTAGAGCACTGTTTGCATGCTGCAGCATTTCTGAGGCCCTCTTACAGCGGGTAATGAGTTATTGCTTTCACCCCCCACTTCGACGACCAGAGGCTGCATATGGAGAGGGCTTTATGCAGAGCTCGAATGATGAAATTCGAGATGTTGCCACCACAACTCGTCCGGGTTGTCGAGCTCTTGCCGATTATCAAGCCCGCCATGATCACGACGAGAACTTTGAGAACGTGCTGCAGAAATGGCAGCAGATTGGTGTGCATCTCAAATGAGAGAAAACACAAGTTCGCTCATCAAGCATGACATATCTAGGTCACATCCTATCAACAGGGCGCCTACAGAAGCCCCTACTGATGTCCATCATGTGCAGCATTACTGTGGAGTGGTCACTACCTGCCACATTTTCTTCTGAAAATCTCCAGAGTCAGGGAACCACATGGGAACCTGACCTTCAAAGATGTTTCATGGACATGGATGGATAAGGTGTCCTAAGCCTTTCTGCAGACAAAGACACTTGGTGGTGAAGGCATCAGTAGTGCCGTACTATGGCCGGTAGAAACCAGTACTGGTTCAGTGTATTGCCAGTCAAAATGGACTTGGGGCACCACCTCTTCAAGACAGAGAGCACTCACACCCAGCGAGGTGCGGTAAATGCAAATAGAAAAATAAATTCTCGCGGCACTCTTCTTGCTGGACGGAATTCCACAGGAAAGAAACTTCTTGATGACACAACATATCGTGCTTAAGTCCCATATGACTGTGGTGATCAACAGGTCAAAGACGTCAGTGCCAGCAGCCACCTTCCTGTCCAGAATGAAACTGCAGAAGCGATACGACAGCCGCCATCAACAATCACAGCCTCCAGAAGTTGACAATGCTTATCCTCAGTGGATGGCCAGAAGAAAATTGCAATGTCGCAGGAGAAATCAGAATGCACTTTCAGTTCTGACACCAGCATGTTACGGAAGACGGCGCAATACTCAATGGAGAAAAAATGGTCATTGCAAGGACACCTCAACATCTGATGAAGGAAAGACTGCACGTGCCCCACATGGCCATCGAGGGGACTCTGCGACGTGCACTTGACAGCATCGTTTGGCCAGGCATGAACGCCAAGATAGAAGAGCAAATTTCAGCATGTGATGCTTGCCACAAAAGTGCACCAGCACCGAAGAAAGAAGCATTGAACGTCCACCCCGAGCCAAACTTTCCATGGGAGCGTGTTGGATCTCACATTGTGTTGTACAGAGGAGAATGCCCGTTGGTGACAGTAGAATATCATGGTAACTTCCGGGAATACGATCAGCTTGACTCGCTGACTTCTGCACATGAGATGCACAAATTGAGAGCTCTCTTTTCTCCTGAAAATTTCCCAAGTCAGGAGACTACTTGGGAACCTGACCTTTAAAGATGTTTGACGGACATGGATAGATAAGGAGCCCAAAGCCTTTCAACAGATAAAGGACATGGTGATGAAGGCATCAGTAGTGCCGTACTATGGCCCGTAAAAACCACTAGTGGTTCAGTGCAATGCCAGTGAAAATGGACTTGGAGCTTCACCTCTTCAAGACGGAAAACCAACATTCTTTGCAAGCAGAGCACTCACACCCAGCGAGGTGCGGTAAGTGCAAATGAAAAAGAAACGCTCGCCATAGTCTTCTCACTGAACGGAATTCCACAGGAAAGGAACTTCTTGCTGACACAATGTATCGTGCTTTACTCCCATATGACTGTGCTGATCAACAGATCGAAAGCATCAATGCGATCAGCCACCTTTTTGGCCGGATGAAAACTGCAGAAACGATACGACAGCCACCATCAAAGATCACAACCTCCAGAAGAATCAGAATGCACTTTCGATTCTGACACCAGTTTTTTATAGAAGACGGCACAATACTCAAGAGAGAAAAAATGATCATTGCAAGGACACAGCAAGAGCTGATGAAGGAAAAGCTGGGCGTGTTCCACACAGGCATCGAGAGGATACTACGATGTGTACGTGACAGCATCTTTTGGCCAGGCATGAACGCCAAGATAGAAGAGCAGATTTGAGCATGTGTTGCTTGCCAAAAAGATGCACCAGCAACACACAAAGAAGCACTGAAGGTCTACTAAGAGCCAAACTTTGCTTGGCAGCGTGTTGGATCTTACTTTGTGGACTACATAGGAGAATGCCCGTTGGTGACAGTAGAATACCATGGTAACTCCTGGGAAGACAACCAGCTGGACTCGCTGACTTCTCCACATGAGATCCACAAATTGAGAGCTCTCTTTCAAGACATGGCGTTCCAAGCCTTCCGGTCAGAGATGACGGCCAACAATACTCCAATGAGGGATTCAGCAACTTTGAAGTACAGTGGGACTTCGAGCATTTCTCGTGAAGCCGAACCTATCCGAGATAGAATGGCGTGGCGAAATCCACAGCTCGATGATTGAAAATCCTCTTGAAGAAGACATGAAAGTAACAGCCATCTGTAGATGGTGTTCCTCGGCTTTACCAAAACGTCATTCCAGCATTTGAAAGCATGTCATGTCAGTATCTGCTAAGCAGGAACACCACGAACAGACAGACAGACAGACACACAGACACACAGACACAGACAGACAGACACACACAGACAGACACACAGAGAGACAGACACACACACAGACAGACAGACACACAGACAGACAGACACACAGACACAGACAGACAGACAGACAGACAGACAGACAGACAGACAGACAGACAGAAAGACAGACAGACAGAGACAGACAGACAGACAAACAGACAGTAGGCGCTGAAGTAAAACATTGACGGTAAGGATGAAGACTTCCCATTTGGTTTACGAAGCACCGGGGAATGGCTCAAATTAAAATCAAAAGAAAACGCTTACAATCCGGAGTGCCCCATCACTATTGTGCCATGCAAGGCAGCGGGTCGAAAATGAAAAATTAACATGAAGGATGAGGACTCACCCAGCGCTGAGCCTGAACACGATGATGGCGCCCAGGGGTGCGGATCTAAAGTAACAACCAACATGAATTTGGCTCACCCACTGCAGCACTCCGATGACCACGTTGACCCGCCGGGGAAGTAGTGCAATGTGAAAAAGTGAAAAATGAGGACTCACCCATGGTAGCCCCTGAACACCACGATGACACGCCGCAGAGTACCTGAAAACTCAGAATTACCGTAATGGATGAAAACTTAGACGGTACAATGCCTCAGCAGCATAACTCCTCGCAATCAAATGAGTCATAAGTAACAGGAACAACGAAGGCTGTCATGCGCGTAAACCCCAGTATAGTCGTCGGCCGGAGAGCAGGCTAAAGGTCAATGCTGGATGCGCGAAGATTACTTTTTGGAGCGAAAAAATGCTACGGTGCTGAGCTGGAATGGATGTCGAAAGTCAAACCTAATCTGATTCAGGAAGCCTCCGCTTCCTGCCAGTGCCCTCCACGGACAGCCTTGTGTGGTTCAGTAAACAGTCTGAGGGCACCTTGGGTTTTGAAGTAGAGCACTGTTTGCATGCTGCAGCATTTCTGAGGCCCTCTTACAGCGGGTAATGAGTTATTGCTTTCACCCCCCACTTCGACGACCAGAGGCTGCATATGGAGAGGGCTTTATGCAGAGCTCGAATGATGAAATCCGAGATGTTGCCACCACAACTCGTCCGGGTAGTCGAGCTCTTGCCGATTATCAAGCCCGCCATGATCACGACGAGAACTTTGAGAACGTGCTGCAGAAATGCCAGCAGATTGGTGTGCATCTCAAATGAGGGAAAACACAGGTTCGCTCATCAAGCATGACATATCTAGGTCACATCCTATCAAGAGGGCGCCTACAGAAGCCCCTACTGATGTCCATCATGTGCAGCATTACTGTGGAGTGGTCACTACCTGGCACATTTTCTTCTGAAAATCTCCAGAGTCAGGGAACCACATGGGAACCTGACCTTCAAAGATGTTTCATGGTCATGGATGGATAAGGTGTCCTAAGCCTTTCTGCAGACAAAGACACTTGGTGGTGAAGGCATCAGTAGTGCCGTACTATGGCCGGTAGAAACCAGTACTGGTTCAGTGTATTGCCAGTCAAAATTGACTTGGGGCACCACCTCTTCAAGACAGAGAGCACTCACACCCAGCGAGGTGCGGTAAGTGCAAATAGAAAAATAAATTCTCGCGGCACTCTTCTTGCTGGACGGAATTCCACAGGAAAGAAACTTCTTGATGACACAACATATCGTGCTTAAGTCCCATATGACTGTGGTGATCAACAGGTCAAAGACGTCAGTGCCAGCAGCCACCTTCCTGACCAGAATGGAACTGCAGAAGCGATACGACAGCCGCCATCAACGATCACAGCCTCCAGAAGATGACAATGCTTATCCTCAGTGGATGGCCACAAGAAAATTGCAATGTTGCACGAGAAATCAGAATGCACTTTCAATTCTGACACCAGCATGTTACGGAAGACGGCGCAATACTCAATGGAGAAAAAATGGTCATTGCAAGGACACCTCAACATCTGATGAAGGAAAGACTGCACGTGTCCCACGTGGCCATCGAGGGGACTCTGCGACGTGCACTTGACAGCATCTTTTGGCCAGGCATAAATGCCAAGATAGAAGAGCAAATTTCAGCATGTGATGCTTGCCACAAAAGTGCACCAGCACCGAAGAAAGAAGCACTGAAGGTCCACACCGAGGCAAACATTCCATGGGACCGTGCTGGATCTCACATTGTGTTGTACAGAGGAGAATGCCCGTTGGTGACAGCAGAATATCATGGTAACTCCCGGGAAGACGATCAGCTTGACTCGCTGACTTCTGCACATGAGATGCACAAATTGAGAGCTCTCTTTTCTCCTGAAAATTTCCCAAGTCAGGCGACCACTTGGGAACCTGACCTTCAAAGATGTTTCATGGACATGGATGGATAAGGTGCCCAAAGCATTTACACAGACAAACGACTTGGTGATGAAGGCATCAGTAGCACCGTACTATGGCCCGTAAAAACCACTAGTGGTTGAATGTAATGCGAGTGAAATGGACTTGGAGCTTCACCTCTTCAAGACGGAAAACCAACATTCTTTGCAAGCAGAGCACTCACACCCAGCGAGGTGCGGTAAGTGCAAATGAAAAAGAAACGCTTGCCACACTCTTCTTTCTGGACGGAATTCCACAGGAAAGGAACTTCTTGCTGACACAATGTATCGTGCTTTACTTCAATATGACTGTGCTGATCAACAGATAGAAAGCATCAATGCGATCAGCCACCTTTTTGGCCGGATGAAAACTGCAGAAACGATACGACAGCCACCATCAAAGATCACAACCTCCAGAAGAATCAGAATGCACTTTCGATTCTGACACCAGTTTTTTATAGAAGACGGCACAATACTCAGGAGAGAAAAAATGATCATTGCAAGGACACAGCAAGAGCTGATGAAGGAAAAGCTGGGCGTGTTCCACACAGGCATCGAGAGGATACTGCGATGTGTACGTGACAGCATCTTTTGGCCAGGCATGAACGCCAAGATAGAAGAGCAGATTTGAGCATGTGTTGCTTGCCAAAAAGATGCACCAGCAACACACAAAGAAGCCCTGAAGGTCTACTAAGAGCCAAACTTTGCTTGGCAGCGTGTTGGATCTTACTTTGTGGACTACATAGGAGAATGCCCGTTGGTGACAGTAGAATACCATGGTAACTTCTGGGAAGACAACCAGCTGGACTCGCTGACTTCTCCACATGAGATCCACAAATTGAGAGCTCTCTTTCAAGACATGGCGTTCCAAGCCTTCCGGTAAGAGATAACGGCCAACAATACTCCAATGTGGGATTCAGCAACTTTGAAGTGCAGTGGGACTTCGAGCATTTCTCGTGAAGCCCAACCTATCCGAGATAGAATGGCGTGGCGAAATCCACAGCTCGATGATTGAAAATCCTCTTGAAGAAGACATGAAAGTAACAGCCATCTGTAGATGGTGTTCCTCGGCTTTACCAAAACGTCATTCCAGCATTTGAAAGCATGTCATGTCAGTATCTGCTACGCAGGGACACCACGAACAGACAGACAGACAGACACACAGACACAGACAGACAGACCGACAGACAGACAGACACAGAAAGACAGACAGACAGACAGACACACAGACAGACAGACAGACAGACAGACGGACACACAGAGACAGACAGACAGACACACAGACAGACACACCGACAGACAGACAGACAGACAGACAGACACACAGACACAGACAGACAGACAGACAGACAGACAGACAGACAGACAGACAGACAGACAGACACAGACAGACAGACAGACAGACAGACAGACAGACAGACAGACAGACAGACAGGTGGCGCTGAAGTAAAACATTGAAGTTAAGGATGAAGACTTCCCATTTGGTTTACGAAGCACCGGGGAATGGCTCAAATTAAAATCAAAAGAAAACGCTTACAATCCGGAGTGCCCCATCACTATTGTGCCATGCAAGGCAGCGGGTCAAAAATGAAAAATTAACATGAAGGATGAGGACTCACCCAGCGCTGAGCCTGAACACGATGATGGCGCCCAGGGGTGCGGATCTAAAGTAACAACCAACATGAATTTGGCTCACCCACTGCAGCACTCCGATGACCACGTTGACCCGCCGGGGAAGTAGTGCAATGTGAAAAAGTGAAAAATGAGGACTCACCCATGGTAGCCCCTGAACATCACGATGACACTCCGCAGAGTACCTGAAAACTCAGAATTACCGTAATGGATGAAAACTTAGACGGTACAATGCCTCAGCAGCATAACTCCTCGCAATCAAATGAGTCAAAAGTAACAGGAACAACGAAGGCTGTCATGCGCGTAAACCCCAGTATAGTCATCGGACGGAGAGCAGGCTAAAGGTCAATGCTGGATGCGCGAAGATTACTTTTTGGAGCGAAAAAATGCTACGGTGCTGAGCTGGAATGGATGCCGAAAGTCAAACCTAATCTGATTCAGGAAGCCTCCGCTTCCTGCCAGTGCCCTCCACGGACAGCCTTGTGTGGTTCAGTAAACAGTCTGAGGGCGCCTTGGGTTTTGAAGTAGAGCACTGTTTGCATGCTGCAGCATTTCTGAGGCCCTCTTACAGCGGGTAATGAGTTATTGCTTTCACCCCCCACTTCGACGACTAGATGCTGCATATGGAGAGGGCTTTATGCAGAGCTCGAATGAGGAAATCCGAGATGTTGCCACCACAACTCCTCCGGGTAGTCGAGCTCTTGCCGATTATCAAGCCCGCCGTGATCACGACGAGAATTTTGAGAACGTGCTGCAGAAATGCCAGCAGATTGGTGTGCATCTCAAATGAGAGAAAACACAAGTTCGCTCATCAAGCATGACATATCTAGGTCACATCCTATCAAGAGGGCGCCTACAGAAGCCCCTACTGATGTCCATCGTGTGCAGCATTACTGTGGAGTGGTCACTACCTGGCACATTTTGTTCTGAAAATCTCCAGAGTCAGGGAACCACATGGGAACCTGACCTTCAAAGATGTTTCATGGACATGGATGGATAAGGTGTCCTAAGCCTTTCTGCAGACAAAGACACTAGGTGGTGAAGGCATCAGTAGTGCCGTACTATGGCCGGTAGAAACCAGTACTGGTTCAGTGTATTGCCAGTCAAAATGGACTTGGGGCACCACCTCTTCAAGACAGAGAGCACTCACACCCAGCGATGTGCGGTAAGTGCAAATAGAAAAATAAATTCTCGCGGCACTCTTCTTGCTGGACGGAATTCCACAGGAAAGAAACTTCTTGATGACACAACATATCGTGCTTTAGTCCCATATGACTGTGGTGATAAACAGGTCAAAGACGTCAGTGCCAGCAGCCACCTTCCTGTCCAGAATGAAACTGCAGAAACGATACGACAGCTGCCATCAATGATCACAACCTCCAGAAGATGACAATGCTTATCCTCAGTGGATTGGCACAAGAAAAGTGCAATGTCGCAGGAGCAATCAGAATGCACTTTCAATTCTGACACCAGCATGTTACGGAAAACGGCGCAATACTCAATGGAGAAAAAATGGTCATTGCAAGGACACCTAAACATCTGATGAAGGATAGACTGCACGTGTCCCACATGGGCAGCGAGGGGACTCTGCGACGTGCACTTGACAGCATCTTTTGGCCACGCATAAATACCAAGATAGAAGAGCAAATTTCAGCATGTGATGCTTGCCACAAAAGTGCACCAGCACCGAAGAAAGAAGCATTGAACGTCCACCCCGAGCCAAACTTTCCATGGGAGCGTGTTGGATCTCACATTGTGTTGTACAGAGGAGAATGCCCGTTGGTGACAGTAGAATATCATGGTAACTTCCGGGAATACGATCAGCTTGACTTGCTGAATTCTGCACATGAGATGCACAAATTGAGAGCTCTCTTTTCTCCTGAAAATTTCCCAAGTCAGGCCTTTAAAGATGTTTGACGTACATGGATACATAAGGAGCCCAAAGCCTTTCAACAGACAAAGGACATGGTGATGAAGGCATCAGTAGTACCGTACTATGGCCCGTAAAAACCACTAGTGGTTCGGTGCAATGCCAGTGAAAATGGACTTGGAGCTTCACCTCTTCAAGACGGAAAACCAACATTCTTTGCAAGCAGAGCACTCACACCCAGCGAGGTGCGGTAAGTGCAAATGAAAAAGAAACGCTCCCCTTAGTCTTCTCACTGAACGGAATTCCACAGGAAAGAAACTTCTTGCTGACACAATGTATCGTGCTTTAGTCCCATATGACTGTGCTGATCAACAGATGGAAAGCATCAATGCGATCAGCCACCTTTTTGGCCGGATGAAAACTGCAGAAACGATACGACAGCCACCATCAAAGATCACAACCTCCAGAAGAATCAGAATGCACTTTCGATTCTGACACCAGTTTTTTATAGAAGACGGCACAATACTCAAGAGAGAAAAAATGATCATTGCAAGGACGCAGCAAGAGCTGATGAAGGAAAAGCTGGGCGTGTTCCACACAGGCATCGAGAGGATACTGCGATGTGTACGTGACAGCATCTTTTGGCCAGGCATGAACGCCAAGATAGAAGAACAGATTTGAGCATGTGTTGCTTGCCAAAAAGATGCACCAGCAACACACAAAGAAGCACTGAAGGTCTACTAAGAGCCAAACTTTGCTTGGCAGCGTGTTGGATCTTACTTTGTGGACTACATAGGAGAATGCCCGTTGGTGACAGTAGAATACCATGGTAACTTCTGGGAAGACAACCAGCTGGACTCGCTGACTTCTCCACATGAGATCCACAAATTGAGAGCTCTCTTTCAAGACATGCCGTTCCAAGCCTTCTGGTCAGAGATGACGGCCAACAATACTCCAATGAGGGATTCAGCAACTTTGAAGTGCAGTGGGACTTCGAGCATTTCTCGTGAAGCCCAACCTATCCGAGATAGAATGGCGTGGCGAAATCCACAGCTCGATGATTGAAAATCCTCTTGAAGAAGACATGAAAGTAACAGCCATCTGTAGATGGTGTTCCTCGGCTTTACCAAAACATCATTCCAGCATTTGAAAGCATGTCATGTCAGTATCTGCAACGCAGGAACGCCACGAACAGACAGACAGACAGACAGACAGACACACAGACACAGACAGACAGACACACACAGACAGACACACAGAGAGACAGACACACACACAGACACAGACAGACAGACAGACAGACACAGACAGACACACAGACAGACAGACAGACAGACAGACAGACAGACAGACAGACAGACACACAGACACAGACAGACAGACACACAGACAGACAGACACACAGACACACAGACAGACAGACAGACAGACAGACAGACACACCGACAGACAGACAGACAGACAGACACACAGACAGACACACAGACAGACAGACACACAGACAGACAGACAGACAGACACACAGACAGACAGACAGACACACAGACAGACAGACAGACAGACACACAGACAGACAGACAGACAGACACAGAAAGACAGACAGACACACAGACAGACACACAGACGGACAGACACACAGAGACAGACAGACAGACAGACACACAGACAGACACACCGACAGACAGACAGACAGACAGACAGACAGACAGACAGACAGACAGACAGACACAGACAGACAGACAGACAGACAGACAGACAGACCGACAGACCGACAGACAGACAGACAGACAGACAGTTGGCGCTAAAGTAAAACATTGACGTTAAGGATGAAGACTTCCCATTTGGTTTACGAAGCACCGGGGAATGGCTCAAATTAAAATCAAAAGAAAACGCTTACAATCCGGAGTGCCCCATCACTATTGTGCCATGCAAGGCAGCGGATCGAAAATGAAAATTTAACATGAAGGATGAGGACTCACTCAGCGCTGAGCCTGAACACGATGATGGCGCCCAGGGGTGCGGATCTAAAGTAACAACCAACATGAATTTGGCTCACCCACTGCAGCACTCCGATGACCACGTTGACCCGCCGGGGAAGTAGTGCAATGTGAAAAAGTGAAAAATGAGGACTCACCCATGGTAGCCCCTGAACACCACGATGACACGCCGCAGAGTACCTGAAAACTCAGAATTAGCGTAACGGATGAAAACTTAGACGGTACAATGCCTCACCAGCATAACTCCTCGCAATCAAATGAGTCAAGTAATAGGAACAACGAAGGCTGTCATGCGCGTAAACCCCAGTATAGTCGTCGGACGGAGAGCAGGTTAAAGGTCAATGCTGGATGCGCGAAGATTACTTTTTGGAGCGAAAAAATGCTACGGTGCTGAGCTGGAATGGATGCCGAAAGTCAAACCTAATCTGATTCAGGAAGCCTCCGCTTCCTGCCAGTGCCCTCCACGGACAGCCTTGTGTGGTTCAGTAAACAGTCTGAGGGCGCCTTGGGTTTTGAAGTAGAGCACTGTTTGCATGCTGCAGCATTTCTGAGGCCCTCTTACAGCGGGTAATGAGTTATTGCTTTCACCCCCCACTTCGACGACCAGAGGCTGCATATGGAGAGGGCTTTATGCAGAGCTCGAATGATGAAATCCGAGATGTTGCCACCACAACTCGTCCGGGTAGTCGAGCTCTTGCCGATTATCAAGCCCGCCATGATCACGACGAGAACTTTGAGAACGTGCTGCAGAAATGGCAGCAGATTGGTGTGCATCTCAAATGAGAGAAAACACAAGTTCGCTCATCAAGCATGACATATCTAGGTCACATCCTATCAAGAGGGCGCCTACAGAAGCCCCTACTGATGTCCATCATGTGCAGCATTACTATGGAGTGGTCACTACCTGGCACATTTTCTTCTGAAAATCTCCAGAGTCAGGGAACCACATGGAAACCTGACCTTCAAAGATGTTTCATGGACATGGATGGATAAGGTGTCCTAAGCCTTTCTGCAGACAAAGACACTTGGTGGTGAAGGCATCAGTAGTGCCGTACTATGGCCGGTAGAAACCAGTACTGGTTCAGTGTATTGCCAGTCAAAATGGACTTGGGGCACCACCTCTTCAAGACAGAGAGCACTCACACCCAGCGAGGTGCGGTAAGTGCAAATAGAAAAATAAATTCTCGCGGCACTCTTCTTGCTGGACGGAATTCCACAGGAAAGAAACTTCTTGATGACACAACATATCGTGCTTAAGTCCCATATGACTGTGGTGATCAACAGGTCAAAGACGTCAGTGCCAGCAGCCACCTTCCTGTCCAGAATGAAACTGCAGAAGCGATACGACAGCCGCCATCAATGATCACAACCTCCAGAAGATGACAATGCTTATCCTCAGTGGATGGCCACAAGAAAATTGCAATGTCGCAGGAGAAATCAGAATGCACTTTCAATTCTGACACCAGCATGTTACGGAAGACGGCGCAATACTCAATGGAGAAAAAATGGTCATTGCAAGGACACCTCAACATCTGATGAAGGAAAGACTGCACGTGCCCCACATGGCCATCGAGGGGACTCTGCGACGTGCACTTGACAGCATCGTTTGGCCAGGCATGAACGCCAAGATAGAAGAGCAAATTTCAGCATGTGATGCTTGCCACAAAAGTGCACCAGCACCGAAGAAAGAAGCATTGAACGTCCACCCCGAGCCAAACTTTCCATGGGAGCATGTTGGATCTCACATTGTGTTGTACAGAGGAGAATGCCCATTGGTGACAGTAGAATATCTTGGTAACTTCCGGGAATACGATCAGCTTGACTTGCTGACTTCTCCACATGAGATGCACAAACTGAGAGCTCTTTTCTCCTGAAAATTTCCCAAGTCAGGAGACTACTTGGGAACCTGACCTTTAAAGATGTTTGACGGACATGGATAGATAAGGAGCCCAAAGCCTTTCAACAGACAAAGGACATGGTGATGAAGGCATCAGTAGTGCCGTACTATGGCCCGTAAAAACCACTAGTGGTTCAGTGCAATGCCAGTGAAAATGGACTTGGAGCTTCACCTCTTCAAGACGGAAAACCAACATTCTTTGCAAGCAGAGCACTCACACCCAGCGAGGTGCGGTAAGTGCAAATGAAAAAGGAAACGCTCGCCATAGTCTTCTCACTGAACGGAATTCCACAGGAAAGGAACTTCTTGCTGACACAATGTATCGTGCTTTACTTCAATATGACTGTGCTGATCAACAGATAGAAAGCATCAATGCGATCAGCCACCTTTTTGGCCGGATGAAAACTGCAGAAACGATACGACAGCCACCATCAAAGATCACAACCTCCAGAAGAATCAGAATGCACTTTCGATTCTGACACCAGTTTTTTATAGAAGACGGCACAATACTCAAGAGAGAAAAAATGATCATTGCAAGGACACAGCAAGAGCTGATGAAGGAAAAGCTGGGCGTGTTCCACACAGGCATCGAGAGGATACTGCGATGTGTACGTGACAGCATCTTTTGGCCAGGCATGAACGCCAAGATATAAGAGCAGATTTGAGCATGTGTTGCTTGCCAAAAAGATGCACCAGCAACACACAAAGAAGCACTGAAGGTCTACTAAGAGCCAAACTTTGCTTGGCAGCGTGTTGGATCTTACTTTGTGGACTACATAGGTGAATGCCCGTTGGTGACAGTAGAATACCATGGTAATTTCTGGGAAGACAACCAGCTGGACTCGCTGACTTCTCCACATGAGATCCACAAATTGAGAGCTCTCTTTCAAGACATGGCTTTCCAAGCCTTCCGGTCAGAGATAACGGCCAACAATACTCCAATGTGGGATTCAGCAACTTTGAAGTGCAGTGGGACTTCGAGCATTTCTCGTGAAGCCCAACCTATCCGAGATAGAATGGCGTGGCGAAATCCACAGCTCGATGATTGAAAATCCTCTTGAAGAAGACATGAACGTAACAGCCATCTGTAGATGGTGTTCCTCGGCTTTACCAAAACGTCATTCCAGCATTTGAAAGCATGTCATGTCAGTATCTGCTACGCAGGGACACCACGAACAGACAGACAGACAGACAGACAGACAGACACACAGACAGACAGACACACAGACAGACAGACACACAGACACAGACAGACAGACAGACACACAGACAGACAGACACACAGACAGACAGACAGACACAGAGACACAGACAGACAGACAGACAGACACACAGACACAGACACAGAGACAGACAGACAGACAGACACACAGACACACAGACAGACAGACACACAGACACACAGACAGACAGACAGACAGACAGACACACAGACAGACAGACAGACAGACAGACAGACACACAGACACACAGACAGACAGACAGACAGTTGGCGCTGAAGTAAAACATTCATGTTAAGGATGAAGACTTCCCATTTGGTTTACGAAGCACCGGGGAATGGCTCAAATTAAAATCTAAAGAAAACGCTTACAATCCGGAGTGCCCCATCACTATTGTGCCATGCAAGGCAGCGGGTCAAAAATGAAAAATTAACATGAAGGATGAGGACTCACCCAGCGCTGAGCCTGAACACGATGATGGCGCCCAGGGGTGCGGATCTAAAGTAACAACCAACATGAATTTGGCTCACCCACTGCAGCACTGCGATGACCACGTTGACCCGCCGGGGAAGTAGTGCAATGTGAAAAAGTGAAAAATGAGGACTCACCCATGGTAGCCCCTGAACATGACGATGACACGCCGCAGAGTACCTGAAAACTCAGAATTACCGTAATGGATGAAAACTTAGACGGTACAATGCCTCAGCAGCATAACTCCTCGCAATCAAATGAGTCAAAAGTAACAGGAACAACGAAGGCTGTCATGCGCGTAAACCCCAGTATAGTCGTCGGACGGAGAGCAGGCTAAAGGTCAATGCTGGATGCGCGAAGATTACTTTTTGGAGCGATAAAATGCTACGGTGCTGAGCTGGAATGGATGCCGAAAGTCAAACCTAATCTGATTCAGGAAGCCTCCGCTTCCTGCCAGTGCCCTCCACGGACAGCCTTGTGTGGTTCAGTAAACAGTCTGAGGGCGCCTTGGGTTTTGAAGTAGAGCACTGTTTGCATGCTGCAGCATTTCTGAGGCCCTCTTACAGCGGGTAATGAGTTATTGCTTTCACCCCCAACTTCGACGACTACAGGCTGCATATGGAGAGGGCTTTATGCAGAGCTCGAATGATGAAATCCGAGATGTTGCCACCACAACTCGTCCGGGTAGTCGAACTCTTGCCGATTATCAAGCCCGCCATGATCACGACGAGAACTTTGAGAACGCGCTGCAGAAATGCCAGCAGATTGGTGTGCATCTCAAATGAGAGAAAACACAAGTTCGCTCATCAAGCATGACATATCTAGGTCACATCCTATCAAGAGGGCGCCTACAGAAGCCCCTACTGATGTCCATCGTGTGCAGCATTACTGTGGAGTGCTCAGTACCTGGCACATTTTCTTCTGAAAATCTCCAGAGTCAGGGAACCACATGGGAACCTGACCTTCAAAGATGTTTCATGGACATGGATGGATAAGGTGTCCTAAGCCTTTCTGCAGACAAAGACACTTGGTGGTGAAGGCATCAGTAGTGCCGTACTATGGCCGGTAGAAACCAGTACTGGTTCAGTGTATTGCCAGTCAAAATGGACTTGGGGCACCACCTCTTCAAGACAGAGAGCACTCACACCCAGCGAGGTGCGGTAAGTGCAAATAGAAAAATAAATTCTCGCGGCACTCTTCTTGCTGGACGGAATTCCACAGGAAAGAAACTTCTTGATGACACAACATATCGTGCTTAAGTCCCATATGACTGTGGTGATCAACAGGTCAAAGACGTCAGTGCCAGCAGCCACCTTCCTGTCCAGAATGAATCTGCAGAAGCGATACGACAGCCGCCATCAATGATCACAACCTCCAGAAGATGACAATGCTTATCCTCAGTGGATGGCCACAAGAAAAGTGCAATGTCGCAGGAGAAATCAGAATGCACTTTCAATTCTGACACCAGCATGTTACGGAAGACGGCGCAATACTCAATGGAGAAAAAATGGTCATTGCAAGGACACCTAAACATCTGATGAAGGAAAGACTGCACGTGTCCCACATGGGCAGCGAGGGGACTCTGCGACGTGCATTTGACAGCATCTTTTGGCCAGGCATAAATACCAAGATAGAAGAGCAAATTTCAGCATGTGATGCTTGCCACAAAAGTGCACCAGCACCGAAGAAAGAAGCACTGAAGGTCCACACCGAGGCAAACATTTCATGGGAGCATGCTGGATCTCACTATGTGGAGTACAGAGGAGAATGCCCATTGGTGACAGTAGAATATCATGGTTACTTCCAGGAAGACGACCAGCTTGACTCGCTGACTTCTGCAAATGAGATCCACAAATTGAGAGCTCTCTTTGCAAGACATGGCGTTCCAAGCCTTCCGGTCAGAGATAACGGCCAACAATACTCCAGTGAGGCATTCAGCAACTTTGAAGCGCATTGGGACTTCGAGCATTTCTCGTGAAGCCCAGCCTATCCGAGATAGAATGGCGTGGCGAAATCCACAGCTGGATGTGTGAAAATCATTTTGAAGAAGACAGATGAAAGTAACAGCGATCTGTAGATGGTATTCCTTGGATTTACCAAAACGCCATTCCAGGACTTGAAAGCATGCGATGCCAGTTTCGGCTGCGCAGAAACACCATGAAGACGCTCCGTGGATTGGCGCCGAAGTAAAGAATTGACGTTAAGGATGAGGACTTCCCATTTGGATTGCGAAGCTCCGGGGAATAGTTAAAATTAAAATTAAAGAGAACACTTACAATGCGGAGTGCCCCATCACCACGGTGCCATTCCAGGGAGCGGGTCTAAAATGAAAAATATAACATGAAGGAAGAGGACTGACCCGGCGCTAATGCAGAACACAATGATCCCGCCCAGGGGAGTGGATTTAAATAAAAAACCAACATGAAATACGGCTCACCCGCTGCAGTGCTCCAATCAGCATGCTAACCACCGGGGAGGTGGTGGAAAGGAAGATGTGAAAAATTAAGAGTCATTCGGCGCAGCTTCCGAACATCACCATGACACGCCAGGAAAGCAGTGAAAAGCGAAAACGTAAAAAATGAGGACTCACCCGGTGTAGCCCCCGACCATCGCGATGACACGCAAGAGATTGCCTGAAAACTCAGAATTACCGTAACTGACGAACCTTAGACGGTACAACACCTAAGCAGCATAATTCCTCGTAACCAAATGAGTCAACAGTAACAGGAACAACAAACGCTTTCAGGCCGGGTAAACTGCAATATAGTCGTCGGACGAGGAGCAGGTTAAAGGTCAATGCAGCATGAGCGAAGATTACTGATTGGATCGAATGAATGCTACTGTGGTGACTATGATGCTGATTTGGAATGCATGTCCAAAGTCAAACCTAACATTATTCAGGAAGCATCCGCTTCCTGCTAGTGCCCTCCACGGACAGCGATGCATGCATATTTCACTAAACAGTCTGAGGGAGCCTTGGCTTTTGAAGTAGCCACGAAATGAGTTGTTGGTCTTGAGTGCTGTTTTTATACTGTAGTGTCTCTGCAGCACCCTTCCACGAAGGATTGTGACACAATAGCGACGTGAAAGGTGACATGCCGACTATTAGACGCACAGAGGTCATTGTTGGAAAAACAATGCATTACCCAGCTTATTTGGAGTATTGGGAGAATTTTCCACTGCCAGTGATGTTCCGTAAGATGATGAGGGCGCGTGGTGACCAGTGGGAATTCCATAGCAACCGTGCATCCTTCTGCCATTTTAGAGACTCATTTCGATCTGTATGCTGAGGAGTTGTTGACTGCATTATCTGATGGAGAAAAGCTTACAAAGCAAGGTCTGCGAGATGCATATCACCCTATTCCTCTTCATGTGCAAAACCTTAACTTTGTAGCGATTAATACATGTATGGGCCTTTTCTCAGTGCATATGGCGACCATTTGAAGTTTCCGGTGAGGCCATATTTCTGCGTGGCAGAGAATGTTGGTCAAACGCAAAAGCAATTTGGCATGTCCTTCACCTTATTCGATGAACCATTGACGACGCAATGAAAATCATCAAGGCTTTGAAGAGAGATCTTGATGAAGTAGACAGCGTTCATATGAATGTGAAGTGTGAGAAATGCCAGTCCTTCATAAATGAAGTGGATTATCTTTGTCATGTTAATACACAAACGATGCCTTGCACCTAAACGGAAGAATGTGGAGGCAGCCATGAATGTGCCATAACCACAAATTGTCCAGGACCTATAAAGCGACCTTGGGCTTCTCAACCTTCACAGCAGCTTTTTGGTCACCATCTCGACAAATCCACATCTGTTATTAGCTACTCTTGAATGGTAAGGCTTTGATTTAGGGCAGCACAAGATTATTAGTGAAACGGAGACGCTAAGAGGTTCCACAGCTGGCCAGACAGAGCCAGTCAACCAGACATCCAGACAGAGCCAGCCAGCCAGCGGGAGCCAGCCAGTAAGCCAGCCAGTCAGCCAGCCAGAGCCAGCCAGCCAGTAAGCCAGCCAGCCAGCAAGAGCCAGCCAGTAAGCCAGCCAGCCAGCCAGCGAGAGCCAGCCAGTAAGCCAGACACCCAGCCAGAGCCATCCAGTCAGCGGGAGCCAGCCAGTAAGCCAGCCAACCAGCAAGAGCCAACCAGCAAGTCAGAGCCAGCCAGCCAGCCTGCCAGCCAGCCAGCAAGCCAGCCATCCAGCCAGCCATCCAGCCAGAACCAGACAGCCAACCAGCCAGCCAAAGCCACCAGAGAGAGCCAGCCAGCCTCCCAGCCTGCCAGCCAGCCAGCCAGAGCCAGCCAGCCAGAGCCAGCCAGCCAGCCAGCAAGAGAGCCAGCCAGCCAGCCAGACAGCCAGCCAGCCAGGCAGCTAGCCAGACAGCCAGCCAGCCAGACAATCAGCCAGCCAGATAGCCAGCCAGCCAGACAGACAGCCAGCCAGCCAGAGCCAGCCAGACCGCCAGCCAGCCAGACTGCCAGCCAGCCAGCCAGCTAGAGCCCGCCAGTCAGCCAAACAGCCAGCCAGATTGCCAGGCAGAGCCAGCCAGCCAACCAGCAAGAGCCAACCATCCAGCAAGAGCAAGCCAGCCAGAGAGCCAGCCAGCCAGCCAGACAGCATCGCCAGCCAGAGTCAGCCAGCCAGCCAGTCAGCCAGCCTGCCAGCAAGCCAGCCAGCCAGTCAGCCAGCCTGCCAGCCTGCCAGCAAGCCAGCCAGCCAGAGTCAGCCAGAGTCAGCCAGCCAGTCAGCCAGCCTGCCAGCAAGCCAGCCAGCCAGAGTCAGCCAGCCAGCCAGTCAGCCAGCCTGCCAGCAAGCCAGCCAGCCAGAGTCAGCCAGCCAGCCAGAGTCAGCCAGTCAGCCAGCCTGCCAGCAAGCCAGCCAGCCAGTCAGCCAGCCAGCCAGCCAGCCAGTCAGCCAGTCAGCCAGCCAGCAAGCCAGCAAGCCAGTCAGCCAGCCTGCCAGCCTGCCAGCCAGCCAGCCTGCCAGCCAGCCAGACAGCCATCCAGACAGCCATCCAGCCAGAAAGCCAGCCAGACAGCCCGCCAGCGAGTCAATCAGCCAGCCAGCCAGTCAGCCAGCCAGCCAACGAAACAGCCAGCCAGACAACCAGCCAGCCAGCCAGACAGCCAGCCAGACAGCCAGACAGCCAGCCAGCCAGCCAGCCAGACAGACAGCCAGCCAAACAGACAGCCAGCGAGCCAGACAGACAGACAGACAGACAACCAGCCAGCCAGCCAGACACCCAGCCAGCCAGAGAGACAGACAGCCAGCCAGCCTGCCTGCCAGCCAGAGAGCCAGCCTGACAGCCAGCCAACCAGCCAGCCAGCCAGAAAGCCAGCCAGCCAGCTGTCAGCCAGCCAGCCAGATAGCCAGCCACCAAGACAGCCAGCCAGGCGGCCAGACATCCAGCCAACCAGCCAGCCAGCCAGCCATCAGCCAGCCAGCCAGACACACAGCCAGCCAGCCACCCAGCCGTCAGCCAGCCAGCCAGCCATCCATCCAGCCAGCCAGACAGCCAGCCAGCCAGACAGCCAGCCAGCCAGCCAGACAGCCAGCCAGCCAGCCAGCCAGCCGTCAGCCAGCCAGCCAGACAGACAGCCAGCCATCCGTCAGCCAGCCAGCCAGACAGCCAGCCAGCCAGCCGTAAGCCAGCCAGCCGTCAGCAAGCCAGCCAGCCAGCCGTCAGCCAGCCAGCCAGACAGCCAGCCAGCCGTCAGCCAGCCAGCCGTCAGTCAGCCAGCCAGCCAGACAGCCAGCCAGCCGTCAGCCAGCCACACAGCCATCAGCCAGCCAGACAGCCAGCCAGCCAGCCGTCAGCAAGCCAGCCAGCCAGCCGTCAACCAGCCAGCCAGCCAGCCTGACAGCCAGCCAGACAGCCGTCAGCCAGCCAGACAGCCAGCCATTCAGAGAGCCAGCCACACAGCCAGCCAGCCAGACAGACAGCCAGCCAGCCAGCCGTCAGCCAGCCAGACAGCCAGCCAGCCGTCAGCCAGCCAGACAGCCAGCCAGCCATCAGCCAGCCAGCCAGCCGTCAGCCAGCCAGACAGCCAGCCAGCCGTCAGCCAGCCAGACAGCCGTTAGCCAGCCAGCTGTCAGCCAGCCAGACAGCCAGCCGTCAGCCAGCCAGACAGCCGTCAGCCAGCCAGCCAGTCAGCCAGACAGCAAGCCAGACAGCCAGCCAGACAGACAGCCAGGCAGACAGACAGCCAGCCAGACAGACAGCCAGCCAGACAGACAGCCAGCCAGCCAGCCGTCAGTCAGTCAGCCAGACAGCCAGCTAGCCAGCCAGCCAGCCAGAAAGCCAGCCAGCCAGACAGCCAGCCAGCCATCAGCCAGCCAGCCAGACAGCCAGCCATCCAGCCGTCAGCCAGCCAGCCAGCCAGCCTGCCTGACAGCCAGCCAGCCAGCCAGCAAGCCAGCCAGACAGACAGACAGCCAGACAGCCAGCCAGCCAGCCAGACAGCCAGCCAGACAGACAGACAGCCAGCCAAACAGACAGCCAGCGAGCCAGACAGACAGACAACCAGCAAGCCAGCCAGACACCCAGCCAGCCAGAGAGACAGACAGCCAGCCAGCCAGCCTGCCTGCCAGCCAGAGAGCCAGCCAGAGAGCCAGCCAACCAGCCAGCCAGCCAGCCAGCTGTCAGCCAGCCAGCCAGCCATCAGCCAGCCAGCCAGACACACAGCCAGCCAGCCACCCAGCCGTCAGCCAGCCAGCCAGCCAGCCATCCAGCCAGTCAGCCAGACAGCCAGCCAGACAGCCAGCCAGCCAGCCAGCCAGCCAGCCAGACAGACAGCCAGCCAGACAGCCAGCCAGCCAGCCAGACAGCCAGCCAGCCAGCCAGCCGTCAGCCAGCCAGCCAGCCAGCCAGCCAGCCGTCAGTCAGCCAGCCAGACAGCCAGCCGTCAGCCAGCCACACAGCCAGCAGCCAGCCAGACAGCCAGCCAGCCGTCAGCAAGCCAGCCAGCCAGCCGTCAACCAGCCAGCCAGCCAGCCAGCCTGACAGCCAGCCAGACAGCCGTCAGCCAGCCAGACAGCCAGCCATTCAGAGAGCCAGCCAGACAGCCAGCCAGCCAGACAGACAGCCAGCTAGCCAGCCGTCAGCCAGCCAGCCAGCCAGACAGCCAGCCGTCAGACAGCCAGCCGTCAGCCAGCCAGCCAGCCGTCAGCCAGCCAGACAGCCAGCCAGCCGTCAGCCAGCCAGACAGCCAGCCAGCCGTCAGCCAGACAGCCAGCCAGCCGTCAGCCAGCCAGACAGCCAGCCAGCCGTCAGCCAGCCAGACAGCCAGCCGTCAGCCAGCCAGCCAGACAGTCAGCCAGACAGCAAGCCAGACAGCCAGCCAGGCAGACAGACAGCCAGCCAGACAGACAGCCAGCCAGACAGCCAGCCAGCCGTCAGCCAGCCAGACAGCCAGCTAGCCAGCCAGCCAGCCAGAAAGCCAGCCAGCCAGCCAGACAGCCAGACAGCCAGCCAGACAGCCAGACAGCCAGCCAGCCAACCAGCCAGCCAGCCAGACAGACAGACAGCCAGCCTGACAGCCAGCCAGACAGCCATCAGGCAGCCAGCCAGACAGCCAGCCATCCAGCCGTCAGCCAGCCAGCCAGCCAGCCGGCCTGACAGCCAGCCAGCCAGCCAGCCAGACAGCCAGCCGTCAGCAAGCCAGCCAGAGAGCCAGCCAGACAGCCAGCCAGCCAGCCAGCCAGCCAGCTAGCCAGACAGGCAGCCAGACAGCCAGCCAGAGAGCCAGCCAGCCAGACACCCAGCCAGACAGCCAGCCGTCAGCAAGCCAGCCAGAGAGCCAGCCAGAGAGCCAGCCAGACAGCCAGCCAGCCAGCTAGACAGCCAGCCAGCCAGCTAGCCAGACAGGCAGCCAGACAGCCAGCCAGACAGACAGACAGCCAGCCAGCCAGGCAAAGCCAGCCAGAGAGAGCCAGCCAGAGCCAGCCAGCCAGCCAGACAACCAGCCAGCGAGCCAGCCAGTTAGATGGCCAGACAGCTAGCCAGACAGACAGCCTGCCAGACAGGCAGCCAGCCAGACAGCCAGCCAGACAGACAGCCAGACAGACAGCCAGCCAGACAGACAGACAGCCAGCTAGCCAGAAAGACAGCCAGCCAGCCAGACAGACAGACAACCAGCCAGCCAGACACCCAGCCAGCCAGCCAGACAGACATACAGACAGACCGACAGCCAGCCTGCCTGCCTGCCTGCCAGCCAGAGAGCCAGCCAGGTAGCCAGCCTAACAGCCAGCCAACCAGCCAGCCAGCCGTCAGCCAGCCAGCTAGATAGCCAGCCAGCCAGCCAGCCAGACAGCCAGCCAGCCGGCCAGACATCCAGCCAACCAGCCAGCCAGCCTGCCTGCCAGCCAGAGAGCCAGCCTGACTGCCAGCCAACCAGCCAGCCAGCCAGCCAGACAGCCAGCTGTCAGCCAGCCAGCCAGACACACAGCCAGCCAGCCAGCCAGCCAGACAGCCAGCAAGCCATGCAGACAGCCAGCCAGCCAGCCAGACATACAGACAGACACCCAGCCAGCAAGCCAGACAGCCAGCCAGACAGCCAGCCAGCCAGCCGTCAGCCAGCCAGCCAGCAAGCCAGCCAGCCAGCCAGCCGTCAGCCAGTGAGCCAGCCAGCCAGCCGTCAGCCAGCCAGCCAGACAGCCAGCCAGCCAGACAGCCAGCGAGACAGCCATCCAGCCAGCCGTCAGCCAGCCAGCCAGACAGCCAGCCAGCCGTCAGCAGGCCAGCCAGCCGTCAGCAAGCCAGCCAGCCAGCCGGCCTGCCAGCCGTCAGCCAGCCAGACAGCCTGGCAGCCAGCCAACCAGCCACACAGCCAGCCAGCCGTCAGACAGCCAGCCAGACAGCCAGCCACACAGCCATCAGCCAGCCAGACAGCCAGCCAGCCAGCCGTCAGCCAGCCAGCCAGACAGCCAGCAAGCCAGCCAGCCAGACAGAGAGCCATTCAGAGAGCCAGCCAGACAGCCAGCCAGACAGACAGCCAGACAGCCAGCCATCCAGCCAGCCAGCCGTCAGCGAGCCAGACAGCCAGCCAGCCAGCCATCAGCCAGCCAGCCAGAGAGCCAGCCAGCCAGACAGCCAGACAGCCAGCCATCCAGCCTGCCAGCCATCAGCCAGCCAGCCAGACAGCCAGGCAGCAAGCCAGCCAGGCAGCAAGCCAGCCAGGCAGCAAGCCAGACAGCCAGTCAGCCAGACAGCCAGCCAGCCGTCAGCCAGCCAGCCAGCCAGCAAGCCAGCCAGCCAGACAGCCAGCCAGCCAGCCGTCAGCCAGCCAGCCAGCCGTCAGCCAGCCAGCCAGACAGCCAGCCAGACAGGCAGCAAGCCAGCCAGCCAGACAGCCAGCCAGCCAGACAGCCAGCCAGCCAGACAGCCAGCCAGACAGCCAGAAAGCCAGCCAGCCAGACAGCCAGCCAGCCAGCAAGCCAGCCAGCCAGACAGCCAGCCGTCAGCCAGCCAGCCAGCCAGATAGCCAGCCAGCGGTCAGCCAGCGAGCGAGCCAGACAGCCAGCCAGCCGTCAGCCAGCCAGCCAGACAGCCAGACAGCCAGCCAGCCAGCCGTCAGCCAGCCATAAGCCAGCCAGCCAGACAGCCAGCCAGACAGCCAGCCAGCCAGCCGTCAGCCAGCCAGCCGTCAGCCAGCCAGCCAGTCAGGCAGCCAGCCAACCAGCCACACCGCCAGCCAGCCGTCAGCCAGCCAGCCAGCCGTCAGCCAGCCAGCCAGACAGCCATCAGCCAGCCAGACAGCCAGCCAGACAGCCGTCAGCCAGCCAGACAGCCAGCCAGCCATCAGCGAGCCAGACAGCCAGCCAGCCAGCCGTCAGCCAGCCAGACAGCCAGGCAGCAAGCCAGCCAGC
Organism: Amblyomma mixtum; assembly: GCF_055824585.1. Classification (NCBI taxonomy): domain Eukaryota; kingdom Metazoa; phylum Arthropoda; class Arachnida; order Ixodida; family Ixodidae; genus Amblyomma; species Amblyomma mixtum. The sequence goes on from NC_143019.1 coordinate 20,617,367, forward strand.
CAGACAGCCAGCCAGCCAGCCAGCCAGCCAGCCAGACAGCCAGACAGCCAGCCAGCAAGCCAGCCAGCCAGACAGCCAGCCAGCCAGCCAGACAGACAGCCAGCACCACAAATAGCACCACGATAACGGTGTAGGCAAACGCGTTATTAGCCCTTCTTCCGCATGCGTAGCAACTGTGGTAAACACGTGGCTGCAACGAAAGGGCAAATGCTGGCGAGGAGGTGCGCGTGCAGCAGCCATCCCTCTCGCCATTACTTCTGGTTCTTCTTTTCCTCCTTCTATGGCGAATGTCTGCGCCCCTTTTATGCCCGACGCCACCGCTCACGCGTTATCGCAACGCCATGCGAAAGGAGCTTCTCCTTTTGGGACTGTGGCGGCGGCCACGCGGCAGCGGCGAAGGGTAAAGTGGTGAGGAGGAGAAGGGAGGGGGTGGCGAGGAGGGTCAAGGGCACGCCACGGCGGTGCCCAGGAGTGGCCCACACGCAAAGCGCGGTGTTGAGGAGCCTAGTGAAGCTTTTCGCTTCAAAAGTAGAATCATCTGTAGCCTCCTGGTCTAGGCGCAGTCCCAGCACGTGTCGCCAGTTATGGAAATGAATGAAGAGTGGCATTTGCATCAAGATATTTGACTCCTACTAAGAGGAACTACAGTGAAGATACAAGCCAGCAATGACATGTCTGGCATTAGCGGGTTCCAAAATACAAGCGGGGAAGACCATATCCAAAAATTGCCATGAGTCATCAGGTTGGCATTGACACATTCAATGTTACAGATAGCCCAGGAAACATGTTGGGTCATTCAGATGGCCTGAGGAGATTGCCACTTACAGCGAGCTGTGAAATTATATATGTGTCCGCTGCTTCCGAATCCTTCGCACCAATAGAGCATATTGGGTTCGCTTGTTCCCAGCAACAATTGTCTGAATAAGCAGCAGAAAATAGTGCTCGCATAGATCGCCGATGCAGTCGTTTCTGGAGGCCCACTTCCAGTGGGTAACAAATTATTTGCTTTTGCCTAACAGTTCAATGATCAGAGGCTACATACGGGCAGGGCTTTACCTGGAGCTCGAATGATGAAATCCAAGAAGTTGAAACCGCAACTCCTCCAGGTAGTGGTGCGCTTCCCGATCATTAAGCCCGTCGTGATCATGATGAGAACTTGAGAACCTGCTGCAGAGATGCCCGCAGACTGGTGTGCGTCTGAAATGAGAGAAAACACAAGTTCGCTCCTCAGGTATGCTATACAGTCGAACCCGGATATATCGAATTCGAAGGGGATCGGAAAATAGTTCGATATAGCGAAAATTCGATATACAGATATAGGCTAAAACTGCACTCCCGATCATAACAAACTGTGGCTTACCGTTTGGAACAGCCGCGAATCACATAGTATGGGCACGCAATGTGAAAGCGTTATTTCGCTTTCACATTTCGCTTTCACTAATTTTGGGCTGCTTTTTTCCCTGGGAAACGAAGTTCAAAACACTGGCCTCGATCTTCTCGAGACTGTCCAGGTGCGAGAGCACAGTGCCTTCCATTTCGCCGCAACGGCTAACGCTGACGGCAGTTCAGTGGCTGCGCACGGACGCGTTTCTTCGACAACACAGTTGCCCTCGTCGTCGCTGGAGTCGGCGTCTTGAACGCCAGCTACCGCTTGAAGTTCGCTGTCAGCGTTAAAGTCCTCAACAGTCACTTCGGACGGAACGGCGCCGAGAAAATTGGACAAGTCGCGAAACGCGTCGTCCAAGCACTCATCGTCATCTAAATCTTCCGGGCATTCATCTCCGGCCACTTCAAGGCCTGCCTTGCCAAAACAGTTGGCTACTGGGGCCTGCTTTACGTCGCGCGTTGAAACACAGGCACACACACAAAAAAAAAAAAAACACGCGAGGCGCAGATGGAGCGATAAGAGCGAAGCCTATGCGAGCGGCAGTCAACGTGACTGCGAAGGAACGACAGAGGGAAAAGAAAGATCAGGGAAAAAGATAGGCGCTCTGGGCTTCGTTTTTTTTTTTTTTTTCTGAGCTCTCTCTTTTTCCCAGACCCACGATGTGCCCACGAGCGACCGTTTTCTCTCTCTCTCTCTTTCCCCAAGAAGCGTGAGAACCGTCGCCGCACTCTCTCTTCGCTAAGCTCCAATGACCTTGACGGAGCACATGCCGGCGGTACAGGAGGAGGGGGAAAGCTCGCGCCGGTGGGGCGCAAAAACGGGGAACAAAAAAAAAACGGGGGCCCTGCGCCTGCTGACTGACTGCGGAAATGTTCTCCGCTGAGGCGGCTGAGGCGGCTGAGGACCGGACAGGAATGTCTTTGGGGAAAGCGCGCCTTCCAGGGGCGCGGCGCGGCGTTCGATATATCTAATGTCCGGCGAAAATGGAATTCGATATACAACGCAACTGTCCTATACTTTTACATAGTATTTTCAAGGGGGTAATCTGTGTGTTCGATATAGCCAATAATTCGAAATATGCGGGTTCGATATATCCGGGTTCGACTGTATCTAGGTCACATTCTATGAAGAGGGCGCATACGCATTGGTACCGAAATGGTCACAGCGATTCAAAATATGCCAGCGCCTACTCATGTCCATCGTATCCAACGTTACTGTGGAATGGTCACTACCTGGCATATTTTCTTCCGAAAATCTCCCAAGTCAGAGAACCACTTGGGAACCTGACCTTCGATAATGTTTCATGGCCATGGATGGATAAGAAGCCCAAAGCCTTTCCACAGACAAAGGACTCTGTGATGAAGGCATCAGTAGTGCCGTACTATGGCCCGTAGAAACCACTAGTGGTTCAATCTAATGCCAGTGAAATGGGACTTGGAGCTTCACCTCTTTAAGACGGAAAACCAACATCCTTTGCAAGCAGAGCACTCACACCCAGCGAGGTGCGGTAAGTGTAAATAGAAAAGGAAATGCTCGCCATACTCTTCTTGCTGAACAGGTCAAAGACATCAGTGTGATCAGCCACCTTCCTGTCCGGAATAAAACCGCAGAAGCGATACGACAGCCGCTATCAATGATCACAACCTCCAGAAGATGACAATCCTTATCCTCAGTAAATGGCCACAAGAAAAATGCAATGTACCAGCAGAAATCAGAATGTACTTTCAATTCTGACACCAGCTTGTTATGAAAGATGGCGCAATACTCAACGGAGAAAGAATGGTCATATCAAAGACACTTCAACAGCTGATGAAGAAAAAGCTGCAGGTGTCCCACATGGGCATCGAGGGGACTCTGCGACGTGCGCTTAAAAGCATCTTTTGGTTTGGTTTGGTTTGGTTTGGTTTATGGGGTTTAACGTCCCAAAGCGACTAAGGCTATGAGAGACGCCGTAGTGGAGGGCTCCGGAAATTTCGACCACCTGGGGTTTTGGCCAGGCATAAACGCCAAGATAGAAGAGCAAATTTCAGCATGTGATGCTTGCCACAAAAGTGCACCAGCACCAAAGAAAGAAGCAGTGAAGGTCCACCCCGAGCCAAGCTTTCCATGGGAGCGTGTTGGATCTCACATTGTGGTGTACAGAGAATGCTCGTTGGTGACAAAAGAATATCATGGTAACTTCCGGGAAGACGACCAGCTTAACTCGCTGACTTCTGCACATGAGATGCACAAATTGAGAGCTCTCTTTTCTCCTGAAAATTTCCCAAGTCAGGGGACCACTTGGGAACCTGTCCTTCAAAGATTTTTCATTGAAATGGATGGATAAGGAGCCCGAAGCCTTTCAACAGATAAAGGACTTGGTGATGAAGGCATCGCTAGTGCTGTACTACGGCCCGTAAAAACTACTGGTGGTTCAGTGTAATGCCAGTGAAAATGGACTTGGAGCTTCACCTCTTCAAGACGGAAAACCAACATCCTTTGCAAGCACAGCACTTACACCCAGCGAGGTGCGGTAAGTGCAAGTGAAAAAGAAATGCTCGCCATAGTCTTCTCACTGAAGGGAAATGCCGAAGAAAGGAACTTCTTGCTGACACAATGTCTGGTGCATCAGTCCGATATGACTGTGCCGATCAGCAGGTCGAAGACATCAACGCGATCAGCCACCTTCTTGTCCGGAAGAAAACTGCAGAAGTGATACGACAGCTACCATCAAAGATCACAACCTCCAGAAGATGACAACCCTTATCCTCAGACAATGGCCGCAAGAAAAGTGCAATGCCCCAGCAGAAATCAGAATGTACTTTCAATTCTGACACCAGCTTGTTATGGAAGATGGCACAATACTCAATGGAGAAAAAATGTCCATTCACTTCAACAGCTGATGAAGGAAAAGCTGATGAAGGAAAAGAAAACACAACGGTGACACCTAGTGGAGTGGATCTAAATTAAAAACTAACATGAAAGACGACTTACCCGCTGCAGTACTCCGATCACCACACTGACCCTCCATAGAGGTGGTGCAAAATAAAAACTTCAAAAATGACGACTCATCCAGTGGAGCCCCCGAAAGTCACGATGACACACCGGAGAGTACTTGAAAACTGCAAATTAATGTAGTGGATGGAGACATAGACAGTAGAATGCCTGAGGAGCATAATGCCTCGTAACATAACTAATTCAAAAATCAAAATTAACATGAACGACGAAGGCTTTCCTTCCAGGTGGTCCACAACACAGTTGATGGACAGCGAGCAGGCTAAAGATCAATGCTGCATGAAGGAAGATTACCCGTTGGAGTGCATTAATTCTACGATGGTGAGCTGGAATGAATGTCGAAAGTCAATGGTAACTTGATTCAGGAAGCCTGCGCTTCCTGCCAGTGCCCTCCACGGACAGCCTTGTGTGGTTCAGTAAACACTCTGGGGGAGCCTTGGTTTTTGGAGTAGCCAATAATTGAGTTGTTAGTCTAAAGCACTGTTTTTATAGTGTAGTGTGTCTGCTCCACTCTTCCAAGAAGGACTGCAAAACAGTGGCGACATGAAAGATGATATGCTGACTTTAGGACGCACCGAGGTCATTCAATGAAAAACAGAGCAGTACCCAGCTTATGTGGAGCAGATGAAAGAATTTTCCACTGCCAGTGATGTTCTGCAAGAAGATGAGGGCGTGTGCCCACTTGTGGAGTTTCCATAGGTACCATGCATTTCGTTGCCGTTTTAGAGACTTAGCTCGTTCCGTGTGCTGAAGACTGGTGGGGTGCATTATCTGGCGGATAAAAGTTTGCAACACTAGATTTTTTGTTAGATGCTTATCAGCCAATTCATCTTGATGTGGAGAGCCTCAGGTTTGGAGCAATAATACATGTATGGGCCTTTTTTCAGTACACACGGCTACCAGTTGAAGTTTCTGCTCAGGCCATTTCATTGTGCCAGAGAGTTGTTCAAACGCAAAAGTAATTAGGCACATCATTCAACTTATTAAAAGAACCGTCGATGATGCAAAACACATCAAGACTCTGAAGGGAGATCTTGATAAAGTACATAGCATTGATCTTACTGCGAAGTGTGAGAATGTCAGTTCATTGCAAAAGAGGTGGATACTCTTCAAATAATTATCCAAACAATGCCTTGCACCTATACCGAACAAAGTGGAGGCAACCACCAATGCACGAGCTCACCAAAATGTCCAGCAGCTATAAAACGACCTTGGGCTTCTTAACTTTTACAACAGCCCTTTGCTCATCATCTTGACAAATCAACGTCCGCTTCATCAGCTGCTGTTGAACGGTAAGGCCAGTGCTTAGGGGATCCACAAAGATATTTCAGTGAAAGCGAGAAGCTAGTAGGTGCGACTACCACATTGTGGCATCACAATGGAAAAAAAGTTTAGTTTAGTTTAGGAAAAAAAGTAATGCTCGTTGTTGATGTGTCGCCACTTTGTCTAAGCGCAGCCCTAACACCCATCGCAAGTGATGGAAACGAAGAAACAGTGGCATTTGAGTCAAGACCTTTGCCTCCTACAAAGAGAAACAACACCGAAGATAGAGACAAGCGATCCTTGGTGGCGTCAGCAGGTTCCAAAAATACCTGCAGAGAATACCATACCCAAGCATCGCCTCGAGTCATCAGGTGGGCATCGACTCTTTCAAGATTAGAGATAGGCCAGGAAGTTTTTTGGCTAATTTAGATGGTTTCAGTAGATTGCTACTTCCAGCGAGCTGTGAAACTATACTTTTATTCTTTATTCTTTATTCAGAGGTTACCCCGCAGCGCCCATAGGCGTTACAGCATGGAAAAAAATACATCCTCGTGGGTACAGCACACCTGCATTTCACTGAGTCGATTCCATTCGCTAATTGTTTTAACAAAAAAGGAGTTTTCGTAAGTGCCAGTCCTTGAGTGATACTCACGGATTTTGAGACTATGGTCTGTGCGCCTGGAAACATAGTGAAGCTCTTTCAGATAGGTTTCTCTATTGATACCGGTTTTATTATGAAATATTGTGCATAAGAGTTTAAGTCTTAGTTTCCTTCGGTGAGAGGCAAGTAGTTCCCAGTTGAGCTCATTCTTCATGGCACTTACGCTATCCCGCCTTCGGAATCGTCCTAAGACAAACCTGGCTGCACGGTTTTGGATTCGTTCAATGTGCTCAGTGAGCGTCTTGTTCGAAGGGTCCCAAACCGCACAGCCATACTCCAAAATAGGTCTGACGCAGCTCAGATAAGCTGTGTTTTTTAAATTGACATGCGAACATCGCAAATTGCGTTGTATAAAATTCAGTGCTCTACTTGCCCTGCGCACCAAGTCATCAATGTGCGCGTTCCAGGAACAATCAGATGCCAGCGTTATGCCTAAATACTTATTCACTGCCTCTTTACGTATTAGTTCGTTGTTAATCATGTATCGAGAATCAGTTGGTTTTTTCTTTCTAGTAAAGCAAACATGAATGCACTTTTTGACATTTAAATTCATTTTCCAAGTGGAACACCATGATTCAATTCTTGTTAGGTCTGTTTGTAAGCACGAAACATCGTTGTCAGTAACAATTTTTGTGTAAACAACGCAGTCATCAGCAAATAACCGCACAGAAGATGAAATTCCATCAGAAATGTCGTTTACATAAGCCAAGAACAAGAGTGGTCCCAAAACCGAGCCTTGCGGAACGCCCGATGTAACATTTACGTAGCCTGAACGTTTCCCATTTAAAACAACACATTGTCGCCGCTGAAACAAATAATCTTGAATCCATTTAAGTACAGAAGAGTGAATATTTAATAAATGAAGCTTGTTAACAAGGAGTGAGTGTGACACTGTATCAAAAGCCTTGTGAAAATCTAAAAAAGCACAGTCAATTTGTCCCCCCGCGTCAACACCTGATGCTAAGTTGTGATAAAACTCGACCAACTGGGTCGTGCAAGACAACCCCTTGCGAAACCCATGCTGTTCTTCAATTAACAATTTGTTTTGAGCTATGTGTCTCATAACCTCTGTATATAGGATATGTTCAAGAATCTTACATGCTATTGATGTTAGTGATATGGGTCTATAATTACCAACTTCTTTTTTGGGACCACCCTTGTGAACAGGAACCACATGAGCAATTTTCCAGTCATCCGGTAAATTGCCTGTTACCAACGATTTGTTGTAAATCAAATAGAGATAACGTGAAATCGATACCGAGCACCTTTTAAGAATACGTGGTGAAATACCATCAGGCCCAATAGCTTTACTTTCGTCAACATTTTCTAACAGCCTCTGAATACCACCAACACTAATTTCTACTGACTGCATTGGAGGGACATTGCTCACAGGCGGTACAGTGTTTAAGTCGTGTATCGGTAAATATACAGATTGAAAGTAGTCATTAAGACACGTTGCCTTGTCTTCATCGTCGGAGAGGACCTGATCATTATAAACTAATTCACTGATTCCTAGTGATTCAGACCCACATTCCCTAATATACTTCCAAAATAATTTGGGGTTTTCTTTCATGTTTTCGCTGAGTCTGGAAAAGTAATCGTCTTTTGCCTGTTTTATACTCACTCTGTATTCACTGGTTAGTTTAGAAAGTTTTGTAAAGTGAAGAACTGATTTAGTTTTTTTGAATGCGCGAAGTGCACGCTTTCTCCTCCTAATAAGCGACATGATTTGTCCTGTCATCCATTGTTTCCTTCTTTTCTTAAGCCTTGATGATTTGGTGTTTGGTACAAACATATCTGTGAGCTCGAGTAATATATTTTTAAACATTAACCACAACTCATGCACATCACATTCTTCCGCCAAGCACTCAAATACAGGCAAGCGATCAAGAAGCTTTTCAGACATACTGGGATAGTCATACATGACGGAGCATACATGAGTATGCTCCGTCCTACTTCTTCATGCCACAACGAGCCTATCCGGGTCTCTTGTTCCCAACAGCGGTTGACCAAATGAGCTGCAGAAACCTGTTTGCTCGCACAGATATCCCATGCAATCATTTCTGGAGGCTTTCTTCCAGTGGGTGACTAGTTGATTTTTTTTGCCTCCCAGTTCAATGATCAGAGTCTACATACGGGCAGGGCTTTATGGAGAGCGCAAATCATGAAAGCTAAGATGTTGCCACTGCAACTGTTCCAGGTAGTGCAGCGCTTGCCGATTATGAAGGCCGCCTTGATCGTGATGAGAAGCTTGAGAACCTGCCGCAAAGATTCCAGCAGATTGGTGTGCACCTCAGCAGAGAAAACTCACCTTCATTGCTCGAGCATGACATTTCTAGGCGACATTCTATCAAGAGGACTCCCACGCATCAATCTCAAAAAGTTCAGAGCATTTCAAGACATGCCAGTGCCTACTGATGCCCATCGTGTACAGTGCTACTGCAGAATGGGCAACTACCCGGTACGTTTTATTCCGAGAATCTTCCAAGTCAGGGAACCACTCAAGAACCTGACCTTCAGAGATGTTTCACGACATGGATGTATATAGAGGTCAAAGCTCTAAACGAAAGCAGGCAGTGTCGCATTCCCTTCCTCGCATCCTCCTTTGTAGCCGAACTCGCAGCGCTCCATCTGGGTGCAGACAACATTTTTGAGAGGCCCAATTCCAACCCTGTCGTTGTTTTGTGCAGCGCTCAAACTGCCCTAACACAGCTCGAGAGGACCACCAAGTCCTTCCCTGTCTTGGACAAACTCCACTGAAAATCCACAGTTCGGAACTCAGCGGTGCAATTTTCATGCTCCACTGGTTCCCTTCTCACGTGGGAACTGAGCGAAATCAACGTGCTGATCACTTGGCGAAATGGACGCATAATTTTAATTCCCCCATTGCGTCCTCTGTAGCACTTTTCTGTGTAGTGCAGTGAGCCATTCGTCATCAGGTAATGCCCCGCACCTTCTCCAGTATGCAGGCTCCTAAATTCGTGAGCGCTTCACTCCGATGGGAATGCTCTTCGGATGCATCTGGACAGCAGAGCGCATTCAATGCCTTCGTGGCATCGGTCTTCTGTCGCACAAGGACTGAGGACAATCTCGAAACTCTTGCACACATTATTTGCGATTGCCCCTTTGTGGATGGCTACAGATGCTCACTACGAAAGTGCTTTCTTATGTCAGCCTACTGCGCCAACTTCCTTTTCTCAGAAGCCCCGCGCGACAACACGCATCTCGCTCACAAGCACTTTCTTCGTTTCATTGACGATGCACCTATCGTGGAACGGGTCTAGCTAACTACTGATGTTCCCAGCAGTTACTGCTCTTGCTCTCTCCCTTCCTTAGCCCCCTTCCCCCACACTGGACCCTCTCCATTACTTCACATTTACATCCCCTCTCCGCACCACAGTGCAGCGACCATTACCCCTTTCCTGCTATCATCTAGATCCTCATTCAGCCAGTAAAACTAGCAACAGTGCTCGCCCGCTAACCGGTACTTCACATTCATGTCACAGCCAGCCTACAAGGTGCGACAATTTTCTCCAAAATCGTCCTAGTGCGAGCCTACCAATAGATTTTCCAGGCTCCAGGGAACATCTTGAAGACAGCGATAGCAATGGCCATCGGCCTGTTCAGAGTTTCTCCACATGCCATGGAGTTTTTCACGGCCTCGACTTCACCAGATGAGCATGGGGCCTTTCAGCACCTGGCTGAGGATGGGATCTTGAACCAAAACAGACAAATGCGAGCTGAGTGTCCAGAAGTTGGCCTTTCTTGGACATGTTATTTCAAGCTCCGGAATTAAACCTCACCCAGGCAAGGTTAAAACTGTCGAGAAAATTCCCCAACCCAACACGGCCAAACAACTTTACGATGAGCCAGAGACCGGGCTGAAAGTGCGAACAACACCCGAACACGGTGGTGACTAGCCGGAGAATGGGTTGAAGGTGAGAACAGACGTGAAAAGGAACACTTACCCGGGCCCGAACACCACGATCATGCGCTGGCGAGCAGGCGTAGGCCTTGAAATGAAATAAGGAGGTGGTCTTCAGCGGCTCTGCCATAGACCCGCACCTCTGCTCCGTTCTTCCAACAAGGAGTGCTGGACGGCAGGACCTGGGTTTGAGGGAGGAACAGAGAATGATTTTTCAACGAGAGAACAAAGTTACTAGGTGCTGCTCCCATTATGAGACATTAGGATTCAAGGAAAGAGCTTATTCTCAGCTCTGATGCATCGTCACATTGCCTAGAGGCAATCCTGGCACACGTCGAAAGTGATGGAACTGAGAGACCAGAAGGATTTCCATCAAGATCTTTGCTACGTGCTGAGAGAAAATACACCAAAGTTGAAAAGGATGCAACAGCCCTTAATTTTGGCATCAGCAAGTTCCACCAATACTTGTGGAGAAGACCAATTACTGCTGTCACCAACCACAAACATCTGCTAGATTCGTTCGCTTTTAACCATGCAGTGCTTAGCCAAGCGTGGTCACCTTGACTCATCAGGTGGGCATTGACTCTTTCAGTGTATTAGCTCAAGCTTATTTGTAGACTGGGAAATTTGTTGGGTTGTGCAGATAGCCTCAGGCCATTGGCAGACCAGTGAGCTGTGAAACTGTAGGGACCGGACAGCTGGACGGGTGGCGCCACCTCTCGGCACTTCCGGCGTCGCTGGAATGGGCCAGCCGGCGCATTGGAGTGCGCAGTCTGTGGTTGGTTTCTGTGGAGTTTGTTTGGATGTCTTAATTGTGGTGGTGTTGTGCGTGAATATGTCCGTGTAACGAAGTCTAGGTAGACGTGTTGTGTTGGCTGCACTAACAGCTATGCAAACTCATCAAGCGCTTCTAAGTACTAGATTCATTTTTTCCCCATTTTGGCACCGCATTGTGCATACACATTAAAAAAAAATACATCACATTTCCTTGCAAAATGCTGACTGATTAAAATGCAAGCTGCACTTTTTTTTCTTGCGATAAAAAGTTGCAAGTATGTGCACTCTAGGTCCTCAAAGGTCATGTTTTTAAGGAAGTCATAATATGAGCACTGAAAACCTCAAAACTTTGCACCAAAAATCACAATCACCGTTTGGTTGTGAACTTGAGGGAAACCCTTTGCAAGCTAGCAAAGCACCTACATGCATTACAATGCGAAAGCATTTCTTGTCTCATGAGTAGCGTGTACAAGACCTGTCAGGGTGGTTTCACTTAAGATCAAATAAGGGTGGCTGGTGAGCCTCTTCAATTTATTTGAAATTTTGTAATTGTTGCCTAATCAATTGGTTTTGCCCAAAAAAATTTTTCAAAGCATGCGAAATTATAAATGACGGAGAAGTTGAGTTCCGCGCTTTAGTACTTTGCTGTTTTGGCCAACTTTGGTAATGAATTACATAAAATATATTGAAGTTAGGCACCTGAAAATTGTTTGAGTAAATATATGGGTGTTTTTATTTGTGCTCCCTTATTTTTGTCCGTCTGCAAGCCACATATGTTTTTATAAAATTTTTCAAAGCCTGCCCAAAGAACGTTTTTGGAAGATTGGCTTGCAGCAGGGTGGCAGTAATTATGCGTTATCATCTATGCAAACAGTCCTATCAAACCGCTGAAGTTGATATCTATGTCCTTTCAACACAGATATTATTACGCTAACCCCAACAAAACAGAACAATGAAAACTTCTTACAGCAATTAAAAAACAGATTTTGTATAGTTTCTAAACTTTCTCCACGTGTTCTCCTTTATATAAAAGTTTGGAATCATTAAAAACATGTTGCATAATTTTGTTTGTGTAGTAGTTACAACACTTCCAATGAGACCTTTGTACAACAATGAGCACACCATACAGGTCTGAAGAACCTATGTCATTTGTGAATCATGTACGGCTTTTCAATTTTGGTAGGACATTGTATGTAGTCTTTTATGTCTCAATACGTAAGATTAGCTATGAAAGCCACTGTAGTGAAGGACACGGGATTGTTTTTTACTGCCTGTGGTTAGTTACTTGATGTGCTGCGGCATCGCACAGAACAGGGGACGTTTTTGGCATTTCACTTCCACCAAAACAATCAGGATTCGATGCGCAGCTTAGTATACCCACAAAGAGGCTAAAGTCAAATATGGAAGCGGCATATTTCAAATAATTTTTAGCAACATTAACAAATTGAAAGGGTCATGGGGACCTTCTTCATTAAAAACAATTTGGTTCTGGCTGCAATAGTTCATTCGACTGATTCGACTACGCACAATGTCTTTACTCCAGTACACTTAGTTACTTCCATGCAGACTCACCCGACTGTGCGTGCCACGTACAATTGAATGCCATGAAAGGCGCGCACTGTCATCCACTCTTCCTCGCGGAATGCGACTTCTTTTACTTCCAGATTTCATTTCATTTAATTTAATTTATTGAAGCCTTAAGGGCCCGTGGGTATTACATAAGGCGGGGGCAAGAACAGTGTGTAACAACATATGATACCAGCTCAACAAAAACAAGAACAAAAAAGCAATGAAACGAAACAGAGCAAAAAAAAAACCATTAAAAGAGAGAGTAACACAGGATCAGATTATTTGATGAAGCCGAATACATCACGTAAGACACAGGTGATTCGCTAATTAAATGCGGAAAATTGCTCGATCTGTGCAAGAAGCAATATTATCAGGCAGGGCATTCCATCGGGCTGTTGCATCTGGAAAGAATGAATCATTCAAAGCTGATGTGCGGCCTTTCATGGGAGCTATGGGATGAGTGTGGTTTAGGCGAGGGGATATTCTTGATGGCGGCTGTAGCAAAGGATGCCTGTTAATAGGGCAGATGTATTAGATGCACACCTTTCAGTTTCCTCGATAAAGCACACAGTCTCCGGCGGCCTGAATTGTGCCTTCAGGGTTTGTTCTCAGGTTTTTGAGCATTGCTTGGTGCTGGACGACTCCTCCAACACCTTCGCACGCGTTCTTCCCACGTCCGGTTGCTGAGAATATCCATTGGCTCTTCGGACACTCACTCTTTCCAAACTCAAAAAGCTGGTATCTATTTTTTAAATGACTGTGGCTTTATCACTGACATGTGTCATCTTGGACTACACCCACAGGTTGTCGTCCACACATTCTCTCACTTTGTTTAGAGCCAAGCAGTCATGAGTGGAGTCGTGGCTCAAATCGTCACTAACAATCGCAAATCTGTTTGTAGATTTTCTCGTTCTGACCACACATATAAATACTGACACTTGTTTCCTTTGCCAGTGGTATGCCTGAGCCTCATCAGGAAGCACGGCAGTCCAGTTTTCAGCAAAATCAGAGTGGAACACAATGCTTCCATGCTGTGTGCATTGCTTTTCCTCGTAGATCGCTTTACCTTGAGTTTTCCTAATGTGCTTGTGCACGTTCCACCTTGCCACTAACACCCGAAAATGGTTAAGAAAAGTGTCAGAATCCAAAGCCTTTTTTACAAGGTCGCCTGACTCACACATCGCTAAAGATATTTCTTCGTCTTCTGGGATATGAAGTTCCTTAATGTCAGAGACCCTGCCTTTTATATACACTGATTGCATTCGCGTAAAAGGCACTGTGCTAATGACGGAGTGCAAATGGACGCCGGGTGAATATCATCAGCATAGCCAGTGCCATCCTCAAGGGTGGCGTAACAAAGTTTATAGTTGGCACAAATATGACACACACACATCATACTGGGGATAACATTTTACCCATCGAGGTCTCAAGGTGTCAAATTTTGATAGGCCAATGCCAGAATCAGGATGATCATCTTTGTATATGCAGAATGCCTCTCTAATTGATCTTGTCATGAAACGCTTTGTAACAAATGTTTTTCCTCCATCTATCGTAACCAAGAAGAAATCTTTTTACAACTTTGTACAGAGCATTCCAACTCATCCTTTGCATAGTATTCGCGTGCCGCAGATATGCACTCAGGGCTCACCTTATTATACTGCCACCTTACTCTTATTGCGTCTTTTATTGCTAAATAAAGAGCCACTAACAACAACAACCTTATGCCTAGTGATGGGAACTGGTCTGTACCGCACGCTGCGATTTTCTTTCAATTTCCTGGACTTATTGATCAGATATGTCGATGCTTCGGGGATAAGCTTGTTAATCTCATTTTTTGCCAGTAACGATAGCAGGAGAGTGAGAAATCAACACCGTTCCCGAGCTGTCATAGATGCTGCATACACTGTCGGGTGTTGTAGATGCTGCCACGACCATGTGTGGGGACAGAGGGCCAGTTTTTGCTGGTTTGCTCTACCCCACGTGCCTGCCTAAGGACTCGAAAACGAACTCCCAAAGCGTCGGCTAGTAAAATGAGTGTCTGGGGTGCGCAGGCGTATGCATAGTAGCCCCCCCACTCTCATGGCCGCTGCACAGCCCAAATTGTCTCGATATTAATGCCCTCAGTGCAACCGACACTTTTTCGCTACTCCACAACTTTTCTAAAACGCTGAGATCCAATCCTCCCTGCATTCTATAGACACAGAAGGCATGAAATCAAATGTACCATCATTTGCCAATCCTTGCTCAGGAGTCTCATTGAAGGGGTTGCAACTACTACAGAAACAAAATTATGCAACATGTTTTTATTGATTGTTAAATCTGATATAAAGGAGAATCTGTGGACTTCAAAAAATATAATTTTTTTTTCTTAACTGTTTATAGAAGTTTGCGTTTATTTTTGTGATTTCTTGAAGTTAGCGCGATCATATATTTTTGTCGAAAAGACATATAGGTATCAACTTCAGCAGTTTGATAGGACTGTTTGCATGGATGATAACACATAATTACTGGTGGCTCAGTGGCTATGGTGCTCGGCTGCTGTCCCGAAAGACGCGGGTTCGATCCCGGCCGCGGCGGCTGAATTTCTTTGGAGGAGAAATTCGAGGCCCATGTACTGTGCGATGTCAGTGCACGTTAAAGAACCACAGGTGGTCGAAATTTCCGGAGCCCTCCACTACGGCGTCTCTCATAGCCTTAGTCGCTTTGGGACGTTAAACCCCATAAACCAAACCATAAACCAAACATGATTACTGCCACTCTGTTGCAAGCTGTTTTTGATATAATGACCCCTAAACTAGATAAAAAACGTTCTTTGGGCAGATTTTGAAAAATTTTATAAAAACAACTCTAGCTTCGCAGACAGACAAAAATAACGAAGGACAAATAAAAAATGCACATACTTATTCAAACAATTTTCAGGACCCTAACTTCAATATGATTTATGTAATTCATAACCATCACCATCGCCATCAGCCTGACTACACGCACTGCAGGGCAAAGGCCTCTCCCATGTCTTTCCAAATGACCCTGTCCTATTCATAACCAAAGTTGGCCAAAACATCAGAGCACTGAAGTGCGGAACTCCACTTCTCCCGTCATAAATAATTTCGTGTGCTTCGGAAAAATTTTTAGGGCAAAACCAATTGCGAATTGCTCTTTTCCAGTGATTGAGCAACAATGTAAAAAAATTTCAAATAAATTGAAGAGGTTGACCAGCCACCCTTATTTGATATTAAGTGAAACCGCCCGACAGGTCTTGTACACGCCACTCATCAGACAAGAAATTCTTTTGCATTGTAATGCGTGGAGGTGCTTTCCTAGCTTCCAAAGGGTTTCCCTCAATTTCACAACCGAATGGTGTGACTGTGATTTTTGGTGCAAAGTGTTGAGGTTTTCGCTGCTCATATTGTGACTTCCTTAAGAACATGGCCTTTGTTCGATCTTACGTCGGACCATCTGCAATCGCACCGTGTTCGGCAGTGTCATCAGAGCATGTCCGCTCGATCTGTCAATCATCCATAATCGGATTAATAGAATAGTTGGATAAATAAATATTTAATTGCCATGCTTGAATAATTAGTTCACTAAGATGATTAATTGAAAGTGTAAATAATTAACTTGAGAAAGTAATTAACTGCTTGAATTAATCAATTACTTAACACATTAAGTCATAATTTAACAAAACATGTGAATTGGTTAATTATTTACTTAATTACATAAACAATTAAGTTGCATTACATTCAGTTAAGTCACAAAACGGTTATTTAACTCAGTATTGAAATTGTTGGCTGAATTAATTAGTCCATGTAGTGAATTACATCTTACATTCATTGGCAATTTAATCGAACTGCTGATTTAATAACGATTCTAAAACAAGACTCAAAAAAAAATTTTAAAACAAGATTTATATTTGTATCCTGTTTCGCATTTGATTTTAATATCCATTCCAATCAACTTTTGCTTCTCTGCAGAAACTACAAGCACTCACGTGAGCAAATTTTTTTCGAGATAAATACCTCAGTGAAGGTCTATTCACCTAATCGCCAACTGGCCCAGGGAATTGCGGTGGGCACTTTTACAGTCTGGGTCATTTCTCATGGAATGACCCTCATCTAAGTCGCAATGCCTGAAATTCATTCGCACCTGCTAGGCGCAGCAAGAGTCTTTAGTGTTGAGCTCCTTCGACAAGACATCGAGGGCCACGCCACTTAGACACATCACTAAAAGAAGCGTTCATCCAGCAATGAATTGGCGCTGACATCGAAGCGAACTGTGAAGCAGTTCAGACGTCAAATCAAATACATTCCACAACTTTCTCACTGGATCCAACCACTGTTCAGGCCGTCGCAGTTTTGATCCTGCAGTTGGCTCAGCCTCTTGACAGCTGCAACCACTTTGCCAGACTGTTCCTCGTCAATTCCTTGCTTTGAAGAATCTCTGAGACAATATGCGACCGCCTGGCATTGTGCAGTACATAGTCCGCAGCAACTAGTTTCGTAGGATAACGCTGCCGCTCTCCTCATCGCTTCTAGCAAACTGAAACGCACTGCTCACAACTGGCACCTGGCATTCGGTAATCAGTATATGACGTGCCAAGAGTGGAGCAGGTTTCTTTTTTTTAAGAACGGACTGCCTAGAATGAAAAAAAAAAAGAAATGCCAGCTGGCTTGGCTTAAACACAACACGTACAAGCATTACGGCTACACCAAAACAAAGCAACATCATACTGGTTATCTCTTATAACACTTTTTTTTTTCATTCTCAGGCTACTGGCACATGTGAAAAACAGAATATACGCAAGAAATCATGTTTTTTTTCTTCACCCATCTCTGCTCCAAGGCCTCATGAGAACTTGGGGCACAATATATGCCCTACTGAAAAAAAAACTGTCTATAGGTTGAAGCCACTGAGTCAGCTCTGAAGGGTGGAAGAGTTGAACACGCATCCTAAAAGCGTGTTCTCTCCCAAAATATCTCTGCCAACCCACTGTCACCATGCAGGTGCACATCCAAAAGATTATTCAACAACAAAAGACCCCATTTCATCAGGCCTTTAGTACTCTGCTTAGAGGATCAATGCGAAGAGTTAACTGTACCAGATACTCAACCGAGCATTGCACAAGGACATGAACATTTGCCAACACGGTAGAGACTCCCTGCAGTTTGTGACTTCCCACTGACACATTTACACAAAAAGCAAATGTCGGAAGAACACATACTACAAGAAGTCTTCCCAATGTAAAAATAATGACACCACTAAATTTTATACTGATGGCTCAAAAACCAAAATTCATGTTGGAAGAGCAATAAAAAATTGTACCACTGCCACCGTGCACATCGATTTTTACTGCCAAGTGTTATGCCATATTTGCAGCTGTGAGCAAATAGTAAAAGAGAATAACAAAAACAGCATCATCTACACTGATTTCCTGACTATGCTCAGAGCACTGCACTCTAGAAATGCTGCTGAACCCATATTGGAAACATCATACATAATATAGTTATAGTGAGAACACAAAAACATAGCATTAAGGGGGGATGGGCAGCCCAAATTGTCTCGACATTGACACCCTCGGCGCCACAGACACCTTTCCACTACTCCAGATCTTTTCTAAGATACTGAGATCCAATCCTCCCTGCATTCTATAGACACACAAGGCAAGCGATCAAATGTAGCATCATTTGCCAATCCTTGCTGAAAAGTCTCATTGGAGTGGTCGAAAACGACCACAGAAACAAAATTATGCGACATGTCTCTATTGATTGTTAAATCTGATGTAAAGGAGAATCTGTGGAAAAAATTTAAAAACTATAGTTTTTTTTCTTAACTGCTGTAAGTAGTTTACATTGGTTTGTGATTTCATGAAGTTAGCGCGATCGTGTATTTTTTTGTTGAAAACACAAATATCAACGCAGCAGTTTGATAGGTCTGTTTGCATGGATGATAACTAGAGACCGGATTTTAGACAAATGCCTATTTTTTTCAACGCTTCGTAGGCGCACCATTTTTACATATGAGCACGAATTAGGTGTTGACGATATGTTTAATACTCTTTTTATAGTGCCTATAAATGCCTATTTTGGGTGTCAGTGCCTATAAATGCCTATTTCCGACCTAGGTGCCTAAAAATGCCCTATTTTACAGAAAAGGGGCCTGAAATACGCTGTGGTTTTACTTTCAGATTCTGTTTGCTTTCGAATCCATTTCGGTTTTGAGTATAACACACACGTGGCAACATTAGATGACCTCGTCAGTTGGCTGTGGTGAACACTGCACCTACGCCGGCTGTGTACACAATACCAACCACGTTAGCCGAAAATATCAAAGCAACCTTTTTCCTTTCAGACAGAAATGGTAACCGCGCTGCAATAAGACTACACAAGAAAGACTGACACGGGACATGCGCTGTCCTGTGTCAGTCTTTCTTGTGTACGTCTTATTGCAGCGCTATTACCATTTCTGTCTCAAATAATGAACCTTCTTTCTTTTTTTCTGCCATTTTATCGTGGCAGCTTGTTGATGACTTTGGCTGTTAAAATGGCAGTTAACCAGATGGCACCACATTTCGGAAAGTATACGGAGTAAGTTATAGGTTCGTCCAAATAATTCCAGTTGGTTCCAATTGAAACCAACTGTAAAATGTTCCATAAACCTGCTGGAAACAGTTTAACTGATTAAATTTTCCACCTGGGTAACCTGCCTTATTTTCGTTCCCTATGCCCTAGATGGTGCTTGTCTGCTACTGCTTCCATAGCTTTAACAGTGACTTCTAAATGGATGATGTTTATTTTACCATGGATCCTCGTGGATGTAGCCCCTGCTTCCATAGCTTTTAACAGTGATTTCTAGATGGATGGTGGTTATTTTACCATGGATCCTCGTGGATGTACGTAGGCCCGTGCAAAACTATGATTCTTTTCGGCATATTCCGCATCAAGCAGCACTGTGTGTAACATTTTCTAGCATCTCGTATTTACGGTTTCCAGACCCTTCTAATGGCAAGCACCATTTGATAGTCGCGTGGCTCCAGACACGTGAAACCGCAAACTATAAAACACTGTTTACACAAATGACAACATATTTATTAATGTTGAAGCATCGTGTATGCCTGCAATGAATAAGTTCAATTCCTGTGTGAGCGAAGGCTGAACTCATTTGTCAGATGCTTTGCATTTAAAATGTTTCCATCAATTTCTAAATACATGGCCTCCTGTTAAGGTGTTCATTGTTTCTACTTTTGTACACGACAAGCAAATTGTTCGTTTCGAGGTACACCAAAGTGTTTTAAAAGGATTGGTAACCGTCCCTTTTGCTCTGCTGAAGCATGTGTATTGTACGAAAAGTTGCGCGACAGCCTTAAAAAAAAAACGGCTTCTAATGTTCGCACCTTGCTTAAGGTCCCAAATCATTCCTGCTGTGTTTTTTGTTTTATTCTACGGCAGATATTGTGCGCTGAAGTTCGGAACTGTGCGCACTTTTGATAAAGTTTATAGTGCCTATTTTTCCCCTTTAGGTGCCTAAAATGCAATTTTAGCCGCCTATTTATGGCGCCTAAAACGTACTTTTTAGTGCCTAAAAATCCGGCCTCTAATGATAACACATAATTACTGCCACTCTCCCACAAGCCATTTTTGGTATAACAACCCCTAAACTAGATTAAAAAAAACATTCTTTGGGCAGATTTTGACCAATTTTATAAAAACATCTATAGCTTGCAGATAGACAAAAATAATGGAGCACAGATAAAAACATTCATACATTTACTCAAACAATTTTCAGGCGCCTAATTTCAATAAATTTTATGTAATTAATAACCAAAGTTGGCCAAAACAGCATAGCACTGAAGTGCGGAACTCCACTTCTCCCGTCATAAATAATTTCGTGTGCTTCGGAAAAAATTTTTTGGAGCAAAACCAATTGCGGATTGCTCCTTTCCAGTGATTAGGCAACAATGTAAAAAATTTCAAATAAATTGAAGAGGCTGACCAACCACCCTTTGTTCGACTTTACGTCGAAACACCTGCAATCACACAGTGTCGGCAGAATGTGTCATCAGAGCATGTCCGCTCGATCTGTCAATCATCCCTAATCGAACTAATAGAACAGTTGAATAAATAAATATTTAATTACCATGCTTGGATAATTAGTTCTATAAGATGATTAATTGAATTGGGAAACATTTAACTTGACAAAGTAATTAATGAATTGATTAATCAATTACTTGACGAATTACACTGTACTTTAACAAAACATGTGAATTGGTTATATAATTGCTTAATTAATAAACAATTCAGACGCATTACATTCGGTTAAGCCACCAAAATGGTTAATTAACTGGGTATTTAAATTGTTGCCTGAATTGATAAAAGACAAGCCACAGATAACACGGGGCTGTCTGCGCACTTTCTCTGAGTGGCCTGCCTTCTTATCGCTGAATTCATCGCAAAGCCTTCAAATTGATATCCTCGCAGGCACCGCACATGAATCGCCAGCTTACTGTAAGCATCTGCCGAAGGTTTATGAACGATGACCTCCTGTGTCCACTTAAGTGCAGTGCTCACACGCAGCCATTCGTGTTCTACTGAATCAGCCCAGCAAATACAGCGCGATAAAGCCGTTTTTCGCCAATGCGTCATCTCATTTTTGGGGAGTATACGTTATCGATTTCATCTCATCTCGAGGGGTATTTCAATCCAGTCCACCCGTGTGCTTTACGGCAAAGTAGATGCACAGGTAATGTTCGTAAAATTATTCAAGTGAATAAGGCAGCTGTTCTCGAAATCGAATGCCGACACGCGTCCAGCCTCGAGACGTGCGCGGGGGCACGGAACGAAGAACCGCAATTTTTTTAAACGACCGGCCCTGGCCCGCGCGGCCGGTGGCGCGGGGTGCTGTGACAGTTTTCCCGCCTTCCTCTTTCGGCGGCGGCCGCGGAGCGGGGTCACGTGACAGTTTTCCCGCCTTCCTCTTTCGGCGGCGGCCGCGGAGCGGGGTCACGTGACAGTTTTCCCGCCTTTTATCTTCTCTCGGCGGCGGCCATCATGCCCTCCCGCGGCGCTGGGTCACGTGACAGTTTTCCCGCCTTTTATCTTCTCTCGGCGGCGGCCATCATGCCCTCCCGCGGCGCTGGGTCACGTGACAGTTTTCCCGCCTTTTATCTTATCTTGGCGGCGGCCATCATGCCCTCCCGCGGCGCGGGGTCACGTGATACAGGTTTTCCCGCCTTTGGCACGCTCTCGGTGGCGGCCTGACGGAGCGCAGCGACAAACTATTCCGATTTCGCGGCCTTCTTTCGCGCTATTGCACGCGCAGAAGGTTTAAACGGGCGCGTGCCCTGGTCTCAAAAGTTCCCTTAAACATTAACCACACGGCGTTGCGGTTTTCGCGCGTGAATCGAACGACTGCGCGCGCTTGACTCGCCCATGAGTGGACGGATTCTTACCACGTGGCGCATTCTCGGTCGCGACGTGCAAAAAGATCAAACGGGCGCATGCTGTAGTATCAAAATTTCCTTTCAACATTGCCCAAGCGGCGGGCGATGTGGTACAAGTAAGTATACGTCAACACGCGCGAAAGCCTGGAATGATCAAAATCGCGGCTGAAGGCTAACGTGAAAAGCGCGACGTGGTAAACTAATTATGCAAAAAACAGCGCGAACAGACGGGGACGAAAGGAAGGAAGGACGAAAGGAACAAGCGCTTGTTCCTGCGTATTCTTCCTTTCGTTCCCGTTTGTTTGCGCTGTTTTTTGCATAATGTATCACCAACTCGCCCGCTTAGCTATCCTGGTGGTAAAATATAAGTACGTCAACAACACGATCAAAATCGCGGTTGAAAGCTAATGCAAACACGCGGAAACAACGCGGGCCTCTCACGGCGCTATCGTTCGTGCTTTCGGTTATTTATTTTTTCGAACCACGTGGAAATGAGGCGTTCAAATCTCTGTGCTACAGTTTCGTTACAAGAACAGGCTAACTTTAAAGAGGCGACGCGGACGAGCCCGAAACGTAACGTGAAAAGCGAGAAAGCCTAGCACGATCAAAATCGCGGCTGAAAGCTAACGGGAACACGCGGAGCCAACGAGCTAGTTATAAGAAAGGCTAACTTTAAAAAGACGGTGCTGGTGGTGGTAAACATTTATTCATTTTTAAAATTCATTTTACGAGGCCTTTTCGCGTCTAATAGCGCGATAGAAGGCCGCGAAATCGAAATAGTTTGTAGATATGCTCCACCAGGTCCCCGCCGAGAGCGTGCCTAAGGCGGGAAAACCTGTGTCACGTGATCGCGCGCCGCGGGAGGGCATGATGGCCGCCGCCGAAAGAAGAAAAAGGCGGGAAAAACCGTCTAGTGACCCTGCGCCGCCTGCATACGGGCACACATTCGCCACTGCTGCAGCCAATCATCGTTGGGCGCGCGGACCTCACCCGCACTCTTTCCCTTCTCCATACTTATATAAGCACTGTAGTTTATAGGTCACTTTTGCCATTTCCGTCTGACTCTTTTGTGAGTGTGCGCGCTCCCGCAGTCTAGAGTTGAAATCTGGGTTAGTTGGTACATACCAACGTTTTTAGATTAGGTTGGTACATACTTAAGAAAAAACCAGCCAAAAAGACGGGGACAAAGGAGAGACTTTATGTGTGCCTTGTCTCTCCTTTGTCCCCGTCTTTTTGGCTGGTTTTTCCGCAGTCTTGAGAATGTCGTCGGTCCGGTTTCGCGCTGTTTCGTTGTAAGAACAGGCTAATTTAAACAGCCGGCGCGGACGCACGCGAGTCGGTACTTTTTCCACGTTGGCGTAACGTAATCAATCTTCTTCGCTGCACTGAGTCCCTTCTCCTCCGCTTTCCCGCATCCACCCAGAGATAGAACAAAAACGGCGGGAAACGTGTGCCACGTGATGACGCGCCAATAAAATACAACAAAAACGGCGGGAAACGTGTGCCACGTCATGCCGCGCCAACAAAATACCACAAAACGGCGGGAACGTGTGTCACGTGACGCCGAGTCAACAAAATAGACAAAGGGCGGGAAACGTGTCACGTGACGCCGCGCTAACAAAATACAACAAAACAAAAAAGGCGGGAAACGTGTGTCACGGGACGTCGCGCCAACGAAATGCAACAAAAATACAACCCAACAAAAAAGGCGGGAAACGTGTGTCACGTGACGTCGCGCCAACGAAATGCAACAAAAATACAACACAACAAAAAAGGCGGGAAACGTGTGTCACGTGACGTCGCGCCAACGAAATGCAACACAACAAAAAGGCGGGAAACGTGTGTCATGTGAAGTCGCGCCAACGAAATGCAACAAAAATACAACACAACAAAAAAGGCGGGAAACATGTGTCACGTGACGTCGCGCCAACGAAATGCAACAAAATACAAAACAAAAAAGGCGGTAAACGTGTGTCACGTGACGTCACGCTAACGAAATGCAACAAAAACGGCGGGAAACGTGCGGTGGGCTCACCGAGGGCTTCACGGGGCACGACTGCTTAGTGTCTTACAGAGAGATCACTCAACACTATGGACTATAGGGCGGATTAAATATCCTCCAGCCGATACATCCTTAAACAAGAGCCAGGCCGCGATTCTGGTTCGCTTGCGAACCAACTCTTTTCCGAACCCGGTGTTGTGCGGCCTCTACTGTAATAGCCGGGTCAGAGCACTATATGGCCAGTGTAAGCTATGTAAAGCCAGAGCTCGTCTCAGTTACATCCTATGGGAATGCCCTTTAGACCAACGGGAGGCATTACTTCTCAGCTCCGAGCCAGAGATTCAACTGAAGACCATCCGACTGACCGAAGCCGTCGCTAGGGTCCAATCCTTCCCTGCATCTGCTGGACAAATAAAGCTTTACAATGCTCGCGCAAAGCCCGAGGAGTTATCTTAATTTGGAAACAAGGCTGCACCCAAACGCTTTTGGCAGCACTCTCGACGCTGGAAGCAAAGGACATAGCCTGCCTGTTCGTTCGACGAATTCGGAGAACACACCGTTCACGTCAACGAGACTGAGCTCCATGTACGCGAAAAAGTAAGCGACGCGACGACGGCAGGCTGTCGCTCCGTCGCCCACTGGCCAAGCTTCACGCATTGCGACAACGCGAAATCGAGACGACGATCAGTGTTGCTAGCATAATACACCGCAAGGCTGTTTGCGCCTATAACAGGAGTCACATTATTTGCAAGGATTAAAATTTTCGGCATAAAATGCGAAATAAAATGTGTGTACCACTTTGTCATTGAATACAGACTGTTTAACTGAACGCCTACGTAAACTTGTGGTTGTGGAGTTTTGGTTTTGCCGGTTTTTTTCCCGCTCGCTTTTCCCTGTCTGAAACGTTGCGCGCCTTATAATTTTTTTTTTGCTGCAGGTCCCAAAGAACCGGCTCTCACTTCACGGCGTCGATGAGCCTCTCATTCAAGCCCTGGGCTTGGGCGTGTGCCATTTAGTGCAAGTGTACTACCTACGGGCACTCCAAAAAAACTTTCCAATGCAAAATGCGGCCCTTTTGAGAAAGCGCGCGAAATTACCGGCAGTCACATACGCTGCCAGATTGGCTGCTATCGGCTAATCGCGTAAGAAACTTTCGGGCGACGAAGTGCAGATCCGTTCACGTGAGTTTTCGCGTACATGGAGTTCAGCCTTAACCCGGTGCCGGAAGCGATAAAAGCGATGATGCCACTTACCTTAGAGCCCGGCTCCGTGTGGTCTCCCAGAAACTGGCGACTCCCTCGGGTATAGCTGGCCCCTCGCTCCGGAATGGCTCCGACCAGTCAGTCCAGGAGAAAGTTCTCGCGCACACGGCACGTTCACAAAGAGTCACATTGCGCTGACACTACTGCGGCACCTCCTATTCCGTCACACCGCCGTTGCCTCCCGAGCGGTGTAGACAGCAGTGCTGACCCGTGAGCTTTCCTCGAGGAAAGTGCGACCGTCCTGATGCTGTCGTGTCTTGGTGAGCTTTGGGGCAAGGCTCTTTCTCCGATGCCTCTCAGTAGGAACCAGGGCTGATCAGAAGAGTCTGGGGTATGGGAGGGGGTCGAGAAGTCTGTGGAAGAAGTCTTGGCACACGCACCGAGCATACCCCACTCACCCAAGTTCGGCCGTGAAGTAGTATTCCAGGGTTGCGGAGGGACGTGTTTCGTTCCTGGAGGTATAGGAACAGTGGAGCACGCGTACTACGCAGCTTCGGCGATGAGGTACGTGTACAGTGTGCGAGGAAAGTCCGCCGACGCAGATATGTGGCAAGTCCGACGCACTGGAGATTGTTCCTCGGGCGATGAAGTTGAACGGAAAAGCAGCTCTCGGTCGTAGGAACTGACCAGCAGGTGTTGAGAAGGTTTGAGAATGCCGCTGCTATGGAACGCTGCAGGCGAAGAGACTACCCGGTTGATGAGATGCGGGTGAGATGGGAGGCAGGGATCGTAGTCCTTTGCTGCAAAAATACAAAAAAAAAACAAATATGAAAGAAAGCCCGCACCAAACCAGAGGCTATCGCAGGCAAAACCAATTGAAAATAAAAGGGGCGAACGGCCAAGATAAACTTTAAGAAGAACCTATTAGAAAAAAAAAAAAACTAGAGTACACCTTATAAGCTCCGCCTGAAGGGTATGACACGATAACGTAGTGGGTTAGGCTCTCCGTTCTGAGCTGTTTAGTACCTTTGCACGCTTTTTTAATTTCTGTGAATTGTTTCAATTAATTAATTACACGCTCTAAATTTTCTTAATTAG
Source organism: Amblyomma mixtum (assembly GCF_055824585.1). NCBI lineage: Eukaryota > Metazoa > Arthropoda > Arachnida > Ixodida > Ixodidae > Amblyomma > Amblyomma mixtum. The sequence goes on from NC_143019.1 coordinate 20,643,678, forward strand.
CGCCACCAAGCGTTGGTTTTCCATTCCGAGCACTTTGACACCCTTCAACCTCCCTTTTTTGCAATTTTCTTTTTCATTTCTTCAATTAGCCGATTAATTACAGTTATTTCATTAACTCGTCACCGCCTATCACGCACCAGTAAATCATCAATTACTAGAACCACGAATTACCACGATACGATTTTTTTTCGCGCAGCCCCCGATTATTTGCCGTGCCGACTACGCCAACGTCTTTTCGACCGAACGAGCTGTATACGCAGCCGTGTGAAAAAAAAAAGCGCAAATGACGTCCGGACAAAGGAGATTTGTAGGCAGAAATGCCCAAAAAGATTTAATAATTAAGGAGCAAAAGAAACACGGTCGGACCAAGCGTGTCTAAAAGCTTCAGACGTGCTCGCAGATGCCCAGGAAGGAGGGACGGTGCGGGGATCTGTAGGAAGGAAGAAAAGACGAGAGAAGAAAAAAAAACAGGAGATAAATGGGTTTCAGAAAGCAGAAGGCGTATATAAAAAAAGGGTAAACAGGAAAGTGAACCAAGATAAATGAGAAAAAGTACAATAATTTAATAATAAATAAGTGATCTTAATTAATCAACGATAATATATAACTGCGAATAATAATAATAAATAATTAATAAATGAATAATGAAAGGTAGGGGAAGAAAGAAAAAGTGAAAGGAAGAGTTGAATTAAAAACAAACTAAATAGGCAAAAAACGGGAAAGTATAACCAGTAGGAGTTATAAAAAAGTACAAAAAGTAATGGAAATGAAAAAAAAATCAAATAAAAAAGGAGCATACAAGAAAAATAAAAAAACTGCTAGCAGAAGACGTATAAAAATAAAAGGGGAAAGTGAACAAATGAGAAAAAGTATAATTTAGTAATAAATGATATTAATTAATCAACAATAACAGATAACTACGAATAATATTAATAAATAATTAATAAATTAATAGTGAAAGGTAGGGACCGAAGAAAAGTGAAAGGAAGAGTTGAAATCAAAACTGACTTAACAGGCAAAAAACGGAAAAGTATAACCAGTAGGAGTTATACAAAAAAAGCAAAAAAGTAATGGAAATGAAAACAAAAATAAAATAAAAAAGTAACAGAAAAACAAAAAAAACGCGAAGCACGAACCCAAGGAACCGGCCTAGGGCTGAAGCCGGTCGTCGGCGGGTGCTGGAGGTCCACCAGACGGGCCGCGCCGAAGATCCGCATCCCTCAGGTAACCCCGGCCAGGACTAACGGCCGAGGTCGTCTGCACGCCGGAGCGACGCGCAAACGCGTCCACTCCCCACGAGCGCTAACGGGCGAATGACCGCTCGACAATGAGTCGTCGATTCCGGGACGACGAGCGGCGGAGGTCCGACAGCTTCGGATGTCAGGGAGCGACTGCCGACCCAGCGGGGACGTCGCCGATAATAAAGGAGCCTAGCAATCAACTATAGGGACATTTCGTATCAGATGACCCTAATTTAGGGGCAAAGGGGAATGGCGGGCCGACAGTGCGCAGACTGCTTGGCGCCTTGAAAGGCCACTGACCTTTGCACTGACGTCACACATCGCGGCACCATGGCGGCCCTAGGAGCCAATTATTAGGGACTTTTTCGTATTTTCTATTCGAGGCATAGGGGAATAGTGGGCCTCTAGCGCGCAACTGCGCAGAACACGACCCAACGGTCGTTGCACCCGGCAAACGCAGACGACAATTTGCTTGCGCTTCTGACAAAGAAAGTGAAGATATTTGCCAAGATACACTTAAGTCTCAAATAAATGGAACCGTAATCTTTTGACAGCTGGGCCGTTCCTTCTGTTGTTAATTATTCTCCCGAAATACTGGCCACTGCTCGCGAAAATATGTGCTCAGCAGACGACAACACGGACTGGGGACGGAAAATAAACGGTTTTCTCTCGCACGGCGTTTGTGCGAACGCTGGCATTCGCGACCACAAAATTTCCTTACACCACATCTCGCAACCGAATAGAAAACAACTGTCCCCATTTCGTAACGCGTTCCAAATGTGGAACGTCAAATACTTTTCTGAAGCCAATAAAGTGATCCGGAGACTGTGTTATCTTGATCAGTTTCTAGAATTAGTAAGCGCAGCTACGCTTGGAGCTGTTGCTCAACAAATTTTGCCTATATCGCGCTAAAATGCGTGCTCTTGCGAGTAGCTTGGTGGGAGGTATTTTAATCTGTAGAGATTTTTATTCTAGAAACCGTGAGAGATAGGTGCGGTCGGTAGAGCTGGGTTGCGCAGCAAGGCAGACATTATGTTGTACCGGGGACAAGAAGTTTCCAGGACGCATAATCGAGAACAAGCGCCGATATCTCTCTTATTAGCTTCCTGCTTAGCTGTCCTGTTGAGCTTATTAGGCAGTTGATCAAAGCCAAACTTGCGGAAGTGATAGCGGCGCTAATGCGCTTCAAAGTGGTTTAATGAAAGCAGATGTTCGTTGGCAGGCGTAACACCTATGCGCCCTAGACCGCTTTTTCCACGGCCTTTAGACTTTTGTCGCCGACAGCACTTTGTATGCGTCAATATTGTCACGTAGTGGTGTCTGCATGCTGTCATGAGAGACGGCAGACGGCCTCTAAACAAAACTCGTTATTGGGGCTGACTTGCGCCCGCAAAGAAATGAATGATTCGGTGGCGGCGAAGCTACAAGTGTTCTCGGAGGTCGTCAAACCGAATGTCCGCCGCTCTCGGCCGAGCTCGATTTGAAGCTTTCAATACAAGGCGTGCAAAGTTATTACAACAGTATGGAGCAACGTACGATGACTTCAGGCTCGCTACGACCCTTCGAGATAATTTTGGTCGAGTCTTGCATCACAAATAAGGCGAAAAAGCTTCGTTGGAGGACCTTCGTCGTTTCCTCGGCAATCAACCTGAGCTCCGCAGGTCTGTTTTCCCCTACGGGGGCTATAGCTGCGGCCAGGTGATGCAAAACCTGTGGTGGACGGCGACGTTAAGCGGGACAAACGGCTTGACAGCACGTATACAGAGGGCAAAACGCTTGCCTAGGACACGTTCTGGGCGTGTTTCAGGCTGAACACGGGATATCTAGCGATAATATTTGGTTAGAAATGATACGGGTGTAAGCAGGTGAAGTTAAACTCGTAGGAGGCGCCACATTTTGCATACATACATACATACGTCATAAATAATTTCGTGTGCTTCGGAAAAATTTTTTCGAGCAAAACCGATTGCAGATTGCTCCTTTCCAGTGATTAGGCAACAATGTAAAGAAATTTCAAATAAACTGAAGAGGCTGACCCACCACCCTTTGTTCGACCTTCCGACGAAACACCTGCAATAACACAGTGTCAGCAGAATGTGTCATCAGAGCATGTCCCCTCGATCTGTCAATCATCCATAATCGGATTAATAGAACAGTCGAATAAATAAATATTTAATTACCATGCTTGAATAATTAGGTCACAAAGATAATTAATTGAATTGAAAACAAATATCTTGACAAAGTAATTAATCAATTGATTAATCATTTACCAAACGAATTAAGCTGCAATTTAACAAACCTTGTGAATTGGTTAATTAATTGCTTAATTAATAAACAATTCAGACACATTACATTCGGTTAAGCCACCAAAATGGTAAATTAACTGGGTATTTAAATTGTTGGCTCAATTAATAAAAGACAAGCCACAGATAACAATTAGGTGCAGTGCTCACACGCAGCCATTCGTGTTCTACTGAATCAGCCCAGCAAATACAGCGCGATAAAGCCGTTTTTCGCCAATGCGTCATCTCATTTTCGGGGAGTATACGTTATCGATTTCATCTCATCTCGAGGGGTATTTCAATCCAGTCCACCCGTGTGCTTTACGGCAAAGTAGATGCACAGGTAATGTTCGTAAAATTATTCAATTGAATAAGGCAGAGCTGTTCTCGAAATCGAATGCTGACACGCGTCCAGCCTCGAGATATACGCGGGGGCACAGAACGACCGGCCCTGGCCCGCGCGGCCGGTGGCGCGGGGTCACGTGACAGTTTTCCCGCCCTTTTCTTCTCTCGGCGGCGGCCATCATGCCCTCCCGCGGCGCGGGCAAGGTCACGTGACAGTTTTCCCGCCCTTGGATGTTCCCGCCTTTTTCGCCTCTCGGCGGCGGCCATCATGCCCTCCCCGCGGCGCGGTGTCACGTGACACAGGTTTTCCCGCCTTTGGCGCGCTCTCGGTGGCGGCCTGACGGAGCACAGCTACAAACTATTTCCATTTCACGGCCTTCTATCGCGCTATTAGACGCGCAGAAGGTTTAAACAGGCGCGTGCCCTGGTCTCAAAAGTTCCCTCCAGCATTAACCACCCGGCGTTGCGGTTTTCGCGCGCGAATCGAACGACTCGACGCGCGCTTGACTCGCCCACGAGCGGACGGATTCTTACCACGAGGCGCATTCTCGGTCGCTCGTCGCGTTCGTACACGTGCAAAAGGATCAGACGGGCGCATGCTGTGGTCTCAAAATTTCCTTTCGACATTGTCCAAGCGGCGGGCGATGTGGTACAAGTACGTCAACACGCGCGAAAGCCTAGAATGATCAAAATCGCGGCTGAAGGCTAACGTGAAAAGCGCGACATGGTTAACTGAGTACGTCAACAACACGATCAAAATCGCGGCTGAAAGCTAATGCGAACACGCAGAAACAACGCGGGCCTCTCACGGCGCTATCGTTCGTGCTTTCGGTTATTATTTTTTCGAACCACGTAGAAATGAGGCGCTGAAATCTCTGCGCTACAGTTTCGTTATGAGAACAGGGTAACTTTATAAAGAGACGGCGCGGACGAGCCCGAAACCTAACGTGAAAAGCGAGAAAGCCTAGCATGATCAAAATCGCGGCTGAAAGCTAAGGGAACACGCGGAGCCAACGAGCGCAGTTTAGTTACAAGAACAGGCTGACTTTAAAGAGACGGTGCTGGTGGTGGTAAACATTTATTTATTAGTTACCTGCATCGCCCCGCATGGCATTACAGCAGGGGGGGGGGGGGGGTGTACAGACTTCATCATAGGTATAAAAACAATTATTGCAGTGCATGGAAAAATGCATCATTAGATGTTACAAGCAATGCTCGATGGCAAACTGTTCCAGTCCCGAACAGTTCTAACAAAAAAAGAAAAACGCAAGACGTCACCCTTGCAAGAAAATTCCCTGACCTTCAAGCAGTGGTCCAGTGGCTTTGAGATATAATGAGGTGCCTGGATATATTGTTCGCGGTTTATGCCAGTTTTCGAATAATAAATCTCATAAAAAAATTTCAGTCTGATGTAGTACCTTCTACGGTCCTTCAACTCTTGCCAGTTAAGTTTTCGTTGGCTTTCTGTCATACTAACTTGCCGATTATAATTATTATTTATTAATTTTTAAAATTCATTTTACGAGGCCTTTTGCGCATCTAATAGCGCGTGCTCCACCAGGCCGCCACCGAGAGCGCGCCAAAGGCGGGAAAACCTGTGTCACGTGACCGCGCGCCGCGGGAGGGCATGATGGCCGCCGCCGAGAGAAGAAAAAGGCGGGAAAACCGTCTAGTGACCCTGCGCCACCTGCATACGGGCGCACATTCGCCACTGCCGCAGCCAATCATCGTTGGGCGCGCGGACCTCACCCACACTCTTTCCCCTCTCTGCCATTTCCGTCTGATTCGTCCGTGGGCGTGCGTGTTCCCGCAGTCTTGAGAATGTCGTCGGTCCGGTTTCGCGCAGTGTAGTTGTAAGAGGAGGCTACTTTAAACAGCCGGCGCGGACGCACGCGAGTCGGTACTTCGCTGCGCTAAGTCGCTTCTCCTCCGCTTTCCCGCATCCACCCGCAGATAACGAAAACGGCGGGAAACGCGTGTCAGGAGATGACGCGCCAATAAAAATACAACAAAAAGGGCGGGAAACGTGTGTCACGTGACGCCGCGCCAACAAAAATACAACACTACGAAAAGGGCGGGAAACGTGTGTCACGTGACGTCCCACCGACAAAATGCAACAAAAACGGCGGGAAACGCGTGTCGCGAGATGACACGCCGATAAAAATACAACAAAAAGGGCGGGAAATATGTGTCACGTGACGCCGCGCCAACAAAATACAACACAACGAAAAGGGCGGGAAACGTGTGTCACATGATGTCGCACCAACTAAATACAACAAAACGAAAAGGGCGCGAAACGTGTGTCACGTGACGCCGCACCAACTAAATACAACAAATCGAAAAGGGCGGGAAACCTGTGTCACATGATGTCGCACCAACTAAATACAACAAAACGAAAAAGGCGGGAAACGTGTCACGTGACGCCGCGCCAACAAAATACAACACAACGAAAAGGGCGGGAAACGTGTGTCACGTGACGTCGCGCCGACAAAATGCAACAAACAGGAGATAAATGGGTTTCAGAAAGCAGAAGGCGTATATAAAAAAAGGGTGAACAGGAAAGTGAACCAAGATAAATGAGAAAAAGTACAATAATTTAATAATAAATAAGTGATCTTAATTAATCAACGATAATATATAACTGCGAATAATAATAATAAATAATTAATAAATGAATAATGAAAGGTAGGGGAAGAAAGAAAAATGAAAGGAAGAGTTGAGTTCAAAACTAACTAAATGGGCAAAAAACGGAAAAGTATAACCAGTAGGAGTTATACAAAAGTACAAAAAGTAATGGAAATGAAAACAAAAATAAAATAGAAAAGGAGCATACAAGAAAAACAAAAAAACTGCTAGCAGAAGACGTATAAAAATAAAAGGGGAAAGTGAACAAATGAGAAAAAGTATAATAATTTAATAATAAATGATATTAATTAATCAACAATAACAGATAACTACGAATAATCTTAATAAATAATTAATAAATTAATAGTGAAAGGTAGGGACTGAAGAAAAGTGAAAGGAAGAGTTGAATTCAAAACTGACTTAACAGGCAAAAAACAGAAAAGTATAACCAGCAGGAGATATAAAAAAAGCGAAAAAAGAAATGGAAATGAAAACAAAAATAAAATAAAAAAAAGGAACAGAAAAACAAAAAAAAAACCGCGAAGCACGAACCCAAGGAACCGGCCTAGGGCTGAAGACGGTCGTCGGCGGGTGCTGGAGGTCCACTGGACGGGCCGCGCCGAAGATCCGCATCCCTCAGGTAACCCCGGCCAGGACTAACGGCCGAGGTCGTCTGCACGCCGGAGCGACGCGCAAACGCGTCCACTCCCCACGAGCGCTAACGGGCGAATGACCGCTCGACAATGAGTCGTCGATTCCAGGACGACGAGCGGCGGAGGTCCGACAGCATCGGATGTCAGGGAGCGACTGGCGATTCAGCGGGGACGTCGCCGATAATAAAGGAGCCTAGCAATCAACTATAGGGACATTTTGTATCAGATGACCCTAATTTAGGGGCAAAGGGGAATGGCGGGCCGACAGTGCGCAGACAGCTTGGCGCCTTGAAAGGCCACTGACCTTTGCACTGACGTCACACATCGCGGCACCATGGCGGCCCTAGGAACCAATTAGTAGGGACTTTTTCGTATTTTCTATTCGAGGCATAGGGGAATAGTGGGCCTCTAGCGCGCAACTGCGCAGTACGTTGACCCAACGGTCGTTGCACCCGGCAAACGCAGACGACAATTTGCTTGCGCTTCTGACAAAGAAAGTGAAGATATTCGATAGATACACTTAAGTCTCGAATAAATGAAACCGTAATCTTTTTAGAGCTGGGCCGTTCCTTCTGTTGTTAATTCTTCTCCCGAAATACTGGCCACTGCTCGCGAAAATATGTGCTCAGCAGACGACAACTCGGACTGGGGTCGGAAAATAAACGGTTTTCTCTCGCACGGCGTTTGTGCGAACGCTGGCATTCGCGACCACAAAGTTTCCTTACACCACATCTCGAAACCGAATAGAAAACAACTGTCCACATTTCGTAACGCGTTCCAAATGTGGAACGTCAAATACTTTTCTGAAGCCAATAAAGTGATCCGGAGACTGTGTTATCTTGATCAGTTTCTAGAATTAGTAAGCGCAGCTACGTTTGGAGCTGTGGCTCAACAAATTTTGCCTATATCGCGCTAAAATGCGTGCTTTTGCGAGTAGCTTGGTGGGAGGTATTTTAATCTGTAGAGATTTTTCTAGAAACCGTGAGAGATAGGTGCGGTCGGTTGAGCTGGGTTGCGCAGCAAGGCAGACATTATGTTGTACCGGGGACAAGAAGTTTCCAGGACGCATAATCGAGAACAAGCGCCGATATCTCTCTTATTAGCTGTCCTGCTTAGCTATCCTGTTGAGCTTATTAGGCAGTTGATCAAAGCCAAACTTGCGGAAGTGATAGCGGCGCTAATGCGCTTCAAAGTGGTTTAATGAAAGCAGATGTTCGTTGGCAGGCGTAACACCTATGCGCCCTAGACCGCTTTTTCCACGGCCTTTAGACTTTTGTCGCCGAGAGCACTTTGTATGGGTCAATATTGTCACGTAGTGGTGTCTGCATGCTGTCATGAGAGACGGCAGACGGCCTCTAAACAAAACCCGTTATTGGGGCTGACTTGCGCCCGCAAAAAAATGAATGATTCTGTGGCGGCGAAGCTACAAGCGTTCTCGGAGATCGTCAAACCGAATGTCCGCCGCTCTCGGCCGAGCTCGATTTGAAGCTTTCAATACAAGGCGTGCGAAGTTATTACAACAGTATGGAGCAACGTACGATGACTTCAGGCTCGCTACGATCCTTCGAGATAATTTTGGACGAGTCTTGCATCACAAATAAGGCGAAAAAGCCTCGTTGGAGGACCTTCGTCGTTTCCTCGGCAATCAACCTGAGCTCCGCAGGTCTGTTTCCCCTACGGGGGCTATAGCTGCGGCCAGGTGATGCAAAACCTGTGGTGGACGGCTACGGTAAGCGGGACAAACGGCTTGACAGCACGTATACAGAGGGCAAAACGCTTGCCTAGAACACGTTCTGGGCGTGTTTCAGGCTGAACACGGGATATCTAGCGATAATATTTGGTTAGAAATGATACGGGTGTAAGCAGGTGCATTTAAACTCGTAGGATTTAATCGTAATTTTTTGCCTTCCTGGTCGCAGCGGCTTTGGGAGCTGTGGGACACACAGTTCGGTCGTTCTAGACGTGTTTTGTCCTCTGTGCTCTCCTCTGAGCCGGTGGTCGCCGATTTCCCGTGGTCGCTGGCCGGGGAGCGGTCGTGGGGCGTCGATGGCGAAACCACTCTGGCCGTTGCGTATACTGACGAAAGATCTGGCCGGCGTAACCACAGCGGAAGCGCTGTGGGCTTGTGGGCTTGCGGGGGCTAGGAGGCATCGTTCTTGGAGAGCTGGTTCTCGTCGAAGAGGGCTTGGGGGGGGGGTCCCGTCGTGGCTCGGTATTGCGCAGTGCGGCGGCGTAGTTCATGGCTTCACCTTCCGTTGGTGTCGGGGGTGACAAGGGGGGGGGGGGGGGGGGGGGCACTTCCTCGTTGATTATGTTATCTCTATATTATCTCAAGATATCGCTACGTTTCTAAAGATCTTAAGATGACGTAGTCGAGTAATGCGTTTGCCGGCCGACGGCGGCGCATGGTCGTTTCATGAACGCGAAAAGGCAGCAATTTCAAACGGGCTTTATTAAATGCAGACTCAACATTGAGTCGAAATATTTCGGAATTAGCATGTCTAATGTTTATGGAAGCAGCAAAAATTAAAACCGAGCAGCTTCATTTTCTTTTCACAACCCCTTTAAATAAGAAAATAATGGCGCATACCCGCTGCGGTAGACTGGCCAAGACACAGGCAGCCACAAGTGCTGAAAAACGCTAAAAATAAACTAAAATAATAAATTTCTAAATAAATAACTAAATGATCTAGAATGCAGATTTGATTAATTAAAAAAAACACTGAGATTGGTGACTGAAAATGAGAATGGGGCTAAACGAGCCGTGTTTAGGAAGCTTTGGTTGCCGGAGAATTTTGAGCATGAGTAGCCAGAAGATAGATTTATGAAAGATTTTAGGATGGCAGCCGCTTCGTGTCTGAAAGGAACGTTTGAATGGCGGAAAGCACATTCCTGTTGCTTTGTCCAAGGGATGAAGCATCAAAGAAACAGAGTAACCCCAGCCGACCGGCTTTAGATTGAGCTGTAGTAACGGGTGCTCTAGCAGGCGCCTCCGTAAAGAGGAGAAGCGGATGCAAAACAACAAGAAGTGATCTATCGTTTCGGGTTCAGCGCAGAGCGGGCACAATGGGGAGACCGCCAGACCACACCTATGTATGTAGAAGTTTAATTGAGGCACGCAGCGCATACGTAGACGCGTGAAAGAAACCTCAAACTTGCGCGATCGCCATTCTTTATCAGGGTGGATGTTTGGGCGAGTTGGTTGCTCATGATGAAAAACTGTAGCGCTCGAGACGAGGACACAACGAAGACGACAACACATGCGCTATTACTTTCAACTGAATCTTTATTTAATGCACAAACAGTTTTTAAATACTGTGCAAGCATCAAAATATCTTCCCACTAGCCTATCATACCGCAAGTCACTTTTCACACTTTGTACAAGCCACCAAGAAAAATCATCTCCTTCTTTGATAAATATACAGATGGGATGCTTACACTCTTATCTTCTAAGTTTTTTATTCGTTTTGCTTCAACAATCTCCCGTGTTAGCTGTTTCCTGCTTCTGTTAATAACCTGGCATTCATCGAACTTCGGCATGCATGCATCTGGGTTGCATTCCTCGCAGTGTTCTGAAAGATTACCTTTTTTATTTTCTATATTCCTACTGTGCTCCCGTAGCCTCTCGTTTAGGCACCTCCCGGTTTGGCCTACGTACACCTTACCACATGACAGTGGCAAGGAATACACAACACCTTCTGCGCAGTCAACAAATTTCTTGGTGTGGTTCTTTGTACAACCTTTATGTTTCACAGAGTACGGATTCTTTACTGCACCAGGGGTAAAGAAGACGCTGTAAATAAAGAGCTGAAATTCAATAGCAGATACCTACGAAACCTGGCCGCTGTAATATATGCGCAGGGCACAAGGAGAGATATGACGGGTCCTTGAAGAAATGCATTCGCCAGGGTAAAAGCAACCTAATTTAAATGAATTCCTCTGCGCCCAGATACCCGAACCAACCTTAATGAACACACGTGAATTGGTACTAAGCATTTGAGTAAGCGGAGTGCCTATGATTCCGTAGACGCGGTGAGAGAGGAACACCGGGATAATGAATCTGTCATAATTATCATAATTATGACAGAAGACAAAGAGCTGTTTAACTTGCGCAAAGCCAGGACCAAGGGCGTCCGCAGAATTTTTTGCAGGGGGGGGGGGGCCCATTGGTTGTTGGCGCCGGAGGGGGAGGGGGGGGGGGTATGTTCGTAGCAAAAAGGCACTATTTGCGGAGTAAATTTATTTATTTATATATAAATAAAAAATAAGTGAAATACACACATGAAATAAAAATTACAAACAGCAAATTAAAGCGTGGCTAGGAGAGATACATTGGAGTTTATCAACGAAGAAACAATTAAAATTAATAAAAAATGCAAGAAGATACTGTCACTTCGTGGAGAAAAGTGCTCAGTCTTGCTGCATACGGGTTCTCGACTCACCCGGATTGATGACCAGCACACAGCCCAATATCGTCACAAACACGCAACTACTGTCACTCAGTCAGTCTTCCTTGAACAGCAACTGTAGACGCCTCGGATTTTTCTGGGCGAATTGCGTGATTACACGGGTGACAAATTCTTTTCTGTACTTCATTACAAGCTCTCGGTGCACACTCATCACGCACATTGATTGGAAAAACGGTTGAACGGGTGCGTTGAAAACAAAAGATGGCTATATATACAACGAAAACTTATTTACAAGATAAATGCACGCTCGCAGCTTCATACACCTCGCTCCATCTTGCTCGCGCATCAGCACAGTCGATCAACCGCACACACACTGCTCGCCGCTCGTCGTTTTCTCGTCCGCTGTCTTGGTTGTTCTCAGCTTGGTTGACAACCGGCCACTAAAACACCGAAGCACAAACACAGAGGCGCGCACACGTGCAAGGGTTTACTTCCGCGCGACTTCCAAGGGGAAGGGACACTCGCCACTCCGGTTGGAAAACTTGTTTTGTGTGTTTTTATGGGGTTCAGTGCCCCAAAACGACTCAGGCTATGAGGGACAAAGTAGTACAGAGTTCCGGATAATGTCGACCACCTGGGTCTCTTTACCATGCACTGACATCGCACAGTACACGGGCGCTGTTGTGATTTGAGGCCCAGCCAGAGGTGACAGGCGAGCCAGGCAGGCGCCATCGGGCTGCGTTGACCAAAGACGCTGGTTTTGGGAGAAGGCGCAAGGAACGCTGGTGTGGGAGACTGCGTCGCCGTGAACAAAAGCAGCTAATCCCCTTTGCCGAAGATTCTGAATGCGGCGCTTCTACCGAACTGCGCTCTCCCGCCGATCGGAGGAGACAGCGAGCGGCGGCGGCGCCAACTCATCGCCCGCTTGCCCCTGAGCAGCCCGACAAAGCGGGGGTGGACACGGCTGATTTGTCCTTCCCTCCTGAAGATGCCCTGTGCACTGTCTGCCTCCGTGTCGCTATCTCTCTAGAGATCAAAGAAACAGACACCCATCTCAAGACGGCTCGAAACACATGCTCGCCGGTGCCGCTGCAGCATGTCTGCAACAAGTCGCCCTTTTGTAGAGCTAACGATGGCGTGGTTTGAAAACGGCGTAAAGACGCGTGCCCGGACGCTGCATTTCGCAGATGTGACCCAAAGCGTGGAAGCGGGGCTGCTTTTACCCTTTTGGCTGAGCGCACCACCGCCCCTGGCGTGCGGCCATCACTCACGCTTCGAGTGAGTGATTTTCCAGGGGGGTGCAGCCGCCCCCCCCCCCTTGCCCCCCCCCCCCCCCCCCCTCCGGACGCCCATGGCCAGGACTACTGCTAAAAATTCGGCCCAATAAATGAGGGCGAAATCGGGAAGGCGGAGTAAGAACGACCGGTCGAGGGAGTGAGAGAGAAAATACCAACACCGGCCTTTTCTTCACGCTGTGAGGCGTCTCTCGCAATGAGCTCATCTGAGTGAAAGCACGTCAAGAAATAAACCGTCCAGCAAATGGAAAGGCATAAATTTTGTAGGGTTTGGAAAGACATCATCAAAGACAATCTGAATAGACGTAGAATTGGCGCACACCGAATGGATGTCCGAAATGCGACGTTTAAGGGCTCAAGAAGAGATTGCACAAAGGAAATCTGTGGAGTATGGAAGCGAGATCAGCTTTCCCTCAAAGATAAGAACTAAGAACAGACTAAAGAGGAAGAAGACCAAAGCGCCGCCTGTGTCTTGGCCAGTCCCCCATTGTCTTCTTGAGGACAACATTGTGACCTCACGGAGACCGCGAACCGCCGCCTTTAACTATGGCCGCCGCAGTTGATCTGGATGACCTTGACGCCGAAGAGGAGCAGGCACCGGCGCATTCGGCGCCGCCCCCCGATCCCCGCCTATCGATTCAACCTTCCCTGGGTGGAGCCGCCACCGCTGCCGCCGCTGAGGACGTGGCCAAATACGGCGAGGCCGAACAGCGGGCGCTTCAAGTGGACGCCATCAAAACGCGGGAGAGGCTGTACGGCAGCATCACCTGCGGCGTGCTCCTCGTCATAGTCGCCTGCCTGCTCGCCTTCGTCACAACAAAGATCATGATGGCGACGGACCCTGAGGTCGCCTACACGCATGTCATCCGCAACACGCACACCCCGTTCGAGCCGGTCCTGATCGACACCAACAGCAGCGACACGCCTAACGAGACCGACTTCAGGCTGGCTCCCGACGTGGATACATTGCTGGACGTCAGCGCAGCCGCCGGAGGATCGGTCGAGCTGCCTGACGCGCCTGCCGAAGGCGCCTACTTCTTCTGCGCGACTGAGGCGTGTAAGAACATGGCCGCTTACCTAGAAGGCCTCCTCAGTCCCCACCGCGACACCTGCAGTAGCCTGTACGACCACGTCTGCGCTGCCTGGACCCGGAGTCACAGACACCTGGCGGAGTCCAGGGGCCACTACAGCGTCGATGACGCCGTCCTGGACGCCGTTCTGGAGAAGGTGGGGCGTCTATGGTCCAGTACGGAGGGTCCGGTCTCGGAGCAACGAGATTTCTACTCCGACTGCATCGCGGGCCGCCTGGTCTCCGAGCAAGACCTCGAGGATATTACCAACGACCTGGTGTCACTGACAGAAGAACGGACGCCGGGCACATTGGCCGAGATCATCGTACGTATGGCTTCTATCGGCGTGTCACCATTTTTCGAAGTCTCTGTAAAAGATGCAAACGACACCTTCTACGTGGACCTCGTTAACTCTGGAGACAGTGCAACGAAGGAGCACGTAACAACGGACCATGAAAGCAAACTAGTGGATCAACCTAACACTGACGAGGGAGACGGCGCTGCAGCGTCCCCATCTGACGGAAAAAACGAGAGCACCGAATTCTTTCTCAATTTGGAACGGCACATGTGCCTCAAGGTTACCCAGATGACTGGCATTTTTAACAGAACTTGCGTCTTGTCAGTAAACTCCTCCAAGTCGCCGGGTTGGGATTATGAGTGGTACGCATCAAAGGGACCGGCACGCTTAGCGACCGCCGTCGCGTTCATGCTTGAAGACCTGTCAGCGTACCATAAGGAAATTGAAAAGATGATTAGTTCGTTTACTTCGTTCCGGATCACCGTCGCCCCTAAGCGGGAACGATTGATCAGATGCCTCCGATTTATCGACCAATATGACCCTGACCTCATATCACACCTAGTAAGAAATAACCTCGCATCGTTGTTTAAAGCGGACGCTGGAGAAATGCTTGGACAGCTGAAAAAGTTTTTGCATAAGAAGATGCCAAATGCGTCCGCTATCAACCTTTATTTGGACGTAGCTGGGCTTTCAAAGAATGCCTTATACACGTATCAATACTCCGACGACCTTTATGGCAAAGATGCAGCGAACGTCTCCAGGCTGAGAAGCTTCCTCGAGAGGTCAACCTGGAAACGATGGACCGGAGGCTTTATTTCGAAAACCTCGGCGCTGTCCCTCACGCCAGCGTTTTCTCAGAACTCGTCCACACTGGAGGTTCGCATTGGCGTGTTCAATCTCTCGACGTCAGAAGACCAGTGGCTTCGTGACCTAAGCATAGCCAGAACTGGTCCTCGCGTATTCAAGACATTGTTTCTGGGCCCGCTTTCTCCGGAACTTGCGCGAACTCGCTTTTTCAGGTGCATCTCGGAAAGGTCGAAGTCTGCGCGTCACTTCAACGAACGTGGTTTGCGGGGCGTCATCCGAAAGGAGGCTTCCTTCGCTGGAGATTCCGAGCTTCAACTGGACTTGGAAGAGCTCGCATCCTTTTACGTCGCGCTTCAAGCCTATCGCGCGCGCGTCGGCGAAGCAGTCGCAGTTCCTGGCAGTCTTCTCAACAGTGACACACTGTTCCTGCTGTACTACGTGTTCAACAACTGCGAAGCTGAGTCGCCTGATACTGCTGGAGGTCGGCTGCAAGATACGACAGGCCCCGATGATCGCAGCTCTGGCGGTTTCATTTCCCGCCGTCGTCGTGTGGACTCTGTGGCAGCCATGTTTGGCGGTATGCTGCTAGAGAAATGTGTGACACTCTCCGACCTCTCTTCTTGTGAGGTAGAGAGTGACGATCAGTTCTAGGCGGCATAGGTTCCCGGTAACTAGCGGCACCTGTCGGAGTCTTGCTGTAACAATTAGAATCGTGTGTGGAGGTATCGCGAGAAAAACAAAACCTTTCCAAATTGAGCCTCGTCATATTCTGTCTGAACTGCTGTGTGCATCTGGCTTATGCCGTGTGCACATGACTGTCCAGTGAGCAGCACGGCGATACCTGGGGTTATTGTTGCGAGTGTCTGCGCTGGCTGAACAGAAGCTAGCGTTGAAAGCATAAGCCGCTAGGGGGGGGTCAGGAACACTGAGGTACTACGTTCGTTAAGAACACCTTCAGCCCCTAGCACACTTGCACGAGCCAAGCTCGTCATAAGCCGATTGTCATATCTGGCTACTGACGAATCCAGCTCGACATGTTTTCTAGCGCTCTGTGTCCAGTTTAAGGCGAGTAGTGCTCGTTCAAAACATTTCTGGTTCGCCAAAAGATTGCAGCACGGTTACTAATTTACTATAATTACCATTTGGGTACCGTTTTCGAAAAGAATTGTGCCCGTAAGGCGGTCAAAAGTAGAAAATAAAGGGAAAGAAGAGTGCTGTCAGAAAGTGTGCTTCTCCTCCTGCCCATTCTAGGGTACCCTCGCGCACCTTTGATTAGACGGGCTCTGAAACACCTTCCCAGGAGCGCACATCAACTAGCTCAGTCACTGCGTTGAGTTGTCACAAATACCTGAGCCAAATAATAGGCTTCTACCTACACGCAGCGGAGAACCCACAACCTTCAGTAAAACAGCAAGTTGAGCGAGTTGATACATTCTCCCCAAACCCGTCTCGCGTCTCCTGTCCCGCCTTTCTCTTCACATTTTTGGGCAAGGTGTGTGAACTGTTTTTTTTTCGCTGCTTTCTCGGTGTGGTTTGAACAGCGCTAAATTTTTTAATTTTGGTGCCGTGCTCCTGAACGCGGCTTTCTCTCTTCTCAAACAACAGGCTCGGCCAATCATGTTATATTAATTTTATGCAAAATCAAGACATAAATTTAGCCTTTCTTATGCACACCAGCCACGTAGTGTGTAGTTCCTTTGTATTTTCATATTCCTGAAGATATTATTCTGATATTCTGCTCAGATTATGTCATACGTTATCAGTTGCATGCGTTTCAAGTGTTTGCGCTGTATTTTTCGCATTTATGTTTATTTGTTCTCAACGAATACCTTCTGCTGTATGTGTTAGCACCCCCTCCCCCTCATTTAATACCAGGGATACCGCAGCCCTTCTGCGGGAGCTCCCAGGGATATTTAAATAAATAAATAAATAAATAAACAAACAAATAAATAAATAATCTTATGGCTGTGACCATTACTCCTCATTGAAGGCCAGGAAAAATCGACTGGATGGGTAAAAAGGCTACACTGCACAATAATCAGATTAAAAAACAGTTGTAAGCTAGTAATACCATATATTATATAGGTTTTCCCCTCCCTTATTCATTTTGTGATCGCAAAGGACCATCTACCACACCCTCTCTCTACCATATATTATTCAGTACATTATAAAGGCATATCAGACCAACATTTTTTGTAATCCAGGTAGCTTTCAAAGCCGAAAGTTGGGCAAGTTGGATAACTTTCATGATGTAAAAATAGCGCGAAAGAAACACGAGGGACGGAAAGGGAACGACGCAGACAAGCTTTCATGCATTGCATTCGGACCTACATTCGTCGGGAGCCTTGAATTTATAAATAATTAATATAATTCTTGTATAACTGAAAAATATGCCTCAGCAATATCCCTGTCTGCTTGGTGCTTGAGTGCTGTTTGAGAGAGACAGCAACATGATTTTCAGAAAGATTGGGGTCACGAAAAGGGGTAGTCATCCCATCTCCATGGTGGGCCTCTTATTCCTAGGCCGAACGGCAGTGACCTGTCCGGCGATGCCGGCCGGCAACCTCTTCGGCCCTTCTCGTGACCCGGAGTTCAACTTCCGCGTCCTAGCTGAGGAGCACGGCCTCCCACTGAAATCCGTTTGATTGATTGTAAAACATTTTATTCGCCGGGAAGAGCTTGGCAAGAGGTCGCGTTTGAAATCGCGAACAAAACTATGTTCACAACTCGCGCTCACCACGAGCCATAGTTGCCGACTGAGAGTTGCTGGCGTTGCTGGGAAGACTCTAAATCTAAATATACAGCGGAAATAACAGTCTGCCAGGCTGTGAGACAGATTCGGAAAGCAATCGTACTCAAAGACAACAACTTGACAAACGCAGCAAACAAGACCGATAAACAGCGATCAATGCTCGTTTTCTTTTCCACACAGCTGCGCTGGTGCCATCTGTAGGGCTGCAGCGTAGAGGCGCACAGCGACTGGGCGACTGTGTCGAGGGGCTGCGGCTTCTGGGGCACGGTTTCTAGGTGGGCACGAACGCCGACCGAAGGACTCCGCAAACAGCAGCAACGGCGTCAGGGATGCCCGGTAGGTTGACGCTTCGCGTCGAGCCTTTCCGGTAGCGTTAAGCATGAGGAGGAGCGCGGCCGGGCCAGGCCCTAGCGCTCAGGAGGAGCCAGCAGCTACGGAGCGGTGGTGGTGGTGTCAACGAACCTTGCCCCACCGTCGCCGGGCCGCCGTGTGACAGCATCTACGGCGCAGCGAACGAGAAAGAGACGACTCGGGAAGAAAAATTAAAGAGCAAACCCGTCCAGCGCCCAAACCGCGGAACGAACATGCCGCGACGGAAGACACCCAAGCCGCTGTACCGCCTCTGCGTCGTCTACGTCGCCCGCACCATCCACTCGCTGTGTCCGGCGCACGACGACGCGGCGACCAGCGTATTCCCGCCGCACGTGAGCGAGGACTTGGTGGACGCGCTGCAGTCGTACAAGCAGTCCAACTTCACCTCGCTGCACCACCTGCTGACGCATCGGCTCCGCCGTATCAGGCTCAGCTTCATCGACTGTCACCTACCCGTCGACAAGCCGTCGCGGCTTCCGCGTCTCCTGCGCCAGATCTCGGAACACGGCAAGCAGCTCGTCGAGTTCTCGCTCGTCGGCGCCGTGGATCAGGAGGACGCGTCGCTGGTCGACGCCCTGTGCAAGCTCCCGCGGCTACGCCGGTTGACGCTCTGCCTCTGCAATGTGACGGACCGTGTGGTGTGCTCGATCGCCGAGCACTGCCGGGAGTTGAGCGAGCTCAAGCTGTCCGGCCAGCGCGTGACGGACGAAAGCCTCTACATGCTCGTGGCGTGCTCTCAGCTGCGTACGTTGCTGCTTGAGAGCGACATGTGCTTCGATCCGCGCATCAGCGTCGCCTCGTCGTTCCACTTGCTGCGC
This sequence comes from Amblyomma mixtum, assembly GCF_055824585.1. Classification (NCBI taxonomy): domain Eukaryota; kingdom Metazoa; phylum Arthropoda; class Arachnida; order Ixodida; family Ixodidae; genus Amblyomma; species Amblyomma mixtum. Next base: position 20,662,645 of record NC_143019.1, read on the forward strand.
GGACTGCCCCGCCTGCAGACGCTCAAGATCCCGTTCCTCACCGAGGCGCTGCTTCTGTTCCCCGAGGGCTGCAAGCTGTCTCTGGTGGAGTACACGGAACGCGGCCAAGGGAGTGACACTCTCATAGAGCCAATGGGGCCGTTTTTTTTCGAAGGCGATGGTGGCGGCACCTGGGAGAGGCGGTAAACGCATCAAAAATCCAATATGGCGGCGCGCTTTTAGGCGGCTGGTTGTGGCCGGTTGCTCGCGCTACAGTGCACTGTACTCGCGCGTTCCTGGTGCTGGCGGCCGCTAGCTCGATCCAAGCTTTGTAAATAGTGTTGATCAACTGATCCCGCGCTGCAATCACGCTTTAATTCCTAAGTGCTTACGGAATCTGCTCACTCGCTTTTGTATTTCGATGTGTCTGTTGATGTAGCATATGGTGTATGGTGGCGAGCGGCGCGACTGCTTAGCAGATGCGCTCGATCGAGAACGAAAAGCGTAAATGGTTTTGTACAAAGAACAATTTATTAAAAGAACATCATCAGTGACAATCGATGTCAAAAAAGGGATTTTAAGTATGAGTGACATTGCAGTATCAGACAAGCATCCTAAAAATCAAAATAAAAAAACGCCATTATGTAAACCTAAAAGACATGAGCGCACAGAGAATATATAGGGGATAAAAAATGGTATCAAGGTACAGTATACATAATAAAATGCTACATGACTGAATATACGTTTGTACGCGACTTTGTAAAGAGATTTAGGTAAATAGCAGGGAAGTAAAACATCTGACCTGTATTGAAACATATCAGTCTGTGGCTATGAATAAACACACGCAGAGAAAGGCAGAGAAAATTTTTAACCTTTGACTCGTGTAGAAGAAATCACAGTGCGTTGGGCTAGGGACAACATAATATGCTGCAGTGCTAGTTCTTAGTATAAAGACTCCAAGAAAAGCTCACTGTGTGACTCGACATGACGCCAATGACGCTGCTGCAGTGCGAATGTCGCCGACGTCGCCGTTTTCGCTTGCGCGGCTGACCGTGCGTCGTCTGCTTGTCGTCTGCTGCTACGTTACCCGCGTCGTCATCTTCGCAACTAATTTCTTTGATGTCTCATTTTTAATACCTATGGCTGGTTATAATTTAGTTCATAAGCATGTTTTTATTATTGATAGTGGTCGAAAAATTTCACATTTATTAGGCTTAACTGCAGCCCCGTTTACCGCCGATACCAGGATCGCTGCAATCGTTTCGACCGGGGCGCACCCTCGGCGCGGACGCGCAACTTGCAACATGCCACAGCCCTGACGCGGCCTGAGCCCGCTGCTTCAGTGCACTACCGCGCTGCCTCACATCGTCAGGTATAATGCCGCTTTTACTGGTGCATTTCGCGCTTTTGTTGCTTCTGTGCGGTGTTGAAGCTGACACTGATGCGGCCTAAGCATCCTAAACCCTGCATAACGAGTGATTACCAAGTCTAGAACAGGCCAAATCTTAAAGTTTAACCCTACAACGCGGGTGCATTGTTTTGGTGCCTGTATGAGCGTTGCCTTCCTGCCGTTGAGTGTAGTGAAACACATTTAGGCATGTGCGACCAGTAACCTACAATTGAGATAGGTTTCACAAGGTTGGACACATTGCCGATGCCACTGCAAATGGCAGTGCAGTGCAAAGTAGTTTGCAAAGCTTGGCTGGAAAGCTTGCTGCTTAATTATATCTGCTATCAGCTGATAGAGTAATGTTGCACGTATAGAAGCCATCATTGCATTCGTTGTATTGTTTGTTTGCCTTCTTTGACAAATGATGTGTACCACTACTAGTTACACTTGAGTATGCCACTCATCAGCTGATCATGCATAGTTAAGGCTTCCATGCGTTGGTTTAATATTGTTACGTGCTTAGCACGCACGTGAAAAGAGATATGGAGACCCAAGTTAAGGCTATGATTAATCAGGCTCTTCCCACAACCGAGCGTCGCACTCTAGTGGAACTCCTTCTGAAGCACGTGTTCGTGTTCGACTTTGCCAAAGACGATTTTACACCACCGCCTACCAGTCGTATTCATCACACGATCAACACCGGCTCCGCACCTCCTATACGCCAGAAGCCCTATCGAGTCTCAGCCACTGAACGTAAGTTAATAGATGACCAAGTTCAAGAGATGCTAAAGCGAGGCATAATTCGAGAGTCTTCCAGTCCTTGGGCAGCTCCAGTTATCCTTGTTAAGAAAAAAGATGGCACATGGAGGTTCTGTGTTGACTACCGTCGCTTAAATACAGCCACAAAGAAGGATGTCTACCCGCTTCCACGTATAGATGACGCAATTGATTGTCTGCACTCCGCTTCATACTTTTCTTCTATTGATTTGCGATCCGGCTACTGGCATATCCCCATGCACACTGCAAATAGGGAAAAAACGGCATTCATAACACCAGACGGACTTTACGAGTTTAACGTTATGCCTTTCGGATTATGTAATGCACCTGCAACATTCGAGCGATTCATGGATACAATCCTGCGTGGCCTTAAGTGGCAAATTTGTTTATGTTATTTGGACGACGTTGTAATTTTTGGCAAAGCGTTTAGTGAGCACAACAGCCGCCTGGATATTGTGCTTGATTGCATGGAACGAGCTGGCCTTATCCTCAATTCCAAGAAATGTCATTTTGGGAACCGTGAAACAATTGTTCTTGGTCATTTAGTTGATAAAGAAGGTGTTCGACCAGATCCAAAGAAAATTGAAGCTGTCAAAAGTTTTACGGTGCCTTAATCAGTGAAAGAGCTGCAGAGTTTTTTAGGGCTTTGCTCGTACTTTCGACGCTTTATAGCTAGGTTTGCGGACATCGCTTACCCACTCAAGTGTTTGCTGCATAAAGATGCACCGTTCGATTGGACCAGCGAATGTGACGCAGCTTTCCGACATCTGAAATTTCTTTTGACCTCGGGCCCCATCCTACGCCACTTCTGCCCATCTGCACCAATTGAAGTGCATACTGATGCAAGTGGTATCGGTATCGGCGCTGTACTTATACAACGCCATGGTCACGATCAGCACGTGGTAGCATATGCCAGCCGTTCATTGAGTAAGAGCGAAAGAAATTACACGGTTACTGAGCAAGAATGTCTCGCCGTTGTTTTCGCTGTACAGCGCTTCCGCTCCTATCTGTACGGGGATGCTTTCACCGTCGTGACCGACCATCACTCGCTTTGCTGGCTAGTGAGTCTTCGTGACCCCTGTGGCCGGCTTGCTCGATGGGCTTTGCACCTACAAGAATTTAATTTCACTGTGGTGCATAAAAGTGGCCGTAAACACTCAGATGCCGATTGTCTTTCCCGTTTGCCGCTTCAAACGACTGATGACGACGCAGACAACTTTGATGAATACTTGGCGTCACTTTCACAAGGCTTCCCCGATCTTCAAGTTTTCCGAACTGAGCAACGCAAAGACCAAACTTTAACCTCTTTGTTTGATGCCGCTCAAGATTCTGTAAAGAATACTTTTTGCATTCGCGACGGTTTGCTTTATAAGAGGAATTTCGCTTCTGGAGGAGCACGCACGCTTCTTGTTGTACCCGAAAACCTACGCATCACAGTTCTTGAAATGATGCACGACGACACCACGTCTGGGCACTTGGGAGTGACACGCACACTCCACCGCACACAACAACGATTTTACTGGCCTAACATGCGTTCAACCATCCAGCACTATGTAGCCAGCTGTGTGCAATGCCAGCGCTTTAAGCTGCCGACTTCAAGTCCACCGGGCAAACTGCGACCAATCACACCTCCAACAGCCCCGTTTGAGCAAGTTGGCATTGACCTCCTTGGACCTTTCCCACGGTCCTCTAAAGGAAATCGATGGATTCTTGTGTGCGTAGACCACTTAACCCGTTATTGTGAGACAGCCGCGATACCAGCTGCTACTGCGTCTGAAGTATCTAACTTCTTACTTCGATTCGTCATTCTTCGGCACGGCCCTCCTGCAGTTCTCATTAGCGACCGTGGACGCCAATTTACAGCGGACGTTGTTGAAGAACTTCTCCACCTCAGCAGCTGCAGTTTTCGCCACTCCACACCATATCATCCCCAAACGAACGGTGTGGTAGAACGCACCAATCGGACGCTCACCACCATGCTTGCTATGTACGTCGCTGCAGATCATAAGCACTGGGATGGCGTCCTCCCGTTCATTACTCATGCATACAACACAGCGCAACATGAGACAACTGGCTACAGCCCCTTTTACCTGCTCTATGCTCGCTCGCCTCGCTGCGGCCTTGACACCATTCTACCATTTTTCATCCGCGACGAACCTTCTCTTGCGACCACACTCTGCAGAGCTGAAGAAGCTCGCCAGCTTGCCCGCGTTCGAATTTTATCTTCGCAAGAGCGTTCCAAGAACCGCTACGACGTCCAACACCAAGAAGTTTCTTATGTTCCTGGTGACATTGTGTGGTTGTGGACCCCTCTACGCAAGCGTGGTCTGTGTCAGAAACTGTTATCCCACTACACTGGACCGTTTGTTGTGTTGGAGTGCATAAGTGACGTTAATTACGTTATATCACGACTAACTGCTAGTGGTCGACGGTCACGCCAGTCTCAGGTGGTGCATGTAGCCCGCCTCAAGCGATTCCATCCCAGACGGTCTATTTAACCCGCCCGACGGGCTTCGTCTGCGAGGAGGGAAATGTCACGTGCTTCCACAGAGCCTCGACGGAAGAAGCAGAAGAAGACCAGCGGGGAGAAAGGAAGAGAAAGAGCTGAAGGACGCTGGTAGGCTTCCTGCTTCCATCCTGCTCCGACCGATCCCCTCTGTGAATAAACCCCCGTGCGTGCTAAGCACGTAACAATATTCGTAGTGGTCCAGCAACAACTGAGCAGGAACAAGCTCATTCCTCTGTCAAAATAGTGACAACTGTCAGAGTTCTTCCATGTCGAGCACTAAGCGTTTTTATGCCGTTTGCCACTGATGAAACACATTGTTTTTTTTTAATCCGAATTTTCGAAATCTGAAATCAATTTGCTCACACCTTCTTGATTGTCTGAGTGCTCCAATGACATCATACTCTTAGTACTGTGCTGTAACATTTGTTAATCTTGCAAGAGATGTCTGAAAGGAAGCTTCAACTTTTTCATGGCAGGCTTGCTTGCCGAGGCAGAGGCAGGTATTTGCCTGGACATTTGTGTCTCACCCAGTATGTGATCTGGACACTAGCTTTATTGAACGGATTGAAAGTGTGGGGTCTAACTTTTTCGTAAAATTCTGTTCGATTGGTGTGGGTTTGCAAAGCTGCAAATTATTGAGCCGTGCTCTGGTAAGTGCAAATTTGTATCCCTCGCAGGAACTGAGTATAGTCCTCATGCGAGCTGACGTGTAACACCACCCTGTTTGGTTAAGAAATCTAAATTCAGCTTGCAGATGGAATTTTTATAAATGGAGACAAGATTTTGCAGTGTTGTTGAACAGCAAAGCAGTAAATGGGATTAAGATCCGGTCACGGTTCTATTCCCATGCTTGTGACAGCCGGATTAATAGATTCTGACATGCTGTGTGCTTTGTGTGCATGTGTTTACGTGCCCTCATCACTTGAATTCTGCCGCGGCAGCTAGAATTTCTTTGGAGGAGAAATTCTAGAGGCCCGTGTACTGTGCAATGTCAGTGCACGTTAAAGAACCCCAGGTGGTCGAAATTCCCGGAGCCCTCCACTACGGCGTCTCTCATAGCCTTAGTCGCTTTGGGATGTTAAACCCCATAAACTAAACCAAACCAATATATTATTTCCCAGACAGCATAGCAGTAAAATGCAGCAGAATGCATGAAATGCAGTATCTAGCCGTATCTCATGTAATGTACTGCTTTTTAAAAAAAACGTGTTTTTTTGCCATTTTCGGAAGCGGATGGCGTGCTGAACATTGGTATAAACAAAAAGAATGAAGTCATGGAAAACAGAAACATGAAGACTATGTGAACATTTTATTGCTCTCAGTGCTTTGCATTAAAATATCTCAATTCTTCAATTTTTTTAGCTTCCTGGCAGCTACCTTCCGACTGCTGGCCTAAATGGCGTCATTCTTCAATTTGATGATCGTGCAGCCTCACCATGCGTATAGTCAAAGATATTGCCAGATGCGGAAGGACTGTGACAGCACGTTTCACATGTGGAGACGGCTCAGTTTCTAAACTAAGAAACACGATGGACTTTCCTTCGCAGTGACTGTCCGAAACTTTGTGTCGCGAATGTTGACTAGCTTGATTTGCAATACTGCAAATGAAGACACTAATTCTTCTCGCTTGCCTTGATAGAATTGTTGATGGCTTCCTGGAATGTTTTTGTTTAGCGTTGGGTTTTACAGAACATAAGATAAGCAATCAAAAGCGATCAAATTCCAGTTACTTACATTGGAACGCATAGTTGGCGTAAAATCCTTGCGAGGAACTACTATCATCAAAGTTTTCTGCGAGCTTCATCCTTGGGAAAACCAAGCACCCTAACTTTTTGACCACCGTCGCAATTTCCGTGGCACCCATGCACGCAGCACCGGCCTATGTTGTTGCGGTTACAAAATGAGAGTGTTTTGCTTCAGCACCACATCATGGTTTAAACGCAAACAAGTAAAAAGAAAACAGTTTGACGATCTGCAGCTCGAAAACAGAGAAGCCGGAAAAGACAAATGTCAGTACGTTCGCTGCCTAACCTAACCAACGTGGCACGGTCCACCCGCGTCGCCTCCCAGGTGCCATGCTCCTTTGTTGCATCCGCCTGCGTTTCACAGAAGACTCACCATCGTTCGCGGCAAAGCCTTTCGCGGTCGGGCAGCTAGTGTGACGTAGGCCACTGTGGAGAGGAGGAGTGAACAGGCCTTGTCTAGTCTAGGTGGCTTTGTCTGTAGTCGTTGTATACAGTGCACCCCCCTCCTCCTCTTCCGGGGTCACCGTCCCGCCTGATGTGGTACAGTACATGTAAACAGCGGCGTGTCGCCTCCGCGAGATACGCAAGGAAATGCGATCCGCCCCTGTCGTATTAATGTAAACGAACAAGGGTTCTGGTTGCAAAAGTTTTCCTGTAAGTCGGCTTTCCTCCACTGGAGAGCTGCAAGAAAGCTGACTTGGGGTTAGCGCGAGGGGAGATGACTCAGTCACCCTCCACTTTACTCTTCTTAGAAAAGGTGAGGGGGGCTTCCCCCTAATCTGCGTGACCTTGGAAACCCCGACCATCGCCGCCAGCTTTGAGATAGAGTGTAAAAGGGCAGTTTTTTTTTTTTTCTGGGCTGTGGGGTGAACCTGAGGGAGCTTTCCTCAACTCTTTACTGTACTGCGAGCACTGCTCAGTGCCCAATATGGCGGCGCCCATCGACCTCGTTTTGAAAAGGTTTCGCTACCATGTCATAGCGGGGAGGGGGGATTGAGTCTCACTAGAGGGGGAACTTTGGGTATTGTGGTTGCAGAGCACAAAAGTCTTATACATTGTAGCAGAAATAGAAGGACTTGTAAGCTCATAGTGGTGTTTCCGAAAACATAGGCAAATGGGGATGAGCATCCCAGATCTCTCTCGTCCTTTCAACAACTTTCCTTTCATACAGATAAAGGGGCATCTCCCACCTTGCACCTCTGCGGTGGCTCAGTGGTTGTAGCACTCCGCTGCTGACCCGAAAGACGTGGCGATGCGGGTTCGATCCCGGCCACGGCGGTCGAATTTCTGTGGATGTGAAATTGTAGAAGTCCGTATACTGTGTGATGATGTTAAAGAACCCCAGGTGGCCGAAATTTCCGGAGCTGTTCACTACGGCATCCCTCATCGCCTGAGCCGCTTTGGGGCATTTAAGCCCCACCCCTCTAAACCAAACCAAACCTTTCATTTTTTTTTTCAAGCTGTTTACACCAGTGGCCTGAAGTGAGCTATATTGAACCTGCTTTTGTCTCTGACGCTTAGTTGTGGTGACATCAACTATAATACTGTAGAGTGGAATGTTGTTAATTCTAACTCGAGGTTTATTTTAACTGATGCTTTCATCATTTTAGTGTACTGAAAAGGGTTCCCTTAACTGCAACATATATTTGGTCCCTGTCAAGTTTTAGTTACGAAGAGTTGACTGTATTGATTATTTACTTAAGTAGTAACTGATATTAATGTGTGCTGCGCGACAGTTGCATTCTTATATTTCTGCTAGGTGCTGGAAACAAGTGCCCAAATAAATTTCTGGGAAATTCACATGTTTGCTCACACACAGGACGCTACGTAACACGACGGGAGATGTCCCTCCAGGCACGTCGGGCGCGATCGCCCGGGTGCTTGGTGACGCGCTGTACCTGTTTGGTGGATTCCACACCGACCGAAACACCAACCAGCTGTACCGGCTGAACCTGACCACCCTCATGTGGGAACTGGTGGATGCCCAGGGGCACCTGCCCACACCTTGTGACAAGATGGCCGGCTGGACTCACCGTGACTGGTGAGCAGTGGACTGGTGCACAGTTGGGGGGGGGGGGGGGGGGGTGGAGGGAGGGGGGGGGGATAACCACTTGTTGTCTGCGCAGCTTTGGCGTGAAACCGTGCCCTTTCCAGTGCATTCATGCGCTCGTTGCACCTAGCTGTGACTGGCCATGGCGTTTCAAATGAAGGCGCCTTTGGCAGAAATTGTGCGATTTCTGCAAGTTAAAACTTCACTGAATGCACAACAGAAGACTACAGCATTTTTTTGTTATTTGCATCGTTTTCGCATCTGTACTGTTGAGGTGACCGAGGTAAAAAACAAAAAAGAGCGCCCAGCATATTTGAAAACGTATACTGCATACATGACTGTATGGGTTGTGTATATGTTATACAGGTCAGCTTGGAAGACGAGAAAGATGTAGAAGACAGCCTTGATAGAGAATGCAGGGGCTTCTATGCACATGCGCAGTCTAGCACTCCAGTGGCAGTTGCGCACAGCGTTTCATTAACTTTAGTCACTTTGGATGGCCTGCCATGTTTTCCACAGACTGTAGCTTACACCTGGAGCATGAGGCACAACAACCAGTTTTGGCTGTATAAAGTCTTTTTTTTTTTCAGCTGGTCATAAGCGCAAATTGTGTCATCTGTACTCAGGCACTTATTTACAAGTATTGACCTAATTTTATAGTGTACCCACAAAGTAACTGAGGTAATATATATGTTTATATATTATGTAATATAATTTATATATTATATATTCTTTCTTGGTGTGGCTGTCCAAAGCGAATACAGTAAAGCCCACTTTTAACAATATTCAAGTGCCATGGAAATACCATTGTTATAACCAATAATTGTTATAACAGGGTTGTGCCGAAAAAAATAAAAGATGACAAACTTCAGAGCATTTATTGACAGTAAATACCCGAAAGGGTTTGATTGTTCTAATGCCTGTAAAAGCTCGTTAATTCGAACTTCAGGAAACCGGAATAATGTTCACCGTTCACCGATGACCAAAGCACCGCCATCGCTGCGCCACCAGGAGCTTCGCGCACCTCCATGTCACAGGAATCAAGCCGGCTTTCCGGAAGTGATTCTTATGGGAAATTCAAGAAGCATGCAGAACCAAGGGTGCGGTGACAGCTGACAAGAGAAAAAAAATGCGCTGGCTGCATGCACGTGCACTGCACCGACTGATTGGGGGTACTCATGGCGTGCGTAGCCAATGCAGCAATGCAGCAGCTCTCCTGACGCAATGACGCCTGCCTCTTTTGCTATCATGGCGTTGCTGCGCCAGCTTAGTCCATTGGTCGGCCCCACACGCTCGAGCTTTTGTGTTGTAAGCATGGTTTTGCTGGTGTGGTTGTAGCATTTTCTTCTTTCTTTTTCTATAATAGTTGACACTCAATTACCAGATTTAATTGTTATAGCCAATAATGTGCCTTGACAGCATTGCTATAAGCAGTTTATTTTACCATAGAACACATGGCAAAGCTGATGGTGCCATGACTGACCATTGTTATATCCGATATATTGTTATAACCAGTATTGTTATAAGTGGACTTGACTGTATATGCAAGCAAAGTGGATACTATTGTGAAAAGTTTGTTGTTATTTTCCTAGTCTACACCAGGAAGTTTGAAAGCAGAATTTTTGTTGTGGCTGTGTTAAAGCTGTTGATAATGGGTTGACATGAGAATGGTTTTCCATGACTACCCTATGGCCCTACTTAATATCTCTTTAAGTAGGGCCTTAGATAGTAAATCTCTTGTAACCTCTTTGCTTGTGGATTGTCTGTGGAGTAAGAGTTTCACCTTTTAAAGCTGGCTAGTCTGCAGACAATAGTCTGGAGATTGCAATGCATTAGTGTTTGATTGAGCAGCATATGTCCAGACGTAATGTATGTCAGCTGTCGCCTTTTCCTTGTTTTACAGCCTATATGTATTTGGCGGGTTTGGTACAACACCACGCCCGGGAGTATAACGGCCGCCCGACTTCGCCTATGTCCATGACATGCAAGCACCGTGGGTAAGTGTCGAATCTGTAGCTTGGCAAGCTAACTGCCTATACTTCGTCTCACAAGATGTTTGCAGCACTACGGAAGGTAGAGCTCTCTCGTCCAATCAGGACTGCAGAAACACAGAAAATAGTCCCTCGAATATTTGAGGACTGTATGACTATTAATCAAAACAATAAGCATTGCAACTAAAAACATGGTTTGGACAGGTATATTTAAATGGTAGGGAGTGTTTCAATCACTGGTGAAATTGCCAGACAAAGCCCGTACGGACACAGCTCTGCGGAGGCCTGCTGCGAGGTAGTGATGCGTCGCCACTTTCCAACATGGCGTCGGTCGAGTCTGTTGTGTCTCCTGTGTGCTCTACACCGACAGTGCGCTGTTTCCCCAAGCAGGCGAAGCAGGTGGCTTTAAATGTTCTTGAAGCGCTTCGCGTCGAGTGCGGGGGCAGTTGGAGTACAAATGCGCTCATCAAGAGGACGCCAAAGCTCACGCAGGTGAGCGAGCTAACGCTTTACAAGTGGACAACGGAGACGTTGAATGCGGGCCGTTTAATGTGCGTTGCCTCTCACGCAGCACATGGGCTTGTTTTGCATTTCGCCACCATCGACACTCGGCTGCCTCGGCACGCTGGAGTAAATAAATTTATATGCACATGACACAATTACTGAAATTTACTGCGACGCGACAACAGAGGAACTGATGAGAACAGGTTGCGACAAAAAAAAAAAAAGTGGGGCTAGTCCCTTTGGAACGGGCGTCCGCCTGTCCAAAAACAAGCCAAAAAAGAATAAAAAGACATCAAGCGCCACCTGCTAGAGGTAGAAAGAAGCCACCTGGACATCAGGCGGATCGAGCCACAGGCGCGTAGGAACACACTAATGTAGTGCGAGCCATCCTGATTGGACGAGAGAGCTGTACCTTTCGTAGTGCTGCAAACAGCTTGTGAGACGGAGTATATATCATTTCATCTCCATGCGTTTTGTTTGCTTTTTGCAGATATCTTGCTTCCTTGTGTTTAATTATGTGTTTGGTGTTGTACTTGTGTGTCATTATTCCATGTATTATCTCTGCTGCTCTTAAAACGACTGAGTTAGTGGGCCATTAGAGTTGCCCTTAGGCAGTTTTTTCCAGTAGCCCTTTCTTGTATTTGTTTATGCATGGAAATAAACATTTGATTTGATTCCTTAGCATGGCTTCTTTGGCATGCCCATTTCATGACCGCTGAAAGACTCTCTCACTCAGTTAAATATGTTTTCTGCTGGCGACAACCATAAGCATTCCGCAATGTCATGCAGAAGCAGCATAACTTTCTTCAAGAGGAAGAGTGCTAATATCATTGAGGGGCTGTTTTTCTTGACAATGTGTCGTTCCAATAGTTAAGATTCTCCACGTTTCATTAAGGGGGGACACTGGTCTTGAAAAGAAAATTTTATTAATTTAGTCATAGTTATGAAATTTTTCAGGGCACATGTATTTTTGTGCGCTGATTCTAGATATGTCATTTCTTTTCATGTAAAACAATTCCTTGAGCACTTATGCACTTTTTATGCAAGTATCTTGCGGAGGGTTTTGAAGAAAATTTGCTGCAGGAAACTCGCTGAAATTGGGTTCTCTTGATACCAAGGAATACAATAAGGGTAAAATTATCATCCTGGCTCTCATAGAACTTGAGTAATAGGGTACTGAAGCTGCCACTTCAGAAACAGGAATACACACTTTCCTTCTCATTTCTGAAGCGACAACTTCAAAACTCTATAACTTAAGTTCTATGATAGGCAGGGAGACAATTTCACCCTTATTGTATTCCTTGGCATCAAGAGAACCCAATGGCACACATTTCAGCGAGTTTCCTGCAGCAAATTTTCTTCAAAACTCTCCTCAAATACTAGCATAAAAAGTGCATAAGTGCTCAAAGAATTTACATGAAATTAAATGACATATTTAGAACCAGCACACAAAAATACATGTTCCCTGAAGATTTCGTAACTGTGACTTCATTAATAAAATTTTTTTTTTCAAGACCAGTGTCCCCCCTTAAAGTTAACAGTGTGCTGTTTCTAATGTAGTTATTGCTTAATTAGTATTGTTTCTTTCACCTGTGATTGATTACAGATTAATAGGTAATCACAATCTGTTAACCCTACTCTCAGCCACTTGTGTTGCAGCACTTGCTGATGCTTATCCATTTTTCGTGCAGAGGGGATGGACCAATCAGCTTGTCATGTTCGACACCCAGACCAACACTTGGAGCTGGCCTCTTTACAAGGTTGGTGCCTAGAAATAGGCATAAATGGAGCTGGCCTTTTTTTTTTTTCCTCCTGTCATAAGTGACAGACCCAGCAAGGGATGCACTAAACAGCTGTGGCTTCTCTTTATAACTATTTTTAGTGACAGTGACCACCTACGGCAAACCTATTTTTACCACTTGCAAACAGCTAACAGCATGCATGTACTTGATATCTTGCATTTAGAATGTCACAAGTATTCGGCATTCAAATGTGCGACGGTTATTTGGTGTTGTGAATTGCGCCAGACACTGAATAATAAGAGCTAGATATGACGTTCTTTATAGGCGTAAGAAGAATGCCAGAAGCCACTTCTTTTGCATAAAAGAGACACAAATTTGCTCTCATGGAATTTGCTGGGGGTTGTGTTTCTGAAGGGAGGGGGCATACAGGATTTGATGTCAGTCTGCTACAACAGAAGTGTGCATCTCTGACGCAAAAGAATATTGGCACCTGTGACCTTGCGGAGAACTGTGATGGGTATTAGTTGGCTTCTGTGGGGGTGCCCTTGTTGACACTAGCAGTCTGTGTGCCTCTTGCGAGTGATAACGGAAGTCTGTTCACTATTCCAGGGCTGAGCTCCAGTGGCACGGGCGGCTCATGCAGCTGCGCAGATTGACAGCCAGGTGTTCATCTTTGGCGGCCGCCACCAGCAGAGCCGGTTCAACGACATTCATCGACTGGACCTGGACTCCATGCAGTGGAGTGGCGCGTGAGTGTGCTCAATTCTTATGTCCGCGAGCTTTCGAGGTGCTTGTGTTTAGCTTTGTGCCAGTGACCCTGGCTTTGCCAAAGTGGAACCTCGTTGATGCATATTTTTTTTGAAGTGAAGGGGAAAATGTAGAATCCAGACTGCCTAAAAGTTTCAGAAATTAAATATTTGAATGAGGTGCGAAGACATTTATTGACTTTTTTATTCATAAAAGTTTTCGGTTACTATTTCTTGGCACAAGGTCTAAACAGTCTTTTCTAGTACTTGGAGAATTCGGTCCACATTTTCTTTAGCGCGGAAACTTGGCAACAGGCAACACATCCGGCTTCGCCCCGTTGCACCAGTGTGCTGTTGGGAAGACGGCGTAGCGACTGTTCGTCGCTGTGTTTTTCGCTCTACATGCCACGTTCCCCAGATCCGGTCCGCTCGTATGTAAGCTCATCGTTGTAGTTCTCAGATGCTGCACTCCGTTGCTCTTGTGCATTGTGGAGAAGCCGCTGTGTTTTCTTCTTTTGAAGTCTCGTGCCTGCAGGAATGGCTCGCTCATATGTTAGTGCACTTTTGAAGGTTTTTTTTTTTTTATGCTGCGCCGCTTTGCACCACGGCACCGCAGAGAAGCCACCGCGGCAGGTTACTGCTGCTACGTTTCAGCTCTCAGTGTCGCGTGTGCCCAGGTTTGGCCCACTCGCATGTTTGCACGCTTCTACGGTTGGTCGCTAAATGTATTATACAACCAGAATTCGTCTTAACTTTTGAGTGTAGTTGTCAGGAAATCATGTTATCCGGGAAAACCTTAACCAGTATACAAACAGTACAACTTAAGGGAGACATTTTTAATGCCTGCAGTTTAGGGCATATGAACTGGGAACATACCACCGAGGTTCCACTACTTGCTTCGATGTTGGAAAGCGCTGGAGATTTTCGTCTGGTGTACTTGCAACATTTGTGTTGGGAAGTCGGAGTCAGTATTCTAGAGCAAGCGTTTTCAGTGGTGCACTTTCTTTTCTGTAACGGAACGTACAGTGTGCTCTTCTTTGTATGCGGCCACTTAGGTGTCAGAGCAAAGAAGCCAGAAGTTCAGATCGCCTGAAGATCCATCTTGCAGCACAAAGCAGTGCAGCTACTTTTTGCAGTCTTCCAAGCAGGATATATTTACTAAAAGACTGCACTTTTTGTGTGACTGCACTTTGGGCTTGTGTTTGCTGATCTAGGTCACCTTTGTGTAGCCCCTGACCCTGGGCGTTGTTGCTGACAGCCAAAATGTTCTCACCCTAGGTTGGACACCATTGGTGAAAAGCCACGCGGTCGTTCCTGGCACAGTTTCACGGCACTCTCCCCATTTCGCATTGTCCTCTACGGAGGTTTCAGCCAAACAGAGGAGCCACTGTGTGAGTAGACCATGCCGAACGGCTGCCATGCGCCTGTGCCTTTGAACTTGGACACTTTGTATGTGAGTGCTTATGCTACGTCCCTCACTGTTTGCAGCTGACTGCTGGCTGTTTGTGGTGCCCATCCTGACCTGGGTGCGAGTGGAGTTCCAGCTGCCTCCACGGCTCTGGCATTCAGCCTGCCTCAGCAGCGAGGGCGAGGTCATTGTGTTCGGAGGTTGTGCGGGAAACATCTTTCAGCGTGGCGGCATCCATGCGGTGAGTCCCAGTGGTGGGCTTTGCATGTGTCGGGTTGCCGAGCTACTCTTAGACTGTGAGGAATTGATGGACCGAGCTTTCCTGCTAAGCTCCTTCATTATAAATAATGACATTATTAATATATAATGTCTTCCACTCAGAGGCTCGGGCAGTTGTGTTCACTTCCCTTTGGTTTGTGTTGCACAGTGACAGATGTTTGTCGAACAATTTAAAGACAGTAGTTAAGGTAAAAACTTCAGTTGCGTTCTGCCTTTGAAGATGCAGTACGCACTAGCTAGTGTTTGAACCGTATGTCATATGTATTCAGTTGGACATGCCCACCTTTGCCGTCTTTGTTCCAATCCATGTGAACTGCCTTGCAGTTACGTCGGATTAGTTTGGGGACAGTTCCTACATTCAGTTTAATTGAAAAAGTTCTCCTCTCTACCTTTTGCCCTTGCCTTGGATGGTTGATATTTCAGACAGTTCATCGTGGCTGTAGTCATTGTGGGGTTTAGTCAGACTTATTGAAGGCTGCAAAGCCAAGCGTCTTTTGAGCGAGCAAACAAATGACTGTACATATGTCGGGGCATCTTAAGAGTAGTGGTTTTTCACTTTTGCTGTTTGTTTTTCGTTTGTGCAGGAGGACACAATCATCACTCTCTCATTTTCACCAAGGAGTCTCTATCGGTGAGTTGAGCGTGGATGGGCAACGCAGCACGTTATTCTCTTGGCAAGTACCAGGTACTGATGCTTGGTCCTTTTGAGCCAGCTGTTGCATATTGGGAAAGCTACGGCTGACAGCGACTGCCATGGCTGAGTGAACATTTCTTGATTGGCGTATTCCTGCTGATTAGCTTGTTACACATTTGACACAGTAAGTGTCAAGACAGTAGAGAAAGCAGACCCACTTCAAAGCATGTTCTCCCTGCCGATTCTACATTCTTGCCGATTCTTGCGTGGAAACTTGCAAAGTGCTTTGCTTTTTCAACTGAGATGTTGAACTTGCCTCTGCTGTGTAGCTCGTAAACACAGATGATGGCCTATATTGCGGTATGACAGTGATATTTTTTGCCAAAAATTAGACCTGAAATTCCTATTTCAGTTCTTGGAACTTGAAAAATTCCTGTCATGGCCAAAATTTACTTCTCAAATTCTCCGAATGGAACACCACTAAGGTGTGGGTACCTAAAGGAGTAATTTGTGAAACCTCCGACTTGTATGCACAACCCAGGGTTTCCTTCTCCCCCCATGTAGGATCTGCCTGGAACAGGTTCTGCGGCTGAGACATTTGCTGCAGTCTCAGTGGCCAACGCTGCCCCCATCTGTCCGGGACACACTGTACCTCATGCACGGGAACACGCGGGGCTCCGGACTGGACGGATCGTGAAGAAAAAACACAGAGCGCCGGGGCAGTCACCTTGTACATAAAATTATGGAAAAATAGTCCTAATTTATATGGCAGAATAAAATTCTTATTCACAAGGTACCTTGTGTGGAATATCTGCACAGAACCAGCTACTGCAACAGGAGTCACACTGTGGGTACATGCATACCAGATTTCCTCCACCAGCCAACGGCGAGCGTGTAAACGTCTCAAGGCAACACGCGCGAGTCACCCAGAAGCCGAGAACGGCACACTCTGTTGTACTGTTGTGCTGGTGCAAACACTGCTTTAGGAGAGAGCAAATGATTGCCACCCCATGCAGTACGTAATCAACCACGCATTAAACACTCGGATTATGTGGGAGAACCTCTCGCTGCAAACCGGCAAGAAGCCTGCTTAGCTTGCCCCTGGTTGCCATCGCTACCGGCGGGTACAATCGACAACTACAGTAAGCCTCCCCTTCCTTTTTCTGTGAACTGAACATTCATCCACATAAGTGCCTTTTAACTCGAGAGCATTACTTGGCTCTTCGTGCGAAAACCCGTGGCTGAAGCAAGCGCAGCATGCAAATAATGTCGTCGCCCCTCCTGGAGCAGACCACTCCCCATAGCCACCAATCTCAAAGCGTGATTGAAGTGTCCACTGACCCAGGTAGCCAGTTTTGTGCCTTCAAAAATCTATAAACCTTGGGTTGGTTTTGAGAACAGGAAAGGCACATAACTGCCTTCAATTGTAGGTGGACCCCACCACCTACTCAGTGTGATTGAGGAATACACTGCCCTAAGTGAGCCAGCTCTGCTCACTGCTTAAGATAATTGCTTAGGTGCCCCCTTAATTTTGTCTTTCATGCTTGGGACTAAACAGCCTCTGGTGAGCGCTGCCTCTGTATTTCATCTGGCATGGAGACTTCTCCATGCCCGCTGCACACAGTGTGATCCCCATAACAAAGCCTATTAAAACACTAGTCTGGTTTTATGAATTGCAGTACAGACATTTAGTGAGAAGATTTCCTCGAAGCACAACATGCCATCTGATTAAACTGCACGCACATGGGCCAATATGCACGATTCAACAATAATTTATTTCATGACCTATGACAAAACTTCCTACTTTGTACATGGCTGCGGTCGGCAGAACATCCCGAGACAACACAGCTGATGCATTGCCAAGCATTCGTTACACTGGCAACATCTGATGTAATGCTCCCACAGCTAGTTATGACTGCAAAAATGCTGCCATGCATCCCTCAACATGTACCCGAACCACTTCTACATTTTGCACTAAGCACGTTCCACATGCATGCACAAATTGTTCACAAAGTCGGAACAAAACCCTTCCCACAGAAAGCATCAAGAAAAAAATAGCACATGGTGTATATAAAGTTACCCCGCTGAATAAAAGAAAACATTTCCATTTATAAAACGTAAGACCAAGAAAAGAACCCAAGTTTTAAATAAATGAGAATTTGAAAGCGGCAAAACCCCAGCATCCATGCGATAACAACAACCAACAAAGGGAAGCCCACAGGCTTTCCGTCGATTCCAAAGTTAATAAAAAATCATTTAAAGAAAATGATTAGACTCGTTGCTGACTCAACGGCTCATCACAGCTCGACCACAATAAAAAGGTGAACAAAGCACCGCTTTTACAAATGGCACAATATTTCACAAAACAGCTTTTTTTTCCTCTCTTCTATGGCACAGTTCATTCGCTCCTTAAGGTTTATACACTTAAGCGTGAACGCCCTTTTTAAAAGCACTGAAATACACTTAGCGCATTAATAACAGCATGATGCAATGAGATATTGTGAAATCTTAGACAAGTCAATTGCTGTTTACTGTTTGCTCTCGGTTTTTTTTTAGTGCAGATTCGAACTAAGCTCTGGCTTTTGCTATGGCACCTTGGGGCGATATCAACCAGCAGGCCAAATGTATAATAAGCAAATATGGACACTAAACAATGACGCACAGTAAATGAACAGTGGTCCGTGATTTATCTGCCATATCACAAACTCTGCCTCTGCACGTGAACATCTTGGGAACGGCGACTTGGCACCTGTAATCAAGGTGCCGCACATGGCATCTACTGAATGTCACCACTAGCAGCAACTTTTCCCAACATGCTTGTCTTTTGTGATGGAACTAACACCTAGGCTGCCCAAGTACGCTCACCGTGGTAACACAAAATACCACACGTGAATGCCACTGAGATGCACCGCGACTTGTATTGCACATCAACGTTCGATCCACCTCATAAATGCCATCACAAACTTTGTCACTACAATACAGCGTGGAAAACAGCCGCGCTATACAAACATGCTTTTCAAAGCGCCTCACAGTAGGATGCCCTCCTCCCTGTGACATTCACACACCACTCTTATAGCACCCTGGCACCAGTTTTCACCACCACGCAACACGGGGTAAATACTCAAAGACACCAGAAAATACAGGTAGAGAATAAGACAACAAGAATACCATCCCTGTATCAACCAGATAAAACAATTCCCGATCAGGGGGGGGGGAGAGGGCACAGTCGTCACACAGCCGAGTAGGGAGGTCGTAAAACGGGCACACTGATAGTTTGATTGACATGGGACTGCAAGTGTCAACAGCTCCAGCTTAGTGGTCGAGGATGCGCAGGTTGCCAGACACAATCTTGTTCTCCAGCACAGCTGACGCCGGTATGTCAATCCGGTCGCCATGGTTGGCTATGATGATCACCGTGCCCTGAAAACAACAGTCGGAGCTGTTCGTGACACAGACACACATGTGTGGAAGAAACAGCCTGCATTAAATGGTGGTGTTTTTGTTTTGTTTACGTTGTACCTGGCCTGCCAAGGCAGTGTAAGATAATTGAAGGGGACACTTAAAGGTGCACTGAAGAGGATTCTGAACTTGTCTTTTTGCCGCGGGAACTCGATCTACACATTCCTAGCATTCTTAGAAACAGTGACTTATTGCCCTGTGTGGCCGATTTCCCTAATTAAATCAAATTAACGTCCGGCTCCCGCCCTTTTTTTTCAATTCTGCCTCGTACGATGGGCGGAGTCGACCAACGCGTGAAGTTCCTTTCAGCCAGCTCCGTGGAGGCTTTGCTTTCGCTTTATTTTGTTTTTTAGGTTTCCGTGAATAAATAGTTTCATTCGCAGATAATATAGCCGCAAAATAAGCCCGCAGAAATAAAAATACGCGCTGACTATTTGCTACTACGGACTACTACGTATTACTCCGCCGATGGCAGAGCGGCAAGCCGCCACGGGACTGGGTGAAAGGCACTCCACGTGTTGGTCGACTCTGCCCACCGTACGGGGCAGAATTAAAAAAAAAAGGGCGGGAGCCGGCCGTTAATTCGATTTAATTTGGGAAATCGGCCATACAGGGCAATAAGTCGCAGTTTCTAAGAATGCTAGGAACGTGTAGATCGAATTCCCGCGGCAAAAAGACAAGTTCAGATTCATCTTCAGTGCACCTTTAAGCTCCGCCTTATGGGTGTAACGTGATAGTGTTAAAGGGCTGAAGCCCATACATACCACATAATGCCCATACATACCAGCTAAGCCCTCAACTCGAATGAGTTTGTGACCTGCACAACCAACTGCCACGCAAGCTAAGAGAAAGAAGATTAGAAGTCTAGTGGATCACTCACCCTGAGAGAAACGCCCTTGCCAAACGTGACATCGCCAGACACCGTCAGGTGGTCCAACTCCAGAATGTCTGGTATGCTTGCAAACCGGTTCAGGAAATCTCGCACCTGTGGCAAAAGATCAAAAGATGAACTGCAGATTTTGGATGGCACATGCGAATCTGCATGTCCCATCCACATGTGCAGATCTGCACATGTGGATTGGTACTAGCGGATTTTCACTCAAGAAGTTCATAAATAAGCAAACATGCCCTTGCACTCATACTATGGGTCTGTTCGTGCCTGCATAACGTGGTCTAATTTGGTTTGGTGGTAAGTGGAATCACCACTTGCTGTTTTTTAGAGCGTTCAGAGGTAAAGTATGCAAGACAAAGGCTTCGACAGCTGACAGTGTAGAAGAGCAAGCCGCATGACAAGTACTACCTTGGAGAAGTGGTTGTCCCCGAGCTTGATGAGGGGCACAGTGGGGAAGGCACGCTTTGGACTCATGACCAGCGTGCCAAACTTCATGTGGTACAGGTTGCTCATCACCAGCAGCAGGTCCGAGGTCTTCTTCACCGGCAGGAAACGACTGCGCGGCACGTTAATGCCTGCACAACAGCGACACCACCACAAACACATTGGCAGCGGGCCCCTAGGCACAGCACAAAACGCGTTCGAGGCTGGCCTTGAGTATATAAAAAAAAAAACACCTGTGATGCTCACCAATGGCGTTCTGGAAGTCCTTCATTGCTGCTCCAGCTGCTGTTTCTAGCTGAATGATGTTGATGCCAGAGTCAAGCGTCTGTTTCGGAAAGAGAGAGTGTTGAGGGCTCACTGGCACACACGTGCAAGACAGAAGTGCTCAACTTGCCTTGTAGTTGATAATGACCTCCATGTCTATGCCACCGGTCTCCACAAGGTTGCCCACACTACTCAACTTCATCCACAGGTTGTTCGTGTTGAAGATCCTGTGGGCACGAGAGGGGAATGTTGAGTCCAACCAGAACAGAACAAAAAACATGAATGATAAAAAGCCAGATGTAGAAGACAAGGTAACTCACTTGAATTTCTTCACACTCTTGAATTCGTCAACCTGGAAGAAGAACAGCATTTCTACTTCACAGCTTTATTGCTAGGAATCATCGGTTTGCATCGAAATAAACGCCAGCAAATGAAACATTTACATTGCTCACTCAAAATATCAAAGTACTTCAGCACTGACGAGAGTCCTCTAATTAACTTGACAGCATTTGTTCATGACTGTGGGAATTTGTGGTGCTTCAATATACAATGGACCAAAACATGGAGAAAACTGTATGGCCAGTCCCTCGCAGTCAAACCATGCAGAAAGTGACCCGACTGATGATATTGAAAAAAGAAATAAAGCAATGAACTCACATTTTCTTTGGGCACTTGCGCAATTTCCAGCAGGCGAATCTTGTTCTCATACTGAATAAGTGTGCCACCCTACAAGGGATACAAAGAGTACAGTGTAGTGACATCTCTATAAGTTTTTGCTCTGTTCTCTTATCATGGCCAGCCCAGCGATCACATCCGTTCTACTGACAACAGTAAATATAATGCTAGCAACATTTTTAGCAAAAAACTGCACCAAGATCCCAAAGATCGTTGGAGATCTTTATGTTGCCACAAAAATAGGCTTGGCTATCACAACAGCTTGAGAAAATGCTGCAAGCATCTGCGCAACCTGACATGGCAACAGTGTCTCTTATCAAGACTAACAAGCCATGAAACTCTGCATCCGCGCTAAGTGACACCAAAACACAGATGCAGCGAGCCACAAAACGCACACACAGCAAGCTTTTAAAGAGATGACACCCACCTTGACGTCGGCTCTCGTCTTGTCAGTGACTTCCATGACAAAGTCGGGAGCCTGGGCACCATTGGAGGACAGCAGCATGCTCAAAATGTCTGCACAGGTTTTCCTTTGGTTAAGGAACATGTGGTTTGCTTGTATACTGCCACATGTTAGCCTGCCACAGTAACAATGATTCGCTTAGAGTGGCCACTGCCTTCTGGAGCAACTTGGTAACGTCGATCGGCAAACCAGGCTTTTGCCTTTCACAGTGAATGATAAAAAAATCCAGCCATAAGGCCATCTCCAGAGACTATAAACATGCACCTCCGACATGACCACGGTCAGCACAGCTATGCCTTGCCAACAGTGAACAATCAAAGCACCTTGACTGGCTGTATTGTACTAGCTACTTTTATGAGTGAAAACGTTCCAACTAGTTACTGTTACCTGACTACTGTGCTGTGTACCTGATTATGTATTGATCCAATTATGCATCGCAAAGGTAGGCTTCAAACATCCCAGCAGGCTGGGCTCAGTGTTCAGAATAGGCATTGCTTGACAGGAGCACAGTATGGTCATCACTTGCATGAATGTGAGTGTATAAGAGGCAGACAGGAGCAGAGGGGGGGGGGGGGGGGGGGGGCAGCAGGGGGTTGGCAGGGGCAGTAAACTAAATTAACAAATGAGCACCATATGCTCAAAAAACAGCGATGCAATGAGATGGTGCGACAAGAACTGCCGTCGCTTAAAGGGCAAGCCTCATGCAAGCAATGGACGATACAGTACACGGCGCACACCAAGGGGGATGTGCTTTCATTTGTCCAGTGCCCGCACAATACAGCTCGGTAAGCATTCTCGTGTTCCGCCGTCTTTCTCTGAGGAGGCAATGCAGTGGCAGCGGCGATATGCAAGCGGATGCACTTGCTGAGACGAGGACAGATCACAGGGGAGCAGCATACACACCAGAAGACCAGAAGTGCGTATGACGGAGTCCAATTGGCTAATCGCATACGCACTTCTGGGCAAAGAGCGAAATTTTCTGTGGATGCAGAACCAAGTAACAAACCAATCGACAAGGGCAAAACACTTAAGAGACGGCATCGATCGTCGCTTGCTGCCGTCACTTGGGCCATCGCACAAAATTTTGTGCACCTGGAGTACAGCCTTACCTCCACTGTCTCCAGTGGGCTCGACTGTACCATAGTAGGCCAGTGTTTAGAAAGGATACTGAGGTCGACCGTGGCGCCGAGGTTGTCGATGTTGGAGATGAAGCAGTACTCGCGTCCTTCCGTCAGAAAGTGGTCCATCAACCCCGACTGGCAGAATGCCGTGTAGAAGTCTCCGTGGCCCGGAGGGTAGAAGCTGAAGGAAGGGAAAGCGTATAGGCGGCACTGAGTGCACTCTCATTACAACCTACAGCCTGAAGCCGAAACAAGTGTCAGCAGTACTCTTCTGGCGCACAAGCATGTGCAGACAATGAGATAATGGCATGCACACACACACAAAGAAAGAAACAATGGTAAACGAGGAATGTCTGGAGGCATGAATTACAAGCTTCACACACTGTGTTTTGATTTGGAAAGTGATAGAGTCGCCGGTCACTGGGCACACTTGACGACTCATTTGGGTTCACTGAAAGGAATTAATATGAATGATTTCTTTTAGTGGTAAGTTCTTCACCCACTGCTTCAAATGCCAATGCAGTGCAAAGTGCTTAGAAAAATTATGATGCCGACAGGATGCAGGGAAGACTTGCAACTGCTTAACCATCATATTAGATTTCGCGTAGAGGTTGCAGGCAAACACAAAAAAATAGCCAACGATTAAGCTTCTTGGTAATGCGATTTTTGAGAGCAGTTGCTGCAATACTTAAAACACGGGCGAACGCAAACGGAACACGCAGTGCCGAATGGCGGCGGCACTGGGTTTTGGCTTGGTTTGGTTTCTTTCTATTTTTTTTTCTGGAAGGGAGGGAATAATTTTAGAATATTTTCCGTTCTTTTGTCCAAGAGGTTTTACTACTCATCATGTTATTTTTAGTTGCCAGTCATGTGGTAATTCATGTATTTTATTTTATTACTCATTTTGCATGACCAGATTACAGGTTGCATACTGTTAAGCTGTATCGAACAGTAAAAATTTCTGTGCACGTCATGTTTTGTTTTTTTTTTTGTATCCTGGTGCATGTCTAGTTCTGTTTATTTTAGTTGCAAAGGTACTCAATTATATTTTGAAAAATAAAAATAATAATAAGGGCAACAACTTTTGCCTATTTACCTTTTCCTGAACTTTTTTGTTTCATACTGAACAGATATTCGACGTACATTTCGACATTTGAAGAATTTTTTTTTATATTCATATTCGATCCATATTAGAAAATTACAATATCTGAGCACCCCTATTATAAATGTTTTTGACTGGCTACAAAAATAAAAAGTAGACGAGCGAATGAAGACATCAGTGGCCTAAAATCGGACATTCTACAGCTGTGCAATAACACAAACGGGAGCACGTCTAAACCAACTCCCATTCTCAATATGTCACATTTTTTTCTGCACAGGCCACAACAAAACTAAGA
Source organism: Amblyomma mixtum (assembly GCF_055824585.1). Classification (NCBI taxonomy): domain Eukaryota; kingdom Metazoa; phylum Arthropoda; class Arachnida; order Ixodida; family Ixodidae; genus Amblyomma; species Amblyomma mixtum. The sequence continues at coordinate 20,687,114 of NC_143019.1, forward strand.
TTCTCTTTCTTTTTCCCCTCTAACGAGCAATACTATCCCCTGCTTTCATTTGTAGGACTTCTGGCTGGTCCAGCAAATGACACACTGAATTCAAAAATCGATGAATATTAGGTACTAGTCCGTGCATGTAGCTAGGTAGACAGTGACTTGTACACCCCATGTCAGAGACCTAGCCTCGGAGTCAGGTAGCACAATGCAAAACCGAACATACCCGTCTTCGGATGGTGTGGTCAGCGATGTGACGATGGGCATCAGGGTTTCCTTGTTTATCCTTGGATACCTGAAACAAAGCGAACCACACATAATATCACGTTCCCTGCCAGCACCCAACTCAATTCTTGCACAGCCACCACTCTAAATCAGACATGGTGGCCAAAGTCCACTGAAAGCTGGACTTTGGGCCATACAAGGCACAGTACGAGGAGCTCTGGACTATAGATGTTTCTTTCAGCCAGTGTGCTTAGAAAACAACTTCACTCATCACCTTGTGCCAAGCAGAGAACTACAGCATGCAGTCACTACTGTCTTTGGCATCGTTGGATGTCTGTGCCTGTTGTCTAGCACCACACACAACAAGCCAGCTTTCGTCCAATCTGTCAAGCTAAGCCCCTGTATAATTCCTCCCTCTGTGCCATTAAAGAAATAGCAGCGCAACCCTGTCAACCACAAGGTGTTGTTTAACGCCCAGACTACCAATTCAAGAACTGCACGCAGGCAAGCCGCAAACGACACGAACAGGCGGTGCCGCCATATCACGTACAAACACGTCAAAAAGAAATAATGCAACAAAGCCCCGCAAACTGGGACAAAGTTGAGGCAGCATACAAGCACACAAAGAACTTGAAGAGCAGACTGTTAGTCTGCAAAGTTACAGCTACAATGCAGAAAAAAAAAAATCTTAGAGGCACCAAAAGTGATGAGCAAGGCGACTGGGGTACCTGACAGTGTTGCGCTGGCCTCTATTAAAGTTTAGCTCACTGCTGTAAGCATTGAAAAATGCTAGTACTGCGCAAACGACATTCAAGAGTGCGCTCCATGCTACAAAATGATAATTCCAAGCATCAGAGTAAAATGTGATGTGTACAGCAAAATCCCACTGTCCCTCTCCCTCGTTTACGATTCCAGGTATCAAACTTATTAAAGCAGGTGCAACATCAGCCTAAGGCAATGCTTGCAAGGCATATCCATGCAGCATCATCTTGACCGACGTTTACGCATCTCAGTAACGTGTTTTTTGAGTGCAGCTACTGCGGTGTCTGAACCGCAAGCGACCACAGATGGAACATGGAGAGCACAACGAAAGCAGCTCCATGTTTAAGCCTGGGCAGCGCGCTCACCTCGCGCGAATGGATGGCCGCGCGCGCTACTGTGGCGCCATCTCTGAGTAAGCGGCGGCCACAGCTAGCACTCGTCACAATGCGCTATCCCGCATATCTCACCAATGATGTCATCGACGAGCAGACAATGGCAGACATGGTAGCTTGCTACCGTGGTGCCGCAGGTTGCCGCCGCACACAATGCCTTCACACTACCGCCTTAACCTCGTCCTCCACTTTCCTTCTTGCACGCCTCCGTGCATCGATGGTCGGACGACGGAGCGAGCTATTCTGGCGCCATCTCTGAGCGAACGGCTCCACTCTGAGCGTATGCGCGGCATGCGCGTGTGTTTATGTGCAGAGCCCGATTACACTGAGGTTGACGGCGAGGGACGCCGCTCAATCCATGAACGACCGCTTAAGAGCTGCGCTCTAAAAACAATGCCACTTTTACTGCCCGTCAGGCCCCTTATCACTGCAGCAAACAATATACATTACATTATGCAATTCACCCTGTGTGACCGCACTCCATTCTATGACACAGCCCAAAACTCTGCTCGTACCTGCTCTGGAGAAAGGTGTAGATTTTGACTTTGAACCCCTTGTACTTCCGCAGAACCTTGGATGTGTCCTCGTCAGTGTTGAACGAGTTCATCAGCACCAGCGGCATGTTGGCGTTGTACGTCCTGTTCAGGTGCTGCAGCAAAAAAGAAAAAAAAATTTTCAAAGGATCCCCTTATCAAAACGGCACTCCAACTTCCTTAAGATCAGCTGCATCAAATGCGGTTCTAGAAGTGGAGCTCGAGCTTTGTCGGCAAATTCTTGTTGTTCATTAAGAAGTGCAGTGTCCTACACAGGAAGATATTGAGCAGACAAGAGAAGGGAAAAGAGGGGCTCGTTATGACATTATGACATGCGCAACAGAAGCCAACGATCATCGGGACCAAGGAGCTAGTTTTTTTTTTTTTTGGTGTTCATCAATGGGAGATTAGTAGGGCAATTATTTAAAGATAACTGATTAGAAAGCAGAAGAAATAACAACCACAAGCCATCGGTGAGATCCGCACCCGTGGCCTTCAAATTTCGCGTCTGGTCCAGGAGAGTATCTCCCTTAAGGACAGAACAGAACCTCGGCTTCACATATGCTTCTCGGTGAACCAATACATGAACAAATCTTTACGAGATGTGCCCAACAAGTAGCTCTACACAATTTGCACATCCTCTGAGCAATAATCTTAAGTTAAAATGCCTTCGACACCCACATTACGAGGACTGCCTTCACCACTGGTACAGCGCACATAACGAAGCAGCAGCAAACAAAGACACCTTCAAACAGGACATCTCTTACACTGCTGTGCATGTTTGGAGAAGAAAGAAAGGAACGACTATACTCTGTTTCATACATAGCAGGCAACGCTGCCAAAGCTAGCGCGCCTCTTCACGAAGGCTAAGCCTGCACTCAAAAAGTAGTTCGCCATACAACCAAAGCGAACACAAACATATTTCTGTTGTGTCCCCTTATTGCTTTTGTGTGTGTGCGCCCCCGCGTCCTCCTCCTAACGACAGTTCGCATCCTCCTCCTAACGACCACTCAATCCTCCTCCTAACGACCACGACAGTTGCCCCTCGTCGCACGCTGTCGCCGGATGCCCCCCCACGGTGCGCCCCCGCACCCTCCTCCTGTTCTGGGAAGCCACTCCCTGCCGTGGACGCTTCTCCACTCCCTCCTTTCTTCGGGCGGCCAGTTCGGCTCCTGCCTCGGTCGACGCTGGTCGCACCCTCATCGGCTTTAAATAAACGAAGTCTTAAAGTACCGTGTGCGTCTTTCGCTGCATTCAACACAGCGACCGGACACGACAGTGGCGACGAGAAAGTGGATTCGACCCGCGCTACGCAACGCTATTGACAAGCCATGGCTACGCGAGGGTTTCCCAATCAGATACCAGAGTTCAACGGCTCATCGTGGTCATCGTGGGTTGGACGCCTTCAGTTCTACTTTGAAGCTAACAACATCACAGACCCAGCCTTGAAGAGGGCCAACCTGCTGACGCTGTGTGGGGAGCAGACCTACGATACTGTCTGCGTCCTTATTCAGCCAAGCACACCAGCGGCAGTGTCTTACGACGACATCGTAAAAGCGCTGCAAAAGCACTACGACCCAAGGCCATCCGAGGTCTACAGCCGGGCTCGCTTCCAACGACGAGATCAACTGGGAGGAGAAACTGTGAGCGCCTACGTAGCCGCGCTCAAGAAGCTCGCTGCCGACTGCAATTTTGGAACGCTGTCGACAACAGCTACCGGGCAGGAGGGAGACGCAGCTTCTTCTGCTAACACCACCATGCTTCCCTTGGACGTGATGTTACGCGACAGATTTGTGTGCGGACTGAGTGACGAGTCACTGCAGCAGCGCCTGTTCGCTGAGAAGGACCTCACATTCAGCAAAGCTTACGACATCGCCGTTCGAGCGGAGAGCGCCGGTCACCAGCAGAGAGGGATTCGCCGGAACACCGAGCCGGTACACCAGACAAGCAACCAGGTGCGCAAGCCTTCTGTTGTTGTTAAATCGGTCAAAAAGGCACAACGCTGCTGGCGGTGTGACGACCAACACAACCCCCAGGGATGTCGATTCCAGTCAGCCACGTGTAATTTTTGCAACAAGCGAGGGCATATCGAAAGAGCATGCATTACGAAACGGAGACTTGCCAAGATAAAGTCACCTTCCCAGCCTAATCACAGCGTCAACGCCTCAGAGAATACGCCGCTATCTGATCTCCATGGAACAACATCAGCAACACCATCTGTGTTGTACGACCTGAACACCATGAATCTCGGCACGCGACCGAAGATTTTTACAGAAGTAAGCGTACATCACCAGCTGATTAAGTTCGAGGTGGACTCCGGCGTAGCCTGTACTCTGATCAGTGAGGACACGTTCCGAACTTCATGGCCATCTGACGCACCCGCCCTGCAACAAGACGACACGCACCTGCGAACGTGGTCAGGACAGAATCTGCCACTATTGGGCTCTGCCAACGTGCAGGTTAACTACAACGGCCAGACCCATACGCTACCTCTGCTTGTTGTGAAGGGCACAGGATCAAGCCTTCTAGGGAGAAACTGGTTTTCTCCACTAGGCGTGATGATATGCGGCATACACCAGACGCCGAGCCAGAACATGGTTGGTAAACATCAAAACGCCGATGCGCTAAGCCGTCTGCCACTAGACGCAACTGTTGACGAACCATTTCCACCAGGAGACGTTCTGATGTTCGAAGCACTGCCAGAACCTCCGCTTACAGCAGGCACAGTTGCAGCATCTACGCAGAAGTGCGCAGCTCTCCGGCTAGTTTACACAGCTGTTCAACAAGGCAACGTGCATAAACTCAAAGGGGACAACTTCGACGCTTACCGCAGGCGAGCTACAGAGTTGAGCACCCATCGCGGCTGCATCATATTTGGGTCCCGAGTTGTGATGCCGAGAGAACTACGCGCACAAGCTATGTCTCTCATCCACGCCGGACATCGGGGCATCGTTGCAATGAAAAAGTGTGCCAGAAGCTACATGTGGTGGCCTGGCATTGACAACGACATCGAAACAGTGGTGCGAGAATGCAAGCCTTGCCAGAGCAGCCGGAGCGCCCCGCCGAAAGCTCCTGTCCCAGAATGGGAAAAGCCAGACACACCATGGCACACACTGCACATTGATTTTGCAGGACCAATTGAGGGCTGCACTTTCCTTGTGGTCGTAGATGCTTACACAAAGTGGCTTGAGATAAGGCAAATGGGACAGACGACTTCAGCAGCAGTCATTGACAACCTCCGATCACTATTTGCAACGTTCGGCCTGCCACGCAAGGTAGTATCTGACAACGGAACACCGTTTGTGTCTGCGGAGATCCTCAAGTTTTATCGCGACAACGGGATCTCATCAGTTACATCGGCCCCCTACCACCCAGCGACAAACGGACAAGCCGAGCGCTACGTAGCCGAGCTAAAACGCGCCCTTGAAAGAGATCAGACAGGCTCGCTGCAGCGCCGCCTTGCGCGCTTTCTCTTCAAGCAGCACACGACGGTTCAGAGCACAACAGGAGAGACCCCCTCGAAAATGATGTTCGAGCGTGAAATGCGAACCCAGCTCACAGCCATCCTCCCCGAGCCAAAGGCAGAGACGTTCCGGGAAGAAAAAGCAATTCCGCGCTGCGGCACGCTTAATGAGGGGCAGCGCGTCCTCGCCCGACAGTTTCTGAAAAAGCCACGCTGGGAGGAAGCTACAATTGTCAGACGCATAGGCCTGCGCTCTTGGCTCGTCAACATACATGGCACAGTAGCACGCCGACATCTCAACCAGCTGCGTAGATTTACGACGCCGTCTGAGAGCTGTCCGCCAGCGGAGAGAACACGTGCACCATTTTCCCACATAGCCTGGCACCTCTTCCCGGAAGAAGAGACTTCGCCCAGGACAGACCTAGGAGACACAGCGAACAACAGCCAGCCTACAAGTGTTTCTCCCCCGAGCGCACAAAGCCAGCGCGCCTCCACGCGTGAGCGCCGACCCCCTGCACGATACCAGGCAACTTTCTAAGGGGGAAGGAAGTGTTGTGTCCCCTTATTGCTTTTGTGTGTGTGCGCCCCCGCGTCCTCCTCCTAACGACAGTTCGCATCCTCCTCCTAACGACCACTCAATCCTCCTCCTAACGACCACGACAGTTGCCCCTCGTCGCACGCTGTCGCCGGATGCCCCCCCACGGTGCGCCCCCGCACCCTCCTCCTGTTCTGGGAAGCCACTCCCTCCCGTGGACGACGCTTCTCCACTCCCTCCTTTCTTCGGGCGGCCAGTTCGGCTCCTGCCTCGGTCGACGCTGGTCGCACCCTCATCGGCTTTAAATAAACGAAGTCTTAAAGTACCGTGTGCGTCTTTCGCTGCATTCAACACAGCGACCGGACACGACAATTTCGTAGCGACAAATCGTAAGTGCCGTGACTGGCACCTCCTGGACTTCGTTTCACCTCTCGCCACATTTTCGTCCTGCGATTCGTCGAGATTTCGAGAAGCAAAAAGTACACATGGCTGTATGATATGCGGTTGGTCGGGCGAATCGCTTCTACTAAATCCGCGCCCAAAAAGTAGTTCACTCTCCGTGAAAATTATGGCCAGAGAGCCCGAACACTGAGCACCTCACAGCTTCGACCGTCATTTTCAATGCTACTACATCATTTTATATCGCTCTTTGTATTCGTCCAAACAATGACTGGGGTTTCGAGAAGAACGAATGATACGTGGCGGAGTAATATAGTTTCGCGGACACACTACTTCAGCAACCTCCGCAGTGTTGCCTGCTATGTATGAAATGGAGTATACACCCGATGAGCCAAGGAAGTAGCAGCATCAGCCAGCAAGCGACAGAAGGAAGAAGTCACTAGGCAAGACTGGAAGGAAGAAAAAAAGAAACGCACCTCAATCTGCTGGACGGTCATGTCGAGGAAGGTGAGGTCATTGCGGACAGGGATGACCGACTTGGGGCCCTTGCAGCCCATGCTTGTGCCCAGGCCACCGTTGAGCTTGACCACCACCAGCTTGTTGAGCATCGACCGGATGGCCTCCTCATCCGTGGGTGCCGGCAGCGAGTCATACTGGATGACCGCACTGTCGGGCACGGGCTGGATCTTGTCCCAGACGATGGCGGGGCCCGTGTCCTTGACGAACTTGTGGAAGAGGCGCTGGAAGCCCCGAAACTCGGCCTCGACGGTCTCTCGCTCGGCGGCGCTGGCCGTGCGGCAGAGCTTCTCCAGCTCCTGTGCCAGGTGGCTCTGGGCGTCCGCCTTGGACATCTCCTTGAACTCGGTGCTGTCGCTGTGCTTACGGCTGTGCCCATACATCTGCGCACATTGACAGGCATGAATTGCACTGCACTTGAACAATACCCAACAGAAGGAAAAGACAGTTATTAGTTTGTAAAAATTAATACTGGCTGCAACTCAGAAGCACAGAAATACATTTTTTTTTTTCTGAAACAAAACAAAATAACTTTACTAAGCAACAGAATAACAACTTCATTAATGCTTCTCATTTTCAGGCTTGCTACATTAACATTTTTCAAACAGCGCAGACCTCTAGTGCTGCTTTGCTGTCTGATTCAATTACCATGCACAGCTCAACACCAATTAGGTCCAAGGCAATGCTAATCATTTCTCAGTACTTAATTAGGTCATCTCAAACAACTTGACTAGGGACTAAGGACAGCACTGAGCCTCCATAACACTCACAATCTGCACGGCAACAGTTTATCGACAAGTCCAGCTTTGGCAGACCGACAACCGACACAGCACCTAGTTCACCCTTTACAAAGCGCCAGGTCTATGAATGCCTCACGTGCATACAAATGGTAAAATTGCACTCAAAATTGCTGTAGAAATTGAATGAGCTGTTTCGACCAATAGTTTTGTAGAAAAAAAAAGAGCGCGCATTTTTACTAGTGACTCGTAAAAAGACCTCAAATGTGCTATGTATCCGTACCTCAGTTTCATTGACGTATAAACTTGCATTAGATTTGAAAATTGCTTCAA